>NC_139000.1:98650459-99988060 GCF_964374135.1 Grampus griseus
TTACACCTTCCTGGATAAATGTGTACTAGTCTGCTAAGGCTGCCATGACAAAATACCACACACTGGGTGGCTTCAACAACAGAAATTTATTGCCTCACAATTCTGGAGGCTGGAGGTCCACGATCAAGGTGTTGGCAGGTTTGGGTTCTCCTGGGGCCCCTCTCCTTGGCTTGTAAACGGCCGCCTTCTCACTGTGTCCTCACGTGGCCTTTCCTCTGTGTGTGAGCATCCCTGGTGTCTCTCTGTGTGTCCAAATTTCTTCTTATAAGGACACCCTTACAAGATTGGATTAAGGCCCACCCTAACAGCCTCATTTTAACTTAATTACTTCTTTGAAGGTAATTATCTCCAAATACAGTCACATTCTGAGACAGTGGGGGTCAGGACTCCAACACAGGAATTTGGAGATGGACACAATTCAGCCCAAAACAATTTCCCACCCCACAATGCCTACCTCAGTGCTAGGCATGTATTAAAGAGTCATTACATGCTCCAAAGTTGATAAGCCTTCCATTTTCTCTGCAGGAAGGGCTCACCTTTGTGACCTGGGTTCGCAGTCCTGCTCAGGTGCCAGAAAAACTCCATGGTGGAATATTTAAGGCAACCCTCTTGGTCATGTTGGCTCCCAAATCCTAATAGCTCTGTTATTTTTGAAATCATTTTAGAGGAGCCCTGAATAAAGATGATGATTTTTCACATTTGCATAGCAATTTTTCTTATCAGAGCAAGTACCCGTGTTATCCTTCCAGCATTGCTATGAGGGAGGAAGAAGAGGGTTACGACGTCCATCTTACTGACAAATAATTGAAATGGGAAGGAATTAATAAACTTTCCCAAGTCGTGACTTTCACTCCCAGGTCCCTTCCTAGGAACCCCTGTAGGACGGGCCTCGGTCATTTCCTTCTCTGTGTCTCAACGCCCGGCCTGGTGCCAGGCACGGAGAGGATGCTCAGGGGGTGTTTGGCATTAACAACAGTGGAGCTGCCAGTAGAGCCTTGATCCACAGCGGAAAGAGGCTGACGAATCAGTACTGACTACCACCACCCACCCCCACCCAAGCACCCTCAGGAGAAACCAGCTTGAGGGGCAGGTAGATGGCCAGCTTCAGTGTCTGAGGTTCCCATGCCAGCCTGCTTTTCAGATAAGACCCTGAAGGCCAAGGTTAAATCGAACATGATTCTGGGAAATAATATATCTATTATCACTTTCACACTGCTCCCAGCGACGATAAGGAAAACGTGTTTATGGTACAATCGCAAAATGATTTCACGTATTATTTATTTTTATCCCTTTATATCGCAGGTGTTTTTAGAAGTTCTCTCAAATTCGTTGCGGAGTGAAGCAGGGGATACATTTTAAAAATGCACTATCTCATTTCGTCCTCAGAACAAAGCTTCAAAGAGGATGAGAAGGATATTATTATACCCATTTGGCAGAGAAGTAAAGCAAGGCAGAGAGAGGTCAAGTATTTGCCCAAAGTTGAACAAGGAGCAGCGGGCCTGACTCAAACTATCTGTCCTTTCCTTGGTATCACTGGATTGATGTGGGAAGAACTCTGAGGAAATGGACCAGGAGAGGCCCCTTCTAAGGGCAGGAGGCAAAGAGAAAACTTTGCACCAGCAGGTACCAGATTCTATCTGCAGATGTATCATCTTTGGCAGACATAGAGTTTTTAAGCATTTTGAATGATCTCAGCTGAGGTGCAGACTCCCCACCCCCACACAGGCCGCACCACATCAATCCCCACTGTCCACAGTCATGTTGCCATCCGGATGCTGATGGCTTTTGAGTTTGCAACCCGTTTAGCCTGTGAACAGCAGCCTTGCAGTGGGCTTCCTTGGGCAGCCCAGTGGATGTTTGGGATGGGAGAGATCTTTAGGTATGAGACTCAGGAAGGGGAGTGGGGGAACAGCCAATGCAAACTGCACCCCCCGTCACCCAGCAACAGAATTCTGCCACAGTCTGGCAGACCCTGAACCAGGTGATGAGCTCTGGAGGCTTAAAGCCCCCAGAGGCTGCTTACCCCTACAGTCCTGGGCATAACTGAACCACATTTTTTACCCTCCTTGATCATCCTCCAACACATGGTGTGACATAGGCAACAAAATAAACCAGCCGAGGTCTCCCATCAGCTCAGCCAACCAGGAGAAGTTGTGAGCCTCACAATTTCCATTAAAAAACCAATACAAGGGGCTTCCCTGGTGGCGCAGTGGTTGGGAGTCCGCCTGCCGATGCAGCGGACGCGGGTTCGTGTCCTGGTCCAGGAAGATCCCACATGCTGCGGAGCGGCTGGGCCCGTGAGCCGTGGCCACTGGGCCTGCGCGTCCAGAGCCTGTGCTCCGCGGCGGGGGATGCCACAGCAGTGAGAGGCCCGCGTATCACAAGGGAAAAAAAAAAAAAAAAAACCAATACAAGAAGCACATAGCCGATGACACAACAGTCCCACTGCTGCCTCCCTGCTGGCTTTTTCTCTGATGAACACAGGTGCCCCAAACCCAGACAGGCTCCCTGCTGCTGTGTATAACTCTGGACTCCTGTGTAAATGACCTAAAACATACAGTCCTTCTCCACCCCTCTTCACAAGGGACGTCTGTCTCCAGCTTGGGTGTGGTCGGCCTCCCTCCCTCTCCCCTCCTCCCTTAATTGGTCTGGAGCTTTAGAGTTGCTCCTTTGTGTCATACTGATGTCCCCAATCTCTTCAAGCCCTTCCCTTCCCCAGGCAGAGGCCATCCTAAGCATTTGCTGCCAGCATAGGTCAAACTCTATGACCACTTGGTGCCAACTCCTTGGCACACTGAGGATGCAAAAGGTGTGGCCTGGGGGTGGGGCGGGAGCATGACAGGTCCCAGCGGGATGGGGGAAAAGGGAGGCATCAAAGGGGCTGCCACTCAGAGACCCCCTCTCAGCAGCACTGCGGCACTGCCAAGGACCCAGGAGAATGGCATCGGGAGAGTGGGCTGCGGGCATCCAGTGGAGCCGATGGTGTTGGCGGGAATGTCAGCTACAGAGGCCGAATTCTCTGGGACTCTGTGGCACGAAGAGGAGGCGGTGCAGGACCAAGGCCCCGGCTCCTGGAAAGGGGCCCCAGGAATGAGGTGAGAGATGCACTCAGACACGCCTCGTACTTCTTGTGCCCTGGGTACCAGTCTCGGTGGGATTGGGGGGATCTCCCAGCAACCAGGCAACCCCCGTGGAGAAGGGGAACCTGGAAAGCACCTGGCTCTGCCAGGACCTCAGGGGAGGGGGCTGCCCCTTGATGGCCTTGCAGAAATATTGGACACTTCTGCCCTTTCCAGAAAATCCATTTTCAAATCCCACGGTCTTGGGAACAGGACAGTGGCTGCACTGGCCTCTCAAGTCCCCAGGAGAGAGGGTGGCAGCGTGCAGAGAGCAGGACAGACCCAAACCCCCAAGCTGGGCCAGGACGGAACATGCACTTGCAGCCACCTCCTTGGAGGCCACCAGGGCCCCTGTGGAGTGTCCCTCTGCTCTCTCTGCCTCATGTCTGCCCTGGAACAGAAGGCAGAGCTGGCCTCCCTCTGAGGCAGCATCACAGCTGGTCCACAGCCCAGCCAGTGCTGCAGGAGGTCCCAACCGAGGCAGGGTCTTCCCTGCAGCTATAACCCCTTCTAAATTCCCAAGCCAGGAGACCTTAACTGTCCGCTTTTCCCTCTGTTAGAGAGCTTGGGGCGGGTTTCCCAGGCTGGATCAGCCAGATAATTGAGTGTTCCTCCCAGGACTAAACCCCAAAGAATGTCTCCACTAACCAAACTCTAAGCAAACTCATGGGCGGGGCCCGAGCGTGTGGAGTCTCCTCAGTCCCCTGTCCAGCTGGGGTGAGTGGTGGGCTCAGCAGCCCTTTATATTCCCAAAGTCCCGGGCCCCTTGTCACACGTTCTTCAGTTGCCAGAAATCCTGGGGTCCTCCTGCATACAAAGCCTCCCCCTCCACACGCCCCCAAAGGCTGTCCTAACAGCTCCGTTCCAGGAGTGAACGGAGATCTGCCCCTCCACTCCCACCCCTAGGACACTCATTGCAGAGTCTGCCTTAGCTTCTTTTGTTTTCTTTCACTTTTAAAAAAATTTAATTACAGATTCACAGGAAGTTGTAAAAAATAGTTCAGACCCTTCATGCAGTTTCCCCTCAGGATTACCGTTTACATAACTCTCTTACAGTATCAAAACCAGGAAACTGACTCAGTACAACTACAGTGCATGCCATTTTCTCACAGGTGCAGATTCACGCAACCACCACTGCAACCAAGATACAGAACGATTCTGTTGCCACAAAGGTCCCCCCTCTCCCTCCTCCCCCTCACCTCCCCAGCTCCAGGCTGTCACCAATGGTTTTCTGTCTCTGTTAAGTGTATCACTTCCGGTCTTTGCCCCACTGAGCTAGTGCCCATTGGGAAACACCTCAGACACCAGGCAGACCCCAGCTGAGAAGAGGACTGACCAGAGCAGGCAGGCCCAGGACAGAAGTGGCCCAAGGCATTGGGAGCCCAGCCTCACTTGGATTCAGACACCCCACAGACCTGGAGCCTGTGTGCCACAAACCCGTCCTCACCTGCCCGTGTCGGGCCTGCCCAGTCACTCCTGCCCCATTCAGCCTCCAGGCCTCTTGCTGCCCTAGACAGGGTCCCTCACCTGCCTGGTCCACTCCCCCACAGGTGAGTTCTCCAAAGCAGCTGCTCTCTGCTGCCCCCATCAGGCAGTCTGCCACTCAAGTGTCCCAGCCCCAGGATTTTAATTTGAAATTCTCCCAAGTCACGCTTCCCCATACTGTACCGACATAATTCATTTTTATTACCTAAATATAGAGCTTAATATTTGTCCCTGTTAAATTTCATCTTGTTTGTTTCAGGCATCATTTAAGCCTATCAGGATGTTTTCAAACCCTCAGCTATCTCTCTGGACCTCAATTATCCCTTCTAACTGTCATCTAAAAATTTAATAATCCTGCTCTCTGTGTCTTCACCCACGTCATAGATGAAATGGTTGAACTGAACAGGGTTTAGAACTGAGTTCTGTGGCACAATACTAGGAACCCCCTTCTAAACTGAGATTTGAGATTTAATCAATCCCCTTTAGGGAACAATTTTTCAGCATCTGTAGGTCCCCCCAAGTGCATATCAACTGCACTTCATTTTTTCATTTATTCACAAGGCTGCCACGGATGATTTTACACTGTCTGCTCAAGGGCTGACCAACCCAAGTAGCTAAGCCTCATCAGCCCCTCAGTATAAAACGTGTGCTCACGTTTCCTTTCATACCCAAGTTAGGACGCCTTTTGAGTCCTTACTCACTTAACTAAGGTTCTGATTCCCAAATATTCCCAAGAATACTCAGGATTGTGTGCATTTGTCGAAAACACAGCCCTCCTCAAGGCTACCTGGCTGCTTTACCTGCAAAGAAACTGGAAACCCAGAGACCAGCTCCCTGGCCTTGTTGTAGACCTCTGCCTGATTTGTGGAGGCAAAGATGGCTTTCTAAGGTGGGAGGGAGGACATCCAATCTGCTCAGGACCCAAGTTTTGCCCCTGTAATTGGAAGTATGCAGCTTTTCCCCAGAATCACCAGGGTCCTGGGCCACTAGGGCTCCAGAGCTGTCCCCCACATCCCTGACTGAGGGTCCTGGAGGCCTGGCCCCAGGCCTGATTCCCCCTGCCTTACTGGTGAGTTTCCACCCGTGGAACCATGCTATTCTTTCCTGCCTGCTGGCCTCAGCGGCAGCCATCCAATACATCGGTGTGGACATGGGGTCCCATTCCCCCTGTCTGTGAGCACCCCTCTGCTCCTGTGTATGTTCAGGATAAAAATAGAGACTTAAGAGAGGTACCATCGACAAGGCCAACCCAAACCTAAGTCCCAGGTGCACATGGACAATGTCAGGAGAAGGGTGACCCCCACCCATCACCCTCGGCTGAGCAGAAGCGCCCTGGGCCACACTGCCGATCAAGCTAACAGCTGTCAAAAAGAGGAAAGAAGGTGGGTTGATCTACTTTGTTCCAAGTGAACTCACGCTGGCTTCTAGCAATCACCTTTCTTTTCTAAGAACTCACAAATCAAAAATGTCAGGTATCGGGCTTCCCTGGTGGTGCAGTGGTTGAGAGTCCGCCTGCCGATGCAGGGGACACGGGTTCGTGCCCCGGTCCAGGAAGATCCCACATGCCGCGGAGCGGCTGGGCCCGTGAGCCATGGCTGCTGCGCCTGCGCATTCGGAGCCTGTGCTCCGCAACGGGAGAGGCCACAGCAGTGAGAGGCCCGCGTACCGCAAAAAAAAAAGAATTTCAGGTATCTGTTTTAGAATTTTGCCAGGAATCCACACTGAAATTACTGAATAATCATTTCCAGAATCAGGAAAGGTTTCAGGCTATCTGGGGCCTGATGAATAAGATCCTTAAGTGGAAGCCAGGCTTCCCCAAGCCCTGACAGTTGTTCCTTCCCCTCTCACTCGCCATCATGATCACACACACGCACACGTGCACACACGCATGCGCACACACGCACATGCACCTGTGAGGCACCCCCCCACACCAGACTACACTCAGAGGACAGACAGCCTCTCTAACACAGACATGCCATCCGGCACAAAGACACCCAAAGTCAACTTTCCTGATTCTTCCCCATCTTTTCATCTCACTCAGAATTGCTCTGTCCTCTGTCCATCACCCCCGCCCCCCCCCCACACAGGTGGTAATAAACATCTTCATATCTCTGTAATTGTGACTGTGGCTAAGGAGCCGTATGATGGCAGGGAAAGGGGAACCAGGTGCACAGGAAAGTGCTCAGGCGGGCTCTGACCCGTGCCGCGCACACACCTCCATCTGTCAGTGGTCGCCCTCCCTGCGTGGGGAGTTGGTGGAGCGTTGGGGAGTTGATGGAGCGTTGACTGCCAGTTCACTAATGTCCTTGTCTGCGGACGCTGCAAAGACATAGTTTTCCGTGGAGGAATTCTAAGTCTTAGACTCAAGTCTTCTCAGAATTATAGTAATTAAAGCTGAGAAGAGCAGCATGCCAGGGCCCCTTCTTAACCTGTCATTTCTGGGCTGATGACGGGGATCCGACTTCAAGGTCACTCTGTCCTCCTCCCAGATGTCCTCTCTCTTTCCTTCCTGCCCCTCTCTCCTCTCCAAGCCAGGCCTCAGACAGCCAAGGGCCCAGCCTTCCCCGGTCACTGATGAGAGGCCAACCAGGTCCCCTAGAATGGCAGGAGCCTTCAAAAAGCAGCTCTTGGGAGGCCGCTGAGTCTTCCTGGGCTGGTCTCTTGGGGTCTGGGGCTGTGTCAGAGACAATGTCAGAACTGAAAGAGACCTCAGTACCATCAGAACCTGCTAATTCCACAAAGGAGGAAACTGAGGCTCCAAAGAGAGAAGTAACTTGCTCAAGTTCATCTGAATAGTCACAGGGTCAGAAGGAGGGCTCAATTCTCCTGACTCTTGGTTTATTCCACTACCTCAGGGCCATTGATTGAAGCCAGGCACTGTGCTAGGGGCTTTAGATAAATTATTTCTAATTTTGAGAAAATGGAGTGATTTGCCCAAGGTCACATAGATGGAAAATGGTAGATGAGAAATTCAAGCTCATTACCCTATTCTTTTTTTTTTTTTTTTTTTTTGCTGTACGCGGACCTCTCACTGTGGTGGCCTCTCCCATTGCGGAGCACGGGCTCCGGACGTGCAGGCTCAGCGGCCATGGCTCACGGGCCCAGCCGCTCCGCGGCATGTGGGATCTTCCCGGACAGGGGCACGAACCCGTGTCCCCTGCATCGGCAGGCGGACTCTCAACCACTGCACCACCAGGGAAGCCCTACCCCATTCTTTCTCATAAATAGCTATCAAGAGAAGACAGAAGCAAGTCTAAGTAGGTTTGTGAACATAAGAGTGTTTCTCTCTCTCCAATGGGAGAAGTCCCGAAGGCTATGCCCCGACTATGAGGCTCCACTGATAACATTCAACTCAACATGTCCCTCACAGTAAGGACCACATGTGGCCAAATGTCATCAAAGGTGGGGTCAGGAAGGAGAGATGCACCTGAATACAAGAGACGAGGAAGGACGCATGGGAGAAGGTGTGCCCGGAGGTTGACCTTCCACGAGGAGGATCTGGAATGTCAGATGGAAGCAGGGAGAACCCTGGAATTGATGGAATCTCAAGGCAGACCTAGTAAGACCATAAGCCTCCCTTGGGTATGGTGGCTCTTCGTAAAGGAAACAGAAGGAACACAGATTCCCAGTCTAGCTCCCAGATGTCTGCCCACCCCCTCCCCGTTTTCCATCCCCTGCCTCCTGGATTGACAGGAGGACTGATCAGACCTCAGAGAAAGTGCTGGGATCGTTTTGCTTCTGAACACTGGATCCATACACCACACGCCTACCCAAGCTCTTGGGAAGTTAAGAGGTTTTGCAGAAAGAAGTCAGAGGAGAGGGAGTAGAGGGGAGGGAGCAGAAAGTGGCTGTTTGTGAGCCCGACACAACTTGGGGATGGCCCGAGGGGATGACCACCCCCTTCAGGGACTTAGGCACGCCCCCCGAAACTTTCGCGGGTGCTGGGGCACTGCTTTCTTAGCTCTCTCCATGAGATGAAACAGTTGCCATGTCATCAGCAGTTGAGTTATACCAACCTTCTCATCGTTTTTCTTTGCAAAATGAGGATGATAATAGCATGCACCACACAGGTTGGATTAAATAAGACGCAGAGCACCAGCTATAGTGGCTGGCACATAATCGGCACACAATAAATGTTAGATTTTTATTATTGTCTTTATTTCTAGCTTGATGAAAAATGTATTATTTTTACACTGTTATAAAACTAAGAAAACCACAAGTCAGGTCCCACAAATTTCATTGCCAAAATCATGTATTTGGACAGTTCTATTACATTTGTGTTATTTAAACAAAAATTTACCTTCTCGAGCAAGTGGAGAGGAAAGTGTTCCCTCTACCACCCCAGGGCAGTGCCTATGCCCATAAAATACACTTCTTCATTTCAAGGTGATTTCTGACTGCTCGTCATCATATGCTCACAGTATAATGCTGAGGTCAGTGGGGCAGACATTGTTACACTTCCTTTATTAGATGCTGAAACTCATGGTAAAGAAAGTTTGTTGCTGGACCTAAAGCCAGGTCCCTGATGTCCCGCTCAGCCCACAGTCCAAAAACACTGAACACAGGTAGCTCAGCAGACTGCTTGCCTGTCCACCGCAGCAGGCACAGGGGGCTCTATTTATGACCTGCCCCTGCCCTTTGCTGAGTCCTGCAGCTGTCTCAGGCTTCAGCCCAATCCAACGGGACCCTCACCTGGAAATGAGATGTTCAGAATCTTGAGGAGTCTAGAATCGTACGCAAAGATGCTAAGACTGCTCTTTTAAAAGGAGCATAATACAGATCCCACAGGGGCTTCTGGTTCCAACCCTGCCATTGCCAGCTCCACCACCAGCCCCTGCCCCTGTTCACAACTAATCCTTTTCCTTGCCTAGCCTGTTTCCAGAAAGATGGCCAGGCTTACACTGGTATTATTGCTTTGAGGGGGGTCACAGCTGGTACATGTTCTGATTGGTCAAAGCCCATGTTCCTCCAGGTATCAGAGCTATTCTAGGTATTAGCTATTTTGAATATCACCCCTGCCTGTTTCCATATTTCCCATTATTCCCTTTTGCCCACTCTCCAACAGGTAGGCTGACCACCATTCACCAAACATCCAGGCTCATCCTCCAAGGCTTTGCTCAACCTTCTTTCCTAGAAAGACCTTCCCTTACTAATCCAGCTCCTGTCCACCCTCATGGATTCCAGTCAAGGGCCTTTTCCTACGGGAAGCCCTCCTAGACCATCCCAGCCCACAGTGTTTACCACCACTTTCTAGCTCCCTAAAGGCTCTATTGCATAGGCTGTTTTGTTTTTTTTTCCAAACTGCAGGTTTTATATCCTTAAGGGTCATGGAAATCAATTCTGTGGGTCACAATGAGCATTCTTTAACAAAATATCAGAATATATTGCCAGTGATAGGTATTGAAGCTGGCATACCCATGCAAGTATACATATATATATGTGTTGCATACGGATGTAATGTAAGATCTGTTTCTCAGGGGAAGGTGCAGGTAAGGACACGGCGCCCGGGGACACTGCCCAGCTGCTCCTGCCCAAGAGCGTGCTCCCCAGCCTGGGCTCACAGGCTCTGGGACCCCGGTGGAGGCAGCAGCAGAAAAAAAAATGTTTCACTCTGAGTTGCAGTCAAAACTTTTTTTTAAATATTGGATATTAATGCTTTTCATCCTCAATAGAACCACAAACCTATAATCTGCCTAACTTCTCCACCAAAGATGCCAGGAGTGAGGCCGTCAAGAAGGGAAGGGGTGGGGAGCTTCCCTGGTGGTGCAGTGGTTGAGAGTCCACCTGCCGATGCAGGGGACACGGGTTCATGCCCCGGTCCGGGAAGATCCCACATGCCGCGGAGCGGATAGGCCCGTGAGCCATGGTCGCTGAGCCTGTGCATCCGGAGGCTGTGCTCCGCAACGGGAGAGGCCACAACAGTGAGAGGCCCGCGTACCGCCAAAAAAAAAAAAAAAAAAAAAAAAAAGAAGGGAAGAGGGGGAGCTAAGCTGGAGCCTCTCCCACCTGGGAGAGAAAACATGAACTGGAAAAACACAGTCAGAACTGTCCACGACCTGGCGTGAGTGACCTGACGACAGGCTAAAGAGGGTAGGGCCTCGGCACCCCCAACTTACCTCTCTCCCTAGCACCTAGAACCAAAGAGCAGGAGTTCAAAAGTAAGCGTTAGTGAATAGATGGTGCAGGTGAGGCTAGATCACTCTGGTAACAAAAGAAGAAACTCCATGGCTTGATGTGGTTTGTTTCCCACTCATGAAAAGTCTGTTCTGGGTAGCTGTCCTCCAAACAGGAGCTCAGATATCTGGGCTGCTTGCATCATATCACACTGCCTGCTGCATCAACGCATGGATTCCAGGTAACTGTGGCAGGAAAGAGAGAGCTGGAGGGCTGCACACAGTGACACGTCACTTCCCCTCCCAGCCATTGGCCGGGCCTTGTCATATAGCTCCCACCGAACTGCCAGGAGGATGGAAAATACAGAGAAGCACGCAGACATCTGGTGAGCAGTCAACGTCTCTACCACGACACCGTGTGACCCCCCTTTGCCTTGTTGCTTAACTACGCTTCACTCTGTGTATAGACCTATCCTCCCCATCTGTCCCATTATTCATTCCACTGGGCTCTAGATGTCTGCTCTCAAGTAAGCACTGTGCCGACCTCTGGAAATACAGAGATGACTAAGATGATGCTCTAGTTTGGATCACCCCAGAAGCAGACCCGGAGCCAGGGACCAGAGCACACCTGGCCAACTTGAGGGGATGCAGGAAACACCAGCTGTGAAGAGGGAAGTGACCCAGGAGATGCATTTTATTAAGCCAGCTACCTGGGTGGGTGTCTGAGGTCAATTCCATGGAGAAGCTCTGGAAAACAGAGTGACGCCCATCTCAAAATGGTCCCCACTTGAGGGTTAGGGAGCTCAGCTACTTCTCAACCCATTCCCATAAGCCAGTTATGAAATCCTCATCCCCTTGCCGGATTCTTGGTCTTCTAGGCTCTCCTGCACCTAGCAGTGGTCATGTAACCCCGTTCTGGCCAGTGGGAAGTAAAAGGAGATCTGCTGGCAAGCGTTCTGGGGCAGCATCTGCTCTCTCGCACCAAAGAACAGATGGATTTGCTTCTGGCCTTTCCTCTCCTCTTGTCCTGAAGGCAAATGTGATGCCTTAAGCCACCATAGGCAGCTTGCTACCATCAGGAGTTGAGAAGAAGGACAAAACGCTGACAAGCAAAGCATGTGCAGAAAGGGAGAAGGGACTTGGAACTCGGACAGCATCACTGAACAGCCAAACAATGTCTGCCTGTCTTCTTGCATTGTGAAGGATAACGTCCTCCAGACTTAAGCCCCATCTACCCCAGCACCCTCTACTTGCAGCCCAACGCAATCCTAACCAACCCAAGTGGGAGACTTCAGACAGAGGGAACTTTGTGCACATCTCAGTCACGCGTGGGGCTGGTGAGAGGTCTGGTTTGGCTGGAGGATGGCGTGTGTGTTACAGACTGGAGGGAAAGAGGCTGCAGAGGAAGGTTAAGAGTAGCATATCAAAGGTCCACTTTGCCACACAAAGGGATTCAGTGGAGAGGTTTACAGGGCCCCGCACAATGACGTGAGATGACCATTTGTGTTTTAGAAAATAACTGTATCAATCATACAAAGGGGAAAGGACTAAATTAGGAGTTGGGGATTAACGTATACACACTACTATATATAAAATAGATAATCTACAAGGACCTACGTAGAGCACAGGGAACTCTACTCAATACTCTGCAATAACCTAAATGGGAAAAGAATCTGAAAAAGAATGGATATATGTATATGTATATGTATAACTGAATCACTTTGCTGTACACCTGAAACGAACACAACATTGTGAATCAACTATACTCCAACATAAAATAGAAATTAAATTTAAAAAAATTTTAAATCATACAGAGGAAGAACTCTCAGCCCCTTAAAGACATAGATGATCTCCTGTGGGTGGCGTCCAGTACTGTCTTGCATTCTCTACAATTTCTGATACAGTTGCCACTTAATACTTACTGAATTGAATTGAAATGAAGTTACCCTAATTACTTTCCTGCGACACACTGCTTCCATCAATTGCTAAAGCCATTCAGGCAGGTTTCAGGTGTGTTTCTGGCCCTGCCACTAACCCAGTTTAGAGACAGTTTAAGACCTTGGCCGTGTCCCTTCCTGCTCCGGGCCTCAGCATCCTCACCTGCACAAGGAAAGTGTAGAACTTAGTCTCACTTTCTTGAATAATCCTGGGGACCTCGACAGACTGCATGCAGCAACCAGGACAGGTGTCTGAGCTCCCCACTCTTTATTTCCACAGAACGTGAAGGAGAGGTTGGTGGGGCAGCTTTGTCAAGGCCCTTAGCCACCGAGTGCTGAGCAGAGAAAATAGGTCAATAGCTATGCCATTCCAAACCTGATTTGGGAAACAAAAACTACAGATCGAATATACATATTTCTATAGGTCTCTGATCCCAGTTTGGTTTTTTATATATAACATATACCCAAGTTTGGGGGGTTTTGTTTTTTTACTCTTCCAACTATTATTTCAAAACCAAAGATGAGGGGAGGGAGGGAAATCAAATATTTTCTCATGTGGCATTCAAACAGTGATCAGTTAACCCCCCAAATCAGGTTCGTACCAGGGAGACCCACAAAGATAAGGCGTTAGACTTCATGCTCACACACCTATCAGCACTCCAGTCCTAAATTATATTTGACATTTAATTAAAACCCCAAGGCAATGAAGTCAAGAGCTGAACTACTACATTTCTAGGAAAGGAGCTGCTCTTTAGGATGGATTCATTTATCTCCTGTCACCAAAGGCATCAACATCCCACCATCACCACCACCACCCCACCCCCCGACCACTAAGGGAGAAATACAGTGACAGGAGGAAGGGACCGCCCCCCTCCCTTCCCCTCCCCCACACACTCCCTCAGACTCTGCACCTGTAAGGATAGAGCTGGTCCTTCCCAGATCCCCGGCCATCTAGAGCCGACGTCCCTCCTGGACACTCACCCACACTCCAGCCCCAATTCCCCACTCATTTCCTTTCCTAGAGACAGCATTTTTGCCTGTCCCAGGACATGAAGGTTTTCAGCATTGAGCATTTTTCCTTTTCCCCTTCCCTCTCTCCCTCCTTCCTTTCCTCCCTTCCTCCCTCCTCCCTCCCTCCTTCCTCCTTCCTTCTTTCCCAGCTCCACATTCTAGGGCTGTGCTAAATGTGATGGGGACAAAGACCCATAAGACTCAACTCCTGATCTTTTGCCCCTGGAAATTTTTTTTTTTATTTGGTTGCGCTGGGTCTTAGTTGCGGCAGGCGGGCTCCTCAGTTGTGGTGTGTGAACTCTTAGTTGCAGCATGCATGTGGGATCTAGTTCCCTGAGCAGGGATCAAACCCAGGCCTCCTGCATCGGGAGCGTGGAATCTTAACCACTGCGCCGCCAGGGAAGTTCCTCAACTCCCGATCTTTTGGTGGAAGCAAGGGAACTCAGGGCACGCTGAGGGTCTGCACTGGACAGAATGAGACAATGTGTAGTTCATGTCCATGGTCAACAAGGGCTCCAGACAACAGGGGCTTTTGAGTCAGAGGGGAGGAAGGGGAAACTCAGGCGGGCAGGAAGGTCTTCTTCATGGAGGAACCCGGGCTTGTGCTGGGCCTTAAATACGATGACATCTAGGAAGACAGCAGGAAGAGCAGAGGCATTCCAAGCAGAGAGAACAGCACGTGCAGGGGTATGGACACAAGAAGTAGTGAGAATGCCTTTCTGCCTAAAGAGAAAAGAGGGTCCGTAAAAGGGGTAGAGAAGATGGAGTGGGAGAAGCCTGCTGATAATAGGAAGTGCGGGCGTGGGGTCTGGACTTCCTCTGGAATCCGATAGGCCCTGCAGGGACTGCATGTTGGAACGCTACAGCAGGCAGAGACTGTGCTGCTTTCCGACTTTGCTGGGGATTGTCTGTGTAGCCCTGGGCAGGATGCTTTCTCTCTGAGAAGAATTTTCTTCTCTCTGTGAAGTGAGGAACATCACCCTCATCCCTGCTTCCTCCCAACCTACCTTTCTGGGACCAGGTCGGGGACGAATGGTACCACATGCCAGGTTGGGGACATAGGGAGGGCCCCTGGACTCTTCTTCCACAGGTTTAGGTATCAGACCAAATGGTGCTTGCCTAAATCAGATCACAAACCCAGCACGGGAACAGGACACATTAGCAATGATTCAAATGCACAGAAATCCCACTCTGCTAAGAACAAAGCCTTCCATAACCTCTTGACTCGCCTGGCTCACAACTTCATCTGCAGAAGGTTTAGGAGGTAACAAAGGCAGCAGCCCTCTCAGACTTAATTCTGATCCACCGAGAAGAAATTACTGAGTAGTGGAAACGACAGAAGCCATGAACAGAGGCACAGAAGCTTAGAGGTAAGTAAACGTGTCATCTTAGCAATTCAGAGCGGCCCAGAAAGAGAACACTGGTGCAGAGACTTCTGGAAAGTCTTCGACGCAAAGAGAACACTGGTGCAGAGACTTTTGGAAAGTCTTCGGTGCAAAGAGAACACTGGTGCAGAGACTTTTGGAAGTCTAATTTCAAGTCATTCAGAGAAAAGGTGGCTATAATTCTGTGACCAGAGACTCTAAACGGAGAGACAGCTCAAGAAAGATGGGAAACAATTCCTGGAATCAAGATGCTCACTACGTGACTGCAAAATATTCCAGTGGGCAAGAGAGGAGAGAGAAATCTAAAGAAGACAATAAGAATTTGGGGTGCACTAGAAGCTCTCTGGCTTCAGCAAGAAAGCGGAATTACTAAGCTCCTACCTCCTTCTACATCAAGGAGGATGATCTTTGCCCTGAACATCCAGTTTTAGTCACATCACTCCTGGCTCTACAATGTTCCGTGGCTCCCTCTTTCACTGTGAACGGCCTACCTGAAGCGGACCTGGCTTCCCCTCCCAGCCTCAGCTCCACCCCACCACCGCACTGCCACATCCGATGCCCTGGCCAGGGGTCAACAGGCTACAGCCCACGGGCCTAACAAAGCTCACCGCCTGTTTTTGTACATCCCACCAAGCTAAGAATGGTTTTCACATTTTTTTAATGGTGTGGAAAAATTGAAAAAAAAAATACTTCATGTTGGTAGGAATGTAAATTGGTGCAGCCACTATGGAGAACAGTATGGAGGTTCCTTAGAAAACTAAAACTAGAGCTACCATACGACCCAGCAATCCCACTCCTGAGCATATATCCAAAATAGACAAAAACTCTAATTTGAAAAGATCCATGCACCCCAACGTTCATAGCAGCACTATTTACAATAGTCAAGATATGGAAGCAACCTAGTATCCATCAACAGGTGAATGGATAAAGAAGATGTATATATTCTCTATATATACAATGGAATATTACTTAGCCATAAAAAAGAATGAAATAATGCCATTTGCAGCAACATGGATGGGCCTAGAGATGATCATACTAAGTGAAGAAAAGTCGGACAGAGAAAGACAGATATCATATGATATCACTTATATGTGGAATCTAAAAAAATGATGTAAGTGAACTTATTTACAAAGCAGAAACAGACTCACAGACATAGTAAATAAACTTATGGTTACCAAAGGGGAAAGAGGAGGGAGGGGTAAATTAGGAGTTTGGGATTAACAGATACACACTACTATAGGTAAAATAGGTAAACAACAAAGGCCTACTGTAAGCACAGGGAACTATATTCAGTATCTTGTAATAACCTATAATGGAGCAGAATCTAAAATAGAACATACATATATATATATATATATATATATATATATATATATATATATATATATATAAAATTGAATCACTTTGCTGTACACCTAAAACTAGCACAACATTATAAATCAACTATACTTCAATAAAAAAGAATAATACTTCATGACATGTGAAAATAATACAAAATTCAAATTTCAATGTTCATAAAAAAAATTGTATTGGCACACAGTCACACTCATTCGTGTACAGACTGCTTGTATCGGTTTGCTAGGGCTGCCATAACCACAAACTGTACCACAGACTGGGGAGCTTAAACAGCAGACATTTATTATCTCACAGTTCTGGAGGCTGGAGGTCTGGGATCAAGGTGTCAACAGGATTGGTTTCTCCTGAGGCCTCTCTCCTTGGCTTGTGGACAGCCGTCTTCTCCCTGTGTCCTCACATTGCCTTCCCTCTGAACACATCCGTGTCCTAATCTCCTCTTCTTATAAAAACACCAGTCATATTGGATCAAGGCCCACCCAGGGACCTCATTTTAACTTAATCACGGTTTAAAGACCCCATCTCCAAATACATTCACATTCTGAGATACTGGGCGTTAGGACTTCAACAAATAGATCTGGGGGACACAACTCAGCCTATAACTCTGCCTGTGGCTGTTTTTTCGCTACCACAGAATTAGTTGTGACAGAGACCGTGTGGTCCCCAAAGACTATTACAGGTAGACTTTTACTAACTGTGGATTATTTACTATACAATCCTCTACAGAAAAGGATTACCAACACCCCCCAAGACAATCTGTGCTTGCTAAAGATCCCCCCAATACCACACCTCCCTTTCTTATTGCTGATCTGAGCTCCTGCTGAAACTTACATGCCCTCTCTTTTTTTTCACTTTTTGCATGTTAGTATATTTTATTTTTTTTTACATCTTTATTAGAATATGATTACTTTACAATGGTGTGTTAGTTTCTGCTTTATAACAAAGTAAATCAGTTATACATATACATATGTTCCCATATCTCTTCCCTCTTGCGTCTCCCTCCCTCCCACCCTATCCCACCCCTCTAGGTGGTCACAAAGCACTGAGCTGATCTCCCTGTGCTATGCGGCTGCTTCCCACTAGCTACCTACCTTACATTTGGTAGTGTATATATGTCCATGCCTCTCTCTCGCTCTACCATATGACCCAGCAATCCCACTACTGGGCATATACCCTGAGAAAACCATAATTCAAAAAGAGTCATGTACCAAAATGTTCATTGCAGCTCTATTTACAAAAGCCTGGAGATGGAAACAACCTAAGTGTCCATCATTGGATGAATGGATAAAGAAGATGTGGCACATATATACAATGGAATATTACTCAGCCATAAAAAGAAAACGAAATTGAGCTTTTTGTAATGAGGTGGATAGACCTAGAATCTGTCATACAGAGTGAAGTAAGTCAGAAAGAGAAAGACAAATACCGTATGCTACCACATATATATGGAATTTAAGAAAAAAAAATGTCATGAAGAACCTAGGGGTAAGACAGGAATAAAGACACAGACCTACTAGAGAATGGACTTGAGGATATGGGGAGCGGGAAGGGTGAGCTGCGCCCTCTCATTTTCACTGATAAAGCCCTTCCTATTCTTCAAGACACCAGCACCGGCAATGAGTTTGTGTGTGACCACTCCCAGGGGCATTTGCATTCAAGCCAAAGAAATGAATCCCTCATGAGATAACTTTCAGGTAGTCAGATACACTGAACAGAAGGACAGCAGCACCACCCATGTTCCACACGTTCCACACGAGGGTGGGTGTGAGGGCTGGAGGGCTGGCACCAGAGAGTCTGAATGAGGAACAGGAGACATGGCTGGGACTTAGATGTGGATGGAGCTGTCATCTCTCTGGGAATGGGTGGGTCTGAGGAATGAGCTTTAGAGACACAAGTGGAAAGAAAAGGTAGCAGAAGATTCTAGGCCAGAGAGCTCTAAAATGTTAGGCCTCATCTTTCTCTCTCTCTCTCTCTCTCTCCCTCTCTCTCTTTTTCTTACTCCTCTTCCTCTTCGTCTTTCTCTTTCTCTGCTATGTGAGGACACAACAAGAAAGCAACCATCTGCAAGCCAAGAAGAGAGCTCTCACCAGAGCCCAACCACACTGGCACCTTGACCCCAGACTTCCAGCCTCTAGAACTTACGCGGGCCTCTCACTGTTGTGGCCTCTCCCGCTGCAGAGCACGGGCTCCGGATGCGCAGGCTCAGCGGCCATGGCTCACGGGCCCAGCCTCTCCGCGGCATGTGGGATCTTCCCGGACCGGGGCACGAACCTGGGTCCCCTGTATCGGCAGGCAGACTCTCAACCACTGCACCACCAGGGAAGCCCTGAATGTGGATCTTGATGTTTGAATATGTTTTAACCTTGCACGATGTCTATACTAACAATGTATGGGTTGTTTGATAAATAAATATTTTAAAATAGTTTTTAAAAAAATAAAATAAAAATAAAAGGTTAGGTATCAGAGGAGAGAAGAGGGGCAGCTGAAAGAGGAGGAAAGCCAGGTGACAGGGAATGGAAAGGGGGCTTGGAGAGAGCACAGGGGCACCTTGGCATCCCCTGGAGACAGGTCCCTGAAGCACAGAGTTTCCTGGCGCCCTGAGGGAGATGCTGGCATTGAAGGGAAGTGGCACGGAGAAATGAGTCAGGGACCTGGGGTTCTCATGCCACCAGGTTGCGTTACAGGGCTGGTTGACTGGGCACGAGTCTGTAAAGGACACAAAAACGTCAATGGGATAAAGAAGTAATTAGTACCAAATAACTCGGGTCTCTCCACATAGCTTCTTCAGTAAGCTGGTCCCCACTCCCACTGAAACAGTCTTGGGTTGGAACCCCCAACTCTCCTCTCCGGCACCAACTCCAACCCCACTAAAAAAGGGTAGGATGGATATTTCCCAAAGCCTGTTTGTAGCACACCAAACACATAACCTGCCTGGATATGTACATAAGTGGTCCAGGCCCAGGCTCCAGCTCTACCAAGCATTAGTGTGTGACCTCAGACAGCTGCATCCCTCCCTCAGCTTCAGCACCCTCATTGGAAACACAAAGGGCTGGGTCAGGCCCTTCCAGCAGTAATATTCTGGGAGGGGAAGGCTGAGAGAGATTGGGCATAATGCGGGCCCTGTGGCGGCCTGACAGGTGTGCGGAGGGCTGAGGGGAGCAAGAAAGAGTGCCAGTTGGATGCAGCCCAGAAACCCTCACTGTGGCTTGTTTGCTTTGAAAGCTTAGTACGGGAGTGATGCTGAGGGGAAGGACAGTGACCTTGCAAATGGGGCTACTGGCAGACAGAGGGTGCGCTTAGCAGGCTGAGCTCACGTGTATGTGTGCGCGTGCGCGCGCGTGCGCGCACACACACACACACACACACACACACACTCAGCTGGCGCACACTTGTCTTGAATGTGCCACCCCAGCTGAGGGAGAAGCAAGGGGCTTGGCAAGGAGCTGTGGAGAAGGAAACGACAGAGGGAGATCAGGAGACCCTGTTCTGCTTCAGTCCTGCACAAAGCCATGTAACTTTCCCCATTTTATAGAGAGAGAAACTGAGGCAGCCCTCAGGAGACTATCCTCTTACGGAAGAAGGCGGACGCAGGACGGAAGCCTCAGGCACTGACAGTCGTCTGGGTGGGTCTCACTTAGACTGAAAGGCAGTCCTCCCTCGGCCTCAGCAATCTCATTGGAAACACAAAGGGCTGGGTCGGAAGACTGGTAAATGAAGATGGCTCAGATGGAGGGTGTGATGGAAAACATCTCACCCTTTCTAGAGGAAAAAGCCACAACGAAACAGAGCTGCCATCAGCAGGGAAGAAAGAGCAACCTTCCGGGCACTGAGGCCTGCGGTCAAGTAAATGGTCCCACAGCTTCACCTCCTGGCCCCTCCTTGGTGTCTGCTTCCATGTGCCCAACCTCTAGAAGGAGGAGCCTTCCAGGGTGACTCAAGCCCTCACCTCTGTATTCCTACTCCTCAATTTAGGGCGCTATTCTCTTGACTCCCAGACGTACTCCAGGCCTCACTCGCCGAAGTCCCCCTCCACAGGGATGTCTCAATCCCTCACAAACGTCTCTCAAAATGAGACTCATGCTCATCTTGTTAATTCTGCTCTTTCCGTGCCATGGAATGGAGTCCAGGAGCTGCTGGGGGTTTGGAGGGGACCAGGCTTCTTGCTTGTAGACGTTGAGTCCTGTCCTAAGTTAGGACCACAGGGAGGGAGTGGGGTGGAAATTACATAACTAATTCTTACAGAACAACTGGCCTGGGCTTTACTACTCTATTGGGGTGAGAATTTCCCATCCGAGGTGAAACTGCTTCATCGGGCTCAGGCTCTACTCAGGAAGTGGCCTTGAGGGATGACTTCCGGGAGTGAACACACTGGGGGTGGTTGTTCTCCCACAGTCTCATCCCAAAACATCCTTAATTTCCTCTAATAACATGTCATGGAGCCATCAGCACCCACAAAGTAGATGAAACTCTGAGTGGACCCATTCATAATTCCAGAAGGGCTCCTCTCAAGGGTGACACGCTCCATCCACTAGCTTTCTGTCTGGCATAAAACTGCCTCCATCAGCTCCCTGGGGCCCCTTATTCACCCCTTGTCCTCCCGGATGCAGCATGTCCTCCCGGGCAAAGGCAAGGAGTGAGAGGCTGAATTCTCTGGCCAGCCCTGCTGCCATGAGTTCAGTGTGGAGGACCCCGGTAGGCCTCAGGGGTCTCCAGTGGGGAGTGCAGTGGGCCCCAAACTGCCCTTGGGGAAGCAGATCCCACCAGCCTTCACTGCCTGTCATGTCCCTCGTTCTAAACAGAAGAATTCCTGGCTGCATGAGTTTCCTGCAGCTGCTGTAACAAATTACCCCAAACTAGGTAGCAGAAAACAAAAGACATTTTCTCAGCAATCCAAAAATCAAGGTGTCAGCAGGGCTGTGCTCCCTCCAAAGGCTCTAGGAGGGAATCCTTCCTTGCCTCTTCCAGTTTCTGGTGGCTCCTGGCATTCCTTGGCTTGTGGTAGCATCACTCTAATCTCTGCCTCTGTCTTCACATGGCCTTCTCTGTGTCCCTGTCTCAAATCTCCCTGTCCTATCTCTTATAAGGACACCAATCATTGGATTTAGGGCCCATCCTAAATCCAGGATGACCCTATCTCGGGATCCCTAACTGCAGCTGCAAAAACCCTATTTCCAAATAAGATCACATTCCTGGATATCAAGGGTTAGGACTTGGATATGTCTTTTGGGAGGACACAGTTCCTCCCACTATACTGGTTCACTGGGCATTTTCTTGAAGGTGACGCCCTCTACCCAGCTTTGAGGTCTAGACTCTCCTCTGAGTTATTCAAGGTTACCCATCCTACTTACCCTGCCCCATTCCACGTGCTCCCCACAGCATTCGCCCACAGCAGTCTACTCCGTTCCCCCCTCTCAGTGTCCTCATTCTTGTTAATAAACCCTACTCAAGCTGTCCCCCTACCCGAGCTGTCCTCCCTTCTTCCCCCTGGGTCCCGCCTCAGAGGCTTCCCTGGCCACTCCAGCCCCTGACGGATGGTGGGGAAGGAAGAACCTGGCCCCAAGGCCCTAAGCACTGGCTCTGTCACGTACCAGCTGCTTGAGCTTAGACACGCCTCTCCATGTCTCTGGGCCTCAGTTTCCCCACCTGAAGATGGAAACAATCCCTTCCTCACAGATTGGTAAGGAGTAAATGGCACAATACACATGAGAGATTCTGTCACCCAGTAAATGCCCAGTAAACGTTTGTCCTCTAGTTATTTGATCTTCCCTTCTCTGAATCCAATTCCATTTACAGCCAGCACTGCCCTGCATCCTTTGCTTCTCATCTCCCCAGGTTAACCTTCTTGAGGAAAGGGACAGGATGTGAGCCCTCTCTGGAGTGTCTCACAGTACCTGGCATAGACTTTAGTCAGTAGAGGTCTGATGCCTGGGATAAACTCCACGGCAACACCCAGACATCTGTATTTCAGACCAGAGAGGCGGCCTCGGCCTGGATCCCAGGCCCTGCGTCCCTCTGGTCACCTCCCTGGTCTCCTTACCCCCAGACCTCACATCTCATAGGAGAGGCAGGGCCATCCTGGCTCCTGCAGGCAGCAGACAAATGGGGTGCAGTAATGGAATGAGAGGCACTGAGATCAAATTCCACAGTGATTAAGGTGAGGCGACAAACTCCAGAGGCCAGTTGTTGGTATAATTAGGGTGAGAAGCGAATCACGGCAGGCTGAGAACCCCAAGGCCAGAGAGGCGGGGCCCATCCCCGTTCCAGGAGGACCGCTGTGGTCAGCCAGGTCGAAGGAGATGGCTCTCCATTAGGTCCTGGCAGGGAAGGACGAGCGGGCTGCTGCTCTGCGTCATCTGGGTAGAGCTGTTGAGTGGATGTGACATAATTGAATGAGGCCTACACATCCTGCACCCAGAGCGGGGGAATTAGCAGTCCGACCCTCGCCTGTGGAGACGGCGTTCCGCCCTCATCTGCCTGCATGGCTCCATTCGATGGCCGCCTAGCTGGTGGGTGGGGGGGGCGCCGGGAAGGGGCTCTGGCCAGGGCTGTGGAAGGCAAGGAGGGGCAGCGGGAGATGGGCAGGGAGAGGGGGCTCAGCCAGGGATGTCCCAGAAGAGGGGGCCGTGGGGAGGGGGCAGGGGGATAGGCAGGGGCAGGAGGGAGCCATGGGGTGTTTGCCAGACTGCCAAACGGATGGCAAGGTGAGATAACCAGAGTGAGGCGGGAGGATGGGGCTAGAGGGACCGGGGAGGGATGGAGACAGGCAGAGAGTGGGAGATGAGGGCAAGATAGGCAGGGAGATAACATGACAGCAGCCAAAGATAGAGAGATGAGCTGAGCCATGGAGGGGAAGAAAGGGGCAGATAAAAAGAGGCTTAGTGAGGGCTTCCCTGGTGGCACAGTGGTTGAGAGTCTGCCTGCTGAGGCAGGGGACACGGGTTCGTGCCCCGGGCCAAGAGGATCCCGCATGCCACGGAGTGGCTGGGCCCGTGAGCCATGGCCGCTGAGCCTGTGCGTCCAGAGCTTGTGCTGCCCGCATACCGCCAAAAAAAAAAAAAAGAAGCTTAGTGAGAAAGACCGACTGACGGGCAGCCGGAAGAACAAGCAGACAGGAAGATAGGAGCTTCCGGGCCCTCTCCTGCAGTAACAGCAAGATTTCTTTTTTCCTCTGTGCACTCACTGTGTGCCTAGCATGGTTCTAAATGCTCCACGTTACCTCATTTCTTCCTCACAATATACTATCTTATAGGTGAAGAACCCAGAGTTGGGGAGGACAGGTTACCTGCCCAAGGAGACCCACCTAGACACAAAGGAGCCAGATGTGAACCCAGGTGAAGCCTGACTTCATGCCCACCCCCTCACCACCACACTAGCAGGGGCCCCTCCTGGGTTCAGCCCCAGTGAATCTTTCCCAGGCTAGGGCTCCCCAGGCTGGCCAGATACAGAAGATGTCCTGGTGGCTGTAGGTGTGGAGAGTGGTCAGGAGGCTGTGTCTTTTTCACCTTTCCTGGTCTCTGTCCCCTTCTCTGAGACCCCTGGCCCTCCCCCTTGCCATCGGTGGAGGCCTCTCCAACTCTCAGCTGGCCATCAGTAGATCTCCAAAGTGTGGACTGATGTCATTTTAAGGTATGGCCTCTGCCAGGGGGCATCAGGGAGTAATAAGAGAGACATTTGAAGGACAGTAAGGGTTCCCTGTAACCTTTAGTAACCCAACATGGGTAGATTCCTCCTATACTGACTCAGCAAGCTAGTTCTGGCTGTGTGACCTCTGACCGGGTGGGGAGAAAAGATATCTAGAGACCTGCTACCTGTTGCCTTTGCGCTCCTCCCCCACCCACCACCGCCCATGGAAAATTCCCAGCCACAGGCACAAGCTTCGAAAGCTCGGCCAGCCAGACCCACCCAACCTCTCCCCAGAAGCAGGGGCAGCCTTGCCTCTGGTAGGAGCCACTGATCACTCCTGGAAAGAGCTCAGCTATCCTCCCTGGCTGCCCTCGGTCATGAGGGTCTGGCGAGGGCCCCCTGTCCCGCCCAGCACCTTCCCAGGCCCCTGTGGGGAAGACAGAGGGGTTGCCCATTTCCGCTCACAGACAGCTGTGCCAAGGGGCCCTGAAGGGAGGTGAGAGCCGTTCACCTCCACAGGCAGGTGCTTCCTAACAGCAAAGCTGGGATGCTCGGTGCCCGGGAAGGAGGTGCTGAGCCCTCCTCCTACCTTGGCCCTGGCGCAGCAATGGAGAGAGCAAATCAGCTTCTCCACTCTGCCTGCGGGAAGTGGACTGGCAAGGAAGGCAGGGGGAGAGGCATGGAGGAAAGGAGGGGAAGCAAGGAGAGGTAGGCAGGAAAGAGACTGGAGAAGGGACACCGGTGATAGAATTCACAGCTGAAGGAATGACTTCATCCAAGCCCCTACTTTTACCCATAAGGACCCAGTTAGGTGAAGGGACTCACCCAAGGTCACCCAGCTAGTCCGGATATTGGATGGGGTCCTCCCATAGCACTCCCCTCGTCACATCCGGATGTATGACTCCAAGAGGAAGCTCATGGCTTAATTATCAAGGGGCCAGGAGTCTAACTCTGCCCTGGGAACCAAAAAGCCATGTCTCCTCTCCTGCCCAAAAAGCCTCCATGGCCTCCCCAACCCAGGCTGCCTCCCGAGCCTGGTGGTCAGTGCCCTCCCAACCTGGGCCAACCTCTTCTCCATTCTGCCTCCCACTAATGCTCCCCACATATCCCTGATCCAGCTCACCCCTTGCAGTATGGTGACCACCTGTACTCTTCCATGTTGGCTCACACTGGAATCCCCTTCACTTCAGTGTTACCCTCAGATGTCAACTACTTTGGGAGGCCTTCCTCGAGGTTCCTGGGCCTCAGGAAGCTCTCCCTGTCCTGTACTACCATGCCACATTTTGGGACCTCTTTTACGGAGGAAGGAAAGTAACATTTATTGAGATTTAGCTCTACCTTCAATACGCCTGGTATCATTATCTCTACTTTACAAATGAAGAAACAGATTCAGAGAAGTTAAGTAACTTATCCCAAGATCACACAGCTAACTATTAAATGAATGATGGAGGCAGAAATCAAATCTAAAGCTAACCCTAAAACCCTGCTGTGCTTTGTATTATAGTTGCTGTATATTGCTCATTCACAACCTCTTGTGCAGTAAGTTCCTTCATGTAGGAGCTATGCCTTCTTATATCTTATGTCTAGCTAATCTAGTAGAGTGTTTGGTTTATAATTGGCACTCCAAATAACCATTTTTAGGATGGATAGATGAATGGGTGGATAGATGGATGGATGGATAAGTGGGTGGGTGAATGGATGGATAGATGGATGGATGGATAGATGGATGGATGGATGGATGGATGGATGGATGGATGGATGGATGAGTGGATGGATGAGTGGATGGAAGGATGGATGGATGGATAAGTGGGTGGGTGAATGTATGGATAGATGGATGCATGGATAGATGGATGGATGGATGGATGCATAGATGAGTGGGTGGGTGGATGGATGGATGGTTGGATGGATGGATAGATGAGTGGGTGGGTGGATGATGGATGGATAGATGAGTGGATGGAAGGATGGATGGATGGATGGATGGATGGATGGATAGATGGATGGATAGATGAGTGGGTGAGTGGGTGGGTGGGTGGATGGGTGGATGGATGACAGAAGAGTATAACATCTCCATATGACATCTGCAGAGTGGGGTTTGCGCACGACCCCAGGAATCATAATCAGCCACCAGCAACATCTCAACGGAGTCTTAGGAAAGAAGTGATGATGGGGGCGTCACCATGGAATCTAGTGGGTGGAAAGTTGCTCTACTGCCAGGACAGGAGAAGGCCACTTCAGCAAGTGGCAAGGATTCTTAGACTTGAAACATCAGCACTGAACTGGAATATCCTTAGAGATAATGAGGTCCAACCTCTCATCACCCCTCCCCTCTCATTTTGCAGATGAATAAATTGACTCTCAGGGAGAGGAAATGACAAGCAATACCACACAGCTAAGGTGATTCTAGGCACTCAGTTTCTATAGCAACAAAGTGACTTTTGTATTATACAAGAGGGCAGTCATTTGGATGAATTAGATGATATTCAGTGTTGTGTCCTGATCACAGGAACCTCTTCTGGGAGACCCTTTGTGAGGGGATCGTGGAAAGGTGTGATACAAGGGAAGTCCCTGACGGCCAGGACAATTGACCACCAAGCCCAGGGCACTGAAAGGGGCTGCATCTTCTCCCTGCTGGCATCCTTGCCCAGCCCAAAGGGGGCTTGGCAGTGCAGCCCCCTTAGGCTACCATGTGTGACCCCAAGTCTTGGACTGCATGGGAAGGACTCTTGATCTACTCCACCTGCCTCCATCTTCAGAGGCTACTACAACCCCAGGCCACATCAGCTTCTCCAGGCCACCCTCGGTCCAGCCTCTGGGCAACTGCCCTGGGGGGGGCAAAGGGACCCTCTCTCTCGGGTTGTCGTTATACTCTGCCCTTTGTTCCAGGGGACACGGGCAGTGTATCCAGACACGTTTGTGGTGCTTGTTTGGGCCCCCGTGATGGGTAAACTGAGGCACTGTGCAGCTTGGGCCATTTGTTCAGGCTCACCCAGGAAAGAGAGACACAACCATGACTCCAGGGCCCCTCAGTCCCAGCCGACCCAACCCTGCCCGCCCCCTGAGCCTCGGCAAAGCCCAGAGGCACAGCTGAGCTGAAAGAAAATTCTCCCTGAGAGACAATATCAGCCCTTCTTGTTCTCGTATTCCAGATCCACATCCTCCTGTTTACTAATTTTCATTTCTGAGCACTCATGGGGCCCCTGAAGGAGCTTCACATGGAATTCCCCATAAATCCCAAGAAGAAGGGGAGCATCTGGGGAGGGCAACAGAGGCACAGGGAGGGGGACGACGGGGCTCAGTGTAAATTCTCAAGGCCTATAGATGTCCACAGAGCGTGTTAGGAGCATAACAAGAGAGGCCACAAGACAGGCCCACCCCCGACCTCCCTCCATCCCCCAGCTGCCCCTAATGGTGGCAATAAAGTCTTCAGAGACACAGGGCTGGGTTTTAAGCTCCATGCAAATCCTTGATCCCTCCCCCTCCCCCAATGAGAAGAAACAGCAGCACTGTCACCCCCCACCCCCTCTCCCCACCCTTCATCCTGACCCAAATGAGATCCAGAGGCCAAGCACTGTTACCCAGATCAAATTCCACTGGGAAGAGTTCTCTCTTCCTCCCTCTGCTCTGCCCACACACCTCCTTCTAACCCCTCCCCCCTCCCATTCCACTCCTGGAGATGCCAACGGAGACAAAAGTTGCAGCCCAGGTATCTGAAAGGCCCTGGCTCTCAGGGGGCGGGTGGAGGGGACTGGAGATCCACTTGCCTGGCTGACCCAGAACTGATCCGTGGGGCACTTCAAAAGCTCAGGGTCGGGGCTTCCCTGGTAGCGCAGTGGTTGAGAGTCCGCCTGCCGATGCAGGGGCCACGGGCTCGTGCCCCGGTCCGGGAAGATCCCACATGCAGCGGAGCGGCTGGGCCGTGAGCCATGGCCACTGAGCCTGCGCATCCGGAGCCTGTGCTCCGCAACGGGAGAGGCCACAGCAGTGAGAGGCCCGCGTATCGTAAAAAAAAAAAAAAAAAGCTCAGGGTCTGGTGAGCAGAGCCCCCCAGGAGCACCTGATTTCTAACTCTGCTTCTGCCACTCCCGAGCTGTGTGATTTCCAACAAATCCTGTCCCCCTCTGGGCCTCAGTTTCTTTATCTGTGTAATGAGTGAGCTCCGAGTTTGTTGCTGAGGAAACAAGGGGAGGACTTAGCAAGGGGACTGTGGCCCCGCATCTCATCCTGAACCGGAACAGCCCTGCTCTTATCTCTCTTATCTGCAAGGCTTCGGCTAAGATTTCACTTGAATAAAAGGTTTGGTGGTTGTAAAAAAAAAAAAAAAAGGCAGTTTAAATCCATTGGCCTAGAAATGACCTCTGTGATTCCTTTCTTCTATCTCATTCTGTGATTCAATCGATGCAAATGCATTTTTTACTAGCTGCCCCAACCTGGATTTCACACATTCTTGCCGGTGGTCCCTACAAGACAGTCGTAGTCACCAGGCCTCGTGCCTTCATTTGACTTCAGAAAGTAGGTCCCCCCGAGCCTCTGGCTGGGTGTATAAGACATAGGTCCCACCTTAAGGTTCAGGAAACAGGTGTCCCCCTGAAAAGATAAACAACCCAGCCAGGACACCTATGCCAAGTGTGGAGTGAGTACTTTAGCCAAGAAGGGTTGCAGGGCATCCAGGATGCAGAGGTGACCAGGGGTTCCCAGATACATGAGAATACCAAGAAGGGATTACACTGGCTCTATGTGGGGGGCTCAGCAAATGGACTAAGCAGGCTTCAGGGGTGAGCAGGGAGGTAAGATGTCAAGAGTCAGAATACCTGGGCTTAACTCGGATTCTGTCACCGACTTGCCATACGACTTGGGCAAGCCATTTACATTCTTAGCCTCAATTTCCCCATCGGTACCTAGGATTCTACCCAGCTCCCTGTGATTCTCTCCTGCACCTACCCCAGGCTCTTCCCCAGAGGTGGCCTTGGTCATGGGGGAAGGACAAGGGATGAATCCAAGGCCTGACAGGTCAGACTGAAACCCACAAACTGGGGACCAAACATAGAACCCAGGCCTGGCTGCCCTGGTTCTGCCTCTGCCCAACCCTGTAAGTCAGGAGGGGGCAAGAGGAGGGTGGGAGAGAGGAAAGCCAGGATGAAGAAGGACCGCATCCCACGCTTTGCCTCTCCAGGTTCATCAGCCAGGCTGGAGGAATCCCCACTGCTCAGAAGGGAGAACCCCTAATGAATATTCATAGTCACTAGAGGCCTCATTTGCATCATCCATATCCCCAAATGCCATGAGGATCAGCTGTCTCTGTCCTCTCTGGCTGCCCCTCTCGTGAACAGGAGAGCCTGCCCGCCTAATCCTCATCACTCCTGCAACCCGCCCACCTCCTTCACCTCCTGTCGTCCTGGCCTTTGCCGTGTGCCCTGACCCAGGCCCTCCCCAAGGTGCCAGGCATGTGTCAGACCCTCCACGGCCAAGGAACCCCCTCCACCCCCCAAGCTGAGCAAGCAAGGAGGTCTGAGCCGGTTAGGTGGGCTGCCAGACCCCGTGAAGCAGGACAAACAATCCCAGGGGCTGGGATTAGGTTGGCGAAGCTGTAAAGTGAAGAGATGTGGGTAGGGCATGCGAGGGACACGTGAGGCCCCGTCACTGGCTCTGGGAAACGGGCCCTGCTTGTCCCACCGAGGCCTCCACAGTGACCCAATCTCCCTCCCATACCTGCTTCCACCTCTGGGCTTGACTAGATAATTCAGAACTATCCCCCGGGCGCCCAGACTAACCAAAGTGCAGTAGCATTTGAAACGCAGGGTCTCCCAGGCTCCCTGGGTCTGGAAACAGCCAGTTCTGCCTGCCTTTACCTCCCGAGGCTGGGCACTCGTGGCCACCTCGGGAAGACTGTATCAGACACTACGATCCCAGGCAGATAGGTCTCCTTCGGGGTCCTCTGAGCAAACAAGGCTCATGTGAGTCTCCACCCCTTTGTTCATGCTGTTCCCCTGCCTGGAATGCTGTTCCTATACATCCCCGTGCACAAAGAATAAAATGCAAACGCTACTCCCACTGCAAAGCCTTCTTCGTGTGATCCAGCTGGACTGATTATTTCTCAGAAATCCTCAGTCACACCTGCGGAACCCAAGTGCTTAACTTTCTTTCATGACTTCCCTGTGTGTGTGTCTTTACCTGTGTAATAGTGTGGGCATGTCTATGTGTGCATATGCACGTGTGTGTGTGTGTGTGTGTGTGTGTGTGTGTGTGTATACAACTCAGTTGTAAATCCCTGAGGGCAGTAACGTGGTCCTGTTCTTCCTGAGTGTCCAGTATTCTCCAGTCCATTCCAGTCACGAAACAGTAACTCTGTACATCTGCTGCTATGGGAGTTGCCGCCAACTCCCACCCCGCCCCCAAAGCCCCCAGCTACACCTGCAGCTCCATGAGCCCCTCTGCATCCTCCAGGGCTGGGTGTTTAGGGAGTGGTCAATGTGTAGATGTTGAATCGTGCACGTTAGATCGTGCACCTCTGCCTGGAACCATCACTTCTTTGCCTGTCGCGCCCTCTTCCGCCCGTGGTCACCTCCCAAAGGCACCTGCCAGTGACCGAGAACTCAGAAGCAGAAGTTCCCAGTGGAGTCTCAGGAACTCAGCCAGGGCTCCAGACTGAGGAAGGGAGTGGAGGCTCCAGGAACCCTAAGTCCCTGGGGGCCTCCCCACCTCGGAAGATGCTGGGTGTCCCTGCCTCCCAACCAGCGTACAGGGAGTGAGGACTGGCCAGGGGGCCTGTCCTTCAGAAAAATGACTCAAAGAGGTAGCCGGAGTGCCTTTGGGCCTTCAGCTACAAAAGTGGGTCACCATGGGGGAAAAAAGTCGTTAAAAAAAGAAATCTGTTTCTGGAAACTGGTCTAGTGCTGGCTGGGAGCTGAGTATCCCCTGAGGGAGTTCCAGAAATCTCCCTGTTTTCTTCCCCGGCATCTCCTAAGCCACCAGGTCTCCAGTCTCTGGGCCCCAGAAGCCAAAATGAGCTCTAGGTAGAAACAAGGGGGGCCTCTCCCAGCCCACCCCCCACCACTGCCACCTCGCGGGGGCTCCTCTCTCCGACCAGTGGCCCAGAGCCAGCGCTGGGCCCCTGGAGCAGGGGCTGCCGGGCTACATGGGCTGCGTCGCTCTGCTTTCTGGGTTGTTCCTAAACTGCTCCACTTCCTGTTAAGTAGGACACACCAGGGAGTGAGAGCATGGAGCTCAAAGAGGGGCCGGGAGGATGTGCAGACATTCCCCAGGCCAAGGAAGGGCCTCTCAGGGTCAGCTGGAGGCGGCAAGGCCTAGAAGGGGAGGGGGTCTCGCCCAAGACCACCCCCTTAATGAGTGGTATAGATAGGACTACCAACAGCTGCTCACAGCGTAAGAGGGCTGGACTGGAAGCCAGAACTCCCAGGGTCAGTGCCAGGCTTTGCCCCTGGCAGACAAGTGACCTCACTGCACCAGGCCTCAGTCTTTCCATCTCTAAAATGGGACTAACAATATCTACTTCATGGGTGGTTGTAAAAATTGAACCAAATACTTTATGCAAAAGACATTTGTGTACAGGACTTAACAATATTCTATACAAACATCAGGCATTATCATTCTTCTTCTTAACTACAGTCCCTTTGGCCAAAAATCCCCCAGACTGGCCGGTCACATGTTGATAACTGCTGAACCCGGGGGCATGGGGGCTCGTTATGCTATTCTCTCTCCTTTTGTACAGAAGAAACACAGCTGTGTTTCTGTTTCCACCTGCATAGCCTGCCCTGGCCCTGAGATCCTTGCACTCACATGTGCGGCTCTGAAGGACTCTCAAGGCATGAGTGACCTCTGACCTCTGACCTCCAACCTCCAAGAGTGCCGCTCACGAGAAAAGCAGGAAACGGGGCCGCTATTGGGTGCCTGCTGTGGGTCAATCACTTTAGAACATGTGACACCGGTATCATAACCACTTTATTACTGCTATTATTATTACCATTATTCCCATTTTACAGAGATTTGAGTGACTAGTTTTGAGTCAAATTCTGGCCACACTCCACACCCTGCTCTGAATGCTCAGCCCACTGCCCTTGGACCTGCTTTTCTTCAGCTTAAAGCCATCAACGGGGAAAGGCAGCTTCATTTTTCTCTTTTGTTTTAGGGCACAGGTGCAGACAGTCAGGTTTATCACACTCGTCCACCCCTAGCACGTTATTAAGACAGCGTCCAGATAAAACAAGGTCCCCTCGTGTCTTCCTTCCTGTCCCCTCATTCCCATCCCCACTCCAAATCCGTCTCCTCCACAGGGGCACCTGCTCCGATATGTTTGCTGCATGTCCTTAACTGTGCATATGTCCCTGTAAATTATGGAGCATTGCTATAAGTATGTGTTTTGAATTTTCATAAACGGTGTTGTGTTATGAATTTCTAGTCTGCATTGTACTTTTTTCGGTCAACACTTTTTTGAGACCTATCCTTGCTGTAGGTGGCTGGTTCGATGATTGCAACACTGTGCAGGACATACCCATCACAGTCCATTTGTCCATCCCACACTGATGGACACAAAGGGGGCCCGCCAGCGTCCCTCTGCCACAAACAGCATACCTGTCCCTCTATACCTGTGTGTACCTTTATGTCCCTTTATCCATTGTGGGAGATCTTTGCCAAAATCCATTCCTAGGAGTAGGATCCTTGGATCATAAGGCATACGCATAGTCAATTAATTAACTTAGTAATGATGGAGTCAGAATTTGTAAATTGCCTAGAATAGTATCTTAAGCCCAGTAAGCACTACATGAGGTGTGTTCGATTCAAATAATTACAGAAAATAAATAGCTCTAAATTGCCAGATTGCCTTCCCAAAGAAGGGTACCACCCTACACTCCTACCTGCGTTTCAGGAGAGGCCCCGCCTTCACACATCCTCACCAACTCCATGCTTCATCCAGCTTTCTGACCTGCGCCATTCTGGGGCTCAAGGTCGCCCCTCGATTGTTTAAATTTACATTTCTCTGATTCATAGTATTTGAATCTCTCTTCAGATACTTGTTAATCATTTGGTCTCTTTTCAGGGTAGAAGCGGTGTTAGGAACAGGCTTCCACTCTCCAAGGTGAGCCAGGAAGTCTGAGAAGCTTTGGGACCTCCCGTGGTGGAGGTTGATTTCACATCTTTGGGAAAAAAAAAAAAAGAGGAAGAAGAGATGAAGAAGGAAGGGGGAAATGGGGCAGAAGGGTAAGAAAAGAAAGAGCGAGTTGTTTTCTGTGCAGGTGAATTGTTTCAGTCAATCGACAAAGGCCCCTCCCACCCCTGCCAAAGGCCCACAGAGCAGTGGCCCTCACACGGCGGTGGCATCAGCATCTCCTGGAGGGCTTGTTAAAGCGCAGCTCTCTAGCCCCATCCCCAGTTTCTGAGTCACTGGGTCTGGGGTGGGGCTGAATTTGATAGACTGAAATCAAATTCACTGGCTGAGGTGGGGCTAGAATTTGCATCTCTAGCAAGTTCCCCAGTGGCGCTGATGCTGCCCGTCTGCCCTCCTCTCTGGGCATTAGAGGAGCTCGCCACCCCAGCCAGTGCTGCGTGGTCACCCTGGGCAGTGAGCCCCCTGCAAAAACACCACCCAAGCCATTGGAAAAACCGGGCCACCCAGAGTACCTACCCCACCTGCACAAATTCATGGCAGCTCTCACCTCCAGGGCCCAGACTAGGGGCAGCTGAGTAAGGCCCATAGGAGCAACAGTCAAGGAGGCACTCCCTCTCGGGGCCAAAATCTGCAGGGGTGGCAGCTGAGGGGACCCCAGGTAGGGTCACACGGGACGCACCCAGCCCTGGCCCAGGCCGCTCACCCCACTCCTCCCTTCCCCTGACCGGAAGAACACGCTGCCTTCTGTCACGTTACTCATTTTCACATTATCTCATTTGATTCTCAAGACAACTTCCATCCGCATTTGACAGATGGGGACACAGAGGCCCGGAGGGTTCCTGCAGCAAGTCAGGGAAGAAGCTCCTTCTCTTGCCTCCTCAGCCAGGCGGACCCCTTTGCACCACTCTTGCTGCCCTGCATGTCCCAGGCCTAAAGGAAGCGCCACCAGGCCCCCAGCCTACACAGCCACCACCGTACTGCCCGACCAGAGCCTCAAAGGGGCCGCAGGACCCTGCCCATCCCTCAGCTTCTCACCACCTACCGTGCCGCTCACCTCCAGCATCTTATCTGCATCCTCCCCGAAGCTCTTTGAAGGAGGTTATTGGGTGTTGGGCTGCATCCCACAGGCCTGCAAGCCCTGCAATTGCCCAGCCTCAAGGCCCAAGAAAGAGCCTGGAGTCAGCCACAAAGACATCAATGGTATAATGGAAGGGGGAGCTTACACGTCTGGAGCAAGCTCCTGGAGCGATACCCCACCACGTACGGCCCAGGCTGCGGGCAGGACATGGCAGCAGGGGAAGAGGGAGATTACTGGTTATAGGGGAATTGGCTCATTGGTTGCCAGGGAAACCAGCAGAGGGGAATGCCCCTCACCATGCTTTTGATAAACTATCATAGTGGAGATAGTTCTGATCTAAAGATTAGAAGAATCACTAGCTGGGGTCAGGGGCAGGTACACATTTACTGATTACTGATTAAAAGGGAAAGTCAGCCAGGTGAGTAGGGCATAGGTGAGGCAGGTTCTGGTCGAGCAGGGGACATACAGAGAGCAAGAGAACAGCCATCTTGGATGGCCTGATCATACATTGGGACTACATTCCCATTTCACAGTGGAGGACATTGACGTTCAAAGAAGTCAAAGGCCTTGCCTGAGGCCACAGAGCTAGTTTGCAACTGCTCACACTCTAGACTTGGCCAGCCTGACCCGCTGCCATTAATCCAACCACACCACTCCTGCCCTCCTGGTGCATGACCTCAAACACCCTTCCTTCCTCCTCCTGAGCTGCAGGCCTGCCTCCTCCAGGAAGCCTTCTGTGCTCCCAATCCCTTCCTAGGCACTCCCAGAGGACCCCATATTAGTCAGAGTTCTCCAGAGAAACAGAGGAATTGGCTCATACAGTTGTGGAGGCTGGCAAGTCCAAAATCTGCAGGGTAGGCCACCAGTTTGGAGACCCAAGGAAGAGATGATGCTGCAACTCGAATCTGAAGGCCATCTACCGGCAGAATTCTCTCTTCCTCAGGGGACCTCCATCTGTTTTCTCATGAGGCCTTCAACTGATTAGATGCGGCCCACCACACTGCACAGGGTAATCTGCTTTACTCAAAGCCCACTGATTTAAATACCAATCTCCTCTGAAAACTACCTTCACAGTGAACACTGGAGTGATGTTTGACCAATATCTGGATACCGTGGCCTCGCCAGGTTGACACACAGAATTAACCATCCCAGACCCTGAACTTCTCCTTCTTCGCATGTATCTGACTCTGCCACGGTTACCTGTCTGAGTTGCCACCAGGCTGCCCATTTCTTACAGCGGTCATGCATCTGTCTGATTCACTGCTGTATCCAGGGAACCACACAACGCGATGCCCTGCCCTCGGGAGGTGCTCTGTAAGCAGTCACCGGATGAACAAATGGGACTGGATGTCACTGCCTGACACCTCCCAGTGCTGTTGCCCCAGTGCACGCTGCTGTTTAGTGACCAGTATGCATGGCCTTCTTCCCCATCTGCTGCCCCTCACTCCCTCTCCTCAGTCTCCACAGTAGCAGAGCCCATTCTGACTCAGCTAATCAGGGGACGTCATTGAGCAGAGGGAGTCCGGCCCAACCGTGTGGCTCCAGGCAGATCGTGACCACCTTCCACAAGGGCTCTTCTCCTCATTCTCCCCAGGGCCCTCTGTTCGTCTCTGGATGTGGCAGCCCCTACTACAGTTGTCCAGGCTTTCAGGGGTAGGACCAAAGGAGAGGCTACAGGACTGGCTTCCCTGGGGACACTCCTGTGCTAGGAAGGGCAGGGCTGTGCTGGGGAATCCCAGGGTCCAGTCTGCCCCTGGGGAGCAGGGCTGGGCCATAAAACACAAAACCTGTCCCTGCCTTCCTACCATCCTCCCCCTAACATTTTACCTGGGCGACTTCACATAAAACACGTATCAAGCTCTGTTTTCAAGCAAAAGAGAGGTTGCACAAAGATGACCTGGCATGGCGGCAACAGAGCAGAGGGCTCAAGGTGAACGTGTGTGTGTGTGCGTGCGCGTGCGTGCATGAGTGCGTGTGTATATGTGTCTGTGTGTGTGCATACAACTACACCCTAGGTCTTTTATGTTCACATGTGCAGGTGGAGCCCCTCCTGCCCTGCTAGCCCCCTCTCACTAAACACACCCACACGGGCCCCGGTTCAGGCTTGCTGTTTCCCTGGCTGGGCCCTGGGCCCTGGGCAGAGGCTGCTCTGCAGAGGGAAAGTTGAGAGACTGGGAAACAGCCTGCAGCCAGGATTGCAGAGGCAGGTCATGGCTAAGAGCCTCTCTGGAGCCAGGAGAGCAGGAGAAAGGCTCTTAGGGCCAAAGAGGAGATGGAACTAAACCCAACAAGACCAGTCTAGGGGGGAATCACCAAGGATGCACCTGGATAATGAGATGCAAATTGCCAGGGGGGGCGGGTAGCACGGGGGTGGGGGGGTTGCTGAGGAGATGTTTATATGCAAATGAGCAGACCAGGCCTCTATCTGGACTAAGCTCAGTTACATTTTTTAACCCCTTTTTGGCAGAATTAATCCCCAAGCTGAAGGGGTGCAAGGAGCAGCCCTCTTCATTCTGCAGAGGGGAAAACTGAGACCCAGCCATGGAGAGTGTCCGAGTGGGCACCAGAGAAGTAACCAAGTGCCCAAACTCAGAAGACGTCCAGAACCCCATACCAAAGCTCCTCCCCTACTGACCCCCAGGAATCTGCTTACAGTCCAAGCCCCACGGTACAGATGCATATATGCAAACAACCCAGCCCCCATCTAGGGGCCAAGCCTGCATCAGGCAGAAAAGTATGCGGCCTGAAAGATAAAAGGACCAGGAAGAAGGAGCAGGAAGAAGTTTCGGGAGGGAATAACATGCTCATGGATATGGAAGGGGAAGAAGTCAGGCACAAGGAGGAGAAGGGGCCTAGGGCAGCATCTGCCTGGCATTCCCAGAGAGGAGCAGAGCAGAAGAGGAGGGAGAAGCAGCTGGCAGCCCACACACCTGCAGGGCAGGGCCTCCAGGAATTTTGAATAGAAAAACCTGGGTTCTGATTCCCTTTCTGCAATAGACGTGTGACCTTGGGCAAGTCACTTAACCTGCACCTTGGTTTATTCTCTGTAAAGTGGGAACCAGTGATTCCAACCTTGCCTCCCTCACAGAGGAAACAAGGATCAAACGAGATCCTGGATGGGAAAGCCGTGCAAATGGGCACTGTCGGTATCGAATCAACCAGGGAGCTGGGGTCAGGAGGTAAGTGTCCTCCCCACTGCTGAAAGCCAGTAAGTGTGCTGGGATGTGCTGGAATTCATTCCTAACATTTCTCACCTCTTGAGTTCCTGTACCCAGTGATTTGGGGTGGGGTCAACCCCAAGCGGCTTGGCTTCTGGTCTGGGCTCTGGCACCGGTCACCTGGGTGGCCTTGGGCAAGACACTCCCCTCCCTGGGCCTTAGCTTCACCATGCGCAGAATGAGGATTTTGAACTTGATGGTCTCTGAGGCACAGCAGGGAAGCCTGCTTTTAATGCAGAACAGAGAATCCCGCTGAACCCTAAGGCTGCTGGGTGAGAACTCAAGTTGGGTTTGATTTTAGTTTTTGCTTCTTTAGCAAGAAATTCTTCTCTGCACCACATGGAGCAATGGAAAACATTTTCACTTCCGGTTCAAAGAGCAGAGGGTGGGCCTTTCTGTTCTAAGAACAGGGCCTTTCCTGGAGAGTGGTCAACAGGTCTTTCTCAGTGACTTAAGTGCAGGGTCCTTTCTGTCTGGCTCTCAAATCCTATCATGGAAAGAAACCTGGAGGGTACAGAATGGGCCTAAAAAGCACTGAGCAGGACAGAGAGGAGGAAATGGGAGAAGGGGCCCTGGTCATGGGTTTGGACCCTGGGTCCTGTCCACTGAAAAAAAAGGCACAACCTAAAAGCTGAGAGTTATGTTTTATTCAGCGGACTTGCTGAGGACTTTAAGCCTGGGAGGCAGCCTCTCAGATAGCTCTGAGGGACTGCTCCAAAGAGGTAAGGGAGAAGCCAGGATGTATAGGAGTTTTTGAAAAAAAACAGGTAGTCAGAACATCAAAAGATTACTGTTAATTAAAGAAAAATTAGACATCTCAAGTTAATGAATTTAGCACTTTTCTATGTACGGGAAGATGCAAGAGTCTGAGCTTGTTGAAATTACTCCTTCAATATGCACCTGAACAAGAGGAGACACTTCTGCACACAAGCGACTTGGATCCATGCTGGCCCCTGGCCTCAAGTATAGATGTTCCACCGTCACTTTAAGAAGCATTTATGGGCTTCCCTGGTGGCGCAGTGGTTGAGAGTCCGCCTGCCAATGCAGGGGACGCGGGTTCGTGCCCTGGTCCGGGAAGATCCCACATGCCACGGAACGGCTGGGCCCGTGAGCCATGGCCGCTGAGCCTGTGCGTCCGGAGCCTGTGCTCCACAATGGGAGAGGCCACAACAGTGAAAGGCCCGCGAACCACAAAAAAAAAAAAAAAAAAAAAAAAAGAAGCATTTCTCCACCTTGGCACCATCGACATTTTGTACACTTGAGGTAAGATAATTCTTTATTGCGGGAGCCGTCCTGTGCATTGCAGGGTGTTGAGCAGCAACCCTGGCCTCAACCAACCAGATGCCAATAGCAAGTCTCTAGCTGTGATACCAAAAATATCTCCAGACATTGCTAAATCTCCCCGGAAAGCAAAATCTCACCCAGTTAAGAACCATCGCCTAAAAGGTTTAGGGAAGACAGTGTCCAGAAAAGATAGAGGCTGTACCCCTGACCATGAGAAAGGCCCAGGTTTTCTCTCCCATCACCTCCCCACCCCCACCTTAGCTGAGCACAAGACACATAATGAATTTTTAAGGCCTGATTAAAGCCATGCTCAACCTGGGTACCATCACTCACTGCATAGAAGTTTGGACCTTGTGATGGAATCAACTTGTAGAATCCACGAGCCTCAGCTCAGACGCAAGATGTGTTAGAATCTTATCCGTGGGCCAGAAAGAGTAGGAAGACAATTTAGGATTTGAGGGAAGGAACTTAGAGGTAGAGTGGGCCCCATCCCCATCCTGGGCCCAAATCACAGAATCCAATTTGAGTCCAAATTGGACATCAAGCTACTATTGATGTCCATGAATCCAGTGAATACACTCACTTAGCAGGAGTCCTCACTGATTGCAGAGGTCCGTCTAGGTTTAGCAGAACCCTAGCCAGTGCTTGGAGGTGCAGACAAGAGTTGGCAGAAGTTAGTCAGAGAGACACTGCTCTGGTCAACGAGACTGGGATTCAGACGGGCTCCCTCCCACTGAGGAGCAGACTGCCGTGGCCAGACTGCTGGACTGTTATGCCCAGCAGGTTTCAGAGGAAGGCCAGGGCTCATGGGCACCTGAGGACACCAGGGACTCACCTAGGACACACATTCTGACAGTGGAGGAGCCACTAAAGCCCTTGGTTGCCAGTGACTCAGCTGTCAGATCCTGTTGGAAGGAAAGGCGCCTGGCTGAGGGCAGCTGTACTTACACCTTGGAGCCGTGACATCCATCTCCACGCTGCAGTCTGGGGGATTTCCTGGTTGATAAACTGCCCATCCCCCTTGAGTGCAGAATTCACAGTAAAGTCCTCCATTGTCACGTCATCAAGCTTGACATTTATGGGGTCCAAGGAAAGCCTCCAGTCAGGAAGATTGCAGGATGCGGCATGACACGGGGACGGGGGAGCAGAAAGAGCTGGGCTTTGGACTGTGCCGAGCCCGCGATCCGTCCCAGCTCAGCCATGTACAGGCTGTGTTGCCAACAGCAAGTAACTTATTCTCTCTGAGCTTCAAGGTTCTCCTGTCTAAAATGGAAAGAACAGGAGGTACTGACATCAAAGCACTTTAGGATTAACTGAAATGGCATACATGAGGCTCTGGCACAGTGCCCAACACACAAAAAGTCCTCAACAAATGTGCTTTATTCTCTGACAACCCCATGTTGCAGACATTCCAGGAGTGGCCTCCACCATAAAAGCCTTCCTTACAACACCATGCAATATGTCCACTCATGCTTAACAGTGGTGTGGCTCCCAGGTAGCCATCAGCTGGACTCAGGGCCCCGCAACGACCAGCAAGTGTGCCCTCCCCAGCTCCCCGACCGCCCTTGGGCACAGCCGTTGAGGGCCAGAGTGTTCAATCCAGACCGCCAGGCCAGTGCTCCTGTTGCCCACCAGCAGCAAACTCAGAGACCTACAGCGTGACCCGCTCTGGGAGAAGCCATGGGGCAGGGCCAAAGTCTCTTGGAAAGGAAATGGAGGTCTAGGTTTGCATGAGAACAGCCCAACCAGAGGCCAGTACCAACAGATTTCTCCAAATAGCCTCAGAGATGTGGGTCTTTTTGAGGAAAATCAGAGCCAAGGCTACTTGGCAATAAGCAGCCATTGCTTTCTTTCCTCACCTCCTCACAGCCATCATCATGCTTTATTGTTGACTGTCTCCACCGTTCAACCGTAAGCTCCATGAGAGCAGGGGCCGTGGCCGATTTGTTCTTTGCCACGTCCCCAGCACCCACTCCCCGCCTGATGGACCAATAATTAAAGATCTTTAGAATACAGAATGTTAACGTGTCTTTGAAAAGACAAAGCATGGGGTATCATTAAATCAGGTGATCTGGAAACGTTTTGTGAACTCAGTGAGTATTATTGTCGCTGCTAACGCCTAATGGTTCTAATGGTTTGATAAGTCTGTGGAGACTGCAGTGTCCTGTGACTGAGGCGTGTGACACAGTAGGACATGCACATACCAGCCCAGCAGTGAGTCAGCTCCGCCCTCTCGCAAACCTCATCCAAGTCCATGGACAGGGAATCCGTTGAAATACTGCCAGGGACCCACAGATCATCATCACTCATTGAGAAACACTCGGAGTTAAGCACCTTAAAATGTAAGACGTGTCCTACCTCTAGAACTCCCCAGGCATCAAGAACTCTGGGTGGAGAACCATATTCTGATATTGCCCCGATCTTGAAATCAACAGAAGATAAACTCACAAGAGGTTTTCATAAGATCCCACACCTTCTGCACATATCAGGCAACCTAAGGGAAAAGGAGAGAAATGTGACATCGAACCTCACTGCCACCTTCTTAGGCTGCCACCCCACCGGGGCTGCAGCCAGCCGCCGCTTGCCTCTCCCACCAAAAGGCAGCGTCCGTGCAATCCGTGATGTGTTTGTTCTCCAAACTAAACAATAGCCTCCAGCCTTCAGGAGGCAACGCCATCTCTATGATGTTTTCCTTCCTTGAAAAGCATCACAAAACCAATTTAACTCCTACTAAGAAGACATCCGTGGTATTAGACTTACCATTCTGGGGACACTTCCAGGAATGTCAAGCAATTATGGACCTCTAAGTCCACACGGGCATATTATAATAAACAGAATCCACCATCTCTGATCAGTATGCCCTACCTAACCCCACCTGGGCTGTGCTCAGCCGTGAGATGCCAGAAAGAACAGATAAGCCAATTGCTTTTGACTTGAGTAACATCATCTGGGCACAAATTGATAAAGAAGCCCTAGAGATTATCACAAAAGTCAAGAAGCCTTAAAACTAATTCTGTGTCCTTGCAATTATAAACCCTTTTTGCAAATCTTTTCCAAGGACGAGGCTTCCCTCTTAATTATGCCACAACGTATGCATCCCTGAAATTAGAGGCTCTGTTCATCATTTATGACTATGTGCTTATCTTCCAGCCTGAAAATGCACTTTCACATGCTGATGTGCTGAACCGTCTACTATGCCAGGTTCCAAAAACTGCCCCTGAAAGCACCCTAGAGAGGGGAGAGACGACCACAATGGAGGTGTAGATGAGACACAGTGAGGAGTGCAGTCAAGATGATGTGCTTCAGAGAGAAATGATGAAAAAGAACCTACTCCCCTAAAGCAGGAAAGACCCCTCCCCCAACCTGAGCAGTGGAACAGACTGAGAGGTGGGGGACATTTAGTACAGGGACAGGTTTGAAGAATGAGACAGAGAAATGTAATACATGTCCCTGTTTCTAGGGTCCTTGCAAGCTAATGGGGGAAGGGAATGAGCAAGAAATTTACAAGTTAAATATCCAAACAAGCCATGCAGAGCAAGTGCTATAGGAACTCAGAGGAGAGTTGACTACGAGCTTTGGTGGCCAGCAGGGGCCCTTAAGTAGAGTGGGATCTGGATAGCAAAGGGACCTGTCTCTCTAAAAGGACTTTTCCAATGGACTGCGGAGAGAGGTGATATTAAGGCTCTGAGGAGGCTGGAAAACGACCCCAAAGCCCTCCAGGGCAATGGGGAAAGGGCAAGTACAGAGGTGGGCAGAGACTGGCAGAAACCAGCAGAGGCAGACTGAATGTAAGGACTACGAATGCAAACTCCAGAGGCAGGGTGACCTTATGTCCTAGTTTGCCTGAGACAGTCCCAGTTTACTTCTACTGTCCCACTATAATTATTAATGGTGCTCCCTTACACCCTCAAAAGTCTCCCAGGTTAAATGAAAAATTGTATTGTCACCCCAGTCAAAAGGATTTTTGGACAGTGGCCGACCACACCCACAGGCCCTAACACACCTTCTAACAGAGGGGCTGAGATAATGCAGCTCCCATCCCACCCCGAGGGAGCCTTTCCAGGACAGACCCATGCACAGCCTCATTCCCACCAGAAGCCTCCCCTCCCCACAGAACCCAGATTCTTTCTTTCTCGAATTACCATCCCCTAGAAGCCCTTGACTTCCCCCAGCAAAGGAAAGGGTTGATTTAAATTGAAAAGCTAAAAAGACCTGTTCAGAACAAGAGACTCCATGAACAAATGAAAAGATAAGCTGTGGACTCTGAGTAGGTGGCTGCCATGCGTGCACTGAGAATGAATTTGTAGTCACAATATATAAAAAATCCCTACACACCCAATGAGAAAATGGGCAAATAAAATGGAAAGGCGGGCTTCCCTGGTGGCACAGTGGTTGAGAGTCCGCCTGCCGACGCAGGGGACACGGGCTCGTGCCCCGGTCCGGGAAGATCCCACATGCAGCGGAGCGGCTGGGCCCGTGAGCCATGGCCGCTGGGCCCGTGAGCCATGGCCGCTGAGCCCGCGCGTCCGGAGCCTGTGCTCCGCAACGGGAGAGGCCACAACAGTGAGAGGTCCGCGTACCGCAAAAAAAAAAAGAAAATGGAAAAGCAAATCACAGAAGAAACCCAAGTATTAATAAACATGAAAGATGTTTAACCTCACTAATAATTGTTGAAAAATAAACTAAAACAACAAGGAGACGCTCCTTTTTTTTTTTTTTTTTTTTGGCCGCGCCATGCAGCATGCGAAATCTTACTTCCCCGACCAGGGATTGAACATATGCCCCCACCTTGACAGCACGGAGTCTTAACCACTGGACCGCCAGGAAAGTCCCAATGCTATTTTATATTCACCAAATGAAAAAAAAATTTTTTTAAGTCTGACAATGTCGAGTGATTGTGGACTAACAGGTACTGTCATACAGTTTGATGGGAGATCACTCAGAAAAACAATTTAGCTCTATTTGGTAAAGTAGAAGATGTACGTGCTCCACAACTCAGCAGTTCAATTCCTTGGTACACATCTTAGAACGATTCTCTCACCCATGGCATAAGGAGACCCATGTCTTCTTGTACAAATGAATACTTAGGTACCCAAGAGTAACAATGAAAAAAATGGAAAAAACCTAACGTCCATCAACAGACAAATGGACAAATAAGTTTGGTATAGTCACACAATGAATATTGTACAACAGTTAAAACGAATGAACCAGAGTTATGAGAATCACATGGATAAGCCTCAATAACGCTGAGGGAGAGAAAAACAATTAGCAGATTTATATAGTATAACTGTCTATATACATGTTAAAATATGCAAAACTTTATATGTACATGTGTATATACTCTATGTGTGTCTACTATATACACATGTATATGGAAACATACATACGTAGCACAAGTTTAAAATGATGGGGGGGGGTGATAAACTCCAAATTCAGGAGAGGGGTTACCTCTGGGGAAGAAGGTGAGACAATGGGATTGGGGAGGGATACTCAGGGGGTTTCTATTAGATGTGTAATTTTTTTTTTTAATGTGAAACAAAGACTTCCCTGGTGGCACAGTGGTTAAGAATCTGCCTGCCAATGCAGGGGACACGGGTTTGAACCCTGGTCCGGGGAGATCCCACATGCCGTGGAGCAACTAAGCCCGTGCACTGCAACTACTGAACCTGTGCTCTAGAGCCCATAAGCCACAACTACTGAGCCCACGTGCCACAACTACTGAAGCCTGTGCACCCTAGAGCCCGTGCTCCACAACAAGAGAAGCCCGCACACCACAACGAAGAGTAGCCCCCGCTCGCTGCAACTAGAGAAAGCCTGTGTGCAGCAACGAAGACCCAATGCGCCCAAAAATTTTTTTAAATTTAAAAAAAGAGGGTTGGTGCATGAGGGTTGGGTAGCAAAGGCGACAAACGAAGAGGTCACAGGCTGGGATGAGCTTGAGTGGGCCTCCCCAAGCCCTCTCCATGGCAAGCACCAACCCTACAAGCCTGGCAGGGTCACGCATGGGGTTAGGACGAGTCTCCAGCCTCTGGTGGATAGGGACAGAGCTGGCAGCTGGGCGTGTGGCTCCCCCAGCCCTCCTTTCCCTCCTCTGTCTCGGGCTGGCCTTTGTTGATCTTTTCCCCCGTTGGTCTTCAGCACTTTCCAATATCTACTTGGACACGTTTCCTCTCCACTTTGTTGTGGCAGAGAAGAACACAGTTTTCATCCGCCAGATTGACAAAAGATTAAAATGTTTGATACAGCCCAACATAACAGGTATGACCTTGTTCTGCAACATTCCGGTGTAAGAAATGTTACATTACTCATTTGTCTAAATCCAGTTAAACTTGGCAACAAGCCCCCACTCTCCAGGACTGGCAAAAATATTCAATCTAAGTCATGATTTCGAGGGCCTTCTACCTCTTGAAGATCATACTAAAGCCCTGGGAGGGGCTTCCCTGGTGGTGCAGTGGTTGAGAGTCCGCCTGCCGATGCAGGGGACATGGGTTCTTGCCCCGGTCTGGGAGGATCCCACGTGCCGTGGAGCGGCTGGGCCCGTGAGCCATGGCCGGAGCCTGTGCTCCGCAACGGGAGAGGCCACAACAGTGAGAGGCCGGTGTACCGCAAAAAAAAAAAAAAGAGGGGGAAGAGGCACTGAACTTCAATCTGTCACGGGCACCACTGAGATGTCCGTTGTCCCAGCTGCCATGGTCCTTTCAAAGGCACAAGCTCCATGCCCTTCATGCCAGACGTAGGAAGAGTTCCCAAGATCACATTGCTTAGCTCTGTCTCCTGGAATCTAGAAGCTACCCTATCAGAGGTCCAGCCACCTCCCAAGTCCTTGTGTGAGTCCAGTGCAGGTCCCTGGGACCCACAGGAATCTGCCACCCCAAACCCACAGCAGGAAGCTGCCTCTGGGGTTGGCTCACCCGCCAAACCATCAATTACAAAACAGCATGAGACGGGGGTATAACACCTTTGGATGACTACTCTGACATATTGTTGAGTTTGGGGGGAAACAGCTACTATAGACTGAATTGTCTTCCCCCATAACACATATGTTGAAACCCTAACCCCCCAATGGGACTTTTGTGAAAAGAGGGCTTTTAAAGAGGTACTTAAGGTTAAATGAGGATATAAGGGTCAGGCCCTAATCCAATGTGACTGGTGTCCTTACACAAAGAGGAAGAGCCACCAGGTATGTGCACAGACAGAGGAAAGGCCGTGTGAGGACACTGCAAGAAGGCAGCCACCTACAAGCCGAGGACAGGGGCCTCGGGAGAAACCAACCTTGCCAGCACCTGGATCTGGGACTTTCAGCCTCCAGAACTGTGAAAAATAGATTTCTGTTGTCTAAGCTACCCAGTCTGTGGTATTTATGGCAAACCTAGCAGACTAATACAACAGCTAAGCGTGTGTGTGTGTGTGAACTAAAAGCAGCAATCCTAGAATCTAGGCAAGGGACGTTCCGCAGCCTGTGTGGTGGCTTTCCTGTGCTACTCTACTGGGCTTTCGGATCAGGTTGACCCCTTTAGTCTGAATTAAACATCCCAGGGACAGGGGGAGGGGGAGGCCCAGGATGGAGATACTGGGTTTTCTACTATAAGAAGAAGGTTGACGTGACCATACTTTTAGCCAATCTGGGGACTGGTACCCATGATTATCTCTGGGCAATGGGATTATAAAGGGATTGTACTTGTTTTGATTTATCCGTGTTCCCTCAATTTTCTACATGAACACGAACTGCTTGGGCAATAATTGAAAATAGTAAGTTATGAACTTTGAAGATATCTGCCATTCTTCTGGGCCCAAATCCAAAGCCACTCACTCCCCATGTTGCTCCCCAACAGGTGAGTGCATGAGCCTTTTCTGCCCTTGAAAGCCTTTGGGAGTCAGACTCCTCCCCTGCTTCCTCCATCTGGGCTGCAGTTATTTCTGTGCGTGATTTTGCTGCACTGCTGGCCACCCACCTCCCTGCACTCTGCCTGCCTTTGTGGTCACTGCAGAGCTTAGCCTGGCCCTGTCCCATACTAATACTAAGCACTTTTTCAATCATGATTCTTTTGGTTTTTACAACAAAACTGAACAATATCTATGATCGTCCTTATTTTGTAGATTTGAAAAGTAAAGCTCAAACACTGACCAGCCAATGAGCCTCGGGGAAGGAGACTGGGGACCAGGTCCATCTGACTCCAAAGTCCTCATGGCATAACCACAGGCCATGCCGGGGGTCAGACCCCAGGAGGAGAGACTGTGAATCCTCATCTTCGGTGGGGTTTCCATTTCTACCTTATCTGGGTCTGGGCTGCTCTGGCTGCCATTTTAGGCAAAGAACAGTTTATTGGAGTGGGGAGGGGGACCGGGCACCCATGGCTCAATGCAGTGCACGCCCTCTTCCTCTGCCTGCCATGCCAGGCCCTATACAGAGGCCGGTGTTTTCAAGGGAGATGAATACATTCAACTCAGGAATGTTATCTCCCTCGGATAACAGACTAAACTCTGTTCTACCAGGCAAAACTCTGTCCTCCAACAGTTTTCAGTAATAAAAGAGGTATTTGATCTCCTTCTGCCTGATTCACGGTTCAGAACTTGGGCAGGGAAGAGAAGGCGTCATATAAAGATCCCCTGAAATGCCACAAGAGTCCACGGGACTGCCGGGGACCCCGACGTCCTTCCTACTGTTGAACTTCCTATTGTTGAGCTAACTCTAGGACGCGGTTTCTCAACCTTGACATGATTGATATTTTGGGTGGGATCATTCCTTGCAGGAGGGGGCTGTCCTGTGCACTGTAAGATGTTTAGCAGCATCCCTGGGCTGCCAGTGGATACCAGGGGTGTCCCCTCAGTCAGGACAACCAAAAACGTGTCCAGACATTGCTGGAAGCCACGTGGAAGCATATTTGCCTCCAGCTGAGAAGCACTGCTCTAGAGTCTTGTGCCCCAGATTTCTCACCCAGCACAGTGTCAGGACGTGAGCAGAAGTCCCAGACTGGGCCCTTCAGAAACAGACACCAGGGGAAGCACACACAATATAACAGGAATAGGGGCTCTGACCCCGAGTCAAGACTAATTGCTGGGCAGGCACAGACACACACATTCCTAGCAGAGATGGTGAAAGGCAATGAAGGACCCATTCATTCAGTCAGCCAATCAACAAATGTATCTATTTACTGATCCATTAGTATACACTGGGTGCTGGTCTAGATGCTGAGGACACAAAGATCAAGTAGATAAGCAGAGTCCTTGTCCCAACATAGCTAAATCTCTAGCAGGAAAACAGATATTACACAATCAATTATAATAAAGTGTATTAAGAGCTATGATGAAGTACAGGAGGCCCTGAATGAATTTAAAGAAGATGAACTCCGGGACTGGAACAGGATCCTTTGTATCATCCTGAACTATAAAAGATTAGCCTATCCAACAAGCCGTCCTTTCCCCACCCCAGCACCCCGCCCCCCGCCACCAGGCTCCTAAGTGGCCCCTTGGATCTGGAAACCTGGTTGTGACAATAGTCACCTGGGACCAGGTAGGCCCCAAAGTACTGAGGGCGTGTCAGGATTGTCAGGATCCAGTTGACTTTGCTCCCTCATGTAACTTCTGATTCCATTTTGAGCCAGCTGAGGCCACAGAGTAATCGAATTAGGCAAATATTATGGGGAAGAAAATGGGCCTGTAAGTAGCTTAAAGTGATGGAAATGACCTGAAGGTGGCCATGCAAACGGTCTGTATAATATCCTGTAATAACCCTGTCCAGGCAGCCCGAGGAGGCAGGCTTCCAATAATGAGGTGTCTGATTAGAATAATGTTCAGTGGGAGAACCTGTGAGTGTCCGCATAAATCAGCCCTGGAGAGCCTCCCCAGTTAGCCGGGAAGGAGACGGGCAAGGTGGGTACCAATGCTGTAACCAAGAGGGAGGCTGCCGGGCAAGCTGCAGAGGTGGGGGAGGAAAACAAAGCATCCCCATAATAATCCTGACATTTTATAGCACTCTACAGTTTATAAACTCTTTTCCTGTGCAATATTTCACCTGGTCCTCACACAGCTGTTCTCAAGATTAAATGAGATAATGGTGTCTTGGGAGATAATTAATGGTCATGACCTTAACCCCAGCATCCAGCATGGTGCCTGGCACATAGTAGTTGTTCAATAAATAGAAGCTATGAAGGACCCCGTAGCAGAGAGATGACAGTTCTCCAATCATCTGCTTTTCTCCCCACTGGTCCTGGGGACACTCAGGAAACACTCGGCTCGCATACATCCTCGGGGAGGTTTCTTTCCCTTTCTCTGTTTCCCAAACATTGGGAGTAGATTAGCATCGTCCTCAGCAGACAGTCACTTGAGGCATCTAAGTCTCTGTCTTTATCTTCCCATCTCCATCCACTCCAGCCGACAAGGACCTAGGTAGGATGCTTCCATGGGCCCCACAAGACACCTCGTTCCATTCAGTAACTGGTATTGTTCACAACGTGCCATTCATTCATTTATGCATATTCATACATGATTATTGAGGACCCAGTATAGGCCAGGGCCAGGCACATGGGGGAAGAGAAGAAAATGGAGCAAACCAGCAGCCATGGCAGAGGATGCCCAGCCTGTGGTCACGCCTCCTCTCGGGGAGAGGAGAGTCAAGGGACCACGGGAGGGGACAGTCAGAGAGTAGGACCAGGCCACACAGCCTCAGGGGAGGCGAGCTTCTGGAGTCCTCACCTCTGTGGGCAGCTGTAAGCTTACCAGGGTTTCCACACTCACTCCCCTGTGGGCCTCACAACTCACCTCTGACAAACATTCCCATTCTCCCTGTTTTAAAGGGAAGAAACGGAGGCCCAAACCAATTAAGCCATCTTGCCTAAGATAACAGCTGAGAAGCAAAAACTTAGTTTTGACCCAGCGTTTCAGACTCCAAATCTGGTCTTTTCTATGTGAACAAATGTATGCAGTGATCGAACACACGGGCACACCCACAGCCTCATTTTGTAGGTCCCTGTGTGACCACTTACACTTACAGAAATGCTTGGTGTCCACACACAAACCCACACACGGATAGAGCTCCACGTTCGTGTACAACCCTCTTGGGCTTTTATCTTTTGATGCCAAAGAGTGATAATTTGGGGAGAGCAGTTAAAGGGACAAAACAGGGATGAAGGGACTTCATCCTGGGCCCTGGAGTGCTGGACTGCACGTGAGGCTTCTGGGGAAGTTTGGACCAAGATGGGAAAAACTTGACCCACAGTGACCTTGTTGTGATGACTCGAAGCCCAAACAAATTTGAAGATTCCTTATAAGTAATCCATTATGCATGAATGTGCTACATGCTTGAGTGGATAAATGAATGAATGAATGAATGTTCCCTCATGCTTTAGTCAGCTCAGGCTACCACAGGCAGACCTCAGAGATACTGCGGGTTCAGACCATGGCGATAAAGTGAATATCGCAATAAATCGAGCCACATGAGCTTCTTAAAAAGCCCAGTGCATATAAAAGTTAAAATTATATTGTAGTCTATCAAGTGTGCAATGGCATTATATCTAAAAACAACAATGTACATACCTTAATTTTAAAAATATTTTCTTGCTAAAAAATGCTAACCATCGGGGCTTCCCTGGTGGCGCAGTGGTTGAGAGTCCACCTGCCGATGCAGGGGACACGGGTTCGTGCTCCGGTCTGGGAAGATCCCACATGCCGTGGAGCGGCTGGGACCATGAGCCATGGCCGCTGAGCCTGCGCGTCCGGAGCCTGTGCTCCGCAACGGGAGAGGCCACAACAGTGAGAGGCCGCGTACCGAAAAAAAAAAAAAATGCTAACCATCACATGAGCCTTCAGGGAGTCATCATCTTTTTGCTGCTGGAGGGTCTTGCCTACATGTTGAAGGCTGCTGACTGATCAGGGTGGTGGCTGCTGAAGGGTGGGGTGGTCGTGACGATTTCTTGAAATGAGACAAAAATGAAGTTTGCCACATCGATTGACACTTCACTTGAACACTTAGAGGCCACTGTGGGGTTATTAACTGGCCTAATGTCAATATTGGTGTGTCTCAGGGAATAGGGAGGCCCAAGGACAGGGACAGAGATGGGGGAATGACCAGTCAGTGGAGCAGCCAGAACACACACAACATTAATCAATTAAGTTTGCGGTCATATTGGTATGATTTTGATGCCCCAAAATAATTACAATAATACCATCAAAGATCACTGATTACAGGGCTTCCCTGGTGGTGCAGTGGTTGAGAGTCCGCCTGCCGATGCAGGGGACACAGGTTCGTGCCCCGGTCCGGGAAGATCTCACAGGCCGCGGAGCAGCTGGGCCCGTGAGCCATGGCCACTGAGCCTGCGCATCCGGAGCCTGTGCTCCGCAAGAGGAGAGGCCACTACAGTAAGAGGCCCGCATACCGCCAAAAAACAAAAACAAACAAAAAAAAAAAAGATCACTGATTACAGATCACCATGATAAATATAACAATAATGAAAAAGTTTGAAATAGTCTGAGAATTACCAGGATGTGACACAGACACAAAGTGAGCAAATGTTGTGGGGAGAATGACTTGCTCAATGCAGGGTTGCCACAAACCTTCAATTTGTCAAAAACACAATATCTGTAAAAAGTGCAATTACACAAGATATGCGTGTATAACAAGATACAATAGGGGGCTTAAGCAACAGACACTCATTTTCTCACAGTTCTGGAGGCTAAAAGTCTGAGGTCAAGGTGTCAGCAGGGTTGGTTTCTGCTGAAGCCTTTCCTCCTGGCTTGCAGACGGCCACCTCACTGTGTCCTGGCCTGGCCTTTCCTATGTGCTCATACAGAGAGAGAGAAAGAGAGCTAGAGGGAGAGAGAGAGAGAGGTCTGGTGTCTCTTCCTCTTCTTTTTTTTTTTTTTTTTTAATTTTTCTTCCTCTTCTTATAAGGACACCAGTTCTATTGATCAGGGCCCCACCCTTATGACCTCATTTAACTTTAATTACCTCCTTAAAGGCCCTATCTCTATATATAGTCATATTGAGGGTTAGGGCTTCAACATAAATTTGGGAGAGACAGTCAGTTGATAACACCTCCATATATAAGCTAGAGGTTAGCTCTGGGGCACAGAACATAGAAACACAGAAAGAGTTCCATGTCACATTCACCCCAGGAACAGCCCCTGCAGGGTCCTGGTTGCTGTGCATCTTGGATACAGCTTCCTTCTGCAGGTCTGTAGCATATGCTCGTGGAGGAGAAAGGTTGTCAGAATGCAGGAAGGCTAATGGGCAGACTCTTCCCTGGTACTCAGGAGCCTTCCGCCTTAGCCCCTCCCCAGTTCTGTAGATGGGGTTGGGGGTACACATGCTCCAAGAGCAGCAGGAAGTAACACAGCCTTTGGAGAAGTGGGTCTGAAAGGAGAAGAAATGAATATCCACATCTGGAATCAGCCAAACTGAGGTGGAGCTATCAAATTCCAACTTGCACAGCTGGAAGGGAGCCTAGAGACAAGCCCATCCAAAGCCCTCATTTCACAGATAGGAAAACTGAGGAAAGGGATTTGCCCAAGTTATAACTGGTCTGAACACCATGGGCTACTGGCTTTCATGAACCCATAACCCAAAACTCTTTCAGCCAGAGTGATGTTTCTCAAAGTGCAGGCTACAGACCCCCGTGGCTGCTTTTTTCTAAAGGCAGATTCCTAAGCCCCACACCAAGAGTCTGTTTCACAATGTCTGAGATGGACCCAGCATGTTAAAAAGCTCCCCAGGTGGAACTGGTCCCCTCCAAAACTTGAGCATGATGCCCCAGAGGTCTGCAGTAGCAACTCAGAAACTCCCAAGTGACACAGGGACAGGGAGAGGCAGCATCTAATTGTGACATGGTAAGAGGAGGCAGTCCCCCATCTGTGACCAGCACAGAGCTTATGGACAGTCTCACATGGAACAATGAGGGTGGAGGTGGACCCCACCCATTTATCAAGGTCAGCCAAGTCCTCCTAGTGAGTACCAGTACCACAGCCAAACTGCCCTTATATCAGAAATATAGGCACGCCCTTTTCACTGGGGATCCCAGGATTTAGCTCAAAGAATAGTAGTAACCAGCCAAGCATGGAAATCTTGATTGTTAACTTGGAAACTTCATGTATATCAAAGTATCCTGGATATTTGCATACTACCTCTTCCAGCCAATCAGAAGTCCCCTCAAACAGCACCAAGCAGTGCTGCAGCTGCGAGGCCACCTGGTGGCCACATGAGGAACTGTCTGACTCTTCCTGATGATGCGTGACTCACCTCCTTTTCTCTTTTTATCTTTTATTACTTCTGTCAGTTGACTCCATCTGAGATCATCTCTTCCATGCAAGTACACACACAGTCTCCTTAATCCCCTTCCTCTTATTAAAGTACATCACTTAGGGTTTTCAAACTCAAATGTCTACAGGGTCTAACCAGAAAATACCTTCACTAAGTGAAGAAGACCTGGTGGGTAAGCAACAGCCTACAGTCACCCTGTGGAAGTTTAGTGCCACAAGTCCAGGTTGCTAGGGCTTCCCATTCCCAGAAATCTGGATATTTTTAAATGACATTTTAATATCCTGGCAAGTAATTCTTTTAAGCTTTAAAATGCTATATGGCTACAGTACTGTATACCTGAAATTTGCTAAGAGGGTAGATCTTAAATGTTCTCACCACACACAAAAAAAGAGGTAACTATGCAAGGGGACGAATATGTTAATGACCTTGATTGTGGTGATTATTTTACAATGTATACTGTATCAAAACATCGTCATACACCTTAAATGTATACAGTTTTTCTTTGTCAATTATACCTCAGTAAAGATGGAAAAATAGAATTTTAAAAAACAGAAAAATAATTGTTATATGGGACAGCATGACACGGACACAATAGCACATGCTAGAGGGTCAGCAGCTTGTGATGTTAGGATAATTCTTGTCCCCTGTTTTCCTTTCTTTTCTCTCCCTCTCTACCTGCCAAGGCCTAATGGTTACAACAACTGTTAGACATGAGAGGACTTAGGTCAATGCTATCTCAAGGAGAAGACAAAGTGGTACAGGAGAAATCCTTGAATTTTTCACCGAAATCAGACATTTAAAGAACTGGTACCATCAGCCCCAATCCCTCGAGAGAGCCCAGAAGAAGCTTTGCAGACTCTCCTCAATACATTTCCATAGATCTCCTCCTCTTCTAAATTAACCAGCTTCCCTCAAGCACCAGGATTCTAGATAAATTAAAGAGTTCTTATTCAATGGAATTGTTTTTCCATTTTGTTTAATTACTAGTATTGTGGCAGTATTTTTTTTCTACCATTTCCAATGCAAATGTGCAGTGTTTCTGCTTCATGGTGGATTAAGCTGGGTTTCATGAGCTAGCTCAGGAAGCTAACCACCACTTAAAAACTACTCCTATGGGGAAAAAGTGCCAAATTCCAAAGAGCCAACTTTTACAGATCAGCTCTGGGAAGTACAGTCTGTTAATACACTGAGGGCTGCCTGGAAAAATGCTGTGTTTTCAGGGGTACATTTTGCTTTTCACACCATTCTTACTTGAATCACAGACTGTGAGGGTGAGAAGATCCTTAGACATCATTTAGTCCACCCCCTCATCTCACAGATGAGAAAAACGTTTACATGTGAGAGAACAGCAAAATGGAGTGACACGCCCCAATTCCCACAGCTAGACAGTGACCCGGGTCCCCAGGCTCCCAGTGAAGAGAACAGAGCCTTTTCAGATGATGGGAAATACCATGGCCACCAGGCAGCCAAAGAAGAAGAGAAATAAAAAACGATCACAGCCAATGTTTATTGAATACTTGGTACATGCCAGGCACCATGCTAGATGCTCAAGAGCACTTAATCTTCTAAACATCGGGTAGCACCAAATCTTATCTCCAATACACAGAGAGAACTCAGAGGTTAAGCTGTCAGCCAGTGCATACGTGTCCGAGTTGACTGTCATAGTTAATGAGTAACCAGGAATTCAAGAAGCTATGCTCTTAATCAAGGTGCTCCTTCAAGTTGCCAGTTTACTCCACTGCCCCAGCATACCCCAGCCATCTGGTGGATGTACTGCTTCACAAACCCCAGATCTGCATCCTTCCTTCCGTGTTGTAAGAGAGGTGTCAGATTTCTCTGTTGAGAAGTACCATTAAGACCTTTCATTTCAGGTAATACACGACAGTCTAGATATCCAGGAAATTCTCCCGGTAAAGAACACCAAAAATACGATCACTAAACATCAATTAATGTTGTCAATGCATAGCTGAGCTGGGGGAAAAGAAAAATTCCCAAAGGTCAAAAATCATCGGAAAGCCCCACCTCAAGAGGTAAGTGCCCACGAAAGCCCAGGGTGTGGTGAGGGGGGATCAGATGATCCCTGTTGACCTAGAGCTTGGGTTTTAATGGATCAACGTGAAGGGGAGTAGCTCAAGAGACAAAATGGGCTCAAGAAGAGTGGAAGGTAGGTGAGCGATCCTGTCACAAAGCCAGAACACCTCTACACCCTAAATAAACCTACCCCACACCTGGATATGGTGGGGATACCTGCCCGTCTCTGCACTGGGTAGAGTCTCCCCTGGTAACTCCTAATTCAAAAATGGCCCTGACATGGATTTGGGGTGAAACTTGTACCAGCTGTGAAGCACCACAACAAAAAATTATTTTAAAATGGTTTTGCTGGAAAAAAGCCAACACACAGACCCTCTCTGGAGGAACATGGTTCAAGCTTAGACATCAAAGAATTCCTGCAAAAAAGCACTAAAGAAATGATCTGCATTCCCATGTTCACTGCAGTATTATTTACAATAGCCAAGATATAGATACAACCCAAGTCTCCATTGACAGATGAATGGATAAAGAGGTAGTATATATATACCAAGCGTAAAATAGATAGCTAGTGGGAAGCAGCCGCATGGCACAGGGAGATCAGCTCTGTGCTTTGTGACCACCTAGAGGGGTGGGATAGGGAGGGTGGGAGGGAGGGAGACGCAAGAGGGAAGAGATATGGGAACATGTGTATATGTATAACTGATTCACTTTGTTATAAAGCAGAAACTAACACACCATTGTAAAGCAATTATACCCCAATAAAGATGTTTAAAAAAAAGATGTAGTACATATATACAATGGAATATTACTCAGCCTTAAAAAATAAGGTAATCCTGCCATTTGCAACAATACAGATGGACCTGGAGGCATTACGCTAAGTGAACTAAGCAGAGAAATACAAATACTGTATGATATCACTCACATGTGGAATAAAAAAAAAAGACAGAACTCATAGAAACAGAGTAGAATGGTGGTTGCCAGGGGCTGGGGAGTCGGGAAATGGGCAAAGGTTGGTAAAAGGGTACAAGCTTTCAGTAATAAGATGAATAAGTTCTGAGCATCTAATGTACACGTGTTGACTACAGTTAACAATACTGCATTGTGTACTTGAAATCTGTTAAAAGAGTAGATATTAAGCATTCTCACCAAACCAAAAAAAAAAAAGGTAACTATGTGAGATGATGTGTGTTAATTAACTTGACTATGGGAATCCTTTCACAATGTATACATACATCAGATCATTGCATTGTACACTTTAAATATATTACAATTTTATTTGTAAATTATACCTTAATAAAGCTTAGGGAAATCAAAAATTACAGGAAATGAGAAGTACCTATAAGGAAAAGCCAAAGGGAGAGAAGTGAGGTGGGCTTCAAGGTGCTGACGCCAATGCAGGTAATGAGAGCAAAAGTAACAACTGACAGTCACAGGGGTTACCATGAGATGGACTCCGTGCTAACGGCTCTACACGGACAAATCCCTGTAACCTTCTGCTGCCTATTCAACCCACCAAGCAATGGCTGGCTTAGAAATAAGCTTAGAGTAGCAAAACTGGGAAGAGCATGATCGACCACCTACTCTCATGCTTTTCAAACTGCAAGTCTTATAATTTTTGTCCAGTTAGATAGATAGATGATAGGTAAATAGATACATAGATAGATGATAGAGAAAAGTGCACACATATAGATAAACACAAATGTATATGTGATGTGTGTATATATATATATATTAGTCAAGGTTCTCCAGAGAAACAGAATAGGAGATATATAGAGACAGACGGACAGAGAGAGATGATAGATAAATACATGATAGATAAATATATCTCCGTCCTCATATACACACACAATATGAATACATATACTGGGTCTCAATGTAAAACGTATTTTTTACTGCAGATTGAGGTTATAAAACAAAAAGGCTAGGAGGGAATTCCCTGGTGGTCCAGTGGTTAGGACTTGGTGCTTTCACTGCCATGGCCGGGGTTCAATCCCTGATCAGGGAACTAAGATCCTGCAAGCCACACGGCATGGCCAAAAACAAAACAAAAAAACAACAAAAAGGCCAGGAAACACTGATACAGTCCCAAGTCACCATTTTGTTTCATGGGAAACTGAAGTCCAGAGAGAGAGCAGAGCCACAGTTGCTGGCCTGGCTAGGACAGAGTCCAGACAAGGACTAGGACTTTCTGCTGCTCCCCGTGGCAGCAAGGTGGCACTGGGAGCCTACACCATGCACAGCTCCAGGCTGGGAGGCTTCCTTGCGTGCCCCTTGGAGAGGGAAGCACAGAGAAAGTCTGGCTTGGTGATGCCTCCTCCTTCCCCACCCCTTCTGCAAAAAGACCTGTGGTCCTTCTGTTGTCTCTCCTCTCCCACTGTCAACAGTTGGTCTCAGGAAAGGAGTTCGTATCCTCCTCCACACAAAGGTGTAAGTTACTCCCATGCTATCTTATTCCTGATTATTTGCTCTTGTACTGAAGGATTGAAAGTTTAAGCCAAAGACAAGAATTCCTCATCCTAGAGTTTCTCCCTGGCACCAGCAACCCAGCAGAGAAGCATTGAGGACACCAGTGGGGGAGGGGAGAACACACTTGACCTCCTTAGTACCTGATGACCCATTGTGTCTAGTGCTGGTTAACCAGGAACTACCAAAAGACAAGGGTGGTCCTAAGGGGTGACCAAGGGGTTAGCATTATTCATCTCCCCATGATCTCCTCCAGCTGCTCTTTTCTCTGACATGGAGCCCTCTATCCTCCGACTTGCAAGGCTGATAAAGAAATTAACAGATAAGATTACAGAGTTATGCTTTTTTAACTGACTTAGCAAAATTTATCATTCTAGATAAAGTCTGTCCCTTCAAAGCCATCACCTTGGGGATGAATCGCTTATTTCAACAATTCATTTCAGGATCTCTGTTTTAGGAATATTAATAATTACCAATTATGCAACGCCTGTTACGGATCAAAAACTACAGCAGGCACTTTACCACTATACCTTATTAAATCCTGGAAGAGAAGTATTGTCCCTTTTTAAACAAGACAAAGCTAGTTTTATTCTATCCGTTACCAAACCTCATCAGTGGCTGCAAAACTCCAATCCCCAATTTTAGTCATCACACTTGGTCTAAATTACTTTAGGCTGTTTCCAGAAATCAAATCTACCCTTGAAATGCAAAGAGTGACCCCCACAGAGAAGAGAGAACAGTGTGTAACATACTAAGTTGGATTTCCCAAAAAGGAGTTCCAGGAATATGATGTGTCATGGCAACATGTTTGCAAGAAGTTCACGGGCCCAAGATGACTACTTTGATGTTTGAACTTGTGTGTGTGTGTGTGTGAATAAAATTAAAATTAAAAAATAGAGTTGCAGGTTATACTCTTAGAGAAACCTACCTAAATGTCTGACCTGGCACTTTGAGAAGGGTGGGAGCAAGAAGAAGGGGTCCCAGGAGTTTCCTGTCCTGAGAGATGAGGGGGCGTGGCCACCACATCACCTGGTGCCCTCCTGTCTAGTCCTGCCTCTTCCTTCTCACCCCACTGGCTGTATTTCTGGTGGCTGCACACAGCTAGTGACAGAGGGGATGGCTTGTATCTCAGCTGTAAGGTTCAGCTGGCCTAGAAGGCTCTCGCTCCCCTTCCCCTGCTTATGGAGGACCTACCTGGGGGTTCTCAGGTGTTGGCCTTATTTTTCTCCCCCTTCAGCTCCCCTTCTCTTTGACCTGGATGACTGAAGTTTCTCAGCCTTATGTGGGTGTTTTGCAGGTTCACTGTCAAGCTCCCCTTCTGACTAGCTCTACATCTCCTACATCCTTCAAATATAGAAATTCTGGAGTTGCCACCAGTCAAGGCGGTCCTTGGTGCAATTGTTACGTTTCCTGAGTCCACTTTCTCTCCTCTCTTCAAACTTCCAACACCTCCTCCCTACACCTCACCCTCAGCCGTGATTCTTATTTCACTGAGGAAAGAGAAGCAACCAGGAGAGAGTTCCAGGGGCTCCCACCACGGGATCTGCCATCCTGCCTCTCTCCGCCTTCCCTCCTGTGACAGTGACCTACCCATCAGCAACACTTCATGAACTGATGGCCACCCCTCCTCCTCAAAACACTGGCTTCCCATGGCTTCCAGGGCGACCACTCTCCCTCCTGGTGCTTCTCTCACCTCCCCGACTGCCCATCTCTGCTGTCTTTGCTGATCTGTCCTCATAGCCTTACTGATTGCAACGCCCCAGAGATCAATCCTTCGTCTTCTTATCGTTTTTCCAAACACTCGCTTCAGAGCGAGCTCGTTGTGTCTCACGGCTTTAAAATACCATCTAAACTCTACTAACTAACCCATAAAATTCCATCTCCAGCCCAGACTCTTCCCTAAGTTCCTGCCTCGTATCTGCACCTGTTCACCCACCGTCTTCACTTGAAAGTCCCATCTTCACCTTAAGCCACCTCACTAGGAACACTTGATTTTCCTTCCAGACCCACACGTGCTGCAGCCTTCTCCATCTCAGTAAACAGCAACTCCATGCTCCCAGCAGCTCAGGCCAGACACCTTGGAGTCCACCTTGACACCTGTCTCTCAACACTCATCCAATCAGGAAATCTCACTGGATCTGCTTTTAAAGACTATCTAGAATACGGTCATTTCTCCCCGCTCACCATCACCTTCCTGCCATCACCTTGGTGGAAACCAGCATCACCTCGTCTGGGTTACTTACTGCTCGAGCTCCTCTCTGCTTCTCCTCTTGTTTCTCAGAGTCTATTCTCAGCACAGCAGTGAGGTGATGTGTTTGAAATTAGGTGCAATGACTGATTTCTCTGCTCAAAATTCTGGACACTTAGGATAAAATACAACATCTTCACCTACATGGGATCACCAGACCCCCAACCGCCCCAAGACCTGGCACCCACCCTCACCCCCCGCGCCTCTTACCTTCCTTTCCTGCCTCTTTCTTCCCACCCGCGCTGCTCCAGCCCCACTGGCCTCTGCCGTTCCACTCCAACCTCTATGCCTGCTGCTCCCTCTGCCAGGAATCCTCTTCCCTGTCCTCTTGGCCTGCTTTTTCTCCTTAGCACTGTCACCACCTGCTGGAGCGGCTGTCTGTCTCCCCATCCCCCACTCGGTAGAGCTTCGAGGCTTTCTCCACTTCCGCTCACGGTGGTACCCAATAGAGATCTCCCGCCCATGTCTCTGAAAAACTCCCCCTGGGCCTGCAGCTGCCTCTCCATCCTAGAAGCCACAGCATCTACCCCTCCCACCCCCACCTACCTCACCCACCCGCTTGGCCCTTTCCACTGTCTTTCTGCCTTGGGCTGCCTGTGGCCGGCCCACGAGACCAGCCACTCCAGGGCAACATCCGGGAACCCCGCAGGGCTTTGCACTCAGTGGGATCTCAGTAAATGCTGGCTGCTTGCAGGGAGGTTTCTATGATGCTGATCTTGGATCCACGGGGCTGAGGAAGGGGTGGCTGAGAGTCCTCGGTAAATACACCCACCCCAACCCTGGGGCACCTAGTGGCCCCAGAGCTGACTTATCAAAGGCCCATTCAGGCCTCAAGAACACCTGCTGCTCTCTTGAGAGCTAAGGGGATCCCATGCTCCTTAGCCTAGAAGGAGAAGCAGGGGCACCTCACAGCCTTCCCACCCCCCTTAATGTACTATTTCTCCACATGTGGGTCAAGTCCCACTGCTGACCCTTGGACGGGCATCCAATAGCATTGACCACACGATGAAAAAGTTCTTTTTCGCTTCTATTTCAAAGACCCTGTTACGGGAAGAATTGCGCCTCCCGAAAAAGATACGCTGAAGTCCCAACCCTCAGGACCTCAGAATGTGGCCTGATTTGGAAATGGGGTTGTGGCAGATGTAGTTAGTTAAGATGAGGTCATACAGAAGTAGGGTGGACCCCGATCCAACATGACTGTTGTCCTTATCAGATGATGGCCGTGGGAGGTCAGAGACCCAGGGAGGAGACCGTGTGGCAACAGAGGCAGAGATTGGAGGGATGCAGCTACAGACCAAGGAACGGCAGGGTTTGCCAGCCAACCGCCAGAAGATATAAGAAGCAAGGAAAGGGGCTTCCCTGGTGGCACAGTGGTTGAGAGTCCGCCTGCCGATGCAGGGGACACGGGTTCGTGCCCCAGTCCAGGAAGATCCCACATGCCGCGGAGCAGTTGGGTCCGTGAGCCATGGCCTCTGAGCCTGCGCGTCCGGAGCCTGTGCTCCGCAGCGGGAGAGGCCACAACAGTGAGAGGTCCGCGTACCGCAAAAAAAAAAAAAAAAGAAACAAGGAAGGGTTCTCCCCTACAGTTTCAGAGACAGCACGGCCCTGCCGACATCTTCATTTTGGACTTCTGGTCTCCAGAACTGTAAGATGACAAATTTCTGTTACTTTAAGCCACCCAGTTTGTGGCAGCCCTAGGCAACTAACACAGATCCTGATTACCTAGGAGACAGTCTCATCTGGGGGCTAGCAGGTTTTTAATGTCTTTCCAACACTTGCTAAATTTCCTTTTTACAAAAGGAAAAACAGTCCTTGGGCTAAGAGCTTCTGGCAGGAAAGGCAGCTAACTAAATTTTAATAACCTTGTTTTGATCTCGTTATATTTATTTTGATGATTACCATCTATTCTCTCGCAAGTGATAACTGGTTTTCATTGCACAATAGAAAAACAAAGTTTCCTTTTTAAATAAATAAAGTTTAAAAAGAGTTCCTTTAAAGAAAAATAGTTATGTCATATTAATAAAAGTGGAATAAAATTATGGCAGAAATAGCAAAGGTAGTGATGGTAAGTGAAGACAGTCTCAAGGAACGCCAGGCCCAGCTATAGCCACTATAGAGCTGCCTGTGATGTCATGAATCATAAATGCAAAATGGATAAAATGAAAATGACAACACATACGATTAGAAAAAATAGGACACAGTGAAACTGTTGTCACATTGGTCTTGCTTTTCTATACCTTTTCTCTGTCACACCCCATCCCCACCCACCTTCTTGGCCTTTCCCCATTCGGGGGCCAGGGCCTACATATGGCCAGGCTCCCTCTTGTCACCAAAGAAGACTGATCTGATAAACTACAGCCCACTGAGCTTGGAGTCAGAGGATGTGGGTGACAGTCACATCGCTGCCACTAACGTGATAAGTGACCTTTGGGCAAATCCCTCAGTCTCCCCAGATTTCAGCTTCCTCTCTACAAGAGAAGATAAAACTATCTTCAGACTCTGAAATCTATGCCTCTGGGATGTTAGTGATTTAATGCATTTCCCTCTTAGGGACTCCTATCTCACTTTAAATTCATAGGAATGATTCCCCACTGGAGGAATTCCAGGTTCAGTGGCACATGAAGGAGAGAGATTTTCAGGGTGGTGGTATGGGGCACTTCTAAAATCACACAGCAGGCACCCTCTGTCTCTACAGGAGCCTGGCCCCAACCCCCAGATGATGTGCCTACCATCATCTCAGACCCCTCCTCCTCTCCCACCAAGCATGCCCCTGCCCCCAGGCTCTCTGCCTTCCACTCTATCAGGAGTCAAAAAGCCAAATGTCCAATAGGGCTGAATACTGCATGTTTAATTTTTAAAAGCAAAATATAGGTATTTATTTATATGCATGTTTGTACAAACACACACACACACACACACACACACACACACACACACACACACAGTTGGGGGCAGGAAAGGGCCAAGGAGAAAAATCAGCTTTGACAACCTAATAAATGTCAATTTCTGAGGGGGGGCTGATTTAGAAGATGAATCCTCACAACTTTAATTGGAGACATGATGGTCTCACTTTGCCCAGCAGCTCTGCCTCTCCCCCAGATCCCTCTACAGATAGCAAGGCCCTTGGCTCACTCTAATTGACAAAGAGGCCTCTGTCTGCTAGGATTTGTTTCTGGGATCTCAGAGATACAAGGGGAGGGGTGCTCAACTGCCCCTCTGAGAGGAGAGACAGAAGCAGCATGACATGGGACACAGCAGCCTCGGGATGGTGCCCACACTGTGCTGGCCCTAAATGAGATCCAGTAGAAACAAAGGAGTCCTCCCGCTGGTGATGCTTATCCCCACCTAACAAAAACTCAGGGGGCACCTTTCTGATCCAGCAATGGTGTCCTAGTCCAAGGACAGAGGGAGGAGGGACAAAGAGGGCTGAGGGCGGTACTAGGAAGGAGACAAGGAAGCCAAGGGCCTTCTCCCGAGAGGTCGTGTCCCATAGTAGTCGGAAGGACGGCCCAACAGCCAGACTGCCTGGAATCACAGCCCAGCCCCACCACCGCTGCACCCTGGATACAGTGCTTGACTTTTCTGGGCCTCAGTTTCACCATCTGTAAAATGGAGATCATCACAGTACCCACCTCTGCTTCAAGAGGTGGGAGACGACCGGGGAGAAGGTTTAAAGGGCTAACACAGGACTTCCCTGGTGGTCCAGCGGTTAAGACTCCGCGCTTCCAATGCAAATGTTACAAATGTTACAATGTTACAAATGTTACAAATGTTACAAATGACTCCAACCCTTCCAAGGGATGAGGGTTCGATTCCTGGTCGGGGAGCTAAGATCCCACATGCCGCATGGCGCGGCCAAAAAAAAAAAAAAAAAGTTAATCGTTAATACAGGTAGTGTACTCACACGCATGTCCAGCACATGGTAAGAGCTCAACAGAGAGGAGCTTTCCAGCCCAGCACGCCTCTCTCAGCCAGAGCCTTGGAGCCGGCACTCCTCAGACGACTGTGGAGCCTTGGCACCATCACCCAAATACGCTGCACGTCATGCACGAGATAGCTCGGCTGTGACTGACTACAGCCAATGTGATCAATCTGGGCGGGAACTGCAGTCCTCACCACCAATCCCAAGCCCGCCACGTCACACCAACCAACCACTTTCCAGTAAAACACAGAGGAACACTTTTCTCTCAAGACCCCCCACTCCGGCTGCTCTGCCCTCTCCAGAACCTCCAGCCATGCTCCTTTGGCCACCCCTGCAGACCCCAGTCCTAGCCATGCAATTTAGGTCATTTGTATATTAGTAATAGCCCAAGTAGCTAGCACGTGCACAGTGCTTTACAGTTTACAAAGCCACCTTTAATTTGCAGGTATGCGTTGTTAACACACTCAAATGGTTCAAAAAATTAAAAATATATATTAAGAGGCAAACAGTGAAGACTCTCTGTTACCCATCTCCTGCCCTTCCAGAACCCAGACTCACCCCCAACACACACACACACAGGTGACCACTGTTCTTAGTCTCTCAGAGATTCTTCTAGAATTTCATTATGTAGACACAAGCAAATACTTCTATTTCCTCCTTTTTTAAACACAAAATGTAACATACTGTACATACTGTTCTACATCTTGCTTTTCTTCACTTAACAGTTTGTCTTATTCATCGATACAAAGCTTTTTCCTCTTTCCTCTTCACAGCTGCATAATACTCCGTCACATGGGCGAACCACAGTCTCTCAGAGAGATTCCTCCCGATGGACATTTACGTTGTTTCAAATCTTTTCCCATCGCAAACAACACTACAACAAATAGCCATACGCGTGGACCTGTTGTACTTACACAACTGTAGTTGTGGGATAAATTCCCCAAAGTGGAATTGCTGGCTCAGAAAATATGTGTATTTACAATGCTGCTAGCTCCTGCCAAACTGACCTCCGTGCTGGTTCCACACACTTCCCTTCCCATGAGAAATACGACAGTGCCTGTTTCCTTACAACTTCACCATTCAGAGTGTGTTATCAAATTTCTGGACCCTTGCCAGTCTGATAGGAAAAATTATTTATCGGTGTAATTTTAATTTACATTTCTCTTATTTTGAGTGAGATCGAACATCACTGTTTACGTTTAACAGCCATTTGTATTTCCTTCCCTTAGATGTACTTTGCTACCCATTTATATCCTTTGGTCTTCGCAACACCCCTGTGAGATACAGAGGGCAAGTATTAATAAGATCTACAGTTTTTAAATGATTAAAGCTCAGACTCAAAGCATTTAAGATACTGGCTCAAAGCCACAGGCTGGTGTGTGGCAAAGCCAAACTCCATCCTGCATTTTTCTCTCACCTGCCTTGCATCACCCCCCTGAAACTGGAACAGTGCTGAGATGTGTCACAAGGAAGAGCCAGGGGACAGGAGACCTGGCTTCCCACAGTGGTTGTGAGTTACCAGCTCGGTGCCTTTGGGCCAGAACCTCCACTCTTGGGCGGATTTTCCGTATCTCTAAAACCAAGATTTGAACTAAATCACCAAGGTCTCTTACAGGAAATAATTATAGTGAGGAGCACTCCATGAATCTTTTATTATTATTTGTTTTTGAGTGGAGGAAATAAAACCGTTTTCAAACCTCCCAAGATGAGAACTTTCAAAGCATACCCGATTATGTGAACCTAGTCTAAGTAGAGGTGTCGGGAACGAAGGGGGCAGGGCGGGGGAGGTGGTGTTGCACTGGAGCGCTGGACTTGGCCCGTACTGACAGCCGATGGTGAGATTTTCGGGAGTTTTGCAGGCCGACTGACGTCAGAGTGATAGCTGAAAGCGGCCAGAGTGGGAATATGTACACCACGGAAATCAGCAAATGTTACAAATGACAGCATCCCCACCTCCTGTCCCCAGAGACGGTTGTCTCTACCACCTGACCTCTGCTGGAGGGTCTGCAGAAAATCACAGGCAAGGAGGAGACTGGGGAGTTGCGTTGAGAAGACTCGCCGGGAGTGTGGAGAGTTCCGGGATTGAGGCGAGCATGCGCAGTACCTGCACGATGCGCAGACAGGCAGCTGGTTCACACGCTCCACGTTACCTCCAGGGCTAAGAGCGTGGACCCTGAGGCAGACGTGGGGGTCAGATTCCTGCTCCCACATGCTAGCTGTGTGACTCTGAGTAACCACTCAGCCCCAGGTTCCTCGTCTGCAATAACCATGGTCCCTACCTCAAGGGGCTTTCTGCAGATGCATGAGTTAATCCACAGGAAGCCCTTAGAACACCTCCTGGCACGATCCTCCTTCAGTGATGGCTACTGTTGCTTTTACTGCAGCTGCAGGGCAAGCGCACCGGAGGAGCATCCTGGGAGGGGAACCTCCCCGTCTGTAGCTGTGGGGCCTTGAGACCTCTAGAACATATCTGACATTCCTCCCCTTCTCTAGAGCCAGTGTCCCTTGATCCTGCTGGGTCTAACCGTGATGAACACAGCTGTCAGAGGAACGCCTGCTCTGGGCCTCCTCCCTGCCCCGCCCACCAGGCCCAGGATGGCGTCTTCAGGATCCCTTCTTGAGAGGGGGTCCTTTCCGTTCTGAGACAGGACTTCTTTCGCTAATCACACTCATGTTGCCGTCTATCTAGTCACCAAACTCTCCGTCTCTTGGCCCGGAGGGCCCTTTTCCCCTCCCCGGTATAGGGTGCTGCTGCTGCATCACCTCCCCCGGGAAGCCTTCCCTGATGCCTCCTTCCCCCTGTCGGGTGCCTGAACTCCAGTGCTATGTCTGTAACCCCCACCTCACCTCCTGAGCACTTGGCCTTGAGCACCTGCCCCTCGAAATTCCTTGAGGTGGGAATTTGTCATTTTCTTCTCTCCCCCATACCTGGCCAAAGGAGACCCTATGGGGGACTGATGGAATGAGGGAGGGAGGCAGGAAGGGACACACCCTCCCCTGCCCCCCACAACACCCTCCCGCCACATAACACCCTCCCCTCCCCTCCACAACACCCTCCCCTCCCCACACAACACCCTCCTCTCCCCACACAACACCATCCCCTCCCCCACACAACACCCTCCCCTCTCCCCCACAATACCATCCCCTCCGCCACACAACACCCTCCCCTCTCCCCCACAACACCATCCCCTCCCCAACACAACACCCTCCCCTCCCCCCACAACACCATCCCAAGCTTTGACTTTCTATTGCAGAGTGACCCCTGCTACTCCACACGGCTGCACTGCTCCCTCCAAATCTTGGTGTGAAAAAAGAGAGAAATTGCTCAGATTAGGGCTGGGTAATGAGCCATGCCGGGTGAGCAAGCACCATATTCCTCACTAATCTTGGCTGGTCCAGAGCTTGCCAGCTCCACAGGCTCCCTCCTCCTGCCAGCTCAGGGAACATTTCCAGCTGGTGGTCTGCCAGGGGGCTATCTTCCCAGGGTCCCCTCCACTGGGACCTGAGAGCTCTGTGGCTCTTGGGACATTGGGCAGAGGAGGAAGCAGGCAAGCACAGAGGGTAGGCCCCAGGGCATTTGCGGGCCCCTGAGAGCAACAGCCTCCTTCTAAGTCCCAGAACCTGCAGAGGCCAAGAGGCTAGTCCTTCCCTCACAGCCAAGCCCCCTACGAAGAGGTTTGCACCTCCTCCAGCAGTAATCCTCCCCCCTCCCCTGCTTTATTCTTCCCCATAGCACAGACTGCCATCCGACATCCCATAAATTGTATTCATTTTCTTTGGTTTGTTTATTGTCCCCCTTCCCCCCAAAGAATGTAAACTCCATGAGGGCAAATATATTCATCTCTCCTTCACTCTGCATCCCCGGGACCAAGAACACTGGCTCTTCACAGGTGCTTGATACGTATTTGGACAAATGGAAAAATACATCTCCCACCCTCAACCCAAACACACACACACTCACCACACACACTGATACCTCTATCCAGACCAAATTTCTGGCTGTCATCTATTTCCTGCTAGAATAATAATGGAAGGTTTCTCTGATAATGAACTTAATGCATGACCACTTTGTAGAGGTTTTTGCATTTTATAAAGGAGGCCTTTAGAAATGATAAAATCTTTCATGAGCAAATGCAATGAAGCCATGATGGGTGAATTATACGGGGGAGATATTTGGGGGACCCCCTTCTGCCCCACTCAGAGTATCTCAAAGCAGATGAGCATATAGGGGAAAGTCGGGCCCCCAAAGCACACAGCCCACAGCTACGCCCCCTCTGAAGCCCACTTCAGCTCCCTCTGATTCCTGAGGAAGCTGTATCAGCCATCCTGACCTCTCCCCGTCTCCCACTGAGGCTTTATTTTGGCTTTTCCCAGCCTGCCAGGGCCTGGAGTTAGAGTGCAGGGGAGCATGGCTGTCTAGAGCAGCCGTCCCAAACCAGGCCAGGCCCCCTAGCATTTCAGCTAAGTGTTACTAGGCCAGGAACCTCAGGTGCGCAGAAGAGCTGGCGGGCTGGCACTGTGGGCACGGCCCCCGAAACAAAGGCCAGGTGATTATGGATGAAACAGAGACCCCGCAGAGTGCAGGGGTCAGTGAGTCAATTGAGGAAATCCTCATGTGTGTAAAGCACGTGTTTGGGCCCCAGGAAGAGGAACATGCCACGCCCCAGGCCACTGTCACCTGCCCCCAGGGCCCCCATCATCTCTGATCTGACCAGGGCTAAGGCTGCTTTAGGGAAGCCAACCCAGACCCTAGCCCGGGAGGACCCCTGAAGGAGTTCTTCAGATTTTCCCTTCATGTAGGAAGATCCCATGCAGCAGGAGTCTGCGCTTTCCCATCCCGGAACCCCAGCCGGCTGAGCCAATCAGATCACCTTTCCTGGGGGCTCTCTGTATGGGGGCCCATCCCAGGTCCAGACCTCCTGGAGGAGTAACTGATGGACTAACCTCCTACAGCCCCACCTTCTGGAGGCAGGATGAGACCCCAAAGACCAAGCCAGCAGTGATCTAAGGGTGCCCACAGGCACCAGCAATGACAAGCCTGGGGCATTAGAATGTGACAACATCCAGATGCAACAATAGAAGTGCATTCTCTCCACCCCACCTCATGACGTTATCTGGGGCACCTTAAACTGCTAGCTCAGGTGGAGACCACAGCCTCACACAGACAGAGCCTAGCCTGGGGTGAGGTCAGCAGGGAGGACTTCTGGGCTGTCCTGGGGTGGGACGTGGGGGTGGGGAAGGGCACTGGGACTCCAGCCAGAACTACCCTCTTCTCTGGAGATGGGGCAGCATATAACAGGTTCCTGGGAACCTAGGCACTCACCACCAGGGCCCTGAGTGCAGCCCCTTTATCCAGATGGTCTCCATTGATCTGCCGGAGATTTTGCCAACAGTTCAGTTCTCTATCCCAGTTCTTCTTGCAACTCCAATCTCTTCCTCCTCAGGCCATCCATCATCTGTCCACCTGCCTGGGGCAGCAGGAAGGGGCAGCCTCTTAAAGGAGCTGGGCCCAACCCTCAGGTGCCCTGCCAGCTGCCCACAGGTACCAAAGCCTCCCTCTGCCCTGGAAGCTGGACACTGGGTCTGGCCATCTGTGCTGCCTCCAGTGAGCTTCAGAGAGAGACTGTGGAGCCGAGATCAGGTGATCTGAGAGTTCTCCACCCCTCATCCCCTCCACGGGGCCACCTTGTGTCCTCTTCCCACTGCTCTTAGTCTGATGCCTCCTGGAAGCTCAGATGACTCCTGAGACACGTGCTGATAAGAATTTAGGCATTTGTCTGCATAGGGGACCCTGGAAGATGATCATGACTCACCATTGAAAAGAAGCACACAATTCCCACTCGCCCCCTGTGATCTTATTTAAGCTGCCCAACAACCCCATGAGGTTAATGGGTATTACTAACCCTATCTTACAGATGAGAAAACCGAGGCCCAGAGAAGTGAAGTGATTTGCCCAACGAGGACCTAGGGCTCTTTCCACTCCGCCACACTGCCTCTTGGAAATCTTCAAGTCACGGAGGACTTTCCTGCAGGGACTGTAATGAATAACATCGGCAGGCAGCTGCCAGGCACGGCCACCCCACCACGCCAGGCGCTCTAGCAGGCTACAGAGGGCTTGGCTCAGCCCAACACGGTCACGTAGGAGCCTGGTGACCTTGGGCAAGTCATCAAGTCTCAAGTCTGAACTTCAGTTTTCTCATTTGTAAAATATAAAAAACACCCACCGCCTGGAGAGGAGCAGAGAACACGGGATGCTCTGGATTCTAGGAAGCCATGTGCCCAAGAGAGGGGCCGTGATCACCACACCCCCAGACGCACCCACACCCTCATGCTTGACACAATGTGACCTACTGTGACAAAGCAGCCTCCACGGCTGACTGACTTCTGTAAACAAAAGCTGCGGTCTTCCTCTCATGATTCCCTTTGTGAAGGGAATCAAGAGTACCAGGCCTGTGGCTGAGAGAAGCAAGGAAGACGGCTACACAGAGCAGGGAAGAGCCTCAGGTCAGGGATGGTTTGGACCTGGAGAAGGGTGTTCCTGGTACCTGAACAAGGGTGAGCCCAGCTTGGGACCATGGGAGGGAGAAGAGGTGGCTGGACTGAGGGACAGCTCTGAGGCCAGCTTCCAAGGAAGGAGAAGCAGGATTTTACAGCCCCTTGCAGGCATCTGCTCATAGAGGACCCCAGTCCATGAAAAGTGCCTCCCGGGTGTTGTTTATGGCTGTCCCCAGGTGCTGGCTCTCTGTCTTCCGTCACTGATACTGCACATATAAGTGATAACATACGGTCTTTGTCTTTCTCTGTCTAACTTATTTCACTAAGCCTAGTACCCTCCAGGGCCACCCATGATGTTGTAAATGGCAAAAAAAAAAAAAAAAACCCTTCAGGCACTGAGTCCTTGGATCTGTTAGCAATGTCTGTCAACCTGTAGCAAAGGAAGGAAACTCTCCCTTTCCTTTCCCTTCTCTGTATCAACCTCCACTATAAGAATGCCCAAGTGTGCAGCCAGTGTTCTAAGTGAAAGCAGGGATGCTGAGAGACAAGTCTTAGAAATAGATACCCAGACATGGCTCCACTGTGGTCTGTGTGAATGGTATCCCCTGCACTTGGGCAGTGCACAGCCTGTGCCACTGTACCTGATGTCCCTGTAGACTATACACTCCTCAAAGCACCCCATCTCTCTGACAACTTGTGCTTTATTCCTTGGTCAAGCATGTCAGGCTCACGTGAGCCCTCATTATGAATGGTGCCCCCTAGAGGTGTTCATTGCTCAACCTGCACGACCAGGCACAGAGCTCCTGCAATGCCATCTCCTCCTATAGGGTAAGTCCTCTCCCGGAGGCTCCTCTGTCCCTCACAGGATGGGACCCACCCCACCAATTCTCCAGACATTTCTGAATTCCAGCAGTGGGCCCCACTACATGTTTAACTTAAGACTTTGAAACCATATTTTCCACACTTCCTCTTTTGAAAGTCATTTCTGCTTCCTTGCTGTCCTGGCGATTTCCCCAAAACAAAGGATTGTACAGCTAAGGGGAACTTTGACAGTTCTTCTTGAAGAACTGTCAAGAAGTTCTTCTTATCCAGCTCTGTCATTTTGCAGATGGCAGAATAAGCCCAGAGAGGATAAGAGACTTGCCCAGCATCCCACAGTCCACAGCCAGTTAATGGCAGAGCAGGGATTAGGGCTCCTAGCTCAGTGCTCTGTCTAGCATCCCTCCTCATGAACAGATGGAGGTTAAGGACACAGAGATGCAGAACAAGCAAAGGTTCCCCAAGCACGGAGGCCTCGACACCACTGGTGGCCTCACTGCCTTCACCACCAAAGAAATCAAAAGGCTTTTTTTTTTTTTCTTTTTTTAAAGGAGGCAGTTCTGTTTTGTCCGCTGGGAGGAAGGATCCTGTGCCGGGCCAGCCAAACCAGAAGGTAGAACCAGGAGAGCTCAAGTTGGTTCTCAGGGTGTGACAAAGCCTGAAGGTTGGAATGTCCCACAGGAAGTTGGCCCAGTCTCTGCCTCAGGCTCAGGCTGGGTTTGGCTGGTCAGTTCTGTCCGCTGGCCCTGCGGGCCCCAGACACTGGCTGCCTGGCTGTGAGCACCCATTCTTACTTCCCGCAGGCCCATCACCAGTCTTCCAGACTTTGCCGATGAAAGCCTGCTGAGTGCTGTACGTCCCTACTCAACAGCTGAGCCCATCTTGCCTGGCCGTGCTCCCCTGACCCCCTCAACCCCTGCCCCAGCACCACCTCCCTGCTGTCCAGAGCCAGCCAGGTTCCCACTCCTTCTCAGCCAACAGTCCTGGAGAGAACCAGGGCTTTTCTCACTGGTTCTCAGGCGTAACCCCAGCTTTGGACAAACCAACCTCTCAGGCCTCCCAGCAGCGCGGGAACCTGGCTTCACCAACCACTCTGCTTTCAAAAGCTGTAACTTCTTTTTTTATAAATTTATTTTATTTATTTATTTATTTTGGTTGCGTTGGGTCTTCGTTGCTGCACGCGGGATTTCTTTAGTTGCGTCGAACGGGGGCTACTCTTCGCTGGGTGTGCGGGCTTCTCATTGCGGTGGCTTCTCTTGTTGCAGAGCACGGGCTCTAGGCGTGCGGGCTTCAGTAGTTGTGGCACGTGGGCTCAGTAGTTGTGGCTTGCGGGCTCTAGAGCGCAGGCTCAGTAGTTGTGGTGCAGGGGCTTAGTTGCTCTGCAGCATGTGGGATCTCCCTGGACCAGGGCTCGAACCCATGTCCCCTGCATTGGCAGGCAGATTCTTAACAACTGTGCCACCAGGGAAGCCCAAAAGCTGCAACCTCTTGATACTTCTCCTTCCTCTGTGAGCAGGCAGGGTGGTCTTATCCCAGTTGCTCTCCCGGAAGCTGCCCTAGATAACTCCTCCATCCTGACTCCTCCCATCCCACTGGAACCTCTGCTTCCCCACCCAGTCACCATCTCAGTCCTTTCCTTCTCTTATCCACACCTTCCCACCCAACCCATCTTCCTCTCCATCCTCCGTCTTCTCTCCATCAGCCTCTCCCCTGCCCTCACCTCATACTCATGGACCAAGTGCTTCCTGTCTATAGGTGGAAACAGGAGCCTGGGAGCCAGGAGCTGGCTGCTGTACCCTGCTTTGGAGTTGTCTGGGCAGGAAAGCTGCCCCTGAGGATCAGGGTCAAGGATAACGTGGGTGAGCGAGTTGGGGGTGGGGGGTGGGGGAGGGGTGGAGTATAGTTACTGGAGGAAACTAGAAAGGGAATAGGACCACATAGCATCCCTTCCCATACGGACCAGGGAGGTAACCAGCAGAAAATGAACAGCCTTGGTCTAAGCTACCCTTAATTAACCTGGGCCTCTGGCTCAGGGCATTTGCTTGGGGACTTGCCAGTGGTGACTTTGGAGAAGGGAAGAAAGCTTTGCTCAGAGATAGTGAAGTAGGGGAATCCAGAGTCCCCTCCCCTTTGTCCCTCCCCCATCTACCTAAAAGGCTACAAATGATCTCCCTGTGGATGTCGCCAGTGTCAACATCAACGGTTTGTTCCTGCGGATTAAGCACAACGGTAAACAAATTCTAATAAAATGTAAATACATCTGAGAGGGATTTAAAACTCAACTTGGCCTCAGTTTCTTTAAGTGGAAGATAAGGACTCAGGCGAGAGGATTGCTAAGGCCTCTTTCTGGCTCAGACATTCTGCTCCTTGAAGTGTTAGGGTAGAGGGGTTTCTCGGCACCCAGGGCACCCAGGGCCCCGGCTGTGGAGGAGCAGGGCTGTGATGTGGCATGGAAAGGGGCACAGGAAGACAGGCGGGCATCAACAGGGGGAAACCTGCCAATTCACAGTTCTGCTAAGAGTTTGGTCTGCCAAGAAGTGCATCCCATGCCGAGGGCCTGCCTGCACCTCCTGCACCTACAGGCCTGGCTGCCAGGTTTCCGGCTTCACCAGAGGCGCGGCACCAACCAACCATGCCTCCAGACCCGATCAGGGCCTCTCTCCTTCAGCCCTCCTTCCTGCCACCACAGGGACCTCCTGCCTCCAGTCCCAAGACAGCTCCTTTCACACTCCCTCTCCCAAGGATTGTTAGTGGTTCCGGGGATGCCCTGCCCCAGGACATTTGCATTTTAAAAGAGACCTGGGGGGTCTTCCCTGGTGGCACGGTGGTTGGGAGTCCACCTGCTGATGCAGGGGACACGGGTTCGAGCCCCGGTCCGGGAGGATCCTGCGTGCCGCGGAGCGGCTGGGCCCGTGGGCCATGGCCGCTAAGCCTGCGCGTCCGGAGCCTGTGCTCCACAACAGGAGAGGCCACAACAGTGAGAGGCCCGCGTTCCGCAAAAAAAAAAAAGAGAGACCTGGGGAGTTCCCTGGTGGCCTAGTGGTTAGGATTCTGGGCTTTGGGTCTTTCACTGCCATGTGGCCGGGTTCAATCCCTGGTCAGGGATCTGAGATCCTGCAAGCCACATGGCGTGGTCAAAATAAATAAATTTTAAAATAAAATAAAAATGAAAAATAAAATTTCCATAAAAATAAACAAATAAAAGAGGGCTGCTGGGAGAGGTTGGGTGGGGGGGGGGAGGGTGGGGTTGGACCAAAATGCTGAAGATGGGATTCCTGGAGCCGATGGGGGAAATGTTTCTGGATGTGGAATCCCCACAGGGCTCCACAAATCACCTGTGTCCACCCCACCGCAAGTAAAGTGGGCTTCATTTATTCTTTCCATCCTGAAATAGTTATCCGTGCCTACCTTGTGCCCAGCAGTGCGTTAAGTGCTAGGGGTACAAGGATGAATTAGGTTAAGAACAAATCCCACCCTTAGCACATTCGCAGTCTAGCGGAGAGACGGTAAACCTCCTTCCTGCCCAGCCTCCAGCTGCTGCTGCAGGGCAGCAGCCCCCGGGGGGTATGTGATCGCACCCGTTGGCAGGCCTTGACAACTGGACCCCCAGGTGCTCCTTTCTGGCAGAAACCTGCCCCCACGCCCAGACGTGCCAGCTGCCAGACCATGAGGGGATGCAGCAGCTCAGATGAAAGGAGGCAATCTCCCCTGTGGCTTCTGCTCTCTGGCCTTTCCTCAGGCCAAAGGCCTTCTAGTCTAGGAAGCAGCTTCCCTCCCAAGCTCTCCCATTTCTGGGCTTGGGAAAGTGCAGGCTAGCCCCACTCTGCCTAGGTGTACAGAGTCTGCCGGCCAGGAGTCACCCAGTCGGGGGCTGAAAGGTCTTTGACGTTGCTCCCTTCCCCTCTCCTCAAATGGTCATCTGGTTTTCTTCCTTCTTATAAGAATCCCAACCAGGTCCTCCCATTTCCACAAAGCCTGAGTTCACCCCAAAGCGAAAGGACTCTGCTTCTCTGGGCCTCCATCCCCTGGCTTATGAGACAGACATCTCTGCCTGCCCACCTGGCGGAACCCCTGGGAGGTAAAGGGCAGTCGTGGGTAACACGGAGCTCTGTGGTCCAGGCACCGTTCTAGGAGCTATGCATTCATTCATTCACTCAGTCTTCACAGCAAGCCTCTGAGAAACATATTATCTCCATTTTACAGATGTGGAAACAGAGGCACAGAGCAGATACCCAAAGACACACAGTTAGCAAGGAGCAGAGCCAGAATTTGAATGTGTGTGTGCGCCTAACCAACTCTACTCAGCTGCCCCCGGAGCGCTTTATAAGTAAGGGAAAGCTGTACAAATTCAAGAACACTATTATTACCCAAATGCTGTTGCCCCCTCAGGCACACCTCAGGCAGCGCCTAGCCCTTTCTGATCAGACACCTGAAAGGACAAGCCTGAGACGGTCCTGGGCTGCAAGTCCCAGAATTACTTAACCCAGCTCTGGGACTCCAGCTCCCCAACAAATCCCTCAGACCCTTCCTGAACCCACCAGCCACCTCTGGCCCAGGGATCCGGGAGCTGGTGTCAAGAAGAAGGCTCTGTCATAAAAGAAAACGAAATTGAGTTATTTGTAGTGAGGTGGATGGACCTAGAGTCTGTCATACAGAGTGAAGTAAGTCAGAAAGAGAAAAACAAATACCATATGCTAACACACATATATGGAATCTAAGAAAAAAAAAAAAAAGGTCATGAAGAACCTAGGGGTAAGACGGGAATAAAGACACAGACCTACCAGAGCATGGACTTGAGGACATGGGGAGGGGGAAGGGTAAGCTGTGACAAAGTGAGAGAGTGGCATGGACAGATATACACTACCAAACGTAAAATAGATAGCTAGTGGGAAGCAGCCGCATGGCACAGGGAGGTCAGCTCGGTGATTTGTGACCACCTAGAGGGGTGGGATAGGGAGGGTGGGAGGGAGGGAGACGCAAGAGGGAAGAGATATGGGAACATATGTATATGTATAACTGATTCATTTTGTTACAAAGCAGAAACTAACACACCATTGTAAAGCAATTATACTCCAATAAAGATGTTAAAAAAATAATAATAATAAAATAAATACTTGTGATGGAGGGGAAAAAAAAGAAGAGGGCTCTGGAGGTGGGAGGGAGCAAGGAGGAAAGAGGCAGGCCTGGCCAGAGCCTGGAGATAGACGGGCCCTGCTCCATGCTGGCCAGTGTCAGGTGGGCCTGGGAGCTAAGGAGCGAAGCAGGTCAGTGATGTACAGCCCCGCCCGCCAGGGGGAAGCCAACCTGATGCCTAATCAGATCAGACACCCCTTCCCAGACCCCCTCATTCCTCCCCCTCCCCCTCCCAGCTCACTGACCTCCCTGCTCGCTTCCCAGCCGCACCCTCCCTGAGATCTCCAGCTGCTCCTGCTGATTTTATAAAGGGCTCTGGCAGGAGGCGGGCACCTTGGCTAATTGAATCAGCGCCCACGAGGCGGGAGGCAGGGGGCTGGTTAGCATCACGGCCGAAAGGTGGTGGCAGCGACAGCCTATGCGCAGCCATCGGGGAGGAGTCTGAGTGAGCAGAGAGGCCCAGACAACCTGGGTCGTGGTTTATTCTGAAGCTCCAAGGTGGGAATTCACCAGGGGGGCCTGGCCGCCCCCACCACAGCCTGGGAGCAAGCTTATGGGATGGACCAGGGGCCAAGATGCACACACATGAACATACACACACCCACACCACACCACTGCTATGCTCTGGAAGAAAGAAAATGTTATACGAGGGGAGGCAGAGAGGGAAAAAAAGAAACATGAAGAATGGTATAGCATGCTTGTGTGTGTGAACACACAGTTACACCAATCTGTGTACGCATCTCTGTGCTGGGCACCAGTCATGATGCCATTCTTATCTGCCCTGATGTCACCTCTGCATAATAATTAGCAAATAAAAGCAGTCCCTAAGTGCCCTGGTCACGGCAGAGGATCTCGTGGTATCGAGAGCTGCCAGGTAGCAGACCTGGAGCCAGGAGACCCTTTCTTGGTGGAGCTGTCTCTTGGTCTTACATTGCCCCCTCCCCTTCGAGACCAATCTGCTTTCTCCTGTATGAATTTGCCCCTTGACAGCAGGCTGCCAGAGAAACACTGTAAGAAGGGCTTCATCTCTGTGTTTCTGTTTGCGGAGATTCATGGCTGAGGCTCACGCCTGCATGAATCCATTTCTGTATAGCCACTGGGCGCGCAGGCTCCACGCACGTGGGGGGAGGGACTGGCCCAGGGAGGGAACTAAGGAATGATGCACATGTCCGAGGCGACGGTGCCATTGAGGATGGGCTGACCCAGCTCTCTGCAGGAAGACCCGCCCGCCCGGTCACATCTTCTGAGAGGGACCCTGCGGGCTTGGTCAGCATTCTCAGGACTCTCATGGCCCCTCCCACTTCCCCAAACCCTCCCTTCCCCTGCCCCCACCAGCCCTCCCCACCTTTCCCCAGGGCCCCAATCTACCACTTTCCCTTTCGAGCAAATCTAGCTTCAGAAGGAAAAGCTCCGAATTCCTCGGATCCCAGCAGGGAGGAGAGAGGCCAGGAGAGGAGCAATTTTCAGCTGAGGGTCCCACACCTCTCGGAGGCAGGCTCCACAGTCCTCCAAGCGGGATTCTGAGGTTCTGAAGGGACAAGCCCTGAAATGCAGATTCTTCCAATGATCCCGCATTCTTTTGGGCGGTAAATCCTGAAGTTCCCTCCTTCGGGTCCAAGCCCCCACGCCTGGCAGCAGCTAAGCCCCCAGTGGCCTTTTCCACAGGCTAACACTGCCCCCTGCTGGGATGCGCTGGGATGTCTGCCTCAAGTGCTCTGAAGGAAATGAGGGAGCATCCCTGCCTAAGAGCTCCCCAACTCCCACCTGGAGAGGGGAACTACTGAACCCCTTAGAGGCATTAGGCCTGCCTGCCTCCAGTGTATTCTGAAGCTGGGATTGGGTGGGGTGGTGGCAACCGGAATAGTCCTTTGGCACAGACAAGAGTCAGGGCTCCTGGAAGGCTTCTCCCTCTGTCTCCAGCCTGCTCACCCATTGCCTCAAATTCCTTTAATAAGGAGCAAAGGCATGGTGTGACATAATACTCGATCACACCCCACGTGGGAGGCTGGGAAGCCCACAGGTCTCTATCTTGTTTCCCTCCCCGGCTCCAGAGCCCCTTTCCAGCTGCTGCGGAGACTCCTCTAGCAGGATAGAGTAAGGCCATCTTAGCCTCAATCAGAAACTAAGCTCACCTTCTTCCCCAGAACTGAATCTCTCCCGAAACCCTATTTCTCTGTGTTCCACATCCAATGTGAATCTAAGATCTGCAGGCCCCATCTCTGCAATGGCATTTGAATCCCCAGCCTTTCTGCATTTCCCCTCCCAATGAAGCTCACTCTGCCCCCAGACCATTTTCCAAGGGTTGTCGGGGTTATTGACCTAACACACAGCTCTACACAACGCCCTGCTCAAAAGCCTTGTCAGTAAGATTGGCCATGTGTTGATAATTCTTGAAGCTAACTGATGGATTCATGGGCATTGATTACACTACTCCTTCCGCTTTTGTGTATGTTTCAAATTTTCCATAATAAAAAAGTTAAAAAAAAAAGACTTTGTCATTCCTCCTTCCCCTTTAATTAGGTACAAATTCCTCCACATCACGGTTAGGATCTGCCTTCCCAACTAGATTGTCCCATGTCCCCTCCATTCTTAATGTAGAACTCTTTCCTGAGTGTATGCGTACCTCCCCCTATGCCTCCATTCACGTTCTTCTACCTGGGATGCTCTTTTCACATTGCTTCCCACCCTTGAAGGTCCACCTTAAATGCCACCTTCGATATGAAAACTTTCTTGGTCCCCCAACAAACAGCTATGTCCCTTGATCCCCAAGGCCTTGATTCACATCTTGTGGCACTTATGTCCACCTTTTGTGATAGACATGTGTGCCCTCATCTCAGCCTCCTCTAGACTGTAAGCATCGTGAGGCCAGGGCAGGCCTTACACGCAGTGCCCCATAATATTGGCTGAGTTGGCCTGTAGCAGAAACATACTGACATCCCTTTCCATGGAAGCGGGTTTTGATGAGAGGAGACAGCACAGAGCCTGCCTGTGGGGAAATGGGATACAAGGGCCAATGGGGAAGTTCAGAGCAGGAAGGGTTCTCAGTGCCTACATGGAGGAACTCCCTCAGTTTACAGACGAAGAGGGCAAGTCTCAGGAAGGCAAGGGATTGAGTGGGAGTAGTTCCATTTCTAACGCTGAAGAGGCTCAACTCTTGCCTATCTTCCAGTCCAGGTTTACTCACACACACACACACACACACACACACACACACACACACACACACACACAGCTTCCCCGCTATTTTTCTGGTGTTGACCCTACCCCAGCAAATGGTTAGAGATGCTTGAAGATCTTTCCTGGGGCGCCCTGACTTGCACAGACTTCTACCTCTGTGGGTAGGTGACGCTTGGGATGGAGCTTAGGCCCAGAGAGGACTTTGCTGCTGGGAGAGGAGGTGTCAGTGGTGGCTGGTTGAAGCATTCACCCCCAGCAGGGCTGTGCCTGTCCCATCCCCGCCTCATACACTCATGCCGCACAGAAATATTTCAGAAACGTTTATGCCACAGAGAAGTCCAAAACCTGCAGGAAGCTGCAGCCATCCTCCAGGCTGCCCGGAGCCACGGCTGTCCCCTGAAGGGGACACCAGCAGGCAGGTGGCCTGCATGAGCCAAGGAGCCAGGGCCACTTGCTGACATCCTTTTGTCCTCTGCCCTAAATCTGGAGGTTCCATTTAGGCTGGTGGGGGGTGGGGGGAAGAGGAAGTGGAAAAGGGGTAGGAGAAGTGTGGGTCTCTTCAGGGTACTCTTCCTGCTTTGGGATGGTGACTCACCCAGCTGGCCCTGGGAGGGACAACTCCTCAGGCCAGACTAAGGCGGCCAAGACTAGGGTTCTGGAAGGAGCGGAGGGAGGTTCCTGGGATGCGGTGGCCAGGAGGAGTCGCCGCAGAAGCTAGAAGGGAGGCCCGCCTGCCCCCCCCCCGCCCCCCGCCTTCTCACCAGCCTCTAAGCCCGGCCCAGCAGGCACAGGACCACTTCAGCCCTGGCAGCTGACGGAGTCCGCATCTCCTCCACCCTCCATCACTTTGGGCCTTTCTTAAGTACCATGACATTGTCATACTCAGTCCCCTGTGGCCAGCCAGAGGCAGCAAAGTCCTGTCCCGCTGGGTAGACATGCTGGAGGCCGCTGGGGTCCCTGTCAGCTGCGGCTTGCCCCCTCCAGGCCTCACCCCGGATCTCCTGTGGGCTGTCATACAGGGACAGGGCGGCCACCCCCTCAGGCTCATCATATATGTGGTCGTGTCGGGAGGGCGGGTGCTCCTCGATGCTCTCGTACAGAGGGTCGGCCGGGGCCTGGGGAGGGACGGCCAGGATGCCCCTCAAGCTCTTCCGCGGGTTCTGTACCACTGCATCGAAGGGCACCGCGTACTCCCCCTCTGGGCCCCGCTGCAGCCGGGGGGCAGGAACCCTGACGGTGGTGGGCGATAGTGGTGGGAGTGAGTCGTGGGGTCGGGAGTAGGGACTCTCCGGCCGGGGCAGCGCCGCAGGGTTGGGGACTGGCTGGGTCGGGGGCCCAGGAGGGGAGGCGTTCTTCTGGGCAGCGATGGCCTCTTCCAAGGCCAGGAAGATCTCATTGCCTTGCCGGGTTTCAAACTCAAAGTTGCCCTCCCCTGAGAGGCAGCGCCGGCCTGCCTCAAAGGAAAAGGTTGCCTGGGTGGAGAAGAAAGCCGATGACTCGCAGGCCACTGGGCGGGGCTGCTTGCCACTCCCGGACCCAGCTCCCAACCACAAGCCTGTCCCCCCAGCCTCTCCCCAAGCTGCTTCCACTTCCCTCCCGCCATGCTTTTGCTTACAAGCAAAGCCCTCTCTCATCTTTTCTCCTTCTTCCTCCCATCCATCGAGTATGAAGCTCGATGCAGAGTTCATCCTCCACCACGCCAGCCACTCTCCACCCTCCCACCTCTCCCCACCTCTTCCTCTCCTTTCCTTCTCCCCCACCTCGACCACCATTTCTCCCTGCCGTGGTTCTCTCCTCCAGCCCCTGGGCTGTGCTGTTTCTCTTCTGCCAGCCTTTATTTCGTCGTTTCTTCCTCCTCCATTCTCTCTTCCTTTGAGGGCCCCTTCGCCCTCTCCCTGACGCTCTCTTTTCTCTCACCGCTCATCCTTCCTCTCACCTGCCCGCGGCAGCCCCCCCCCCCCCACTCACCTTGTCCCGCCCAAAGCGCCGCAGGAACCTGTAGGGCCATTCATACAGCTGGGTGCCCAACTGAGGGCCGCCCCACAGCTCCAGGGCACTCTCCCCGGCCCAGAGGGTGTAGGATCCCCAGAGTCGGCACCTCTCACTGGCTTCTGTGGGTCTCACAGTCACAGCAAACTCCTTGCAGGGGGCCCCTGGGGAGAAGAGGGTAGACAAGGAGGCAGTTCATGGGAAGCAGCCGACCTGTCTCGACTCTGCCCTGCTTTACATAGCATGCCGGGTCTCCAGAAAAAGTATTACCCACGGCCCCATGACCCTGCAGCCTGCATCCTGAATGCCGAGCTGCCCTGCGCCAGGTCAGACTCCCTAAAATGCCAGGAACCTCCAGCCCTCCCTCAGGAGGCATCATGCCCTAGCCACACGCACCCCGACCCCGTACCCACATCCTTCCTGCCCCTCTCACCAGAGCCACAGCCTTATCTCCATCTCATCTCTCTCCCCAAGCCAGCTGCCTCCCCAGTCCCGACTGTCGCAGCTGCAGATGCAGCTGACCCTGCCCTCCCAGCTCTCAGCCTACCCAGCCCCTGCCCATGCCATCAGGTGCCCTCCGAGAGGTGGAGCCTGGATGTCCCCCCCCATGTCCACCTGCTCTCCCCACGCGCCCACCCCGAGGGCTAGACAGAGAGCAGGAGGGGCCTTGCCTGGTCAGCAAAAAGCTCCCTTGCCGCAGGACAGCTCAAATCCACAGAAAGAAAACCATTCTTTTCACAGACAATCGCTCGGGTGCCAACAAGGGAGAGTTCAAGAGCCCCACCTTCACCTGGACCCCTCAGCCGGGCCCTTTCCCACCAGCAGGGCCTGCACAAGAGGGAGTGGGCCAAGGGTGCAGGGCTGACATTTCAGGCAGGCCAGCCTCCACGACCTTGGGCTGTGCCGGAAGCAGCGATTCGGAGAGACTGATAAGGGGGCTGGCCGGGGCCGGGGGCAGCCACAAGGCAGGAAGACTGAGCCGGCAGCCGGCCAGCCCTCACCTCCTCCCCACCACGCCCTGGAGAGAGCACCCGGGGAGCAAAGGCAGGGCCCTCACCTGTGGTCGCACTGCTGTACAATTCATTCTCCTCCATGCGGGGCCGGCCGCCCTTCCCCTTCAGCTCCTTCCTCTGGCCCTGGCGGGGAAGGCCAAAGACTCACCACCATCGCCAATCCCAAGCCCACCACTGGCCACCGCAAGCTTTCTTTCAAAACACACTCAGCCTACTGCCCTGTCTTTATTCTGAACTGGGATTCCTCACCCCCACCAAGGAACCACCTCCAGCATCCTGACCTTGGCTCTCACGACATCTGCCCATGGCAAGCATCCAGTGTCCCGTGCCCTTTCTACAGCCCTGGGTGACTCACGGGGAAGGCCAGGAGGCAGATGGCCTGTATCCAGTCACCCCGCTCTGCAGTGGGGGCCGCCAGCGCGTACAGGCGCTCCGTAGTCTCCAGGAAGAAGGTGCTGGCATCCCGGGGGCTGCTGACCTCCCCTCCGGCCTCAGCCACCCGCAGGCAGTCACTGAGGCGGATGATCTTCCGGGGGGCCTCTCCCCGGCGAGGCTTCTCCGGGCCCTCCTGGAGCTCCAGCCGGGCCAGGGCGCAGCCCGACCCTCCGTACAGCGCCGCCCCGAACCGGCGCCATTTCTGCCCCCAGATGCGTAGCAGGTGGGGAGATGGAGAGATGGTGCCCAGCGGGGAGAGAAGGACCCGGGGGAGACAGAGGTGAAGGTCGGGGGAGACCCAAGGAGGCAGAGAGCCTAACAGAGGCCTTAGGAGTTAGAAAGCATTGGAGATGCACCCCAAGCAATCCAATAAGAGGCCTACAATGACAGCAGAGAGGAAGCCAAAGGCAAGAAAGGCACAGGAGTGAGCCCCATGGAGGCGACTGCAGGGAGGCCGGGCAGGCCCAACCCAGGGGATCCAAGTCAAGAGGCAGAAAACCTGCGAGTCCCGGAGCCCAGAGGGCTGAGGAGGGCAGCCCAAGGGCCCAGACTGGGGAGCACGCTTCTCATTCTCTGTGAGGCCCCATAGAAGGCCCTGTCCCCCGGAACCTCAGCTGACCCTCCTGAACCTTCCCGCCTCATCCTCTGACAAGTTAGGCCATGAAAGAGACAGAGAGAGGAACCCCGGGGTGTGTCCGCTGAGGGAAGGAAGACGTCCTCATTCAAGGAGGCCAAAGAAGGAAAAGGAGTTTGGGCACAATGGGGCCCTGGCTCCCAGAGACCCCAGTTCAAGTCCAGTAGCAGCCAAACGTACCCCACTGGGGCAGGAGAGGAGGAAGGAACCTCCACGGCAACCCTGAAGTATCCCCTCCACTGTGCCTTCCATTCCCTCCCAGGGTGTCCCGGTGAGAAGACGTCACCACAGAACAAGAAAGGCAAGAAAAGCAGAGTCAGAGCCTCTTTTTCCCCCTCCTCCCGGGCAATGGCTGTCAGCAAAGAGCACAGTTTGGAGCCAGCTCGCAGAGGCAACAGCTGCTAAGGCAAGAGCCCTCCCAAGCTTGTACTCTGGGCCCAATGTGGTAGATGGCACAGTCTCCACCATCCCATAAGGGTTTGGGAACATTCCAGGGCCTCCTCTCCTCCCCAGGGAAGTCTCTAGCAGCCCCCCAGCCCCTCGGCTCAGCCCCAGCCCAGCCGTGCTCTTCCTACCTTCCCAAAAGTCTGCTGCTGCTGAAGGTACAGGAAGCCCTGCTTCACCACCACATCCTCCATCTTCCCACCATCCTGGGCCCCTGAGCTTCAGCTCTCTGCTTCCACTCCCGCCCTCTTTCTCTCCTCTCTGCTCTATGTTCCCCCTTCTCTCAAGTTCATTTCCTCTCTGCCTAGAGTTCTGCACTATTCTCGTCTGCTCGATGACGACAGGCTGATAAGCCCTGTGGTTTCTTGCTCTGTGTGTATGTGTGTGTGTGTTTTCTTTTTGATGAGTGAGTTTCACGCTCAAGCCTCCTGCGTTTTCAGTGAGGAAGAGAGAATTTCCAAAAAGCCAAACTCCAGCGCTTTGGTGAGCAGCAACTCAGGTACAGAGACCCAGAAATGAAATTCGACAGTAAAACCAGCAGCCAAAGGCCCCCCATGCTCAAGCTGGATGCTTATTAGCGTGACAGAGCTAGGAGAGAACTTAGAAATCAATCAGCCCAAGTCTGTCATTTAAAAATGAGGAGACAGGCTCAGGAAGGTCTGAGGGATGGGTTCAAGGCCACCAAACCAGAACCCAGGTCTCTCAACTCAGTAGGAGCTGAGCCACACTCACACACACTGGACACATGAGCCTCGCCACTTTCACACACTCCACTGCAACAGTTTCAGTCTGTGGGGAGCACTCCCTGTCCCCCACAATGACACACACTTACACCACCTCCTTGAGCTTCTAGAAACATGAACATTCCCACACTGAAACATGCTATGCTCCCTGAGCACATCTCAACTGTCGGAGTTCACCTTCTTTCCAGCCTTTGAGAGCTTTATAAAGACACTGGAGTTCCATCTGAAGGTTAGCTTTTTAAGTTACAGTAGCAATTCTTATATTTTTTTTAAAAAAAGCTTTACAATGATCAAAAGTGCTTCACAGTTACCAAAGTTTCCAGGCACACACTGTCTCCAGGCACCCTATCTAACCCTGAAAGAAGGAAGGGCAAGTATGAACACACCTGTTTGCAACCCTCCTGAGGTCACAGGAGCAGAGAAGGAAGTACCGGAGCACCTGATCTTTAATTCAACAGTCTTTTTATTGCTGACCCCTGAGTGGGATCCAGACTCCATGCAAGAAGATACATTGCTTTGGGGAAATCTAAGCTCCCCAGAGAATATTTAACTTAGATCCAGATGGTTTAGAGAAGCAATCTGAAGGAGGCATGGTGCAGAAATGTTGGGGGAACCAGAGAACTAGACCAGCACTCTTGGGGTAACCCCATAATGGGTGCTTATGTAACTGAGCCATTTCCTCTACCACAGGGGTTCGGTTGCCTTAGGAAGGAGAGCAGAACAGTACACCGCTCAGACCTTCTGCTGTACATGCCATGTGCTTTACCAAAACAGCTCTAAAAGATAAATGTTATGAGTTCTGGGAGGAGAGGACTGAGTCACGTAAAGCTCACGGCACTCAGCCCAGCTGCCTGGATTTGAACAGGTGAATCCACAGACCAAGGGGGAACCAAGGATGTCGGTGCAGGAAAAGCTCCTTGGGAAGTGGTTAGGAGTATGGAAATGGGTGGCCTATTCCATTTCTCTAGTCCCTTAGGGGAGGCAACATTACCTGGGGGCTGCATGGTGTGTGGTGGACTCAGCATCTCCTTATGGAGAAAAGAAGAGCTTTTCTTTTTTTTTCTTAGGGCCATCCTGGGGGCTGCCAGAGCAGTGCCTTTCAAACTTCAATGTGCAAATCTTGTTAAGAGTGCAGATTCTGATGCAGTAGGTGTGGAGTGAGACCTGAGATGCTGATGCTGCTGGTGGGTGGACCAGACCTGAGTTTGAGGAGCAAGACAACAGAGGATGTTCCCCCCACCACGTTCTCTGATCACCTCCCCGCGAAGTCGATTGGACACATTCCACTCAGAGCCACAGGGGGGCACCCGAGCTTGCCAGATTACTTGGAAACTATTTAAACCTGGAGGCCTGAGCCCCAGGAATTTCAGACACCCTGCATGCCATCCCTTGCCCATGGGAGCTAGAAAATTTCTCTTCCCGTGGCTGTTGTCTGCAGCAGGAGTGAACTCAGAGCAACACCCACTTTTCCTAGCAGGACTTGTGGGAACCCCACAGAGGAAGTACTAACCCCAGTAACTTTCTGTCTGGCCACAGGCAAATCCTGTGAGCAGGGACCCAGAAGAGATAGCTCCAAGACACAGCAGAAGGGCAGAGAACCAGAGGCCCTTAGGTTACCCAGGCACCAATGATAAGGAGAGAAAGCAGCAAAGAGGAAAGGGTCCCAGTGGTTTATACTGAGGTCTGGGTGGGGGTGGGGTGCCCCTTGGCTCCTCATGGCTCTTATTGGAAAGAAAGGGACACGCACCTCATTTGTGCCTCAGTATTCGCCACCAGGACGCTTTCCTTTACAAAGGTTTCTCTCAGCGGGAGTTAGGAACCATACAGATCAAGAGATCACAGCTGCAGGAACTTGGCAACTTTTTGTTACTATCCTCACCAGTGATTAGCAACTAAATCTTTAACACAAAAGGGCTTCTGGGCTTGTCTTTGGGGGCAAGAAAGGAAGGAGCAGAAGAGACTGATTCCTTGGACATGTCTGGAGATTAGGCAACACCCCCCCCCCCCCGCGAGGATGAACGGGGAGGTGCAGCTACTCAAGGGGCAGCTCTGGACACACAACAGGAAAGAAGGTATAGAATGGGCAAGGAGCTGGGGGGGTCCTGAGAAGGATGGAGGACTGAGCACAGAAAAAACGTGAGCGGGGTTCATGAAAGATTCCATCCCTGCCTCCTCCCACCCCAGTGGCTCCTGACCGTGGAGAGGAAGGACCAGTCTCTTCAGTTTCATCCCCAGTCCTCACCTTTTCTCCACTACGTATATCATTATTAACATAATAATGTTACTTAACATTGTGATAACACTTCAAACTCTTTATGTTCTCATAAGACCCCAAATGCTCCCTAGAATGAGACTGAGATAGGAAGAATTTAATTAACTCAAAAGTTTTTGGTTTTTTGTTTTTTTGTGGTTTTTTTTGAGCATCTACTCTGTGCAGAAGTAGGAGAGACAGAGCATAAACAAGACATATATAGAATCCCTGTTTTCATCGTGGTTCTTTTCTAGTTGAAGACCCAGACAATGAAAAGAATAAATATGTAACTAAATAGTTTTGTACAGACAGTGATCAATGCTGTAAGTATGACAGTGAAGGGGTCGGGGACAACTTTCAATAGAGCCGGTGAGAAAAGCTTCTCTGAGGAGATAACAACTGAACTAAGACATCAGTGATAAGAGGGAACCAGCCACTTAAAGATCTGAGGGGAAAACATTCCAGGCAGAAGTTCCTTCAAGGGCAAAGGCCCAGAGGCAGGTACAGCTGGATGTGAGGAAGTGCAAGAAGGGCAGAATGACCAGAGCATTGTGAGCCAGAGGGGACACGGAGAGAGGGTCCCATCACATGGCCTCTTGGGCTATAGCAAAGATTTGGAATGTACTCTAAATGTAATGGGAGGCCACTTGAGGATTTTTAAGCAGGGCTGTGAACTGATTTATGATTTTAAAAGGATGTTCTGCAGCTATAGGGAAAATGGATTATCATGGGGCAAGAAGGGAAGCAGGGAAAGAAAGGACTGTATTATCAGAGCCCAGGATAAATGTGATGGTGGCCTGGATCAGGGTGCTAGCAGTGGTGATGAAGAAGAGTGGCCAGATTTGGGTATGTACCGGATATAGATTCAACAGGATTTGCAATGGATATGGGGGGACTGTTGAAACACTAAGTAATCAGGGCAACTCCTGGGTTTTTAGTTTGAGCAACTGGGTGAATGACGGTATCATTTACTGAGAAAGGGAAGATAGAGGGAGAGAAACAGGTGTGGGGAAGGGTTTTGGTGGGGGGTGGATTTGGGCCTGGCCCACAGGGAGCTGCTATTTCTACGCAATCAAGCAAGTAGGGAATTCGAAGACTGCCACGGCAATCATCACGTCAAGAAGATACCAAGGAAGCACCTGACCCACCACCCCTGCTCTCTACCCTCAGGGAGCTAAGGATTGGACATTGGAAAGTTGTTGAAAAACAAAAACAGAAAAATCCCACATCTCAGGGTCTAGACCTGCCAAAAGCAACAGTCAAACGCTCTGCCTCCAAAGTCTTCTCTGAGTGAATCTAATTGGCGGAGCCGAACTTGCATACAGAACCCTAGCTGCAAGGAAGTCTGGGTAATGTAGTTTTTAGGTGTCCTACCTCTGCAAATCAGGAAGACACACTCGGAGGAGGACGAAGCTTGAAATGAATGCTAAGTACCAGTCCTCTCGATCCACAACAGAAAGTGTGTGTCATTCACTACTATAATCAGTTCCATCGCACGTGGTGGCCCCTAGTCAATACAAACTTCAGACAACCAATACTCTCAGAATCCAGCTAAAATCTAATCTGGGGGCCATGATTGGAAGCCAGAGTGGAATCCAATTGAAAACGGGATCCGGCATTATCTGACACGGATCATTCCTAGTGGGAAAGGCTGGAATTGGCCTCAGCAGGCAGAGCCTTATCTGACCTGACCCAGAGGGATGGCTTCCCCACTCAGACTGAGCCAGGGGTCCTAAAACTCCTTTATCACTCCCCACCACCACCTCCCCCAGCTTCTGACCCCTCTCAGGAGGCAGCCTAGACTGCTGGTTAAGATAACAACCTATTGGGGAAGATCGGAACCGTGCCTTCTGCACGTTTCCAACATCACCACTCTTTGGCGGCTACTTCCATGAATGTTCATCGTGGAGAAAAGGATAGAAATGGAAACAAGGAGATTTGGATTGCTGGTAAAACCCAGGATCAGAGAGCAGTGGCTCCTGTCCACTGGAGCTGAAAGACACAAACAAATTCGGCCACCGTCGGCAGTGTAAAGTAAAGAATAATGTCGGCGCCCCAAGCGGGGGTTTTGGGCGGTGGGCGCACCGGAAGACCCCCCTGGGGGTGTGGTGTTACAGCAGTGGCGCGGCCGCAGAGCGGTAGGGAGCGTCCGGGGGCACGTCGTGAGGACACTCGGGAAGAGAGGAATCCGCCAGGTGCAGGGGTCTGGGCGGGGACAGGTCCTGGCCCCTCGAGGAGCCCTCGCGAAGCCGATGAGCTAAGGCAGCGCCAACTCCCGCTACCGCTCTCGCCCGCCCGCCGGAGCGAGCACGGCCCCTTTAAAATCCATGTAAACAAAGCTTTGTTCCCCCGGCCCCCTCCCCTCGCGCCCCTCGGTCCGCTCCTTCCTCCACCCGCCCGCAGCGTCTCCGGGCCGCTGACGTTGCCGCGCCTTTACGCCGTCCCAACGGCGCTGCGCATTCTCCAACCGCGGCCCCGGCCGCCCGGGCCTACGCAGACGGGCGGTGCTACGCCGCGAGCGCTGCGCGACGAGCCCCCAGCGCGCAGGCGCAGCGGCGACGGCGGCGGCGGCGGCGGCCCGGCCGAGGTGCGCGCTGGGGGGGAGGGGGGCCAGAGAGGAGCATGAATGGAGCAAAATGGCGGATCATGTGCAGGTGAGAGGAGCCGCGGGGGAGGGGGCGGCCGCGGAGAGTGGGGAGTGGGGTCGCACGCGGCCCAAGGGGCTCGGGCCGGCTTGGGGCTCACCGGGCCCGCGCCGCCGCCACTCGGGGCTCCGGAGCCGCCGCCCGTCCCGGAGCTCTGGGGCCTTTCCCGCCTCCTGGGCCGGGGGCCTCCTCCATCCCCTCCCACCCCGTCCCACGCCTCTCGCGCTGGGCTGGAGGTTCAGGGATCGGCGCCCCAGCTGGCACAGCCTACATCGCTTATCAGTGACTGCCCTCCCACTGGAGGGAGGCCTCTTGCAAGTCCTCAGTGCCCCCCAAGACGGGGAGGGGAGGGAGACCCCTTGCCGACTCTGTCCTGAGGGGAACTTCCCCATCACACCCGCCAGCCCTAAACAGATAACAAAAAGAATACCTCGCACTGACAAACCTCGCTCTACCGAGTCTTTCCCGCCGCCTTCCTCTTCACGCCCCCGAGTACAAGAGACCCCCCTCCGGCCTCCTCCCCCCTCCCACGGATGCGTCCTACACTCCCCCACTGCTGGTCGCACAGCCTGCAGGGCCGAGCTCCCCCGTCCTCCAAAATGGGTGCTCAGGCCTGGGCCCGCCCTCCCTCCGGTGCCCCTATCCCCAGTGAAGGAGTTGAGTGCCCACACCTCCTCTGAAACACGGGGTGGAGGGGGTGTGTCTGAAACGAGAGATGCAACGTTGGGTGCAGACGTTGCTCTGGAGGGTCCTGATCGGGCTCCAGGGCTGCCCCAGGCGTGCTTTGGGCCCAGGCCACTTTTCTTCAAAGACACGGCACAGGCCCTAGGAAGGGACAACCCATACCGAACCTAATAGTAGCTGTAGGACTCAGGGTTATTTCTTGCAAACTCGATAAAGTTTTTCCTCTCTGTGCTTTAGATCTGATATTTTTATGACAGTTATTGTTACAAATCTGTTGTCAGAAACCTTTGGATTTTCTAGCAGAGGTTTTGTATTGTGGGAAGTAGAAAAGAGGATAACAAGTGTCGCCTTATTTTGCATACTGTATAGTTATCATTCCTCGAGTAAAGAGGATGATCTTATTCCTCACATTATGTCTACAAGGAGGTGGATGGTGTGACTTCTACCAATTTCTTTGGGAGAGAAGGGACTAAATAAATTCTCAGGCCAGGGATCAGTAGAGTAAATCTTAGAAGTGTGAGGTACAAGTTATCAGGACAGAATTATATCAAAAATTGTAATCACAGATGGAAGACCACAGGATTTGTGTTTCAAAGCCAGTATCGTGGCCTAATTCAGAAGTAGCAATAAAACTTGGTACAAGGTGATAGTAATAATAATAGTGAGCACCTTGAGTTTTATAGCAGCCATTTCTAAGAAGCGTGAAGGATTTTTTATGTGTTTTTTTTTTAATTCTTCCATTCTAAAGGAGTAGATAGGCAAGAACTACTTCTGTCATTTTGAAGAAACAAACCAAAGCACAGAACTTATATGAGATTTGCTTAGGGTAAGGCTAAAGTGGATCAAAGGCTTTTGACTTTGGGTCCCGTGCTCTTATCTATTGGGGGAAAAAAAGTAGTGTCTGTGAGCATTCCAGAACATGGTTTGAATAGATAGCCTTTCTGAATGATGCTTTGGAAGGCAGAGGAAGTCCGTGTACTTTTATGAATATACATCTGTTTTATCTCTTGCAAAGAAGTTTCTCTTAATGTGATCTCTCCTACCTTTTGAACAAAAAGGTTGTCATTCCTCACTAGAGGAAAGTCAAGATGGGTCAAAGCAGTCTTCATAGCAATTATGTCTCAAAGGAGGGTCTGCCTTATTTTTAGTAAGGGGATTTTTTCCCCCACCCATCCCCAAATAAAAATCTACCAAAGTAAGAATTTATTAATTTTTCAAAACAAAGAGGACTATGCCAGTCCATTGTTTTATTTGACGTTGGAGAGTTGTAGTATGTTACTCTCTAAATTAGCGGTCTTTATAACAACAGGGTAAGTTTGCGAGAGCTTTTTCTCTTTAAATAGAATGGGGCATATTGCTTTTCTTTGTTAGACCACTAGATTACTTTTAGTATTGGATACTCGGAAAGTTTAACGTGGTACCTTATTGTAGCAGAAAACCTTCCCAAGAAAAAGATAGATTCTCCCCTGTGTGGAAAGAGTAAATAAATGAAAAGATTAAAGACAAATCTGAAGTGCATTGAGGGGGAATATTTTTCTGAAAACACTATTGGAACATGAAGTTTAAAAAGGAGCCTATCAAAGGTCCAAGACTGATTATTTGAAAGTTTCATAGTAATACTAAATAGTTGACTTATTATGTATCTAGTGCTTGTCTGAACCACCAGGGTGAGCAGTTTTTTTTGTTTTGTTTTTTTTCTATTGACACTAAGCAAGTGTCATATGATTCTCAGGCTGGAGTCCTGAGCATCTCTTCTGATAAGTGTTTAATGGAAGTCACAAAATGGTAGTAATGGGAAAATTGTAATATTTGTGTCTTTTAGCTCTGTTGGTGTCATAGTCAAGCCTCTTAAGAAGAGAGACTTGTAAGAAAGAATCTCCTTGTTGTGATGAGTTTCTTATTCTTGGTCTTAGATGACTCTAACACCCACCATAGAGGCAGTGATTAACTGTAAAAAAAAAAAAAAATCAAACTCATTTGTGTTTATCTTCATAAAATGAACACTCCTCCTTCCTTTTTTTTTTAATATCTAAAGTTAGATTAGATAATGAGGATTCAGTATTTCCACTTGCTGACTACTTATTGTAAGGAAATGAAGATGGCTTAGTGTACAGTGGTAATGAAAAAATTAAGGATCAGATGTTAGCTTTAATTGTGCTAGCTGTATTCAGGCTCTTGAGAGGAAAAGGAAAGCGTATATAATAATTGTATATTAAGTATATTTAACATATAATTATATGTAAATATATTAAATGAAGGATAACTCTGGAGTTCATTGGATTTATTATGTTGTTATGCTGGGCCTTACCCACAGTCTTACAGTATTATTTACTGGGCTCTATATTATGACTGTGTAGTAACAGAAAATACGATTTTCAGATAGTCATATTTGTTTAAATATTGACCACCAGTGTAACTCTAGAGAGTCAAGAAGAATCATTTAAACTGGCAGGTTAAAATTTAACAGAGTGCAAAAGTTTAGCCTGATTAGAGCAAAAGATAGTTGTCTTTTTAGCTTTTAAAACTATGCAAGGAAACATCAGAGGATCTACCCGTGGTTCATTTTGAGAAGAGAATTCTGTACAACTTTCGAACATTTTTAATGGGAAAAAAAGAAAAAACAGTTACTTTTCTAACTTTCTTTCAGTTAAGCTAATACCATAAAGTTTAATGTGTGCAAGGCCCTTTGCTGTGCTGGGCACTGCAAAGGATTCCAGGCTGAGAAAGATACTGGAGCCAGACTGCTGAAGTGTCAAATTCTAATGCTGTGTTGGGCAGGCTTCAGAAGGCAAATGGATACAAGAACTTAATACATTGATTTCAAAGCATGCTACGTTTGTGTTGGATGATATGAAATAGCTACGTCCCCTCACTCACCCCAGCTACCTCTTCTGTGGATTTGTATAAATAATATGTCTGTATTTTAAAAGAACATATTTATATGTACTTGATAATTCTGATTTAGTTTTACTTCCTCTCGTGAGAAAAACCTTCAGAAAAATTAAGGGTTGTATATATGCATGTAGTATCATTCAAACACTTATGCAATAAAACAAAATATATTACTGTAATGGAATCTCTATTTAGATGGAGCCAGGAGAAAGGAGCATTAAGAAGATCCCTGGTCTGTATCTTACAGATAAATTAACTTCCATTTGATCCAGAAATTGATATTCATAACCACCAGCTGTATTTTCTTTTTTCTTAGTTGGGTTTTGAAACCAATATTGTACCACAGCCCTTCGAGAAGGGAAAGTTGCCAGTTTAAACCGATAAGCTGATGTCTCTGTAGGTACAACTACTGAGGCCACTTTGCTCACTTTAGTATACTAAGGAAGATAGTATTTAGATGTTGCATCATTTTTTTTTTTTTTTAACACCAAACATATATTATCTCACAGGTATTCTGAGTCAGGAACCCGGGAGTGGCTTAACTAGATGGTTCTAGTTCAGGGTCTTTGATTTGCCCTCAAGCTGTGAGCCAGGCCTGCAGTCCTTCTCAAGGCTTGACTGAGGATGGAGAGCCTGTTTCCAAGCTCACCCACATGCTCACTGGCAGGCATCATCAGTTAGTTGCTTGCAGGCAGATGGGCTAGGGGCCACAGCGCCTCACTGGCTGTTGTCTGGGGGTTTCAGCTCTTTACCACATGGACCCTTCCTAGAACATAAATTCTAAGAACTTCTGTTTTACATTATGTAATGATGTCTGCTATGTATAAGTGACCCATCTTTGTTACTGTTTTTTTTTTTTAACCTCTTATTGAAATATACCTTCGGACAGGTGCAAAACTCGTAACTGTTCAGCTTGATGAATTTTCACAAAGTGAACACTCTTGGGAATTCCTGGTGGTCCAGTGGTTAAGACTCCACACTTTTCCTGCCTAGGGACCAGGTTCGATCCCTGGTCAGGGAACTAAGATCCCACAAACCGCACAGTGCCGCCAAAAAAAAAAAAAAAAAAAAAAAAAAAATGAACACTCTTCTAACCAACACCGAAATCCACAATATTTTCAATGCCTCAGAAGTCCCTCTGGTGCCCCCCGCTCAACAACTACCCATAGATCCTTCTGCCTGAGGGTAACTATTGTACTATCCTGCCATTTAATTTTTAAGTATGCTTTTAGGAGTCCAGCTGAGGAAGTCCTGTCCATGAGAGCTTAAACTTCAGAGCCAGGGGAGAAGCTGTATAGAGCAGTGGTCCTTCAGCTGTGGGGGGAGTTGGTTTGTTTTTTTATTTTTTTAGAATGTAATGGCAGCTGTGTGCTCTCTAAGGAGGGAAAGTATACCTACACAAAGATTTGCCTACAGTTTCAGGCCATTCATGAACTTTAGAACTCGAGTTTAAAGATACATTCCTTTTTAGATGAAATGCTTACCACATTTTATTGAGAAACTGATTTACAAGTCTTTCTCTTTTGACCTGTGTGAAAGGCTAGTTCTCGGTCTCACTATGTATTCCTGGAGAGTTACATGCAGGCTGAATTTTTAAATATGGAATTCTTGAGGATGATTAAAAACAGTTAATGACTATTAAGCATCTGATGGCCTGTTCTTAGACACATGCAAGAAAGTACAAGATGTAATGCCCTATTTTCGGGGGCGTTGCATGTTAATTGGAGAGATAACGAGCCTGGGTTGAGTTGTGAATTTGCAGTGAGACATTGGTTTTTGTCAGCATGTCTCTGAATGAAGGGACTCTTGCTCCCATCACCTTTTTCCTCCAGTCCAGTACATCTGAGTTCACGCCCCACACTTATAGTGACTCACTGTGACAGGGAATTCTCAATGGAATGAGATTGGTACCCAGGAGTCATATCAAAATCTTGCGGAAAGGAGGGGAATTGTCAAAAATTGGGTCTTAAGTATAGCTGATATTTGCATCCCTCGCTTTTCACTCCTTCATACGTTTGTGCGCACGCACACGAAAACACACATACACACATGCTCCTACCGTCATAAATGGAAAAGATGTGTTTGAGAGAAGGCAGCATTGGAAACTTCATGCTAGCATTTATTGGACTTTTAGCTGCTTGCCATTTTACATGATCTCATTTAATGCTCACAGCCAGTCTATAAGGTAGGTATCATAGAGATAATAGTAATGGAATGTTCCTTGAAATAGGTTGATGAAAGGACTTAGTGTCTCCAGAAGACCAGAGAACTGTTGGAAGATTTAGGTGACAGTTGTGGTGGTGGTTATTGTACAACTTACTGGTGGGGGACCTTGGTTGGGGGTAGATGAAAGGGTGACAGCAACATTTATGGAACATCTGTTATGTGCCAGCACCATGCTAAGCCCCTTTATTTGTATTATGCCATTTAACTGGGCAATTCATTTAGTCTCCTTGAACCTGGATTAGGTGATCTCTTAAGTCTCTTATACTTCCAGCATTGTGGCTGGCATTTCCAGTTGTCATTCCTTACCGTTCTCTCCCAAGTAAACTACATGTTCTCAATTCATATGTACATTGTCATAAATTTTCCTAAAATATTTATTTTTTTATAATATTTTTTAAAATATTTACTTCCTAAAAAATTTATTTCCTAAAATATTTATTTCCATTTCTTCTATCTTAAATATGCCTTCCTCTACCCCACCTCCCAATTTCTTAACTCTCAGAGGTGGTGTTTTTTTGGGGTGGGGGTACTAATAGTCTGTAGCACATCTCACAAACTGAGCTCTGATATACCCCAAATAATAAGTAAAGAGCCCTCTTAGTTGGACAGTAAGTAGTGAAGGACATTTTTTGTGGGCCAAGAAATTAACATTATTAGTCAGATGTTGTTGCTTGTAGACTGAAAAATGATTCTCACTTAAAAGTCCCTGGGTTTGGGGCTTCCCTGGTGGCGCAGTGGTTGAGAGTCCGCCTGCCGATGCAGGGGACATGGGTTCGTGCCCCTGTCCGGGAAGATCCCACATGCTGTGGAGCGGCTGGGCCCGTGAGCCATGGCCACTGAGCCTGCGCGTCCGGAGCCTGTGCTCCACAACGGGAGAGGCCACAACAGTGAGAGGCCTGCGTACCGCAAAAAAACAAACAAACAAACAAACAAACAAACAAACAAAAAACAAACAAAAAGTCCCTGGGTTTAAGCCTCTCTTAGAGAGAAACTAGTTAGGTGAAAAGCAGTCAAAATGCTTTCCTATAAATACCTTGGAAAACAATTAGATTAATAGAATATCCCTTGTACTACATCAGGAAGTTGTGATCCTACAGCTCTGATGGCCTTTTAGAAGTTTTAAGTGTATGAATGTGTGTTGGTCACAAAAGCTGATCTCGTTTCTATTTTGTATGATAAGAAATTATGGTATTTGAAGTGTGTAGTCTCAGAAAGAATTGAGAGCTATGCTAGACATATGCCCTAAAATTTCAGTCAAGTTTATGATTAAATGGGGTGTATTTAAGGTCAGAAATGGGAAAAGCAGGGTTTTTTAAAGGATTTTTTCCAAGTGTATTTAGTATTGTTTGCAGAGTTTTGAAAGCTTGTGTCCTAAGTTTGGCAAATCATTTCAGATCTTTTTTTTTTTTTAACTGAGTCACCTCCACTAACTCCTGAATTTTGGTATTTTATTTCTCTCTTCCAAAAGGACATTGTCTAAAGTCAAGCATGACATTTAATTTGACTCTAGGAACCTGTAACACCGTTTGCTCTGAAAAGAATCTGGGAAGCCATATTTGCATTTCACATATCTGTACTCAGTTAAAAAAATAAAACTCCATCCCAGTTTTGCCCAATGTATAGCCATAAATTATTTAAAATATTATTTATTTTGTGTTAGTGGGTGATTTTTTTTTTATCATTAACTTGTCATTGACCCATCTGACAAGTCGCTGTAAGGTCTTGTCAAAAACTAGTCTAGAATTTAAAAGAATGAATAAAACTTGCTAGAAAATGGGACCTTGTTTTCTTTCCTTTTAATATTTTTGAATTGATAACGTCATTCCAGAGTTGAGCAAGTTTCATCAGGCCTTCGTAAGCATATAACAAATGTTTTTAAACAAATTGAATCTGAGCAACAGGTTCGTTGTTGTTGTTTTGTTTTGTTGTTGTTGTTTTTGAATAAGGACAGTATCTCAGAGGCGTTACAAATGAAAGCTTGTTTTAACATAAAGCATTATTTACTAATTCTTGGACTCTTACATTTTAGTCTTATTTAAAATACATGTTCCAAACAGGGAGATCAGAATGTTGTGAACAGGAAAGATTTCAATTCACAGAATTCCTAAAACCTGTCCCTTCAAAGCTCTTTGATATAGGTTACTATTAATGTGCCCTGCAGATCCCATCCGCTGTGATAGTGTGAGACTTCAGAGTAACTTATCTATCCCTCCCTTACCCATCTCCTCAAATTTAAACAGCACTTACAAAAGTGAATATATCAGTTCACAGAGATTGCTGTGAGTAAATCTGATGCCAGTGGAATCAAGACTTTCTTTAAATCACCTTTATGTGTACAGTAAACAGCATCCATTTAAAGTGTACAATTTGACAAATATATACCTGTGACTGTTTCACCACAATCAAAATACAGAACATTTCCTCCTAACTGCAGTCTACCCCTCCCTGAACCCTCAGCCCCCAACAATCCTGATCTGCTTTTTGTCATTGTAAATTAGTTTGTATATCCTAGAATTTTATGTAATGTACTTACTATGTACTCTGGTTTTTTACTTGTTTTGCTCAATGCAGTGATTTGGAGATTCATTCAGGTTGTTGCATAGTATTAGTAGTTGGTTACTTTTTATTGCTGAGTAGTATTCCATGGTATGAAGTACCACCCTTTATGTATCCATTCACCTCTGCGGGGGGGGGGGGGGTTGGTGTTCAGTTTTTAGTCCCTGTGAATAAAGGGACTATGAGTATTCATGTGGAAGTCTTTGTATAGACACACATTTTCTTTTCTCTTGAGTTAAGTACTTGGAGTAGGATGACTGGGCCCTATGGTATGGTTAACTTTTTAAAGAAACTGTCAATTTTCCAAAGTGATTGTACCATTTTACTTTCTCACCAGCAGTGTAGAATAGTTACAAGGAATCCATATCTTCACCAGCCTTTGGTATTGCCATTCTTGTGGGAGACCTTACTGTGGTTTTAGTTGGCATTTCCTTGATGACTAACAGTGTTGACTGTCTCTTCCTGTGCTCACTGACCTTTCTTGTATCTCAGAGGTTCGCGAACCAGGCTGGTGGTTTGGCCCTACAAACTGTTTTTGTATGGCCTAAAAACTAAGAACAGTTTTTATATTTTTAAATGGTTGAAAAAATCTAAAAGAGAATAATATTCCATAACACATGATAATTACATGAAATTCTGATTTTTTTAATTCATAAATAATAGTTGTAATGGAACACAACCATGCGAGCTCCTTTACACATTCATTGTGTATGGCTACTTCTGTGTTACAATGGCAGAGTTGAATAGTTGCAACAGAGACCGTTTGGCCTACTAGCCCACAAAGCCTAAAATATTTACTATCTGGCCTTCGACAGAAAAAATTTGCAGACTCCTGGGGGTTGTCCCCTCAAATCTATTGCCTGACTTCTGAGTGGGGAGAGGGCTAGCCCAGTATGGTTCTAACCCAAGCCCAATTTGACAGGAACCAGATCAGACTTCATCCATTTTGTTGACTGTGGCATTTATACTGCACTGTCCAAAATGGTAACCAGTAGCCACATTTTGCTATTTTAATTTAAATTAAAAATTAAGTTCTTCACTCACATTTCAAGTGCCCAGTAGTCACATGGTGACTGCCATATTGCACAATGCAGGTATAACATCTTTCCATTATCATGGAAATTTCTTTTGGACAGTGCTACTCTAGAATAATAAAAATTTGCCACAAAACCAGAGATTGGACGCAGAGGTGGAGCATAGGTTATAGAATTGCTTTCCTGTGTGCCTGTAAAAATAAGCTAAATCCTCATTCTCCCAGGTATGTGAATGTAAATGGATATATTAAATAATTTACTTAAGATTACTTACTGTTTATGCTATGAACCTATGATATGTTTGTTCTCTTAGCCAAGGGAGTGAGAGGAAGCAGTCAAATCATAAAAGAAATTCAGAATTCTACTGATAGGAAGTAGTGTTTTAGGGACTTCTAAAAAGTACCCTAAATGTATTCTCCCTCAAAGCACTTTGCAAAAACAAACCTTCTAAAATCCCCGTGTATTTGTAACCATTTTACAGATAAGATGGAGGGAGAATATTGAGGAAGGTATTAAGCCATTACATCACTTATTCAAGGTGCTAAGTCTTGATATAGTAGCAATTCTGGTTCCCTTCAGCTAACTAATTTTAAAATATTATTGACCTTAAAGTATCTCATAATTATAGCGTTAGCTTTGAAAATAACCCAGAAATATTCTAAATTAAAATGGTTGAGATGGCCTATTTTAAGGTTGTATTTAAAGGCTTTCCTTCACATCGGTGAAAACTGTTTTTTGTGGTTCGACTCTTGGAGGCAAGCATAACCAATTCTGAATACTGAAGTGATGGGTCAATAAATATATTATCAAATATAGTCACCCTCTTCTTTAGCAAAAAAGATGTAATTATTATAGTAGATGAATTATCTTGTTCTTAACATGAATAGAAGTGTTTATAAGTTTTTGTTGACTGTTCAGTCATGTCAATATGGTACAACCTAGAAATGTTTTGCTGAAGTAAGAAAATAAATACACCAGCTAACAGTAAGAAAGTAGCATGTTGGTATTCTAGTGATGTTCTCGTATGTAGATATAAGGAAATGTGTAACGAGTGAGGTACAGCATCAATGCTCAAGGACCTGAATAACTAGAAATGTATACCAACAAGGACTATGGCGTGATATAGGTGATGTGACACATGTATGCATAGAACATAATGAGACATAAATGTTAGTCCTCCTTTAGAGACCCAGGAAAGGCTTCTTAAAGTAGTGAATGCCTAAGCCAGATCTAAAAAGACATGGTATTCTTTCTCCCAGTTGGTAAGCGTATACCAGGCAGAGAGAATACCATAAGCAAAGCTATATATGTTCATGGAACATTCCAGGAAAGTGAAAGCAATGAAATATTGCAGCTGTATAGGGAATAAAGTGGAGCAAGGTAAGAAATGAGACTCTAATGGTAGAAGAGAGCAGAACATGAAGACCCTGTTATATCTTAATAAGGAATTTGTACAGTAGATGTGTAGTTGAAGGTTTTTAAGTAGAAGTGACAGAATAATTACATCACTGGGGTGATGGTATAAAAGATTGATTGGATGTAGACAAAGTAGGAGATGAAGCAGTAGTCTGTGCAAGAAATAATTGGGACTTGAACTAACATAATTTAGCTGTAAGGATGGAGAATTAGGAGATTGATGTTAAGGAGGTTATACTATGGGGTTTGGTTAACAGTTGAATGTGTAAAGTGAGAAGGCAGGCTCCCACATTTCTGGGCAGAAAAGTTGAGAGCAAATGAATGAACAGGATGTTGAAAAGATAGTAAGGTCAGTCTTGAATATACAGATTTTGAGGTGCTGGTAAACATTTGAGTGGAGATGTCCAGTAGGCATTGGCTTACTTGTTGTCCACTTGGGTTGGAACTCATGTTTTCATAGTGAAAGTCCATTTCAGTAGCCTTTAGATATTGTAAATATGTAAAGTGTTAGCTGCTCACAGTATACACCTATCATATTTCTTATTAAGTCTTACAGCAACTGTAAAACTTGAGTGAAACCCTGATGTTTTATTCTAGTTTGGTTTCTGAAACAGCCTCATATTATGTTACCAGCAGCAGGAGTAAAAGGCTTTTGACAATCAGCAGTGAAATTGGCATGCATGTAATGCGAAAAAGAGGTCATATTCCAAGGAGTTTGAGTAAACCTTACAATGTTGACAACTCTGGCCATCAATATGTCTTAAAGGTTTCTTTATTGTTAAGGCAGTTAAAACTAAATCTGCTTGATCTTGAAGTAAATCTATAGCCCTTGGTCTGTTTTGTCTCCCCATCCCATTTTTATCTTTTGGAAAACCAGATTAGTTTTTCTTTATTTCCCATCGGAACTAGTGTTTGAGGGGTATTCAGAAAAGGCTTCTTTTTTAAAAACTCGTAATTTCTTCTATTAGAGGATTCTCCTAAATCTTCTATTTCACAGCTTGCCTGATCTTCCTTATTTGGTGACTTGATGAGTTATTGGAAAACATTTTTCATAGATCATATAATAGTGTAAACTTAAAGGCAAATAGATACTTTACAAAACTGTTAAGGGAAAAATTATTTAGAATTCCAGAAAATCAGAAAACTGGCATGTACGGGGTGTGTATGCCAAAACATCTTAGGAAACATTTACTCAAAAACTCTTTTTTACTTTTTTTATCAGAGGGTAAATATGGAACTCTAAATTCTTGCCTCTCTGAATCAGAGTTCAGGGTTCCAAGATTAAGTATTTGTGATTACCTTTATCTTTCTTCCTTTAATATTCTGTTTTGAGCTTCTTACACTTTTTTGTTGAGTCTTCTAAAGGAGTACATACGGTGTTTGGGGTTTTCTCATGGGAAGAGAGATAAGGAGAGTTGAGAAGCTTCCTTCTGAATATTTAGGCCAGTAAAAACTCTCTTTTCTCTTTATCCCTTTATTTCTTACATTTCTTTCATTCTTACTAGCAAGCTTTTAAACATTTTTTAACAATAGTTAGACTGCTAGTCAATAGGCCAGAGGAGATGCTGTCTTAATATCTCAGAATATTAAATCTCACTGTGGCTCAGAAATTACAGGCTGTTCATTCTTGATACAAACAGACTGTTCATTCTTGATACCTGTAATACACAAGTATAAAGAAATAACATACAAATGGGAGAATTTAAGGAAAGTCGGCTTATACACATTGTATATTGTGTATTTGATACATCCATTGACTTAGAGAACCAAAGACACTTTTCTGTAGGGCAAGAAAGTATTAATTGGCATGTGATATACTGTACTACTTTATTGCTACAATTATAGGTGTATCTGACATTCTGAGGTATTAGAAAACTATTAAAATGTCTCCTTATGATGTTATCGTCATTACTGTCGTTTAATGGTTGATGTGCTGTTTTGAAAAATTCCTGTAATTCAAGGATTCAGGATTATATCAATCATGAGTTCCCCAATCACATGTACAGGTTTAAGATTGGAATACTGCCCTGACCCCTGTGTTTAAATGGACAGCTATTTTAATGATGTACAATAGTAGCTTGCTTCCTATTTAATATTACATTTTATTTAAGAAAGCGTTTTAAAGCCAGTTAACATGTCTCCACCAAGTATACTGGTTTTTTTGGTTTTGGGGGTGGTTGTTTTTTTTGCAGTACGCGGGCCTCTCACTGTTGTGGCCTCTCCCGTTGTTACGGAGCACAGGCTCCGGATGCGCAGGCCCAGCAGCCATGGCTCACGGGCCCAGCCGCTCTGCGGCATGTGGGATCTTCCCGGACCGGGGCACGAACCCGTGTGCCCTGCATCAGCAGGCGGACTCTCAACCACTGCGCCACCAGGGAAGCCCAAGTATACTGTTTTTGTTTAGCTACAACTGAGTATTTAATGTTTCATTTATGAATGCTATAATTGTATGACATGTCCATGGTAATGAGAATAATAGTGTTACCAGGTTAATGAAATGGGATTAGAATCACATAATTTTTAAGCTAAAAAGAATCTTAGAGTGTGATGATAAAATTTTTAAAAATTCATATGCCCTCTTTTTGGAGGATAGCTAGCTGTATATTATTGTTTTTTAGAGATAATGCAAGAATTTTAACTATCCCGACCATTAAAATCTTAATTTTGTTATACAATTAGCAGAATTAAAGAAAAATTACAAGTCATCATGCTTAAAGAAGGTTTATTAGACAAGAATAGGTTTAGACAAGAAAAATTTTTTTTAATTGTGTATTTCATTTCTATGGAGCAGGCACTGTACTAAATACTAGAGATAAAGCAGTGAAGAAAATAGGCATGGTACTTGCTCAGAGATAGATACTCAGAAATTGTACCAATAAATATATATTTACAGTTTGTGATAAGTGATACGAAGGAAAAAGGTTGTATTGAAATCTTTTGAGAGTGATTTCTTATTTTTATTTTTGGGTGGGCATATTAAGGAAAGGAAGGGGACAGTGTACCAGACAAAAAGAAATGGCATGTTTAAAGGCCCTGAGGTCTGGAAGACCTCCCCTCACAGAACTGGAAGAGATCATCCTGGCTGCAGCTTAGTGAACCAGGAAAGATGATGCTACAGAGATTAGCAATCCCTAGCATATGATGGATTGCTTTTCAGGTATTCAGATCAGATTTTCAGAGATTTAAATGATTTATTAGAATGCTCATTCTATAAATTAAATGAAAAGAGCAAGGAGTGAAACTTTGTGTAGTGTTCCAGTTCTGATTTTTAGTTGCCAGGGTGGAAGTTGTAATGGCAAGAAGGAAGCACACCACAAAGGAGATCGTGATTATCTATGTGATTTTTTTTTTCCTTCCTGTGTTTTTAGTTTGGCTATTTATTAGAGTTATGAGAAATGATATGACTAAAATAAGCATATTTGTGTTAGTAAATGGGGACTGTCTTTTGAATAAAATACCTTTTTCCCCAAGATAATTTGTTATCTCTAAGAACTATAATAGTTGTATATACGTTAAAAGTTGTGTTTTGGTATATCGTGTGTGTGTGTGTGTGTGTGTGTGTGTGTATACCTTATTATGTTATACATATATAACCTTGTAACCTTAGTTCCAACTAGCTGGAACATTTATTCTGGTATTCATCAAAAATCAAACTGTTTTCTTCAAGAATATTTAATGCCCTTTGATTAAATCATTCTATTCTGAATATATTGCTATTTACATGAGAAAGTAAAAACTCACATTTTTATTATACTTTTCATTTTATCCATTGAAATTCATTATGGGGTAGAGATCTGATTTCACTTTTTCCCATGTGGCTTTTCTCAACCTTGTTTATTGTGTAGTCCACTCAGCTTTTCTCCCATGATCTGTATTACCATGACTGTGATACAAGTTTTCTTTTGGTGTTCTGTCTGTTCCATTGATCTGTTTCTCTGTCCCTCTGCCTATACCATACTCTTAATCAATGTAGCTTTATAATAAATTTGGGTCTCTGGTAAGGCAAGTTCTCCCAGACTTGATCTTCTTCAAAATATTCTCCATTATTCTTGGCCCTTTTTCTCTTCCACATGAATTTTAGGATCAGCTGGTCAAATTTATTATATTCAGTTTGGGTTGCTAATATTTTATTTAGGATTTTTGTAACTGTTCATAAATGAAAATCGGCCTATAATTTTCTTTTGTCATACTTTGCTCTCCCATTATCTGGTTTTGGTATCAAGATTATACTAGCCTTAGACTCAGGTGAGGAGCTTTCCTATTTTTCTTTCATCCCTCCCTCCTCCCTCCCTTTCTTTCTTTTGTAGAGCAATTTAAATAAGATTGGTATTAGTACTTAAATGTTTGGTAGCAATTACATAAATGTTTTTTGCAGTGGGGCAGTAGATCTTTTCAGTTAAGTTGTAATTTTCTAAAATTTTTCATTTTATCAAAGTTTTCCAATTAATTCACATAATGTCCATAGAATTGTTATTTTTTTAATTTCTGTGCTGTCTTTCTAAGTGAATTTCCTTCTTTCTGCTATGTGCATCTTTTAGTAATTATTTCAGCAATTTGAATAAGAAACTCAGTCTGCTTTTGTCTGAAAATGTTTTTCTTTAGCTCACTCACTTTTGAAAGATAGTGTAGCTAGAAATAGAAGTATAGAAATACAATACTGTCACTTTCTCTCACCCATTGAAGAGATTATTCCATTGTCTTCCATCTTTTGTTGTCAGGTATTCTGTCAGGCTCCTTATCGTTTCTTTAGTAAAATTACTGTATGTCTTGGCTGGGATATATAGTCTGGAACAGTCCCAATTTTTTACTCCTATTGTCTTGGGATCCCATCTGGTTTAACATTTGTCTCAGAAAAAAAAAGTGTCCCAGTTTGGAAAATAAATTATGTGCTCACTCTATTTAAGATCTAAGATCTTCTCCTCTTTGTTTTACTGCAAAGTGGGATGGGTTGATATTTATTGATTCTGTTTGATACATGTTATATTTCTTGAAATTGGGGATTTCTAGTTTTCATCAGTTCAGGAAAATTCTCTGAATATTGCCTTTTGCATTCTCTGTCTTCCCTTCTGGAAACCTTTTTAGACATATGTTGGATCTTCTTGTTCTGTCTCCTGTATGTCTTAACCACTCATATTTCATGTCTTTTTTTTTTTGTCTAGTCTGCATAATTTCCACAGATTTCTCTTTTAGTTCACTAACTCATTCTTCAGCTGTGATTATTCAGCTGTTTAACTCATCTTCTGAACTTTTTGATTTAATTGGCTTATATTTTCCAAAGTTTCATTTCGTATTTATTCAAATCTGCCTCTTCTTTTTTTCCAAGTGTCTTGTTCTCTTAAGGTTTTGATTATTTCAACATCTGTACTCATCTCTGTCATGTTATCTTATGTGAATTTCTTACAGGTTTAATTCTTCTGTTGGTCTGCTGATTCTTGCTCTCTTCATGTTTTCAGTCTTAGATTATGAGATAAACTGGAATAGAGAGTTGTCTGTGGAAATCTTGTGTGGCCTGGATCAGATGTGCCCTCTAGTGGAGAGGTTTTATATTTAACTCCACCCGTCAAGAAGTACCATTGGCCCAAGGTCAATTTATATGTTACTTTCTTACCTGCGATATGCTGAACCAGAGTTTGACACCAATCCTTGGTTACAGATTCTCAGGAGATTTTTTTCCTTTTACCCGGAGTCCAGATTAAGATAGACACGCTTCCTTATTGTCCCTATACAGTGGGCAGATTTTAAACTTATATTTTATATCTTTTATTTTTTTTTAGTCTACCTTCTCTCTGAGATATTTTATTTACTAGTATGAATCAAGAATCCTTGGGGACTCATTTCCAACTTGGACCCAATGCAGGCCCAGAGCATCTCTTTTCCTTGCACAGATGTCAAAACGTAAGCCCCTAGATTACCAAGACCGAAAACCAACACCCCACCCTCCATCTGCACCAGGACAGTCACAGGTTATCTTTCATGCTTACTTCTCTGGTTTTTCGTTCTCGCTTAGTTTTTGGCCCTCATTGATTCCCCCTACTCTTTAGTTACCACAGCCACGCATTTAAAATGATTTTTGTCTTATTTAAATAGCAGCTCTAGATGTTTGTGTCAGGAAGGTTTGAAGCTAACTAGTTGACCATATTGCCAGAACCAGAAGTATGAACCTCATTTACAAAGTATTTTTAGATGTACTATTTCTTTTGATTTCCATATCAAGGTGCAAGCTTCCTCCGGGCAAGCAAAATAATTGGAAATTGAGCTTTTTGCCCAAATCAGTGAGAGCCAGGATTAAAATTCTAGTATTACGCTCCAAGTCTAGGTCTCTTGCCAAAACTCCCTCTTTTCTACTAAATACAGGTAGTAGAAACTCATGTATTTATCGGAATGTATATTTGTTTTTACTAAATAGCTTGGTCTTTTGCTTCTTTAGGATTTGAAAGGAATTTATTTTTTCAGGAAGTATGGTTTAGTGGAAAGAGCATTGGATTTGAAGCAACACCTAAATTTTAATTTATTTAATGGCAGCATAACCTTGGGCAAATAATTTTAATCGTCGGGGCTTTAGTTTTCTTACATGTAGGTGTTGTCTGGGGTATTGAGACTTCCTTCTAAATAAATCCGGGGCCCCTCTCATGCCCCCTGCAGTCCCTGTGAAGAGTATGTATGGGCAGGATTTTTCTCTCTCCAGTTTCTGCAAACTCCGGGGACTCAGTCTGCTTTCATTTTTGTTATTTCATTTTCATGTTTCATGTTGCCCCCATCTTTTCTGTCCATTAGGGTTTTCTTTTCCCAAACATTTTTATGGCTTATATCCCCCTGAAACAGTGTCATAGGGCCCTTTTTTCTAACAGTTTTACTCCTAATCACTACTTGAAGACTGACCAAGAGTAACTATAATAACAGTATATATTGAGCTCTTATCATATATCAGGGACTTTGCTAAGTGCTTTTATATATTATCTGACTTAAACCTCACAACACAATCAGGTATATGTTGTTATTTTCATTTTATAGATGAGGAAGCAGGCAGAGAGGTTAAATAACTTGCCCAGTTTCACACACTTAGGTGAAACCCAAATCTGAGTAGGAACCCAAATCTGAACTATTCCAAGTCATAGAATCCTGCAATATACACTGTACAGTAAAGCTCCAAAGGTTACCAAGTTCTAATGGTCATGGTCCATGACCTAATGTTTCTTGATTTCCTTGAGGTGGCAGCTGGAGGCATCTCCCCTTCTATTCTGTCCTCTTGAAAGCCAAGCTCTCTAATCTCTTCCCTCTGTTTTCTAACACTACCTTTATTAGAATCACCTGGGACCCCACTTCAACCTGCTGAATCAAAATCTTGATTGTGGCAGTTTAATTTTTTTAATAGCCCCCCCAAGTGATTCTGATTAGCAGTCATTTAGGGATCACTGGTACTTATTTCTTCCACCATGACTCCCTTTAAGCCCAGAAGATATAATCAACAGAGTAGTTGATTTTTGCCCTTTTGTTTCACAGAGGCTGTTTGAATCTCAGAATCTACAATCCTTCATAGCATCCAGGTCACTAGATTTCGGTTCTGTAGAGAATGATTGTGAATGATGCCTGTCCAAACCAACAATACTATAATGATTGAATCATACATATTCTGTGATAGTCTCAAAAGCTTAATTCCCAAACTTCCATGAATCGTCAAATTTTGTGAGACCACAGTAGCAGCATGTCTTAAGTTATTTCATGGCTCGTTGGTCTGTCACCTGTTCTACACATCCAAAAGGTTTATGTGGCCTTAGAAGTTACGAAGCTTACATATTTCTCTCTTAGAAATTCATGGTATACATTTGCATACTGAAGTACTCTTACAAGTTTTTCAGTTAAAAAATTCTTTTTGTTTTGTTTAACTTGGCAGTTCACAAACTGGAATGTCTTTTATTCGTGTCTTTTATCCGTGTAATTCTGTTAAGTAGCCAGTGTGAAACACTCACTGCTCTGTAGGTAGAATTTTCTGTTTTTCATTCGCAAAGGGGGAATAATATCTACTTCATATAGGGTGGTTTTGAGGATGAAATGGGAGTTAAGAGGTCAGTGTTGAGCAGTTAACTAGGCTACTTGCTACCTACGTAAGTGCCTTGCTACTATATACCAGCCTCAGCAAAATAGAAAACTTACTCTGTCATCATTGGGTCACTCTTGATAGACACAGGCTTTGACTAATCAAATCTATGAGTTTTCAGTCATAAAAAAGAATGATATACTGCCATTTGCAGCAACATGGGTGGACCTAGAGAATATTGTGCTTAGAGAAATAAGTCAGACAGAGAAAGACAAATACTGTATGATATCACTTATATGTGGAATCTAAAATATAATACAAATGAATGTATATGCAAAACAGAAACAGACTCACGGAAACAAACTTGTGGCTACCAGAGGGGAAGGGGGAGGGACAGTTAGGGGTATGGGATGAACAAATACAAACTACTGTATATAAAATAGATAAGCTTAAAAAAATTTTTTTAATAAATAAAATAAAATAGATAAGCAACAAGGGTATACTGTATAGCACAGGGAATTATAGCCATTATCTTGTAATAACCTGTAATATAATGTAACCTGCAAAAATACTGAATCACTATGCTGTACACCTGAAACTAATACAATATTGTAAATCAACTATACTTCAGTTTTTAAAAATCATATTAAAAAAATAAAAGGAATAATTTTTTAAGAAAAAAATAAAAATTTCTAATTTCACGGTAATGTGAAAAACCAGAAGAATATAAAAAAGAAAAATTTTAGGTCATCCATAGTCCCACAATCTAGATATAAACACTGTTAACATTTTGTTGTATTTTCATCTAGTTTTTGTAATATGTAAAATTGGAATCAATATAGCATTAAAAGTGTATTTTCCTATTTAAAAAAAACCAAATCTATGAATTTCAAAATTGGACTGTATTTTTAAATGCCTACACAATAAGGGCTCCAAAAATTTTAAACTTACATATTTTCTGGAATTTTCAATATGGCTAGGAAAATTTTAGATTGACATCTATATATAATTATTGGTAGATTATAAATACACAAATTCTTTTTGGTTGAATGAATGAATCATATTTGGGCTTATTAAATGTACTTCCAAAATACACTTGTCATTAAACTATTTGCTTTTTAAAACATCTTTGATCTGTTGGCAGAAGTTACTTTTGATCTCTCTACTACCAAGATTAAACATCTTAGTACTCGTATAATAGGAAAGACTTGTATCTGCTCTTTTGCTGCCTGACTCCTCAGAATCTGAGCTTAGTATACTTTTCAAGCTGTGCTTGTCTAATTCCTTAGCATTCAGAAGTAGCTCTTAGCCGATTCCTTCCTATTCCCATCGCTGTTCCTTTCACGGCAGGGTCCCTATCTGAAACAGCCTACCAGTTGTCAGAACAGGGAAGGTATTCCTTTTGTGAGTTGATTAATTACTAAAAGACTCACTAAAATCACTGGAGGTTATTGACTAGTAACTCTGTTTAATTGTAGCAGATCAAGCAGAAACTGAAGTACCCTGGACCAACACAGAAACCTGCATTTCTGTTTCTCAGTGCCTGACTCTTGGTATCTTTGTTCCTCTTTCTTAAAGCAGTGTGTATTTGTTGAACAACTACTGTGTTCAAATTGGTATTCAGTTTTTGCAAGTATAAATGATATATGGATAAATGAGAATCTTTTTTTTTTTTCCGGTATGCGGGCCTCTCACTGTTGTGGCCTCTCCCATTGTGGAGCACAGGCTCCGGACGCGCAGGCTCAGCGGCCATGGCTCACAGGCCTAGCTGCTCTGCGGCATGTGGGATCTTCCCAGACCGGGGCATGAACCCGTGTCCCCTGCATCGGCAGGCGGACTCTCAACTACTGCGCCACCAGGGAAGCCCTTTAAATGAGAATCTTGAAAGGTCTTGGATTAATTTCTAAAGAAGATAGAAAATTTGTATTAAGTTCCCATTTTTATTAAACTGTTTTATTACTAAAGCTTCAGAGAAATAAGGTATGGATAATGTTTATGAGTCTTACATATCAGTTTTTCTAAAACTTTCTTAATATATAGCCATTTTTTCAAAGGCAAATTGTGTCTCACAGATCCCCAGTATTAATTTAGTATATAAATTAATGTATCTGTTTTAACCTGTTTTAATGTAACAAATAGGAATAAACATAAAACTAGACATAAATTTCACAGAGTTATCACTCTTAGGCAACTGTAAACGATTTTACAAATTTAAAACAAACCTTAAGACCAATTACATTCAAATTGGCAACATACATTTACAGTGCTAGGTGATGATGTCTATAATGCCAACTGCTGTGCTCTAAATTCTTTTTTATTGAGGTAAAAATCACATAATAGAAAATCCACCATTTTGAAAATATATAATTCAGTGGCTTCCAGTATATTCACAGTGTTGTTCAACCATTAGCACTATCTAATTCCGGAACATTTTCATCACCCCAAAAAGAAACTCTGTACCCATTAAGAAGTTTCTCTAAGTTCTGTTTTGAGTTCAACATGCCGGTACTATTGTGTGCCATTTGATGACCCAGTTCTCCCTCCATTTTTCTGCAGGGGAAACATTCATTCATACTGTAACTTGGCCTTCCCTTGGTAGAATGCATCATTTACATATTAAGCCTACCTCTGCTCTTTTCTTATTAGCCCTCAATTATTCAAGTAGAACTGCTTGACCCAAGTATATCCTTAATCAAGTACATGAGCACCAAAATCATGAGGTAGTACTTGATATTAAGGTGGTTAGGCAGATGATCCAAAATGGGCTTATATTATTTTAAAAACAATCTTAAAAGAGAAAGTACATCACTAAAATTCTCCTAGAGCACTTATGGACAACTGAGACTATATCTGAGGATCCCAAATTGAAGAACACTGGTTTATGTAATCGCTGAGGTCTTGTGTGTACTTAATGAGAATGAGGAGCATGGGCATTTTAAGTCTCTTATTATACTTGAAATTTTTTAAGATAATTGCCCTGCAGTGTGAAAATAATTTTTGGGAAAGTCTTATTCCTGTCTCATTTTGGTGAAAACAAACTTTTTATTTACATAATTTTGCTCACTGGAAACATGAAAAATATTTTCTCCCTTTTGGAAACTTCAAATTGATGATAAAATGAAATTTCATTTTTTGCCCTTTTGGTTATTATTTTGTTCCGTATATATTCTTTGTTAACTAGATATAGATTTTCCTGTAGAATGTGCACATGATTTTCAAGCAGTAACTTATTTTCAGATTTTAAAATTTGCTTTAGAGAAATTACTTCCAACAATTGAGCCGTATTTTTTATGCAAAAGTTGGGTCAAATTCTTATAAAATAATTGTAGGGGCTTCCCTGGTGGCGCAGTGGTTGAGAGTCCGCCTGCCGATGCAGGGGACACGAGTTCATGCCCCGGTCTGGGAAGATCCCACATGCCGCGGAGCGGCTGGGCCTGTGAGCCATGGCCGCTGAGCCTGCGCATCTGGAGCCTGTGCTCCTCAACGGGAGAGGCCACAACAGTGAGAGGCCCGCGTACCGCAAAAAAATAAAAATAAAAAAATAAATAACTGTAATATGAACTGTCTTTAGATATTTATGAATATTTATGAATATCATTGTATTAGGAAAACAGCATCACCAAAACAGACAACTGTTTTTTTAATTTATACTACCCAAAAAGATTAGATTCAGTTTATACTACCCATATCTTTAGTTATTTGTGAATAATTTTTCAACATTGTATCAGGAAAACAGCATCACCAAAACAGACAACTTTTTTTTAAACTTATACTACGCAAAAAGATTAAGTGTGACAGAGTAGCAAAATATGAGGCTAAAGAGACCAAATCATGACATGCCTTATGAACTAAGTTAATGAGATTTAACTTTATTCTGAAAACCAAGAAGTCACTGAAGGATTTTTAAAAATATAATTAGCAGACATTTCCTAATCTTTTATATTTTGTCTGAACTTATCTTAGCATTTGTGTTAAGAAAATCATATTTTTAGATGTACCCTGAATTTTGTCATATATTTGAGAAGTAATTAGTTACCAGCCTCTTCCATAACTAAAATGTCTTTGCTAATGGAGGTAGACCTTTTCAGATGTTAAGCTGATCTTTACACAGCTAAATCTGTAGTTAAATCTAGCCCTTGGTGGCCAGAATGTGCTGTTTGAAAATTTGGCAGAGAAGTTAATCAAATATGTTTAAGTCCATTAATTCTTAATCGTATTTTAAAAGTAATAATAAAAATAATTGGTCACCTTCAGAGGGTGATAGGAAACCAATTCATTATCTTGAAAACTGGTAAAGGAAAAGAATCAAGTATTACCCCTGCCTTTTCTAAGTGAACGGAGCCAGTAGATAACCAAATAGTAGATGAGGGGTAGAATCGCTTTATAAATGTATTCCAACTAATAAGTGAAAAAGAAATTGTAGAATTAAAGTATCACCATTTTATAATCCCCACTGACAGTGGCAGTAATTATCAGTGGCTCCTAACATCACAAAAGAGAGATAATTAGGCGTTATGTGCCTCCTGTCTTGCCAAAGGGGGACAGAGCCTGAGTCTAATCCAGTCTCTGGATCCATCTGTCAATTTTTCGGAAATACCGAGGAACATGCTGAACTGCACCAAGAATATGCAATTGGCAAAACCCAAACCTGGGGAACTCTATAGATTCCTGTTCTATAGAGCAGCTGGGTTCTTCAGTAGACACATTATATGTAAATGAAAGGGAAGCTGGGGAACCCTGTGGATTGAAAGAGACCTAGAAGACACCAATTTTTTTTTTTAATGGGGAGAACTAAACTGTAGTGTCTAGGGAATTAACAAAAAACGGAAAATGGCAAGGAAGTGATTAATGTAAAAGCAGGATAATGGTACAGAACGGCAGGAGAGGGAAGGTGTGATTGGGATGGGGCTTCTGGGGTGGTTGGCAAAGTTCTATTTCTGGACGTGACCGATGTTCACCTTAGAATAGTTTATTAGGTCATCATCGCAATGTTGGAGAAGATGTACAAGTAGCAAATAGTAGTCCTAAGTATTTCTTGGTAAGTAAGATAAACGAGGTAGTTTGTAAGTCCTGCATGAAAGTGGAACAGGGCTTCCCAAAATGATGCTTTCTGTCAACTGCAGGAGCAGTTGTCAGATATTTTGGTCTCAGGACCACTTTACACTAAGATTATTGAGGACTACAAAGAGCTTTCATCTATGTGGTTTATATTTATCAGATTAGAAATTAAAGCAAAATTTTTAGAGTATGTATTTAATTCATTTAATACAATAATCATAACTTGTAAACATTTTAAATTTTTTATTAAAGTATAATTGACATACATTATATATGGTTTTAAGTGTACAACATAATGATATATTTATATATTGTGAAATGATCACCACAATAAGTCTAGTTAACATCTGTCACCATGTACAAACTGGAAGTTTGTGCCTTTTGACTCCCTTTACCCATTTCACCCACCCCCAGCCTCTGGCAGCCACCAGTATGACCTCTGTATCTGTGAGCTTGGCATTTTTTTTGTTTGTTTGTTTCTTTCTTTCTTTCTTTGTTTTAGATTCCACATATAAGTGAGATGATACGGTATTTGTCTTTCTCTATCTGGCTTATTTCACCCAGCATAATGCCCTCAGTGTCCATCCATGTTGTCACAAATGGCAAGATTTCATTCTTTTTTATAGCTGAGTAGTATTCCTCTGTGTGTGTGTGTATCATATTTTGTAAATAATGCTGCAGAGAACATGGGGGTGCATATATTTTTTCAATTTAGTGTTTTTGTTTTCTTCGGCTAAATATCCAGAAGTGGAATTGCTGGATCATATGGTAGTTTTATTTTTAATTTTTTAAGGAGCCTCCACACTGTTTTCCATAGTGTTCGTACCAACTTACATTCTTATCAACAGTGAAGAAGGGTTCCCCTTTCTCCTCATCCTCTCCACAACCTCACTTGCTATTTATTTATTTATGTGTTATTTATTTATTTAGATAATAACCATTCTAACAGGTGTGAGGTGATATCTCATTGTGGTTTTGATTTGCATTTCCCTGATGATTAGTGATGTTGAGCATCTTTTCACGTGTCTGTTGGCCATCTGTATGTCTTCTTTGCGAAAATGTCTATTCAGGTCCTCTACCCATTTTTAAAACGGATTGTTTGGTTTGTTGCTATTGAGTTGTATGAGTTATAAACATTTTTATGAAAAAAAGTCCCAAAACACAAAAATTTAGTAAAGTAGCATTGTTCTGTATTTATTTCTAAATCTCTTTAATGCCTTGCTTAATAGAGTACACCCAGATTCTCATATTTACTTCTGCATTCAGTCTGTTACCATACATTGTTTTGGTTGAAATGTATTTAAAAAAAATCCAGCCTCACACAGGTAAGTAGTTGGAAAAGGGAGGAATATTTTAATAACCTTTTCAGATAATTATGGATATTCTTCTTGGATACTTCTTTGACAAGTAGTAGTTTCATGGAGATTAGTTGCAGTATGGAATCTGAAACCGGGTCTGAACTTTCCTTGCTCTGTTATGTGAAAACCCATTGGTATGCAGGAGAAATGTTTTATGCATACTTCCCATTCATCACATAGAATATTTTTTAAAGTGCCCTCAAGGTTGAGATTTCATAAAAATAATAATTTTTCTGTTCCCTCCATCAAGGATGTTCTTAAGTGAAACTGTCTTTTTTTTTTTTCCTCCAATAAGTGTGTGGCAGTGAAGAATATGAATACAATGACTACTAGTACACTCTGATGCCACTGCCTTGGTTTGTACTAAGTTACCAGCAATTTTATCCACCATTGCCTTTGTGCACCATTTGTGCAAATGTCAATACAGTGAAAAAGGTAAATAATGTCCTAGTATTATTATGAAGATAGCTTGGATCTTATAGACCTCCTGAGAGAGTCTCAGTAACCCCCAGAGGTCCATGAATCATAGTGTGAGAAACACTGAACTGGAAAACTTTGTGGATTCTCACTGGCTGTAATACTCAGCACTCGTCTTTGTCATTTTTTGAGAAAGATATGAAAATTTAACTTCTTGTGTTTTCAAGAATTGGCACACAATGTGGCTTTCCTAGGCTTGTCAGTAATTAAGTACTTGATAATTTATGGAAGTTCCTTTTTGGGCATCATCAATTGGATAAAATATTTAGGACTGGAGTGTTAATATGCTACAGTGGTTGACAGTATGTTTCAAAATATTCTATTTCACATCATCTGTAAAATGTATAGGCCCTCATTCTTTGGGTTGCTGTAACTGAATACATTTCTTTCACAAGTGTTTGTTGCTCTGCTGTTTGAAGAAATAAGATTTTAAGGATATAAAAGCAGATTTTAGTATCAAAGGGTGAGTAATTTTATTAAACATATACAGCATTCTTTATTTACTTCCCTTGAGGGTAACTAAATACAAAATCCTATTTCTTTCCTACAGTTTTTCCTCCAGTGAGGGTGGGACTAGAGATGAGTTCTCCTTTTCTCCCCAAATATCACACATTTAAAAGGCATCCTGCTATAAAAAGCAATTCTTTATTGACAATTTGCTATATGAACAATACTGTTAAATATCGTGGGAAGATAAGTTATAAACTCATTAAACAGTTAATAAATAGGCAGCATATAGTTGAAGTGTAAAAATGTGTGTTGCTGAGTTCAGAGTTGTACTAAAGAAATCAGTATGATCTGAATGTTTAGAATGGCTTCATGAAGGAATTAAGATGAGTCAGTAAGGCTAGTAGAAAAGGGAAATGCTATAGACAGAATATATCTGGATTTCAGCAAAGCACTGGATGAAATCAGGATATCCTCATAGACATTAGGTAATTGGCTGAAATGTAAAATTTAATACAGTCTCAAATATTTGTTGAATCACTGAATAACTAGTTGAATGGCCATACACAAGCATGCTAAGCAATGAGTCATTGACAGCTAGGAACAGGGTCTCTGTTATGGCTCAGGGCTCTGACCATGGGCTTATCCTGTTCAGTACTTTTATTAGCAACTTAGATAAGGACATCCATTCAGTATGCATTTATTGAATATCGCCTGTGAGTTATATTCCAACATGCTCTCAGAACTCAAAAATAACAAACATATATCCTATCCTTTAATCTCAACGGATAATAAAAGAAACGATCATATAAACAAATAGCTGCTGTAATAAAAGTTTAATGGGCTGCTTATATACAGAGTGAACGGGTAAACTGTGTGATAACAGGAGCTCAAAAGATCTCAATAGAGAAGAATTCTCCAAGCGTGACAAGATAAGTTTATATAGATCAATGCATGATCCTACATGTAGGTAAAGAAAAGCTACATAGGTATAAAATGGGAGAGATATAGTTTAAACACATGTTTGAAGAAAAGAGAACTCCTGAAGTTTCTAGCAATGTGGCAGAGTACATTACTTGAAAATTCTTCTGTATAACACCTAGAAATGCTTAGTAAAGTATTAAAGTAATTCCTTTCAAATACGTGGTTGACCTTAGCCCAAAAAAAATTCCTTGGGAGCAAAAATGAGTAGGAAGGGACTTCCCTGGTGGTCCAGTGGTTAAGACCCCAAGCTTCCACTGCAGGGGGCACGGGTTCCATCCCTTGTCAGGGAACTAAGATCCCGCATGCCAAAAAAAAAACATAAGTAGAAAGATAGAGTTGCATAAGTGGATCCTGTTGAATTTGAATAAGCATTGACAAGCTTGCAAGAAATAAGGGAAATCTCCAGGTCCTCGACCCCTATCGATTAATTTAAATGCACCCATTCTAACTGGAGTGTGGGGAGTCAGCAGTGAAGCAGAAGTGGCTCTAGGGTCAAATCCCAAAACTAAACACTTGTGCCCACTGCAAAGTAAGGAATCTAAAGCTGAAACTTCCACATTAATCCAGGACCCTAGAAAGCAATCGGAGTTGTTACCACTCCCTTGCCACTAGCAGAAACAGGAAAACGTAGGTATTCAGGATTTCCACAGCTTTATGTCAGCCAATTGTGAATTTATATTATCCCCCCACATGGGAAAAGCCCCCATAAGTGAGGTTGAGCAGAAGCTGTAAGAGCAGATTTAGATATTACATCCCCTATCATCCCCCCTCACACATACATACCAGATACTTCAGATATTGGAAGATCATCAAATGCAGAATAAAAAATTAAACTATCTATGAAATACTTAACAAAATAATGCATTTTTTTAAAGAACAAAACGTGACCATCAAAAATGATGAGGCGCATTTGAAAAAAAGTCAAGTAGAATATAAGTTGAAAATATAATCGTTGAAATTTTTAAACCCAGTGAATAGGTTAGCATGTTAGACAATGAGGAAGAGTGTTAAAGAACTGGAAGATCTAAAGATGTTGTTCAGAATACAGCACAGGGAAACAAGGACAGGAAAAGTGTGAAATATGAAGGGTCAAGAGACATGGAGGATAGAATATTTAACATACCTAGAAAGAATGAAGGAAAGCCAAATATTTGAAGAATGTTGGCTGAGAATTTTCTGAAACAAGTTAAAGTTGCTTTGCATATAAAACAAGATAACATTTTTTAAAATCACACCTACACATATAGTAAAGCTACAAATTCTCAGAAAGAAAACATCACCTACAAAGAAGAATCATGCTGATAGAGACATCTCAACAGCAATCTAGAAGCCAAAACATAGTACAGAGAGAAATCAATATCAGCTTAGAATTGTGTACACAACAAAATAATTTTTCAAGAATGAAGACATTCTTAGTCGTTTTTAGATAAAGAAAAGTTGAGTTTACCATCAGCAAATTTTTACTTAAGGAACTTTTAAGAAGCATACACTTAAAGAAGGAAAATACCCTAGAATAAGGGTAGTGAGAAGTAAAGCACAGCCAAGAAGTTGGCAAACATAAGTAAATCTAAACAAACATTATATTAAATGACAGTAGTGTCTAATTTTTAGGGCTAAAAATACACAACCAGTAAATCAACTATACTCCAATAGAATTAAAAAATAAGAAAAAAATAAAAATATGAAACCAAAGTAATGGACAATAACAGACTAACACAGGAGAGAACTGATCATAGTTTATGTTCTAAGGGCATTGTTTTCTTCAGGATGGGGGATAAAATACTGCTAACTTTGGGCTTTATTAAGAATGTGAGGTTACTAGTATTGGGGTGGGGGTGGGGGGCGGAATTCAAGAATTAGCAAACCAAAAAAAAATTTTTAATCCAAAAAAGATCAAGGAAAGAAAAACAAAGAGAAAAAGAGGACAAACACAGCACAAAGGAAGAGTCCATAGTAATAACATAGAGAAATAAAGCTTGACCACCACCACCCCCAACATAACAAACCAACCATGCAAGATAGTCACTTCCAATTGGCCTTTAGATCTAAAGTTAAAAGTAAAAGAAACCAGGACTTCCCTGGTAGCACAGGGGTTAAGAATCCACCTGCCAGGGCAGGGGACACGGGTTGGAGCCCTGGTCCGGGAAGATGCCACATGCCACGGAGCAACTAAGCCCGTGCGCCACAACTACTGAGCGTGCGCTCTAGAGCCCGCAAGCCACAGCTACTGAGCCCGCAAGCCACAGCTACTGAGCCCGCGTGCCACAACTACTGAAGCCCGTGTGCTTAGAGCCCACGCTTCACAGTAAGAGGAGCCACCACAATGAGAAGCCCGCGCACCGCAACGAAGAGTAGCCCTGCTCACCACAACTAGAGAAAGCCCATATGCAGCAACGAAGACCCAATGCAGCCATAAATAAATAAGTAAATGATGCTTGGGTTTTAAAATTTAAAAAGTAAAAGAAACCAACATTTAAAAGATAACATAGGGCTTCCCTGGTGGCACAGTGGTTGAGAGTCTGCCTGCCGATGCAGGGGACACGAGTTCGTGCCCCAGTCTGGGAAGATCCCACATGCCACGGAGCGGCTAGGCCCGTGAGCCGTGGCCGCTGAGCCTGCGCGTCCGGAGCCTGTGCTCTGCAACGGGAGAGGCCGCAACAGTGAGATGCCCACGTACCGCAAAAAAAAAAAAAGGACAAGCAAAACACTAATCATAAAGGAAAATAATGATAAATTGTACTGTATTAGAATTAAGAACTGCTCTTCATCAAAAGACATCATTAAGAGTAACAATACAATCTACAAAGTGGGAGGCAAGATTTATACACATAACGGGCAAAAACTTTAGAGATCAAAATAGTCACTAAATAGCAACAGACCCAGCTCCTAAACTTGTATGCACCTCATGAAATGGCTTCAGAATATATAAAGTAAAACCTGATAAAAGTATAGGGCAAAACCACAAATCCACTAATTAAAAATCACTCAGTCATTGATTGGACAAGGAGCCAGAAAGAATAAAGCTACAAAAGATTTTAACACAAATTACGGGGTGGATCTGATGGACAGCACGTTCTTATCAAGCACACATGGGACATCTACAGAAATGAACAAGAAACAAAAAACTAAAGTATCAATAATAAGCAGATGCTATTAGCACAGAAGAAGAGTGAGTGATGGATCTGAAAGCCAGAGACCAGAAGGTTTGCATTGAGCGGTAATGGAAAGTAGATAGGTGCATTTGAAGTCAGATAGTTTACCAACTTTGTAATATGGATCACCCCAATATATTGATCTAAAAGTGAAGTCTAACCCTTACTTAGAAGCAGGACACCTAACACCATACACAAAAATAAACTCAAAATGGATTAAAGACCTAAATGTAAGGCCAGACACTATAAAACTCTTAGAGGAAAACAAAACACTCTATGACATAAATCACAGCAAGATCCTTTTTGACCCACCTCCTAGAGAAATGGAAATAAAAACAAAAATAAATGGGACCTAATGAAACTTACAAGCTTTTGCACAGCAAAGGAAACCATAAACAAGATGAAAAGACAACCCTCAGAATGGGAAAAAATATTTGCAAATGAAGCAACTGACAAAGAATTAATGTCCAAAATTTACAAGCAGCTCAATATCAAAAAAAACCAATCCAAAAATGGTCAGAAGACCTAAATAGACATTTCTCCAAAGAAGATGTACAGATTGCCAACAAACAAATGAAAGGATGCTCAACATCACTAATCATTAGAGAAACGCAAATCAAAACTACAATGAGGGCTTCCCTGGTGGCACAGTGGTTAAGAACCCACCTGCCAATGCAGGGAACACGGGTTCAAGCCCTGGTCCCGGAAGATCCCACCTGCCACGGAGCAACTAAGCCCGTGTGCCACAACTACTGAGTCTGCGCTCTGGAGCCTGTGAGCCACAACTACTGAAGCCAGCACACCCTAGAGCCCGTGCTCCACAACAGGAGAAGCCACCGCGATGAGAAGCCCACGCACCGCAATTAGAGAAAGCCTGCGTTCAGCAACGAAGACCCAACGCAGCCAAAAATAAATAACTAAAAATAATAAATTAATTTTTTTTTTAAAAAAAAAGAGGGCTTCCCTGGTGGCGCAGTGGTTGAGAGTCCGCCTGCCAATGCAGGGGACACGGGTTCGTGCCCCGGTCCGGGAAGATCCCACATGCTGCAGAGCGGCTAGGCCTGTGAGCCCTGGCCGCTGAGCCTGTGCGTCCGGAGCCTGTGCTCCGCAACGGAAGAGGCCACAACAGAGAGGCCCGCGTACCACAAAAAAAAAAAAAAAAAAAAAGCAAACATTTTAGGTAGGTAGGTTTGTTTTCGACTTAGTTCACAACCCTACCCTGAAATATTTCAGAATCCAGTGGGCTGAATGGATCTGAAATTATTTCATTTCCTTATAAGTAGTTTCTTTAATCTTATTTGTTTCACAGGCTTTTAAGGACATTTTCAAAGAAACACTTGTCCGAAGATTTAATTATCATTAGTACCATTCATCGAAGGAATATATCATGTTCCTAAATTATATGAGCTGATTTTTGTTCTCCTAAAGAGAAGAGTAGATTGTTCTCCCCATCAAATAAGTCAAATTTGTTAGTGAGGTTATGCTGAGGTACACCATGTCTCTTTCTGGGATTATTTCTATTGTTTTCATTTCAGCTGCTGGATTGTCAGTTTATTTCATGTTATCTTGATCAGTTTGCAAATGTTGCATGGACTTTCTTTGGGTGAATTCAGTTTGAAGTATCTTGCAATATACCATTGTTAATTTCAAAAAACAGCATTAGAAGGATGAATTAAATGTATTACATATAGTATATACACATTTATTCCTATTTCTTTTTCAGTAGTCTTTCTTTAACTCATAAAATTTACATTTACCTTTTACTTTTTTAAAAATGAGAATAACTTCCAATGGGATTTTAATATTCTGCCTTAAATTTTTATAGAAAATGAGACACGTATTAGTGTATAGCACAGGGATTAACACATAACCGGTACCCAGAAAAATGATAGTCTTTCCCTTTGAGGACTTAATGTATATCGTCTTATTCATAGCGAATCCTTGTTAAGAATCATAAGTAGATGTGCTTACCTCTTTGGTCAACTCCCTCCCTTTCTAAATGTGTTATTTCATTTTTTCACCTCTCTGTGAGACCTACCTTAACTACCCTATTGCATGCTGCATCCTGCCCCCATCCCCATATATACTCTCTTATTCGTCACCTTGTTCTGTTTTTTTCCCGTAGTATTTACCACCTTCTAACATACCTTATAATTCATTCATTCTGTTTATTATGATTTGTCTTCCCTCACTGTAATGTCAGCTCCGAGAGGGCAAGTGTCTTTGTTTTTTCACTGATACGTTTCAAACATTTAGAATGGTGCTCAGATATATGTTGTAAAATGAATGCCCCTGTTTCCTATATGATGGAATAGAGACCTTCAAGAGTTAGGGAACTTTCAGTGTCACATAAATAATCTAAAGCAGAGCTGCACATAAAACCACCAACTAAATGTAGATACAGTGAACAGAGTAGAGGTTACCAGAAAGGAGGTCAGGGTGAGGAGGGCAAAATGAGTAAAGGGAATCAACTGTATGGTGATGGGTGGAAACTAAATTTGTGGTGAGCACGCTGTAGGGTATACAGAAGTAGAAATATAATGTATACATGAAACTTACATAATGTTATAACTCAGTGTTACTTCAATAAAAAAATAAATCTTAAAAAAACCAATTATTCATATCTTTATATACTATTACACACACACATGCACACCACCGGTTAAAACCATCCTTTCTTTTCATTGTCTGCCATTCTGCCTATTTAGTTAAAACATTGATGCAGCTTGTCAGTACCTGGTCACACTTGGAGAAGCCTGTAACCATATAGGTGTGTTATCAGCTGTTTTGTTATTGAGGGTCTTCAGCTACTGCTAATGTTTTTTCAGAGCCTCATGTTGTCAGCCCAGTATTTTTGGAAAATTACTTTTAAGGAGTACGGTATTTGTGGTACTAGAACTTACAGTAAGGTCATATATTCATTATGAGTACAGTTAAATATGAGTCCTGTGGTTATGTTGACTGTGAAAGAGAAGATCCTGTGCTGTTTAAACAGTGACAGTCCCTACTGGGATGATGGAGACATAATAGTTCAAGATAGGAGTGATTATCAATAACCTAACCCAGTCTCAACAAATTTAAATAAAGATCATCCAGTACCATCCCTACATTGTTAGAAAGTTCCTCCTTGGTATTAGCGACCTGTTCAGCAGATGTCTCTTCTCTTCTAGAATATCAAGTGCATTTGGCCTCTTTCTTTTCTAAGAATTTAACTGAGGATGTGAGAGATGGTAAAATACCTGTAGTCATTTCCTACAGGTTTGTGAATGAAGACATTAGGGCTGTTCAAAAATAGCTTTATTGGTATGTTGCACACACTAGTTTTTCGCTGTTGTAGCACGTTTTGTTAGTTGCATATGTGGCAACAAATCTGCTAAAATTTACTGTAAACTCTGTTCTTCAGGTGGTGGGGTGCTTTTTTTAAAAAATGAAGACAAACGCATGATTAAGCTGAAGAAACTTACAGAGAAGATATTTTCGATTGTCAACGTGCACCAGAATTGTATTCCTGTTTTTGAAGGAGGGCAGAACACCAGAGATACTATATAAAATAGAAGGCTCATAAGGCAAACCAAGTTACATTTTGCTGACCTTTCCCATTTAGACATATTTTTGAGTGGTGGGGGATGATTTAGAAGAGTAACAGCAAGTTATTTAAACATGAGCATTACTTTGAAATGACCTTATAAATCTAACTTTTGAAGATTTTTCCTGTATACATCCTCTAGCAGAAGAATATTTTATACCAGATAGATACAGTATGGATTCTAATTTATATCTTCAGAGAACCCCTGTCAATTACATCATCTCTGAATGATAGTGTTATAATGCCTATGTATTAAACTAGAGAATTTTAACCGTTTTATTGCCCTGTCAAGTGGACCAGCAGGGTGAAAGCTAGGATATGAAATGGAATGTTTTATTATAGAACATTGGTTAGTAAACTAGACAATATTAAGACAAAATTTGGGGAAGAATAGTAGGAATTTTTATAAATTGACAAATTAGATTTGTTTTTAATAGACTGTATTTTGTAATATACTTTACTTTTTTTTTTTTTTTCGGTACGCGGGCCTCTCACTCTTGTGGCCTCTCCCGTTGCGGAGCACAGGCTCCGGACGCGCAGGCTCAGCGGCCATGGCTCACGGGCCCAGCCGCTCCGCGGCACGTGGGACCTTCCCGGACCGGGGCACGAACCCGTGTCCCCCGCATCGGCAGGTGGACTCCCAACCACTGCGCCACCAGGGAAGCCCTATACTTTACTTTTTAGAGCAGTTTTAAGTTTACAGAAAAATTGAGTGGAAAGTGCAGAGTTCCCATATACCTCCTTATCCTCAAGACAGTTTCCTCTGTTACTAACATCTTGCATTACTGTGCTGTGTTACAATTGATGCGCCAATACTGGTACATTATTATCGTACTAACTGAAGTAACTCTGTGTTGTATGTTCTGTGGGTTTTGACAGATGTGTAAGGGCATGTATTCATCATTAAACTATCATACAGAGTAGTTTCACTACCCTAAACATCCTCTGGGCTCTTCATCCCTTCTTCCCCTTCAAACTCTTGGTAACCACTGTGCTTTTTGCTGTTTCTGTAGTTTTGCCTTTTCCAGAAATTTGCATAGTTGGAATCATACAGTATGTAGCCTTTTCAGAGTGGCTTAGTAATAATGCATTTAAGGTTCCTCCATGTCTTTTTGCAGCTTGATAGCTCATTTCTTTTTAGCAATGGTTAATATCCCATTTTCTGGATGTACCACAATTTATTTTTCAATGCACCTGTTGAAGGACATCTTGGTTGCTTCCAGGTGTTGGCAGTTCTGAATAAACTTGCTGTGAACACTCATGGGCAGGGTTTTGTCTGTAGATGTAAGTTTTCAACTCATTTGGGTAAATACCGAGCTGCTCAGTTGCTGGATGCTATGGTAAGAGTATGTTTAGTTTTGTAAGAAACTGCCAAACTGTCCTCCCAAGTGGCTGTACCATTTTGCGTTCCCATCAGCAATGAGTTGAGAGTTCCTGTTGCTCCACATCCTTGCCAGTAATTGGTGTTTTCAGTGTTTTGTTTCTTAGCCATTCTCTTAGGTGTGTTGTAGTACCTCACTGTTGTGTTTTTTGTTTCTTTGTTTGTGTGTTTGTTCTGTTTTTTTATGCGGTACTCGGGCCTCTCACTGTTGTGGCCTCTCCCGTTGCGGAGCACAGGCTCAGGACGCGCAGGCTCAGCGGCCATGGCTCACAGGCCTAGCCGCTCCGCGGCATGTGGGATCTTCCCGGACCGGGGCACGAACCCGTGTCCCCTGCTTTGGCAGGCGGACTCTCAACCACTGCGCCACCAGGGAAGCCCTCACTGTTGTTTTAACTTGCATTTCCCTGATAATGTACAATGTTAAGCATCTTTTCATATGCTTATTTGCCATCTACTTTGGTGAGGTGTCTGTTTAGATCCTTTGCCAGATTTTTAATTGGGTTGTTACTATAGAGTTTTAAGAGTTCTTTGTATATTTTGGATACCAGTCTTTTCTCAGATATATGTTTTGCAAAGATTGTCTACCAGTTTGGCTGGTCTTTTCATTCTCTTAAGCAAATTAGATTCAGTTTGTAACTGCAATTCCTATCAGCCATGGAAACCGAAAGAACTAGTAACATTAAAAGAAGAGGGGAGGGCCTTCCCTGGTGGTGCAGTGGTTGAGAATCCGCCTGCCAATGCAGGGGACACGGGTTCGAGCCCTGGTCCAGGAAGATCCCACATGCCGCGGAGCAGCTAAGCCCGTGTACCACAACTACTGAGCCCACGTGCTGCAGCTACTGAAATCCTCACGCCTTAGAGCCTGTGCTCTGCAGCAAGAGAAGCCACCACAATGAGAAGCCCACGCACCACAATGAAAAGTAGCCCCCGCTCACCACAACTAGAGAAAGCCCATGCACAGCAACAAAGACCCAACGCAGCCAGAAATAAATAAATTAAAAAAAAAAAAAAAAGAATGGGGGAAACCCTAAGATTCCTGAAGTTGTTTGAATACTCTCCCAGCCAGTTGCATTTATTTGGCTGTGCTATTAATAAAACAAGTATAGTGCTTGAACCTGAAATTCTTTTTATTTATTCTTTTTATTTAGTTTATTTAGAAAACATAGTCATGAAGCTTGATGATTGGGGGCATCAGATAATTGATGATTGTTGGCCTGATCACTTTCTTTGCTCTATTATATGTATTTAATGGCACTTCTAATATTTTAATATGATTCTGCATAAAATATCCCCAGTACTCTAAAGTTTGGATCTTGTACCGTATTGATATTTTAGAACATAAAATTGAAATAATAAATACACACTGACCCAACAGTAGCCCTCTACAGTGTAGCTTAAATGGTAAAGAACTCAAAGACAAATAGCTCTTGGAAACCAGGACTAAATGAAGTGAAAGACTGTACAACTCTCCCATTTTGGTCCCTTTAATACTTAACCAATAAGCCATCACTTTCTGACCTTTAGAAGTCACTTGTTTGACCATACTTGCTATGTGGTAAAGAAAAAAAAATTATTAAATTTGTAAGGAAAAATATATTATCAGTCGATAGTATCATTCCAATTTAAATTGTTAGAGATGTGATTTAACACTCTTAACAAGAGTATTGAACTATTACAGGATTTTTCTCCCTGCATAGACCTGCTTTTAAAACTGAGGTTTTAGGGAAATGATAATGTAGCAGAAAAGCTTATTTACAAGTATGATTGTTTCAAACTGCAAATTTGGGTTCCCACATGGCTGGGTGTTGGCTTCCTTTTCTGAGGTGATCTACTTGGCCTTCATAATCTACTCTCTTACTCAGCCATTTCCATAGCAAAGTACATTGTTTTGGTCTTTTAATACTGTCAGCATGGCAAAATCAAGTTCCATAAAAGGCATTTGAGAGACAAACAACCTTTTTTATAAAGGAAGTGAAGGTGGCAAAAACCAAGTATGTTCTTTTTTTTTTCTTACTGGAACTCCATTTATAAATCATAGGATGCAGAATTTTTATGCCTGAAGTCTATTACAGCTTTTAAATGCTGTAAGTAACCATACTGTGCAGTATTCATTTCAAAGCTATCTTTTATGTTGCACAACTGCCTTTGTCCTTGGAATGTTAGTTTAAAATGATTTCATAGCTCTATAAAAAAAACTTTTCGAAGTTTAATGGAGAATGCTTACTTTGTCAGTTAAGGGCTTTTCTGTGAGCTAAACTTCAACATGGATTTAGGTGAAATCGTCTTAACATGAGAATTCTGTCCTCAATGGCAGCAGGGATCTTGGTGATGACTTCCTCAGCATGACTTGTCCCTTGAGCCACTTTGCTTGATTAAGGCCTCGTTGCTCTCCATGGGTAGCTCAGTTGTCATCCTAGTCTCTCCCTTCACCATCCTCCCAGAATTCCTTCGATATCACTTTCCGGTGTTGGAGTTTCCATTTGCTGCACTCCATGCTTATACCTTTTTATGGTATTACTCTTATTTTGGTGTGATGCACATTCTTTAATAGAAGCATGGGTGATAAATTCTTGTGGCCTTACGTGCCTGAAATAGCTTTGTTCTGCCCTCCCACTTGATTACTTGTTTAACTAGGTAAACATTCTGTGTTGATCATTTCCCTTCAGAATCTTGCAGACATTGTTCTGTTGGCTTGCTGCTGAGTGTTGCTTTTGTGATGCCCAGAGCCATCTGATTCATGATCATTTATGTGTTTACCTGGCTTGGGTTTTGCTTTTGGTTTTGGTTCCCATCACCCATCTCCCCACCCGCGTGGGCAGCTTATAGAATCTTCTTTTTGTCCTCAGGTTTCTCAGATTTCATAGCAATGTGCCTTGGGTATGGCTTGATTTTCATTTATTATGCTGGGCTTTGGTAGACCCTTTCCTTGTGGCAACTGATGTTCTTCAGCTCTAGGAAGTTTCCTTGAATTATTTTGTTGATATTTTCCTCTCCTTCTCTATTCTCTGTTCTTTCTCTGGAACTCCGGTTAATTGGATGTTGGACCTCCGGATCCTGGCCTCTGATTTTAATCTTTGCTGTCTTATTTTCCATCTCAGTTCTTTTGCTCTATTTTCTGAGAGACTTTAACTTTTATTTTCCAACCCTCTGATGGAATATTTTGTCTCTGTTATTATATTATTAATTTCTAAGATCTCTTTTTTATGTTCCTTGAATGTTTCTTTTTTAGAGCACCCTGTTCTTATTCAACAGTTGCAGTATGTTTTGTCTGTTGGGTGAGCTTAATAATATTTTTGTCTTTTTTACTCCCTGTATCTTTTTTCAAGTTCCCTTCTCCCTGCATGGTTTCTGTTTGTTCCAGGTTGCTTTTTATGTGTTTGTTTTGATTGCTATTGTTAAAAGAGAAACTGAGGCATGTTAAAAATTTTAAGAGCTTATTTGAGCAAAAATCGATTCCAGTCAGGCAGCATCCAATCTAGCATATAGAAAGGTCCGAGGAGCTGTACAAAATAAAAGACTTCAGGTGGGAAAGGAGTGGGAACAAGGGAGTCACACTAAGCAAAACAGCAGGTTAGTTATTGCAGAGTTGCTTTCCTTTAGGGGATGGCAGGGGTCTATCAGGCAGGTTACCTAACTAGTGCTAATCAGGCAATTCCTGATTGACTGGTTTAAGATTCCATTTCTGGGAGAGCCGAAACTATAATTTAGTCTCTTTTTTTGACCAACCATAAACAATTCCATTTTAGGCCTGTTCTGTTTTTTAACACTATCTTCCCTGTTAAAGGCTTTCGTCAGATTTCTGGTAATCCTTGATTATTCCCTCATAATCAAGATTGATAGACTACAAAGCTGACTGGAAGCTCTAAATGTGGAGGTGAGGTTTGTCTGCTTGAGGCATCACAGTCGGGTAATCCAGTTGTGTCATTTGTTGGGTAACCCCATATCCGTGTATCTTTAGGTATTTCCTTTGTGACTAATGAGATTCTCGGGGAAGATTTTCCAAACTCCTGCCGAGGGATTACAATTTGGACACAGGCATTTCTGGGTGGAAGGAGCCCAGTAAGGGAAGGCTCAGCAGCATTTGATGTGTATGTAGCTGCTAATCGACCTGTAAACTGTCTGGTGCCCATGTCCTCAAAGGTGCTTTTGGCTGGCTTGGTGTCCCCCAGTCCAGAGGAAGAGGGGCAGTCATTCAGAGGCATCGAGTAAGGGAAGGTATCTGGGAATCTTAACTTCTCAAAAATACTTTTACCCTGTTCTTCCTTGCTTTGGCCACCCCACTTCACCTTAACATCTGAGCATGGAGTGTAAATCAGATTGGCTTTCAGGTTTTTTTTCACCACTGGCAAGATATTCGGCTTTCTTGAGTCGGTTAAGTCAGTTACTGCTGATTTTTCTATATTCCAAAATTTTGCAGCTGTTGTCCTGTCTCCTGTCATAATCCTTGTGGGATTATGATTTTTTTTTAATCCCTTTAGTGTTGTTTTAGTTGGGTTTGGGAAAGGAACAAGATTAGATATGTTGTCTGCCATTTTAATCCAGACCCCTTTAGAAGATTTTTAAGAGTTTATGCAAGACATTTTTATGAAACTTCTACTGTGTGCCAAACACTGAGGCATGCTCTTGTCCTTTCCATGCAGTGTGTGCGTTAGTGCTCATTTACTAAAATCACAGTACCTAAATAGTATAAATGGCCATTTAAACAAACATTTGAGTCATCTGCAAGAGTTTGAGGGTTACGTAGTTACGTAAGTTAATAAATACCTCTCTTTGAACAGATGCCTACAACAATGGTAATATAGTTCTGTTTCTATGGGGAAATATGTACTGAATATCACCCAGTACTGGAAATGTGTGGAAATACAACTGATCCTCATTATTTATGGTAGTTTGTTCTATAAAGTCGCTGAGAACACTGAATTAGCAAATACTGAACCCTTTCTCCTATAGGATATATAGGGTTAAGTTCCTGCCAACCTCTGGTCACATTTTCATCAGACAACCTATAACCTTGTTTTATTTGTATTTCTATTTACAGACACCTTTTTAACACACCTGAATGAAGCTTATCTAACACGTTTTTTCACACAGCCTTCTTGAGCTTAGCAGCACTAGACAGCACTGCAGCACTGTTCCTGGGGCCATTTTAAATGGCAAAATCGGCAACAAAAAGCACAAAACCGCAAAAAAAGTGTCATTAAGTAAACTACAGAAAGGACACTTCTACTCTCATTGTTTACGGTATGAGAGCTGAAGCAAGAACACAAAGCATTGCCTTGTTCCACCTCAGCTGGGAACATGTGTGTCTGGCCACTCAAAATTTTCACCCTTCTGTGCGTGTCTACAAATGTGCACAATTGCTGAGAGTTTTGATTTGGGGATTACAAATAAATTTCAGCAGGTAGGTAAATTTGCAAATAGGGGACCCATAAACAATAAGGGTCAATCGTATATCCTGTCCCCTAGCCCTGCAGGGAAAGGCATTTATAACCCCTCTAGAAGAAACTGCAGATTTTATATGCATTTATGCACGTGCTTAAAAAGCTGCTGTTCTCCAGTTGTTAGTAACCAGTGTATGCCATATAGACGCAGTAATCAAGTTTACATAACTTACCTCATTGACTTTTACATTGATTTGTGAAATAGATATTATTTCTACTTAAAAGAAATGAAAACTAGTTTGAAAGATTTGAGGGGAGTGGGGATTTGCCTGACATCTGAGGTCTTAACTCAGATTGTACTGAACCTCCACTCCAAAAGGATCCTTGTTCCTGCTGCTAGGTCACGGGATGTGTGGGAGTGTTCACCTGGTTTATTTTTTGTTGAATTCTCTCTTTTAAAAATATTTGCCTGATTGTTTTCATGATCTTTTTAATTTTAGTATTTGCTTACTTTTAAATCTGATTTACTTGTATAATTAAAAAGTATAGAATTTAGAGGCTTCCCTGGTGGTGCAGTGATTGAGAGTCTGCCTGCCAATGCAGGGGACACGGGTTCGTGCCCTGGTCTGGGAAGATCCCACATGCCGCGGAGCGGCTGGGCCCGTGAGTCATGGCCGCTGAGTCTGTGCGTCCAGAGCCTGTGTTCCACAACGGGAGAGGCCACAACAGTGAGAGGCCCACGTACCGCAAAAAAAAAAAAAAAGTATAGAATTTAGAACCGGGAGTATCTTTGTTCAATAACATAATAAAATCCATTTACTTTACCCATGAGAAAACTGAAGCTTCAGGAAATAAACTTGCCCAAAGTCACACCGTTAGTTACTAAGACCAGTATCCACATTGCTTAACTCTCAATCTAATTCTTTTCTCTGCCTAAGCTTTATGTAGCCCCGTGTACTCAAAAGATTGTTTTAACCAAGTTTGACAAAGAGTTAGTACCCAAAGTTAAGTCAAAATCTATTGTAATATGATATGCTCACTACTTTTTAACTTTGACATCCGGGAGTGAACCACTGATATGAGACAAAATTGCATTACAGCAGGTGGAGAAAACTCCACTGTCTACAGGGGCCAGACGCTTAGGAACTGAGTCAACTAGAGAGAGCCTGTCCCCTGGGAAGCACTGTGCTCTTACCGTCATTTGATTAGTGACACTTGAAAATGCAGGTCCAGTGTAATCAGATCTTCTAATTTTTCATGGAAAGCTAGAAAACCAGATATCACTATGAAATATTGGCAACTATGTCAGACTTTAAAATGACACTGTAAGACGAAAAACAAAAATGTCTGTGGGCCAGTTGGAGGCTACCAGTTTGAAACCTGTACTTTAGAGGATTCAGCTCATACTGCAGCTTTCATTTCTCTGCACCATTAGTGACTATGAGAAGGAACCAAAACTGGGTTCTAGTGACATGTTAAATGGAAACTCTTGAGTTAAATTTATAAGTCAATAAGCCAGGCACAGTTAGTCTGGCTGTTTACCTCATGAAATAAGTTTTTTACATGTGTTCTGGCTATGTGTTACCCACAGTGCAAACATCATATGTGTTTATTACAAGTTAGGATTGATACATATTTTGAAGTTAAGTGTAGAATTTTGCAGTCTCATATGTTAGCAGACTTGCTGTCCTTATCTAATGCACGCAAGGCTCTGGCACTGCGTTATCACCTACTGAAATACGTATTTTATCTAGATTTACGACAGTAGACATTACATAGCATCTGCAGCCAAAAAGCTTCACTCACCCTCTTAGTACCCTCAGAAATAGAACGTCCCCACGTGCATCCAAAAATCTTACCTTATTTATTTCCTGAGCAAATAATGGGAGTTACAGTTTTAAAAGCAGGAATTGGTGTAAAACTAAAGCATTCTAAACCTAATGTGCAATTGTCAGTTATTGATGCACTTCTTTTCCATAAGTATCAGAAAGAAATAGATGAGAGTAAATACCTGAAGAATTTGGGGAGAACTGTGTTATTCTTCCATCTTTCTTAAAAACGCATTGAAGTATAACATACTTATAGAAAAATACCCAAATTACAAATGTACAACTCAATGAATTTTCTCAAAATGGACGTGCCTCTGTAATCAGCGCCCAAATTAAGGAATGACACATTTATCCATATTACTATTGATGGACATTTGGCTTTCACATTTGGGAACTATTACATTTAGTGCTGCCATGAACATTCCTATACAAGTGTTTTTAGCATGTATCTCTGTTGGGTATATACATAGGAGTGGAATAGCTGGGTCATAGGATATTTACATGTTTAGCTTTAATAGATCCTGCCAGTTTTCCAACGTGTTTGAACCAATTCCGACTCCACTGGCACTGTGTGACAGTTCCAGCATCCTAACCAGTGCTTGATGTTGGCCTTTTCATTTGAGTCATTCTAGTGGATATCTCCTTGTGGTTTGGATTTACATTTCCTGATGATTATCGAGTTGAGCACCTTTCACTTATTGGCCCTTTGGATATTTTCTCGTAAAGTACAGATTCAGGTCTTCTGCACTGGCTTTGTAAACTTTTTTTTTAACTTTTTAAAAATAAATAGTCTGCCTATATAAATACTCTCATTCAAAAAATGAGAATATTCCCCCCCCCCCGCATTGACTCCACTGCAGTTGTTAACATCTTAGAGATCTGCTGATATATGTATAAAACTAAAATGGCTTTGGCCCACAAGATTGCCTTCTAGGTAACTTTATAAACAAGGAGAAACCTTGCGTGGAATGTTCTTTTCAGGCCATTTAAACTATCAGCATTTATTATTAGTAAGAAAGAACAAAATAAAAGTAGTAATAAACACAGACATAACTTTTTAAAACTTCAGCCACTAGAATATATTGCCTTTTTGGTTTCATGGATTTGTTTTATGAATTCTGATTGGAAACAGTCAGCTGGTAATATTACTAATTATAGTAGTTAATTTAGAAAAAGAAGGTAGCTTAAATTTTTCCTTTTAAAAAATATTTATCTGTATAATTGTTGGGGTTTTTTTCTGCTTACAAGTAATATCTGGTTGTGGTCAAAATTTTTAAAGTTATGGAAATACATGACAGAAATTAAAAGTCTCCCATAACCTCAGTTCCCAGAGATAATTGTTGCTGTGTTTTCATCCAGATTTTCCTTTATGAATTTGCTAACATATATCACAAATAATATACTCTACATACTGTTTTCCCACTTGCTTTTTTTTTAATTAGAGTATAGTTGATTTACACTGTTGTGTTAGTTTCTGCTATACAGCAAAGTGAATCAGTTATACATATACATATATCCACTCTCTTTTAGATTATTTTCCCATATCGGTCATTACAGAGTACTGAGTAGAGTTCCCTGTGCTATACAGTAGGTCCTTATTAGTTAATCTATTTTATATATAATAGTGTGTATATGTCGATCCCAATCACTCACTTTTATCCCCTCTGCTTTCCCCCCCCTGGTAACCATAAGTTTGTTTTTTACATTTGTGACTGTATTTCTGTTTTGTAAATAAGTTCATTTGTACCATTTTTTTAGATTCCACATATAAGCGATATCATATGATATTTGTCTTTCTCTGCTACTTGCTTTTTTATACATATAAATTTTTTTTTAATTTATTTTTGGCTGTGTTGGGTCTTCGTTGCTGCACGCTGGCTTTCTCTAGTTGCGGCGAGCGGGGGCTACTCTTCATTGTGGTGCGCGGGCTTCTCATCGCTGTGGCTTCTCTTGTTGCGGAGCATGGGTTCTAGGCGTGCAGGCTTCAGGAGTTGTGGCACGTGGGCTCAATAGTTGTGGCTCGCGGGCTCTCGAGCGCAGGCTCGGTAGTTGTGGCGCATGGGCTTTGTTGCTCTGCGGCATGTGGGATCTTCTGGGCCCAGGGCTCGAACCCGCGTCCCCTACATTGACAGGCGGATGCTTAACCACTACACCTGCCACTTGCTTTTTTAACCTAACAATAGTTGTTGTTACTGGATTTTTAGGAGTTTTGAAAAACATTATCTATGATAATTGGATATTCATTATAGACAATAGGAACGCTTTATTGAATAGATAAAAAATAAAATTTAATTAGTATATCAATTTTATTAGCCTTATACACCTCTTAAATCATTCATTTTCTGGCAGGTTCAGTATGCATCTTTTAATTTACCCAACACAGTTTTTTTCCGAATACACAGAAAAATTCCAACTAAGGAAGATCTAAATTAATAGAGTTTATGAACAGGTTGGAAGTGGCTTGATTTTTCAGCAATTCTTTTTATATTTCAGGCATCCTAATCATGAAAATTCAGCTACCAAATTGATAATTCTGACTACATATTCTTCGTGAGAACTTCTCTGGATTGAACCTGTACTTTTCACTTTGTAATAGGGTGGTGCTTCTGATCATTTCAGGTGGTTTGGGTGGCTGTCAGATCAAGGATGTACTTTGTGGAGAACCTAGTCATCCAAGGGTTATGCTTGTTTTCTAGTTCACTACTCAGCATTATTGGGAATGTCATCAAATCCTTCCTAAAAGCGAGTATCCTGGTGTCTGATTGGAAATCTCCAAGTGGATATTTTTTTTCCAAGCAGTGAGGCTAAAAGTGTATACTGTCGGGCTTTTTAAAGCAATATGTGACAAATTAAAATAAATTCCAAGGTATTCTGCTTTCTGGTGTAGTATAACATCTAATGCAGAAACAAAGTCTTCATTTTCCTGTAACGTACAGGCAACTCTCCGGATAAATCATTAAATTCTGAGGTCCATAGTCTCAACTGGTTGCACCTTATGTTGAAATGAGAATAATTGAGCTGCATTTTCTCTATCCAGGCTTAAAAAACTGTATAAAATAACGTTGTTGCTAAATATTAAGGAAGATATATTCATTTAATACCTTCATGGTAACTGTTGTTGGTGAAATCCAGGTGGTTTAGGTTTGGAGGTTTGACTGTCTTGAGTTTCTTGTGCTAAAGCAGTGCTTTGCTAGTTGAAGATCACTTTCCAGTTTTGTTGAGTATTTCACCCAGACATGCTTTTATGTTCCAGTGGGACCAGATGGACGTTTCTCTGTGGATTATCAATTTGGCAGCCTCAGGAATAGAAAATAGACATTCTTCTCTGGAGGCTCTTCTGTGACTGAACCGGCATCATGTAATAGATGTCCTTATTAAGAACTGGTTGAATGGAAGAAGGGACTGCGTCAAAGGGGAAACACGGTGGTGTGTTGGCTGCTAAATGTGAAATAACTAGTTTCCATGGCTAATCAAACATTGTAGGATAAATTGTTTTATTCTGGGTCCCCAAAAAAGGTGATTCAAAGTAATCTATTAGATTTGCTTTCGAAACATTAGGATCCAAGAGAACAGAAATGTAAATGTCTCATTCCCCTCTCCTTCAATGCGTAGTACTGGCAACCCAAATAAAATGACTTGGTTTTTAGATGTTTTCACTAATTGTTTGGGAAAACAAGATTGTTTCCCATTTGTTTTTCTGGAAACAAAGAACTAGAGCTTCGGTTCTTCAAACTGTTTGTGTAAATGGTCAAATTACTCTTTTGTTTTTTAAACGGTCTTGTTTCCTAAGCTGAGAACTCATTAACAGACTTACCCTGCAGTATGTTTTTGTCTGCTAAATTAAAGCAAATCAAAACAAAGCAACAACCAAAAAGCCCACCATAACCTGCATGTAGTTTTTTAGCAGTAAGGAACTACCGGTGACAGATGCTTAGCCATCGTCTTGTGAACAACTTTGTTGTAGTAAACGAAAACAAGAGTTGCACTGGGGGAGCTACCAGAACTGATTGATCAGACTTCAAGGAGAGTCTATACCTTAAGCAGCCGGACTCTTTAGGGAGTGTCTGTTGAGGATATTGGGAAGCTCGTAGTGCGTGGTAGCTGTGGAGGTTAGGAGGCTGCTGCTGCTCCCTGACACCTAATACCAGATTGTATAACTATCTTTCAGTTTCAGTTAGGGTGTCTTTCTATTGATGTCTTCTGTGTTACGTATTTTGAAAATAATTTGTCCCCTTTTAAGTTAGTCATTTCATGGGGGCGGGGAGGGGGGAACCAGCCTGCTGGGTTGAAACAAAAACGTTGTGAAAGAGATTTAATCCCTTGCTTAGGAATGTGGGGATTTATAATTAAACTGATTCATTGGATGTTTGGCCAGTACTGGCAGGCCTAACACTGACTTTCACATGTGTTTTATGGAATAAATGTAGTTAATTAGCCTTATTATCTATCCCTTGTATTTATATGCTATATGAAAAAATCAGCTATTGCTTATAGAACTTTCATTACTTGAGATCTGGCTTTGCAAGTAGTTTTCTCTGTGCTTTTGAATTGAGGAGGGTATTAAGGGGGACCTCTGGAAGTCAGAGAGGAACAGATTAAACGGGAGCCTAATCAGAGTCCCAAGATGTTTTGAAGGGTGGTTTGTTTATCTTGTTTTGGAGTGCAGGTGGTTGGTTTGTAGAGGGCTCCCTGGAGTGAGACTGGTGATCTCCGTGGGTCAGTATTTGTCTTTCTTGTTTTCTTTAGGTTAATGTTTGAAATTTATTAATCAGATTGAATAAAATAGGTATCCTGCCCTAAGGGCTTTACTGCTTAGTAGAAAAGCTGTGATTTATAAAGTCACAGCATAATGAAATAAAGTGATAATGAAAAGCCTTGGGCAGACTGTGTAATGTATTTTAGGCTATTTACACAGGTTGGTTTGTCTAATTATTATTTTGTTGTTGTTGTTCTTGTCAGAATTGTCTTTTCTAATAGTAGGATCCATCAAACTATTTAAACCAGATCTTGCTCGCTGCTGTAGAAAATACGCTCAGAATTTCTTCGTAATGTCCAAACTGGTCCTTTGAAAACTAGCAGATGTTTGCCCTTCTCTCCAGTCAGTGAAAGGTGACAGTTACTTGAACTCTTACACATTCCTTTCCTCTTTGCTTTTGAACACATTAAGTGGAAGTGGATTTGCATCCCTTTGGGGTTTTGACCAAAGCACGTACCCATCTCCTTCCTGCCTCCCTGGAACTGGTTCAAGATTTGGAAAGAAGGGTTTGTTTGAGGGCGTTTCCCATGTCTTATCTCTGAGCACATGCTAGGGTTGAATTTATTTTGACCCTGCGTTTTAAATTTGGATCCAAAGCAAGAGTTTAAAGTGCAACAGAAGAGAGTCCGCTGAACTTTAGACATGAGGGATCCGGGGAGGAAGGTACGTACTTGCATTCGGAAGCTTTCGCATAGAGGTTGGCCATCTTTGTGCAGACACATAATTGTAAACTGATGACTACTAGGCAAAGTATGTAAAGATCTGTGTGATGCTTACATTGGGTGTTTATGTGCTTAATTGTACAGTGATGACTCTAGTATTCATAATCTTGAAATTGATGGCGGAGCAAGTAAATTCTGAATTTTTATTTGAAAACCTTTTGGAAAAGCTTAGGATAGCTATTTGCAAGGAAAAAAATATGTCATTTGTGATTGACCTTTAAGGGAATGACTGAAAAAGTATCTAGATATTTTAGGCATTCTATCATTTTGTCTTCTAAAGCATCAAATAAAGAAGGCTATAAATGGTTATTATTAAAGGTCACCCAGATTCTCCTCCATGTTGAGAAGCAAGTCTCTCTTCATTGATTATTATTTATCTTTATCCAGTAATTTCGAGCACAAGTATAGTATAGATACTTGGATCTATAGTAGGCTCGACTGATTTCTTTTTTGACTGATCTTTTCCAGAGCCTGGCCCAACTAGAGAATCTGTGCAAACAGCTGTATGAAACAACAGATACAACCACTCGACTCCAGGCAGAGAAAGCCTTGGTTGAATTCACCAACAGCCCTGATTGCCTGAGCAAGTGCCAGCTACTCCTCGAAAGAGGAAGTGTACGTAAGATTTGAAAAATCCTAAAGGGTAACAGCTTCAGGAAAATATATTCTGGTTCTGAGTTTAGGGGTGGATTGGGATAACTTCTGTTCCTTGATTTTTCTAAGTACCTCTGCCTTCTTAATTTCACTTTTAAAACGCACCACACCTGCCAGGTTGGCAAAAAAGGCCTTACAGACTCATCAGGGAAAATCTCATTGAGGAAAAAAAAAAAATGTCATCGAGCGTATATTTTTGTCCTGTAATTTTTCGTCTTGAATCAAATTTCTGGGACTCCTTTTCTGTTTTTTACACTTAAGTACCACTTCGTATCCTTTACAAAGAAGACAGGGCTGTATATAATTGACATTTCTTATCCACAAAGTTCATGTCACCTTGTAAGATCCCTAGTCTTCTCTGTTTTTCCTCCCCTGTACCACAGCTGCTTCTTGTCTTAGAAGTGTAGGGGAAGAAATTACCTCGACAATGAAAATTACAGGAAGTTACAGTTTTTAAAACGGAATTAGAACCTCTTCCAGCTTAAAAATGGCATGCAATGATCAATAATGCTCTTAATGAGACATGATTTGATTAAGTTAATATTTTTGGCAAGATGGAGGTCTTGGGAAGGGTAAGCATCCAACCAGGGTATCACGAAAGGGCATCAAGAGAGTTAGAACCCCAGCTAGACCGGGAGCCAGCAGAGTAGACTAGAAGGAAATGTGAAAAGGAGGAGAGCAGTTAATTTGTTGAGAGTATAGAATTCTAGATGACTTCATTTTTGAATTTGGTTAGTAGTGTTAACAGAATTTATTCAGTAAACTGAACAAATTATAGTTGGCTAAATAATATCCTTTAGTAGCTGAGGGAGCTAACTCTTTTCCCAGGTTTACAAGATTAACAGTCATGGTCAGAGATTGTGTAGGGCTCTGTTCTATTTTCAGATTTTTTTGTAATTCCTTTCAGTTCCTTGGTTCTAGGATTGATCCACTTAGATTTGTACTGTGGGAGATGCACAGCTAGCTCTCATTTGACTCCCACTGGAGCCCCACAGTGTCATTTGTGACACTGTTAACTCCAGTTCCTCATGTTGTCAGTCAACAGGCTGGAATAAAACAGGGTTGGTGCAATACTAAAAACACTTAATTATAGTGGGTTCTTCCTTTTTAATCTCTGTTGACTTCTTAGTGACTTAGCAGATTTATTGGAATTATATGCAGAAACCATTTACATGTTATATAGTGTATAGATATACACTATGTTCTATAGTTATAGTAGCCTGTCTTGCATTATTAGTGATTTGACACACCTGCTTTAGTCAGTTTAAACCATGTTCAAGGGTGTTGAATAAAAATCACATGTCAAAGTCACTTTTATAGATTTTTTCCATAAACTTAAGTTATTTTTATAACTGATGCGATGATGTAATGCATATGGCTAGCCTACTGTCTTAAGGACTTATAGTTTTATGGGAAATTATGTTTGACCCTTGATTAAATTATTTTGATGATTCTGAGTCTGTCCCTGTTATGTGACATTATATAATATAGCCACATGGGGGAATCTGAATTTGCACACGGCTCCTCCTTATACATTATGATCAGATAGAATACTCTGATTCTCCGTAAGGTTAAAATTCATTAAAATCCACACTTGAGAATGATAATGCTATTCCATTGCTTAGGGCATAATTTTTCTTTCTCATAAATAATTGTTATGAATTTACTACTAAAACCAGCATATACATTCCCCAAAGCTGTAGCTGATTGGTAGTTGTGCTGATGGGAAGATAGAATTGGGGGATTAACTACCCAGCATAATGTGGTGGTTCCTTCTAAAACTACTTCTTGTCTTCTTTTTTTTTTTCCCCCTCTTTCTAATGCCATACTATAAGAATATTATGAGGTGGAACTTTTTGAAACATCATTATAACAAGGCTGTTGGAGGGAGAAGATTGCTTGATTTAAATGAAAGAAGAGATTTAGCTTCTTTTCTGAAAAGAGCCCGTGTAACTTCTGCCCCCTCAAAGTGATACAGATACCTGTATTAGATTCAGTTTGATCAGCCATTCACTTTATCCTGCCCTTTGTTCATGACTGAAATCAGCTTATGAGCACATATGCTTTGTGGGGCTCATTTTTCCTTAGTATGTGACCCTTTAAAATCCTGAGGATTAAGTATAGCAAAACCGATTAATTTTCTTGAATTCGAGAACAGATCTCCAAGTTAAAAACTTTATGACTGACTAACTCAATAAAATTGAATTCTAAGTCCTTTCCCCCCTCTTTTCACAGTCATCTTACTCCCAGTTACTGGCAGCTACATGCCTTACAAAGCTTGTATCGCGCACAAATAACCCTCTACCATTGGAACAACGAATAGATATTCGTAAGTAGAGAGTTGTCTTTTTTCTCTTAAAGAAATTAGTTTAGTGATGTTCTGGTAATAGTTACATTTATGTTGCTTGTCTGATAATGTTCTGAAATTGCTAAGCATACAGAATATCTAGAATCCAGTTTCTTTCCAGAATTTGGGCTTAAAAGTGAAGAGGACCCAATATAATTGCTTCTAGATAAAGCCTGCATTATCCTTTCAGTTTTCAGAAGGTTTCTTTCATTCAGTCTTTACTGTCGCTAATAACTAAGAAAAACATTGTTAGGGATTTTGAATTCTGTGCAGACCATGCTATTTAACCATCGAGGGATAGATTCAAGGCTGCCTTACCTCAGATTCTTCATTGTGACACGTTGTATATTCTGAGTTGGAAAGCCTATGAATCTTAAATTCCAAGTCCCATTTCTCAGTAGTGTGAATAATTAGGGAAGTTTAGGGTAAGTAGTTTAAATTTACCACTTCTTAGACATTTAAAGATGTACACCCTTCCCTGGCAGAGCCTTCTACGACGTAGATTACTTTTGTTTTATAGGGAACTATGTGCTCAACTACCTTGCCACTCGGCCAAAGTTGGCTACTTTCGTGACACAAGCACTTATTCAGTTATATGCCAGAATCACAAAACTGGGCTGGTTTGACTGTCAGAAGGATGACTATGTCTTCAGAAATGCAATCACAGATGTCACAAGGTTTTTACAGGTATGATTTATGTATTTCATGGAATAAAAATGGGTGAAGCAATATATGCTTACTTATATATTGATCTGTAAGTGGAATTACTTGGTATATATTCTTCTGTGTCTTTTTAACTCTTCATGTGTCTCGGCTTTACATGTTTAGATGTCAGTACAAAACCTGCTTCATTCTTTCTAATGCTTACATACCATTCCAGTTTAAAATACCATAATTCATTTAACTCTTATAAGTGGGCATTTAGTTAGTATCTATATCTTGACTTAAATAAATACTTCAGTGAATATCCTAGTGTGCGTGTGTGTGTATATATATATCTTTTTATACTTTGAGTTAAGTGTGTTTATAGTGTGAATTCCCAGCCTTTGAATTATTCAATCAGAGGGATGTGTGTATTTTGGGTTTGCAAGGATATTTCCAAATTACCCTCAAAAAAAAGTTGTTCCCTGCACAATTAAAAGAATGCCTATTTCCCTGTACCTCCACCCTGTGACCTCAGCTTTTTTATTTTTCCAGTTTGGTAGGTAGAAAGAATCGGTAGCTCAGCATTTGAGTTACAAATGAGACAGAACAAATTTTCATATGCTGATTTACTACTTATTTTTGTTTTTCTGTGAACTTCCTGTTTATATCTTACGTATTTTTTTATTGGGTTCTTTGTCCTTTTTTGTGTACAGTCTCTTTGTGAATTATCTTACACGTGCATCGTTTATCTTAAATGTGATTTGCTGGTTTCTCTTTCTGTGATATGTATGGTATGATACTTAAGGGTATTTTTTAAATACATAGGGTTTCAATTTTGATGAAGTCAGATTTAGCAGTCTTCTTTTATGGCAGGTTAGACTTCATGCCCTGCAAAGCAGCAGTTTTAAACTACAGTTTCTTGCTACATTGTCTAGGCAGTTTTAATAGCAGCACGGGACTCTGTTATTTCAAAAGTATGACTGCATTCCAAATGCTGAAATCAAGCTGCACAGGCCAACTCTTTCTGCCTTTTTTTTTTTTTTTACCAGGATAGTGTTGAATACTGCATCATTGGTGTCACAATTTTATCTCAGCTAACCAATGAAATTAATCAAGTAAGTGCTACAGCCTTCCTCATTGAAGTAAGTGCCATATTTTTTCTCAGTATTGGTGTTTTCTGCTGTGTGTGGGATGATCTTTTTTGGCAGTTGTGTGCTTTTGCGGTAAGTGATTAATGCCCTTTTGAAACAAAATAGTTCCATTGGGTTTCCCTCTGTAAGTGCAGTCTACCTCACTCTTAATATCCAGATCCCCTTCTGTCTCCAGAATATTTTTTCCTCTCATCTCAGCTTTCCTCAGTGGTATTAATGTTCATTGTTAGAGATGAGAGCAATGGTCCTAAGTCAGAACTTAGGAAACCAGCATCATTGGTGTGCCCCTTCTGCTGTATAAATAAATGTGTTTGTAAAGATTGAAAAATCAGTTCTCATGTGCTATTATTAAAGATTTTGCTGATAATCTTTTCAGAATGCACGAAACGTTCTGCTAAATACCAGGTAATTTTTTTAAATCGTCATTGACATCACAGATAACTACAGAGGAAACACCAGTGGCTTTCTTTTGCTCTGGCTCTTATTTTTAGTCATTTACTTCTGTATCCAGCTAAAATGTTATAATTATTGAACAGGCCAGAATTAATATTAATTGTAACATCTCACCCTTCAGTTGTCAGCTATTAATTACATTGGCATCATTGTTGCTACTGCTCATATTTATGCAGACATTTCTATTAACCCTGAGAAATTTTAACTGTGAGTTGGTACTATTTTAAATGCACTAGCTTATAGTCTGTTAAAATCTGGAGTCCATATTGTGTTCTCTGTCACATGCAATCCCCATTGCGGTTGGTAATTATCGAAATAATAGCTCACACTTTTGAGTGATTTCTATGTGACAGGCACTGTTGTAAGCACTTTACTTATATTAATTTTATTCTCACAATAGTCCTGTGAGATAGGGACTCTGGTTATCCCATTTCCTAGATAAGGAAACTGAGGCTCATAAAGGTTGAATAATTTGCCTACAGTGTCACAGTTACCTGGCAACAGTATATGAATTCAAACCCATATAGGCTTATTGCAGAGCCTGTGCTCTTAGCAACTAACGTATTATTTACCCACTATTACCCCTGTAGTAAGAGAGCATGCGTTAACTAAGTACAGAGATGGTGGGGTTAATGCTCTCCCCTTTGAAGCTTGGTTCCAGAAAATCCATCAGTGTTGGTATTTTTAAAATCTTCGAAATTTTGTCTTTTTTAAGAAAATAATAGAAATGTGTGTGACATATTTAAGATGTAATTATTCTCTGTATTATGATCAGTATAACAGATTATATATAGCATCTGGTATATAATCTAGCATCACCTTTTTATCCAAGACATTTATGATAACACAGTGACACTGAAGCTAAAATTGGAACACTTTGAACCTCTATGTAACTTAGTTTTCTGTTGGCTTTTTTTTTTTTTTTGGTTGTCATTTAAATCAGAAAGCATATTTCTGTTACCATTCCTATTTGAACTTAGAAATAAAATTAAGGGGGCATTCCATAACTTGGTTGTCTATCAGAAATCTTGCTGCATTTTTTCTTTAATGTGCCAGAAGCGAAATGAGCTCCCTCCTGGTTGAACTGAACAGTATATAGAAGAGATTTAAGCTTACAGTAAATGGTTGGACTGAAATTACTCTAGGCAACCTTGAAATTCCTTTATTGCACTCATTGAGTACCTACTGTGTGTCAGAAATAGAGGGCATACTAAAGAAGTAAAAGACTTAATCCTTGACCACAAAAACCTTTAAAATATGACGAAGAGACAAGAACAGAGGAGTGAATGAAAGACGAATACAACCACTTAAGTACTCACTTCTGTGGTATAGACTACATGTTGAAATAGGTTAGAGAAGGAAGAGAGTATTACAGGCTATCGTCTATCTTAAGTTCATGGCTGTTAGTCAATGACTGTTTTAGAAATTTTGTAGTAACTTCAGCCCTGACTGGATTGTTTACCAAAACCCAAGCCTTGCTACTGTCTGGTTTTGAGACTAAGCCACAATACAACATGATAGAAATTATCAGCAATGTCTTCCAACAGTTTGTTAAATTTTACCTCCCTGAGTGCAGAGGAAATTAAAATTTTGCAGTGGAGATACTCACCTCTCCTTCTGTCTTCCCTCTGTATGCGGTAGAGACATGATATCCTGGCTAGCTGTTATTAGCAGCTTACTGTCATCTGCATTCTCTCACTAAATATGGTCTAACAGTAACTTAAATGTTTAAAATGTATTTTGTTATTTATGTTGGTCTTATTGAAAATCCTTCTAGTTTACTTGAAGTCTACATGAAAATTTTTTTCTTTGCAACTAATTCTAAAACTTGCGTTGGTTTGTTTTTCTGCACAGGCAGACACCACCCATCCTTTAACCAAGCACAGAAAAATAGCCTCTTCTTTCCGAGATTCATCGTTATTTGATATCTTCACTCTTTCCTGCAATCTGCTAAAACAGGTGAGATTGTATGCTGGGACCTGATTCACAGATCCTTTTGAAAGGATGAGAATAAGTGGGGACTTGTTATGACCCCATGAGAGTTTATGCATCTCTTTAATCATCGTCATGTCTCACGTAATACATATGTCCGAGCTGTTGAAGAAACTTACCAAACTGAAAGAAAGAATTGTGATTTCCCTATTTCACATCTATTCCCCTAGGTAAAGAGCAGTATGTGAACACTTATCCCATGCTCCTATTTTGAAGGAACTAGTTTACCACAAAGTTTGAGGTTTTTCTTGTTTGCTTTTTTTATATCCACATAAGACCTTCCTATGTGGAGTAAAAGCATCTTCACTTTATGGTGTTTGGATTCTCAGTGCTTTGAAAGCAGTCTCAGACTACATTGTTAGCATACTAAAACAAGCTGGCTCCCCTGTCCCCTGCTGAGTTACAGGCAGCAAATAAACAAGCAACATCTGTAAGGAAAAGTAGATTTTGAACTTTTAACATCCACTTAGACTTCATAACCTGAAGGGGTAGACAGTATCACAGAAGGAAATTACCAGTTTTAAAATAGCAAGTTGGTATTTCATTTATTGATAGACTTGAACTGAGGAAGAAATGTTAACTTGTGAGTTCTACACATGTATAACCATGTTTGGATGCTTTGTCGCTCTAGAAAGCCAAATGGAATTAGCCTCTGGCTTCGTGTTCGTTTGGGGGTTTTTTGTTTGTTTGTTTTCTTGTTCTTGTTCTCATTTTCCAGTGTGTCTCAATTGTAGTATTAGAAGCAGGTTTGGATTTTTCTTTTGTCCCAGTTAATGATGTCCATCTTTTCCTTCAGTTACCTAGTTTTACTTCAGAATTCCCAAAAAATTCTCAGTTTGGGCAAGCTGCCTCGCAAAAGCTGTTGTAGCTCACAAGCTGCCTCGCAAAAGCTGTTTCTAGAGGGAAAAAGCTTTTGAGAAAACTGAGCCTTGAAACCTCCTCTAATACTGATTCTGTCAAAAACAATGAGCCAGCCAGTCACTGAGGTCACAGCTGGTAGAAATTTGAATCTCATAGTCACCGTAGCTCTGGACCACTATTGAGCTATAGGCCGGTACACTGCTGATGAATAAATAAAATTCAGTGGTGATTTTGTTTTGATTGTGGTTTGAAAGATTTTTGTTGATGCTGGCTATGGTAATGTTAAAAAGAGGAAGGAAGATGGGGCAGGGTGTAAAATTTACTAGAACTCCCTCCAGAGTTTAGTCCCAGCCCTGTCTAGAAATAATAAGGATCTAAAATTCAAATAAAGTAACCAAACATCCCATATTGCTTCAGAATTCACTGTGGCCACGATGCCTACAGCATATAAAGAGTAAGTGTCAAAGGGGGAATTTCTTTAAATACCAGCTTCATGTTTTTATAGTAAATATGTTTTAATAGTAAATAAGGAGCTAGGAGTTTCATAGTGATGGAAGGACTTTGAAGGTGATGGAAGTGCAGCATCTTTGGGGAGAGAAACGTCACTTGACTGTGTTGGAATACCGCCCTCCTTTTCTGGCTTAGCAGCCTCCTCGTAAGTAAGTCTGGTAGCAAGCTTGGAAGAGAGGAGTGATTGTTTGGGGCTCATTATGTGGTCATTTTTACAGGCTTCCGGAAAGAATCTGAACTTGAATGATGAAAGTCAGCATGGCTTGCTGATGCAACTGCTCAAACTCACTCATAACTGCCTAAACTTTGATTTCATTGGCACTTCTACTGATGAGTCCTCAGATGACCTGTGCACGGTACAGATTCCCACCAGCTGGCGATCAGGTAATACAGTCGCGCCCTCTGAAACAGGTGGCCTCTCCACTCTACCTGGAGTCTGCAGGGTGGTCTCAGGAACCCCTGGCAAATCCCCTGGTTGCTCTTAGAGAAAACTTAGGATGTCAGTATGGGTCTTTTTAAAGTCAGAGAGAGGCTGTTGGAGGATCCTCCAGCCGGGGAGAACTCTTTAATTACTGGGTTCCTGGCGGATGTGAGTTTGACCTTGTGTTGATCACCTAGAGACTTCTGATATCTTACTCATTTGAGGGAATTTCTAACTTTAAAAACAAAATCAAATAAAAGAACTTGTGCTTATGCTTGGTATTGTATTCCTAAGGATAAAAATTCTTGCTATGAACAGAGTTCTGATTGTCTTAAGTTGTTTGAGAATCAGAAGAATGAATCCATTTCTTAGAGGAGCTAAAAACAAGTGCTTAAAAAAAAAAAAAGAACAGAAAACAAAAAGCCCCTATTAGCTTATCACTTTCAAATGAAATAAACATTCTGTAAGATAAGAAAGCAGGAAGATGTGTGGAGTCCTGCGCTCGGCGAAGCCATGGGGTGGGGGGGCGGGGAGGGGGGAGAGGCGCTGACGTACAGGTAACGGCGCCGCTGCCCGGTGTGCGGTGCCCCTCTGTCCGCTCCCGCTTCTGTTTCTTCACAGCAAGCACATGGGAAATACGGGCAAGGCGAGCTCCAGTCCCCCACCCGCGCTCCTGCCAGGTCTCCGCGTGAGTCTCTGGCGTCCTACCCCAGCCGGGCCAGCTCGGGATGCCCCGTGGATCTGGGGGCTCTTAAGGGCCTTGCGAACCCGGCGGGCCGAGGCCGTCTTCCCCTGGACCCGGCCGTTCCTGTTGGCTGCAGGCGCAGACCGCGAGCTCGAGGACGCTGGTGTCCAGTTTCCCTTGACCTTGAGGACCCGGGAAGGTCCTATGAGCCATGGCTATGACTAGCGTCAGATTGCCCAGCAGCGTTTTAAGAAAGCCAGATGCCTGGATTGGGCTCTGCAGAGCGCTACGAGGGACACCTTCACATAAACACTGTGCTTCCTGGAATCGATACTTATATTTGTCTAGTACCAAGTTAAATGCTTCAAATTATAAAACACTTTTGCATAACATTTTCTCACTGAGACTCTCAGGGCTTTTAATATCTCAAGAATATATTTTCCCATTTTCCATAAGACTCAAAAGTAATGTAAGCTCTAAAAAATCCACTAAAAAGACTCTGCAAAAAGTGGAAGATGAAGGGGACTCTGATGAAGACAGTGAGCATCATGAGATGAGTGAGCCGGAAGAGGAGCCAGAGGACGACCCCAGTGCGGTCAGAGAGCATAGGGACCTGGGCAAAGTAGTGCAGTCTTTCCGATATGATGTTACCCTGAAGACGGGCCTGGATATCGGGAGAAACAAAGTGGAAGATGCATTCTACAAAGGTGAACTCAGGCTGAACGGGGAAAAATTATGGAAGAAAAGCAGAACGGTGAAAGTGGGAGATACATTGGATCTTCTAATTGGAGAGGATAGAGAAGCAGAAACAGAGACAGTGATGAGGATTCTCCTGGAAAAAGTGTTTGAAGACCAGCAGTGAGAAATACAGAGTGGTGTTACGGCGGTGGCAAAAGTTAAAATTGCCTAAAAAAAGTACGCTCAAATAAATGGATTGCTTTTTAGCGATAAAGCTGCTTTCTAGTGGTGGGGGAAGGGGCCAGGTTAAAAAGAGGACGTTTTTATTAAAATAAGGTTCTCCTACCAAAAAAAAAAAAGCAAGCAAGCAGGAAGATATGCTCCCCGATGACTGTATAGCACCAGAGTGTGCCAGCGGCATGGTGCAGACATACTCAGCAAAGTGCTCTTTTGTCTTTCAGCGTTCTTAGATTCTTCAACTCTGCAACTGTTTTTTGACCTGTATCATTCCATCCCTCCTTCGTTTTCACCTCTGGTGAGTCAGGACCACAATTTCTATTTCTAGAACGTAGCACTGGTGAATGAGCCTTATGTTCATTTTGTTGTACAAAATCATAAAAGTAAAGCATAGAAATACTAGGGTTAGTTATCTAGGCTTTTGAGATAAAGCTTGTCACCTAAAGGTTCTCACAGTAAAGTCTTAATTCCTTCTAAATTGTTCCTGGGAATTCCTTGGCGGTCCAGTGGTTAGGAATTCACGCTTTCACTGCAGGGACCCAGGTTCAGTCCCTGGTTGGGGAACTAAGATCCCACAAGCTGCACAGTGCGGCCAAAAATAATTGTTCCTGTCATTAATGACAGATTGCTGCAGATGTCAAGCTCTTTCGGTCTCCCTTTGTATCTGACTTTATACTATACCTCAAATTGACACAGGCTAGAATGTGGGGAATTCACCTTATATTGTCTATTTGAAGATTGTCAAGACTTAAGAAAATTTCTGAAAATCCCTCAAGCATATGTTACATAAATGCTAAATGGAAGCTGTATTGGGAAGGCATATTTGCATACTTATCCTGAGTAACATTTGAAACCTCTTGGGAATGCTGCATTTCTCCTTTAAAGCAATAATTAACCTCCTCAAATCTCAAAATTCATTCAGGTCCTAAAAGGCGTTGGTCTGATATTTCAGATTGTTGGTATAAAATACCATTGTACAAAACATGCAGAGAAAATACAGTAAAGTAAATGGGTGTTTTGCATAGTTTTTCTGCAGTAGACTACTTTCCTGGTAGTAGTACTTTTCCAAATTAATGTGGACCTTCACTTTAGCAGAAACATGAGTTCATGTTTTTTGTATCGTTAAGTTTACTTCAGGAAAAGGTAACACTTAAGAAGGGTAATTAATGAAAGGACTGTTTGTAAAGGGGTGGGCAAAATTAAGGGAATCCAACAAGGGGTGGTGATGTACACCCCCTGGGGCTAGCAATAGTGGGGAGCCTCAAGGGGCAAGGGAAAGAAACCCTGGAGAGAGCTGAAGCTGGGACTTAGGGGAGGGCTGTTCACCAGAGGTAGAGAAACTCTGCCAACCATGGCCCAGCTGGGGATGGGGAGGGGGCTCCTCTTTCTTCCTGCCCTTGATCTCCTGCTGGTACTTTCCAGTGGTTGAAGCCAATGAGAAGCAAGAAGGCAAGGGAACTTGGCTGTTGTTAGTCAACAGAGGTCAGCCTCCCAGGGAGCAGAGCAGGGAGGAGAAGGGCAGAAAATAGATCTGGAGGGGCAAACAGAATATAAATATCTAGCACAGTGGGGAAAGGGGAAAATGTTTTCATTATAAAATCTGTTTTCTTTAGGGCACAGATTGACTTGGTTATTTCATTATAGCACTACAGAGCAAAGGCTGATTAGCCAAAAGGCCTTAATAAAACAAAAAAAAACTAAATCTAAAGCATTATTTAAACTATGAATTGCTTGGTATTTTCAAGCTTTAAATATATATCTTAAACACAAATCAAAGAAGCCATCAGGGTGGTCAAAGAATAAAACGTAGATGAATTTCCAAACTATGGATTTAACTAGTTGTTACAATCAACCTGGATCTGATGCTCTTTTTATTTTTCTTTTAATAAAGCTGTTTCAGATATCCTAAGCTACATCCCCCATCCCCCTTGATCGTTTTTTTATATCATTATAATGGTAGCAGGGGTTGAAAGAACAGCGTTAGTGCCATATGTAAAGAAGAATATTTACAGCAGGGGAAAGGGTAATGAAAATAGCTATACAATCTTTTTGATCATTTGTGTTTGGGTTGTGCCCTGCTTTAGGTATTATCCTGCTTAGTACAGATTGCCTCAGTTAGAAGATCCCTGTTTAACAATGCAGAGAGGGCCAAGTTTCTCTCTCACCTTGTTGATGGTGTTAAACGAATACTGGAAAACCCACAGGTAAGATTTTTGAGAATGTATTTTTATTTGTGTGTGTATATGTGTGTATGATTAGTATATGCCTATCTGTTACGGCTCCAAAGAAAAATCAATCTAGAGGTCACACTTAGCAGAAATCATAGAAAACAGTTCAGTCTGTTTAAATCTTCAGAAGATTTAAGTGAATCTTAATCTTTGTAGATTTAAATAATACCCAGAAGAGGAGCTTGTATCCTCTAGCTTCAGGAATGTAGGAATTGTGGGAAGGGATCCCCTTTGGTTGTTGTTGTTGTTCATTTTTATTGGAGTATAGTTGATTTACAATGTTGTGTTAGTTTCAGGTGTACAGCAGAGTGAATCAGTTATACATATACATATATCCACTCTTTTTTTTTAGATTCTTTTCCCACATAGTCCATTACAAGGTATTGAGTAGAGTTCCCTGTGCTATACAGCAAGTTCTTATTACCTATTTTATATATAGTAGTGTGTATATATCAATCCCAGTCTCCCAATTTATCCCTCCCCCTCTTATCCCCTGGTAACCATAAGTTTGTTTTCTACATCCGTGACTTTACTTCTGTTTTGTAAGTAAGTTCATTTGTACCCTTTTTTTTAGATTCCACATGTAAGCGGTATCATACGATATTTGTCTTTCCTTGTCTGACTTACTTCACTCAGTATGACAATCTCTAGGTCCACCCATGTTGCTGCAAATGGCATTATTTTAGGGAAGGGATCACTTTGAAGGAAAACAAGGACAGAGCTAGTCATTTTTCCCAAAGAAACTAAGAATCTAAAATTTGTTTTTTGTTTTCATTTCCATTTTTTTGAATGTACATTATTTACCTAAGTATATAGGGCTACATTTAGGTGGGAGGGGAGTTATTTCTCGTTCAAATATTTATTCCATAACTCAGTTGCCCTTTTTGTCTTTTTCAGTCCCAGAGACTCAGCTAACACCTCCTTTTTTTAAGTATTTCTTCTTCACACTAGAAAATATCATAAAAACAGTTCACTTTTAAATATACTCTGTTCTCTCCCTCTTTTTAAAAATTCATTTATTCTATCAACAAATTGTATGGAGCCGCCTACCATGTGCCAGGGACTCAGTGGCAGCAAAACAAAACCTGCCCTCCTTCTCTAATAGAGGAGGACATATGTAAGGAAACAAGTATGCTGGTGTAGTATGCAAACAGATGAAAAGTGTTTGATATAAGTATATAATAAAATACATAAACACACTAATATAGGAGTATGTTTATTGTAGCAAAGATGATATAATATATGAAATATTTGTGTAACTTTGCTACTGTAGTTTAGTTGTGCTTAATGACAGATTTGACAGATGTGAAAATAAAAATCTCATTACTTTTCATTTGATTGGTGGGAAGCAAACAGACCAGTCACATCTTAGATCGTGCCCGTTTTCTGCCATTAATCAACTTTACAGCCCTGGGCAAGTAGTGTTGTCCTCCTGGGCTTCTGTTTCAGACTTTTCCAATTGAGGCTAATAACCCCATCTCACAGGATGATTATTATGGACAGATGAGATAATAGATGTAATAATCCCTTTTAAAAGTGACTTTTTAAAAAAATGCTTTTAAACATTATACAAATGTGTCATTCTGAATGATGACCTGCAGCAGATTCCCCCCTGTCCTCATGCCATCCCAGATGTCATTCGGGAAGAAGTATAATGAACCACATTTTACATTTTATTTTCCTCCCTGTGCTGTCACCAGAGTTTATCAGACCCAAACAATTACCATGAGTTTTGCAGACTACTGGCCCGATTGAAGAGTAACTACCAACTGGGAGAACTAGTAAAGGTGGAAAACTACCCTGAGGTCATCCGATTGATAGCTAACTTCACAGTGACCAGCCTACAGGTTTGTCTTTAATTGCTTGTCCTTTTCTTCCTAAACGTTGGAACCTCTTCTCTTACTCACTGGTTTTATTTAACCTTGTAAGAATTTTTTTTTCCCTTGGCAGAAGTGAATGTAAGTATAGGGCAACCCTGCACAGAGTGCTTACTATTGCAGCCTACTCATTCACATTACAGAAGTTCAAGGAGTGTGGTTAGAGGAGCATAAGGGAACTGCAAGAGTAATATTTAGATTCAAGACTGGGAGAATTCCCTTGTAGTCCCCCAAAAAAGGCAAGATTGGAACAGGGAGCTGGGCAGAAGAGTGAAGAGAGACTCAGCGCCCTCTCTTTCTTAGTCATGTGTAGGCAGTGGTTCTCACAGGCGATGGCTTGCATCAAAATCATCTGGGGAGCTTGATGAGAAATGCAGGTGCTTGGGTCCTACCCCCATAATTTCTGGCTCACTAGGTCCAGGGTGGAGCCTTGGCGTCTCTGTTGCTAACAAGCTCTCCACGAGATGCTCGTGCTACTGATGTTTGAGAGCCAGTTACTCAGCCAGCTCAAAACAGCTCTTGTCATTGGATGTTTAATCTCTGAAATACCACTAAACACATTAGACTAGTTGCCATGCACAGAACAAAGCCCATCAAAGTTTATCCTCATTCTCTCGCTCTCTTTTTTTTTTTTTTTAAGAAAACTCTTTATCCTTTGTGTCAGATGGCATGGGACTAATGTATTATGTACAAAAATGAGAACTATGCCTCCTATTCTCTTGGTTTTCCTTAGCATTGGGAATTTGCCCCAAATAGCGTGCACTATCTCCTGAGCCTGTGGCAGCGGCTGGCAGCCTCCGTGCCATACGTGAAAGCCACAGAGCCCCACATGCTGGAGACTTACACTCCTGAGGTCACCAAAGCCTACATCACATCCCGTTTGGAATCTGTGCACATCATACTGAGGTAAGGAAACTGGGCCAGCCTCCCTCTTTCCCCACAGGTATCCTGGCATCCGACTTGCCAGAGATCAGACACCCAGTTGGCAAAAGCGTACTTGATATGAGTCATATCGGAGCTAACACCATAATGGGCATTTTTTTCACGTTAGCACAATAGCTGAGGAGAGCATAAAGTCCAAAAGAAGAGTTTTTCTCTTTAATATCCTATTCATGTCCCTACTTCACCAACCATAGCAGTATCTTTGAATACAAAGTATATCAGTATAATGTTTGTCCTTGCCAGTGATTTCCTTTAAACATGAGAGAAGCATTTATAAGCTATAGATGACAACAATTATGATGTGTAAAATATAGGTGCTTAATGTGAACTTCTAAAGAAATGAGTAGATAAATAAGCTACACAATGCAGAGCTTACTAGAAGATGTAAGAATTCCAGGCAGCCGATCACTGACTGCATTATACTGACACATGGTTTCTGTCTTCCTTGACTACTAACTGGACCAGAAGTCTATAGTAAAGAAATGTCAGACCCTTTAGAAATGACCTATGTAAAATGGAGTTATTCTAGGGACTTCCCTGGCGGGGAATGGTTTAAGACTCTGAGCTTCCTGCGGGGGGCATGGGTTCGATCCCTGGTCAGGGAACTGAGATCCCACCTGCTGCATGGCGTGGCCAAAAAAAAAAAAAGAATGAGGCTATTCTTTGTGTAGGGACTTATCTTGTATACTTTTTTCATTGGCTGTTTCTCAGGGGAATTTACTTGGACTCTGAAGGTTTGGGGTGTTTTGGGGTTTTTTTAACTCAGATTCTTAATTTGCTCAGAATCAAATACTTTTTTTTTTTTTTTTTGCGGTACGTGGGCCTCTCACTGTTGTGGCCTCTCCCGTTGCGGAGCACAGGCTCCGGATGCGCAGGCTCAGCGGCCATGGCTCACGGGCCCAGCCGCTCCGCGGCATGTGGGATCTTCCCGGACCGGGGCACGAACCCGCGTCCCCTGCATCGGCAGGCGGACTCTCAACCACTGCACCACCAGGGAAGCCCTATAGTCATTTTTTTTTAATTCTACTTCGTTTGACTATTCATAATATTTATACATTTTGCTACAGGAATATTGTATTGGACATGCCACAGCCCAGGGAGGGTTCGTATTACATGGTAGAAGCATCATAGTGCCTCCCTAAAATCTGAAGATTTCTGAATTCCAAAACACATGTGGTCACAATGGCCTCACACAAGGGACAGGTTACTTGTAGTCACAAAGTTTACTTAGTCAGGAACAAACAAGAGGCTGAGAACCAAGAGCTTTTAGGGGTGAGAAGCATAGGACTGAGAGGATCATGGCAGACAAATGTTAAGCAACTGGGAATTGGAAGACTGGACACCAATGGGCAGAGCATACCTACAGGAGACTGATGCTAGGTTGAGACACCTTCCTTCCTTGGTAAAAAGTGGGGTTGGGATCTGGGCCTCTACAACAGTACGGGGTGGATAAATGGAGAAGGAGAACTGCTGCGACAGAGAAATCAGTAGGCATATTTTAAGAGAGCGCCTTCCTTCTTCCCTTGGGAGTAGAGATGGACTGGAAGATCCCCTGGAGGATACAGGTCTGGTCCAGCAGCAGTTGGACCAGCTGTCTACAATCGGGCGCTGTGAATATGAGAAGACGTGTGCACTCCTCGTGCAGTTGTTTGACCAGTCTGCCCAGTCCTATCAGGAGCTGCTCCAGAGTGCCAGCGCCAGCCCCATGGACATTGCAGTGCAGGAGGGTGAGTGGACAGTGGACTGGGCCTGGCAGAAGGTGCTGTCAGCACGCTTTCGCTCGTTGCTACCTCTCTTTCACCCTTCCCCCCAGAATTCTTCCATCATCAGTTAGCTCCATACACACAAAAGAATATTTGATAATAAATGCCACAGGGAACTAGGGAGGAGCACCTGAAATCATACCTGCAGCGGGTATGTTTAACTTTAAGAAAGTACTGCACTGTAAAAATAACGACCCTGTCTGATAGGGGAGCCTTGGTCATCTAATGAATTTCGCCCTTGGCATCACCCTTACCAGAGCAGAGGAGTAGCTATTCTCTGGAAGAAAAGTTAAACTTTATGACTTTTTCAGTTTCTTGAGATTAAGGAAGCTCATAGTAAGAAATGAACCTCACAGTGTGGAATTTCTTCATGAAATGATCACTGGTGGTGACACTAATGGGTCTTCTTCCTGTTGCAGGAAGGCTGACGTGGCTGGTTTATATCATTGGTGCAGTGATTGGTGGCCGGGTCTCTTTTGCCAGCACTGATGAGCAAGATGCTATGGACGGTGAGCTTGTCTGTCGGTAAGTGCTCCCATGGAGGCTTCCTATTTCACTGCTATGACCCTCCCACCCCCTTTTGGGTCGTGAGACCAGGGAACTTGACATGCTTCTGTTAGTGCATTTCTCCCCATTTATAGAATATAAATATAATCTAAGCTGATTGACCATGAAGAACTGTTACAAGTTCAAATTCAAACCTTTTATTAAGTACAGCAACAACCATGCCTGCAGTCCTTACTAAAAAACCATCTGCAGTAATTCAGCAAAGGAAATGATGGATATAGAATTAAGCATATTGGATACAGAGTGGAGAGTAGCTTTTAGTTCTGTTTAAGTGCAGCACCTCAGAGTTAATGAAATGTGGACTGCTTTTGCCTTACCAGAGTAAGTCTAATAGGAAGCTGTGGGTCTTCAACTATCCCCAAAAATGGAATTACAGAATTTCTACAGCCTTTCAAATCTCTTGACCATACACTTTCCCTCATACAGGATCTCAAGTTACTTCGTGTCTGTGATTCTAATCTTACTAAAAACCTGTAAATGAGCATTTAGTGATTTCTGAAACTTTACTTAACATAGAAATAAAAAGGCAGGACTTTTTAATAGCCTGCAGAGGTTCTCAAACCTTTTCTTCAGGACTCTTTACCTTCTTAAAAAGTATGGAGGCCCTCAAAGAGCTTCTGTTTATGTAAGCTATATCTATCGATACTTATTGTATTAGAAAGTAAAACTGAGAAGTTTTTAAAATATTTATGAATTTGTTTAAAAATAACAATAAGCCCATTTCATGTCAACATATGTTTTTTCGTTGTTGTTTTATTTTTTGTTGTTGTTGTTTGTTTTGTGTGTGTGTGTTACGCGGGCCTCTCACTGTTGTGGCCTCTCCCGTTGCGGAGCACAGGCTCTGGACGCGCAGGCTCAGCGGCCATGGCTCACGGGCCCAGCCGCTCCACGGCATGTGGGATCTTCCTGGACCGGGGCACGAACCCACGTCCCCTGCATCGGCAGGCAGACTCTCAACCACTCTGCCACCAGGGAAGCCCCATAATGTTGTTTTTAATAACTATTTTTTCAGAAGAAGTGAATGAGAAAACTGGCTTTGTTTTAATGTCTGGCATAGTAGAAGTCAGCTGGATTCTCCTTTCTGCTTCTGCATTCAGTCTGTTGTGATATCACATGTCTTACAGCCTCTGGAAAACCTCACTGCAGCCCTCATGTGAGAATGCGAGTGAAAGGGCAAATAATGTTTTAGTATCTTTATGAAAGTGGTTTTGTTACCTTGCAGAGAACTGCTACCCTGAAGGGTTCTAAACTTTCAGATGCTCTCCTTAGAGATAAACACATTTTAACATGATGCCTTAGAATTTATTGGTCCCCAGACATTTCAATCCATAATTTTTATTCTTATTCTGAAAATCCCCATTGGTCTCTTTCCACCCCCACTTTATCTGTCAGATGCCTATCTGCCCTTAGGTGCCTTAATCCTGACTAAAGTCTCCACGGCATATCACACTGGCATTTTTTGAAGAGTTGATCAAAGATTTAATAAAGATGAAATCCAATACCTTTCTGATTCTGTAGCCTGCTGTGATACTGTGTGTCATAATATAGATTGAGTTTAGACAGTGTCTCATATACTGGTTCTCAACTTGAGTGTTCCAACACGATGAATGAGTCCAATTCACTCATGATGTCACAAATAGTTTGTTACCTATTTTCACTATCAAAATGCCAAGTGACTCACTTGTAATCGCATCATTCTTATTCATCCCAGCATTCCAGTATGCTTTCTTTTGAGGGGATGGGTGCAGGGAAGAGGGATGAAGTCACAGGTAGCATATCTGCTCTTGGTCCCTGGAAGTGTCACCTGCCTGTGAACATCGTCCTTCATGTGTCTCCTTTCCTTTTATGGCTCCATGAGAAAAAAGATTGAGAGCCACTGGTATTTAGTCCAATTGACCTCATTTTATAAATGAGGAAGTGGGGCTCAGAAAATAAATTGCTTTACCCAGGGTCTCACAGAAGTTTCAAGGATGACCATAACCCTGGTACTAGTGTTTTTTCCACTATTTTTAAGCAATTATGAGTTCTGCCTCCATCTACAGTCTCGGGCGACTGGAAGTTTTAAACATGTAACCGGTCCTTCATACTCCTCGGCTGAGGTTCCTGTAGGTCAGAAATGGAGAATTTTGTTCCCTCAGTGGAGCTTAGAGCTTGCAGAGAATGCCTTTCCAATAGGATGGGTGAGGAGAGGGGACGTGTGCCTACTTCAGGGGAGGTTGGTTTTCTGCAGTGACCAGGATATCCTGCTGTTGAGAGAATCATTGCTCTTCCACCTCTAGGGTGCTCCAGCTGATGAACCTAACAGACTCTCGCTTGGCTCAGGCGGGTAACGAGAAACTAGAATTGGCCATGCTGAGCTTTTTTGAACAGTTTCGTAAGATCTACATTGGGGACCAGGTGCAGAAATCCTCTAAGGTAACAGACTCTCAGTTGGCTCCATTTAGTTCTCACTTCTGGTTGTGGCATTTCTGATTAAGAGAAATGACAGAGAGCAGTTTAGATACAATCTCCAGATTTCATGTATCAGGATAAACCAAATAGCTCCTCTCGGCCTGTAGAATTTGGGGAGACTCATCAAAAAATTGGGTCCATTTTTCTAGTACTTCATGTGCTTAATAAATGACCAGTCAAAACATCTGTTGGTCTCCCCCAAATTGGCAATTCTCAGTCTCTGTACATGAGTTGATGTTCAGAACAACAAAAGGTTTTGACAGTCTTTTTGTAATTTCAGGGTTGAAGATAACTCAGCATCTATCCAGTATTTAGTAATACTTAGAAACTAGCTCATTCCTTCAGTAAAGACTTCCCCAGCATTGTTGTCCAGTTTCTTCTTATATCTTAGGCTCCTGAATGAGGACAAAACAATACTGGGATACGATTTTTCTAATCCATATTTTCTGGTTACTTTCTCTTCCCTAAACACACCACCAGCTGTACCGCCGACTCTCAGAAGTTCTGGGCTTGAATGATGAGACCATGGTCCTAAGCGTCTTCATAGGAAAAATGTAAGTGTTTTGGCTTGCCATCAGCAAGAGTCCCTTGCAATCCTGTTGCAACTGTAAAATGTGATCTTGGCATTGTGCTGCCAGTGCCTTGGTATTCCGGCATTGATCGTTTGCGTCAGAAAATTGTGCATTTGAGTGTGTGACAAGCTGTGCTTAGAGATATGGCCCGGCCCCAGAGCATTCCAGGCTTGTACAGGCAAGGATTTCATTTTGTTCACACAGAATCTCATCTACAGCCTCTGGAATCACGGGTGAAGCCCTGCCATGGCATTAGCAAAACAGACCTTCCTCCCCAGCGATTGGTGCTCAGCTCCTCACCAGATCACCCTGCTGCCAGGATGCCCAGAGTGGGCTTTCACTTTCTGGCACTGATTTCCACTAGGTGTGCCCCCAGGAGCAGAGCCCCACTCTAAAACAAGGCTTACTCCTCTCAAGAAGCATAACACCCTTCGAGAGTCTTGAATCTCCAAAATCTAGTGCTATTGTTTGGATTGTCATCAAAGTTGGAGCTCCTGATTGGCCCTTTTTTATTTTTTGTTTGTTTGTTTGTTTTTTAAGTTATGCCCCTTTGTTTACATTTCCCCCTTTTTAGGAGCTCAATTTATCAAAGCACACATTAGGAGCCAAATAAATATATTACCCAGGGCTTGTGCAATGTGACGTTTTGCCTCCTTCCAACCATCCCAATCCTAAACACTCGTATCCATGAGCTGGTTAATCATTTAAGATGAAAAAAGCAAAGGGGGTCTAAAGGACTCTGCCAGCCAAGAACCCAGAAGCAAGGGCTACTAGAATTCTGCAGCTGACAGTGGATGGTGCAGGTGCAGAATTGCATACGTCTGCATGTTATCACTGCCGCAGAAATCTCTTACCCTTGCTGCAGAAATCAGCCCTGGAGTGCCCCAGAATTCCAAGGGCCTGGGTATGGGCCAGTGTAGCTTTGGAACCAAGTAGTGAAGATTATCTGAAGGATAATTTTTCTAGTCAACCAAATGTAAGTACGGAGATTTTATACCCATTTTTTGTGGTTGTGATGTCTGTGAAGTGGTGATGCAGATGTGTGGTGACTCTTGATGGATGATTTTCTTCTTCTCCCAACTCTCAAAGATACCAGGCACATCAAAAGTGTCTCCTGCTTTTTTTTTCTTTTTGTCCTCCAGCATCACCAACCTGAAGTACTGGGGCCGTTGTGAACCAATCACCTCCAAGACACTACAGCTTCTCAATGACCTCTCCATTGGATATCCTTTTCTAAGCTGGCTTCTGGGCGAAACAGGAACTGTGGAGTGCCACAGTCTTAGAGATCATGGCCTCCTCCATTTCTCTTTTAATTTAGCTGTATGTGTACTTAAGTATCTTCCATTCTCATAGGAACCAAAGACAATACCCAAACAGAATCCAGGAATAATTCCAGACCCTAAAAAATGAGCCAACCGACAAGCTAATAGTCTACCACAGATTAATTCCTGTCTATCTCTAAGATCCAGAAATACCCAACAGGTCTGTCTGATAGGTACACACTCTTTGTAAACAAGGTTTTAGCATAGGTGGCAGCAAAGTCCATCTGAATTTTTCTATCAGCTTATAGGTAGAAGCTGCCTGATTACAAACTTTGCAATAAAAGTAGCCACTACACTTCCTCTTGACTTGGACTCAGTCTGCTGTAAAGGTTGAATTGCTCTAAGACAGCCTTTCACAACCAGGGGTCTGCAAGAGAAGTAAACCCTATAAAAATGATCTGAGTGACTTTTTTCTCAGTTCTCCCAAAGATCGTACATAGCTAGTCTCATTCTAAATGCATAGGAGAGAGGTTAATTCACCACACAGTGGATGCCTGACGTGGGCTTTAGGGCTTAATTCTCTCTTAGAAGCCCCATTGAGAAAAGCTACTCTAGGATATCATGATTCTTGGGGGAAACTGCTGAGTTTTATCTCTTTTCTTACAGATAGGACTTTGGTATGGGTATTCTCTCACTAATCAGTTAAATTCTGCTTAAAAGAGAACACCTGTTTTTCCCATTTGGCAGTGCCATACTCAAATGGTTAAGAAAAATAAGATAGCTGGGTATGGAATTCATAGTACTCTAACCTAGAAAGTGCGCATCCTGCATTAAAGATTCTTAGTTTGCATCACACTTTCCTTGACCCTCTTCCTTTGTCTTTACATACAGTAGTGTAAGGAAACTGGTGAAGCTGAGTGCGGTACAGTTCATGCTGAACAATCACACGGTGAGTGGTTGAGCCCCTCGTCCTGGTTCTGCTCTCCAGCCACACACACACTCTCTCAGCAAACAAGGGAGATGTTTAAGTTGAGCTCCTCGGCGCTGCTGCCGCCAAAGGCTGTGCCCTGACTCCTGTCACACTGCCAGGTTACACTTACTGTCGTGAGAGCTGCTGTTTGGGATCCAGATAACCTGAGTTATGGTGAAGTCACCGACTGTTACTCATATGGAGATAAGTTAGTTGTAGGTAACAATAACAATAGTTTTTTTTAAAAAATTTTAATACCCCTTACACCCTTAAGGAATGATAATAGAGCCATTAGCTTGAAAGGGCTCAGTAATTCTGAAATTACTGGCTTGCATTCTACCTCTGACCCATGTTTTTATCTTTTTAACTTGTTTTCTTTTTTTCAATAGAGCGAGCACTTTTCATTTTTGGGTATTAACAATCAGTCCAACCTGACAGACATGCGGTGTCGAACTACCTTCTACACAGCACTTGGGCGTCTCCTCATGGTGGATTTAGGTACTGCAATAAGTCCTAGAGGCTCATGAAGTAATCTGGCATGGTTCTAAATTTTCACTTGAGGCTAGAAAACTAGATGTGGGGGAGGTCTTTTTTGTTGTTTCAACAGTAACAAAACTAGCTGAAATGACAGTCTGATTTCACCAAGAACAGATCATGCTATCATGGTCCCTGTAACTGGAAGAGAAAAACAGTATGAGTCTGAAGTTTTCATTTGATGTGCAGTGGTTCTAAAATTCTATTCATAATTCTCATCTATAAAATAAGGGAATTGAGAATTCCTAAATGCATCTTGTTAGCCAGATAATCCTCTCCTCCCACACTGAGGTGCAACCCACCTGAGCCGGCCAGCACTCCTCAGTACCCACTTCACTGGCACATGTGAACCAGGAGAGCTTAAGCACCTTTCTGGCTCTGGTTGTGATATTAGCAGTTTGGGCTCAACTTATAAACTGAAGCTTAATAGTATCATAATTTTTTAGCTATTTAAATTTAATCCTACTAAAATTACATTATAAAACCTTCTATATTTACGAAAGATTACTTAAAAAAACAAAAAGAAAGGTATAAAAAGAAGGGCCTCTCCACAAGCGCCTGAATGAAGTTCAAGTCTCATCTAGTTCTCATACCCCAGCCTCAGTCCTTTCTCAACTGACTATAGTTCTCAATTAAGGAAACATAAGCAACATAGTACGTTGTACACATCAGAATCTCCGATATTGAATCTCAGTATTGAAAAAATTGGGGCATCCCCGGACTAGATGATTTCTGCCGTGACGATTTTTCTAGTTTAAAAATTATTTCTATACATACATTTTATTCTGAAATTGCTACTAGTACCTATTGGGATTATCAAGGGACCCCCTCTGAATTATCCTTGGGTCTGCTCATCTGTCATACCATCTTATTTTCCATGCATACACAGCCTTGCATTTTTTTCTGTTGGGGTCACACCCCGGCTTGTTTTCCTTGCAGGAGAGGATGAAGATCAGTATGAGCAGTTCATGCTGCCGCTCACAGCAGCGTTTGAGGCTGTGGCCCAGATGTTTAGTACTAATAGTTTCAACGAGCAAGAGGCAAAGGTGAGTCCTTCACCCACTGATTGATCAGCTTCTGGTTGAGGGCAGTCCCTGAGAGAGACTTGATTGGGTAGCACTGCAGAAAATGGTGCTTATCCATAAATTTTCCACTAATTTAGCTTTTTACTCAATCTCTTGGACTCCAAGGATTTTGAAATAGAAGAACCAGTGTAAGTTTATAAACTCTATTTTTATGTTAAAGTGTGTTCTTAAAACAGCCCTTAGGATTTTTTATCTAAGTTTTTAAATGTATTAGCATCAAGTTATTTTATATGTTTTCTCATTGCCTTTTTAATCTCTGTTGTATATTTAGTTATGCCCCCTTTTCATTTTCAATACTGCTTATTAGTGCTTTCTCTCTTTTTTCTAGACGTCTTGCCAGAGATTTGTTACTTTTTGCTTTGTTTTAGCTCCATTTTATCTGTGTTTTGTATTTCATTCATTTCTACTCTTTATCTTCATACTTTTTCCTTGGTGTTATTCTGTGGTTGTAACTTCTTAACTTTTCAGCCCTTCTTTCCTAATGTAATCATTTAAAACTATAAATATCCCTCTAGGTATATTATTCCACAAGTACTTTTTGGTTTTGGTTTTGGTTTTTTTAATTGGCATAAAACTTACTGTCTTAGCCATTTTTAAGTGAATGGTTTAGTAGCATTAAGTATATTCATATTGTTGTGGAACAGGTCTCCAGAATCCACAAGTTTTGGTAGGTAACATTTTCCATTAGCATTCAGTTCTCTGTATTTTCTAATTTCCATTAAGATTTCTTCTTTGACCCACGAGTCATTTAGAAGGGTTTGTGAATTTCCATACAAATGGAATTTTAAAGTTACCTTTAGTTATTGATTTCTGGCTGTCAGAATGGTCATTTCTTGGTTTTTTGCTTTCCTCATCTTTTTACTTCATGCACACCTGCTCTCTTTACCTATAGATCTCTGTACCAAAACCAGAAAACACTAGACTATTAATATTTGTAGGACTTTTTTGCAGTGTTCATAATGACACTGATACTGAATTTTAGACCCACCAAATAGCTCAGGGGTATTGCCCCCCAAAATGCCAGACTTTACCTGACATTCTAAAATTCTCCTTTTTCATCTTTAGAAAGCCTCTTAGTTTTCTCTCTCCAGATTAGCAGGGAAGTCAGAGAGCAACACCATTTGCCCAACTCGCTTCTCTTTACTTCAGCGTTCTGGGGTCTGAGATGGGTACCATTCAAAGCTAAGGTTAATGTGGAACAGATCAATAACAGGATAGAGTATCAACCACTGTCAAGGATAAATGAGGGATATCAGTGAATATCAGCCCTTTCCCCCATCAAAAAACAAGTAAAATTAATGAAAGAACCACCTTGGCCATGAACTACAACCATCACCATATCTCTGTCGTGCCTCATATAACAAGTCTTTTAGATTGCCCATGTCTTAGACTTAAAATTGAGCTTATGGTATCTGTTCAGGAATAGAACTGTTTGCTTAAAGCAGACTGTTAGCAGAAGTGCAGACATTTTTGATAAATGAGTCAGGATACCCAACTGTGCCTACTGACGACTGTTAGCTTTTGAAAGGGCTTTTATTGCTGTTCAGAGCCCACTAGTAAAAGTTCTACTGAGAAAGAGAGCACTGGATTTGGAGTCTTGGTGTTGTAAGTCCTAATCCTGGCCCTCTTGCCACCTGCCAGCACAACTATGGGCAAATTATTTGACCTCATTAGGTCTCACTCTTTTTCTGTAAAAGTATAGTATTAGTACTTCTATAGGTCCAAGATCCGGCACATCAGTCTAATTTCCAGACACCCCAACCAAAGGGCAGATACCTGTAGACTCTTGTCTTGCTTCTGGCGGAGTCTACATTTGCATTCCTGTGGCACTGGCACCTTTGTAATTAGATGTGGACCAGACCTTTAGGAATATGCCTCTTCTCCCTCTTCTTGTATGTACTTTTTTGCCTTTTTTTCCCCTTATTCTTCTTGAATAAGCTTTTTTGCTTTTCTACTTTTTACATATGATTTGTCACATTAATGTCTTAAAATTTTATCAGCCTCTATTTTTGCCATGATGGGCCAGGAACCATCCCTTTCTCTTGGAATAAAAAGCTTCCAAAATCAATTTTCCAAGTGAAGAGATTCCATTCTAGTATGGAAGAGATCGATTGAGAATATTTGGGAAGGAGTATTTGTTGAATGATGGGAGGAAGAATTTGATTACGGATATGTGAAATCCCCATCAGGTGGTTACAGGTTTGGTTTTTCTTGTATCTTAACATATTTTTGCCTTCTACTACAGCGAACTCTAGTTGGCCTAGTAAGAGACCTGAGAGGGATAGCTTTCGCCTTCAATGCCAAGACCAGCTTCATGATGCTGTTTGAATGGATGTATCCTAACTCAAACTAGGAGCGTACCACAGCAAGCCTTGACTGGAGTGTGAATGGGTGATGAAGTCATCAGGGAAGGTGGGGGGAAGGAGTTGTGAGGCAAAAGAAGGTGAAGAGTTACCCAGAAGGCCTGCCATATGTCTTGTAAGCTGTCATTCCACAGTGGTCCAATAATATGATGCCGCCTGCTTTGGTCACTGAGATTGGGAAATGAGTGAGGTGGCTTCTCAGTTTCTCTTTTGGGTCCCAGTTATACACATGCCTGTGGAATTGTTGCATGGGAATTTTGCTACACTTAGAAAAGAGAGACATTACAGTCTACTAAAAAAGACGGCTGTACTAGGAATTAGAATGTCTGACCTTACTAACTTCATAACCTTGAACAAATCACTTCAAATCTAAGTGCCTCTGTCTCTCGGATAGTTAGGTAAAGGAACTAGCTGCTTCCCTGTCACATTACAGAAGTGGTAAGAGGACAGAACAATATGAAATACATTGTGCTCCTCAGAAGAAAGGCATTATGTAAATTACAATGTGTCATTAGATGCCTATTACAAGTTAAAGGACACACATCGCTTTAGCACCTTCTGGTTAGAAAGACTCTTAAGATTAGCAAGGAAGAGACGGGAAATTAGAGAACTACAATTTGGTAGACTGTGCTTGACCAGTGCTGAGAAATTATTGTAAGTTCTGTACCTTTCTGGATTCAGAATTCTTCCTTAGCTTTTCATTTACAGCTACCCATCCTACATGCCAATTCTCCAGCGGGCAATTGAGCTATGGTACCATGATCCAGCCTGTACCACACCTGTGCTCAAGCTAATGGCTGAATTGGTTCATAATAGGTAAGCAGGGAGATTTTCAAAGGGTACAGCTGCCCTTTTATCTGAGCGATCCCTAAGATAATTTGCTTTATCTAGTGTTTTCAGCAGATTGTGGAAGATATTAAGATTCACTGCTGTCAAAATTTGAAAACCTCTAAAAGATTATAGTGTATGTTTTTATTTGTTTGAAAGAAGGGTGTCCCCAACCACACAATGCCATAGCTGCATGCAGGAAATAAGTCACTTTAAAAAGAGTCTCAAGGGGCCTCCCTGGTGGCGCAGTGGTTGAGAGTCTGCCTGCTGATGCAGGGGACACGGGTTCATGCCCTGGTCCGGGAAGATCCCACATGCCGCAGAGCGGCTGGGCCCGTGAGCCATGGCCGCTGAGCCTGCGCATCCGGAGCCTGTGCTCCGCAACGGGAGAGGCCGCAACAGTGAGAGGCCCGTGTACCGCAAAAAAAAAAAAAAAAAAAAGTCTCAAGATAGCCACTCTTAAGAGAAGTGAATTTGGCAACCAAAATTCTGATTTCCCTGCCCACATGTATAAAAGTTAACATTTAGCGATGATGCCACGTCCATCACATTCTATAGTTCACATTTCATAGAGACTATTGAGAGGGATGCAGACATGTTAGAACACTCAACACTCTTTCTGCAGAAAGGGATTTGTTAGGCAGATTACAGCTGGATTGGTAAAGATTTATCTTAAAAGTGAGAAAGATTTCCAAAATACCACATTCTAGATTTGCCCAGCAACTTAGGGATGGAAAGGAAAGAAAACTCTAGCACCTTGACTTCACTAGGATTTCAGGTCTGTATCTGCCTCTTAAGGCACCCTGAGAATTAATAATTTTTAAAACTGTCTTAGTGAAGAAGTGGGTAATATTCATAGAAGCTATAGCCTCCCATGAGGCTTATAGTTAAGACTTGTTCATTTATACAATAGACATTTAAGAACATCTACTCTTTGCCACTTAGGCACTTTCATCTCGATTGTGCCAGACAAAACCTCTGCCCACTTAGATGTGCATTCTGGGGGGACGACAGTAAAAACAAAGTGTGGAAGATAATTTCAGACAGTGGTACATGCTATGAAAAGTTAAATAAGGTAATAAAACAGAGGGGAATTGGAAGGAGAGAAGGCCTCTCAGAGAAGGTAATATGAATGAGCAGAAAGATTCTGGTATCCCTGCAAGGATAAGGGGGAAAAGCATTCTAAACAGAAAACAACTGCAGAGGTCCCAAGATGGGATGAACTTGCTGGGACTTGAGACAGCAGAATGCCACTGGCTGGAGCCTGGTAAAGGAGGGGAGGTCAAGGTAGGCGACGAGTCAGACAGATCGTGTGGTGACTTAGTACAGCGGTAGTGAAGAATGGCGTGTACTCTCATTACACGGGAAGCTACTGGAGTATATTAAGCAGGAATTAAAATGGTATCATTGACATTATTTAAAGGTCTCATTCTGGCTACATGTGGAGAATGAGACTACAGGGGCAGGAGTGGAAGCAGAAGGACCACACGGGAGACGGGTGGGTTCAGGGCATATTGTAGAGCTGGATCTTGATGGATTCTGTGTAGGGAGGGGAGGAAGAAAGAATCAAGAGGACTTCTGGGTTTGAGACCTTAGCAGCCATGAGGTCCGTGACGCTCATTAAGCAGGAGAACAAACCAAGGAGGAGGAGCTCTGGTCTAGGGCACAGTCAGGAACCCGAAACTCAGGTTGTTGACATCGTCTGCCCTCCTGACCTCACTCCCCTTGTAACATTCTCAGTTCCTTTACAGCTTTTCCTCTTCTAAAGTGGACACGATGCTCGTACCCCTCCTTCAGTTGCTACTGAAGCTGTAAAGGTGAATGTAGATTAAAGTCTGAAGGGCTGTGAGTTAGTACGACCAAGAAGTGACTATGATAAAAGCTAAACTTTAAGCAACTTGAGAATTTTAAGAGAATAATTTTATCTACTGCCTCATTTTCTTTGTTTCTTTTAAACGTTTTCAGCTTGAGCAGCAGAACTTGAATCTAGTATGTTGGTCTTCAAGATACAAGCTACATCACTGGTTATCTTGGGTTAACTTGGTTATTTCACATTAGGATAAGTAATCTGCATGTCTCCGTGCAAAAAGTATCACCTAACGTACTCAGGGGAGAGCCTGAAGTAGCCTAGTCTTCCAGCAACATACCTCTGACTTTGTCTCCTCTGTGTTCTCTGCTCAGATCCCAGCGACTCCAGTTTGATGTCTCTTCCCCCAATGGCATCTTACTCTTCAGAGAAACCAGCAAGATGATAACAATGTATGGTAAGTGCTTAAGAGGAGCAGAACCCTGGAAGTGAGTTCCAGCTCAGTCACCCCTCTGCAGTGTGGGTCTCATACGCTCGTGTCACAGCGCCAGCTGGTGCCAAGAGGATTGAGGCAGTATGTGAACTGTCAGTTACCACGTGATTGAGTAAATATATATCTTGTCTACTCAGGCAATCGCATCCTGACACTAGGAGAGGTCCCGAAGGATCAGGTCTATGCACTGAAGCTCAAGGGCATCTCCATCTGCTTCTCCATGCTGAAGGCTGCTCTCAGTGGGAGTTACGTCAATTTTGGAGTCTTCCGTCTCTATGGGGATGATGCCCTGGACAATGCTCTACAGACCTTCATCAAGCTGCTTCTCTCTATTCCCCACAGCGACCTCCTGGTAAGCCCTAAGCGTCGTTGACAGGATCCGAGCCCTACGTCATGTCAGTCTTTTTTTTTTTTTTCTGCTGAGACCATGATTGAATGTTTCTCTGAAGAACTAGAAGCTGGCTCCACCTAGGTCTTCTGTCTTCCCGTCTGAAGGGAGCTAAGCTATTTTATTGAAGATCTTGCTCCACACATGCTGAGGTACACAGCAGCTAAGCCGATTTTCGTCCTCCTTCTCCCACAGGATTACCCCAAGCTCAGCCAGTCTTACTATTCACTACTGGAAGTCCTGACCCAGGACCACATGAACTTTATTGCAAGCCTGGAACCTCATGTCATCATGTATATTCTCTCTTCCATTTCTGAAGGACTTACTGCACTTGGTAAGCACCTGGGTGGGCGGGCGGGTGAGCTGGTTGGTTGGTTTTTACCACTTAGCTAAACAGAAGGAGAGTCTTGCCCCAGCATCCAAAAGGATTACTGCTTTGGGGAGCGCATCCTAACAACAGAGTGTATAATTCATGGGTACGTTCTCAGGCAGCAAATACTTAGTGATGCCCTCCTGTGGACCAGGCACTGTGCTTGGCACTAAGGGTACAGTAATCAGTCCTGTCCTTTAGGAGTTTTTTATCTGGTAGATGAAATAGACATGTAAACAGACAACTGCCTGTTTACCACCCTTACCTGTGTACACACAGCAGTAGGGTAAGTACGGAGTGCTGTGGGAGGGCTCGGGAAGAATACCTAAACTCCTGGCTTTGAGGAGGTAGGGTCCTGCAAGGCTGGCTGAAAGAGTTGGCATCAAAGCGTAAACCTAACAGGTGAACCGGCCTTATCAGATTAGTGGAGGAAGAAGCTTCCTAGCAGCAGGAACCGCAAGTACTAGCACCTGTTGGCAAAAAAAACCCCAGGAAATCCAGATGGCTGGCACACTCGTGCAGAAGAGAAGAGGGGGAATGAAGTGAAGCCGGAGGGAGAGAGAGAAGCAGGGGCAAATCTGGAGATCACAAAGGCTGCCCTTCAGCCATATCAGTATGTTTGGGTTCTATCCTTAGGGCAGTGGAAGGTTTTACACAGCTAGCTCCATAAGTTTTTTCATCCTGTTCTACCTGGTTCTTGTCAACCATTTTGTTACCACGCTGCATCCCAGCAGTCTTAGTCAGTGTGTATGTGTTCAGAGAATACAGTACATTTTTATCTTAGGCTGAGCAAAACATAAATAGGAAGATTAAGTCAACTGCAAAATAATCACAAAATATTGCCAATGCACAGAGAATGACTTTGGATTGTCTGCTGTGGTGAGTTAGCCACACCTCTGCTCTGGGCCACTTCTTTGATACGCACTTACCTCCAGCAGGGGGCGTAGCCGTATCTAGAACAGTCCAGCCGGGGTATCAGACCCTGCTTTGGAAGGCTGTTTTTTAGCTTCTTGAAAATAGGGGGACCTCTGCATGAACGGAAGCAGCATGCTTTACTCTTTTAGGCCTGTGGCCTGTGCCTCACCTAGTCAGCTCTGTCTGCAGGCTGTGCTGCAGTGTCCCCTTAATAAAATGAATAGACAAGTCTGCAGCTTCCCACCACACACTCCCCCGGAGATGCTATAGATAAACAAATATTACAGCGCCCCACTCTAACGAACTGTAGGTGTTGATAGGCTGTATTAGTTTAGTGACAGTCACCCAGGTAACTCAGAATATAGGCTCACACTTCAGACTTGGATTCTAATCACAGTTCGTCCAGTGACTAGCAGTGTGACCTGGAGGCAAGTCACATAACCTCTCCAAACTTCAGTTTACTCATTGGTAAAATGGAACACCTACCTCCTGGAGTTCTCAAGAGGATGAAATAGAGATGATAACCTGTAAAGTCCTTGGCACAATGTTTGGCACAATAAAAATACTTGCTATATTGTAAGCTATTTGATATTTTTTATGAAGCATAAGACATAAATCCACATCATATTGAGTCAATAATTTCAATATTGTTTATACTGTTCTCTATTATGACAGGCTCATTTTCAAACTTAGAATTGGACCTTGCTGTATGATGAGGGTGAGAGGTTAACAGGCAGCATCCCAAGCCGTGGTCTTGGCTGCACTGACCACAGTTCCCAGTCTGACTGGGGACCTCTGTGGGATCTCAGCTAAGGGCAACTTATGTTCACCCGAGTCACCATGACCAGCTTAGTATCCCTGCTCTATTCCACCCCTCCCCCCTTTCTTCCAGACACCATGGTATGCACAGGCTGCTGCTCCTGCCTGGACCACATTGTGACATACCTCTTCAAGCAGCTTTCACGTAGCACCAAGAAGAGGACAACGCCCCTGAACCAGGAGAGTGACCGCTTTCTGCATATCATGCAGCAGCATCCAGAGATGATCCAGCAGGTAAGGAGTATGAGGGCTAGGAGGCAGTGTGGGTGTCCCACGGTGGGAGAAGCTCTCTGTGAGAGAGGAGAGGCCAGGCAAGATGAAGAGTCTGACTAACATCTCACCTGGTTAATGCTGCCAAGGTGAATTTTACACCTTAAAATTGCAGTGGATTTTCAGTTACCTGAGTAATCACTGGATATGGATATAGAAAATCTGAAAAAATCAAATTCTGAATTGTTCTCCGAGTGTCACAATAACCCCCATGCCTTGGGCCTGTCCCATGAGCACTATCCTCCTTCCGTGACAGTGACTTTGCTCATCCATTGCTGTAAATGGAGCATGAGTTAGCAGTATCCAGCTGTAAAACTTGTACTGCCACTTGCAAAACAGAAACAAGAGTGCAGGACAGGGAATTTCCTGGCGGTCCAGTGGTTAGGAGTCCAAGCTTTAACTGCCAAGGGTGTGGGCTCGTTCCCTGGTTGGGGAACTAAGATCCCTGCAGTCCTCATGGCGCAGCCAAAAATAGATTGTACCACCTTTGCTTTCAATTTAAAAAAAAAAAAAAAGAGGGGCTTCCCTGGTGGCGCAGTGTTTGAGAGTCCGCCTGCTGATGCAGGGGACACGGGTTCGTGCCCCGGTCCGGGAAGATCCCACATGCCGCAGAGCGGCTGGGCCCGTGAGCCATGGCCGCTGAGCCTGCGCGTCCGGAGCCTGTGCTCCGCAACGGGAGAGGCCACAACAGTGAGAGGCCCGCGTACTGCAAAAAAAAAAAGTGCAGGACAAAAAGAGATAACTGACCATGTGGAGATCAAACCATATGCTTACCATAATTTTATTTGTATGCAACATCTTTTCAAAAATAAGATTTGCAGGAATATACCAGATAAAAATACATAAGGAAAAAGAATCAGCGGAAGTAGACTTTTAGCCAATATTTTAACCAATCTCATCTTTGTCTACGTTGTTCTCTAAAGGAGTAGTGAACATCCCCAAAATGTTATAAAGCTCTCTCTTCTGAGAAAAGATCCTGGGAGCTACAGTGCAAGGTGATTTTGCCTATTATAATCATTTACTTGACCCATCCCATTACCCACAAAACTCTAGGTTAACTGGAAAGGCCCATTTTTAATTGAATTTTCAAACCAATTTAAAGAACAAGAAAGGATGTATCTTAGAAACAAAACTTACCTTGTAATAGAAGATTTAAATGAAGCTTCATGAAATATTCGTCTGGTTTACTCTAGATAGAAAAGACCTTCAACCTAATAAACACCTCTGTTTGGAATCTGTAATTCTATCTTGAGTAGCCACACACTAGGTCACTGCCTCAGATTCTTCATTTCCAGATGCTGTCAACGGTGCTGAACATCATCATCTTCGAAGACTGTAGGAACCAGTGGTCTATGTCCCGACCCCTACTCGGCTTGATACTACTTAATGAAAAGGTAAGAGAACAGCTCCCTGGTGTCCAGGGCACTGAGAAACACTTACAGCAACACCCTACGGTGGTGAAAGAGGGAAAGTGGCCCATTCTCTGAGCATGTCCTATTCATGCTCTGAAAGGCATATAAATCACTTAACGGTTAGAAGTCAGCACCTGTGGCAGTTCAGACAAAAGGGAAAGGATGAGGAAGTGTGACAAGGAGAGAAGATACCTAGAGATCAGAGCACCTAAGGCCTAAGTTCTAGTTCCAGCTCTGCCATAAACAGACATAAATAAGTCTAGAGGTTCCTATAAAAGAAGAATCTGGATCAGATGACCCTCACAGCATTTACAAATTTAAAATTCTAGATTTTTAAGTAAGATAAAGATATATTATCCTACAGGTGCTTGCTTGAACTTTAAGAAAAACCAAGTATCCAATTTTAATAGATATTCCATTTCTTGGAGGAGAACACTCCTTCCACTCTGCAGATGATGGAGGGCTAGTCAGCCTTTCCCCATCTTCTCTCCTTACTGCCCCCCCCCCACTTTGCCCTACAGTATTTTTCTGACCTAAGGAACAGTATCGTGAACAGCCAGCCACCAGAGAAGCAGCAGGCTATGCATCTGTGTTTCGAAAACCTGATGGAAGGCATTGAGCGAAATCTTCTAACGAAAAACAGAGACAGGTGAGTGTAGAAGGCTCTGGCAAGAAACCCTAGGCAACTGTTACTTTTCAAATCATTGAAATGAGGGAGACTCCTTAAAAGTCTTTTAGAGGCCGTCTAAAGCAGTGCTGCCCAATAGAAAAGCAAGCCACAAAGTAATTTTAAATTTTCTAGTTGCCACAACTAAAAAGGGTAAAAAGAAACAGACAACATTCATTTTAATATATTTTATTTAACCCATGTATCCAAAATAATGTGTCCATGTGTAATCAATATTTTTAAATTGAGAATTTTAAGATTCTTTTTGTTGTACTAAGTCTTCAAGATCCTGTGTATTTTACACTTAACAGGGCATCTCAATTCATATGCTACCTTTTTTTTTTTTTTTTGCGGTACGCGGGCCTCTCACTGTTGTGGCCTCTCCCATTGCGGAGCACAGGCTCTGGACGCGCAGGCTCAGCGGCCATGGCTCATGGGCCTAGCCGCTCCGCGGCATGTGGGATCTTCCCGGACTGGGGCACGAACCCGCGTCCCTTCCATCGGCAGGCGGACTCTCAACCACTGCACCACCAGGGAAGCCCCATATGCTACATTTTCATCAGAAATACTTGATTTGTATTTAGATTTCATAAAACTTACAGTTGCAATTAGATTCCCATACTCAAGTTGTTCCAGACATTCTTAGAAGTTGTCCAATAACTGAATTGAACGTCAGGTTTTTCTAAACTGATTTTTAAATTTTCTTTAATTTTAATTAATTTAAAATATGGCATTTTAATTAAGGTGCGATTGGGGAACTGAATTTTAAATTTCTTTTAATTGGATTCAGTTCCTCAGTTGCCCTGAGCACAGTTCAGGTGGTCTACAGCCACGTGTGGCTAATGGCTGCCATACTGGACAGCACAGGTCTCTTGGCATTAAGAAATGAGACAGCTTCATCCTCTCCCAGCTCTCACTTCATGAGGGTTACTTCCCGTCTCTGTCAGTGAGATTCCTTTTGTGCTGCCATGAACCCAAGGTGATCCTCAGAGCCCCAGATTTGACCAGATCTCGAGGCCTGCCGTGAAGTTGTCAGGTAGAAAGGGGTGCAAAACTAGCCCAAACTTTCCCTTAAAGTCTTAAGACTGAGATTAACTGACCTTAGAAACAACCGATTCATACGTTCTGCCTCTCAGTAGCCACTTGTCTGCTAGAAACATTTTAGGCAAAGATCTTTCCCTTCCACCCTGCTCCCCCAACCTCCATGCATCCTCTCTGTAGGTTCACCCAGAATCTGTCAGCATTCCGTCGAGAAGTCAACGACTCGATGAAGAATTCCACTTACGGCGTGAATAGCAATGATATGATGAGCTGACACCTCCTTGGACTCTACCTGTACAGAGCAGCGTCCCTTTGGTCTGGCCCAGAGGGGCGAACAATTACAGTGGAGAGGGCCTGGCTGATCCCGGCCCCCTCCTCCAGGGGTGTGGGGAAAATGGCAAAGGTCAACTAGCTTCTTCCCCAGGGAATAGGGGTGTGAGTGCACTCACTAGGGGGGGCAGGGCGCTGCTGGTTCCTGGGGGATTGGGTGGGAAGGGTGGTGGGAGGAGATAGAGACACAAATGTGTGAGACTCCAGCCCCCTCCTCCTGGGGCCGCCCACGGGGAAAGAACCCCAGTGTCCTGTCACAACCTGCCTTGTATAAACATGTACATTTTTTCATAACATTTTGAACAAGGTTTATATTGACTCAAGTTTAAAAACAAAGTGTGACTGAAAAATTTTTACAGAGTCTAGTGCACCAATGCTGATGTGAGGGGTTATGTATGCGAGTGAGGAAAAAATGTGTATTCTGGTGGCCTGAAGCTTTACTGGACGAGGATGTGTGAACGTGCAGAGATATATTTAGTGACACAGTGTAGAGAGGCAAAAAGAAAAAAAAGAAAAAAAAAGTAAAAATTCCAAATGTATATTTTTTCTTATTACCCTTTCCTTGCCCCCCAAATTATCACTTCCTGTTACTGTATCACCCTTGTTATTAGGAACTCTAAGCCATGCGGAGCACCATCCCTCCCCCTTCAACCTAGATGCTGCCCTAGGTCCCTTGGCCTCTTGCGGTGACAGACAACTCCAGCTAAAAGTGTTTGGTGTTCTTAGCTTCATCCTCTTTCCCACTTTGCTTATCCCCATCCTCAGACATATGCCTCTTGCTTTTAAAAGCCAGATGTAACTCTATGATTTAGGGTTCTCGGTCTCTGTACAAGTGGAGACCAGAGAGAAGGAATTAAGCCAGTTGCTCTCCTGTTGAGCAATCTGGATGAGTCCACCAGAGGCCCAGTCGTGTGTGGCCAATAACGTTTAGTCTTCCCCAGCCCTCGAGGCAGTGTGTGTGGATGTGTGCGTGTGGATATTTATATATGTACCCTGCACTCGTGAATGTATGAACTGGGGGAAGTTACTACAGCGGAGGGGTTCTTAATAACAAGGTCTACCTAGCATGAAGTATTTAACATTCTCCCACCCCTTTAAAAATATACATTTTTATAAAATGAAAACCATAATAAATGTTTTGAATATTAAAAAAAATTAACCTACGGAGGAAAATTAATGGAGAAAGCTATTTGCCTTGTACTTTTTCCACAATTGTTGCTGCTAGTTGTACGCATCTCTAGTTCAGCTCTTGCCCATGGGACACTCATCAATTAGGTTTTTTTTTTATTTCTCTCCTCTACCCCCAGAAACAAGCCTGTTAATTTTTTTTTCCTTCTCCTCTGGCGACTGTGTGGTGAATCCTTTCTTGCGTGATCAGGTTGCGGATAGACTTGTAAGGGTGTTTGCTGCATACAGTGTAAGCATTGTGACCGCCAATAAACTTCAATGGTTTCTACTGACCTGGTTTCAGCAATCAAGTCTAGTGTGTCTGCAGGGACATGTCTCACTCTGAACTCATGAAGATGTTTGGAACATGCATTCCTAAAAGCCAGTGGGTGACAAGCATCCCTCAACCTTGTGAAATTAGCTTCTCATTGGACTAAGTCTGACTCAATGTCATTTAAAAATAGGATTCATTTAGTTGATATATATCTGTATATAAAAAATGTGCTGGGTCCACAGTTATAAAAGTGAAGCCACTTACGAGCTTCCAGGTGGTAACCAAGAAAGAATAATTGCAGAAATCCCAGTTTAGTTAATGTTCTGACATATGCTCCTTAACGTGGGCTGGGTTTCACTCATTAGACCCCGACAAGTTCAAGGATAAGTCTTATCCCCCAAAATACTTGGCAGACCTCATGAGCCAGAACTGTCAAATGAAGAACACTACCAGGAACAGGGACTGTTCCTCATCCCCCATGCTATGTAGTGCCTAGGTGTTAAAGAATTTAGTTGCCAGGAACATTGAAAAGTATTAAGGTTCTGCGATACCTACCTGTACCTTAATGCAGAGTTGTATTCAAAAATCACAGACTCTAGAGAGCCACTCTTGTCCACTAGACATACTGCTACCTTTGTCTGCTGTTTCGGTCTCTGGCCCAAAGTTATTTCACAGGCCCCCCCCCCAAAAAAATGTATTCTAATAGCTGGAAGGCAAATAGAATTGATTCATCTTAGCCAAGTCTGTCTCTAAACCGAATAGAAAATGGTCAGGCTGCATTAATATGTAGAACACACCAGTCACATGTTCCAGTGACCTGGAATTCTAATTCTGCAGTAAATAAGACAAAAAAATAACTTTCTCACAGGTACTTGAAGAAGAAACCGTCTCCCCCAACTATCCTGAGCTGCTGATTGACCAGCAAAACCCCATACCCCTCCCTTTCCTTCCACAAAAACAATTTCAGAAGAAACTCACCAGAGCTGGTGTCTCCTCAGTGCAGCCCTAAGCACAGTCCAGTCATGACTAACTGCCATGGGGAAAATCTTCCCCAACCACATCAAACTTTTTAAACAGTGAAGCTGCTCCTTTCTTAATTGACAGTTATAAGAGGGTGACCCAGAAAACAGCCTTTCTTTCTGATCAGTTATCAGCAATTTCACGTGACTCAACCTAGTAAATGTGCAGGCCAGTTATCTTTAAACCTTGGTTTCCTCAAGACATCTTGTGGAGGTCTTATTCAGTTGAAGCATGAGTTTATTACCGTCTAGGCTATCCTGGGCATCAAGTCAAGTGTCTTTTGACAGTGTTTCCTGACACAAACTGTACACTGACAAAACACCTAAAGTCTTGACTGAGGATTATTAAACTGTGTTATGTATGTATGTATATATTGGTTTGCTGGCTCTGCCAACGAATAGGGTTATTTATTCCCACGAAAGTATAAATCAGACAAAGGATGAAGGATGAAATTTTAGGTTTTTAGATTTTAAGAAGCAAGGACTTTCAGCCAAGTATCATTTTTCTAATGACAAATGACAACCTACTAAGAAATAATAGTTTTGTATTCTGCAAACACAAACTTATTCTTCAGAACTTGTTTTCTTCCCCCCAAGTGGAAAAATATTCTAATACCTTATGAAGTTTCAACCAAGTTGAAAAACAGACCACTTTTCAAAATATCCATGGTCATGGGGTAAGATGAATTAACTCCAGAGAGCCCAAACACCTCTCTATATCCTATCTACCACCAGCCAACCCTCCCGCCACCCAAGATTTTCAGCTAGATCTACAAACGTTAAGTTGCCATGTGCAGCTACCCAAGTGCCAAAGCAGAAAAGGAAAGCAAAGATAATTACAGGGAAACTGCAAAAGCCGTAACTGATTAACAGGGCCTGGGAAAATGTAAATGACTGTAACTATTTTAAAGTCCTAGTTCTTTAAATATTTTTAAAGTAAACTTGAAAGGATAAAAAGGTACTCACCAGCCATAATTAATACAACAACCGATTAGGTGGTAAATAACGTCTAAGAGGATTCTTGCCTCCGTAGCATGTCTCCTGGGTCCATCACATCTACTTTGGGTTTCTTAGATACCCTGGAATTCACTGGTCAGCCACTTTTGTGTATTTCAGGTCAATGGGTCACTAAACAAATCAGCTGCCAGACAGTGGGACATCAAATGATCAGAATGGAGGATGAAATCAAGCTTGCCATATTATGCCTCCTTCCTCAGAAAACCCTTGTGGTTCTCAGGACTGCCTGACTGCTGCCGTCTGTTCATTCATCTGCATCCACTATAAGCCAAATATCTTTTTGAGGGTCAGCAACAGAAAAGGAAACTAAACAGAAAAGCAAAGAACATCATTTGCAAAAGGCAAATTCATTGCCACTCTTGTGTGTAAGATCCCCAACAGTACAAACTGATTCCAAAACAGTGTAGTGAACAATACTTATACAAGCACCGTACACAGTTATACTTTAAGTTCTGCTTGACAATCATGAAGACAGACAACTCATAATAAATGTTAAGCATAACAGCATCACCTGTATGGCCCAAACCATCCCATTACTGGGTTACAAAAGAATGAAGAGTGACAAGTGGGGAATCTCCTAACCCCTACTGGATAACGAATTAATCAAGTCCATGCATATCTGGATTCAAGGTCTGGAGGACAACCAAACCCAGGATAAAAACTGATTTAACTGGACAATGGATTTGGCCTTATGTAAAGCTCGGAGGGGCCACTCTTCCCGCGTCTGATAGTAGTGAAAGGGTGGGCAAAGGTAAGAGCAGTACCTTCGAAGCCAGAACCCACACCATACCTCCTCAGCTCTTAAAGACTGATGACACTGCAGTGAGAGTAAGGCCTCCCCAAGGCTGAATTAGTCCACCTGGAAAATTAGTGGCAATGAAATCACTTTTCAGTTTAAGTATATAACAGGCCATTATCATTTCTATTTACCAGGAAACCAGTTCCCGACCCTTTAACACCTTGCGGTCTGGGACATGTCACAAAGCAAACAAGTCATAAACTACCAGCCGAGGAGCTGGGTGCAGGAGAACGCTTCTACCCAACTAGGCCGCGGCCGCTGCCATATCTTCCTCCACATCCTACCTCGTGCCTTTAACCCCGTCTGCAGGGCCCTCTCCTCTCGGTCTAAACTTTCTTGCCCTTTGCTCACCTTTACAAACCCAAAGTAGAGTCCCACTTCCTCTGTGAAGTCTCCCCCTACTGTCCCTAAGTCTCACGGGTTTATCTGAGTTATTGCTAACCCCACTCCCTCCTCGTCCCAGCAACCAAAACGTGCTCCTCAGGAGCCGGGGCCACACGGAAAAGATCATAATGAGTGAAAGGATGTGTATCTGGGGCGTGGGAAAGTCTGCAGAAGATGGGAAGTGGGAGTTGGAGAGTAACCGCACCTTCATTTGGGTGAAGCCCCTGCAGAGCGAGCCCTGGGCTGCCTGCGTTGAGCGGGTTAAATTCACATCGTTACCACAGGCCTCTACCAAACGGAAAAGAGCAGAAGCCTCTGACACCAGCCGCACGCGCTGCGAAGGAAAGAGAAAGAACTCACCCCCAACCCGGCACAACTTCCGAACAAGCCTCCGCGCCCCGGAGGCGTTTCGGGGCGTTCCTTCCGTCCCCGCCGCGCCTGCGCACTCTCCCCAGGCGCGTCCTCTCCGCGTCGACGCTCACCCCACTTCCGCCGCTGTGCGCAGGCGCAGTCATGACTCCTTAAGGCTGGTGTCCTCTTTGGTTGCCGGGGCGTTCTTCTTGGGCAAGGCCAGAGTTGGGCCGTGTGCCCGGTGGGGGTATCCACGGTGATAGTCACAGAGGCACTGTTCAAGGACTTGATCCCTGGATGGGAAGAACTCAGTGGAGTGGGCAAACAAGCTGAAAAGGTTGATCATTGCGCGCTCTGTTTGCTCTGGGATAACTGAGGAGCCACCAAGAGGAGCGTTAACGCAGGAACGAGCTAATCGGAAGAAGACAGGGAAGAACACTCAAGCAGCGCAAAAACCCTGAGGCATGAAACATCTTGTACCTTTTTAGGAGCTGCAAAAACAGTATGACTGGAGGGAGAGTGCAGTCCTCTACGTGTCTGGATGAAGGGTGGGGCACAAGAGGTTGGGATTTGATCCTAAAAGCCATTAAGTTTGAAAGCAGCCTAGTGACCAATCTGTAACTCACCAACTAGTGAGTAATAAAGATTTGAACCAAGACGAGGGCTGTAGAGAGAGAGCTGGGAAATACTGGGGTCAAGGGGTGGAATCAACAGGACTTTGGGAGAGTACAGGAAAGTGGATTGTAGTATGATTCAATTGTAGTATGCTTCTGCTTTTGCAAGCAGAGCACCTGGAATTCAACAAAAAATCAGAAAATAGAAGAGGGAACACTCCCAATCATTTTATGAAACAAGCACTCCCTCATACCAAAACCAAAGACATTATAGAAGAAAAAAGAAAACTTCAGGCTGATATCCTCATGAACATGAATGCAAAAATACTTAACAAAATATAAACAAATCAAATCCAGGAATATATAAAAAAGCATAATACATCGTGACCAAGTGGGATTGGTCCTAGAAATGCCAGGTTGGTTTAAAACATTGAAAAAATCAGTAACTAATTCATATAAACAAAGGCAAAAAAGTTGGTCCTCTCGATAGATAAAAAGCATATGGCAAAATTCAATACTCATTCATAATAAAAAAAAATTCTCAGCAAACTAGGATTAGAAAGAAACATTCTTAAGAAGACATCCATGAAAAACCTACCACCAACAACATACTTAAAGGCGAAAGACTGAATGTTTCCCCTAAGATGGAAAACAAGGAAAGGATGCCCACTGTTACCACTTCTATTCAACATTGTACCTGAGGTCCTAACTAGAGCAAATAGGCACAAAAATCAATAAATATAGAAATAAAAGACACACAGATCAAAAAGGAAGAAGTAAAACTGTCTTTATTCACAGATGTTGTGATTTGGGGTACAAAAAAGCTACTGGAACTAATAAATGAATTTAGCAAAATCAGAATACAAGGTCAGTATATGAAAGCCAACTGTATTTCTATATACTAAAAACAAATTATTAGGACATGAAATTTTGAAGTATATACTATTTGGTATAGCATCTGAAAACATGAAATACATAGGAATAAATTTAATAAGAGGTGTGCTGGATCTGAACACTAAAATCTGTAAAACATCGCTGAGAAAATTAAAGATCTAAATAAATGAAGCGATTACAACGTGTTCATGCATTGGATGTCTCAAAATCGGGATGACAATTCTCCCAAAATTGAACTATGCATGCAACAGGATCCCAATAAAATCCCAGAAGGCTTTTTTTTTTTTTTTTTTTAGAAACTGGCAAGCTGATTCTAAAATTTATAAGAAAATGCAAAGACTCTGGAAGAGCCAAAACAGTTTTGAAATAGAAGAACAGAGTTGAAGGACTCAACTACCTGATTTCAAGATTTACTATAATGCTACAGTAGTCAAGACAGTGTGGTATCAGCACTAGGGTAGACAGACCAATGTAACAATAAAATCCAGAAATAGACCAACATATATGGTTAATTGATTTTTGACAAAAATGCCAAGGTAGTTCAATAGAGAAAGAGTCTTTTCCAAAAATGGTGCTAGAGGAATTAGATAACCACTTAGGAGGAAAAAAAGGAACCTTGACCCTTACCAAACACTATGCACAAAAATTAACTTCAAATGGATCACAGTTTTAAAAGTGAAAGCTCAAACTACAAGGCTTCTAGAAGGAAACAGGAAAATTTTTAATGGGTTAAGCAAAGATTTCTTAAAATACCAAAAGCATAAGGCATAAAAGAAAGAAATATTTGACTTCATCAAATTTTTAAATTTCTGCTCTCCAAATGATACCATTTTTTTAAATGAAAAGACAAGCCATAGATGGGGGTGAAAAATCTTTGGAATACGTATACTTGACACAGAACAGGCATCCAAATATATATAAAGAACCACAATTCAATAAGAATAACTCAATTTTAAAATGAACAAAATATTTGAACAGGTATTTTTGCAAAAGAAGATACACAAATGACCAATAAACATTTGAAAAAATACTCAACATCATTTGTCATCAAAAAAAGATAAATAAAAACCACATGTCACTATATACATCCACTAGAATGGCTAAAATTAAGAAGACTGACAATGCCAAGTGCTGACAAAGATGTAAAGCAACTGGAATTTTCATACATTTCTGGTAGTAATGCAAACTGGTACAAGATTTTTTTAAATAGTTTTACAGTTTCACATAAAGTTTAATGCACACCAAATGATCCAGCAATTCCACTCCTAGGTATTTATCCTAGAAAAACTAAAACATATATCCATGCAAAGACTTGCTCTCAAATGTTCATAGCATTTTTATTCATAATAGTCCACAACTGGAAACTACCCAAAATATCCATCAACAGGTGTTATCAGTCAGGGATGTAGCACAAGGAATTGGCTAATGCAATCATAAGAGGTGGCTAGGCAAGTCTGAGATCGGTAGGACAGGTTGTCAGGAAGAGCAGGCTGGAAGCTCTCTGGCAGGAGCTGAAGCTGCAGACCACACGCAAAACATCTTCAGGGAAACTTCAGTTCTGCTCTTAAGGCCTTTCAACTGATTGGATCAGACCCACCCATGGTACTGAAGGTAATCTTTCCATAAAGGCAACTGATTGTAGATGTTAATCGCATCCACAAAATACCTTCAGTAGCAACTGCCAAGTAGAAGGTGTCAGCCACACCCTCAGTGTGATTGAATAACTGGGTGCAATAGCCTAGCCAAGCTGACACATAAAACTGACTAGCAGGGCTTCCCTGGTGGCGCAGTCGTTGAGAGTCCGCTTGCCATTGCAGGGGACACGGGTTCGTGCCCCGGTCTGGGAGGATCCCACATGCCGCGGAGCGGCTGGGCCCGTGAGCCATGGCCGCTGAGCCTGCACGTCCGGAGCCTGCGCTCCGCAACGGGAGAGGCCACAACAGTGAGAGGCCCGCGTACCAAAAAAAAAAAAAAAAAATTGACTAGCAGGTATCTGGATATACAAGTGTGGAGCACTACTCAACGATACACAGAAACAAACTACTGATACCACAACTATGGATAAATGAATCTCAAACATTCTGCCCAGCGAAAGAGGGCAGACCAAAAGACCCTGTATGATTCTACTTATATGAACTTCTAGGACAGTCTACTAATCTACAGTGTCAGAAAACAGGTAAGTGTCTGATGCCAAGTAGACAGTAAGGGGAGGATATGCACTGCAAAGGGAAACGAGAAAATTTGGGGGCGTAACAGAAATTGTGACTTGGCTGTGGTGATGGCCACATGGTGTATACATCTGTCAAAATTCAAATTATACACTTTAAACTGGTACATTTTTATATATGAATTATTGCTCAATAAAGCTGGTATTTTAAAAAGAAAAAAAAAAACTGATTCTTGCACAGCAGAAGCTCCAATCAGGGTTGCAGAAAGATAAATCCAGTTCCTCCAGCACCATTTTTGGAAAAGACTATCCTTTCCCTTGACACCTTGGTTGAAAATCAGTGAACTTTATATGCAGGTGAGAAGTTTCCAGGATGCGAATGATGGATATGAATGCAATGAGAGAGATTCCTGGTTATTTCTGTCTCCCAAACAGAGGTGTTACTTGAGGGCGGTGGTCAGCTGAAAAGCTTCCTCCTCTTCACTACCCCCCACCCAAACAAACATTTAAGGGCATCACTGTGCTGTGTGAACTGCTGTTTGTGAAATGACGCCCTTGTAAGGTCACTCGCAGTGCCCCGTGGTGTATTCCACCCCTTCCTAGCCTTGGGAGAAGTCATCCTTCTGGAAACAGGGCTCTTCCTCTCCGAGGACCACAGCCCTGAGGGTCAGGCCCTCTGGGCCTGGCAAGAGGCCCACACTTAGAGGGTAGGGAAAGGACACGAAGAAAGACGATGAGCACGAAGGGCCGACAAGGCTGCGCTTCCTACCTGGTAGCAAAGCATCTCCACGCTGGGCGCTGGGCGGGCTCCGGCAGCAGACCTCAGTCAGTCCCTATTGGTCAGGACCGTGGTTCTCACGGTGCGGTCCTGGCCCACCGGCGTCCGCCTCACCTGGCACCTGTTAGAAATGCTAATTCTCTGGGTCACACCCAGACCTCCCCGTGGGAAACGATGGAGGTGGGTGAGGCCTAGCGCTTTGTGTTTTAACGAGCTCTCCAGGTGCTTCTGAGGAGCGAAGAGGAGGAAAGAGTGGAAGAACGGAATGGGGCTGATGAGACATCTCCCGTTGCCCCTTCCCAGGCTTCATAACCGCCCGCTGTGGGCGGCCGGCCCTCAGGTGAGGCCAGGATGAGGCCGGAGGGAGGGAGCCCAAGAGGGAAGCGATCCGAGGAGGAGCCTATGGCGTGAGCCTTGCACGCGGAGTAGCGACGGTGAGGTGGAGGAGGGGTTGCGAGAGGGCCGGGGCCCGGGGCCGAGTGGACATGAGACCGGGCACCGAGCCGCCTTGCCCGCGGCTGACCGGCGCTGCACCCCTGGGGTGCTGGGAGGGCCGGCGGGGCAGCCGGGCGCCTCGCTCACCTCTCCCGCTCTGGGCGATCTAAGCACCGTCCTTTGGCGGAGCGCTCCGCCGGGGTGTCCCCAGCTCGGGTGTGGGCTGCCTTGTCGGCCGGGGGTTGTAACGCGCCCTTCCTCGCAGCTGATCGGCCCCCGCCCCGCATCATGAATCGCAGCCGTACTAGCAGCACCTCCGAAAAGGCGACACTGGCCTTGCTCTGGGGTGAGTGAGGCTCCAGGCTGTTCTCGGAGCACCTGGGGGGCTGGGGGTACGTCACCGGGGGCAGGGGGTGCGCCTAGGGCTGGAGGCAGAGAGGCGCGCCTCCCTGGAGCCTGCCCGCCCCACGCCACGCCTTCCGCCCTCCGTCTCCCTTCGCAGGCTGTGAGCTGAGCCAGGAGAAGCCGACTTGGACCTTCAGACCCCAGAAGGTGGGGAAGCAGAACTGTATGCTGCTGCTTAGTACGGTGGGTACCCCCCAGCCCCAAGGAGGGGCGGAAGGACGGAGCAGGGAGGGACTTGGACAGCCACAGAGGAGCAGGTGGGATTGTCCCGTGCCCGCAGCTGGAACAGGGTTTGCCTCCTCCGCCCTCTGGGTGAAGAGGAGCCATGCTCGTTTTCCACCCCTCTCAGATTTGCCTGGGGGAGAAAGCCAAAGAGGAGATGAACCTCGTGGAGATCCTGCCCCCAGCAAGCCAGGACGACAGAAGGAGGAAGCCCATCACCCTGGCCTCTCTTCGGGCCTCCGTCCTCCCCATGGTGAGCCTTTCCCTGCGGGCCTAGGACACCCTGGCTCCAGGCCTAGGAGGCCTTGCTCAGGCCTCACCCGCTGCGTGGGAACGGACCCAAAGGTGGGGTACAGGCTCCTGTACAAGTACAACCAGTGCTAGAGAGGCATATAGCCCAGGACTAAAAGCTTGGACCCAGGAGGCAGGGAGCCCTGTTTCCATCCTAGTCCACAATTTTTTTTTTTTTTTTGGTGGGCCGGGGGCGGGGTGGCCGGCTGAGTCCTAACCACTGGACCGCCAGGGAACTCCCTCCTAGTCGGCTCTTTACCAGCCGTGTGACTTTGGGCAAGTTAAATAACCTCTCTACAAATCACATTTTTCAACTGTTTACTGTTGGAGACCAGTGTTGACGATTTACATACTGCCTGTGTATCCAGATTGTGTATCCAGAAAGTCTCACTCTAATAACTTATTTTGAGTTTTCTATGCAGATCTTCTTTGTGAGTAATGGCAGTCTTTGTGTTGTTTTTTTTTGTTGTTGTTGTTGTTTCTTTTAAATCCAGGTACACTGGCTAGGACCTCCAGTATAATATTGGATAAAATGATAATGGTAGATGTCCTCGTTTCATTCCTGATTTATTTATTTTTGGCTGCGTTGGGTCTTCGTTGCTGCTTGCAGGCTCTCTCTAGTTGCGGCGAGCGGGGGCTACTCTTCATTGCAGTGCAAGGGCTTCTCATTGCAGTGGCTTCTCTTGCTGCGAAGCATGTCCTCTAGGCACACGGGCTTCAGTAGTTGTGGCACGCAGGCTCAGTAGTTGTGGCTCGCGGGCTCTAGAGCGCAGGTTCAGTAGTTGCAGCACACGGGCTTAGTTGCTCTGCGGCATGTGGGATCTTCCCTGACTAGGGCTCGAACCCATGTCCCCTGCATTGGCAGGCAGATTCGTAACCACTGCGCCACCAGGGAAGTCCCCCCCCCCATACCTGATTTTTTTTAAAAGGAATGCTTCTAATGTTTCTCCATTAAGTATGAAGTGTTTGGTAGATACCCTTTGTCAGGTTAAGGAAATCTCCGTCTAATCCTACTCTACTTTGAAAAATTGAATTTTCTTCTTTTTAATCATGATTATCAAATTGGTTATCAAATGCTTTCCTATTCATATTATCAGGGGCTCTCTCTTCTTTAATCTGTTAATGTGGTAAGTTATACTAATAGAATAATATTCAATCAACTTTGCATTCCTGAGATAAACATTACTGATCGTATTATAAACTTCTAGATTTGCTTTGTTAATAAGACTTTTCTTTAAAACTTATATACTCATAAGTGAGGTTGGCCTATAAATTCCACATCTTATTTGGATGTCAAGGCATATTAGCCTCATGAACCGAGGCGTGGCGTGTTCCCTCCTTCCATGCAGCAGAACAGTGAATATGAGACCAGGATTATCTGCCCTTAAAGACCTGGGAGGCTGATCTGTAAAACTGCCCTCAAACCTATTTTTTTTCTCTATCTATGAGATCTCCCTAAATCTCATCCATTCCCGTAGTTTTAAAGACCACCTATGCAAATGAAGACTCTGACATTTATTCTGTAAACCCAGCCTCTCTGTTGTGCTCCAGATCCTCTGTCCAACTCAAAACACTTAACAGATATCTAATAGATATTCCAAACTTAGCATGTCTAAATCCAAATCCTTGATTTCTATCTATAATCTCTTCCCCCATCCGCAGACCTGATCCTCTCCCAGTAAATAGCTATTCCTCCAATTAGCCAGGATAAAACCCTCTTTCTCTAACACCCCATATCTGACCCACAAGCAAATCCTGTTGGCTCTACCTTCATCTAACCACATCTCACCACCTCCCTGCTACACTGTGGTCCAGGTGACCATCACCTCTTGCTCAGGCTTATTGCAGGGCCTCCTAAGAGATAAAGCTGCCTTCATCGTTGGTCCCCTTTAGTCAATTTCATGTCCCCCCATGCCAGGGACACACTTGCCCCCGACTTCAATCTGGTCTTTGTTCAAATGTCATCTCATTGAAGGGTCTTCCCTGGCCCCAAACAGCACCCCCATTTCTACCCCACCCATGATCACTTTTTCCCCCATAGGACCCATTACTGACATGAGGTTTCATTTGTGCATTGTCTGTTCCCCCCAACCAGGATATAGACTCCAAGAGAGCAAGGATTTTGCCTGCTTTGCTGCATTATCCATACAGCCCCTCTACTAGTGTCTGGTATGTTGTAGGAACTCAATAGATAATGAATGAGTGAGTAAATAAGTGAATGAACTGTGTGGGACTGGTTTGATTTTTAAACTATTGTGATTTATTTAATAGGTTTAGATCTTCTCAGATGTTTCTATTTCTTTGAGTCAGTTCTTTTATTAGCTGTATTGAGATATAATTTATATACAGTAAGATTCACTAGTGTTAAGTGTGCAGCTCGATGCATTTGACAAATTGTGCAATAGCCACCAACATCAAGGTAGAGAATTTCCACCGCCCTGCCCCCAGTTCCTCACGCCTCATGCAGTCTGTTCCTTCCACCTACCACTGCCTCTGGCAACCATTGATCTACTTTCTGTCACTATAGTTTTGCCTGTTCTATAATTTCATTTAAATGGAACCATACAATATGTAGTCTCTTGTGCTGGCTTTTTTCACTTAGCACAATGCTTTTGAGATTTATCCCCGTTGTTGATAAAACAGTAATATGCTCCTTTTTTATATCTGAGTAATATGCCACTCTACAATTTATATAAAATTTGTTCGTTCGCCTGTTAATGGACATATGGACATTTGGGGTAGTTTCCGGTTTTTGGACTATTGTCAATCAAGCTGCTAGGAATGTTTGAGTGTATTTGTATAGACGTGTTTTCATTTCTCTTAGGTAAATACCTAGGAGTGATATTGCTGGATCACATAGGAAGCATATGTTAAACTTTATACAAAACTGCTAAACTATTTTCCAAATTGCTGTACCATTCTGCATTTCTACCAGCAGTCTACGAGAATTCCAGTTGGTCCACATCCTCACCAACACTTGGCATTGTCAGTCTTCTTAATTTTAGCCAATCTAGTACATATACAGTGGCACCTCATTGTGGTTTTTATTTTTCCTTGAGGGTTGGTGGTATTAACCGTCTTCTTATTTGGGTTTTGGTCTTTTGTGTATCTTCTTCTGCAAAATACCTGTTTAGATGTTTTGCCCATTTTTAAATAATTGAGTTATTCTTATTGACTTGTAGCAGTTTTTTTTAATATATTTTGGATATAAGTCCTTTATTACAAATATTTTCTCCTAATGTGTGGCTTGCCTTTTCATTTTTGTAATAATGTTTTTTGAAGAGCACAAGTTTTTAATTTTGATAAAGTTCAACTTAACATTTTTTTCTCTTATGGTTCATCCTTTTGGTGTCCGAAGAAATCATTGCTTAAACTAAGGTCACAAAGGTTTCCTTTTATGTTTTCTTCTAGAAATGCTATTGTTTTAGCTCTTATATTTAAGTCTATGATCCGTTTCAAGATAAGTTTCTTGTATGGTATGAAGTGAGGATAGAAGGACATTTTTTCCAAATTGATATCTAATGCTCCAGTATTGAAAAGACTGCTCTTTCACTGACACAGTTACCTTGGCATTTGCCAAAAATTGGTTGACCAGATGTGTATGCATATATGTCTATACACTATTCTGCTTCATTGATTCATGTTTACCCTCATTCCATACCAAACTAATTTGATTATTGTGCTTTTATAGTAAGTCTTAAAATTAGATCGTGTGAGTCCTCCAATTTTGTTATTCTTTTCCAAAACTGGGTTGACAAGTCTAGGTCCTTAGCATTTCCGTATAAGTTTCAGAATCAGCTTTCTTTAAAAATAAGTCTGATGGGATTTTGATTGAGATTGAATTGAATCTATAGATTACTTTGGGGGGAATTGCCATCTTGACAATTTTGAGTCATCGATAATTGAACATGATATATTTCTCCATTTGTTTACATCTTTAGATTTTCCCAGGAATGTTTTGTAATTTTCAGGGTCCTGGTCCCCTACGTACTTTGTAAAGTTTACCCCCACATATTTCATGATTTGGGGTGCTATTAAAAATGAGATTAGCATATTTATTGGAAGAAAATTCACATACCATAAGCTTCACTCATTAGAGTATATAATTCAGTGATTTTTAGTAAATTCAGAGTTGTGCAACAATCACAATCTAGGTTTAGAACACTTTCATCAACCCAAAAAGGAACTCCATACCTACCAGTGGTCACTTCCCATTTCCCACATTCACTTACCCCCAGCCTTAGGCAACCACTAATTTACTTTATGTCTATAGGTTTGCCTATTCTGGCAAATCATATAAATGGAATCATAAACTGTATGGTCTTTTGTGACCGCTTTCTTTCACTTAGTATAATGTTTTTAAGGTTTATCCATGTTGTTGCATGTATCAGTACTTGACTCCTTTTTATTGCCAAATAATATTCCATTGTATTGATATACAACATTTTGTTTATCTGTTCAGTTGGTGGACATTTGGGTTGTTCCTACCACTTGGCTATTAGGAATGCTGTTATTAACATTAATGTACAAATTTTTGTATGAACATACGTTTTTTTTTTAACATTTTATTTATTTATTTATTTATTTCTGGCTGTGTTGGGTCTTCGTTGCTGCATGCAGACTTTCTCTAGTTGCGGCAAGCGGGGGCTACTCTTCGTTGCGGTGCGCGGGCTTCTCATTGCAGTGGCTTCTCTTGTTGTGGAGCATGGGCTCTAGGCATGTGGGCTTCAGTAGTTGTGGCTCACGGGCTCTAGAACGCAGGCTCAGTAGCTGTGGCTCATGGGCTTAGTCGCTCCACAGCATGTGGGATCTTCCCAGACCAGGGCTTGAACCCATGTCCCCTGCATTGGCAGGCGGATTCTTAACCACTGCGCCACCAGGGAAGTCCTGAACATAAGTTTTTATTTCTCTTGAGCATATACCTGGAGGTGCAATTGCTGGGTCATATGGTAGCTTCATATATATAACATTTTGAGGAACTGCCATATTGTTTTCCAAAGTGGTCACACCATTTTACAATCTCACCAGCAATGTTCGGGTATTCCAATCTCTCCACATCCTCACCAACACTTGTTTTTGTCTTTGGTTTTGATTAGTCATCTTAGTGGGTATGAAGTGGTAGCTCACTGTGGTTTTGATTTGCGTTTCTCTAATGCCTAATGATGTTGAGCATCTCTTTATGTGCTTATTGGCTATTTGTATATCTTTTTTGGAGAATTTTCTTTCTTTCTTTTTGTTTTTTCTTTTTTGGCAGTGTGGCTTGTGGGATCTTAGTTCTCTGACCAGGGATTGAACCCGCACCCTTGGCAATGAAAGCATGGAGTTCTAACCACGGGACTGCCAGGGAATTCCTGGAGAATTTTCTGTTCAAATCTTTATTAATTTTGTAAAACTGTGTTTGAGTTTAATGTATTTTAATATTTGTCTTTTTACTATTGACTTGTATGCGTTCTTTTTTTTTTTTTTTTTTTTTTTTTTTTTTTGCGGTACACGGGCTTCTCACTGCTGTGGTCCCTCCCGTTGTGGAGCACAGGCTCCGGACGCGCAGGCTCAGCGGCCATGGCTCACGGTCCCAGCCGCTCCGCGGCATGTGGGATCTTCCCGGACCGGGGCACGAACCCGTGTCCCCTGCATCGGCAGGCGGACTCTCAACCACTGCACCACCAGGGAAACCCGAGTTCTTTATTTTACATACAAGCCTCTTATCAGCTTATTTGCAAATAGTTACCCCCCTTTCCCTGGGTTGTCTTTTTACTTTCTTGATGATATCATTTGCAGCACAAAGTTTTTTGTTTTCATATAGTCCAGTTCATATGTGTTTTCTTTTGTTGCTTCTGCTTCTGGTGTTGAATCTTAGAAACAATTGCCTAACACAAGGTCATGAAGATTTACTCCTGTGTTTTCTCCTACGAGTTTTAAAGTTTTAGTTCTTATATATAAGTCTATGGGCCATTTTCAGTTAATTTTTTTATATGGGATAAGGTACAGAAATGCTATTTAAAATTTTTATTTTATCATTATTCAGTACTAGTATATAGTTATATAATTGGTTTTTGTATTATCTAACCTTGCTAAATTTGCATATTAGTCCTAGTAGCTTTTCATTGATTCCACAGAATTTGCTATGTATTTATTCATGTCATCTGTGAATAAAGTCAGTTTAACATCTTAACTTTCTATCTGTATGCCTTGCGTTTCTTTTTGTTGTCTTACTTCACTGATTAGGACATCAAGTACAATGTTGAGTAAAAGTTGTAAGAGCAGGACTATCCTTGCCTTTTACCGGAGGGAAAGTATTTAGTCTTTTACCATTAAGACAGACGAAGGATTTTGGTAGATGTCCTATATTAAGTTTGAGGATGTTCCCTTCTATTCCTAGTTTGCTGAGATATTTTATCATGAGTGGGTGTTGAATTTTGTCAAAGAATTCTTTTTCTGCATGTAGTGAGGTGATTTTTTTCTCCTTTATTTTGTTATGTGGCAAATTACATTCATTGATTTTTTCAAATTTTAAACCCACTGTGCATTCTTGGTATAAGCCCCGTTCAATCATAATGTATTACCTTTTTATATATTGCTGGATTCCATTTGCTACTATTTTATTAAGGATATTTTTGTCTATGTTATAAGCAACATTGGTCTATGGTTTTCTTGTCATGTTTTTGTCTGATTTTAGCATAAGGTAATTCTGGGCCTCATAAAATGAAAAGGAAGATGTTCTCTTCTATTTTCTGGAAGAATTCATGTAAATTTGTTTTGTTTTTTCTTTTTCTTAAATGTTTTGGTAGAATTCACCTGTGAAGCAATCTGGTTAACTACAAGTTAAATTTATTTAATGGATATAAGACTATTTGGTTTACTTTGTTTAGAGAGCTTTATGTTTGTGTTTTTTAAGGAATTTTTCTGTTTCATCTAAATTGTCAACTTTTCTGGCATAAAGTTGTTCATATTATTCCCTAATCCTTTTCTGTATTATCTGTATTAAAGTTTGCTCTTTTGTTCCTGATGTTGGTAATTTGTGTCTTCTCTCCTTTTTACCAGGTCCAGTCTGGCTAGAGGTTTAACGGTTCTATCAGTCTTTCTCAGGAACCAAGTTTTGGTTTCATCAGTCTTTCTCTATTGTTTTTCCACTTTTGTATTTAATTGAGCTGTTCTTTATTCTTCTCTTCTGTTTATTTTGGTTTCAGTCTGATCTTTTTCTAGTTTCTTAAGGCATAATCTTATATTATTGATTTTTTTAGACCTTTTTCAGATATAAGCATTTCATGCTATGATTTCCTTCTAAGCATCTTTCTAGCTTCGTCCCACAAATTTTGATAAGTACTATATTCATTTTCATTCAGTTCAAATTATTTTCTGGTTTTATTCTTCAGTCCCTGCGGTACTTAGAAGTATGTTTGCTTTTTAATTTCCAAATAGAGATTTTCTAATTCTTTGTTTAATTGATTTCTATTTTAATTTCATTATGGTCTGAAAATATGCTTTATATGATTTCAGTCTAAACAGTGTTGTGACTTGCTTTATGGCCCATAATATGTTCTATCTTGGTGACTCTTTCATTCACACTTGAAGAATGTGTGTTCTCCCATGGTTGGGTGTATTGCTCTATAAATGTCAATTGTATCAAGTTGGTTGATGGTTTTGTTCGAGTCTTCCATATCCTGACTCATTTTCTGTCCACTTGATCTATTAGTTACTGAAAGAGGAACGCTGAAGACCCCAACAATAATTATGTCTTTGTCTCTTTCTCTTTTTAATTATCAGTTTTTGCCCCATGTATTTTAAAACTCTTTTATTAGGTGCATCCTAATAAATCCTGCATTTCTAGGATTGTTATATCCTTTAGGTTAATTGATCCCTTTATCATTATGAAATGCTCCTCTTTATCCCTGATAAATATTCTGAAGTCTACTTGGTCTGACTAATATAGTCAATCTAACTCTCTTTTTTTTTTTTTAATTTGTTTATTTTATTAATTTATTTTTGGCTCTGTTGGGTCTTCGGTGCTGCGCTCAGGCTTTCTCTAGTTGCAGCAAGCGGGGGCTACTCTTCATTGCAGTGCACAGGCTTCTCATTGCAGTGGCTTCTCTCGTTGTGGAGCACAGGCTCTAGGCACACGGGCTTCAGTAGTTGTGGTGCACGGGCTTAGTTGCTCCGTGGCATGTGGGATCTTCCCGGACCAGGAATCGAACCCGTGGCCCCTTCATTGGCAGGTGGATTCTCAACTACTGCGCCACCAAGGAAGCCCCAATCTAGTTTTCTTTTGATTAGTGTTTGTGTTGTATATTTTTCCTATTCTTTTATTTTGTTATTTTACTTTAACCTCTGTATCTTTATGTATAAATTGGGTTTCTTTTAGATAACACCTAATTGAGTTTTACTTTTTTATCCACTTGCTATCTCTGCCTTTTAATTAGAGCACTTAGACAGTTAATATTTAACCAAATTATCAACAAGGTTGAGTTTAAATCTATCATCTTGCTATTAGTTTTCCCATTTGTCCCATCTGTGCTCCTTTCTTCCTCTTTTCTGGCTTTTTGGATTAACTAAGCGGTTTTTTTGGTTACATTTTCATCCTCAATATTGGCTTCTTAGGTGTACCTCATCTCTTTGGTTTTTTTCTTAATCATTGCTCTAGAGTTTACAGTATGCATTTTTAATTTACAACAGTCTATAGTGAAATAATATTATACCATTTCATGTACAATATAAGAATCTTAACTACAGCACACTTCATTTACCACTTCCCATCCTTTGTGCTATTGTTGTAATAACTTTTGTTTCTACATATGCTATAAATCCTACTCTACATTGTTGTTATTTTTTTCTTTAAGCGGTCTATATTTTAAAGAGATTAGAACTTAGAATAAACCATTTTTATATTTACCATTTCTGGTACTTTTCACTCCTTTGTGTAGATTCAATTTCCATTTGGTGTCATATTCCTTCTGTGTGAAGGATTTAAACATTTTTTGTAATGCAGATCTGCTTATGATGAATTCTTTAAGCTTTTGTATGCCTGGAAAGTCCTTATTTCATTTCAGTTTTGAAAGGTATTTTCACTGGGTAAAGAACTCTAGATTGACTTTTTTTCCTTCCAACACTGAAAAAAATTTCTCCATTGTCTTCTAGCTTGCATTATTTGGAGAAATCTTCTCACATCCTTGTCTTCATTCCCCTGTATGTGATGTCTTTTTTCCTCTGGCTGCTCTTAAGATTTTCTCCTTGTAACTAGTTTTGAGCAATTTGATTATAAAATGTACTGGGGTTCACTGCACTTCTTAGATCTGTGGATTTACCATTTTTGTCAAATTTGGAAATTTTTGGCCATTATTCCTTCAATCATTTTTTTCTGTTCCCCCTTCTCTCTCATCTCCATTGAGGAATCCAATTACATGTATACTTGGCTCCTTAAAGTTGTCCCACAGTTCATTATGCTCTTTTCGTTTTGTTAAAGTATTTTTCCTCTGTGTATTCATTTTGGATAGTCTTTATTTACTCAGTTTCATTATTCTTTTCTTCTGCAGTATCTAATTTGCTGTTAATCTCATCAGTATGTCTTCATCTTAGATATTGTCGTTTTCACCTCTACAAATTTCAAGTCTTCCATGTCTCATTTTCGATCTTTCATGAACATATGGACTATAGTTTTAATGTTCTTTTCTACTAATTCTCATTTATGTCATTTCTGTTTCAGTTTTTATTGAATTTTTCCCCTCTTCATTATGAGTTGTAGCTTTCTTGTTCTTTGTATGTCTGGTAATTATTTTTTAATAAACTTATTTACTTATTTATTTTTGGCTGCGTTGGGTCTTCATTGCTGTGTGCAGGCTTTCTCTAGTTGCGGCAAGCAGGGGCTACTCTTCGTTGCGGTGAGCGGGCTCCTCATTGCGGTGGCTTCTCTTGTTGTGGAACATGGGCTCTAGGCGCACAGGCTTCAGTAGTTGTGGCACACAGGCTCAGTAGTTGTGGGCTCTAGAGTGCAGGCTCAGTAGTTGTGGCACACGGGCTTAGTTGCTCCATGGCTTGTGGGATCTTCCCAGACCAGGGATCAAGCCCACGTCCCCTGCATTGGCATGCAGATTCTTAACCACTGTGCCACCAGGGAAGTCCTGTCTGGTAATTTTTGATTGGATGCTAGACATGAATTTTACTATTTGGATGCTGGATATTTTTACAGTTTTATAAGTATTCTTGAATTTTGTTCTGGAATGCAGTGAAGTTACTTAAATACCATTTGATCCTTTTGTGTCTTGCTTTTAAGCTTTGTTAGGGATTTAAGCTGAATTTAGTCTAATTTTGCCCCACTACTGTAGCAAGACCCTTCTTAGTACTCCAGTAGATGCCCCATAAATTATGAGATTTTCCACTCTGTGAGCTCCAGACACCTTTATGATGATTCTTTCTCCAGCCTCAGGTAGTTTCCTTGCATGGATGTTCCGATTACTACTTAACTGCATACTCAAGGGGGCCTTCTACAGATCTCTGGAGTGCTGTCTTTGCAGCTTTTTCCTCTCTTATGAACTCTAGGTGCCTTGGCTTCTCTGGGTTCCAGTTCTATTTCCTAAACTCAGAGAGACCACTACGTTTTGTCTGGGTTCCCCCTCCCTGCACTGTCCAGGAAGTAAGCTTGGGCAACCATAAGGCTCATCTCATCTCTGTCCCATCTCTCAGAGATCACTGTTCTTCCTTGACTTGTATCCAGTGTCTTGAGAGCTGTTGTTTCCTACGCAGGCATACCTGGTTTTATGGTACTTCACAGATATTGCGGGAGTTTTGTTTTTTTGTTCATTTGTTTTGTTTTTTACAAATGAAGGTTTGTAGCAGCCCTGCACTGTCAGATGATGAATAGCATTTTTAGCAATAAAGTATTTTTAAATTAAGGCACGTACATTTTTTAGACATAATGCTGTTGTACACTTAATAGAATACAGTATAGTGTAATTATATGCACTAGGAAACCAGAAATTTCATGTGACTCACTTTATTGTGATAATCGCTTTATTGCAGTAGTCTGGAGCTAAGCCTGCAATATCTTTGAGGTATGCCTGTATTATAGTTTTTTAGTTGTGTCAAGCTGGAGAGTAAATTCAGTCCCTGTTACTTACTTGGCCTGAACCAAACATCTCCTGAGTCAATTATGATTACTTATATTTTTCTAGATATTGTTCACGCTATTTGCTAATAATATTTTTCATCATGACTATATCTGTTATTATATTCCTCTTTTTAAAATTCCCAGTAGTGTTTATCATCTTTCCTTTTTTCCCTTCATTTCAATCACTGGATATTAGTCTTTTTCTTTTTTTTCAAAGAAAAAGCTTTTGATTTTGTTGATGTTTTCTATTGTTTCCTTATTTTTTATTTTATTAATTTCTCTGGTTATCTGCTTTCTTTGTTCCTTTTTCTTACTTCCTTAGTTAGATATTTAGCCCATTCATGTTCTAGCTTATTTTTTCCAAGTAAGTTCTATTTATTTATTTTGAATAGTACACATTTCCCTCTGAAGATGTTTTTAACTGCATCCCTTAATTTGTGATTTGTGGTATTTTCACTTTATCTTACTTTAAATATTTTCTAATTTCCATTATGATTTCTTATTTGATGAATATTTACTTCAAATTTTTTAATTCCCACAGGTATGGGTGGGTTGAGTCATCACCCTTTTTCTTAGTGTAATTGCATCAGAAAATATGGTGTGTGTGTGTGTGTGTGTGTGTGTGTGTGTGTGTGTATATAGACCATATCAATTCTTTGGTTATTTGTTGAGACTCAATTTGTGGCTTACTACGTGGTAGTATTATAGGATTCTATGTGTGTCCATTAAATCAGGTGTATTAATTGTGTTCAAACCTATATATATTTTGTCTCCTGATGTATCAATTAGCAAAAGAAATGTGTTAAAATTTCCTGTTATGATTGTGGATCTTCGGGTTCTTCTTATAATTTTGTTTACTTTATATATGTTTATTTTTTTAATTGAAAATCGTTTTAGATAATTGTAGATTCACATGCAGCTGTAAGAAATAATACTGAGAGATCCCTGTATGTTTTGCCCAGTTTTCTCCAATGGTAACATTTTGCAAAACTGTAATATAATATCAAAACCAGGATATTGACATTGATACAATGCAGGGATCTATTTATACAATTTTATCACCTAAGTTCCTATATCCACCACCACAGCCAAGACACTGAACAGTTCCAACACCCCAGGCATCCCTCATGTTGCCCTTTTATAACCACACTCACCTCCCTCCTGCTCCCTCACCTCCCCCTAACCCCTGGCAACCACCAATCTGTCCTCCATTTCTAAAATTTGGTCATTGAAATAGAATCAGACATATGTAACTTCGGGGGAACTGGCTTTTTTTTCTCAGCATAATTCCCTGGAGATCCGTTCATTTTACTGCTGACTGGTATTCCGTGGTATAGTTGTACCACAGTTCAACAATTCATCTGTGGAAAAACTGGTCTGATTCCCATCTGGGGCTCTTACAAATAAAGCTGATATGAACATTTGTGTATAGGTTTTTGCGTAAGCTAAGTTTTCATTTCTCCTGGGTTAAATGTCCAGGAGTGCAATTGCTGGGCCATATGAGGGTGGTTACACATTTAGTTTCTTAAACTGCCAGACTGTTTTCTAAAGTGGCTGTACCATTTTGCATTTCTATCAGCAATGCATAAGTGATCAAGTTTCTTTGCATCCTCATCGACATTTCATGTTGTCACTATCTCTTTTATTTTAGCCTTTCTAATGTATGTGTAGTGATGTCTCATTGTGCTTTTAGTTTGCATTTTCCTGATGGCTAATGATGTTGAACATCTTTTCATGTGGTTTTTGCCATATGTATGTTCAGTTAGGTGTCCATGTCTTTTGCTCATTTTCTAGTTTTGTTACTGTTGAATTTTGTTAATTTTTTATATATTCTAGACACTAGTCCTTTGTCAAATATATGGCTTGCAAATATTTTCTCCCCAGTTTATAACTTGTCTTTTCATCCTCTTCACATGAGCTTTTATGGAACAAACGTTTTTAATTTTGATGAGGTCTATTGTATTCTTCCTTTTATGACTTTTGATGTTAAGTCTAAGAACACATTGCCTAGTCTGAGATCATGAAGGTTTTCTATGTTTTTTGTCCAAAAGTCATAGAGTTTTATGTTTTACACTTAAGTCCATGATCCATTTTGAGTTCACTGTTGTATAAGCTATGAGGTTTAGGTGAAGGTTCATTTCTTTGCCTATGGACGTCCAGTTGCTCCAGCTCCATTTGTTGAAAAAGCTTCCTCCATTTAATTGAGTTTGCACCTTTGTCAAAAATCAGTTGCAGGTATTTGTGTGTGTGTATTTCTAGGTCTTCAGTCAATCTATGTGTCTATCCCTCTGATATCACACTGTCTTGATTACTGTGGCTATAGTTTATGTATGTTCAGACCGTGTTGTTGATGCATATAATTTACAGGTTTAGCTTTCTTGTAGAATTTTTACTTTCCTTGTATAATTGTAAATATCTTCCTTGTCTAAATTTTTTCATTATGTGGTGACCTTCTTTATCCCTAAAATACTTATTGAATTAAAGCTTATATCGTCTGATATTAATTTGTTTCCCAGATGTCCCTCAATCTCCATTATTCCTTTATTCTTTAGTAATGGATTCATGACTTTTAGCTGGTCACAAGGCTACTGAGAATAAAAACTATGTTCCCTCTAAGTTTGGCATAACCATGACGTTCTGGCCAATGCGATGTAAGCAGAAGTGGGATCTACAACATCTGAAAAATGTCCTTAAAGAGAGATCATGTGACCACTTTGTTGTCCCTTCCTGGAGTGTAGATGTGATGACTAGAACAAGAGCAGCCATCCTGGGCGAGGTGGGAGCCGTGTATTGAGAATGGTAGAGCAACACGGTACAAAGAGGCTGGATCCCTGGTGATTGAGGAGTGGTGTACTCATAGCTTATGTATGGACTTAGTTTATGAGACAAAGAAGTGAGTGTAAGCCTGTGTAAGCCACTGTTATGGAGTTTTCTGTCACTTATTACCAAACCTAATCGTAACAAACACTACTAGCTTCATTTTTTAGGGACTTTATTTTTTAAGAGCAGTTTTAGGTTTACAATAAAATCGAGAGGAAGTTACAGAGATTTCCTATATACCACCTACCCCTACACATACATAGCCTCCCCCATTATCAACATCACTCACCAGAAAGTACAACTAGCTTCATTTTCATTTTAGTCATGTGTGGCTGCCGTAACAGAGATCCAACTATAGGGGCTTAAGATTTATTTCTGTATTGCATAGAAGTCCAGAGATGGGCAGTCCAGAGCTGATGAGATGACTCCATGGTCACCAAAGACCAAGTCTCCTCGTATCTTTCTCCTGTCTTTAGTGCAGACCTACCATCCTCAAAATCACCTTACAGTCTAGGAAGGCTGCTGCAGCTCCAGCCCTCACTTCTACAATTAATGTAATAGGAAAGAAGCAGCAAGGGAAGACCACAGGGACTTCTCTCAGTTCTCTGTCCACCTTTTAAGGAGTCTTCCCACAAGTACCACCTTCCAAATTCTGCTTATAGCTCATTGATCCAGAAATTAGTAACATAGTCACAACTGCAAAGGAAACTGAAGAATGCAGTTTTTGGCTGGGTATAGTATTTCAGTAATATCAGGGTGCTGTTATTATGGAAGGAAAGAATGGCTATTGGATAAGCAACTGGAAGCCTCTGCTGTACCTGGTATGTATATTTCCATCTCTTTACTCCAGCATTTCTCCGTCCTTATAAGGTTTCTTATAAGCAGTATGTAGCTAGACCTTGTTTTAATCTATCCAGCCAGTATAGTCCGTTTATATTGATTGTGACTTGCTAATATACTTGGATTTACTTGTAGCATGTAGTTTGTGCTTCTATTTTCCTTGCCTTTTAAATTTGTTTCTTTTTTCTAGTTTTCCTGTCTTTTATTAGATTGATTAAAGTTTCTTTTCCCCTTTTCTACTGGTTTAGAAGCTATAGAATCTCATTCTAATCTTCATTTGTTCTCCTTAATTTTTTAACAGTCATGCATGATCAAAGTCGAAAATTAATGTTTTCTTCCTCCCAAACCAGGGGATTCTAATTACTTTCATTTTAACATACATATTGTCATCATGTAGCATTTTAGCTCCAACGTGTTTTAAACCAGCTCAACACTAGTCATGACTAGGGTTGTTTTATTTTACGGCAATGTTTCCTTAGGTATGTATGTGTGTGTGTGTGTGTATGTATGTATGTATGTATTTTTATTTATTTATACCAATTTTTTTCTCATCACTGCTTCTTGCACCTACTTCTCAATTTAATTGCCATCTTTTTGAACATCCTTTTGTAGACCTGGGAGTAGTAAACTTACTTGGGCTTTGCTCAGAAATACCTTTCTTTTATCCTCATTCCTTCATGATAGTTTGGCTGCGTATATACTTCTAGGTAAGAGGTCTGATTCCTGACCTCTTTCTGATTCCTGATGTTGCTGTTGAAATCCTCAGTCTGCCTGGTTATTGTTCCTTTTTTGGAAATCTGGCCTCTTTGGTTGATTTTAAGCTCATCTCTTTGTTCTCATCTGTCATTTCACCATAGTATGTTCAGGTGTGGATTTATTTTTATTTATCTTTTCAGGGATGAGGTTTCCTGCATATGAGGATCTGTCTTGGATCATTTCTGGAGAACTCTTGGTCGTTATCACTTGGAACACTGACTCCATTCTCTCCAGTCCCTACCTCTGATTGGATGCATGTTGGACCTTCTCACCTGTCCTCCACGTCCAGCTTCTCTCTCATATTTTGTTCATTTCTCTCTGTGCTTCATACTGGGTAATTTCTTCCCAGAACTTCTCCAATTTACTGATTCTTCCTTCAGCTGCTTCACTCTGCTTTTTAACCATTTGTTCACTTTACTTCAATGCTAATGTTTTTGATGTCTAGAAGCTGCTTTTGGTTCTTTTTATTTTTATTTTATTTATTTATTTTTTTTGCGGTACGCGGGCCTCTCACTGTTGTGGCCTCTCCCGCTGCGGAGCACAGGCTCCGGATGCGCAGGCTCAGCGGCCATGGCTCACGGGCCCAGCCGCTCCGCGGCATGTGGGATCTTCCTGGACCGGGGCACGAATCCGTGTCCCCTGCATCGGCAGGCGGACTCTCAACCACTGCGCCACCAGGGAAGCCCTCTTTTTCTTCTTTGTAATATCTTGTTCTTATTATTTTGATTCCTACTCTTATATTTATTTGATCTTCATCAAACATTTCATGTGGTTTAGGTTGTTATTCTCTTATCTCAGGTTCCTGGTTGTACATGTTGTTTTGTTCTGCTGCCAGACTCTAGCAGGGTTGTTTCAAACCTCTTCCAGTTTGGTTTGGTTCTGTTTTGTGAAAGAATTCTGTGTGAAAAGAATTCAGAGTGTCCCTAGAGACTGGTTTTGTGTTTGCATCTGCCGTTTGCCACAGGAAGATCGCAAGCCTGGGATTTTATACAGATCTCTTGGCTTGGCAGTGCCCACCGAGTAAATTCAGATTTGCTCTAAGTGAGAGGTACAACCACAGCTGTTAGCTTCTCACAGGAGACTCTGTTATCCCACCCCCAGGTTCTTGTTTCCCTCCTTTGATGGTGGGTCCTTTCTAGTTAGATGGCTTAGGGTCCTTCAGTCCCTTCTCCTCAACCCTCACCATGGGGCTTTTTACTGAGATGTAGCCCTTTGAAGGTCCCCTCCCCAAGGGTTTGTCTCCTGTCCACATGAGTGTCACAACCCAAAGTCCTTGCTGTTTTCAAGGACATCCTCCCTTCAGCTGTGGCATCAGCCTCTGCACAGGCTGCTCTTCTTTCTGATGCACAGGGACACTTCTTTCTGTCTTACCATTCAACCAAGCAGTAAAAACATTGAATCACATTTTATCCAGCATTTCTAGGTGTTTGTGATCAGTTTTCACTTATCTGCTTCCTCTCTGAACCAGAAACTCTAAGTTAATCTCTCTAAGCCTCAGTTTCCCCCTCTGTAAAATAACAACACCTCCTTTGTGGGCTTCTTGTGAAGATTTAAATGAGATAAAGCAGGTAAAATGTGTGGCATGGGGCCTGGCACATGGTAAGAACTCAAGAAGTTTAAGTATCATCATTGTTACTCTAGAAAATTTGCAAAGTTTGGAAAAGTGTAAAGAAAATAAATGTGGTACTGTCCACTGAAAATTACGGTTAGCACTGTAATATATTTCTAACCTTTTTTCCTATGAATATTCACACATTACTTATAAGATGATAGGAAGACTGTAATACAACTTTGCATCTGCTTTTCTCATTTGATCAATGCCTTAGTCAGCTTGGGCTGACATAACAAAATACCATGGAGTGAGTGGTTTAAACAACAGACATTTCTTCCTCACAGTTCTGGAGGCTAGAAGTCTGAGATCAGGGTGCCAGCACGGTCGGGTTTTGGTAAGGGCCCTCTTCCTGGCTTGCAGATGGCTACCTTCTTTTTGTGTCCTCACATGGCCTAGAGAGAAAGCAAACTGTCTGGTCTCGTCTTCTAAGGGCACTAATCCCATCACAAGGTCCCCACCCTCATGACCTCAACTAACCCTAGTTACGGTCCCAAAGGCTCCATCCCCAGATACCAGCACATTGGAGGTTAGGGGCTTCAATGTAAGAATTTGAGGGGACACAGTTCAGTCCATAGCTATCAGACTATTTAACGGCTGCACCTCAGCTTGGAAGACCGTCTGTGATCTTGGCAGGAATGAGATTATCAGATCCATGTTCTTCTCCAACAGAGTCCACCTCAGCAGGAAGGTCCAGGGGGCTGAGAGTGCAGAGAGGTCCAGGGAAGCCCTGAAGCATGTGTGGTTGAGGGGAGGGAATAAACTGAGCATTTCTGCCTGAGGCCAGCCCCCATCCCCCACCCCCAGACAGGTACCAGGCCCGAGTGGCCTGTCCTCTCTACTCCTGCCCCTACCCTCTACCCCCTACCCCTGCAGGTTGTCCTGGCGGGATTGGAGCTTTCTCCTCCTGTCACGTTCCAGCTCCGGGCTGGCTCTGGACCCGTGTTCCTCTGTGGCCAGGAATGTTATGGTAAGTCCAAGCTTGGACCCAAGAAAGGTCTGCCAGTACAGTGCTCAGCACAGGGCCAAGGACATAATAGGTACTCAAACACTTGAGGGATTCTTGAATTATTGGAGAAGATCCCCAAAGGCAACAGAATCACCAGCAGCCTGGACCAGGAGGCCATGGGCACGCCTCCTAGCCCCAGTTCTCCTTTACCTCTCCGCCACGTCCTCTGTGGGCTGCAGCCCTCCAGCCATAACACGGGGGTGGGGTTATACTTGGTTCCATCTTCAAGTGTATTCCTCCTAGTTGTGAGGAATAAATGGCATATTCAGAAAAAGCACTTAACATAACGCCTGGTACCAGAGCACACTCAAAACATTACCTGCTATGAAGTACATCGCTGTAGCAGTAACATGGACCCTGGCAATTCGCTGTGCTTTTGACTCTTTTGACAGACCTTTAACTGCCTTCTTCTCTGTCCAGTGGTGCCTCTTCCATCAGGGTTCTCTCCTGCTCCAAACCCCGGGCGGGTTCCACCTGCCTCAGGATGAGGCCTGAGTTCCTCCGCTGCTGTGTCCCCACCCTCTCCCTCCTTCCCCTCACACTCTCCTTCCCAGTGTGCCTCCCCCTCCGGCCCGGCCAGAGCCGCAGCTTACCACTTTCCCTGCCCTCCTGCCGTGGCCTCAGCCCTCACTGCCCTCCCCACCCCGCCAGCCACACTTTGGGCAGGTAGATCTGGGAAGGGGAGCCTGGCAGAGACCCTCGGGCTCAGAGGCCCTGCCTTCCTCCCACACCATCGCTGACACTTCAGACCAATCCTGGGAGGAAGAGGAGGGGGAGGAGGAGGAAGAAGAGGAGGAGGAAGAAGAGGAGGAAGAGGAAGAAGATGATGACGACGAAGACACAGATGTGTCCCTGGAGAAGGAGACCCCTGTCAAACAAGTCAAGAGGCTGGCGCCCCAGAAGCACACAAGCATTGCCAAGGTGAGGGAGGGACACCCCCCCCCCGCAAAGGCTCCTCAGAAACCTGGACCAGGTCTCCCCAGTTGAGTGCGCTGAGGCCCGGGGCAACACCTGCCAGGTGCCCGGCGGGAGTCTGCTCTGCCCCTGGGCCTTGCCAGAACTCCCAATAATGCTTGTGTTTGGTTTCCAGAAAAAAAAGGTGGAAAAAGAGGAGGTGGCAGTGAGGTAACTCTTTCCATCTATTAAATGAGCCAAAATCTTTTAGTTGAGGTACATCGTGCTTGAAAGAGGATGATGCACATGTGTGTGCAGGTGTGTGGTACACGGAGACACAGGTGCACAGGTGTGCTGCCACTGTCGGTTGGCACAGTCTTTCTGAAAAGCATTTAACAGTTCTTATCTTCTGACTTCTTCCCACTTATGGCAGTTCCTTCCAAAGAATCCCATCCAAGATATGAGGGAAATATATGCACTAAGAAACTTATATCACTGCATTATTCAAATAATAGTATAAAATGGAAACATTGTAAATGTCCATCAATACACCAGTTGCTTAAACTATGTCACGTCTTCTCAATGGCATGTGATATAATGCCCATGAAGAATATAGCAAACTGGAAAGTGTTTCTAGAATTCAAAGAGCAGGATATTAAATTATTTTCATTTTAATATTTAGTTATTTAATTTTTGGCTGCATTGGGTCTTAGTTGCGGCACGCGGGATCTTGGTTGGGATCTTCGTTGAGGTGCGCAGGCTCTCTAGGTGTGGCCCGTGTGCTCAGTAGTTGCCGCGCACGGGCTTAATTAGCCCACGGCATGTGGGATCTTAGTTCTCCGACCAGGAATCACGTCCCCTGCATTGGAAGGTGGATTCTTAACCACTGGACCACCAGGGAAGTCCCAAATTATTTTCATTTTATTTCACAAACAAAAAAGTTCTGAAAGGAAACAAAATGTTAATATTAGTAGGAGGTAAAGAAAAGTATAGGCAATTTATTCTCTATTTGCTATATTTTGCGCAATGTGGTTAACGTTACTTTTATGATAAGAAACATTTGTGTCTTATACACAAATAAAGGAAAGCAGATAGAAGCTTAAGAAGAAAAAACATCTTGTTTAAAAAGAGAGAGTCAGGGACTTCCCTGGCGGTCCAGTGGTTAAGACTCTGGGCTTCCGCTGCAGGGGCCACATGTTCTATCCCTGGTCGGCGAACTAAGATCCCGCATGCCGCGTGGTGGGCCAATAAATAAATAAATAATTTTAATTTAAAAATTTAACAATTTTAAAAATAAAAGAGAGTCAGAGTGGTCCCTGGCAGGTGACAGGTGGAGAGGCAAACCTCTGCAGGTCACAGCCCCCTGCTTCCTGGAAGTGCCCAGGGCCCAGCTCTGCAGCCTGGGCACTAGTAGGAGGGCCCGGGGCTACTGGCATCAGACTGAGCTCTCTCTTTCCTACATCCCCACTCCTTGCCCAACCCCACCCCGTTCCAGATACCATCCTAAAGACAGGAGCCCTGTGGGAAAGGTGAGTGCTGATAAGAAGGGGCTGGTCCTCCTGGGGGAGGAGGGATGTTCTCTGGGAAGGTGCCAGGATGGGGAGAGGGTGGAACACTGGAGCAACGCCTTCTCCCACAGGCCAAAACCACAACCAGACCTAAAAAGCCAGGATTTAAGAAATGAGGAGCCAGGAGTGGCCTGGCCACAGTGACCGAGGGAGGGCCCGTGAGACCACCATGCTGAGTCTGAATGTGATGGACGTGTTGGGGGCAACACAAGAGCTCCTCACCCCAACTCTCGGTTGCAGCAGGCCCTGGAGGGAAGAGCCCCGACCTCTCAGACCCACAATAAAGTTTGCTTTGCTAGGACCTTGTTGCAGCTGTCTCTCCCTTCCCCGGGAGCTGTCCTTGCCGGCTGCAGTGAGCCCGTGAGCCCGGCAGAGGGCAGCCGTGTGCCAGCACACCCTGGCCTGCCTGCCTGCCTGCCAGCCAGCCAGCTGTGTTCTGCTCTTTATCTCCCTCTCCCCCCACCGCGCCCCCCCCCACGCCCGGCACCACTACCCCATCCCCAGCTTTGGGGGAAGGACCAAGTGTCTCAGCCCCTTTCCCAGCTTCGACCTTCAGCCCTCAGGCCTGAGGGAGGGAGCTAGAGCTGGGGTGGGTCTTCCTGCGTCCACACTCCCTTCTGACAGGGCCTGGCTCTCCAGATACAGAACTGAAGGGTGACAGCTGCCCGCCGCCCCTACCAGGAAGGGACCAGCCTGAGGGTCTGCATCTCAAGGGCCGGGCCTAGCTCTGCTCTCCCAGGCTTGCGTCCTGTTACGTGAGCTGCTCACAGAGACGTCACTGGTGTGATCTGTGTCAGGCAGGAGCCCAGAGGCCAGCACCTTCAAGGAAACCTCCCAAGTGGGGAGACAGGCAGGCTTCCTGGAAGCTATAAAGTATCTCTTCAGGAGGTGGGCAGGTGAACAGCTCCTGGGCTAGCATTCCCCAAGGGCAGCAGTCGGAGCCACAGGAACGGGGTTCAGTAAATTGTTGGGGTGAGACCAACAGAGGATTGGAAGGGGGGTGAATGACCCATCGCGTGGCTCTGACCTTCTGCCCCCTCCCAGCCTGCAGAGCCACTTTGAAGCCGGGTTCACCCACGGTGACGTGCAGGTGGCCGCCCCCCTCGGGGTCTACTTGCAGGGCCTCTGCTGGGCTTCTCCCTGCCCCTAACCAGCACCCCCATTGGCCAGGCCTGAAGTGGGCCAGTGGAGAACTGGCCCTGCCCTCTCTCCCCAGGACCCCCAGGTATGGGTCCCAGAAAGTTGGAGGTCTCTGAACACCTGCATGGGAAGGGCAGCCGGCAGGCTTGAGTCTCCCCATTCAGCTTCTCTTGATGCCAGAAGAGATAGAGGAAGGCAGGGCTGGCATTCTTGCTTCCGCTTTCTACACCCCACACGGCAGATGTGGGCTTTGTCCCACCCTCTAACAAAGGAGAACATGCTACTGACCTCAGTCCCCCAGAGCGACAAGGGACATCAGTTCAGGTCTGGTTCCAGGTAGGCAGCTGGCACTGACCATGGCTTCATGCCACCGCGATACAGGGTGGGCAAGACAAAGTCCTCCCTTCAAGTTGCCTACAGTCTAGTGGAAACACAGGAGCCAACAACATAATTTCAGTTACTGTCCAGCGCTTTGGAGGACATAAAACAGGCTAATTTCCAGGGTGGGGAAGTGCTGGTGGGGTTTTTTTTTGGGGGGTGGGGGATTTGGCCATGACGCATGGCTTGTGGGATCTTAGTTCCCCAATCAGGGATCAAACCCACACCCCCAGCAGTGGAAGTGCAGAGTCCTAACCACTGGACCACCAGGGAAGTCCCAGGAAGTAGTTTAGTTGGATCTGAGAAGGTCCTTCAGAGGAGACGATTGACAAAAAGGGAGTGGTGGCTACATGTAGAGCTGGCAGAAGGACATTCCTAGGAGCAGGAACAGAGGGTGCAAAGGGCCTGAGGCAGAACAAGCAGAGTGGTTTGGACAGAAAGAAGGCTGACGTGATTGCAGTGATAACGCTGTGAGCTGGGTGCTGCTCTAAGTGCCTTCCATGGATTCACACCTTTAATCCTCACAGCCATGCCTAGAGGTGGGTGTTATTAGCCCCATTTCTCAGATGTGGAAAGTGAGGCACAGAGAGGTTAAACAACTTGCCCCCCGAGGTCACACAGCCAGGATTCACACCCAGGTAGTCTGGCACTAGGGCCGTTTTTAACCACTCTGTGGGTGAGAGGGGGACGTGGAAGTTTGAGGGTGCCAGGAAGCCTCAAACTGAGAGTGGGAGTTAGAATTGAGTCCATGGTATAACTGGAGCCCAGGAGGGGCAGCTCCGGAGCCAAGTTATTGCAAAGCCTGTGTTGTCGCAGGTACTTCGCTCCGCCAGCCCCAGGCAAGCGCCCCTGTTCTCTGGCTCCGCAGCAGGACTGCACAGAAGGGCACTTAACAGCTAGACGTCTGACAATTTGATTTCCACGTGCCGGCAGGCGGTGGGAATCAGATAGCAAAGATGGGGGGGTGGTCTGCCCGCATTGCTACAGTGCTCTTTGCCCTTCACCCTTCCCCAGCCCTAGCCCTTCTGTTTGTCAACAGGAAAAGGGTGGGCTGGGGTCAAAGCAGGTGGTGACAAGTGGCCGGCATGCAGGTGGACTCTGGGTCTGCACAAGCTGGGCTGCTAGGAGCAGGCGTGAGACGCCCCCTTTGTCGGGGGAGGTGTTGAACTTGGCACTGTGGGATGGGATTAACCACCACGGCCTTGACTACTCCTCACTCCCCTTATCACCTCCTGCCACCCCCCATAAATGGTAATGAACCCTACCCTTCTCCCCCCGCCGCCCCCCTCCCCCGCTCCCAGGTCCCTCTGGTGAGGGGAGAAAGTCAAAATTTAGGCAAACTGAGGCTGGACCACGTAAGAGGGTCTCTGCCCCTCTCCCTCGTTCTGGCGGCACTTGACACTTTTCAGGAAGTGTCCTTCCTCTCAGCTGACAAGATAGCAGTTTTGGCAGCATCAGCAGTGGCCATTTCCTTTTTATAAATTAGGAAGCTGAGACCAGAGAGGTGAAGGGACTTGCCACAGGTCACATAGCCTGTAAGGGCCGGGGTCAGGGAATGGGGATAAAATTCAGAGTCTGGGACTGGAACACTCCCCACTTGGGGCCCACCGCCGGCCTTCCCATGGGGGTAAAGGGGCAAACGGAGCCAGAAAGCCAGGACTGCAGGTGCAGAATGGGCTACCCAGCTGTGCCCCAGAGCCCCCTGGCACCAGCCCCCTGTCTGAGCCCCAAGGCCAAGCTTGACTGTGGGCATCTGTTACCATGGAGACCCCGGCTGGGCTGGGGGCTGGCCAGTGACAGCAGGCCCTTCCCCCACTGATAGGAACCAGGTTCTCGGGCTCAGAGACCTTGGGCCCAGATGGAACTCCCCACACCTGCCTCTCCTCACTGCCTTCCGTCTCCCAGCTGACCCCTCCACCCCTGAACCCCAAGCCTGAGCTGTCTCCTCCATGCCTCTCTGCTCTTACCTGTGACTCCTGGGGATTGAGGTCCGGAGGAGATAGCTTTTAATACCCTACCAGGGAGCTAGGAGCTGGTGAGCACGTGAGCATGTGGGCATGAGGACAAGGTCTTCCCAGAGAATAGAGACAGAACCAGCACCGATCACAGTGGAGAGGTAGATTCTAGATGTTTCCATGGAAGAGGGAGAGTTTAAATGGGGCCCCAAATGGTGGTGCGAATGTGGAAAATGGAAATGATTGCTACCTTGTTCCAACTATGCTGCTAACTAGCTGTGAGACCCTCTCTGGACCTCATTGGTGAATGAGGAGTCTGGACCAGATGAAGACTCTCTAAGATTCCCTTCCAGTTTTTTTTTTGCGGTACGCGGGCCTCTCACTGTTGTGGCCTCTCCCGTTGCGGAGCACAGGCTCTGGACGTGCAGGCTCAGCGGCCATGGCTCACGGGCCCAGCCGCTCCGCGGCATGTGGGATCCTCCCGGACCGGGGCACGAACCCGTGTCCCCTGAATCGGCAGGCGGACTCTCAACCACTGCACCACCTGGGAAGCCCTCCCTTCCAGTTTTGACATTCTTTCCAACTGATTCCAACCCGGGACACCCCTAGTTACAAAGGTCAGGGCCGGAGCCAACACTGCATTCCCCAGGCCAGCTCGGGCTCAGCTCACCCTTGAGCCCCCAGCGGGGCACCTGGGGCGGAGCTGGGAGCCAAGTGTGGAGCTTGACCGGGTGGGCTGGAGGTGTCCCTGCTTGTCGGTGGGTGGGGAGGGGTGGCAGACAACTTTGTGGATTGATCTAGCTCAGGAAGGTGAGAAGGAGGCCTGGAGGTGAGAGTTTCACCCTCCCACTCATCTCTTTAGGTAAATAAATCCACAGCCAGCATTTCCCCTTCTCTTCCCATCCTGGAGGCACTGAGACCTCCAGGGAGCCCAGAGCTGAGGTGTAAGCTTCCCTCAGAGATTCCCCCCCAAGCACTAGCCCCCTTCCACAGTCACCATCCGCCACCTTCTGCGGGGAAGGAACCGCGTAGAGTTCCTGGTCATCAGCTTCCAGGACCAGGAATATTGGGACATCATGGGTGGGCGCTATGCTGGCCCCGGCAGGCGTGGGCACAGTAGAAGGAATCTGTGTGGGAGAGAAAGAGCATGGACTTTGGAAACCTGGCTACGCCATTCACTAGCTGGGTGATCCTGAGCAAACGACCTACCGTGTGCCTCAGTTTCCTCCTCTGCAGAATGGGGTGATACCTGGTGTGGTACAGAGCAGCGTGGGACCGGAGGTTAGAAAAAGAAGAGGGCGCTGGGCACTTCATCCCAGACCGCTGCTGAGGGGCTGCAGGGAGGAGGCCCTGGGTTCCTCCCAGCTCCCAGAGGTTCTAGGGATGGCTGCTGTCGTGGGAGGATAACAAGTGAGGCCCAGAACATATACCTTTGACTTCTGCCTCAGTGCGGCCATCTCACTGGGTCCTCCAACATCCCGAGGCACTACTGTGCCCATCTCTCAGAGGAAACGGCCAAGGCCCGGAGGAAAGCGGCTGGTACCAGTGCACCCGCTCTCCTCACCATGGGGTCCTTCTAAGGCCCCACCTGCACCTGCCTCCCTACCCCTGGTCCCCAAGCTGTGGCGCCCACTGTGTGATGCCCGTCGGGACAGCCTTAACCCCTCCTTCCCGGTGGCCAGACAGCAGACAGGGGGAGTAAGGGATGACAGAGGCAGTGGAAGCTACGCTCCTAGCCAAGCCCACCTCCTGCCCCCTGGAGGGAGGCTCCTCCTTTTAAGGCTGCTGCTGGTAATTTCCACCCCCAGACCCAGACCCAGCGACCCCAGGCCTGGAATGATACCTGCAGCTCACCCTAGGGGAGGTGGGGCAGGGGAAGCTTGCCCTGAGAGGGGAGGAGGGGCCCTGCCGTCGGGTCCGTGAGGGTCAGTAAGAACGCAGGAGCCAGCCTCTGGGTCTAGAAGCCTCCAGCAGCTCCATCCTCTGCGCTGGGGTATCCCAGAGAGAGGCTGACAGCACCCTCCACCGACCCCCGCCAGCAGCTGCTTTGCAGTCTCACTGGCCAGGAAGGTGGACTCCTCACACCTCAGTCTCCCAATTACGCCCTCCTCCCCCCTCGCCCTCCTCCCTTCTCTCCTCTCTCCTCCTCCTCCCGTCTCTCTCCTCTCCCCACTGAAAACCTGTGGCTTGGAGAGACCTTGGCTTCTCTGGGACTCTGCCCCCAGGGACTGCCCACATCTGCTCCTGACTCTGGGGGCAGGAGGGCAACGGCCCCAAGAAATCTCTCCGGCGATGGGAGCCGCCCGCCTGCTGCCCAACCTCACGCTGTAAGTGCGCTACCTCTCGGACTGCCGTCTTGTTGCCATTTCCAGCCTCGGGGGCAGACCCAGTCTTCCTGGGACTTGCACACGGACCGCGTGGGGCAGGGGTGGGTGCCTGTTGCGCCCCGGGGCTGGCTGCTGGCACCCACACCCAGGCCCGCCTCGTCTCCCACACAGGTGCCTGCAGCTGCTGATTCTCTGCTGTCAAACTCAGGTAGGCGGGCGCCCCCCACTAGCTTTTCCCCGTTTCTCCCACACTACCGATGGGGGTGGTCAGTCTCCTTTCCGTGGACAGAGGCAGATCCTGGCCTCACCCTGAGTCCAGAAGACTCTGAGGTTTGGGGGGGCGGTGGGATGGGGTAGGAGAAGGGGCCACAGCAGATTGGGGGATTGATGGAAGTTTTGATTTCAGCCCTCCTTCTGACACCCCTCCCGTGTTGCCCTGGGGTCTCTTCTGCTCCCTCCATCCCTCCACACTGTGTTCCCCCCAAGGCTAAGCGCGTGGGGCAGCCAAGCCTGAGGGATGGAGCCCGGGAGTGGTCGGAAGAGGGCGGAGGTGATGGCTCAGGTGAGGCTTGCACTTGCGAGTACCTGAAAGGACAGGTTTCCACGCAAAACCGCCTGTCTGTTCCACTCACCACCCCGCTCCCACCAACACGGAGGTCCTGTGGGTCGCGGTCCTGGGTGATCGCGTGGGCAGTCAGAATGCCCAGCCAGGGTGGGCGACTCCTTACCTACAGGGCAATGAGGTCAAGCCCGAAGAGGTTTGTATGGGATGAGATTCAGGGTTTGCTTCTCCACACCCCCCACCCCAAGTCAGCGCCCGCCCCCCCGCCCCAGCCTCAGCCCCCTATGTGAGGCTCGGTCCCTTTTTGTGATCCTCCATAAAAGTGCAGCTATTAAAATGCACTGGTCCAGAACCGCTCTGGGGAGAGATCCCTTGGCTTTCCCAGGCCAGAGGCCCGCTTCTCTTCATATCCAGTGGGGACTTTTTTTGAAGGTAAATGCCTTTTCTCTGGGAGAGGGAAAGGGGCTGCCTTTGAAGCAGTGGGGGGGTGGGAGGGAGAGAGGGAGAGACAACCCCCCCTTTCCTTCCCCCTTTTGCTCTAGCCCCCGTTCCAGGCCTTTTGCTTCACACATCCAGGGAGAGCAAGAAGAAAGCCCCCAGCCTGGCCGGGAGGGGTCTGGGGGTGGGCCCAACCTGTTCTGGAGGGGGAATTAGCACAATGGTGCGGCGGGCCGGCGTTTATGGCCTGGCTGAGGCCCCATTCAGGACCCGGGGAAGGTGGCAAAGCTGTCCTTTCCCCCTTGAAGTGCCCCCTCGCCCCCCCTCGGAGGGGGGGCCAGCAGGCCGGACCGCAGCCATGCTTGAGGGGCCGTCTGACAAGCAGCTGTCTGCAGCAGTGGAAGGGGAGGTCCCCCTGCAGCGGGAACATGAAAGGGACAAGCAAGGTCCCGCGGGGAGAGCGACTTGTGGGCTGTGGGCTGGGGGGGGCGTGGGACTGCTTTTGTGCAGGGCTTGAAGGGGGACGAGTAGAGGAGGGGGCTTCGGGGGGGCCCTCTCTGCTCCCGACCTGGAACAGACGGCCAGAAGGAGGCTGCCCGCCAAGAGGGGCGGAGGGCCTGAACCTGGGCCAGGAGGCTCGGGGGGGCTGGGGACAGGCCGGACCCCACCCCCTGGCAGGGAGGCAGGTCCCCCACCCAAAATGCTGGCCTCAGGTTTTCCCAGGGCGGGATGTGGGGTGGGCAGACCCTGCCCTCATAGGCTGGGAATCCAGGCTGTGGATGAGCCAGGGTCGGACCTGGGCAGTGACACCCGGGAAGGGTTAACCCTGAGCAGGTTCCGCTGAATGACAGCCTGGAGCTGCTCCCTCACCTCCCCGCTCCTCAAAGATGATACTTCCCACCCCTCCCTCCAGGAGAGAGAGGCCCCTCACAGATGCTGGTCTGGGTCTAGCTCTGTCGGGATGGTTGCGATTGGGCCTGGGATAGCGGCGGACTTAGGGATCTGGGGCAGGGAAAGGCTGTCCCAGCACAGGCCAGCAGGATCCAGGTGGAGAAACTTTTTAGTGCTAGAGCTGAGGCTGTCACCAGCGGCTGGGAAACGTCATCCCGGTTTGCACCTTGCTGGAGAGAGAGGGCAGGAAGTGGTCTGTTTCTCTCCTACTCAGCACTGCAGATGGGTAAGGAGACACCAGGCCCGGAGGAGGTACTCGTCCTGGCTTTGTGTCGTGTGCGGGTGGAAACGTCCCCTCTCCACTCCCCTGGAAGCAGCGGGCGGTAGCATCACCCCGGCTGGCCACGAGCCTCTGTTACACTGTGGCACACGCAGGTGGCCTCACAGGGCAGCCACTGGGCCACCACTGAGGGCACCTCTCACCACCGCCTCCACCGCCCTCAGCTAGAGGGGAGGAACGCTAGAAGGGGCACTGGCTTCTCTGAGGGCCCTGAGCACCCAGGGGGAGCGGCAGGGGAGATGGGCGTGAGCTCAGGAGTCCTTCGTTAGTGCTATAAAGAAATGCCTCCAGGGGCCCTGCAGGAGCCTACAGAGAAGGGTCTGAGAGCTCCCAAAAAGGTCTCCAGTGACTCTAACAGACCAGCTGCTGTGTGTGCACGTATGTGTGTGCGTGAGTGTGCACACACGTGTGTGTGCATGTGCTGGGCGTGGGCTCCTTTGAGGCCAGTGCGGAGGACTGGGGAGACATCTGGTCACCCTGGCTAAAAGCGCCAAGCCCCTGGAGTTTTGGAGAGGAGACAAGCTTCCGTCCTAGAGGCAGGACAGGCGTCTGTCACTAATCAGCTGTGCGGCCCTGTGCACTTCCTCCCTAGACCATGGGGATTAGATACCAGCAGCTTGAATGTTCCTTCCAGCTCCCAGAGTCGTGATTCCAGGCCTGAGCTGTATCACCAAGTGTCCCCAGAGCTGGGCAGCTACCAGTCCTGTGCTCCAGGGCAGACGAAGAGCCAAGTCACAATGACTGGCTCACACACTGGCCTGGGAAGGTCATGGCCAGATGCCCCCTGCACCTCAACTTCTCAGAGCAAATGACCTGCCCCACCACACTCGCCTCCGCACCCCTCCCCTGGATGGACCTGCGGTGGTGTCACCCAAAGCAAATTGACACTATTTTTCCCTTGGTAACCGCAAAGGGGGAGAATCACCCGTCTCCTAATTTTAACCAGTACGTGAGGGACCAGGGTGCCATGACCGACCAGCTGAGCCGGCGGCAGATCCGCGAGTACCAGCTCTACAGCCGGACCAGCGGCAAGCACGTGCAGGTCACTGGGCGTCGCATCTCCGCCACCGCTGAGGATGGCAACAAGTTTGGTGAGGCCCAGCCCTCCCCGGAGGCCACCTACGCCCCTACCCAGCCTTGCCTGGTCCATCCCCAGACGGGTCAGGGTGGAGGCTGCAGGGGGAGAGCAGGGAGAAGCCTCTAGGAGAGGCCCCGAGGGCCCCCCACCCAAATTCAGAGGGCAGGCTGGTAGGGAGGGGTTCCCTGCACACCCCTGGGCCAGCAGCCCCGAGGGACAGAGGTCTTTCTCCCCCACCCCCCACCCCCCCAGCCAAGCTCATAGTGGAGACAGACACCTTCGGAAGCCGCGTGCGCATCAAGGGAGCTGAGAGCGAGAAATACATCTGTATGAACAAGAAGGGCAAGCTCATCGGGAAGGTGAGGCCCGGAGGGCAGGGCGTCATGAACGAATGCGGCATGCAGGGCCCCACCCAGGGCTCTGACTTCTCCTGCTCTCACCCCACCCCTCGGCCTCTCTCTGGTCTCTCCGGTCCCTGTGGGTCTAGAAGCCCTCTGAGGACACTGGCTGACCCATAAGAATCCTTGGCTCTGAGGTGTGAGGCACTTTCCCAGCAACGATGAGGAAGAATTTTAGCACCTACATCATGTCACAGCCTCTGTGTCGAGGGCTAAGAGCTGATCAGGGTTGAGAGGCCAGAATCCACGCCCCCTCAGGTCAGTGGGGTCCTGGGCTCCAAGTAACAAGATTCGTGCTAACTGCCTACTAGCGTAACCACTAGTTACACTCCACAGTGGTGGGTCCAGAGTTGCTGTGCAGGGAGAATTCCACTTCCTTTGGCATCAGCCAATCCTGGCTTCTGATTCTGGCTGTTTTCAAATATTGGCTTATTTTTGTCAAGTCTCAGCCTTCTCATCTGTAAAATGGGCACGGTGTCAAGATTATCTATAGAGCCAGATGGGCGGCTGCCTGGCTCTTTACACAGTTGGTGTTCTACAGACGTTTTCCCCTTCTTTCCATCAGACTGTCGCGTCCCTCTCCTCCACCCAGCAACACCCTTCACGCAGACCAAGGAACGTTCTCCTATATACGAGTGCCCACTGGGTATGCACTGAACTGCACAGTTACCTTGATCTTTATGAAACAGCTGGGTAAACGGAGGCTCAGCCTGGCTAAATACCTTGCTCAATGTGTACAACCTCCAAATGACAAGGCTGTATTTAAGTCCAGATCTGACTCCAACAAAGCTTGTTCCTTGACCCCTCCTTTGCCTCTCCAACAAGGGTGCCCGTCTCACCGGGCAGGAATTCTTGGGCTCACAGCCCCTGTCGCTCCCTCCTCGGTCCTACAACATAGGTCCATAAGGCAGACTAGCCAGCCAGGGTAGGCGGACAAACTCCCCTTCCTTCCCCTGCAGCCCAGCGGGAAGAGCAAAGACTGCGTGTTCACAGAGATCGTGCTGGAGAACAACTACACAGCCTTCCAGAATGCACGGCACGAGGGCTGGTTCATGGCCTTCACGCGGCAGGGCCGGCCCCGCCAGGCCTCCCGCAGCCGCCAGAACCAGCGAGAGGCTCACTTCATCAAGCGCCTCTACCAGGGCCAGCTGCCCTTCCCCAACCATGCCGAGAGGCAGAAGCAGTTCGAGTTTGTGGGCTCAGCCCCCACCCGCCGGACCAAGCGCACTCGGAGGCCACAGCCCCTGACATAGTCAGGGACACCCCCGGGGGGGCAGCCGCCCCTCACTCATGGGCCTTCCCATCCCCTTCCCTTCCTAATCCAAAGACAGGGCTGGGGTGGAGGCAGGGGAGCCAGAGCCCCCAAGGAGGATGCTGAGGACCACCGAGCATCAGAGACCCCCCACCGGAAAGGCGGAGGACTGCCACTAACCAGGGCTGGCTCCTCAGGGCCCCACCCTGGCGTGGCCCCCTGGGGGCGGGGCAGGCCCCCCAGAAGGGGAAGGTAGAATAACCCGAGGTCAGGCTCCCCTGAACCAAGTGGGCAAAGTCAGCGGATTCAAGGCGCTGCAGACACGGTCTGGAGGCGGCTCTCCTCGAACTCTGCTGCCCCTGTCTCCCTCAGTCTGCCCCCCAGCCTCCAAATTCCTCCTGGCCAGACTGTAGGAAAGGACTTTTGTTTTGGTTTCAGGAAAAAAAAGAGGGAGAAAAAAAAAAAGAGGGCTGGCCATTCTTCACATTCCACTACCCAGGCCTGCACCCTCTCCCCCAACTCCCAGCCCCGGAATAAAACCATTTTCCTGCAAACGGGTTATCTGAAGCGGGGTGGGGGGGTGGGGGAAACAACTGCAAAGCTGAACTGGGGACAAACTTGCTCCTCCGAGAGAAGAAGAGGCCGGCGCGCAGGCCCGGGGGTGGCGCGGCAGGTGGAGGCCAGGCCGGGCCCCGCACGTACCCGCAGGGGCAGGGGACAAGGGGGCAGGAGCAGCGGCAAGGGATGGCCCGGCAGGCCCGCACCTCCGCCCCGCGGGAGGCTGGCGGCCCGGGGCGCGCCCCTCCTCCGCGGGCTCAGGTTTCCTGGCTGGCACCGCGCGTCCCGTGCTACCTGCTGGGGCGCAGAAACCCCAATCCTGGGGCCGGTCCGAGCCTCCGGGGCCGGGGCCGCTGGCCGGGCAGCCGCGGGCGCTGCAGCCTCCTCGCCGGGAGCCAGATTACTTTTTTCCGGTGAGGAGGTCGGGTGGGGGAGGAGGCGCGGACAGGCGGAAGCGGAGGGAGGGCGAGACCGCGTACATTGCGCCCAGGTCCCCGCGGGGGGGCGGGGCGGGGGCCACACCTGGGGGGACAAGGCGATTAGAGGCGGCGGCCCGGGGTGTGGGCGCGGGCGGGGGGGAGGGGCAATCCTCTTCCCTCCCCCTCCCCCTCCCCGCCCAGAGCTCCTCTGGGGGGCTTTCCGGACGGCTCCAGGTGTGCATTCGGGGAGTGGAACTAAGAGGCCATAAAACCCGCCTCTTTCCTCCTTTGCCACGGTTTTTAATTTTGTCCATTGGGGAGGCCCTTCCTAGCAGCGCCCCTCCTCTGCTCTTCACGGGGAACACCTCACTGAGCCCGCTCTTCTGCGGACGGACCCCCAGCCTCAGTTTCCCCTCCCTCTTTCTGAGAAAATGTTGGGGAGGGGGATTTTGGAGAGAGAAGGAGGATGAACGACATCTCTTCCCATTTCTCCCAACAGTGGCCTAAAAATGAAGAAAGAATGGGAAGCTGTGGGGGGGGGGCTGGTTTAGTCAAAAGGGGAGGCGAGTGGCGCGTAGTCCAAGTTGGGGGGCGCGGGGGGTCACTCACCTCTCCCTGGGTGAGGACCGGAGCCAAGGCTGACACCCCCAACTCGAGGCAATTTAGACAGCGGCAGCCAAGAGGGAGGTCCCCAGGCCCCAGGCCATGCTCCCTCCGGCTTGTCGTAATCACTTTTCACCAGGTTGCTTTTTCCTCTCCCCCCCAGTCACAAAGAGCCTTAATCCTGCTGAAGACTGCGGGAAACGTGTTGGGGGTCGTTTTCGGGGGAGGTGGGGAGAGTGTAGGGAGGGTGGTCTGCAGCCACAGCTGATAACTGGCGAGTTCAATGGGATTTTCCACGCAGGGGCAACGCCCAGCAATTACCTGAGGACAAAGGGTCGGGGCCCCCAGGTGTGGAGGACTGGACTTGGGGGGCTGGGAAGGAGGTGTGCCGGGGAGGGGGAGCTCTTACAAGCCCTCTGATTTCCGCAGGAATTTGAGACATTCTTTAAAGCTCAGGCCCACCCCCTCCCCACCGGCTCGGGTTAGAGACAGCTTCAAAGGTGGATGGGGCCCTTTGTCTCGCCTCCCCTTTCTTCTCTGCCTTTCTCCGGCCCCTCCCTCCCTCTCTTTGACCTCCCCAGCACAGACAGGCCTCTGGGGGACGGCTCCAGAAAGCCCTCACTGTTTCCTTTCTTGCTTTCTGAGGTGAGACCTGGCAGGGAGGGACAGAGGACGGGGAAGGGTGAGAGAGGAAGGCCGCTCTGGCGGCCTGTGCCATCTCAGACGGGGCCCTTGCCCCAACCCCAGCCGGAGCCCGGCAGCTCTGACGCCCGCTTGTGGCCTTGGGTCCCCCAGCTGTTGGTGCTTCCAGGCTCCATAGCCAGGGTGCCTCTTCATGCTCTGGGGAAGTCTCTTCAGCTCGTTCTCTCCTACCTGGTGGTGATTTCGAAGATGCTAAAAGGAAGAAGGCAAAGGAATGGGTCTCTAATAATGGGATGGGGGGACGGGATTTAAAGTATCTGTGTGTGTGGCAGGAAGGAGGCTTCCCGTGGACCTCTGATGGCTACAGCAACCCTGGTTGCTTCTGGGCGCCCTAAAGCTCCAAGGAGGTGGGCGGGTAGGGATGGACACAGGGCAGGAAGACAGGGTGAGTTGAACACATCCGTTTCAGGGAGGGTGTGACAGGGGGAGGGCGGCGGCGGCGGCAGCAGCAGCGTGCCTCAAATGCTATGCCTGTTTAGGATTACCAAGAACTCTGGCTAAGAATAGCCTACGTATAGATCCTGGCTTCTCTGTCCTGTCCTCCAAACGGCCAGATGAGGCGGAGGGGAGCCGAAGCAGGAAGTCGGGGCGGTGGCAGGGGGCGGGAATCCATTCACATTTTAGCCCTCGCCACGTCTCTCTAGTCAACCCTGTCCCTCAGACTCCGCTGGCTGTGACTTCCCAGTCACCCAGCCTCAGCCTCACAGCCCTGGACAGCTACGAGGACCACCTGTCCTTGAAGCTCTTTCCTCCCTCACCTGTCCTAGGCGGTCCTTTCTTCCTTCTCTCGGGCTCGCGGACTCTTCTCTTTCCTGGCCCCTCTTCACAGAAACATGCCCCGAGATCTGTCACTCTCTCCTCTCCCTGAGCAAACCAGCATGTCAGCTGTCACCCCCTTTCCTCCAAACTCTGGAACCCTGCACCATGGCCGGACCTCACGGGGATCTGTCTCAATGAATGCGGTAGCTCTCTCAGCGGTCTTTCTCCCTCCTGACACACACACACACACACACACACACACACACACACACACACACACACACCTCAGCACATCACGTAGTTTGTTCAGCTCACCTTACCTTACCACAGCTCTGCCCGAGTCACATCATCACTAACAGACTCAGCATGGCTTTCAAACCCCTGCCCAGTCCTGCCAAGGCCCCCCGCCAGCCTTGTGCCTCCAGCTCCCCTCAAGAACGCTGGCAAAACTGCAACCATTGGGGCTTCCCTGGTGGCGCAGTGGTTGGGAGTCCGCCTGCCGATGCAGGGGTCCGGTGCAGGGGACACGGGTTTGTGCCCCGGTCCAGGAGGATCCCACATGCCTGAGCCTGTGAGCCATGGCCGCTGGGCCTGTGCGTCCAGAGCCTGTGCTCCGCAACGGGAGAGGCCACAACAGCGAGAGGCCGCATACTGCAAAAAAAAGAAAGAAAGAAAAAAAAAACTGCAACGCTTGCAGTCCAAAAGACACTCTGGGCCCATCTTTTTTTTTTTTTTTTTTTTCTGGTCACACCACGCAGCTTGTAGGATCTTAGTTCCCCAACCAGGGATCAAACCCCTGCCCCCTGCAGTGGAAGCTTGGAGTCCTAACCACTGGACCACCAGGGAATTCCTGCTGGGTCCATCTTTTTTTTTTTTTTTTACATCTTTATTGGAGTATAATTGCTTTACAATGGTGTGTTAGTTTCTGCTTTATAACAAAGTGAATCAGTTATACATATACATATGTTCCCATATGTCTTCCCTCTTGCGTCTCCCTCCCTCCCTCCCTCCCACCCTCCCTATCCCACCCCTCCAGGTGGTCACAAAGCACCGAGCTGATCTCCCTGTGCTATGCGGCTGCTTCCCACTAGCTATCTACCTTACGTTTGGTAGTGTATATATGTCCATGCCTCTCTCTCGCTTTGTCCCAGCTTACCCTTCCCCCTCCCCATATCCTCAAGTCCATTCTCTAGTAGGGCCCATCTTTGCTCATGAGTTTCCCACTGCTTTGCATGCCCTTCTCCAGAATGCTGGCACGTCCAGACCACAGCCATGTCCTCGGCTCTACAGACGCCCCTCACTCTCCCAGGGGCAGTGGCCGTCTCTGCTGCCCCCAGCCCCTCCGGCCATTGACTTGCCCTGGCCTTAAGACACATATCACAGCTCGTCCAGAACTGTACTTATCTATGCTCGTGTCATGGTTCCGCTGGACAGCAAAGGCCTCAGATGTAGAACTAGTCAGTCTTTGCACCCCCCCATAGTACCCAGCACAGTACGTTACACAGAATAAGTATTTCTTGAGGAAATAACCCAACTGAAGACCCAGAAAGAAGTCGTTGGCCATTGGCCCAGCACCCTGTGGTCCCTGAAGGTAAAGGTAGGATGAGAAGCCAGAATCCTGCCTCCAAGCTCCATGCTTAGGAGGACTTGGGCAGGAGGGGTCCTAAGCAGTTAATCCAAATATTTGTGTATTCCCTACAATGTATGACGATGTGCTAGCCCTTCAGTTAATAAAGAAAGATGGACAAGATAGTGTGTCATCCCCTGTCAAGCTCTCAAGACACTTGAAATTTAATTGGGGGGGACCAACCCATAAAAAGGCAGTTCTTTTGAGGACTTTTGGAAATCTGTCTCTTACCCCTAAGATAGCAAAGCAGCATTTGGTACATCCCCAAAGAGTGAAAGGGGAGAAAATAAGGACACTGCTGTGTACTGAGCTCCAGAGATGTGCCAGGCAGTGTGCAAGGTGTGCTCACATGGAGCCCCTCATTTTGCGGGGTGAGATTGTTCCCGTGTTGTGTGTGGGCAGGCTCAGATGGAGAGATGTTAACTCATCCAAGATCACAGTCCAGATTCTCGCCTGTCTCTGTTTTGTTTTGGTTTTTTTTGGCTGCATTGGGTCTTCGTTGCTGCGTGCGGGCTTTCTCTAGTTGCGGAGAGCAGGGGCTACTCTTCGTTACGGTGCGCACGCAGGCTTCTCATTGCGGTGGCTTCTCTTGTTGCGGAGCATGTCCTCTAAACCCTCGGGCTTCAGTCGTTGCGGCACGCGGGCTCAGTAGTTGTGGCACGCAGGCTCTAGAGCGCAGGCTCAGCAGTCATGGTGCACGGGCTTAATTGCTCCGCAGCACGTGGGATCTTCCTGGACCAGGGCTCGAATCCATGTCCCCTACATTGGCAGGCGGATTCTTAACCACTGCGCCACCAGGGAAGCCCTCTCACCCGTCTTTTAACACCTCGAGTGGGATGTTCTCCACTCCTCAGCCAGGCACGGTGGGTTCTGGGATGTACGTGGGGCAGGGGCACTGGGAAGGGCTGGGGTTTGCTTGACCTTGAAGATAGGAGCAGGATTTCCGTCAGCAAAGAAGACCCACCAGGGGGCAATATTGAGAGTGAAAACAGCATGAGAAGAAGGGCTTCAAGGCAGGAAAATGTGAGGTCAGTTGTGGGAGTGGGAGGGCGAGCAGTCGATCGGCTTGGCTAGCACTGAAAGTTTGCAGCCAGAAGTGGCAGGAAAGGATTGGGCCACGTTATGGAGAGCTGGGTCTCTGCTGTGACAGGAGGAGACAGTGAGGGCCTTCAAGAAGGGGAGTGACCAGACGCGATTGTGGGGTTGGGGTTCAGGGGAGAGGCTGGTCTGGTGCAGCTGCTGGGGTTGAGGCTCTGGGGTCCAGGAGTCAGACAGTCCAGTGATCGGAGGTGGGGGACGTGTCCTCCAGACTGATGGGAAAGGGTCACTTGGAGGCCCTCGTCCTTTCTTTTGTTCTGCTGGCCCAGTTCTCTGTCACTGTCCCTTCTTAGGTGCACAGGTGCCCAGTCAGCCTCTCCAGGAGTTAATGTTTAGACCTCCCCGGGCAGGTCGGTGCAGGGGGCGGGGCAGGGGCAATGGAGTGAGACGGAGAGAGGACAGAGAAATCTACGCACAGCCCCTGGGGAGGGGACAGGCGGCAGGGCCAGCGTCTGGTCAGGACATCTGGCAGCGGTGACCTTGCTGGGGAAAAGAGCCAAGAACTAGGTATCCTGGGCCTGGGACCACCCGCCTGAGAGGGGCAGGAGCCCCAGCCCCCTGCTGTGGACGCACGTGCCCATCCTCAAGCCTGAAGGCGCTCCTGAGCCTAAAGGTAGCTTGTGCTGTTAGCAGCCTGCTGGGTTGGGTGCGGCCAAGCCGTGCCCAGGAAGCCCACCCCGGGGCCTGGGCTCACAGGCACCTGGTATTCAGTGTTGCCTGCTTCTGGGGGGAAGCCTGTGCCTCCCCTGTCCTCCCAGCCTATTGGGGTGGCAGGCAAGCAGTGGGGGAAGACCGACCGTTCAGCTGGCCTTGAGGAGTCTGGGGTCTTCCCAGGAGGAGGGGGCTAGAGGCAGAGTAAGTCTCCTCATAGGGCGAGGCCAAAGATGAGGGGGAGGCAGAGCCTGGCAGGCGAGGGAAGGGTCTTCTGGCCTGGCTGTGCCCTCCCACGTCCCTCCCAACACCCTCCCCCACCCCCACCCCCCCACACATCAGGATCCCTCAGCAAGGAATGACCTTGACAGCTACCAAGCCTCAGGTCGACAGAGGGAGCCCTAACTCTGCAGTCGCCTTGGCTCCAGGGCTGGCTTGAGGGGGACTATTCCGCCCAAGGTGCTCTCCCGCCCCTGGAGGGACATGCCTATGGAGAGAGGGGCAGTGGGAATGGGCCTTGCGGGACTGGAAGAGTGCTGTCCCAGGCTCTGACCTTCTCAGCCCATGGCCCACAAGCCCGCCCTAGCCACACCCGGGACCTCTCCTTCCTGCCAGAAACCACCCTCCGACCCTTCAACATAAGCCGTCCCTCCCTTGTTCCTATCGCTCTTCCCAGCTCCACGCTGAGCTTTCTGGAATGGGGGACGTGGCCCAGTGCCTCCCAAGACCGGCCTGCTATCTGGCCCTGAATTAAGGTTCTCCTTAGGCCGCCCCAGGAGCCAATCCCAGAGCGTTACGGAAGGAGAGGGAACAGGAGGGTTGGGGGGGCTCAGTGGGAGCCCCGGTTCCTGAAGCTCCCCCACCCCCACCCTGGCACCGAGGCCCCCTCCCTCCATTGCTGAAGAAGAGCTACAGCCGCCTCCTCCCCCCTCCCTGCCGCTGCTGCCTCCTCGGCTGAGCCGGCAGGTTGTCTTGGCAACGGGAGGCGGAGAGGAGATGCGCTGAGGGATGGAGGTGTATGTCACCGAGGAAGCTGCCGAGCCCCACGCCCCAGGCCCTTGAAGGTACCGCAGACCCCCTCCCTTCCCCTCCCCCTGCCCTCTCCCCTAGGCTTCCCCACTCTATCCAGAGTGCTCATTTCCCTGAGGAATGCCCCCCTCCTCCCAGCCCAGCGACTCCCACCCATTCCTCCTGAGCCACCTCATTCCAGGCCCCTGTCCACAGCTGTCCTTCCTGGCAACCGCTCATTCCAGCCCTGCCTCTGGGGACCCTTGCACCGGAAGGCAAATATCCTGGAATGGGGTCTTGGGGGGTGGGTGGCGCATGAAAACAGGGAAGGAACCAAGATAGTGGGGGAAAAATCAGGAATCCTAAAGGGCTACCTGGCACTTGGTCTCCTGGAGAGGGGGAGGGAGGCTGTGCAGCACTAGGGTGGGGACAGGGCAATAAGGGTGGGGTTGAAGGGGCAGAAAGCTGAGAGGCCGGGCTGGTTGTCCAGAAAGGCCTGGTTCCCCTCTGCTAAGGCTGTGGCCCGCTCCTGCCACATCAAAAGTGCACCTCCTCCTGCATCATCTCCTGGCCTTTTTTTCATGGGTCGATGGAGCCTGTGTTTCTCTCCCACTCCCAGGCTTTCTAGTACCTTTCCACGGGCCCCTCTCCCGCCTCTGCCGTACATGCAGCAGCTGAGCCCAGATTCTTTCCACCCTTCCTCAGCCACTCGGCTACCTGCCTTTTTCATTTCTCCTTTCTTTCTGGAGCCCATCCTTCAGGATTCATTCTTCTCTGTCTCCCACTAACCCAGACACATCCCCCCCTTCCTGGCCCTACCCGTCCTCGTCTCTTTGAGAAAGAGGTCCCAGGGCACACCCTCACCTGTCCTCTCAAGACCCTCCCCGCTGTGGTTTTTCCATTCAGACACCCCAGAGCCCCCTCCCCAGATTCTAGATTTCCCCAACGACAGCTGATACCATCAGCTGACCAGCTGTGGGCAGCGGTAACCAGGGCAACAGTAAGGGCTGCCTAGGTAGGCAAGTCTGCACAGAGATGGAGAGGAGGCCGTGCTGGGGCCAGGGTCAGCTGGCCGGGCTCCCTCCCCTGCTCCCGGAGGTCACAAATGAACCAGGCTCTGCTCTAAGCCCAGAGGGAACGAAAAGGCCAATGACAGGGGCCTGGAGTCATGGAGGTTTTCCCAGAGACATTCCTGTAGTTCAGTGCTGGGACCTGGACATCACCTGGTGAGAACTTCTCTTGAAGACCCCGCCTTGGAGAGAGATTGGGGTCCTTCCCACTCACCACCACTGTGCTCTGTCCCCGGGGGATTTGAGTTACCCAAGGGCCAACCCGGTCTCTTGTGCTGAGCACCTGGTTTCTCGAATCTTCCCATTCTATGCTCCCCAGGAGAGGGTTAATCCTTGGGTAACCAATTCTGGCATCTAGCCCACACCCCTGCCCCTCACCATCTATGCGCTTTTGCACCCCAGGGAGGCAGGGACCCCAGCGGCCTCTGTGGTGCTGGTAGGTGATGAGTGGGAGATAGAGGTGCTTGGGGAAAGCGGGTGTTGTCACCCCTCTGTTATCAGTAGAGCCCCTTCCCCCTGACTCAAACTCTGGCTGTTGAGGAGGCTGGAGGGGCTGTGTGTGTGAGCGTGTGTTGCAGGGCTGGGGGTGGGTGTGGGAAAGGGAAAAAGGCCAGAGGCTGGCCAAGAGTCTGCTTCCGATTCTGCTTCGTCATGATGCCCAGTTAATGGTCCTCTTGTTTGAAACGGATTGAGCTGCAGCAAGCGAGGTGGAAGAGCAGACACACAAACACACACCCGCAGGCCAGTGGCCACACGCTATCAGCTGGAGGTGGGGAGGGTGCAGGGGTGGGTGGGAGCCAGCGGCCCGCCCACCTGGCTGCCCGCCCGCCCCGCCCGGCCTGCCCACCGGCGCACACACCCGGCCCGGGGATTGCGCGCCAGGCTGGCGGAGAAGCAGGGTGGCGGCGAGGGGGTGGGGGCCTAGAAGGGTAAGTCCCCTCCTTCGCCGGCTGCCCACCCACTCACCCACCGCAAGCCAGCTTTTTTTCTTGTTATTTGTGCTCTGGGAAAGCACGCCGGGCTCCTGGAAGAGCCGCCTGTTACCTGGGCTTTCAGGAAAAGCCGCAGCCCCGGGATCTGCGCCTGTCCCCGCCCCCACCCCGGGGCCTCAGAGCATCTGGGCCACCCTGTCCGGGAAGAGGTAGGTGGCAGGGTCTCCCACCTGTCTTCCCCTCTGTGGGCACTTTGGCCACAACAGCTTCCTAGAAGTGAGGCTCTGGGTGGTGGCAGGGATCCCGGGGTGGGGGTGGGGGTGTCAGCTATGGCCCCTTGTTCAGTGGGAGAATGGGCCGGACCCTGGGACTAACTGGGTTTGATGTGACCCAACCTCCTTCCGATTCGGGGAAGAGGGGCTGGGGTGTCACATGCTGCCACCCGGGGACCCCTTCCCCCAGCTGTGCTGGTCGGAAGTCCAAGTGCTTGGGGGGTGGAGGCTGTGCCTCGAGTAGGCTGAGAGCTGGGCCGTCTTTGCTGAGTGGTGGAAGGGAAGGGGGCGTTGCCGTCTCCCGCCACCGTGCCACAGATGCTCCTGTTGTGGGGGGAGCAGTTCACTCAGAGGCCTGAATGCCATTGGTGTGAGGACGGCTCCTTGCGGGGAGGGGCCTGAGGAGCCTCCTGCTAGCCCTTAGCCGGCCAGGCTGGGGTGAGGACCAAATGCAGAATGAGGCTGGGTGGCAGGGCATGGCCACAGGCCTGACCACGATGCTCTCCTGGTGCCGGCTGTTGAAGTGCTTGCAGGGGCTGAGGGCCGAGCAGACACGCAGGCCTCCAAGGATCGAGGCGCCCCCTTGCTAGCTCTGCCCCTCCCTTGGCCTGGCAGGCCAGGCGCCCTTTCCCGGGCAGGCGCACCCGGTGGTTCTTTCCCAGGGCACTGGGTTGCCGAGTTGCGAGAGGCACGGGTGTAGGAGAAGGCAGGCAGTCTTGCTTTGGGAAGGGGTGGGGCCCAGAAAGCGCCCACGGGATGGGTAAGTGGGCGCTCTGTGCCAGGGACGGGGTGTCAGCACGTGGGGTGGGTGGCTGTGAGCGTGGAGAACCGGAGCCAAGGGGAGGATCGGTGGGTGGCGTGAGTGGGTGTCACAGGCACCGCGTGTCAGCGTGGGGGGTGCCTCACTGGGAGAGCGGGGGCGTGCGTTCTGCAACCGTGTTTCGGCGGGGGCTGCCTGCGTGGGTGAGGTGCCCGTGCCCACGGGGGAGGCTGGCCTCCGCGCTGCTGGCCTCGCTGTGGCCACATGTCCAACGCCGGGGCCAGCCTGTCCACCTGGGGGTGCGGGTCCGAGGAACTCCTCATTCAGAGCTCATACATGTGTGTAACGACCAGAAGAGGGACGCCCCCAGGATTCAGAAAGCTGAATTTGGGAGGCAGTCGCCCTTGCATCTCCCCCAGCCCTATCAATCAACTGGTACAAGTGACACCACAACCCACCAACAGGACCAGCTATAAATAGAGACCAGAGCAGGAACAAGCTGAGGACCAAGCAAACCTAAGGGGCTGGGAGGGGGGACACAGAAAGAGGGCCTTCTTCAGGGGTGTGTGGAGAGAGGATACAGAAACCCAAGCGAGAGTGCTAAGAGAAACTGTGTGACGAGATGCATATTTGTGGGGGGGAGGAGGAAAGAAGGAAGGAGGCGCCCGGGCCCACTCCTGCTGTCATCAGAATCAAACGGGGAGCAGGGCCTTGAGCAGGTGGGTTCCCGGGCTGGGACCCTGATTCTGGGCCCACCTGCCCCTGCCTGATGCTTCCCCAGAGTGCGAGAGGGTGCTGTTCAGGGTTAGCATTAGAGGAACCCCAACTCTAGTCCTAGCAGATAGAGCAGGGCTTAAAAATGGGGGTGCGGGAGAAGGATAAAATGAGAGGAGGGGCGTGGGAGCTTCATCAGTCTTAGAAAAGGCGCAGGCGCAGGCTTGGCAGAGGTTAAGAGATGTTCTGATGAGCCACCGGCCGGAGCAGGGCGATTTTGGGGGCGATTGTGGGTGCCCCCTCCCCACGCACACACAGACACAGACCCCACCCTCAGGGCATGCCGGGGGGTCTCCCCTGTTGGGCTGGTCTGCTCCCACCCACCTTTCCCCTCTCCACCCTGGTATGCTGTTTTGGGAACTGGTGACCTAGCTGGATCCTGCCTTTATTTCTGGCATTGAGTTGTTGCCACAGTAACTGCGGGGGTGGGGCTGGGAGGGAGAGAGGGTGAAAGGGAAGCAGAGCTGAGGGAAGAAAGATGAAGAAAGGAAAGAAAAAGGGAATGGAAAGCAGAAATAGCGAGATGGGGCCCGGAGGCACAAGGCAGGCAGGCACACTCTGAATGAAACTGGTGAAAAAGGAGAGCGGGGAATGCTTGCCCACCTGACCCCCAGCCCACTGGGCCAGCTCAGCCATTTCGCAACTCGTTTACTATCTGCAAGGCCGGCCTCCAGCCCGGCTTGTCCTTGCCCCAGGGCACAGAGCCCGTGGCCCCCAGCCTCTCTGCTCTTGTCCACAGGCCAGTCCAACGAAGCAGGATTCTGGTGGCTCCACGGTATAAGGTTAGCGCACGGGACCCCAAACCCCAAGTTCAGATTAAAGTGAGATCCTTGGGGACCCACTGAAAAGAGCATTCATTGGCTTTGACCTGAGACAGACCTGGGTAGGAATTCCAGGTTGGCTTCAATGGGCCGAGGCGTGGGGGGCATGGGGGGAGGCAGGTCAATCTCTCAACCGCATTTTCATCTCCTAATTGGGAGACATGAGCTTTGGTGAAGCTAGAGAGGATGGGTGAAAGTCCCTGGCCCAGAGCAAGTGATGGTTGGTTTAGAACAGGGCGGGAAGCTGGACTAGAGGATACCAGGCTGCGGTTCTGCCGGTTGAGCCTTCATTTCCACAAGTTGAGGGAGCCAAGGCCGGCTCAGCCCCTACCTGTAGCGGGCGCCCGTGGGAATGGGTGGGCGGGCCTTATCATCAGGGCCGAGCGGCTCCAGTTGCCATGGAGACGGGGCGGTGTGAGGTGGGGCCCGGCTGGGGGCTCAGATAAGGCGCGGCTGCACAGCTGGGGTAGGGTGGGTCCGAGATGGAAGAACTGGGCGCCGCCGGGGCAGCTGAGATGGCCCTTCCGCCACCTGGGCTGGCCTTCCTCCGCAGCTCTTTCCCTTTCCTCCCTTTGCGCCCTCCCTTCCTGCTGCAGTCTGCCCTCTCGGTCTGTCCACGGGAGGCGGCCCGGGCCTGGGAGCGCACATGCAGAAACGTGGGGTGTGCACGGGTGCGGACGCGCGAGGAAACTGGCTTTGGGGGAGGGGCTACGAGTGGGTGGAGTAAGCTTATGCGGGGCGTGATGTGATTTGGGAGAAGGCAAGAACAGTCTCTCCCTTTCTTTCCCCTCCCCCCTTTCCCCCTCCCCTCCCTCTCTCCCTCTCCCCCACCCCACACTCCTACTCCACCCCAAAACATTTTCCCTGATGGCTTAATATTTAACGAGTAAGACCTTCACTCATCAAGGTTAGCCCCAAATTAAAATGCCATGTCCCTGGAAGGGTAAGACATTAACAATTTCCGCAGCGTGCTTTCTAACACACCAGGCGCTGGTGTGCAGGTTCCTGATGGAATGTGGCTCAGGGCAGAAGGCGAGGAGACCCAGCCTAGGGGATGGGCACGGGGCTGTGGACAGCTGTGGAGAAGAAGGGGCAGGGGACAGAGCAGGGACATCATTATTCTGAATCGTCTTTCCGAGTGGCTGTGTCTGTGGGACAGTGGTCGTGCACAGGCGAGTGGGGGTCTCAGTGCAAGACCTTGTAACCTGTGACCTGGCTCATCTTGGACCCCTCCTCTCCCTCCCTGGGCAGTGACCACTCTGAGAGGCAGTCATTACCCCACTCTGTACCCACCCGCAACTGGCGTTCGAGGGCAGGGTGCCTGGACCACCTCCAGGTTCAGCCTGAGGCTCCAGGACACGTAGAAGCTCTCCATTCTCCACCCCTCCCCCGTGCCACATTCCTCCCCCTCCCCCCCCCCCCCCCCCCGCACCACCGCCCTTCCCCCGACTGTTCCAGTCCTTTCTACTCTCTTCAGTCTCTGCCTAACCCACCTGTAGGGTCTGTATATGACCTTATCTCTCACTTTTCCTGGGAAAATAGAAACCTCCCAATCGGCCTGCTCCAAAGGCCCCTAGATTGCAGTTACCCAACTTTCCCTTTCCTCTCCTTTCAGGGAAGCTCAGGCTTTCTTTCCAAAGGTAGTCCTTCACTTGGGCCTGGACCCAATCCCTCTCCCCTTCCCCTGCTGGGACCTTCCTGCCTCAAGTGCCCCCCCTCTCCTGCAGCCACAATTTCTTTTCTACTCTTCACTCTCCACTGCCTACAAACGTGTTCAGGTCTCCCTTTTCCTAAAAAACCTTCAGCCAAGCGCACCTCCTGCAAAGTAACTCTCCTAACCCCCTCCTGCCCTTCTGTCACACTTCTTGGAAGTGCCCCTCCCCCCGCCTGTACACCCTGGCCACCTCTCCCCACCCCCATCCCTATCAAGGAGGCCTCACTATTCCTCTGCAGATGCTCTCAGAAGCCACCAGGCCTTGACATCCAAAGTGGCGAGCTGTCACTCCTTTCTGCATGTCTTGCCTTCTCTGGGCGATGGACTCCTGGCTTCATGACATTCTTTCTCAACCCCCCATCCCTCCCCACAACTCTCTCTCAATGTTTTTGGCACACTTACTGTGTAGTAGGTCCTTTACTAAAAATACAAAGAATCACTAGATACACTCCCAGCCCCTCAGGGACCTGGCCATCTAGTCTTCCCCCTCCCTTTCATGCCATCTCCAGCTCCCTTTTTCTTCGAGTCCCCTAGCGTTTCCCAGGATGCTGGGTTTTGACCTTCTTTCTCCCTCGGCAACCTCATGGGGCAGACTACCACCTCTAGCTCAAATGGCTCCCAAATTTCTGTTGCCAGGTACTGCCCCCACCTCAGCCTCAACTGGCAAGAAGTGAACTCATTGCTTCCCCTTCTCCTGTCATTGCTACCTGTTCCTCCCCAGCGGTGAGGGGTGGGGGCGGGGGCGCTGTCTCCAGATCAAGTTCTGTTTTGCACATTCTGCCTCTAGGATTCCTCCCACTTGGCCCTTTCCATCTTGGGCTCCAGGCCCAAGTCTAGAGCCTCACAATCCCCTGCCTGAACTACTGCCGTAACTTCCTGGCTGGTCTCTCTGTGGACCGCCTCTTCCTGTCTATTCCATCTGCCAGCCTGCAGCCTGATTCATTTTCCCAAAGCACTGCTTGGATCCATCACTTCTTTGTTTTAAATGTTTCTAAGCATTCCATAGCGCTAGTTGCCCACAGAATACATTCGGAATCCCCTAGTCTAAGTTCAAGGCATCTACAAATCTGGCCCCCAACCTCCTGCCCCAAATCAGTCTCAACCTCATGAGCTCCACGGTTCAGCCGTATTTGCTGTCTCCAGACAGACCCAGTGCTTCGCCGTGTCTCCAGTTTCCCTCATGCTGCTGTCTCTTTCAAGGATCCATCTTTTAGTTTTTGCATGATCTCACACCGGGCATCTTTCAAGGCCTGCCTTAAACACTTCCTCCTCTAAGAAAACCTTTTTATTTTCCCCTCTTGACACCCAGCAGGAGTGATTCCTCTCTCCTGTGACCTCTCACAGCCCTTTATACTATCTTATCAGGCACACATAATTTTCTGCTTTGCATGGGCGTTATCTATACATATGGCCTCATTTCTGGAGGGGCGGCTTAGCTCCTTCGACTCATCTTTCTGTTCTCCACAACACCACAACGCTCTGTGGTCATTGCAGAACAGGTGCTCAGAAAGTAGTGAATGAGTGGATAAAACAATACGTGACTGGGTGGGCGGGTGGATGTATATGGGTGGATGAATGAGTGTTTGCCTCTTGGCTAAGCCAGTGTATAGCTAGTTTGACAATGTCTGTTAACAAAGTAAAGACGAAATAGGAGTGAGAGGGAGCTAACAGCTCTTTGAGTATGTACTAGAGTTTATTCCAGTCCTCACACATCTAGTTAAAAGCGTTACAAAGTGAGTATTAAGAAAGCAAGAGAAGGATGAAGCTCTGGGATGGAGCCCTTCCATGGGCACCTAGTCACCAGTGTGACTCTGATGGCCAGAGTCTTGTCTTGGAGAAGCCTTGGCTCTAGAATTCCAAAAAGACTTGAGAACTGTGGCAAATGCTAGTCTATCCCCACAGTGAACCTGACACAGTACTACGGAGGCACTACGAAGCATGCCAATGCTGAAGACATAGTCACTGTCACCTCCACGACTCTGGACAAGTTTTTAACCTCTGCGAGCCTCGGTTTTCCTCATCTGTAAAATAGGTCTACCTTATAGGATTGTTGTGGGGATGAAACAAAATAATCCTTGTAAAGTGCTTATCAAAGTACCCAGCATGAGCGTTCAAAACATGATAGCTATTATTATTGTGGTAGAAATTAGCAGTCATTCTAGTTAGCGAGAAAACATGTCAGGCAACATAATCAAGGACTAAGTTATATGCTTCTCTTTTTAAGTCCCACTGGAATTCAGAGAAGAGTTTGTCAATGCGGACTAGAATAATAGGGGAGGCCTCCAAGAGGAGGAGGGTTTAGCATGGCCCTTAAAGGATGGGTGGCATCTGGGAGATGAGAATAGTGCAAGAGCGTGCGCAAAAGCAGGGAAGTGGGAATAAGGGCTGCTGGTGCAGCAAGTAGGTGGTGGAGACACAGCAGAAAAGCGGCCTGATACAAAGTAACAGGTAATAAAATTGGAAGCACCAATGACCTCAAGTCTTTCATGACCTTCTGTGGCAGAGTGGCTACAGAAAGCCATCTAAGGTTATCAGTCCTCAGGGAGATAGAAATAATAAACGCTCTACATAAAATCTATGTTTTAAACACTTCACATGTTGTAACCTACCTAATAGTCAGAGCAACCCTGTGACACAGATACTATTACCACCCTCCATTTTATGGATGAGAACGTGAGGCACAAAGAGGGTAACTTGCCCAGGGTCACACAGCTTCTGAGTAGCAGAGTCTCCTCTCCCCAGGCATTCCCGTCCAGAGTCCATGCTCTTAACCACTACATTATTGCTGCCTCTTTCCTGTACGTCTGTAGTCATCAGCTCGCTTCACTCTATGGCTTACTGCCAGCCGTTGGAAGACAGTTCCACTGCCACCATCACGTCAGAAACTCAGCCAGGCGTTCATTGAATGGTTATTTTTATTTATTTATATAAATTTATTTATTTATTTTTGGCTGCGTTAGGTCTTCACGGCTGCACATGGGCTTTCTCTAGTTGTGGCGAGCGGGGGCTACTCTTCGTTGCGGTGCGTGGGCTTCTCATTGCTGTGGCTTCTCTTCTTGTGGAGCACGGGCTCTAGGTGCGCAGGCTACAGTAGTTGGGGCACACAGGCTTAGCTGCTCTGCGGCACGTGGGATCTTCCCGGACCAGGGCTCAAACCCGTGTCCCCTGCATTGGCAGATGGATTCTTAACCACTGCGCCACCAGGGAAGTCCCACTGAATGGTTATTATGTGTCTGGTCCAGGGGTGTGTGGGGAGGATGGGAGGGTTGCTAAGGGAGTTACTGAGGAAGGAGACCTGGGCTGTGGCCCCAGGGAACTCCTACTCTACTGCTGCAGACAGGACTCAACTTCTTAGGAACCAAGAGAGGGCAGTGCCAGCCTGGAGGCCTTCCTGCTGAACTGGGGGGCCCTGACTTGCAGCAAAGTAGCACTTCAGAGGGCAGCCTCAGCTCGAGGACTCCGAGATGGTGGGGAGCTGGGACGTGGCCTTGGCCCCCAAGGTGTTTTACCAGATGCCTGCAAGTGGGATTGCCTGCTGTACAGGGACAGGCACATGGGGGTGTGGCTCCCTCCAGCCGCCCCCTCCCTTCTCCACTGGGAGAGCGGCAGCCCCCAGCCAATGACCTGAGCGCTTCCCACCAAAACGCCTTCGCTCTGTCCTCCCCTCCCCCTATTAACGTCTCATAGTGTTACTAAGTCCCTCTGTGTTCAACCTTTCTGGGCTATGAGAGAAGTGTGGCACCGTGGACATAGACTGAGGGGAAGGAGGTCAAGGGCACCAACACAGCGCCAGGGAAAGGCCACGGCAGAGGCCGAGGCGAGTGAGAACCTGGGCCTGAAATTGACCCGCAGCCCCGGCAGGGCAGGTGTGAGGAAGCAGGGATGTGTAGGCTGCCCCGGGAACGGCTGAGCCCTGCCGTCATTTCCTTTCCAGCCAGAGAACAATGGCTCAAAAACTAGTGCAGCCCGTCCACCTTCCCGTCTCGCCGCGGGCCACATGCGATCTCCGGTCCCCGAGGCTGAGCGAACGGAAAGCCGGAGCCCCGCTCCCGGGAGACACGCAGGGCCAGAGGGGGCTGCCCTCGTCCCCGCCCTCTGAGATCGCGGGGCTCGACAGCCCCGGCTGGCACGTTCTCCCTCCCCTTCCAGGCCCTGCACTCGGCCAGCAGCCTGGAGAGTCACCGAGGGATGAGGACGCCACAGCCCGGGGGAGCACCCTTTCTGCTCTCGCGGCCCCGAGCGCGCAGCGCCCAGGAGCCGGATAGAGCCTGACGCCCTGTCGTCTCCCCTCGCGCACAGGGCTCTGCGAGTGATCCGGCCGGCCAGCTCCCTGCTGCATGGAACGGCTGCAGAAGGTGCGCGGGGCTACACCCACGCCGGGGCAGTGGGGTGCCGGGGGCACGCGGTGGGGGCCAGGCTCCCCGCGGAGGGTCAGGTCGGGAGTCGAGGATGCCACCTGGTGGTTGCCCGCGGCGCCGCACCCCGGGGCCCCAGAGGCCTAGAGAAGCCCTCCCCTGCCCCAGCCCCCTCCCTCCGGCCCGGCCCTGGCACCCACACACATTCCCACCCGCCCGCCTTCTCGCTCTCCCCAGCAACCACTTACCTCCCCTGGGAGCGTCAGCTCCTCCCGAGGCTCCAGTGTTCCGGGCTCTCCCTCCAGCATCGTGGTGAGTACCTCTTGGCCACCAGCACCCTCAGGCTGGGAGGAGGGAGGGGTGGGGCGCACGCCGGCCGCTGGGCAGCTTCACTCAAATGATGATGGTCCTGCCAGGGCTGGCAGGCAGAGAGAACCCCAGACCCAGAGAAGGTTCTGCACACCCCCTCCTGCTGGTCTGGTACTGTCTCGTTGTACCCAAAGGGCTAGGTGAAGGACTATCATTGTTTTAAGGTGACACTCTAAACCTTTTAAATGACAATAATAGAAATATTAACTTACAGGAGCTGACATCTAAAACGGCCGCCCATCTTCTTCCTAATAAATTGCAGGTCTGGCTTGTAGGGCCAGTATTCTAAGGGAGGCTTTTGACACCTCTGTTCCATGTGTACCATTTCCCTTCAGGCCAAGATGGACAATCAAGTGATGGGCTACAAGGACTTGGCTGCCATCCCCAAGGACAAGGCCATCCTGGACATCGAGAGGCCTGACCTCATGATCTACGAGCCCCACTTTACCTATTCTCTGCTGGAACACGTGGAGCTGCCCAGAAGCCGGGAGGTAAAGGGTGGGAGGTTCCTCTTGGACAGGACTTGGGGGAAGGGCTCACCCAGCCACACTGGGTGGGAGGCAGAATCCCTCTCATGCTTTCTTTCCTGGAGGCCAGACTTCAAAACAAGAAGGGGACCTGTGCACAGGAATCACCAGTCAGTTGGTGACCTGGGTATTTGTGCAGAGCAGGCAGAGATGGGCTGGCGGCTGGAGGCTAGCTCCAGGTGGAGAGCAGGGGAGGCCATGTTTGAATGGTAGCAGCACAGAGCGGGGTCATGTAGGAATGGGGTGGGACTGGGCAGAAAGTGAGCAAATTTGTGGAAAGCGCTCAGGAACACTGAGCTCGGAGGCCGGAAGTCCTAGCTGAGTGTGACCTGTGTGACGGTGTGGTCTCAGTTTCCCTTCCTATAAAATAGAGGTGAGACTTTTACCCGTCCACCTCACCAGGGAGTCAAATGCATGAGATACCGGAGGACAGGTACTTTGTACACTGTGTTGGAGAAAGGGGCAGTGTCATGGCTGAGCAGAGAGACGGGGCCAGGCTGTGGGGAGACTTAAATGACTGACAAGGGGCCCGGACTCCATCCTGGATGCTGTGGGTCTTGTCCCTTCCCCCTGTTGCTCATTGGCTCTGAGGTCAGAGCCAGAGCCCCTCCAGCTGGCCCTCAGAGCACATGCACACTGCTGCAAGATCCTCGACTTCTTCTGCTTCTTCGTGGGTCCTAGGGAAAGACGTAGGACCCTGTCTAGGGAGAGAGAGGACGGAGGGCCAGCCCTGGGAGCTGGCAAGGACGAAGAGAGAAGAGGTGGCCCAGAAATTGGCTGGGCAATTGCAGAGTTGAGTGTGTGGGGGGGTGAAGTGACCCACCTGGGGTCCTAGGGACAAGGGTTTAATCCCACCCTTGTGGCTCTGACCAGCCTCCTCTCCATTCACAGCGCTCGCTGTCACCCAAATCCACATCCCCCCCACCATCCCCAGAGGTGAGTCTGCCCCGCACCTGACACTTGCCCAGCCCTGCTCTGACCGGGCTCAACCCCCTTCCCCACACACGTCCAGACTGGGCTTGGCAGAGCCTAGGGGGTGATGGAATCAGTGGACCTTGTCCTGTCACTGGCCAGCTCTGGGTCCATCTACGTCTGACCCAGGATCTCTTTTAATCCTTTCTCCTGGGTCAGGCAGCATCAGCAGGTCGAGTCCTTGGATAGCCTTCCTCTGCCCTGGGGTTGGGGGCGTGTGTGCTAGGGTGGGAGGATGGAGATGGTGGAGGGGGCGGGGTGGGGGACCTGGGAGCTGCAGTGAACCGTACTTCTGCTCTGCAGGTGTGGGCGGAGAGCCGGTCCCCTGGAACCCTCTCTCAGGCTTCAGCCCCAAGAACCACTGGCACGCCCCGGACCAGCCTGCCCCATTTCCACCATCCTGGTAGGTTTTGGTGTCAGCATGGCGGCATCCTTGCCCTAGGTCCTCTTTTCTTCCTTCAGGAACCCAAGCCCCTTACTCTTAGTCCCCCACTCTCTGGAATACATGCACACCACAGAACTGGCCAGACCCCCAGATGCCGGACCCCAGGCAGAGCTCCCAGAGGTGGTGGGCCCTGCTGCATCCTCCCTCCCACCCAAACAGAGAAGTGCAAAAATCCCAACCCCTGAGGGGTAATTTCAGGATCTCTGGTTCTGTCTTGACTCTTGGCAGGAGCCCCTGAGTTTCCTGCCTTCTCCCAATCCATGTCTCCATTCCCTCCTCTGACCCAGCCTCCCCGCCATCCTCATAGCCTCCTTCTCATCCATTCTTGCTCCCTCTCCACAGAGACCACCCGCCCAGATTACAACATCTACAAGAAGCCACCCATCTACAAGCAGAGAGGTGAGGGTTCCCCTGACCGACCAGAGCCCCCTTTTCGCCACGTGCCGGGAGGCTGTCCTGAGGGTGGGGGGGTGATGGGAAAACAGATGTTCATAACAGCATGTACACTGCCCTGTGCTCTTCCTTGTGCATTGCTTTTACACCCAGGAGCTCACAGGTGTGAAGAGGGAGAGAGGAGGGAGTGGGGGGCTAAGGTGGGAGGTGGCCTCCGGGGGGGAGGGTGTGCCCGGGCTGACCTTGACCTCCCCCTGCAGAGTCCACAGGAGGCAGCCCTCAGAGCAAGCACCTCATTGAAGACCTCATCATCGAGTCGTCCAAGTTCCCTGCAGCGCAGCCTCCCGACCCCAACCAGCCAGCCAAGATCGAAACAGACTACTGGCCATGCCCCCCGTCGCTGGCTGTTGTGGGTAGGCGAGAGAGGCCCTGCCGAAGCCCCAGGAACCCCCCACCCCCCGACCTGCATGAACCCTCCAGGCTCCTGCTTCCCCCGTCCCCTGCAACCCCATCGCTCTTGGCGTAAGCGGCCCTGCTTGTTAATCATTTAACCGCTTTCCGTTCATTTCTTTGGCCGCTCAACAGACATTTGTCGAATTTCTACTGTGTCCCAGGCTCTGTGATGGGAGCTCTGGAAAGAGAAAGAGGAATGAGATGAGGTCTTGACCCCCAATCGCTTTCAGTCGTGTGGGCGTGTGTTGCCCACCCAGCTTCACCGCAAGGCTAGAAAACGTTGCTTTTATTTTATAATAATGATTTGCGGTGTTCCCTTCAAGGTCGCAGCTCCGGGACATGCACAAAGCAGCCCCTGACAGATGCTCGTTGAGCGCGCGGTTGATTGACTGATGTGCCCGCTTTGGTCCGTATTTCCCAGAGACAGAGTGGAGGAAGCGGAAGGCGTCGAGGAGGGGGGCAGAGGAGGAGGAGGAGGACGACGACGATGACTCCGGGGAGGAGATGAAGGCTCTCAGGGAGCGTCAGAGAGAGGAACTCAGTAAGGTAGCATCTCGCTGCCCCACCCGCATCCCTGGGCCGCCCTGGGGACAGAAGTTCCATTCTGATCTAAATGGGTACATGTCTGAAGAGCGTCCTGGTGAGAACATGTGAGGAATTCCCTTTCTTTGCCGGGATGTCAGGCTGCCGCTTTTGAAGGGACACTAGGATTGCATGTTGCTTTAGGGGGACACCGCTTACTGTTAGGGCCAAAAGCACAGAAAAGGGTGGTCCCGCCAGGGCCAAGCTTCAGCAGGCGGAGTAGTTCATGGGACGAGGAGAAAGGAGAGAGTAGGCTGCTGGCCTCCAGGGGAGGAGAGAGGGTGTAGAGAGTCACGGAAAGGCCACTGATGGTGGCATGGGCCTGTGCTCTGGGCCTTGTGACCTGGTTTGCAGAAGCCCCTGGGGCAGAGTTACACTGAGCGGCTCTGACTCCTTGCTCTCGAGGGTGGCCAGACCCAATGTGGCCGAGCTTCTGACCAGGACAGGCTCCATGGGCTCCAGGCACCACACAGCCCCTCAGGAACTCTGTCCCCACTTCTGCCTGGGATGGACCCAACTCTGAACCTTTTGGGGATGAGAAACAGGTATCGACGCCTTGGATCCATCTTCCTTTCTCCTTGCCAGGTTACTTCTAACTTGGGAAAGATGATCTTGAAGGAAGAGATGGAAAAGTCACTGCCTATCCGACGGAAAACCCGCTCTCTGCCTGACCGGACACCCTTCCATACCTGTGAGTGTCACCAAGGGGGCTCAGAATCACCTGGCCAGACCCTGAGGCCAGAATCAAGTAGTCTGCTGAGTCTGTCTGTCACACGCCCAGCGCTGTGCTACTGTGGGTATAAGAGACATAGAAGTTTCGGTTGCTGGCTCAAGGCTCTGGCGCTCTCCTTAGGGCAAGAGTACCAGTCATGGAACAAGATGAGATGACAAAGGATGGCATCAGCTAAAGCAGAATTAGCACACTTTGTTTAATTCGACAAACATTTATTGGGTGTCTACCATGTTCTTGGCCCTGAGGATATAAAGAGTAAAACACTATAGTGCTGCCTTCCGGTAGCTTCTGGTCACGGGGAAAGTGACGTGAAAACTGGGGTGTCAGTGCAGCATAGCAGGTGAGAGGTACACTTCAAGTGCTTTGAGAGGACGCTGATAGGGCCTGGGTCCCAGAGTTGGAGTCTTGAAGGACAAGACAAAGTGAGTGGGGGAGAAGGGCAGCACAGACCCCAGGGACAGTGTGGGAGCAAAGGCCAGGAGCAGCAAACATCCAGCCAGCAGAGAGGACCTCCAGGAGCCTGGAATTACAGCGCACAGAGCGTGCTCTGCGGTGGCTGGGGCTTTGGTGCCATGCTGCACATCACTGAGGCTAACCTGGGCTTCCTTCGAGCATGATGGCTGGAGAGGAGGGGGGCAGATCTGAGAAGCCCAAACTGGAAGCTACAAGTCCTCTTAAGAGCCTGGCCTCGGAAGCCACAGGGCATCCTTCTACTGCCTTCTGACAGTCAGAGCAGCTCCCAGGCCGCCCAGACACAAGGGAGAGGAAAGAGATTCTGCTTGCTGCTGAGAGGAACCACCCAAGGGCACACAGGCTGGGAGGTAATGTTGCGGGCCATCTTCAGAGGCAGTCTACCACACTTTCCAATCATCTGGGTAAGGGCTAAAAATATACATAGGTCCAGAGAAGATGGAATGGGTTTGAGAACTATACAGGCACAGTCTGTATAGAAATTGCCCCGGAATTACAATTTTTCATCTTTACGATGGTGCGAAAGCAATAAGCATTCAGTAGAAACTGTATGTCCAGTTTTGAATTTTGACCTTTTCCCAGGCTAGTGATGTGCGGTATGATGCTCTCTTGGCTTTTTTTTTTCTTTTTTTTCTTCTGTTTTTTTTGGCCGCACCGTGCGGCATGCAGGATCTTAGTTCCCTGACCAGGGATTGAACACGCGCCCCCTGCAGTGAAACCGCAGAGTCTTAACCACGGGACAGCCAGGGAAGTGCCACGATGCTCTCCTGAGATGCTGGGCAGCGGCAGCGAGCCTCAGCTCCCCGCCAGCCACATCATCACGACGGGAAACAGCCCATACACTTACAACCATGCTGTACCCAGACCACCATTCTGTTATCCACTTTCAGTACAGTATGCAGTAAATTACATGAGAGGTTCAACACTTCATTGTAAAATAGGCTTTGCCCAGCTGTAGGCTCATGGAAGTGTCCCGAGCACGTTTAAGGTAGGCTGGGCTGAGCTCTGACGTTCAGTAGGTTTGGTGTATTAAATGCATTTTTTTTTTTTTTTGCGGTACGCGGGCCTCTCACTGTTGTGGCCTCTCCCATCGCGGAGCACAGCCTCCGGACACGCAGGCTCAGCGGCCATGGCTCACGGGCTCAGCCGCTCCGCGGCATGTGGGATCTTCCTGGACCGGGGCACGAACCCGTGTCCCCTGCATTGGCAGGCGGACTCTCAGCCACTGCGCCACCAGGGAAGCCCTAAATGCATTTTTGACTTAACGATGGGTTTATCGGGGCGTGACCTCATCGTAGGTCGAGGAAGATCTGTAGAGGAGATGGAATCAACTGGACTTAGTGGCTGATTGAATATGGGTGGTGAAGGAGAGACGAGTTGGGGTTTTTGTCTTGGGTGCTGGGTAATGACAGACCTGGGGCTGAGATCATGAAAGAGGCAGGTTTCGGGGGAAAGATGAAGAAACTGTTTTGGGATGTGTTGGGTTTTAAGTGCATGTAGGTGGGAGCTGAGTTTGACTGAGTTGCAAGCCTGAGGCGCAAGTCAGGGTTCAAGCAGAATCTTCAGCTTATATGTGGTAGTGGGACCATGAGAAAAAATCCGATTGTGTAGAAAAAGGGGAGGGAAGGGCAGGGTGCCGAGGGCTGTTCCTTGGAGAGCACTCACACTACAGTCCCCTTGGAAGGTTGGCTGGGAGGAGGTCAGAAGGGAGACCCAGCCTCAGGATGCGGGAGGCTGGCCTTGAAAGGGTCGGGGACTTGGCTTTGGGAGCAGGCCACATCAGAAGTTGAGGTTCGGGACTTCCCTGGTGGCCCAGTGGTTAAGAATCCAAGCTCCAACCAGAACAATTTCAGAAGTTCGGACAGGCGTGTCATTCAGACGTAAGGGTAACATTGAAATTAACGGTCACTTTCAAACATAAAAAGGCAATCTAGAAATCATTAGGAGTGAACATCTTATACACTTTAGGGGCTTCCCTGACGGTCCAGTAGTTAAGACTCTGCGCTTCCAATGCAGAGGGCACGGGTTCGATCCCCGGTCGGGGAGAACTAAGATCCTGCATGCTGCGTGGCTAGGCCAAAAAAAAAAAAGAGAGAGAAGTTGACGTCGTCTGCTGAGCACACGGAGGGTGAGGCTTGGTGAGAACGGTGAAGGTTTGGAACAGCTTCTGCTGGGAAAGGGAACTGATGAGAGGCTGTAGGGGCTCTAGTGATGCTAAGGTACACGTTGTGGGCTTCATCTCCATAGCCTGCGGGCAAAAGGGGAGCCCTGGGCTGATGCAGGGTTAGAGTCTGGGTGCTGCTGAGTGTGGGTGAAAGTGGTTATGTACCCACCTATGGGTCAAAGGTCAGGGGGAAGTGGGGGATCAAGACACCGGAGGTTCCCCATGATATTGACCGGCAGATGTGCCAGGAATGTGGCTGAGGGAAAGCTGCGAACAAAAAAGGGCGCTGTGTTGGCTTCCCTGGTGGCGCAGTGGTTGAGAGTCCGCCTGCCGATGCAGGGGACGCGGGTTCGTGCCCCGGTCCGGGAAGATCCCACGTGCCGCGGAGCGGCTGGGCCCGTGAGCCACGGCCGCTGAGCCTGCGCGTCCGGAGCCTGTGCTCCGCAATGGGAAAGGCCACAACAGTGAGAGGCCCGCTTACCGTAAAAAAAAAAAAAAAAAAAAAAAAAAGGGCGCTGTGCCCGTAAAGTGTGATACCCAGGCTTCAGTGTCAAAGCGAAGCGGTTGTGGACGACAAGATCCAGGGGCTGGCCACCGGAAGGGGTTGCATGCTGTAGAGTGGAGGTGAAAGCCACTGGCCTGGGGGACTCAAGGAACCGTTAAGGCTCATATATGGCTGGGACATCCATAGGGTCATCGAAATGATATTTCACCAGGATGATATTTCATTGTGGGTGGGAAGAGCTTCTAATAGGTCTTTTTAGAGAATGTGGAATAAACAGTTAAGGCCCGAAGAAGGAGGCAGAGAGACAGAGATGCCCCGAAGGTTGGATTCAGTCTTCATGCTCCACCAGGATTTGCTAGTTAGGCAAAATTAGCTCTTTAATGTGCACTTGGCCTTGCAAAGTTGAGTAGCGAAATGTCTGCCTCAGTGTCACTGTTGGCATCCTTGAACTCGTATGGGATCAACGGTCATATGATTGCGTAGGTTACTCTCATAGCTGATCAACCTGAACAATTTCAGAATTACGGACAGGCGTGTCATTCTGACTTAAGGGTAACACTGAAATTAACAGTCACTTTCAAACGTAAATAAGCAGTCTAGAAGTCATTAGAGTGAAAATCTTATACACTTCAGGGACTTCCCTCGCGGTCCAGTAGTTAAGACTCCGTGCTTCCAATGCAGGGGGCACGGGTTCAATTCCTGGTTGGGGATGCCATGCAGCATGGCCAAAAATTTTTCAAAAAAACAATCTTATCAGTCAGTTGAGGGAGAAGTGTGTACTTATCACAAAAGAGAAGCGCTTCAACAATGAGGGCCGTGAAAGTAGACAATTCTCTACACAAAAATAAGAAGCATTAAGGGAAAAAAACCCACGAGGGTCCCCAAAACACATTTTGTTCTCACCAAACTTCCAAATAACATTTTATTAAAACGTTTGAAGCAAACAATTCTTCCTTATACTTTGGAGTCTGTCCAGGCTAAACCTTCACACAAAAAAATGCTGGTCAGAACAATTGCTATACCATGCTAGCAATTTCTAGTCATTGGAGATGAAGGAATTTTGAGATTAGTGCAAACTAAGAATCCTTCTAGGAAAACCTGTTACCGAAAACCAATTTTCTTGAATTATAATCTGCAGTGCTTGAAAGCTTAGTGATATTATTGGACGTCGAGTTGAAAGTGACATCCGGTTATGCGAATGTCAAGTCCAGCGACTGCAGTACCATCTAGCAGCTGAAGGTGCTGGGAAAACTGCAGCTTCTGTTTTATAACATCGAGCATTTGAAATTTGATTACCAACATTGCTCAACATAAAATTGTAATAATTCGATTGTTTTGACTAAATTTTAGATTTCTTTTCATATTCCAGAGGTTCATTTCATGATGGTAAGCCTCCTCATCTGACCATCACTGGCTGACTATCAATTTGAACACTCGGACATTTGGCCCAAATGTCTATTTTGTGCACGTCTGTTAGAGAGAGGGGAGGCATTAGGGATAGTTCAGAGCTGCCAGCACAATGTCACCTGCTGAAGGTTACGGGCAGGAGCTGGAAGCCAACAGAGGCCCACCGGCTTCCCCCAAGTCCCCCCTCCACTGCCCTGCTCCTGGCAGGGAGGGCCAGGGAATGACCCTCTGGAATGACTGTCAGGCCAAAGGGTCTGAGACAGGGCCTCCTACTCTCTTGCAGCCTTGCACGTGGGAACATCGAAGTCTTCTTCCCTCCCCGCCTACGGCAGGACCACCCTGAGCCGGGTAAGGTCCCAGGACGGAGGTCACAGGCCTCGTGGGAAGAGTGTGCGTGTGGGGCCCGTGAGGGACTGAGCTACGTGGGCACCCGGGGCGGGGGGGGCGGCCAGACCTTTACAGTGAAGGGAGACGATGTGGAACGCTCCAGCTTCCTCTGATTCCTTTGTGTCCTTTCCAGCTTCAGTCCACAGACTTCAGCCCATCCGGGAGTGAGACCGAAAGCCCAGGTGAGAGGCAGGGCCGACCTGATGCTGGGAAAGGGGCTCAAGAGGCCCCTGGGGCAGCCCGTGTCTGCGATGTGGGCAGGGCTCTGTGGCTGGAGGTCGGGGAGGCTGAGCTGGCGGGTTTGGAAGCCTGCTGACCTCAGAGCTGCCTCTGAACAATGGCTCTTCTCTCCCACAGGCCTGCAGGTGAGTGCCTTCTGGAGGGAGACACGTGGAGCGCGGAAGCCACGGACAGACGGGGGACTGTCAGCGTTGGGGGAGGGGTGCGGGGCTACGGAGTCACCTGGTGAGGACATAAGAAGCCTAGGGTAAGGCTGGGGAGGCCTCCCTGCCCCACTCTGGCTCACTGCGGCTTTGGTCTCCCCAGAACGGAGAGGGCCAGAGGGGGAGGATGGACCGGGGGATCTCCCTTCCCTGTGTGCTGGAGCAGAAGGTGAGGGGCAGGGGCAGAGGCAGGGGATGGTGGGCAGGGGACAGAACCGTCTCTGTCGGGGGCTGGCCAGCTTGGGGAGAAGCCAGGGAAGTGAATGCACTGAGGGGTCCTCCTGGCTGATGATGGGAGGGGCAGCACGGAAGTTGGGGGAGTTGGATGGCAAGATGGCATGAGCCCCCATGGCCCCTGCAGGCTGATAAGGGGGCCTGGGGAATGGAGGGGGTTACGCTGACAGGGACCTCGAAGAGCCTGATACTTACTGCCCGCCTCCCCTCCCCGCCAGATCTATCCTTACGAAATGCTGGTGGTGACCAACAGGGGGCGAACCAAGTTGCCTCCAGGTGTGGATAGGATGAGGCTTGAGGTACGCAGGGAGAATGTGCTGGGTGGGTGAGGGGCTACTGACGGGGCAGCGTCCCCTGCCCGGTGTGGGGGAAGGTGGCCCAGCCCCACCCTGTGCCTCCTGTCCCTACACTGCCGCTGTGTGTCCCCCTGCAGAGGCACCTGTCAGCAGAGGACTTCTCAAGGGTCTTTTCTATGTCTCCCGAAGAGTTTGGCAAGCTGGCTCTGTGGAAGCGAAACGAACTCAAGAAAAAGGCCTCTCTCTTCTGATGGCCCCCACCTGCTCTGTGACTGACCCTCACCCTTGCCGCTTCAGGGCTCTGGAGCTGGGGTCGCTAGACCCCAAAGCATCATCTCTGGGGGGAGCAGGGTGGTGGGGCAGAGGTGGGGTTGGCTCCGTTGCCAAGGTCGAGGGAGAGCAAGGCCTCTGCAGTGCTGGGGCTTGGGGACGTGGACCTCCTTCCCCATGATGAGCTAGGGGTGGGGGCCCCTTCTCTCATCCCTGGTCCTCGCTGCACAGGGCAAACCCAGCGTGCACTCCAGCACACGCAGAGGTAGTGTCTGCACCGTCTCCCTGCCCCCACCCCCATGTGAAGGTCCCCAGAAGAGAGTGATGAGACACGAACATGACACTTAGTGGTCAGGCCTGTCTGCTGTCCCAACCAATGGGTGGGAAGAACCCTCGGGCCTGGTAGGAGGCACGTGAGGGTGGGAAGCAGCCACGCAGGCAGAGAGTGCCCAGGACCCTGTGCACCCAAGCACTCCTCCGCAGCTCACCTGGGCCGGGTTCCCCTGCACCTGGGCCTCCCGCCTCTCAGCCTCCAGCAGGGAGGCCACCCAGCCCTCTAGCTCACCCTGTCCTCTCCTTGTGACCCCCAAGCTTCAAAGCCTCTTGCTCCAGCCCTGAGGCTTCCCTAGAAGCCTCGGCTTAGAGTGGAGATGTCGCCTATACAGACCCCCAGCCCAACATCAGCCTTCAGGCTGAGTCGGCTAGAATGCTACCTTCTAGCATCCAGGGCCCGGGCAGAGCCCAGGCCTTTGGGCTCCCCTGGACGGGATGCGGAGCCAGGCTGAGAGTCCTGGCTACCAGGTCCCACCCACACCCCTGCATCCCCCACCATGCTCTCTAAAGAATGTAATTTATTGGGGCACCCCCCAGCTGCTTTCCTCACCTAACTCTCTGCCCTACCTTAATCACGCTCCCAGCTTTTCTTCTCTCCAAATACACGTGTATATAATTATATATATATATTTTTGCCGGGGTCTGGGTTTTGTTCCTGCCCAGACCCCGACATCCCTTTCAGCCCTGTGTGTGTGATGATGCTGGGGGAGGGGGACTCTGCTTGGAATTAAAAGGTTGCATCAGGGCCCCAAATCTATTTGTTCTTTATGAGCCGCCAGATCTGAGAGGGACAGGTGATGCCAGGCTGAGAAAAGCCACGGAGCGGGGGTTCAAATGGCGGGGTACACGGAGCTGGAGGAGAGAGAGCGATGGCACACATCCTACCCTCCCCCATCCCTGGGCCAGAAAAGCCGGGGGCAGTCTAGCAGGTCCTGTCTGCCTCCTCTCCTTCAGGGGCTGTGCAATGGTGACATGGATGAGGGGACAGAAACTCACACTCTGGAGCATGAATATAGAGCCAGCTGGGAGAAAAGGCTCTGCCCTTCACTGGGCCCCTAAATGCACCCCCTTGGCGGTCAGGCTCATCAGCAGCTGACATGGTTGTACCCCTCCAGGTCTATGATACTCACAGTTCAGTGGGGAGGCCAAACACCCAGTAAAGGTCAACTGTGTAGGAGTGGGCAGTGAGCTGATTGTCGAGGGTCAGATGGGGAAAACTAAGGGGTGGAGAAATGATGGGGGAAATCCAGCAGGAGCAAGGGTCAAGTGGAGGCCAAGGGAGCAGGAGTAGCTTGGTCCTGGATGACTTGGCAGGACCGCCCAGGGGCAGTAGACATGGAACGGGCCTGCTGCAGTGGGTGGAGGGGGTGAAGACGGGACTGGAAGATCAGAAGGACTTTGGGTGTGAGGGCTGGCGGGGATGGGGCCGGCTCACCTGCGGGGAACAGAACCTGGGTTTGGGCACCTGAAGAGGTACGCAGTCCAGAGGACCCGGTGAGTTGGAGGGGGCCCTGCGTGTGAACCCAAGACTGGACCTGGCACCTGAATCAACTCTCCTGCCCTTGGAGGAGTTTCTAGCCCCTTTGGCTGAAACAAAAGCAAAGTGGATAAGAACTGCTCAAGTGTGAATGATTAAGCTGTAGGAGTTCTGCTACATGCACAACATTGATCGTCTTAACAAACTTGCGAGGTCAACGGCACAGGTTGTTTTCATCCTTCTCGAGAATGAGAACACCGTGGAAGAGAGACATTTCACAAGCCTGAAGCTACAAGCAACTAATGATTGCAGACTGGAAACACACATCCCAGTTTCTTCACTGCTAACCTGGGTCATTCCCAGTATAGACACCATTGCCTCTCCAGGGGCAGCAAAAAGAGGAATGGTACCCACACACACGTACCCAGGATTAGGTGTTCAGCAAAAGTTTGGAAGGCTTATCCCGTTCCGGCATGAGGGAAACGGGTGACGAGGCCAGCACCCCCCTGTCCACGGAGCTCCCAAGCTCTTGAGCACCAAGGGGTGTGAGGAGTGTTTGATCACAGTGCACTGGGAAATGTTTGTGGTGCGAGCAGACTGGACTCGAAGTCCTAAAGGATCTGAAGTTCCTGAGAATTTAGAGCGGCTCAAAGTGGAGGTCTGTCCTAAAATAAAACCTTGGTGATTATTTAGTCCATTGGTTTCCAAACCTTTTTAGTAGTCAAATCTTTTTAAAAATTAGATCTTACTATTAGCAATTAGAATACATTTATAAATTGATTTATTTATTTTTTTTTGGCCACGCCACGCGGCATGCGGGATCTTAGTTCCCTGACCAAGGATAGAACCTGTGGCCCTTGCAGTGGAGGCCACGGATTCCTAACCACTGGACCGCCGGGGAATTCCCTGTAAGTTGAAATGTTAATTATTAATGAAATCAATCAATGAGAACAAGGAAGCTATTTGATGGATATAACAACTTTAAGTCAAGCATTGTATATGACAGCCGCCCTTTCACCAAGCACAGGATCTAATTTATTCTTGTATTTGGTTGCACAGTAGGAGAGAATTCTGATTCACACAGATAAGTAGTTACAAAGTTGCGGTGGTTTAAAAATGCATGCAAATGTGAACGGTCACATTCCTCACGTTGTTGAGCGGCAGCAGCTAAGCCCCATCTCTTTGAATCTGGGCTTAGTGCCTTGCTCTTTCAAACTGTTTATTCTGCAACAGCCTTCTACCTTCATTTACGCTGACAGGAGGGAAGGGTTTATTCAAACATCTTCTTCCCAATGAGCTAACCTGGCAGCAGAATTTAAATACATCGGTGGGCTCTATCATATATACAAGTATGTCCACTGACTTTTATTAGAGCTTTTGAAATAAAATTTTAAAAGTTAAACCAAATAAAAGGTTATAAATTTCTTATACACTTCCCCTATATTCTACAGTTCCTTGAAATATCTTGAAGGAAAACAAGTAGATTTAATCCATCCAGCCTGCTTCCTTTACCTATGAGGAAGAAGACCCAGAGAAGAACAGTGTTGGACTGACTTCAGATTGCTTTTTTTTAAATTAAAAAAACTTCTCTGGCCACGCCATGCAGCATGCGGGATCTTAGTTCCCCGACCAGGGATCGAACCACTGGACCGCAAGGGAAGTCCCCTAGATTGCTTCTTGATACACAGAATAGGCTTGTTTCTTCCCTTTGTTCTTATACTTTTTGGCCTAAAAGCCTCCTCTCATTTCCCGTAGGCTCCTCACCCGGGACCAATTGTAGACGAGCTGTTTGAAACATCTATTTTCCCTAAGCAGCTGCCAGTGAACTGAGATCCAAATACTAGCTCAGCCGAACCCTGGCCTCCCCGTGACTAGGTCTGGACTGCAGGCTCCACTCCACAGCACATGGCCAACTCTGGGCAGGCGTTGCCTCCTGGGCCTTAGTCCCACTGGTGAAAGGGGCCCCAAAGGCAGAGCCAGTGCAGTGAAACCCTAGTACCCCACAGCTCCAGGTCCTCAGATCTGTGACAGGGGCTACCCACCTTCCCTCGTGGGACCCCTGGTGCCTCACCCTCTCATCAGATGGTGTCAGGGGTCAGCAGGAACACATTTTGAACAGATGTCAGCCCTATCCTCAGGAAGAATCTCTTTCCATTCCTGGGGGGTAGAGGTGGGAGATGGGAGCAGGGAGATGGGGAATGGGCTTTGAACTGGCAGAGCTGGCTGCTAGAAAGCCCCCTCCCTAAGGTCCCAGCTTTTGACATTCCGGGGAACCCTGCTCTGGCTGAGGGTTCTGCCTGTTTAACTCTTGGGTGTAACTTTCCCAGTGTGTCCCCGACACCGGAGACCCACCTTCTGTTTCTCTCCTTGGTGCATCTAGAAGGGCAAAACGAGGCCAGTGTGACTTCCTCTGCAGGACCTCTGGACCAGCACTGTATCCACTTAAATTAACAAGCAACCGGTGAAATAATTTTTATAATATATTTGGTTAACTCGATTTATCTAATAGATTACGTTTCAACTTGTAATCAACATAAAACATCATTAGTGACTATTTTACATTCTTTCCTTTGTCTGACATGTCTTCAGCACATGTTAATTAGGACTAGCCCGTTTCAGCTCCATAGCCACGAGTGGCCAGTGGCTACTGTGCTGGACAGGGGTGGGGGAAAGAAGTCACGCTGGCCCCGTTTTGCCCTTCTAGACGTATCAAGGAAAGAAACAGGTGTGTCTCCTGTGTGTGTGTGTGTGTGTGTGTGTGTGTGTGTGTGTGTGTGTGTTTGCTGGGGGGGGGACACACTGGGAAACTTATGGCCAAGAATTACACAGGCAGAACTCTCAACCAGAGCAGGGTTTCCCGGAATGTCAAAAGCTGGGACCTTAGGGAGGGGGCTTTCTAGCAGCCAGCTCTGCCGGTACAAAGCCCATTCCCCATCTCCCCGCTCCACGCCCCCATTCCCCCAGGAATGGAAAGAAATTCTTCCTGAGCACATGGCAGTCAGCTGTTCAAAATGTATTTCTGCTGATCCTCGACGTCACATGATGGGAGGCTAAGGCATTATGGGGTCCCACGAGGAAAGTCTAGAGACTTCCAGAACCCACAAACCTTCTCATCCCTCATGGGAAAAACCTGTCTGGTTCCACTCGCCCTTCTCTAAGGGTAGTTCGCTCGCTGCCTCCTGGTTCACCAAGAGGCCCCGGCGGACTTGACCCTGCCCCTCCGCTGCCCCGGCTGCCGGCGCCCCCGACCCCGGCACCCTTCCTTGCTGCCCGGCCCGGCCACGTCGGCTGCCGGCCTCTTCTCCTACCCCAAGCTAGGCCGGGCGGGGGCGGTGGGGCGGGGCGGCCGGGGCCCCGCCTCCCTCGCCGCGCCTCCGGGTCGCCGCCTGCGCCCGGGAGCTCCGCCGCCTCCGCCGCCGCCGCCGCCGCCGCCGCCGCCGCCGCCGCCACCACCACCACCACCACCACCACCACCACCACCACCACCACCACCACCGCCCGGGAACCGGGAGCCGGGCCGCCGTCATGCTGAGCCGGCTCGGGGCGCTGCTGCAGGAGGCCATGGGGGCGGTGAGGCCGGGGACGCCGGGGCGCGTGGGGCCTGCGCCGGAAGGGCGAGCGCGGGGCCGGGGGTGGAGCCGGCCGGCACGCGGGCGGGCGGAGGGCGCGGGCCGCCTCCAGGAAGGGACCCCCCCCACCCGCGCCGTGGTGCCCCTTCCCGGGCCTCCTCACTCCCCCGGCGCGCCCCTCCCGCGGAGCGCTCCCCGCTTCCAGTGGCTTCTTTCCGAATCGCGCGTGTTCCCAGCTCCTCTCCAGGTCGCTCCGGCCCCTAACCCTTCTCCCCGGATTGCTTCCTGTTTATTTCTCCTGCTCCCCGAGTCTCTTCCAATTCCCAAACTCCTCTGTGCCGAGTGATCCCTAGTCACCCAATAGTTTCTTCCCAAAATTCCCCCCAAGGTCCCTCCCCCAGCTTGGGTGCCTTCCTCCTCCCCCACGCTCCTCCCTCCCTGGTCACCCGGCCTTAAAAAATAGCTGCCCCTTACCCTGGTTCCGAGCCCTCGGCCGCTTCCAAGACCACACTCAGGCGCACTCTGCCCTCTCACCTTGGACTTGGGAAGTGCAGGCTCCGGACTGGCCAAGTCCCCAGGAAGGGTACAGATACAGTCGGGGGGCGGGGGGGGGGGGCGGGAAGGGGGTCGCCTGGCCCAGGAAACAGCCGTCTGCAGGGTACAAGCGCGGTTTCCAGAATACTGTCTCAACACCAGGCCAGCCCGAGCCCCACTGACCTTGAGTCAGGAGAGGCCAGCTGCGGTGCGGCCTGGGGCGGCCAGCGGGGACGAGGAGTGTGTGTTTCTGCCATTTTCTGTTGGGGTTGAAGGCTGGTGAGAGGCGCCCACGGCGGCTGTTCTCTTCATTGAGCGAGATAAAAGTGCCGTTTAGATAGGGTAGGCGGGATGCCCTCCAGTTAAAGCAACCCTGCCAAGATTCTGCCTGTAAAGTTAACAGTTCTTTTGTCTCACAGTATAAACCCTCCCCCTAATTGATCAGTTGAGTGTATCACATATTCTCAGGAGAAACACCCTTGGGTTGCATCCCCTTCCTCCCCAACACGCACACCAAATCAGAGCTTGTTAATGAGTGAGAGCAGTCTCAGCCTTAAGCAGACTTGTGAAGAAAGTGAAAAGCTTCAGCTCTTCCTCCTCTCCCACCCGCCCCAGCCCTGCCCTAGCCGGTGTTCAGGAGCCTCCGGCCATCCCGCCTCAGGAGGGGGTTCCAAAATGATCTCTCCTCCCTTCCTCCCCATCCCCAATCAAAATAACTGTCATTTTAGAAAGTAATCTGACACTCCTTCATACCTCTCTGGAAAAGCTCCGTACACAAGGTGGGTGGACTGGATAGACAGGACCCTAGCCCTGAGAAGTGAATTTCTAATGCTTCCTATGTGGAAATTTCAGTGTCAGTGGCTGCAGGAGTATTGCTGGTCAAGGGGGATATTTTTAGGCAGGTGATCTTAGGTCCCTCAGTATACAACATACAGATGACGCCCTGGAAATTTGGCTGGCCCCGTGCGACCATCAGGAGAGATGGGGACCCCTCTCCCTCCCACCCCGAAGCTTGAGCATAGGTCTTCCCAGGGCTGGGTCACCGGGTTAAAACCCCCAGCAAGTTGCTTGACTCCTAGTTAAGGAGGAAGAGTGCTCCTTCCTGCCCTCTTCTGACAAAATAGAATAGCAATCTTTAGTGTTATTTGTAAATATAATATTATCTTTAAAAATTCATCATTTGGTGCAGTTTCCTTGGGCTGGAGTTACAGTAGCTAATAACAGATTCAGGTAAAGATTACCCCCCTGCTTTCTTAGCTCTAACGGTCTGTTTTGGCTAATCTTTGTTCTCCTGTTTCTCCTTTTCTTGCTGGATTTTTTTTTAAATTTATTTTTGGCTGCGTTGGGTCTTTGTTGTTGCGTGCGGTTTTTCTCTAGTTGTGGCGAGCAGGGGCTACTCTTCATTGGTGGTGCACATGCTTCTCATTGTGGTGGCTTCTCTTGTTGCGGAGGACCAGCTCTAGGCGCGTGGGCTTCAGTAGTTGTGGCACACGGGTTTCAGTAGTTGTGGCTCACAGGCTCTAGAGCACAGGCTCAGTAGTTGTGGCACACGGGCTTAGTTGCTCCGCAGCATGTGGGATCTTCCTGGGCCAGGGCTCTTACCTGTGTCCCCTGCATTGGCAGGTGGATTCTTAACCACTGTGCCACCAGGGAAGCCCCTGGATTGTTGTTTTTCGAGTTAAGTCCAGCTTAAGGCTTTAGGAGACTATAAATGAATTTTAAGGCTAGATGAGACCCCATCACAGGCTTATGCGATGACTGTAGCGTGGTCAGAGGGCTTTCCCAGAGACAAGGAACTATGGAAGGGGCTGAAGGAGTTTGCTGAGATATTTAGTAAATATCAATGAGTAATCACTCTGTGCAGAGCCCTTTAGGGGCAGGCAGAAACAGAACCCTGGCCCCCAGGGAGCTCACAGTCTCCCGGAGAGATGACTGCTCACTCAACAATAATAGCATCACGTAGAATGTGATAAGATGCTGTCACTCCATATGGATGGTGTGTTTGGAACGACTGTGCGAGGTGCCACTCCTGTAAGAGTCGTGGTCCCCACAGCGAACTTTGAGAGAAGACAAGACTGCCTGGGCCGCCAAGGCCGGGGGAATACTTCAAGGCCTCTGATTCAGTGTGATTGCTTCCTCCTCTTGTCATAATGGTCTGCTAAGCATTCATCCTGCGTCTTGTCTCCTACACACCCGCAAGATGACTCTTCCTCACACAGTTCCGATGTCACTGACCTGCACCCGGCGGCCTGCAAAACAATAAAAAATTTAAAAAATTAAAAATAAAATCAGACTTCTTGGTTTGGCCAAGAAATTCAAGGCCCCACACACTCATCAATCCATCCTTGGCCCCGACATGCTTTGCAAAGTTCCTTCTGCAGGAAATGTCTCTCCTGTTTCTCTAATTGTTGAAATCAGACCCAGCTCTTCAGGTTTTAGTTCCCGCACGACCTCAGTAAAGCCTCTTTGTTCCACTTGTTGGAAGTGACCCCTCTTCGCCCGAAGGTCATTCTCCACCTCTCCTGTGTTCTCACACTACTTCAGTAGTTGAGTTATTCAGCGTGTTTTATATTCTCTTCTCCTCCATGGCATGTTTCTGGAGGACTGGCTCTTAGACAGCCTTGTATGGCTTGTAACATCAGGCGTGGTGTCTTGTACGTGGTAGGCACTCAACAGATACCTACCGAGTGAGTTATGGAAGGAGGAGACACCCCGTCCTGTGGTGCAGTAAAGCGTGAATTTAGAGATGCATCTGGGGACTGCAGAGATGGCTTTGTGGAGGTGGTGCCCCTGAGCTGGACCTCACTGGGGACTGCTAGGACCTAGACAGGTATAGGGGAATACGGGGCCTCCTGGACAGAGGAGTGGCCGGAGCAAAGACTAAGAGGTAGGGATATAGGTAGGGACTATGCGTTTTTCTCCAGCGAAAATTTACCCTGCAAGAAAAGAGAAGAAATGTGCTTTTTTGGAGAAGTTTTCAGGGGAACTGGTTGTTACCAGTTCAAGGTTAGTTCCAGCTGGGGCATGGAAATGGAGAGAGCACTTTGGGAAAGCGGGGAGGTTCGGGGGGTGCTCACAGCAGATCAGAATTCCCCCTGGGGCGATCGAAGGAGTCAGAGGAGATGTGGACAGGAGCAGAGCGGAGAGGAGCTAGGGGTGCACGGCCTGTAGCCGTGGACAAAAGATGCAGCACATTATAAGTAAGGTACTTCCTTAATATTCCGCTAACGTTATCCATCTGGCTGAACTGAGCTGTCGTGGCCTTCAACCCGGATTTTCAGACTCTCAGACCAAGAGGGACCTGAAAGCTTTGTCTTTGCCACATTTTCCGTCTGTATCATTTTGATTTTGTTTTGGTGGTGCTCTCCTGTTTCCCTCTATGTACCTCTGTTGTAGCATAACCACGATATATAGAAATGATCTGTTTCTGTGTCTGTTTCCCCTACCATCAGTCTTAGCTGCTCTGGGACAGGGGATATAGAATCATGACATGTGCTCATGTCACAGCATTTCCAGAAGGGAGAGGGGGTGTGAGGAAAGGAACCAGGAGATGGTTGGCAGATACGGAGACAATGTGCAAATGTCCTGGAGAAAATGCTTAACTGTTCAATTTGAGAACCCACGATCACGGTGCCTCCTCCAGGGCCTAGCACACGTCCGACACTTAGCAGATGGTGGAATGTCCTTCCTTTTTTTTTTTTTTTTTTTTTTGCGGTACGCGGGCCTCTCACTGTTGTGGCCTCTCCCGTTGCGGAGCACAGGCTCTGGACGCGCAGGCTCAGCGGCCATGGCTCACGGGCCCAGCAACTCCGCGGCATGTGGGATCTTCCCGGACCGGGGCACGAACCCGTGTCCCCTGCATCGGCAGGCGGACTCTCAACCACTGCACCACCAGGGAAGCCCTGGAATGTCCTTTCTGATGAGTGCGGCGACCACTTAGGTTGTGTCTGCTCTCTCCACAGCGGGAGCCCAGCATTGACCTGCTGGAGGCCTTCGTGGAACACTGGAAGGGCATCACGAACTACTACATTGAAAGCACAGGTGGGGCTTGGTCTCCTTCCGTGCAGGGATCCCTGGAGGGAGCAGGGAGGAAGGTGTGGGTGGAGTCACCCTGCAGCTCAGAGATGCAGGTGTCCTGAGGAAGGTGACATCCGCTGCTCACGAGTTCAGAGTGGGGGCTGCCCCACCCTGACCTTCTGGGAGGGGACCTGTGGGAGGTAGGAGTGGGGACAGGGAGGCTGAGGTCTCACTGGCCTGACTCTGCAGCCCAGAGGTTGAATCCCACTTGCCCCCAGCTTCCAGTTGGGCAGAATGTCCAGGCCTTCAGTCTCCAAGTGCCTGGGCCCTGTGCCTAGGGCTTACTGATTAAAGAAAAGAAATGGAATAAATTCCTCTTTTCCGTGAGCCAACTTACAGGGCATTTCTCTTGTAGAGACCTGGCAAGGCATGTAGCACACCTGGTCCTTCTCCCCAAGCCGACACTCTAAAAAACCAAAGCCTTGGGTCATCTGGGCCCATCAGGATCACTCACCGAGGGGGCAGCGTCTCATTGGCTGCTTTGTAGTCAGTATGCTGGGATTGGTGGAGATGCACTGGTTGCCAGGTAACCTTTCCTGCATCCCTAGCCTTCCACCGCCTGGAGTTCAGACTGGGGTTTGATTCCAGCCTGCACCTTTCCTAAAGGCTTTTTTTCCAGCCTGAGCCAACCCAAGAAATTAAAAGTGGCCTTTGGACACTCTGAGGGACCCTCTGAGCGTTCTGTTAGACCAGGTTCCTCAGTCTTGGCACTGGTCACACCTGGACTGGATCATTCTTTGTTGTAGGGGGCTTGGGGGGGGTACAGTGTATGTTTAGCAGCAACTCTGACCTCTACCCACTAACTGCCAGTAGCACCCCTTCCTTCCCCATTGTGATAACCATAAATAGCTCTCCAAACATTGCCAGATATCCCGGTGAGCAGGGGCAGGATCACCCCCAGTTAAGAACGATTGCTTTAGACTGAAGATCCCTTTTGTTTTTTTAAGCTGAGATATAATGGACACATTAGGTTGGCCAAAAAGTTCGTTTGGGTTTTTGTAGCATCTGACGGAAAACCCGAACGAACTTTTTGGCCAAGCCAATATAACTGCTGTAATCAATTGAATATACTGATTCAGTACATGGAGATATGGAGAAATGATCCCCACAATGTCTAGTTAACATCTGTCACCACACATAGCTACATTTTTTTTTCTTATGATGAGAACTTTTAAGATCTTCTCTGTTAGCAACTTTTAAACATACAGTAAAGTATTATTAACTGTAGTCACCATACTGTACATTCCATCCCCAGGACTTATTTTACATCTGGAAGTTTGCAGCTTTTAGACTGAAGATCTCTTGACAGGGAGCCCCAAGCTACCAGAGACTAGGAAAAGATCTAGAACTGCCTTGGGTCCACCTGGGGCTTCACCTGGGCCCAATCCGTTAATTTCCAGACTGGTCCCTGGACCGGAGATGCAGGGGCGGGCGAGGTGAGCTGCCCTGCTTAAAAGCCAATGCTTTCAAGAAAAGCTAGGGGGTGCTCCAAGGCCAGTCCCAAAGTACCAAAACTTTCTTTATAAAAGTACTCTACCCTCTGAGACTGACTAAGAAAACCCCACTAATCAGCTTCTCCATTAGGACCTGGGCACTGTGCAGTGAGTTTGAGTCTGAACCCATGGTCATGCATGGATTTTTTTTTTTTTTTTTTTTTTTGCTTTATAAAAAAAAATAGAGTATTGCCTTCCTTGAGTATAAAAGAGACATAAACAGGCCCCAGGAGGTTATCTGTTTGGAAGCTGATCGAAGCTGGCTTCTAAATAGTATAACAGAGACCCCTGAGCCCACAGCTTTCCACTCAGGCCCAGAGCAGGCCTGAAGCCCTAGCAGGTGTGCTTCTGTAGGCCCCAGGGTTCAGAGAAAAAATGCTGCTGCTTTGCTCTCATAAAGTGCTGGGGCCTGCACACATGCTCCGTCAGAGGGCTGTATCCCGGGCTTCATCTAGGAGGTCTTTTGTCTTTTTAACTAGAGAGGCATCAACTGTAAACTTCCCTTTTCTCTGGTCTCTGGCCTGCTCCAAGTTGGCCTCCACCTCCCTCCACCCCCTAGGCCCTGTGGGCTTGACCCCATCCAGCCAGAGTGCCTCTCTTCACCCCATTCACCTTGTTTGCTGAATCTTGATTAGATGAAAACACCCCGGCCAAGAAAACAGATATTCCCTGGCGGCTGAAGCAGATGCTGGACATCTTGGTGTACGAGGAGAAGCAGCAGGCGGCGGCCGGTGAGGCGGGGCCGTGTCTGGAGTACCTACTGCAGCACAAGATCCTGGAGACCCTGTGCACGCTGGGCAAGGCCGAGGTGGGCAGGACCCCGGGTGCCTCTGGAGCTTTCCACCTGAGCCGGTGTCCGGCAGGTCTACCTGTGCTCCTCCCGGTGCTCACACTGGGGGCGGGGCACTGAGGCTGTCTCAGAACACCCCGAGGCTTCGGGCCCTTGCTTATTTGCTTTGGTGGCGTGTTCTCGCTGTCGTCGGGGTTAAGGACATGTTTCCTTTCGTTCAGTCCGCGTTCGTTCATCAAAGATGCACTGAGGACCAGCCGTGTGCCAGTCTGTGTCCTGGGCACTGGGGACCCGGCAGTGATTGAAACAGGCGAAAACTCTAGTGGGGAGAGGCAGAATAATCAAAGGAGCCCACGTATAGTATGTTCAGTAAGGACAAGGTTATGGACGAAAATAAAGCAGGAAGGGGGCGGGACTTCCCTGGCGGTCCAGTGGTTAAGACTACGCGCTCCTGATGCAGGGGGCACGGTTGGATCCGTGGTCGCAACTAAGATCCCGCATGTGCGGCCAAAAAGGAAAAAAGCAGGAAGCGGGCTTAGCAGCGTAGAGGAGGCCAGTTTCCAAGCGTGAGGGAGGGAGGCTGGCGGAGAAGGCCCCTCCGCGCAGTGAGGGGAGGAGCGGTCTGGGCGGGGGCGTGGCCTCGCCGCCTGACTGACAGGCACTCTCCCCCGACCCGCAGTACCCGCATGGCATGCGGCAGCAGGTGCTCCAGTTCTTCAGCAAGGTTCTGGCCCAGGTGCAGCATCCCCTCCTGCATTACCTCAGCGTCCACAGGCCTGTGCAGGTGAGGGGCCCAGAAGCTAAGGGGCGTCTGGGGGTGAGGCCTATGCTTTCAAGAAAAGCTAGGGGGTGCTCCTAGGCCAGTCCCAAAGCACCGGACCTTTCTCGACAAAAACACCCTCTGAGACTCTAAGAAAGACCCCAAATCCAGCTTCTCCATCAGGACCCGTGCCGCAGGTTTGAGTCTGAACCCACAGTCGTGCACGGGTTTTTTTTTTCTGCCGCCCCATTCTTCCTTCTCTTCCCTGCCACCCCATTCCCCTCTGTCTCTGTCCTGCTCCGCTTCCAGAAACTTCTCCGACTTGGTGGGACAGTTCCTGGATCCCTCACAGAAAAGGAGGAGGTGCAGTTCACCACTGTCCTCTGCTCCAAGATCCAGCAGGATCCAGCCCTGCTCACCTATATTCTAGAAGTGAGCGCCTCTGGGGAACAGGAGCGGGAGGGCCCAGACCCCAGGGCAATCCCCCGTGGCCCTTCTGAAGAAGCAGGAGGATGGAGCAGGAACCGGGGAGGCACTCAGGCAGCTTCCCCTCCAGCTCCACGCTGAAGCCGCCCACCCCGTATTCCCAAGGGGCCATCATGGGGCGTGGTCTGCACCACAGCCTGGCCTCACGCAGCCTCTCTTGCAGGGTAGAAAGACCGTCGGTAGGAAGGAGGCATCCAGAGAAGCCACCGCCCTGCCGAGAGAGGCAGCCGGCGTCAAGAACGAGGAGCAGCCCCACAGCAAAGCTCCTGACAGGGGTGCCCGGGGGGCCCGGGCCTTGAGCACCCAGCTGCCTGCTGAGACCGAGGAGCCAGATGGAGGCCCTGGGGAGAGCACCCTCATCACCTCGCTGATTGGCTTGTGCAAGAGCAAGGTGCCGGCTGCCGAGACGCAGGGAGCAGGGATGGGGAGGGCGAGTTGCTGGGAGGGCACTTGGGGGATCCGCCGCACGTCACTGAAGTCGTACCCTTATCCCCTAGAGAGGTCGGGTGGCCCTGAAGGCCCAGGAGAACTTGCTGCTCCTGGTAAGCGTGGCTTCCCAGGCAGCTGCCACCTACCTGGTGCAGAGCAGCCCTTGTTGCCCTGCCATCGTCGAGCACCTCTGCCAGCTGTACCAGTCCCTGCCCAGCTTCCTGGACCCCGCAGACATTGCCACTTCAGAGGGCATCAGCTGGAGGTAGGCGCTCGGCCAGGGAAGGCTGGGCTGCATCTTCAGTGGCTAGAAGCCCTGCCCGTCATGTTCCCGGTAGCGGCTCTTCTTGTTTTCCAGGGGGCATGGGGACCCCTGCTGGCCACCGTCTTCCTGAGGTCACAACCCATGCCCAAGGGCCTTCTCGCCTTCCAGGAAAGCATCACTTTGGCTTCTGCCCTCAGAGCCCCCAGTAGAACTGACCCCCCGCAACAGAGGTTCTAGGGCAGAGGGCAAAAGGGCCCAGCTTCCTGGACATAGCTGAAGCAGGCCTCACAAACCTCCCTCGCTCTCCCTCAGGTTACCCAGTGCCCCGTCTGATGAGGCTTCCTTCCCCGGCAAGGAGACCTTGGCTGCCTTTTTGGGCTGGTTTGATTACTGCGACCACCTCATCACAGAAGCCCACACGGTGAGCGGGGTGGGCGATGGCAGGGCTCTCCTTGGGTGTCCCCCGCTTCATGGTGCTCTGTTTGTGTCTCTACCTCAAGGCCCCAGGGGGTCTCTTGGGAGCTGGGTGGGGCCCGGGGTCAGCAGAGACCCTCTACCTGTTGTCAGGCTCTGTGCAAGGACACAGCTGTTTCTCAGTGGAAAATTGCCGATCGGAGGTAAAGTGTGTTTGAGAGTGTCCTTTGGCGCCCAGGTGGTGTCGGAGGCCTTGGCAAAGTCTGTGGCTGAGAAGTTATTTGTGGAGATTCTGCAGCCCCAGCTCCTGCATGTGTAAGTTCTGTGCAGTTCCCTTGGGCGTAGCCATAGTCTGGGCGAACCACCCACCCCACCAAGCCCCTTCCTGCGCCTGAGACCAGGGACCTCCTTGTCCAGAGTCATCGGAGTCTGTGGGCTCCGTCAGTTGATGTTTGCCTGTTCCCCTGACACACTCGTGGCTCAGAGCTACGTGGGCTAACAAAGGCCTCCCACCCTTGGACTCTAGGACCTCAGGAGGGGGTGGGGTGTGAGCAGAGAAATACCAGCCAAAAATGCAAGGGAACCAGGAAAGTGCGCTGCCCCCTACACCCCTTCCCTCCCTGCCCCTACTCTGGTCTCAAGGGCCCCCGCCTGGCTCAGCGCGCCCTGCCTGTAGGTCTGAACAGAGCATCCTGACCTCCACCGCCCTGCTCACCGCCATGCTGCGCCAGCTCCGCTCCCCTGCGCTGCTGCGGGAGGCCGTGGCCTTCCTCCTGGGCACGGACCAGCAGCCTGCAGCCCCCGAGGACAGCCCTCACACCCTGGGCGGCCACCTCGTCAGGCACTGCGACCACCTCTCTGATGAGGTGAGGCGGGCCAGGCGGGCCCTCCTCTCTAACCGCTCCCTGGCCCCCAACCCCTGCCCAAGGGACTTCCTGAAGCTTCTTCCCGTTTGCATTAGCTTTCCAGGTGGTTCTACCTTTGAGGCCATTGAAATCCAACTCCCCACCCCCACCCCCGCCCCCGCCCCCAGCCAAAAAAAGGCAGAAAAAGGCAGTGACCCAGTGATTGGTAGCCAAACTGCTTTTGTCACGCAGTTAATTTTCTGTGATCACATACTTGTGATGCCACTTTTTATCTTACAAAATGCTTTTATATTCATTTGGCTTGTTTGAGGCTGACAGCTCCGGGCCATTTGTTAGACGTGGAAACTAAGGCTCCGGGGAGCCAGTGGGCTTGCCTGATACCACACCTCAAATTAGTAATGGGACAGGGACCAGCCAGACGTCTGGTTCCTGGGCCAACACCCATCTGCTCCCCTTAAAACCTGCCACCTTAGCCCCCGGCTGGAGGAGGTGACCCCCTCCTAGGGGCACTCCTCTTACCTGGGTGAGCACTTCCCAGGCACCCCTAGAGGCCGGGGTGGGGAAGGGGTGTCCTGCTGACCGCTTCTTGTCCCAGATCAGCATCGCCACGCTGCGGCTGTTCGAGGAGCTGCTCCAGAAGCCCCACGAGCAGATCATCCACAGCCTGATCCTGTGCCACCTCGAGGGCCGCCCTTACGTGGCCCGGGGCTCGCCCGAGCCCGAGAGCTACGAAGACACCCTGTAAGTGAAACCCAGTGCCTCGGGGAGGCCTCAGCACCCCACACCAGTTCCTGCGTTCACTGGTGCCTCGCTTGTCTGCCCTGGCACAGAGATCTGGAGGAAGACCCCTACTTCACGGATGGCTTCCTTGACTCTGGCTTTCAATCCTCCATGAAGCCTCCCCCTGCCCCTGTCACCAACCCCGATGGCAAAACAGCGGTGACTGAGATTGTCAACAGGTAGGAGCAGGTCAGGAAGTCTGAGCCACCTGAGTTTTGTTCCGTCTTTGGCCACAGCCCTGCTGGGGTGCAGCCAGGAGAGTGTTCCCTCGGGGCTGGAGGTGGAGTGGGGAGAGCAGGGCGGCCCAGGCGGGGACACCTCCACACCTAGGGTCCTGTCTCTTAGTTTCCTCTGCCTCGTTCCTGAGGAAGCCAAGACCTCGGCTTTCCTGGAGGAGACCGGATATGACACGTACGTCCACGATGCTTACGGACTGGTGAGTGTCAAGGCCTCTGCCAGCGCCCAGTTCTCACCGCTCAGAGCGTGGGGTTAATACGCTCTGCCTCTGCGATCTCCCGCCCGAGGTGCTCCCAGCTCTGGCCAAGTGCCCGAGCCCCACCTGCCTGCGTGGCTCCCTCTGTCTGCTGGTGCCGCCTGGCCGCTGGGTCCACTCTTTTAACTCTCCCCTCCTGTTTCAGTTCCAGGAGTGCAGCTCCCGAGTGGCGCCCTGGGGCTGGCCACCAGCTCTCCCACCCCTGGACCCCCATGAGCCCGAACGGCCTTTCTTTGAGGGTCACTTCCTCCGAATGCTGTTCGACCGCATATCCCGGATTCTAGAACAGGTGCCCGACAGGGCTGGGCCCCTGCCACAGGGCGAGGGCCTCTGGAGTCCTTCAGGAGAGCAGGGCCCAGCCGTGGGGGTCCAGTCATCTTCTCTGCTCTGGCTCCACGACCCCCCTCAAGCCCCACCTTTCCCCAGGCGGGAAGCCCCGTCTCGCCTCTGCTCCACATGCCCTGACGTGCCCTGGTCCTCAGCCCCAGGGAACCCATGACACACACATCACATGCATCTCCAGCCCCCGCGCGCGTTCACACTGGCCAGGCGCCTTGCTGGGGGGTGGGGGGCGCAGAAGTGCTCACTGCCTGTGCCAACCCTTGCTTGTCCACCGTGCTCTCCACAGCCGTACAGCCTGAACCTGCAAGTGACCTCAGTCTTGTCCCGGCTCGCTCTCTTCCCCCACCCCCTTATCCACGAGTACCTCCTGGATCCCTACATCAACCTGGCCCCTGGCTGCCGGAGCCTGTTCTCTGTGCTCGTCAGGGTAAGGATGCCCAGGCCAGAGGGAGCATGCCAATGCTGAGGACAGGAAGGGAGGGGGACAGGACAGGGGTGCTGGGGGCTGCAGGAGTGGGCACCCTTGCCAGCTCCAGGGGAAAGCACTGGTACCACCCCCCTCCCATGGTGCGACAGAGCAAGGGACCCTGCGGCAGTGTCGCTGGTCTCCTCCTCAGTCCCCTCTTGTTCCCACTCTAGGTGATCGGGGACTTGATGCAGAGAATTCAGAGGGTGCCCCAGTTCCCAGGCAAACTGCTTCTGGTGCGCAGGCAGCTGATGGGCCAGGTCCCCGGGGAGCAGTAAGTAAGAGAGGGAAGCGGGTGCCCAAGGAAGAGCCCTGGGGTGGGAAATCTAGGGCTTCCGGGTGGGGGAGGCGCCAGGCCGGGGACAGAGGAGGGCCCGTTGCTGAGGCCTGTGGTTCCTCACAGACAGAGGTGGCTGCCGCCGGGTGATCCCTCACAGACACTGGGATACCACGCTGGCACGCTCCCCACACCTCCCAGCCGTGACCCCCGCCATGCTGTCTCCTTCAGGCTGGACCACCAGACCCTCCTCCAGGGCGTGGTAGTCCTTGAGGAATTCTGCAAAGAGCTGGCTGCCATCGCTTTCGTCAAGTTCCCCCCACATGGTCCTCACCTGCGCCTCTCTGAACCCCCGGAAGGGCACGTCTGAACCAGGAACACGACACCTCTGCCCAAGAGCTGCCTCCCGCCTGGCACTGCCGCCACCACTGTCCTCCCGGGGTGGGGGCTTGGCTCCGTCTCCTTCACATCCCGGGGACCTCCGCCTGGGTGGAGGTCTGGGCTTCCACTCTCGGGTTAACTCAAGACGACCTTGGCCTGTTGGCTCCACCAGACTGGGTTTCAAGGAGTGGGTCTCCGAGGTATCAGAAGCCAAGTAGCAAAAGAGGTGGCTTTCTGGGCAGCATGGTGTCCTCGGGGCCTTCTCTGGGGAGCTGGGTGACGGCCAGGTGAGCCCCCAGACCCAGAGTTTCATGTGTCCTGTGCCTGTCACTTGTCTCTGTGGGCCATCTGTGGCGAAGGCCAAGACCTGAGACTCATTCCAGGGGCACGAGGGGGAGTGAGCTGATAGCTCTGAGGCTGGTCAGGACCACAGGCCAGAGAGATGCGGGCACGACCCTACCTCCGCCACACCAAGTACCGTAGATGCTGCCGAGACTTGACATTTTCTCTCCTGCCTTCTTGGCTTAACCCCTGGGGGAGCGGCCGTGGACAGCAGGGGAAGCCCCTCTTCCCCCTCAGCCCTCCTGGAGACTGTTGCACGATTGCCAACAGCCTCATGGCAAATGCCCAAAGCATGCTCCGCACCCAGCTGGGGGCAGCCGCTTATGAGAAGCTTGATGCAGCTGCAGCCAGGGTGGGAGAGGGCCTGGGGAGCCCCGGGGGGCTGGATGCCAGGCTCCAGCTCCAGCTGGTTTCTCTCTGGCGCCTTCTGAACTTGTCTCGGCAGGTCCACGACACCTGGGCAGAGGGGCTCAGAGACCGGGGGAGGCCAGGCCTTGCCCTTAGCATCCTGCCAGGGTTCTCCATGGAATTCAGTCCCAGCGGTGCTGGAAGCTCTGGGTCCGGGTGAGGCCAAGATGCCCACCGGCCCGTGGGCCCCACCCCAAGGCCTGGCCGGGGAGTGGGGCTGGGGCACAGGCAGCCAGCCGGTCATGGTGTGGTTCTCCCTGCATGACCTCCACGGCGGGGGCCGCCACCCCGCCCGGCCCGAGTATGTCTCAACCTGCAGGAGCACCCAGGCGGCGCCAGGCATTACCTCACAGCAAACGCAGTTGCTGGCTTCACTCCTGGGCAAGGAGGAGCAGGCCAGAGCCCCACTCGCTTCATTTTTCTGCCCATGCTGCTTCGAGAAGCCGTCCACAGGTTGCCAGGAGGTGACGTGAAAGAGGAGGAAACTCAATGACCTCTACCTCTCCTGCATCCCTCCAAGCTGAGGAAGATTTAACTGCTGCCCCGGAGGACACTGTGCACGTGCCTGCACGCGTGTGTGCACACGTGGGCGTTGGTGTGGGACAGGGGAGCAGAGCTCAGCGGGCGAATTGGGTCTGGACTCTTCGATTCAGAAAACGTTTGAGCGTCTGGGAGTCAGACAGTCCGCTCCCCGATGCACTCGGGCATTCGCACCGTGTCCCCTGCTAGACAGCACGGCAATAAATGGTGTGGTTGTGTGGACGCAGCTGCCCTGTTCTTCCGCACCCTTTGTGTCCTTCTGCCCAGGGCTCCACTGCTGATTCAGGCCCATCTTCCCAAGGAAGGCGAATTAAATTCCTTTTCCAGCACAGGGGTGTACGGGGGCAGTGTGTGTGTGGTGGGGGCCGGAGGGGGGAGTGGTAAACAGAGACAGGCTCTGGCAGTGCTGATCTGATGTTCCCCGGCACCTACGAGGAGCCAGCCTCTCGGCCAAGCAGCACTATTTTTGCGCGGCTTGCCTACAGCTGAGAGCCGGCAGCCCTGGAGACGCCACGAGGGAATGGGCCACCTGAGGCATCTGTATGCAAGTCTCCTTTTTAGTGTTTATGTTGTGAGCGGTATGACTGCTTTAGTGGTGAACGGTGGGCCTGATACTTTAAAAAATCTTGTCCCTAAGTGTATGCGTGTGGCGACCCTCTGAGGGGGGGGTCCCCAAGAGTACTCCAAGGCAGGGAAGATGAAGATGCAGAGTGAGGCCTGATCCGTGGCTTTCGCCTCGTTGCTTTTTAAAAGCATCCCCCTGTGGGTTGCCTTTAAAAATACCAGTGCTCCAATCCCGCCCTCCACCAGTTAATCATGTCTCTGAGGGTGGGCCCACAGTTGTTTTTAAAGCTCTCCTGGTGATTCTAATGGGCACCCAGGGTTGAAAACTACTATAGGCTAAATAATGGAAGATCACTGTCTTTCAATGTGGATGTGGACCGGTGGGTCTCTCAGACGCTGAGAGAAGGGAAACCAGAATGAAAGGGTTTGTCTCCCTCATTTGGAAAACATCTGTCTGTAGAGGGAACAAGAGTATTCCTACCACAGCCCCAGAGGCCAGAAAAACAAGATGGCAGCACAGAGAGGCAGGGAAGGGGGGCTTTGAGGTTATCCTGGTCCTTCGGTGTCTGTCAGAGTGGAGTTACTTCAGAAGGGAAACCCAGTCAAGTATTTCCCTGCTCAGAACAAAACCTGTATGTTAGTGGTGAGTGTATAGCAGTAAGTAGCGTGAAATATTTTCCTCATTTCCTTTGGTTTTCCCTTAAACTTTAGTAAAATTCTTTTTAAAAATAATTCCTACCATGATTCAGCTGAGCTGAGGGGAAATGAAGAGAGGGTTTTGGTCTGGCTTTGGGCTGGAGTCGTACCAAGGCAGAGGCAGGAGCCTGGGGGGCAGAGGGAGGTCGGGAGGGATCTGTCGGAGAAGCTCAGGCAGAAAGACTGGGGGAGAGAGGCAGGGGCAGCTCTCACCGCTCCTTGCCCACCTGAAGCTTCTCCTGGCCTTCTCACTGCTCAAACCTTGGAGGGGATGTAGTCACAGCCCACCTGGCAGGCACATGAAGGAGCCCCAGCGGGCCCAAGACAGGCTGTGGTGGACGAAGGAAGCCTGCCAGCCACTCACCTGCAGTGTCGCCTGCTGTCTGGGAAGGCCTGGGTGGTATCAGCGGGATGAGGGAAGGCGCTTCTCTTGATGGCAGCCCCCCTTTCCTGCTCACTTCCAACCCACAGAGACATTTAGGCGGGAAGGCAAAGTAAACAACACCTATTTACTCAGCCAGGGACCCACTCCCTTGCAATGACCTCCCCCAGCACCCCTTCCACGTTCTAAGTGCCTGAGAATCTGGATGAGGCCCTTACTGAGGCGGGCACGGAAAACGATGAGGAGGTGCCACCTCAGGTCCAGAAAGTCCTCACATCCCCTTAGGGAGTCGTGCCCTCATTGTGCCCTCAGGGCAACTGGGTCCTCGAGCTCTGGACTCCTTGCTTGGTTGAAGGCACTGTCCCTTCCGATGCAGTGCAGGGACCTGCTCCATGGCAACAAGAGATGGAAGTCCCCCTGGGAACCAGAACTGCCCTGCTCCCCATGCAACAAGATCTCTACCAACCCCCTGTGCCTCTCAGAGGCAAAGCCTCCTCTGAAGCACAGACGCCATCACACAGGCGGTCAGACGGCCTGAGTGTAAGCGCAGGTTGTGCAATTACCGCCCATGGGAACCCAGCTCCTGGCCCACTGACGGCAGCCTCCTATCGGTTGATTGGGACAACAGATGATTCCTGAAGCCTCTGTAAGAGCTGGCTTTGTAGGTCTTCCTCCACCACCTTCCACCAAAAGAAGTTCTCGCCCCGAACCTTCGGGGGCTCATTTTGGATACCTGGATTCCGAAAAGCCACCGTCACCAGCACGTTCAGGCAGATGCCATCGGCTTGGTCTTTGCCCAGGTGCTGCAGTCCAAGCAACCCCTTGGTCTCCACTGCCAAGTGGTGCAGGGTCAGACACTCCTGTAGCAGACGCAGGACGGCCATCTTGATGCCACCCCTCTGCTCTATGGGAGCAAAGCCACAGGCGGTGATGGGCAAGTGAGGCATCCCCACTGTGCCCACCAACACCCACACTGTCTGGACACTGGTAAAGGTGGCTACGAGCCGCTGGCAGACCAGACTGCAGGGAAGCTCTTGGGGCAGAAGGAGAGGGTGCCCGGCTCGCTGGCGATACTGGGCGGCTAGCTCTATCAGATGCAGAATGTCGTGGGCTCGCAGCGGGGTGGGCAGCGAGGTTCGTGGGTACCAGCCAGCCTGCAGGGACTCCGCATCTGCCTCCTTGGGAGTCTTGAGAATTCCACCTGGGGGTGATGTAGGTGACAGGGTAGGGGGAAAGGTATTATGTTGAGGGAAGTGCTGGGCCCGGCAGAGTAAAGGGCCACCCAGGGATCTAGTCCTGACCCAGGGGAGGCCCTGAGTCAAGTCCTCAGGCTGGAAACTGGAGATGCCAGGTTTGTACCAGCCAGAACAGGGGCTCATCTCACCTGAGGACAAGCTGGGGAAACGGTGTCAACTGCCCTCTGCCCACACTGCCATCCACTGGGCCATACCTGTGGGGCGAGCGAGAAACACAAAGCGGATCCAGGAGGGGCCCCGCTCCTCCACAGATAGCAACGTCAAAGGCTCACACTGCAGCCCGGCCTCCTCCTTCACCTCCCGCTGCAACGCCTCCACAATGGTCTCCCTGGGCTCCATCCTCCCCGCGGGAAGGTACCACGACCCACGGCACTCCTTCTTGGCCTCCTGGATCAGTAGCACCTCATCCTGAGGGGAGAGGAAGGATCCTCACCCACCACAGCCGGGATGGGAGCTCCTGGGGAGCAGCACAGCCAGCAGCCTTTGCTTGCCCTGGGTCCATAACAAATCTCAGCTATAGCTGCTCAATACCCACATTCTGGGGGACACCCTGAAATTGTTGCGCTCTCCAGACGACTGGCCCTTGTGTGTCTGGGGACTGCAGCTGCCTCTGCAATTCATCCTTCCTTGCACTCAAGTTTCCGTTTCAGAAAGGGGCTAAGATTCCTGGGAGCTGCTTCAGGGGCTGGACATTAGGCCTCCCAGCGAGGGCTGCCATGTGTCCTGCACTGATTCATGTCTGCATAAGTCACTGCATATCTCTCACCTCCCCTTGTGCTTTATAAACTGCTTGTGGCCAGTCCTCACACTGGAGTCTAGACTTTGAGACACACCCCAAACCCTCACCCCGTACAACTCCTACCTATGACTCCGGCCCCTTCTAACTGTTGTCACAGCAACTTGTACAGGGATCAGCACCAAAAAGAGCATCACACAGGGGGTCAGAAGGCCTGAGTGTAAGCGCAGGTTGTGCAGTTACTGCCCATGGGACCCAGGGGAGGTCTCTGAAGCACTGGACAGGTCTTTAAGAGAGCCCACTCCGCGGCGGGCACTGTGCTAGATTCTGGGGAAAGGAAGAGGCGTAAGATAGCCTCAAGGAACTGAGGCCTAGAGGGATGGGACAGGCAGGCTCCTGGGCCTTAGTTTCTTTCTTTGTACATCGGGACAATGGCACGGTTGGGCTGCACAAGGCTCAGATGTAACTGTGAGAGTGCTTTGCAAAACTGGGAAGAGCCACACACCAGGAAGCGGTGGCTGTTGCCGGTATGTCCTCTGTCCCCACCGGGGTTGCCTGCGAGCCCGGGAGGCCTGGTCGGTGGGCCTGACGGGCGGACGCTCACCTGCTCGTTGAGGAACACGGCCAGCACCACGTAGCAGACGTTCTTCCGCAGCCGCACCTGCGCCGGCGTCTCCCCGGCCGGCCCCGAGTCATAGTTCTGCACGCGCAGCCCCCGGCCCCCCAGAACGGCCGCCAGTGTCCCTGCCAGGTCTTCCGAGGCCATCGGGTCCCCAGGGAGAAGGCGGGCCCCCCGCAGACCGGCCAAGCCGGGTGGGATGAACTTGGGTGACCGTGGAACGCGTCGCCCTCACACCCTCCCCCTGCGAACTCGGGCCAGACGCGCTCGCAAAGCGGAAGCGCCCGGAGAGCCCTGGCCGCTGATAGGCTGCGCGTCACCGCGACCGGCCCGGATTGGCTGGCTCGCATCTGTCACGGTGGGGCGGGGCCAGTCCGTAAAGGGGCGGGGACAGTCCGTAAGGGGGCTGGGCACCGCGCCCTGGCAGTGCGGACCCCGCCCCGCTTCTGCCTCTCTATCGGTTTCTCCTCTCTCTTTCCCGGCGCAGCCAGCCGCCAGCCAAGCTAATTCCTCCCGCGCGCACTTGTCTGCACCGGTTCCGACGATGATGTCATCCTGCCCGCAGGCTGCGGAGCGCCGCAGCGGCCAGCGACGGTGACGTTACAAGCCCGAGGACGTCCCCGGGCCCGAGGCTTGGACCCACTGTCCAGCTTTTGTCGTAAACAAACCATGGCCTTGCCCGAAATGACACTTCCCAGATAACCTTTCTTCACTAAAAATGGACTTGACTGTCACGTGGCAGGGAGGACACGAGCTCCTGCCTTGGAGGAGATATTGATCTAGTTGGAGACGTGGACATAGACATATAATGGAAAGTCAACTGATTTATAAGCCAAGGACTAAAAGATTGGTTTGGGCATGAGATGCTACAGGCGCTCAGAGGAGTGAGGGAGCAGAGCTGGGATGCTCAAGGTGTGCCTGGCGATGGAAGGCGGGATTTGGGGCAGAGATCAGCCTGCCCAGCCCTCAGTATTCTCCCGGCGCCCTGCCTGCCGCATTTCCCTCGCAGGGTCAGGGCCCTCTCCCCTGCAGGGGCCGGGTCCTGCTCTTTGTTGTCCCCCGCCCCCCGCCCCCGCAGTTAACGGAGCCCTGGAATATTGAGAGATGGTGTGTGGGTTGATTTGGGGAGCTCCTGCTTCCCCTGCAGCCTGATCTTTCCTCCTCAGAGCTTCCTTTAACCTCTTCTCAGGACAGGAAGGCAGGGCCAGCTGGAATGAAGCTGAAATCAGCCAAGTCTGAGCTCTTCAGCCCCAGTGAGGGCTCCCCTTTCCCTCCTGCTGGCTTTGGGCATGTCCCTTTTGGGGGAACAGTAGCTTGGTGGAGCAGACAAAGCGCTGGACTTGGAGCTGGATGCCCAGCCACTGCTCCCTGGCTGGCTCTGTACCCTGAATAAGTTGTGGGCCTGTTTGCTCATGCTGTATGCTCCTAACAGCTCTTCCTTCCCAGGGCTGTCGGGAAGGTGAGACATCATGAGAGGAGCTCTGGGGGCTGTCTGGCGAGGGTCACCACCACCAGGCAGCCCACCAACCCTCCAGGCTGGGCCCTCCTGGCCGCAGCACTTGTTGCTACCACACAAAGGCTCATTTTCATGAAATGTGCCTACAGGGCCACGGTGAACTAGACCTTACTCTCGGGAATTCCAGCCACACCAGATCAGCCTCCTTAGGCCCTTCTCACATACTGAACTTACTGCAAGGTCCCTGGAGTCAGGGTGCTGGATTAGGCTGTGGAGTATCCCCAGGGGACCCGCAATCTTTTGAGGCACTTGGTGAACGCTGCTGCCCCTACCCCTATCCAAGACCTGTCACGTCCCAAACAACTGAACTCACAGGGCTGAAGTCAGGCCCCCAGGACTGCACAGCAACTTGTCGATGTATTTGCCGCACATACATGCGTGCGTGCGTGCGTGTGCGTGTGTGTGTTTAGACCTTGATTTTCCCATCTGTGAAGTGGGGACAGTGTTAGTCCCAGACTCCTTTCTGCCTCCCAGGGATGATTTGAGAGAGAGTGAGGTCATGTCTGGGCAGGGCTCGGAGAGTCTCAGAGGCAGCCTAAGATAAATACCAGATGTCCTAACTGACCGGAAGAGCAAAGGCTGCAGCAGACCGTGTCTCCACTCCCCCCATTATCACCGGGAAAAGCGCTCCTCTCCTGTTAAGTGGACCTAGTCACCCCTGTGATGAAGAGCACATGAGAAACTTGAAAACCAATTGTAAACTGTGAAGGGCCCCACGGGCAGAAGGCCCTTGAGGGGGTGTACCCAGGCCTTGGCAGATTCTGAGAGGGACAACAGAAAGTAGACTTTCTCAAGGTGTTGGGAGACAGAGCACACACCAGACTGAGTCAGGAGAAACCCCAAGACAGAACTGGAAAAGCCAAGGGAGGGAGGGGGGCTGAGATAGAAACTTCCAGAACGTGAAACAAAGGTAGGTCTCCATCAGCTTTGCTCTGCATCCTCCATTCCCACAGAGGGCAGAGCACTTGCGGGTGTGGGTGGCTGAGCAGCACAGTGGACGGAAGTGGCTGAACTGGTTGGCCCCGCGGTGCAGTGCTCCCAGCACCCACAGGAGCCGGGCCTGAGCCAGCCATTTTGGGGCCTGTGGACACACGTGCATGCGAACAGGAAGGCAGCATAGGCAACCTCGGAAACAGGCCGGGCAGGCAGGGTGGGGCAAGGGTGTCTGTGAGGCTAAAGTCATTTAGGGAGCAGCAGCCCTGGTCCTGGACAAAGCAGGAAGGGTGAGGAGGACAGTAGCCCAGAGTACGGGGAGGAGGAGGTCTGGCTTCAGCCTGTGCCCCGCCACTAGCTTGCTGGGTGACCTCGCGGGAGCCACATCTACCCTCTAGACCATCTGTAAGGTGGTTGGGTGGCTCCTAAAACAGACAACTGGTGAAATCCCAATAAAATCCGTGGTTTAGCTAATGGTAGTGTTCATATCAATTTCTTACGTTTCAATCATTGTGCCACAGTTCTATAAGATGTTACGGATGAAGGGGAACTGGGAACTCTCTGTAGTATCTTTGTGACTCAACTGGAAACCTCAAATCATTTCAAAATTAAAAGTCTAAAAAAAAAAAAAAATAGGACTTCCCTAGCGATCCAGTGATTAAGACTAGGTGCTCTCACTGCCTAGGTCCCGGATTCAGTCCCTGGTAAGGGAGCTAAGATCCTGCAAGCCGCATGGCATGGCCAAAAAAAAAAGTCTAAAAAATGTACTTAAGGGCTTCCCTGGTGACGCAGTGGTTAAGAGTCCTCCTGCCGATGCAGGGGACACAGGTTCGTGCCCCGGTCCAGGAAGATCCCACATGCCGCGGAGCGGCTGGGCCCATGAGCCATGGCCGCTGAGCCTGCGCGTCCGGAGCCTGTGCTCCGCAACGGGAGAGGCCACAGCAGTGAGAGGCCCGCGTACCGAAAAAAAAAAAAAAAAGTACTTGATAAGAAAAAAAAAGGCAGCATTGGATATACACACTCTGAGGTCACTTCCAGCTCTGAGGTGCCTCTGTGATAGCCGGGCCAGTGAGCAGGGCTGGAGCAGGTGGACAGTGGGATACAGGGAGGCAGAGGCCCAAAGTGCAGGGCTGGACTGAGGGGTGGCCTGCTGAACCTCCTTGAGGAAGAGGGCCATCAAGTGCCCCAAGCTGTCTCAGGGTCAGTCCCTACCTGGACCGGTTTTATTCCCAGGTCGAGTTCTGAAACATTTGGTCCACCTGCTGCTCGCTAGGAGCCAGACCCAATATGCCCTCAAGGGTGCTGTGACCTGCCATGAAAGGGGAGGCCTCAAAGAGGCCTGGACGGGAGACAGGGCCTGTCCCGGGGCCATCGCCATCTTCCCACAGGAAGGACACCGTGTTTGGGGTTCTGGGGTGACATCAGGACACGGCTATACAAGGTGAAGTGTAGGTAAGGATGGGTCACTCCGTGCCACTTGGAACGTGATCAGCTCTGAAGTGCATGTACCGGAAGGAGGAGGACAGAGGGGACAGCAAGCCCATCTGCAAAATCCATTAACCACGAAGACTGTAATGTAAATGAGGCGGCTTAAGTCAGGAAACTTGGTTCAAGTCCCAGTTCTGCCACTAAAATTGCTGTGTGACCTTGGGTGACACACTTAACCCCGGCCTGCCTGTTTCCTCTTCTGTAAAATGGAAATAAGTAATATCGACCCCAAAGTTGTGATAAGGGATTCAGTGAGATCCCTGGCACATAAAGTGCAGTAGTTCCTTAATTTTTTCTTTTTGCTTTTTTTCCTATCCCGTGGAAAAAATGAAAATAACCTAGCTTTGTAAACAATGAAGAAACCTAACTTTTTTAAAAATGAGAGATGTTTATGGAAATCACTGCCTAGCCACTTAAGGGAATATACGCAGCCATTTAAAGTAAAGGTTACATAGCAACCCGGGAAATGATTACATTTTTTTTTTGCGGTACACGGGCCTCTCACTGTTGCGGCCTCTCCCGTTGCGGAGCACAGGCTCACGGACGCGCAGGCTCAGCGGCCATGGCTCATCGGGCCCAGCCGCTCTGCGGCATGTGGGATTCTCCCGGACCGAGGCACGAACCCGTGTCTCCTGCACCGGCAGGTGGACTCCCAACCACTGCGCCACCAGGGAAGCCCGATCACAATACATTTTTACAGAAGGAAACCCAGCATGGCTTCCCTGGTGGCGCAGTGGTTGAGAGTCCGCCTGCCGGTGCAGGAGACATGGGTTCGAGCCCTGTTCCGGGAAGATCCCCCATGCCGCGGAGCAACTAAGCCCGTGCTCCACGACTACTGAGCCTGTGCTCTAGCGCCCGTGTTCCGCAACAAGAGAAGCCACCGCGATGAGAAGCCTGCGCACCGCAACGAAGAGGAGCCCCCGCTCACCGCAACTAGAGAATGCCCACGCGCAGAAACCAAGACCCAACGCAGCCAAAAATAAATAAATAATAAATAAATTAAAAAAAAAAAACAGGAAACCCAGTACAAAGCACCCCAATTCATCCATGTGTAAAACAGATCCCTGGAGAAAAGACTAAATAAAGGAAATACACCAGAAGACTAATAGTGGTTGGATTGGAGGTGAGTGGAGGTGGGTCTACAGGTTTGTTTTTCTTATTTTCTAAATGTTCTGAAAGTATATTAAATTTATAATAAAAAATTTATTTCATAAAAAAACATTCCCTGAACCACTGCAGGAACGACTGTAACACGACTTGGAGGATGTTGTGGTGAGATGTACAAGGGCAGGGGAGTGGGTGGAGTCACACTAGAGGGTCCCGGGCGGGGGGGGGGGGGGGGGGGGCTGTCAGCTGTCTCAGGTGACCGGCCAGCGGGCATGGGGCTGGCCATGGGCACCGAGGGCAGAAGGCTGGGCAGGGGATCTACCCGGCCAGACTCCCGGAGCTCCAGGTCAGGTCAGACAGGAGAGATGGGGTAGCCTGGAGTTCGTGGGGAGAGCGAGGGTTCCAGAATCTCTGGTGCCACACAGGGAGATGGCCTTGCTGCTGTGGCCCAGACCTCTGCCTTGCCCGCTGTCGCTGTCAGGAGTACCCTCAAGGGCAGCCCCCTTGGAAGGCTCCACCTGCTTCTCTGCGGGAGGGAAGGACCCTGCCCCCCACCCTAAGAACAGGCAGGGGTGTTTGAGGTCCCCGTGACCACAGCCTCAGCCCCCTCCCACCCTGCTCCATTTCCATGTGTCCCCTCCCTCCCCAGTCCATGTGGCCTGCAGGAGCAGGGCCAACCACACGGCAGCATTCACAAAACAACAGCCTTTAATGGAAATCAAGAAGGAAGGAGGCGAGAGGAGGGTGCAGGGATGGGGCTTCGCCCATATCAACCCCTCCAGCCAAGCCTGGGTAGTGGCCTGATACTGCCCCCTCCCCACACTTCACAGCTCTCTGGCAAGAGGGCAGGATGTCGGTGGCCCTTGTCCAGCACGCCTGCAGTGCAAAGGGCCGCCCGGGAGCCCAGGAGGATGTGGGGGGGTATAAGCAGAGCTCGGGCACAGGTGAGACAGCAGGAGATGAAGCAGCAGCAGCAGCAGGTGTTGCTTAAGCCAGAATGATTTCCGAGGACCCCAAGGAAGGGCTCTTTGTCTCCTGGGTTGGCGGGCAGGGGTTGGAGGGAGACGGTCACCCCCAGTGTGAGTCTGGTACCATGGAGAGGAGCTGGGGCCGGAGCAAGCGCCAGCCTGCAAAGGGCAGATGCGAGCTTCAGTGGCACCGTGCTTGTCGGCCTTAGGGCCCAGGGCAGGCGCAGGGAACGGGGTGCCCTGCTTGTGTCCAGAGTGCTGCTTGCAGGATTGAGCGGAAGTCCCCGTTCTCTGCTGAAGCTGGGCCTGGGCTAAGCACTGGTCTGCCTGCTCCCAACCCCTAACCCCAGACACCTGGGATCCCCCTATTTAGCCTCTTGCAATGTTCCCACAGCCAACTTCAATGCTTGGAACACAGCCCAGTCCATCTAGGAGAAAAGGAGACGACAAGGAGTTTACAGTCATGCCCCGGGCTCTCCCTGCCGAGAACACCCTCCCTGGGCGCAGCTGTGCTGTGGGGGGAATTGGGCAGCACACTCAGGCTCCCGGCCAGTGTCACACTCACCTGGGCATAAAGCAGGCGGCAGTCAGGGGGCAGGCTGGGCCCCTGGTGGCAGAGCTGAGCAGAGAGGGCAGAGGTCTCGGGGGACAGGAAGTGCTGCGTGACACTCACTGTGCTGACCAGCCCCTGCACCTGTGCCAGGGAGGGGGCGGGCAGGAGGGTCAGTGGGGACCCAGGATGACGCACCCTGCCCCACTTGTTCCTGAAGTCTGCTTCCCCAAATGACCCCCACCCAGCTCTCAGAGAGCAGAGGCCCTGGATGCAGCACTAGCCACCCCCAAAGGGCGTGGCCCAAACCAGGCCAAGGGGATGCCAGAGACGGCACAAGCAGAGTGCGCACCCAAAGCCCAGTTGGCTTGCTGACTTCAAGACCACTAGGCTTCTCTTCCCTGCAGCGGAGGCGTGACTTCCTGCTCTGCCTAGCTCCAGAGGGGAACTGAGACGGACGAGGGTGTTCTCAGAGGGACTGAGAACACGCTGGGGAATGCTTCCGATATTCTGAGCTCTCCGCAGGGCCCCCGCCTGCACGCGCCGGGGAAGCACCTGGTGGGGAGCCCCCGCGGGCACCAGCACGGCCTCTCCGGGGGCCTGCAGCAGAGTCCAGCAGCTCACACCCCACTCCTCCCGCAGGCGCCGCCGCAGCCCTGCGTCCAGGTAGCAGCTGCCCGGGGTGCCAGGCTCCAAGTTTCCAGCCCCGGCCGGGCACACCTCAAAGAAAAGGAGGAATGAGCAAGGCGGGAGGCTAGGGCGGGGCTGCAGGAAGATGGGGCATGGGCTGCCCAAAGGCCAGAGGCACAGGAAAGAGCTGCAGGGGTCAAGTCTTGAAGGGCAGGGGGAGGACGTAGGGGTGGGAGAGAAAGGAGCAGGATGGTGAAGGGCTGGGGTCACTCAGGTTGGCAGAATAGAGATTTGGCTGGAAGGAGCTGAGAGGAAAGGATTAAGGGCTCTGAGGCTGGGGGTCTAAATCCCGTCTTTTCCCAGGGCTAGATGCCTTGAGTAGCCTCTGTGGCCCTGGCCCTGGGCCCTCTGCTCCCTCCTTCAAAGGTACCCCTTTCTCCACAACCCAGGAAGACGTCCTGCATAACCTCAACTCAGAAACTGTCTACACCAGGAGCTCTTAATTGTGGAGTCCTGTGAAGATCCTGAACTGTGTGCTAAACTGTGGGTGAGCAGGTAGCTGTATGTCCCTGGGGAGACAATCCAAAGCGTTCGTCAGATTCTTCTGTGATCCCAGATCCACGGAAGTTCTGACTCCCCAGTGGATGGACCAACCGGCTTGCCTGTCCAGGCTGAGGCCTCTGAAGCAGGTACAGCGCCCCAGAATGGGGAGCTCCTTGGGTAGATGGGACCTCGTGGAGGCCAGGGCCCAAGGAACACCTGCAGAGGTGAACCCAGCATCGTGCTTCAGCTGCCCATCAGCTCCATCCAGCCCTTCAGCTAGAACTTCAGCCATTACTCCTGGGCTTAGGGCTCAGGCCTCCAAGACCAGGCCATGGGAAGAGGGGAGGCTGGTGAGTCAGGCTGGACCCTAGGGTAACCCCAGGCAGGTGCCAAGGAAGTCCAGCCTGGAACTAGAGCAGTGTTTCCCAGGCCACCCAGTGAGAACATGCCCCTCAGACCTTCCCGGTGAATTACCGGGCTTGGCTATGCGGGACTGCCCACAGCCAGCCACACCCAGCTCAGACAAGGCCATCTATGTATGAAGGCGTGCTGCTGTCTGCTCCCCTCTGCGTGTTCCAGCACCTGTGTGAGTCCATCCGTGTGTGTGCATCTCCTGTGGGCAGGAGGGTGGCAGTAGACAGCCATGTTGACACCTGCACGTCCGTGTGTGTACATGTGCCTGAGCAGGGGTGACACTTGGTGGGCGTCCTTTCCCCAGGACAGTCAGGGCTCAGCTGGACTTTGGAACCACGGGGCCTTGCCCACCTCCTGCTCACCCCCTCCTCTTCTCCTGCCCTGCCCCCTCTCCTGGCCCCATGTCTCTCTCCACCTACCACACTGCCCCCCCTTAGCCCTTCCTTGCTAGCACCTCAAAGGGCACCTCCTCATAAGGTGCAGATTTCCGAGAGGGGAGCAGTGGGACGGATTCTCAGGTGAGCTTCCTGTTGCCCTTCGGCCAGCCCCACCTAGAGCCTGCAGCGGGGAGGCTGCCTGCCCCCAGGGGGAGCACAGTGTAGCGACCCGGGCTGGGAACAGCCACAAGCTTGGGTCCCAGCTTTACCACTCAGCCTCAGTGTTCTCACCTGCAAAATGGGAAAGCAGCAGTACCTACCACACGGGGTGGTTGTGACAATTAACAGAGATAATGTACCCAAGGCCCTGAGCACAGTGCCCAGCCTGTGGCATCTCTTGCTTCATTTCATCACTAGGTCCCCCACTTTCTGTGTGCCCCACCGCACACCTCTTAGGAGGGCCTAGTCCGCCTTCTCTGCACCAGTGGAGTCCAGCTCACCTGAGGCAAGGGAGCGAGCACACGGGGCACACACACAGAGGGAGAGCTTCTGGGGCTGGAAGGGGAAGGGGAGAGCTCCCGGCTCCCTCCTCACCATCTGGAGGAAGCGGCGGATGCGCTGGGCGTCCTGTGCCCGGAACACGTGCCACACGGTGCTGACCTGGCTGCCCGGAGACCAGAGCCCCTCCCCGTCCAGGGCTGAGAGGAAATCTGGGGGAGGAAGACAGCTCAGGAGGGCCCAGGGCCAGCAGAGACAGCACCCCGCATCTGCAGCCTGCGCCGACCCTTGCTTCCGGCCAAGGACGCACCTTTCTGTGTCCGGTGCCAGGCAGGCAGTGGGGCTTCAGCACGCACCAGGACACTGACCAGGTCGGTCACCTCCACACAGAGATTCTTGGTCCCCAGGTGCCCACACTGTGGGCTCACACCTGTATGGAGGTAGACAAAAGACACTTGGGAATGGGCCCCAGGACCTCGGCACTGACGCACGTGTTCTCGGAGATGACAGGAAGTGGGTAGGGACTGGGCAGGAATGGAGTGGACACTCACCATAGGCCGCCCACAGCTGGGGCTCCAGTGGTCGCAGGACAGAGCCCCAAGGGAGGTAGGAGGCCAGGTTGAGTTTCCCATGGCGCGCACAGTACTCTGGGAGTGGCAGGCTGGCAGCCAGGCTCTCCACCCTGTGTGTATGGGGGGTGGTGTCATGCCCAGCAGGCTCAATCCAGGCACCAGAGACCCCCTCGAAGCCCCCAAAGCTAGAGTAACTTCCCAAGGCAAGCACAGAGCACTGAGCATCACAGGGCCAAGGAGGAGAGGCAGGGAGGCCCGGCCAGCCAGCCCTATGGTACCACACACCTGCTGGTGTCCTCGTCCCCCAGAGCTCTGTGCAGCAGGAAGACCGAGCCCTCATCTGACTTTGGGCGAACTAGGGGAAGAGACAGAAAGGCCATTGGCCCAGGGAGGAACCTCCTTGGCCCAGAGGCCCTCCTCCCGTGGCAGCAACAGAGTCCAGTTTCTGCTCTGAGCTCTACTTCCAGCTGCCCCCAGGGTCACTCTGGGACTTCGATGCCCCCCCAGCATCATAGGGGCTCCCAGCTCCTCCACCCCACATCAGGGATACTCACTCTCAGGCCGGGAGAATCCCTCCCAGAACGTTGTGCTGCCCAGGCTTGCGGGCTGGGGAGGTCGGAGCGGGGTCAGTTCCTGCACCTGGCCTCCAAGCGCCCCTAGGGCTTCTGTCCCCCACAGGTGGCCTTGCAATGTCCCCTGAATCCCTGACACCAACACGGGCTGTAGTGGGGAAAGAAAGGGGGACACGGGCAGAATGGATGGGGTACCCAACATGGCCAGGCCGGGGCATGTTGTAGGGGCACCAGAACGGCGTGGGGACAGGCCCTGTTTTTCCCTCCGAGTGACGGACCAGGTCTGCCTGGGCCTTGGGATCAAGGCCCTGAGGGTAGGTGAGGCTGTGAGAGCTGGGAAACTCACCTGGCCCTGCCTCCAGTGCTCCTGGAAGAGGTGGAAGCCTCGCGGAGGCCTGGGCTCCTGCAGCCACAGCAAAGCCCCGGGGGGAGGCAGCCGGGACCGCACCGGTGAGAGGGGCAGGCCCGGCCCGGCCCGCAGCCCCGGCCCCAGGGCTCTCTCCTGAATCTTCCGTTCCACTACCTGCGCGATGATGCTGTCCAGGATGTTGGTGATGCGGTCGTCCTGCGGGGAGGGAGGGGCGGAGAGGCAGGCGTGCTCAGGACCTGCCTGACCCTGCAGGGAAGGCCAGCCCAGTTTTGGCCCCAGGCCCCCAGCCCTCCCTTCGGGCCCTCGCTCACGCTGGGCAGGGCCGGAGTGACAGGAGCGAAGGCCATGTGTATCCGTTCGTGCCCCAAGCAGAGTTTGACAGCAGTGGAGGCCAGTAGTTCACAGAGAGAGGGACAAGGCAGGGGCCCTTGGCCAGCACGGTCCTCTGCCGGGGTCTCTCTGGAGTCTGGGGTCTCTGTGAGGAAGGAGAGCGGTGAGGGTCTTCACCTTTCTCTCGAGGCTCCATTGCCCATGTGCTCTTCCCTCCTCTCCCGGTGGAGTCTGCTCTGTCCTCACTGGCACTGCCCATCTCAACTCTGGTCTGGATGCACTTGCCTCCCACCAGCCTTCCTGCCAGCGTGTCTAGGACCTCTCCAAGGAGGGGCTCAGAACAGGGGTCTGGCTGGAGACGGGTTAGGAGGCTTGTCCTAGATTTTATTTAGATTTATTTTCTTTGGAATGACTTGAGAAGAGAGATGGTGACGGGAGGGCTGGGGGGATGGCTAAAGCCATTCCAATCTCTCCTGGGGATTCCAGCCTGGCTCAGCCTCCCCCGCACAGTCTGAGCAAGGCGCAGGGGGCTGCTCACCCTCTTTAATGTCCTTGGTCCTGTTGGTATCCCTGTTGCAGGAAGGTTGTGGAGTTGGGGGAGTTTTCTCCGTCGGCTCCTTCTGTTAAACCCAGCCGCCACCCACCCCCATCCAACCAGAGATTTAAAAATGGCAAATGCATCTCAATCCAATTCAACCCACAGGTATTAACAGTAGACTCAATGTTAAGTCCTAAAGTCGTGTTTACAAGGAGTGAAATGTCATACGATACAACGTTAGGTGGAAAAAAGTTGCCCGTGGACTTATGCATACAGCACGATCTAAAGTATACTCAAAAGAGGCTGGAATAAATATACAGGCGAATGACCGGAAAGAAATTGTCAAAATGGTAACGGTGGTATTGTAAGCCACTGCTGTTTTCTTCCTTATCCTTGTCTGTATTTTCCAAATTTTCCACAGTGGGAATGTGTACGGTGCCTGGCACACAAAAGGCATTTGATAAACCCTCTCTTGAATAAATGACTTTTATAATAAAAACATGAACTTCATAAAAACTCTGTGAAACGCACACTGAGCACCTGCTCCGTGTCAGGTGTGGGGAATGCTGAGAAGGTGGGCCGACACTCCACCTGTAGGAGCCTGCGCCTGGGGAGTGGAAAGACGGGACTCCAGCAGCTCTAGCAAGATGCTGGAACGAGCACAGAGAGGGTGGGACCTCCAGGCAGACAGAGAGTGCGGACTGCTGCTGGGCGGGGTGGGGGGAGGTGGGGCGGAGGCTAGAGCTCTCATGGATCCTCATCCCCAGGGGAAGAAGAGAAGAAGCCTGATTTCACCCAGCTTCCATGTACCTCTTCGTTCCCCTCGAAAGAGAAGGACCAAACCCTGCCAAAGTTAGGAATTTGCAGACACACCGCCTAACCCTGGGGCGCACCAGCCAGTGCCCTGTCCCGTGCCCTGCTTCTTACCTGCTGGCCCCCATCCCCAGGGGTCCACATCCGGGCATCAGCTTGGCAGGGGCAGTGCCCCCGGATGTCAAACTTGACCCAGACCTGGTGCATTGCAGTGCTCAATTCCGCCATAGCTGTGAGGGGGAGAGGGGAGATGGAATTTGCCAGTCACTGCAGACAGGGGGCCACTTCCATGCTGCTCGGCCTCATCAACCAGGAGAGCATGGGATCGGGCTGAGAGACATCCAAACAGGAAGCTGGTCTCCCCCAGGACCTGCCCTCTGTACGCCCCACCCCTCCAAGAGGGCTCACCCTGGCTGGAGACAAACTGGGTGAGCATCAGGGAACAGGCACTGTGCCCAGCCTCCTGGGTACACTTCTCCATGGACTGTTCCTGAGAGCCTGTTGGGGGTAGGAAAGGAGAAGCTGCAGGTCAGGAAATCAAGATAAACCCAGGTTAAGGTCAGGGAAGAAGAGCAAGGGCATGATATCAAAATCGGGGACCTTGAGAATCTACAAAACATGGGCTTTCTGGGAAACCAGAGTTCCCTAGTGACATAGGATCCTTTGCTTGCAGAACGCAGAGCCGTTAATATGCTGAGTGCGTTGCAAGATGCAAGACAATCATGTAGAATATGGTATTCCGAAAGGTTTCTGACCCTGGCGCTCTTTTTGGCCATGTCTATTGGAACACTGGGAAATTTCAAGTGTTGAGGTGGCGGAATTGAGCCAAGGGAGAGAAAGCTGAGAACCTTGAAGAGAGCAGGACTTGGAATCAGAAGACCTGCCTTTAAATCCTGGGCCCAGCACTTACGAGCTGTGTGACCTTGCACAAGTCACTTAACTTCTCTGAGTTTTTCTCATCTGGAAAACGGAGGCAGTAATACCTACTTCACAGTGTTGTGAGGTTTAAAAAGGTGCAAGGTGAACAAGGTGGGAGATAGAGAGTAGGCACTTGGCTTCTTCTAAGGATATGGGCATGGCCCTCTGATCTGGGGAGAGGAAACGGTCTGCTCTAACGGGCATTGAGCAGTGGTAGCCGAGGCCGCGGAGGGAGACTTTCTCAGGGAGCCACAACCAAGAAATGACCATGAACTATTTTTTTTTTTTTTTTGCCATGCCACGTGCGGGATCTTAGTTCCCCAACCAGGTATCAAACCCGTGGCCCCTGCAGTGGAAGTGCAGTCTTAACCACTGGACTGCCACAGAAGTCCCTGGCCACGAACTCTAGAGCAACCCTTCCGAAGCCCCCAGCTCCTTTCCCACCTTCTTTCTCCCTGGTCCTCCAAGCGCCCGCCATGCGACCACAGGCCACACACAGCCGGTGGCTGCAGCAGGGGCATCGCCAGTGGGTGTTGAAGAGTCCATGGTGGCAGCGGCTACAGCAACGTGGAATGCCTGGGTTGTCCTCTGTCCCGGCTGGCCCCTGGCCTGCTGACCACAGGAGAGAACAGGGTCAGAGGGGCCTCAAGTCAGTAGCCCCTTTGAGGACCTCATGTGGGAGGCCTCCAGGAAGGGATGGACACACAGGAACAGTTTCCACTGAGGGGCTGCCCCAGAAGGGAGACAGGCTCCCTTACAGGCACCCTTGAGTGCCCGACAGCCCCTGTAAAGAACCTACTCGCTGCACCGTCCGTCTGCAGCCAACCCTCCCAGGCCAGTGCAGGCTGCACCCCCCTGGCGGCCGCCCCAGGGCTCCCTGAGCCACAGGACTCCCCAAACAGTCCTTCCTCCCCCCAGCCCACAACACAGTGGTGTTTCCTCAGCGGATTCCTCTGTAGCTCAGAAGAGGAAACCTTGGGGGGCTGCTCCTTCCCTCACCCAGAGTTTCAGACCAAGCCCTTGCTGGTAAGTGGGAGGTTGCCAGTGTGCACACGTTCATATACTCCTCAACACACACTCGTCCCATCCAGGGCTGGGTGCTGGGCGGGACCTGGCACTTGCACTCCCAGCACTCACGTCACAAGGGGGGAGATGGGCCCATAAACATGGTAATGCTCGTGGCATCATGGGGTGGGTGCTAGGGTAGGAGTGGGATGGAAGGAGGAGGGTGGGGACAGCTGCACAGACGGCCCTGAGTGATGAGTGACTTTTCATTCACCAGGTGGGAATGGAAGGGAAGCGCGTTCCAGACAGAGGGAGCAAAGGGTGCCGAGGCCGGAGTGGGCAGACAAGCTCAGGTGAGCCTAGAGGGCCGGCAGACCATGATGCCAGAATCGGGGCGGAGGGAGTGGCAGGGTGGACAGGGGCTGGCTGTGAAAGGGGGAGGGGCTGGACTTTCTGGGACAAGAGGGAGCCACCAGGGGGTTCCATCCAGGGAGTGACAAGACGGCAGGAGGGTCTTGTCGTTCCCCGTGGAAGGGATGCAGGAGGGACAGCCTGGAGCCAGAGGGATCAGCTGATTGCCTCGAGCTCCTCCCATCTCTAACCTCGGCCCCAGTCCTACCAGCTTCCCAGGGACCGACCGCCTGCCATCCCGGAAGCCTTCCTTCCCTTGCAGAGCTGCAGGGAGCTCCGCCCGCCCCCCGCCTCCCTCCCGGTGCTCTTGCAGACACTTGGCATTCAGTCTCATTTCCCCAGCAAGCCCAAAGCTCTTAGAGGGTTGGGCCAGACCAGGTTTTACACCTTCCCAACATCCCCCGTCCAGGCCAGAAACTGGAATACAAGTTGACTCAGAGCCTGAGCTGGGAATAAGGGCGCAGTGGGGCAGGCGCTCTCCAGCGCTGCCAGCTGGTTGGTAGACAGTGCTGGGGGAGGGAGGTCCCATGCTCCTTGTGAAAGCACTGACCACAGGACCCGGCCGTCCCGGGGTCCTGAATGCCTGGTGGGGCCTGCTCACCTTCCCGCTGGGCCCAGGCCAAGACCTCCCGCTCCCTCCGCAGCACGCGGCACAGTCGGTCTCCCAGAGCACTTAGCAGGTGCTTGGCGAGGCCCATGCTGAGCCCGGCCTCCTCCGGGCCAGACCCTCCTCCCTCGGAGCTGGCTGCCGAGTCTTCCTCCTGCCGCTGCTCCCCTCCCAGAGGCAATCTGGAGGTAGGGCAGAGGAAGGTGAGCGGGGAGCCCCACTGGGAGGATGCTGGGGGCAGCCAGGGGCAACAGGCTCACCTGGGCACTGGCTGGGAGTGGCAGGCCAGCCCTCCCGCCTCACCAGCTGCCTGGGCACAGCTTTGGCACTGAGTCATGCCTGCCGGGGGAGCCGCGCAAGGTGTCTCCTGCAGCCCCGGGTCCTGGAGGCTGGCCCTGATGTCTCGGGGTCCTGAGGGGACAATGTTGCTGGTCAGGAGGCTGGGCTTCCTGGGTTTCTGTGAACCCCAGGCCCTGCCTTAGCACCCAGCCTGTCCCCACACAGAGCCAGCGCTGCCCCTAGGCCCGGGCCTACGAGGCCTGATTCGGAACGAGAGAACCAGGCAGCCGGAAACTTCAAAAAGGCTGAGCCCTAACATGGCCTCATGGGCCGAGTTTGGGGCAGCTGCGGCGCAGGATCCAGTCGGTGTAGACTTGGGTTAGCTCCGCCTCAGCCTCCGTGATACCGTTGGCTGTGCGACAGTGTGAAGAGACAATCCCGACGTGGACGGAGGGCGATGGAAGGTGAGAAGGCCGGAGAGTTTCAACACAGGCCACAGGTGCAGTAACCCAAGAAGTCAGAGGGGCCTACAGCTTCCCAGCCCAGGCAGAGGCCTGGAAGAGCACAGACAGACCCATGCCAGGTACAGGGGTGCAAGACCAGCGAAAGAGTCCTGATCCAGGCCCAGCGGTCTGGGAGGCCAAGAAACCGAGGTGACCCCGAAGAACCGAGGCTGGGACCAAGCAGCGCCAGAACCCTCCGTGAAGGGCAGAGCTTGACAGAGGGGTCCAAGATGCGCCCAAGTCCTAACACCGGCAGAGTCCAAACTGAGTTTCCATGATCCAGCTGGCCCAGAGAGTAGTTGTTCGTTCCTCAGGCAGGACAAGGGGTCCTTCAGGAGATGTAATCCCCCCAATGGGGGATTCGTGGCACAAGTAATCACAAAAGTGACTGTTCATTGAGTGCTTGCTAAGTGCCGTTTACGTGAATGATATTGGTTAATCTTTGCAGCACTGTCTACGGGGTAGGTGCTGTCTTCATCCCCATTTTATAGATGGAGAAACTGATGCCCAGAGAGGGGAAGTAACCAGCCCAAGGTCACACAGCACCAATCAGCAAAGTCAGGAGCCAGGGGTTCTGACTCCGGAGTCCACACTCTGAGTCCTGTCATTATACTGTCACCAGAACGCCATGGCTCGGGAGTAGGCACACGAAAATAGAAGCCACATGCCGGACGGGTCTGGCCTGTACATGCTAAGGACTCCCAGAGAGCTATCCCGTCCAGGTGGGCAGCTGGACAGCAGGGTGTGATCCACTCATAAAAGACTTCATCCCGCCTCCCTGCAAAGCCCCAGTCCCGGCTGCACCCTCCCAAGTAGGGCCCCCTGCAGGCCCTCCCCTGTGCCCTTACCTCTGTGGTCATCACGCTGTTCTGCCTCTGCCTTGTTCCCAAATGATGAGTCCAGCAGCTCCTGCCAACCTCTGGCCCCCTGCCCCGCACTGCCCGGGAAGGGGCCGGACGGGCGCTTAGCAGCTGGGCTGCCCACTGCTCCCTGGACCTCGGGGCTGCTCGCCCTCTTGAGGGCGCGCAGCTGGGCCGCTGGGCTTTCCTCCTCCCCAGAGCAGCTGTCTGGGCACCCAAACTGCTCAGAGTGTCGTGTGAGCCACGTCTTCTTCAGCTTGGTGTGATGGCTGGGCGGGCAGGCCCTGGGACCAGGGGCCTTGTTTACTTCCTCGCTGGACTCACTCGGCCCACTGGTGCCCCCCTCCAGGTCCTCCTGGTACTTCCCACAAGGGCCAACACCTCCATCTCTAGCTGGTGGGTGAAGTGAGCAACGGTCCACCTGCGTGGTAGGAGGCCCAGGAGAGGGGCACCTTGATGTGGCCGACGGCCCCAGCTGGTACCCAAAGCTCCCGCCTCCCGGTACAGCCCAGACATTGCCATGAACCAGGCCTGGGGAACAAGTGGGCCACGGGGTCGGGGGAACAGTGTCTGGATGCCCCAGGACACGGGGGCAAAGATCCTGATGCCTGCCGACTCCTGTCTCTCCATCTCTCTGGTGGAGTGAAGGGCGTTCCACCTCCCCAGTTCTCTGGAGATGCCCCCCAGGCGCTGAGCCCAACAACCCGGGTTCCACAGTTGCCAATGGCTCCTTGGCCAGCCTGAGAATGCTGGGATCCTTGCGGTAAAAACCCTAAAGAGAGGAGAAGGGATTAAGCTCGTGCTGACTTTGCTTCCCAGTGCTTAAAAGGATGGGCAGAACTGACAACCAGCAGGTGTGAGCCTGTGTGGCTTTAAGGGTTGTGAAAATACTGAAGAACATACTGGTTAATAGGCACTGGTCCCCTAACTGCCTCCGCTGCAGCCCTGGCTACCCCAGATCCTTCCCCAGGATTTCTCAGGCCTCCCCATAACCCAGCAACTAAAGGCTTAATGCCTGGCACAGTCAGAGGTCCTCCAGGATCTACTCAGATTGTGTGATGCCCTGTACCACACTGGATTTAAAATATTTTACATCTCATCCCTGAGGTGACCCTGGGGGTCCCTTGTGGGTGAGGTACCAGAGGTACAGGCCATGGGGCCACCTGCCCGTCCCACTCCCAGATACAGGGCCTTGTCTGCCCCTCCCCCCAGGACAAGACCACACATTCTGAGGCCCCAGTTCCCAGGGCCTTGTTCTGGGTGGACAATGCATGAGTCAATTCCTGAAATGGCCCAAAGGCAGGTGAGGCCTAATGAAATGGGTTTGCTCAGAAGAGGAATTGCTTGGGGTTGACTATGTCTGAGCTGACAGGCTCCTCCTCTGCCTGGGTACCACCTTATCTTTTCATCCGAATGGAAGGGCAGAGTGGTTTGGCCCCGGCAGGGTTGCTCAGGGGCCACTGAGCCCCGCTGCATGGCCCCCAGGTACCCTCTCTGCTCCAACACTCACCTTGCTGCCTAATCCGAAGGCAGAGGGCACTTTGGGCTGGACTCCGGAGCACCCCCAGGGGTGCGGGGTCAGGGGCCAGTCACATGGACGCTCTGCGGGCAGGCTGGACACTAGGTAGGGTGGCAGGCAGCTGGGCACCCAGAAGGGAGCTTGCTCAAGGATCTTGGTCTCCAGAAGAAAGGGGCAGTAAAAGGGTCGGAAGGCCACAGGGTCACTCTTGGGAGGGCCACCGTTATGCTCAGGAATCAGTGGGCCGTAGCAAGGCGGGCACGCTGACCCACGGAACGCCAGCGGATGGGTAAGCATAGCCTCCTTCCAGCGCAGCGCCCCCTTGCTGCCTGACCAGCTAGCCTTCCTCTCCCCGTTCCGGGAACCTTTGCCCTCCACCAATGGGAGCGTGTCCTTGGGGATCTGGAGGAAGCCAGGGGGGAGCCAGGAGTCTGGGGTGCTCAGGACACCCCTCCAGAAGGGAGCAGGCTCTCCCAGGCACAGTGCTGCAGGGCTCAGGCCATCTTGCGGTGGGGTATCCGGCTCTGATCCCACGATGCCATTCTCAGGGGCTGTCTTCTCCCAGGCTGGGCTGTCCTTCAGGAAGCTGGGCGTACTCTCCATCACTCTCCTGCCCTCATGGGACTCTCCCAGAGGGAGTCCCTGGAGCATAACCACCGAGGCGTGAGCTGCTTAGACACATGCCTCAAGCACCCTACCGCCTGGTACAGAGTGGGCACCGCCCTGGCAGCACCAAGGCACCCCAAACCAGTAAGACAAGTGCCAACCTACAGCTGGGCTCCACGTTGCCTGCTACAGGAGACTCGAACGACCCGCCTGAGTGGGATGTTCCAGTGTGGGAGGTCATCCCTTCCCCTGAATGCCTGGAACTTGACAGCCCACCTGGGCCAGAGCCCTCAGCAGAGACTGCTGATTCTAGGATGGCATGTCCTGGCCTCGTCGAGCCTGGAACTGGTCATGAGCCATGCGGAAGGACAGAGGGCAAGAACCCAAAAGAAGAGCTCCGTGGAAGGCACTACACTGGGAGACAAGAAGCTTGGATCCTGGCCCTGATCCAGTCACCTGCTGTGTGACCTTGGGCAAGTCACGTCACTCCTCTGGTGCCCTTGTGTAAAATAGGGTTGGGAAATGGGCAGTCTCAGAAGCCTCTTCCCTGCGCTGCAGTCTGTGGTTCTGGGGGTGCTGCTTCCCCACCCCCAGCCCTCAGCCCCACCTAGGCTTGTTTGGGTGGGAAGTGCAGACAGGGTAGGCTGGAGTCACGGGGGAGAGCAGGGCGGCTGGCTGGAATCTCTCCCTACACCTGGGCAGCCCCGAGTCTGCCTCTTCCAGGTGCTGTACAGTTTCTTGGCTTCTGAGGCAGAGCCCAGGACAACTGCTGGGGGCTGGGATCTCCACCACTGCCCCCAAGGGAAGGAGTGAGCCGGCACAGGGGAGGGGAGTTAGATCTAGGCCTCAGCCGGGATGGGTCAAGATGCCCCAGTCCAGCCGACAGTGCTAGGGCGGCCGGTGGACGCTGGTAACTGCAGCCTGGCCGAGGGGAGGGAAGGAGGCGGGGAAAGCGGGCTGGGGCCCAGAGAGAGGCAAAGGAGGGAAAATTGAACGTGCGTGCAAAGGAGCAGGGTGACAGGTGGCACCAGAGCCCCGGCGCTCTCCCAGCACGGCCACGTCTGCCCACTGGGGGAAGCTCCAGGAAGGAGGGGAGGGAGCCCAGGGACCCGTGACACAGGGCGCTCGGGTTTTCTGGGGCCACCGCTCCGACGCGATCCAGCCCCGTCGGGCATCCTAACTTTCAGAGGTGTGGCCAAGCCCAGAGGAGCAAGGGGAGCTCATTCCCTGCGTGCGGCGCGGGCTCGGCTCAGAAATGCCCTGCTATGGGCGTCCCCAGAAGGCGAGCGCCCGGCGCCCCTCTCAGCCCTTACCTGGGCTTCACGCGCCGGGCGCGGCGCGGGCGGCGGCGGTCTTTGTGGCCGACGCCGGGTGCCCTCTCCCCATGGGCTGGTTCCGGGGCCTCCCGGCCGGCGGGCGAGAACTCGTTCGTTCTCCCGCTCTCTGCTCAGCGCGCTGGCTCTCTCTTTTCCCCGGGGCGGCGGGGGCGCTCTAGGGCCGCAGGTTGGAGGGGTCGGGCTCCGGGATCTGCAGGATGCGGCACACGGCGCGGATCGGCCGCACCAGCTTCTGGGCCGAGGCCGTGGGTTGCGCCATGGGACGCCGAGACTCCGTGCTGCGCTGCGGGGAGGGCCGGGCCGGGGCTAGGGAGCGGGTGCCCCCGGAGGGAGAGAGGGAGCCGGGCCGGGGGGAACGCGCGCCCCGGGTCGGAGATGGCGGAGTGGGGGGAAAGGCCGAGGGGCCGGGGGAGGGGGTCGTGCCTGGAAGGGAGGCCGATCCCGTGACCCGGGAGAGAGGCACCAGCTACGGCGCAGCAAGGCGCGGCGCGGCTAATGGAGGGAGTGCCCAGCGGAGAGCGCAGCAGCACCTCTGATCGCCATCGCCAGACGCGCAACTGAGAGTGGGGAAGCTGCTCCGCCGGTTTCCTCCTCCAGCACCCTGCGGGGAAACAGTAGCCCGAGATTCGGCGGCCCCGCCTGGGCCTGCCCCCTCCCGGGCCCCGGGGGCTTCCGCCAACGCCCCGGCGATGCCACCGGCTGCGCACGGGGAGAATGAGCCCTTTGTTCCCCCCTCCCCCCCGCGGCACCCGGGCGCCTGCCGAGAGAGGCTCCCCCGGGGCAGCGTGCCAGCTTCCCAGCCGCCCCACCCTCCCGTGGGCCCGGCCCCGGAGCCTGGCAGGCGGGCAGCACCCCCACTATAGGTGCCAAGCCCGGGAACTGGAGCAAAGGGCGGGAGGGGCCGGACCAGGCCACGATGGGGCGGGGTGCCCCCAGGGGTGCCAGGGCAGGGCTGCTGGGAGGGGTCAGTGCCAGAGCTGGCAGGGGCAGTCGAGTTCTCACGGGTCAATGATGGGCGCTGTGACCCACGCCAGCCACCCCGTGCTTTCTGGACCACTGGCTCTTGATCCTCTCCAGCTCTGGCACGCGGGCACACACGCTGGCCCAGGTCTGCCCTGCCCGGTTCCTCATCTGGCCAAGCTGCTCTTCACCGTTCCAGACGCAAGCCCCCTCCCAGGGCACAGTGTCCTAGAAGGGTCTAGGCTCTAGTCTGTTCCTGGTCTAAGGGCCCCAGTTTCACCAATCGTCCAGAGAGGAAGTGGGACCAGATGCGCTCCACCACCTGCTCCAGCCCCGTGTCCTGGGGGTCTGCGCCATCCCGTGCTCCTAGTGTTTCCAGGCCCGCGCTGGAGAGGAGCCCATGGGAGTGGCTCCTGGGAGGGAGCAGAGAGGAGGAGAGGAAATGGGAAAGCAGGGCACCCTCCACCCGAGGAATCATCCTGGCCCTTCTGCGAGGGTGGTTCCAGAGCACAGACACAGACAGATTCAAACACACACAGACAGATTCAGACACACACAGAAACCCACACGCCCAACGGGCGCTTCCCTTCCCCTCAGGCACCCACGTCCCACCCCGTGACTCCCCTGCCTCCCTGTGGAAGCCATCCTTGGCCTGCCTTCACCCAGCCCGGGACAGAGAGCACCACCCACCCACCCCCATTCCATCGAAGGGATGAGGTTTTGGACGCCTCTAGCCTTGTCCCAGGTCACACCACCATCCCTGGAGCAGGAAGCCATGAGGGTGGCGCCCTTCCAGGGACTGGAGGGGCGGCCGGGATCCTTTCACCGGTTGAGGAGAAGAGGAGGGGTGCTGAGGAGAGGAGGCCTGAAGGGGTCGGCACCAGGCAAGACTTAGGTCATGTTGGCACAGATTCTCCTGGCCCCTTCACCTTCCCCCAGAGGCCGGTTCTGTGACAGGGCAGGCTGGTAGGGGTTGTTTACATGACTGAGTTATTAACACGCCCTTCCTCCTCCAGCTCCCCTGAGGGGTGACCTGGACCTGAGTGTGCCAGGGGAAGTGATCCTGGAGGGTCTAACCCAGACTGCAGGCCCCAAGCCCCAAGCCCCAGCCTTCCGCTCCCAGGCTGGCTCCAGGATGTGGATGGAGGGCTGGGGTGTGCCTGTAGTCCCCCATCTGTGTCCTCTGGCAGCCAAAACTTGTGGGAGATTCCAGGGGGAGATTCCTGCGGCTTGAGGCCTAGAAGAGGCTGGGCAGGGCAGGGTGGGAGCCTGGGCTGTCCAGGCCCCGAGGGGATGGGGACAGCCCCAGGGGAGTGGGACAGACACCTCCCCCCACCCCCTTTGCCAAGTCTTTCTAGTTGAGATCACTGTCTCTGGACTAGACCAGGATTCTCAGGACAGGCTCCTAAAATGCCCAGGGGGTCGTGGGGGGGATTGGGGTGGCGGGGGAAGGAACCCCTTTCCACCATCGCCCAGCTCCCCATCCTGCTCTACAGCCCATGCCACAGGCCCACGGAGCCCTTGGAGCCGGCTGTTCTGTGCCTGAGGACAGAGCAGATCTGAGGAGCCACACAGAGACACAAACAGAAGGAAAGCCACGCAACGTGTGGATACGGTGCCGGATCCGTGGACACAGGCGAGCTGACCAGCACCCCCAGACTCGCGTGGGTCCGCTCCGGCCCCGCAACGACCCCTCAAGAGCACTGACACACACACACTGATACACACGTTCCCGCTGACACGCGCAGCAGCACTCCTGAGCCAGCTGCCCTCACGCTGTCCCCAGAGCCCCTTACCTGGGCAAGCACAAGTGCCCTTCGGGCGGAGCAGCCCCCTGCCCAGGGGAGGGCAGCAGGCGGGGGCGGGGAAAGGAGCCCCGGAGAGTCAGGCCAAGCTGCCACTAATCCGGGCAGGGAGAGGGGGGGCACCCACACGTCAGAGCGGGGACTGCCGGGTGGAGGGCATCTGAGGATATCCCCTCCCACACACGTGGCCGTCTGGGCACCTAGCCCTACTTCCCCAGCCCCTCTATCCTTCAGACAGCTGAGGCTGGCCTCCCCCCACCCCGCCCCCACCCTTGTGGCAACGCCTGGGGCGGGGGCATGGGGGAGGGGGAATACCGGGGAGAATTCTCCCAGGACCTGGGGAGAGGGGCAGAGGCAGGGAAGTGTGGAGATGCTTCTGGAGCCAGGAGGAAGCTCCGTGGCAGATGCCCCCTCCCCTCTCACCCACCCACCCACATCTCTGACCTAGTTCCTCTTCTCAGTCTGCACCTCACCAATGCCCCTTCTCCTTTCACCCAACCTTCCCTCCCCTGCAATCCAGCCACCCTGGTAGAGAAAGCTACCTCATTCCACCCCGGGCTCAGGACCTTCTGCCTAGTAACCCAGCTCTGGCCCCCGGGAATTCCTAAGCAGCGGGCCTCATCCTCCTGCCGGGGCTTCTACGCCTACCCAGCTATAGGGCATCCCAGTCCCTGATGCTGGGCGGGGGACAAGGGGGCGAGAGCCGGAGTGCTCACCTCCTCAACCCCGTAAAGGGTGGGGCAGTGCCAGTCACGACATCTCAACTCAGCCTGGGCCAGGGCTGTGTTGAAACAAGAGGCTAACCACGCTGCTGCCGCCCAGAGCGGCAGCGAAAAATGCAGCAGTGGGGCTAGTGCACCTGGAGGCCAGAGTAGGGAAGGGGGACTGGGACCGGGAGGGGCCGAAGAGGTAGGGAAAGAGAGGAGCCACCAGAAAGGTCCAAGGGACAGCTGGGCTGTGGGGAGGAGGGAGAAGGGAGGGCTGGGAATGAGGGGCCACCTGCTCCTGGGAACTCGGAGGCAATGGGGGCATCCCTCAGAAGCAGGCAAGATGGATGGGGAGGACAGAGCGAGCGCAAATCAGGCAGGGCTGGTACCTGGGCCAAGCAAAGGTGCGTGCTTCCAAGGGGACTAGCCTAGGCTCTTCATCTCCCTACCAGTGCCCGGCGTGATTCTGCCTGGGAAGACAGTGGGCACACTGGTGAGTAATAGAAGGTGGGGGGCCGTGGGTAGGCCAGAGGAAGACCTAACCTTCCCTAGGAGCCAGGCCAGAGAGGGCATGGGCTGGGCCAGTAACCCCATGCAGAGGGAAATGGTGCTGGGCAGATGTGTCAGTGATTCTCAGAGGGACAGGGCAGGCTCTGAGGGAAGCCCAGCCCACACCCAATGCCCCAGTCTCGGGATCACATGTGCTTGTCCAGAACTTGGAATTCTCCTTGCCCCTTCCCTTCTGGCCCCAGGATGTCTTGGAATCCAAACAACTGCAGCAGACATTCGCCAAACGTGTTATAGAGACCTGGGCATATTCAAGGCTCTGTGATGGCCACCAAGGAGATGCAGGGTACAAAGATGAATGTACAAAGTCATCCCCGGCCTCGAGGAGCTTCTGCTCACTTGGTCCATGTTCTTTTACCAGCAAACATTCCCTGAAGCACCTTAGGTGTTAGGCCCTGTGCTGGGCACTGCAGGTAATGATTGGAGTCGGGCATATTAACAAACGTTAACAACGTTTCCAGTCCCAGCCTGGAAAAATCAGGGGAGCATCACAGAGGGGGTGATGCTTAGCTCAGAAATGAGGGAATGAGTACTTCACCACGTACTACAATATTTCACTTGGTCTAAACCACCATTTGCTCCAGGCCAGGATACAAAAGTAAGACACAAATCTATTCATTATGAAGTCACAATGTAGTGGGGAGGGAAATACGATGTGCTCAAGGCAAAAATAGAAGCCCATGCAAGCACAGAGACAGCGTGGTCTAGGTGAGCAATCAACCCCAAGGGCAAAGGGAAGGTTACAGAGGGCTTCCTGGAGGAGGTGATGTCTGAGTGGGGTTCAGAGGGCAAATAGGAATAGGACAGAGTGTTGCAGGGACAGGAGAAGAGCATGGAGACATGAGAGAGTCCAGACTGATGAGGTGGGGAGCAAGTAGCAATTGGGGCCTAGGGGAGTCTGGTTGGTCAGGGAGCGGAGGGGGCGATGGGCACATGAGCACAGCCCACGGCATCGTGCCCCCAGGACAGGGTGAGTGGGCCAGAGGTCAGGAGCCTCAGGATCCTCAGGAGGGGTTGGAGTCAGGGGAGGATTCTTGGAGAAAGCAGATCATGAAGGAAGGCCGCGTCGGCCTGGATGGAAGACTCTTGGGAGCACAGGGGATGCACACAGTGCAGCAAAGGCCTGGAGGCCAATGTTGGAATGAAAGTGATGCGTTCTGCGCGTTCTGCAGATAGAAATAGGAGCAGCGGGGCAGCCAGGCTAGCCAGGAGGCTGGGGCTAAGACAGCCATCAGGGACCATCTCTGATTCAGCCCCGGGGCCCAAGTGACCCTGCCTGTCACTGTAAGGCCCCATCCAAGGAATGAGGGCTGGTGAAGCCCAGCTCCCAGGAAAACTCCCTCACCAGCCGGCACCTTCAGGCCTCCCTCAGCTGCTCCCCGCTTTCAGTTTTTATCTCATTTTGTCCATTTATCACACACTCCTCTGTTTTTCTCTCTCGGTTCAGGGGTGTGGATTCTGCCATTCCACCCCCACCAAGGCGACTTCTGGACAGACTTGCATCAGGAGATGGGGCCCTGACCCACAGACAGCACAATCATGGACAAGTTGCTTCACCTCTCCAAGTCTCAGTTCTTCCATCTGTAAAATGGCTATAACCCCGACCTGACAGGCTTGACAGGAGGATTTAAGGAAATCATCTATTTAAAATGCCCAACACGAGGTCAGACAAACAATCAATGTTTCTTTATAAATTTATTTATTTTTGCCTGCGTTGGGTCTTTGTTGCTGCACACGGGCTTTCTCTAGTTGAGACAAGCAGGGGTTACTCTTCACTGCGGTGTGCAAGCTTCTCATTGCAGTGGCTTCTCTTGTTGCAGAGCACGGTCTCTAGGTGCACGGGCTTCAGTAGTTGTGGCGGCTCAGTAGTTGTGGCTCACGGGCTCTAGAGCGCAGGTTCAGTAGCTGTGGCGCATAGGCTTAGTTGCTCCACAGCATGTGGGATCTTGCTGGACCAGGGCGCGAACCTGTGTCCCCTACATTGGCAGGCGGATTCTTAACCACTGCGCCACCAGGGAAGTCCCCAGAATCAATGTTGGATAACTGCTAGTTTCCTTCTCCTTGCCTCCCAGGCAAGAAACTTTCTCATTTACTCTAGTTCTGCACAGTGGTTAAGTACACTGACTCTGGAGCCAGACTGCCTGGTTTCCAAGCCCAACTCTGCCACTTACTAGCTGTGTGACCTCGGGCAAATTACTTGCCCTCTCGGTGCCTGTTTTCCCATTTGTGAAATGGAGATTATAATCATAGTATGTACCTCATGAGATTGTTGTATTAAATTAATATATGTCGGGGGCTCAGAGTAGCCCCTGCTGGGGCAGCCACATTCTAGGTGCTAGCTCTCACTTGATTTTGCATCCCCAGTTTCTTGAAACATGCCTGGTACCTGGGAGATGCTCAATAAAGATTTTTGAATGAATAAATGAAGAGATAAATCAACCCCATGATGCAAGGGAACACCAAGATAGGAAGTCATTGAACACCAATCCGTGAGGAGCTAAGCCACCCAGCAGATTAAGTACTTCTCCCAAATAAACTCGGATAATCCCCATACCCAGAGTTAATCCACACTCCTCAGGTCACTCCGGGTGACCACCCCATTTCCTCTCTTCCTACCCGACACTCTCACCCATCTCTTGACTTAATCGAAAGCGGGAAAGAAGAGGAGGCATGTGGGTGGGAGAGGGGAGCAGCCCGGGGACAGTACAGTAAGACCAGCATCCAGGGGCAGGAGAGGGCAGGGCTGGGCACTGGCTGCCCCAGGGATTAGAGTAGGGGATGGAGTGGAGCCAGCAAACAGCCTGGGTCTCAGAACAGAGGAGATTCGTGGATGGGACTGGCTGATGACCAATGACCACGAGCAGCAGGGAGGGTCTTTGGAGGCCGGGCCAGAGTCCTGCATCATCCCTCCAGCCAGCTAGCTGACAGGCCAGCCTCCAAGCCCCGCCCTCCTTGACCTGGAAGCTGGGGGCAGCCCAGACCCTGGCAGCTGCTGCCCTCTCACGGCCACTCCGCAGAGGTGCAAAGCTCCCGTCAACCTAAGTGTTTACGAACTCGATGCACCGGGAGCTGCCTAGAGGCCTGGCAGGCCCTTGGAGGAAATCGGCCTCCCCAGCCCTCATCTTCCGCACAGCTTTAGCTAATCCCCATGAGATTATCGTGCTGCCTGAGGTCCCTCCACACCTTCGCTCCCACTGGTTTCTACTTCCCGTCAAGGCCTGATCCCATCCCCTCCGGATTGCATTCTTAGACTCTGGACTGCCCCCCCCGTGCCCCCCTCCCCGCCACTCTCCCATCCGTGTTCTCAGAGGTCCCCAAGAGCTTCCCATAATAGTACTTGCCGCATCGCAACAATCTGTCGATGGCTACCTGCCCCGGAACACTGGGCCCCTCTGGCAGTCTGTCTGGCCTTTTAGCACCAGGCCCAGACTGCCCTGGGGCAGGCTGTTTAATAACACGTGGTGTGAGGACCGGGGCTACAAACCAGAAGAGACAGGGCACTTTGACGCATTTATTTATCAAAACTTCCGCAAACCTGGCCTCATTCACCAACACAAACCAAACAACCAGGACACACACTTGGCCTTGGAGAAGGCTGTGAAGTACTCGGAAGGACACGAAGGAACGAACACAGCTGGGTGGGCTTTGGGTTTCGTTTTCCAGGGGGCTGGGGAGGGCTCTGGTTCAACACCTGGGAAGGCAGAACGGCGAGGAAGACAATAAATAAAACCCTGAGCCCGGCCTGCTTTGGTGCATCGTGGGTGCAGCCCCACACATGGCCTGTAACCGACAGCAAGAGTCAGGAGGGCAGCACCCGGGCAGCTGGTGCAGGCAGGCCAGATGTGCAGCCAGAGGTCCCCTCCAAACAGTCCCAATGCCCTGCAGGGCACGAGGTAAGACCGGGCCAGGCTCCGTAGGCCCTAGCTGTCCATGTCTGAAGGCGTGGTCTTTTTCCTCGTCCGAACCTTCAGGGAGCGCGTGGTGCCCTGTGGGGAGAGAGAGCAGGCACCCCGTGAGAGATCCGGGCTGAGGCGGCCACCAGGGCAGCTCGCTCCCCTTGTGCCTTCCTCACCACCGACCTCCCGCACTGGCGGCTTCCTCTTGACCACACGCAGACTCTGGGTACGGCCCAGAGGCTTCTCTCGGGGCCGCGCTGATGGCTGGGGGACCACTTCTGTGTCTGACCAACACTCATCCTCGGTGTCACTGTCCTGCAGGCCCCCTGACCGGTACCCTGTTGTGGAGGAGAGGGAGGCCGGGAGGCAAAGCTGGGCACGGACACAGTCTGAAGGCCTGGGGCCAGCTGAGCCAGGCTTTCCTCTGGCCCTGGGGGGAGCCACAGCTGGCCTGGAGGAAGCCATCCCTCTCGGGACAGCTCTGGCTTCCTCTGTCCACTCACCGATGGGTGGCCTGCGGTGGGGTACCTGGTCCTCCAGGTAGAGGGGATCCTGGTAGGTGGGGGCGGGGGCATCGGAGATGGTGCGCAGGTCCTGCATGGAGAAGCTCCGCAGCCTTCCGGCCAGTGCGCCCTGACTCTGCAAGAGAGTGGGATCAGCTGCACCGCCTGACGGAGGGGGGCAGGGCTCCTGGCAAGAAGGGGCCTCAACCAGGGGAGCTGCCCAGGAAAATCAAGGCTGACCTGCAAGCAATTCCTGGGGCACAGGCCTCAGAACCGAAAAAAACACGGCAACCTCCTAGCCCTGTGCCTCTGTGGCGCCAGCAAGAAGGTAGGGCCTAGGGCCCAAGAGCAGCCGCTCACGGTCAGTGTCAGCCAGGGAAGTCTGAACTTCCAGCTCTGTGCTCCTGCCAACGTCCCACCTGCCACCTCTCGCCCCTGTTCCCCCGGCCTGGACAGCTGCGATCTCTCGGCTCCCTGACAGACAGCTGGACTCGCTCAAAAGGCCCTGGGGGTGGGGGTGGGGAGGGGGGAGGGCTGGGGCCCAGGGCACCTTGGTGGCTGCCTGCACAGCAGCCGAGGCGGCAATGTTGAGGCCCCGCTTCCCAAAGCTGAGCACCGTCTCGTAGCTGCGCTCCTTGGCCTGCACGATGTAGGTGTCGATCTCCTGCGGACACGGTGTGTGGGGGGGGGAAGCTCAGGCGCACAGCCCTAGTCACTCCTCTGTGGCCCAGAGAAATCACTGGGAGCCACGCCTCCCAGCCCATCCCACCCACAGAGCACAGGGCTCCCCATCCACTCACCGGATCCTACACCTCAATGATCGGCCGTGCTCCAGCCTCCCCCCACCATGCCCAAACCAACTTCCAGCCGGTGTTTCACACCCCCTAAAGGTCATTCACATGTGTCCCCATTTGATTTTTCCAGAAGAGGAGGAAGGCTAGGCTCTGTCAAGGCCCCATGGCTAAACAGCAGTAGGACTGGGATTAGAGCCTAGGTGTCCCCAGTGTCTCGAGCTGCAAGTCCAGGGCTCTTCGCCTCACACCCACTCCTACACTGCCCGCCCTGCCTCCCGCCGCGGTACCTTCTCATGGCGAGACAAGGATGGGTGGACGAACTTGCGGTAAAGCAGGCTGGCCCCCTTGGTATAGGGCGAAAGCAGCCACAGCACAAAGGCCATCTTGATCTCGTAGTAGAAAGGGAACCTGTCAGAGCAGAGCGGGTAAGGTCCGCCAGGGAGCCAGGCCAGGGAGGACCACCCCCTCCCCGCAGCCCACAGAACCCCAGTGCCCATACCAGGAAATAAAGACGTCTGTGAAGGTCTCCACTGCCATGAAGAGTGCAAAGACGATCCAGTACATCATCCACCGGACCTGGACCGGGAGGGGCGGGCAGAGAGGTCAGAGGCCAGCAGCTGCGCCTGCAGTGCCAAATCCCCTGTCCCGGGCTGACCCAGCCCCGAGATTCCAGAAAGCCCGTCCCACTGCATTCCCCTGGCACCTGGCTGGCCTTAGAAAGTTGCCTCTGAGAAGCCGCCACTCATTCCTGTACCCACCCCAACAGGCTGCACCCACAAGATCCTGCAAAGAATCCCAAGAGCCCATCCTCCATCCACACCCACTCTGCTCCAGGGTACGCCACCAGATTGTACCCCTGGAGGAAAGGGAGGCCAGCTCAGACTCGCCCACCTCGCCAAATCCTACCACACCCCCAAGGCTGTGGTCCCCCCACCTGAGCTGAGCCCTCCTGCCCACCCCCGCACTCACATATTCACGAATGTTCTTGGTCTTCACAGCCTTGTAGGAAGCATAAGTTGGGTACAGCATCCCAAACACCAGCCTGAAGAGCAGCCCCCAAAGCAGAGGGAGAGTGTGAGGGGCGCCACTCCCCACGCCCCTGCCAGGTGGCGGCCTCCCCCGCACCCCACATTCCAGGTGGCAGTGCCTGCCCTGTTCTTCCCGCTTGGCTTGCACGACCTGCACCTGAGTCAGTGCCCTGGAGGCCGCCTCCCCACCCTGCTGTTTACAAACATCCCAAGCCTGCCCAGGCCTGCACGAGTGGCCCATGGGTGCATGATGCCGCGAGAGCACAGACAGCCACTCCACAAGGTGAGTGGGAGGCAGGCTTCTGAGCCATGAGAGCACCAGGCTGTTCCCTCCCCTGGACGTGCAATCAGGCCCAGGGCCACCAGACCTGGCACTGCCAGGTTGCAGGCAAGGATATTCCAGCCAGGTAAGGAGTAGGACGGAGTGGGGAAGCTGGGGCCAGGGTGGTGAGTCACGTGACTGACTGCTCAGCTGGGAAGCCGGCACCTGGATTCTCTGCCCACAACGTGCCACATCCTGTGTTTGCCAAGGGGTGGCTGGCCGGCCTGTGGTCCTCCGTCCCACTCACCTGCCTGCAGTAGGTGTGTGACTGCAGGGGGTCGCCATCAGCCAAGTAGGCTTGAGTGCGAGGGGACAAGCACACGGTGCCCAATGCCTTGTGCAGGCCCGCAGGTCCCTTAAACCTTGCGGTGAATGTTGGAGGGAGGGGAAAGGTGTGACATAGCTCAGAAAAGCCCCCTTTTCCACCAGACATTCCCAGCTTCCACCCCAGGGGCGGGCTGACATCGAGGGATAGAGAGGGTATTTGAGCGGCCATACTCACACCACCAGGCGACAGATCATCCAGGACACCATCCTGCAGTCTCGGGAGCGAAGGGAGATCCCTCCAGGAAGACGCCCAGAGGGACGCTCACGCCTGCGCTGGGATGGGATCAACAGTGGAGGTGTGGAAACTACAGGGGCGCTCGGGCTGCCCCTTGGTGGAGGCGGAGCCCACCGCCCACTGACTCCTCAGTGCTGGAAGCCTGAAGAATGGGGAGACCAGCGGGCCGGGGCAGGCAGGAACTGAGTTGGGAGCCGGTACCGGCCGGCACGCTCTTCCGCCCCGCCGCTCGGGCAGTTACGCTCCGATCCGCACTTCCTGCCCCGGAGAACCAGGCGTTCGGCCCTTGCCGGGGGCGCTGTGGGTCCCGAGCCAGAGGTGGCTGGTCGCAGCCTGCGTTCCTGCGGGTACCCACGGCCCCAGTGCGCCTGGACACCTGCACCGTCCTCGGGGCGGAGTTTGCAACTCACTTGAAAGTTGCACGGAACTGGGCCCTGCCCAACCCCAGGTCTCCGGCGCGTGGCGCAGGCGCAGTGCGGCCGCGGAGGGGGCGGGGCGAGGTCAGGGAGGTGAGAGGCCTGCCCCTTAAAGTGGCGATGCGCCTCCGACTGGTGGATGGGGACCGTAGGTTGAGTAGCCCTCCGAATGGGAAAGATTTGGGGGTAGGAAGCGGAAACAAAAAGGTGCGGACTTCCCTAGTGGGGTAGTGGTTAAGAATCCGCCTGCCAGTGCAGGGAACACGGGTTCAAGCCCTGGTCCGCGAAGATCCCACATGCCGCGGAGCAAGTAAGCCCGTACGCCACAACTCCTGCGCTCTAGGGCCCGCGAGCCACAACTACTAAAGCCCGCGTGCCTAGAGCCCGTGCTCCGTAACAAGAGAAGCCACCTCAATGAGAAACCCGCGCACCGCAACGAGGAGTAGCCGCCGCTCTCCACAACTGGAGAAAGCCCGCGCGCAGCAATGAAGACCCAATGCAGCCCAAAATAAATTAATTAAATAAATAATAAAAAAAAAATGCGACGGGGGAATAAAGAAATGAAGGAAATCTGGAGTCCAGAGTTTTCGCGGATCTTCACTAGCTCCCCTCTTTTGCCTCGTTTTCTCCTTCTGTGAAATGGGAATGGGCATGAGATGGGTCGACGTCCCCCGTTAGAGGCTCAGGTGAGAACTAGAAGGTTTGGCTGGGCACCAGCAAATCCGGGTCTTATAGCACTACGTCGGGAGATCAGTAAGCGCCTCAAGCGCCTCGAAGATGCTGAGGTGACCTAGAGGGAAAGTGGGGAGGACGTGGAGGAGAGAGAACCTGAGGGACTCATCACCCCCATCCCGCTCACCCTGCTGAAGAGTGGGCTTCAGGAGTTGACTTCTCTCTGGGATACCTTTCCAGAGCCCACATCCTTGGGCAGGCTGATTTGAAAGATTCTGGGTGGAGTCCCCAGCCCCCCATGTCTTCTTCCCCAAAAGTTTGAAATCCCACCGATTTCCGAGAGTCAAGAACACAGATATCCCTGAGACCTTAACAGTATCAACGACTGCCATTTTGTAGTGCATTTTTGAGCGCAGAGACTTGATCTTTACAAAGATCCTTTTTTTTTTTTTTTTTACCATTTAGGAAATAGGCTCAATGGTGGAAAGTAACTTGCCCAACGGCACCTGATGGCGAACGATAAATAAGTGCTTAGAGGGCTTCCCTGGTGGCGCAGTGGTTGAGAGTCCGCCTGCCGGTGCAGGGGACGCGGGTTCGTGCCCCGGTCCGGGAGGATCCCACATGCCGCGGAGCGGCTGGGCCCGTGAGCCATGGCCGCTGAGCCTACGCTCCGCAGCGGGAGAGGCCACAACAGTGAGAGGCCCGTGTACCACAAAAAAAAAAAAAAAAAATGCTTAGATTAATCAGTCTTCTGAGGGCAGCCCTGGGAGGGGACAGGGAATGGAAAAGCTCCTCTAGGAGGAAGGTGTGTATCTGGAAGAAGGTGAGAGGCTCAAAAGAAAAGGCTTACAATATTGTAAATCAGCTATACTCCAATAAAAAGTAATTAAAAAAAAGAGAGAGAAGGCAAACGTTGCTGCTTCTACAACTTTCCACGTGGGGCTGCATTCTTTGTACCTCTTCTGCTAGGTGCCTCATTCCTCCCTCTGAAAATGGGGAGCGCATCATCCCCCCCGCACCCCGCACAGCTTCCCTTCTGCCTCGTAGGGCTGAGGTGAGGGTGACAGCAGAGCTGCCCAGAGCGTGGGGGTGGAAAACTTGGGCAGTTATTACTTTTTATTAGAGCTACAGTTAACACTCACCATCTATCAAAAGGATGGAATAGCTAATGATGGAGGGAAAGGAGGCTTCTTGGGAATAAATAAACACTCAGTGATTATATAGTCATAATTATCATCATCAGTTTTATTGGTGTTGCTGAGTGGGAGAGCTTGCAGTGAACCTGGCCCACAGGAGAAACTCCCCCAAGGCCCTGATGCCTCCCTCCCCCCGCCTAATCACCTCCTCACATTGGCCCTCGCTCCCACCCTAGTTTGGAGGAACAAGAACCACCCAGGGCTAGGATCCCCTCAGGAAGGTCGCGGTCACCATCCATCTCTGGACACAGACATTGTAATGAAGGTGAAAAGTATCCTTGTCTCCTTGGAGCAAAAGGATATGACTGACCCTCTGGACAGCTCAGGAGGAGCAGGGGGTACAGAAAAGGGAATGGACATCCATTCCTCCAGAAGTTAGGGTACCTGGGCTGACTGTGTGCATGTGAGCCTCGGGCCCTTGGTACCTGCTGCAGAACTGCCTCCCCTCCCCCACCTTCGCTGCCTTCCAGAGTCACCTGACCTCAGCATCACAGGCCTCACTTTACCCCCATTCGCTGGAGAGTAGCTCCCCTGTGCCCACCCTAAGCCAACCCAGCCGGGAATGTCTCTCACATGGAGACTCTTGGTCCCGATGACTGTGCTTGGAAAAATCTAAGGGACAAGATGTGAGAGGTCTGCTACTGAGAGCACGGAGGGGCGTGAGGCTGACAGCTGAGGGGGTCACCCTCCTGGGCTTTGGCAGTGAGTGGACTCTGCCTGTCACGCCCATTGGTCCTGAGCTGTTGACACAGTCACCCGGTTACACTGAGTTGCTAAGCAGCTCTCTGGACATATGATGACCCACCTCTGGCAGGTGACCAGGCAGGCATACGGTGGGCTCCATTCCCCACGTGCAGAAAGCTGGGCATTCAGGGGGAGAAGTGTCTCCCAACCCTGGCGGGTGCCCTGGGGGAAGTGACAATCACAGTGATGTTTATCTTTCTACCGGGCAACAGAGTGCCAACATGTCTGGGAGACTCAACCCTCTTTCCCTGGCAACCTCTCCCTGGCACAGCGTGAGGGCCCATTCCCTATTTGAGAAAGCAGGAAGGCATTCCCAGGACAGTGTGGCTGGGGGGGTCCCAAGAGATACCTGCTAAGTCAAGAGCACGTGACTGTGGTTTTAGGAGGTGGAAACCCAAACACATCACCTATGAGATTCCCTATTGTGAGGCGTGGGCATCTGAGGCTAAAGGTAAGATGTAGGGTACAGGGGCTCTGAGACTGAAGATAGGTCAGGAACCCTAATCCACAGACAGAAGGTCTCCCCAAAGATCAACCTTCTCCTCGCCCACAAAGCAGCCTTCTCTGAGCCACCTGGGTATCTCCTAGAGTCCTACAATCAAAAAAAAAAAAAATCTTAGTTCTGTGCCAGACACATGATTCTAAGCCTTACATATATTAACACATTATAAATCTAATGCATTCAAATCTCATTTTAACCCTCTCACATAGGTAGCACGATTATCCACATTTTCCAGATGAGGAAACTGAGATACAAATAGGCGAAGGAATATGGTTGAGACCTCCAAGCTAGTAAGTGGCAGAATCAGGATCGGACAAAGTAGGTTTTATTATTTACTTTACAGAAGGAGAAGCTCAGCTTGGAGAAATCAGTCCACTTGCTGGAAATCTCACACCTAGGGCCGAGGGTGGCAGCGATGACACATATTTGTCCAGCAGAGGGGGGTGGAGAGGAGACGGACTGCTGAGCTTGTCCTTGGCCCTGTTGGTTGGATTTGACCTGACCGAGGGACAGCCTCCAGTCTCAGCGGGCCCCAAGACTGTGATCTCCAAGAAGGAACACTTGGCCGTGAGTCAGCCCCAGGTGACGGAGACGAGTCACACTCACCCAGCACCTGAGCGTCATCACCATGAACTTCTGACCCCAGCACCGGCTGACTTTGGGGTGCCTACTCACTCCTCAGAGGGAGGGGAGCAGGGAGGAAGGGGGTCTGAAACTGACGCTGGCCCCCTGCAAGCAGCAGGGACAGACAACACAGCTCTGTTCTTAAGGAAACAGGTGCCGCTCACCATCACCATTGGATACCTGAGAGCCGTCAATGGGGTGGAAACTTTTTATTTGAAGCAAGTGAATCAGAGCATTGTCCCCAAGTGCCCCTGGGCATCCTCCTACCTGGAGGTCCCCACACAGTCTGGGCACACGGAAGAGACTCCCTGCCCTGTGCCTTCCCGACCAGCCTAACATCTCAGAGCCCTCTGTTCCCAGCGTACAGCAGAGGGCAGCAGAAGCTTGGCTGCCAGGTGCCGCTCCCACAGGACCCTCCCTCCCTCCCCGCTGCGGCAGTCAGCTTGCACTGAAAGGCAGTGCTCCTGGGGTGTGCCTCTGTGGTTTGGAGGGGCACCAGGGCCCCCAGGATGCTCTTCAGCCCACCTCCACTCCTGGCACCTGCCCAGATGCCTCAAGTGCTTGCAGCGACCCCGGCTTGGCCAGCCCTTGGACACACCCAAAGGAGCTAACACAGCGCAGGGTCCATATCCCAATGGTGGGGCTGAACCCATTGGTGTGGTCTGGGGCTGGGGCGGCTACAGGAAAGAAAAGCAGAAAGGCTTTCATCTGGGTGGTCTCCTGTTCACCAGTGAGCTGGATTCAGGGTCAGAGAAGGAAACTCCAGTGAGCACTGAGACAGCGCTGGGAAGAAGGCAGGGTCTGCTGGAGCTGTTGTTATTGCTTCGGGCAGAGGGGCTTTGCCCCCAGGAGGTCAAGCTGGTGTCCAGAGGTTGGCACCACCATTCCAATTGTTTTCCGCTGCAGGCTGGCCACACCAGGGGTGAGCAGAGGAGGACAGGTACTCTGTGCCCCTTCAGGAAGAGAGGCAAGGTCATGGAGGGGACCCAGCGCTGAATCTGCATGTGTGCCCATGGAGATGGGAGTGTAGACAGGTGTGTGTGCGTGTAACTGAGGGAGTCTGTCCGTGTCCACGTGTGCGTGCAGAAGGCGGGGAGCGTGGGTGAGTGCACCCGGCAGTATGAAGGATGTGGCCATGGGCTGCAATGCAGAGCATAAGCAGGTAAACAGACACCTGGAGCACCAACAGGAAAGACCAGAGGGTCAGAAGGATAAGCTGAAGAACAGGAGCGAGCGGTTCAGCCTCCAGCCCTCCCAGGACCCCTCCCTGGGCCAGAGCATGTGGAAGGCAGCAGAGCAAGGGAGGTGGTGTGGGGTGAACCGGCGTCCACATATGGGAGGGCACCAGGGGCTGGGTGGTCTGGTGCGTATACAAGACTTCATGCTGATTACAGTGAAAATTAAGTGGCATCCCTGGGCTAGAGTCCACAGTACGGTCCATGCTGGCCGGGGGGATGTGTACGTGAGGGCATGTATGCAGGTTGGCTACATGTGTCTTCACACAGGCAAACACGCTGCTCCCCCGGAGGCTCCACCCAGCCTCCAGTGCTCCGAGGAACCCAGAGGCCTCGGACCCCCTCTAGGCACTGAGATCCACCACCACGTGTCGGTACACAAGTGTCTGTCCCTTGAAGCTGGGGGCCAGGAGCAGCTGGGCGTCCCCAGCAGGCACGTAGCAGAAGGCCCGAGGGGCCTGCACCGCCAGCTCCTGGAACCGCACAAACTTCTGCCGCCCCTCATCCCACTGGTAGATCTGTGTGAAGGAGAAGTCGCTGCCCAGGGCCAGGTAGCGGCGGCCACCCACCAGGAAGGGCTGCAGGGCCAGCGAGCCCCTGGAGGGCAGCGCCTGCACCTCGGAGAAGCGGGTGCCCTCCCAGCGCAGGATCTTGGAGTCGCCGATGTAGCGGCTGAGACACAGGTAGCTGTCGCGACCTGCGCGGAAGTGTTTCACAGCCTGGGCATCAGGCACCTGGGTCACCTCGCCCTGGGCCACAAACTGCTTCTGGGTGCGACTCCACTGATAGATGATGGGGGCCTGGGAGCTGCTGGACACGATCAGGCGTGGCTTGCCCTCGCCGTCTACAAATTCCAGGTCAGTGTCACGGTGCCAGGCATGCAGGGCCTGCTGGGAGTAGAAACCGTTCTGGTGCCAGCGGTAGAGGCTGGTGGCCCCCGCCTTGGAGCTGTCAGCCACGGCAAAGTACCAGTCGCCATCGATGCGGAAGGCCTCGAGGTCATTGGGCTTGCGCACGCGCTGAGGGTCGATGTCCTGCAGCTTGGTGAAGCGCGTGGTGTTGGGGTCCCAGTGGTAAATGTAAGAGCCACCAAACAACTGGGCCACCACCACATACAACTGGCTGTCCACCACCATCGGCTTGCAGTGCACTGCAGAGGGGGCTGCAGGATAGAGGGAAGCGAGTCAGGCAGCGTCAGGGGGCCCGCAAGCCCCTGCCCCACGCCACACCCTCAGAAAAGTGGGTTGGTCCCTTCCAACAGTGGGCGAAGACTAAGTCTCTTTGCTACAGTATTCTCTCCCTGCTGAATATCCACTGGGTGCTCGATGCTTTCTAATTGTCTCACAGCTAATAATCAACCTCAGCATCACCCTCCCTTTGCTCTTGACCCCAAGGTTCAACTATAAGCTGACACTGAGCACAAAGTAGGTGCCGCTAGATATCGACCGACTGTATAACCGTCATGTCCATTATTGAACTTTTATTGTGTACAGTCACTGTGCTAAGTGTGACCACATTGCCTCAATGAATCACGCTGAAATACACCCTATTATTTTGTAATTTCACACAGAAAGTAACTGAGGCTCGGAGTCTTAGTGACTTGCCCAAAGCTACCCCACTGGCGAATGTCGAGGCAGGTGAAGGAGAAAGAGTTTGAACACAGCCACAGCTGGTGACAAAGCCTAGGTAAACAGAGCCTTGGAGCCTTGTGTATGAAAACACAATCCCCCAAGAGCTCCCACCTGTGAAAGGGCTTTTATGTACAAGAACATCTGCACCACAACCAGATTGCCCGGACCCCTTCTCAGGCACCGGAGTCGTGTGTGGACACACTCTCGCCTCTCTCGGTGTCCCCAGTCATCACCTCTCCTCTCCTGCTTGCCAGCGCTGCTTCACCACCCTCCTCCTCCTCGTGATCCCACCTGTCTCCCAAGGGAAGCCTGTGCTGAGCCTCAGGCTCTGGAAGTCACCGCCCTGAGTCCTTTCCACAGCCTTGGTCTGTGCACCCAGATGCTGATGACTCCCCCAGCTCCTGAGCAGCAGCTTAGACCCTCCTTCCCCCCACACCCACAAGCCTCTCGAACTCTGGCATTGCCGAGACTGAGCTCCATATCTACCCCCAAACCTGCGTTCTTGATTTCAATTTGCGGCTCCACCCAGTCACCCCATCCTGAATCCTGGGAGCCATCCCCAACACTGCCGCCCTCTCCCTCACCCACCGCTGACCGGTCCCTAAGTCCTGTCAACCCTCCCTTCTGCTTTCTCATACAGTTTGTGTAAGATTGGTATTATTTCTTCCTTAAATGTTTGATGGAATTCACCATCTGGCCCTGGAGTCTTCTTTGGGAGAAGGGTTTTTTATGTAACGACTTCAAGTTCTTTCATAGATACAGGGCAATTTAAACTTTCTGTTTCCTTTTGTGTCAGTTCAATCCCCCCTTATTCTACCTCTCCATCCACACTGCTGCTGTCCCAGTCCAGGCTCCAGCTGAACCCCTTCTGGTGTGCCCACCTGTCTTGCTTCGTGCCTAGCACTCTCCACACTGCTCACAGAGGGAATTTTCCAAAATACAGATTGGATTGATTCATACACTCTGCTCAGAACCTGTCAATGGCCTGGTCCTCATCTCTCTCGGGTCTCGTATGCCACTCTCCACCTGGAACATTATGCTGTCATCCGGTGAGCTGCTAACTATTTACACGTGCATGCTCTCGCATGCTAAGCTGTTGCACACCCTCTTGACTTTGCTCATGCTGTTCTCTCTGCCAGAACACCCTTCCCACATTTTTTCTCCTAGCTAAGTCTCCCTCAGCCTTCTAGACTCGGCTTAAACTCAGCGGATCCCAAACTGAGCTCACTGGCCACTCCTATATCTCCCTTAGTTCTCTGGCACCGTCCAGTTACTTAAGCCAGGATCCTGGACATCACTCCTCCCTCTCCCTCATCCTTCAAGATTCAGCTTAGGCATCTACTCCACCAGGAAGCCTTCCTTGATTGCCCAGGGTAGGCCTCTCCTTTGTGCTCCCAGAGCATTATGGTCATGTCTTCCTCCTAACACCTACGTATTATCTGGATGTTATGTGTGTATGTGTCAGCCTCCCCCCAAAGACTAGAAAGTTCTTATGTGCAGAGACCATGTTTCATCTATCCTTCTACCTATAGGAACTCAATGAACAGGAACAATGGAGCCCACCCCACCATAAGGACCACCGCAACCAGGCCAGGCGCAGATACCTGGGATTCTATCATAGTCTCGAAGCTGCCTTTCAACATAGTCCCACTTGAGGATGGTGCAAGCGCTGGCTCCTGGCTGGGCCAAAGCCAAATAGAGGTCACTGGAGTAAAGGAAGGGCTCGGCCGACACCGCTGGGAAGGACAGGGTCTGGTACAGCACGAAATCTGCAGGGATGGGTCGGGCGGGGGGTGTGGTGGTTAGGGAGGAGGGTAAGAGCTTTCTGGGTGGTGAGGGTTACTCGACTGGCAAGGCAGGGTGCTGGGAGCTTCCCTGGGGAGGCCCAGCCTGATGCCCGAGGTGGGGCAGCTTATTCCTACCTGTGGTGATGCAGTCGAACTCCCGCAGCGGCAGATCCTGCACCTTGTGCTCTTGGAAGCGGGGCGGGCTGGCGCAGTAGATGGGCGCCACCGTGGTGTTGGTGTGTGCCAGCCACTCCACCAGCCACTTCACCTTGCAGTCACAGTTGAGCGAGTTGCCCCGCAGGTCCCTGGATCATGAGGGTAATGGAGGGGCCTCAGAGAGGGACAGGCTCCCAGCTGCTCTGCCCACCCAGGCCATCTAGGTTTTCAGAAGTAGATATTGTCAAGGCTGCTGTTGGTTGCTCATGTGGCATCTTTGCGCCAGTTAGGAAAATGTTCCCCTTGGCGTGGGTGCAGCCCCGTGGACACGTGCTTGGCCAGCAGAGTGCAGGCTGAGTTTCATCCCCTACTTGCCTCCTTGGCCAGGTGCCTTTTGCAGTGTATGACCTGCACGACTATCTGTTGCATCCCAATTCCTCCAAACCTTCCACAATCCAGGGCTTTTGTGTTCTTGTAGAAATACTGATCAATGACTGTGGCTATGCTATCAGACTTTAACATAGATTTAAATCAAACATAGCTTTTAAAAGCACATGTTTTAAAAAACATATATACATAACGTCTCGTGTGCATTTTAAGAGGGCCCACAGATGCCTTGAAGAACCCCAACTTGAAAGGCTGCCAATCTATATATAACTCAACCTAGCCTTCTCCCCACCCCAAACCCAAACCCTCCCAGCCTGTCAAGACCTTATGATCTTCCCAATTCTGGCTCCCACACCCCTCCCTCCAGGGACGTGTCCCTCTGTGCCATTGTCAAAAGAAGTAGGACTCGGGCCTTACAAGTCACTCAGGATGTCCAGGGGCCGAAAGATGTCTCTAGGCAGCGTCTGCAGGTTATTGTTGGCCAGTGAGCTGCAAGAGAGACCCCTGGGTCATCTGAAGATCGTGACGGAAGCCAAAGGCCACAGGAGACAGGGGGCTTTGGTCTGGTGTACGAGTGTGATGTACTCACAGGTGTGTCAAAGACTTGAGTCCTCTGAAGGTAAACTTGGAAAGTGCCCAGATGTCATTGTTCTCAATGAAGCTGGAGAAAAAGAGCACTTGTCTCAGCCACCAGTTGGGAATCCCGGACCCTCGACCAGCTACTTCCCATGCCCCACCTAGATTCCAGCCCATGACCCTAAGACAGGCTTCCATTCTGAATCTGGCGACATTAAGTCTGTGGTGACAGGGCATCCGGGCGGGATGGTTTAGGCAGAGGGATGGATGAAATGACCTTCTGCTTGGGTCCTGCAGTCAGAGGATTCAAGGGCTCTCACCCCCCCTCCCCCCAGCCCTCCTCACTCCCCTCCCCCTCAGCCCTCCTCCCTTCCACTTCCCAATTCCCCTTTCCTTCCCACGCACAGGTACTGCAGGTGAGACAGTCCTGTGAAGGCATTGTCTCCAATCAGTGTAAACTTGTTGGAATTGAGTAACCTGCAGAGACAAAGGTGGATTAGAGCTTCCAATGGCACACCTGCCTCGCCAGCCCCCAGCCGGCTGCCTCACCCCCGGGCCATGCCTCCCACCCTTGGGACCCCAGCAGAGAACCCCAGAGCAGCCTGGGCGGCAGGTCCAGGCAGGAGCCTGCTCTGGTCCCAGAAGCTCCCAGGGTCCTTATTTGCTCCTAGGGTAAGAACAGCCAGGGGCGGACCTTTCCTGTCAAGCTGGGTCCTTCCCCACTGCTCTGTGCTCCCACCCTCACCCCAGCTCTCTCCAGTCCCTCCCAGATGGATGGCAAGTTTGAGGATAACCACATATATTCTCTCCTGCAACTGGGGCTTCAAACATAAACAGCCCCTTTTAGAATTCCAGACCCTCCCGTCTTCCCTCCCTTTCAGTCCCCCAGCCTTTTCTTCAGAACCTGATCCCTGGGGTCACTTGTCTCTAAGATGAGCTCTCTCCCCTGCAGTGTCCACCCTCTGGCACCAGCCTAAGTTATTGCACCCAATTCTTTGGGATCTGCAGAGGAGGAAAGTCCATTCCTAACTGGGCCCCAAATACCCCCTTCTTTGCTTTTGTGGGCAACCCCCATCTTCCTTCCCCAAAACTGCTGGTCCCTGCAACCCTCCTGACTCCCCACTGCTTCACTGTTTGTGGCTCTCCCATTGGAGAGAAAGTAAGGGACGCCTGCCTCTTAACCTCCCAAGGCTACTCACAACCTCTCCCCTCTCCCCAGTCCAGGATCTGCCCCTTCCCCTGCCCGCCCCCACCCCTCCCCGGCCTCCTTCAGCAAGGCTCTGTCCATACAGGAACTGCAGCAGTGGCAGGTGGGAAAATGCTCCATCGTGGATCTCTGAAAAGGCAGCATTCACCAGCGTCCTGCAGGGGACACCTGAGTCAGTACCGAGGGGAGTATGCAGGGACTCTGCTGGGGTGGCACGAGGTGGACAGGGCAATGGTTTCTGCATACCCTCGCCCTGGAAACTCCCCATGTCACCTGGCTCCTCCCCCAACTTGAGGCTGTCTTTCCCTTCTCACAAGCTCACTGCCTGCCTTCCTCATCATCCTCCGCTACTGCCTCTCTGAGCACTAAGGACCTCAGCCCAAAGAAGGTTCCATTACCCGCACCTTCTCCATCATCCAGACACCCGCCGTGTGCTGTTGAGGGATGGGGCACTGGGATGGGGGGGGTGGATTCGCATCTTGCTCTCAGGGACCACACAGCCTGTCTAGTTCCTGAGGCCGCTTGCTGCAAGTGACAGGCTGGCCGGCCCCGTGCAGAGTGGCTGGCGAGACCAGTGGCAGGCATCTGCCCGTGCCAGGGCACTGTAGGAGTGTATCTCACTTCCACCCCTCCCCCTGCTGCCACCCTTCCCCCACAAGAAGCCTTCTGTCCTTGGTGTGACATCACAGGCAGGGGCCCCCATGCTCATGTAAACAGCCCCCTCCCTCCAAGTCCAGAGCCCTGCACACAGTAGGTCTCATTGATGCTGATGGTGGTGACGATTCATTCTTGGCCGTAAACACCAGCTTTCCCAGCCACGGCTGCTGAGCCTGCACGACTGCAGAGCTCCCAGCCAGGGCTGATGCCTGAATCTGCAGTCCTGAGGACCCCCTGGAGCCCTCCTGGTCCCCACACTTTGTAGAGGTGGAGCAGGGTTTCTCCCCACCCACTCCCAGAGCGGGTTTTTGCCTTCCTCCCCTCTCAAGCTCTCCCACCCCCCCCCCACCCGACCCCAGACGAGAGCACTCACAGAGAGATGACCTCGGAGGGCAGGTTCCTGGGCACTGCCTTAGAGTCCACGCAGAAGGCGGTGTCCCTGGTGCAGGAGCAGCTGGGCGGGCACGGGGGCGTCTTGGGGGGCCTCTTGGCGCCGACTTGCAGCATTAGGCAGAGGCCCAGCGTGGACAGCGCCAGCAACCCGAGCCCCGAGCCCAGCCTGGCCCGCAGCCCCGCCATGCTGCCTGCGAGCTCCCGCCCCACCGCTCTCGGCCACCCCGCGCGGGCGCCACAGGCAGCCGCTGCCGCAGCTAGGGCCCCAGCTGCCCGCTGCGGAGAGCGACTCCTCGGGCCCTCGGGCGCCGGCGGCCGTCCCCTCCCCTGCTCGTTCCCGCGAGCCGAGCCCTCGGAGAGATGCAGAGATGCGCGGAGCCCGGGACGAGCCGAGGGCTGACCTGCTGGGAGTACGCGGACTGCGGCGGGCGGCGGGGGCGCGCTGGGCGGAGCGGGGAGTCCCGGGCGGGGAGTAGCCACTGAAAGGAGTGGTTGCGGCCCTGGCCGCTGCTGCACACCCTGCGGGCGGTCTCTGGGGCCATCTGCTCGTGGCTGTGCGTGAGTGCGTGTGTGCGAGGTCTCCTTGTGCATCCTGCACGCATGCACACCTGTCTCTGCACGGGCACAGGCACAGGCACATATTCCCCCGGGCAGGCATTTCTGCGCTATGTATAGATCCATGAACCTCTGTGTACCTGTGCGTATGTCTTGGCGCTCAGCGGCCTCTAAGAAGAGTTCATGGGCATGTCATGTGTCATAAGTGACATGTGTGTATCTGTGTTCACGTCTCCACAGGCTAGTAAACAGAATGTGCCTTTGTGTCTGTGGGAGCTGAAAGGGGAAATATCACTGGAGTTGGAATGGGAATGTGTGGAATTCCAGAACATTCCTCACTCAATAACCACAGCCTGTTGGAGCTGGAAACGGCCTTGGACATTTCCAGTCCAGCCCTTTGTTTAACAAACGAGGAAACTGAAGCCCGTATCAAGAGGAAAGCAGCCCAGCTTGATAGCACATCTACTACGTGTTGTGTACTCTACTTACTTAAGTGCCTCAACCTTCTGAGGTCTTTGATATTAATCCCCTTCTACAGATAAGAAAAGTGAGGCCCGTAGTACCCGAAGAAGAAAGTGACAGAGCAGGGATTTAAATCCACCGGCCCAGCTCCAAAGTCCACAGCCGTTCTTCTATACCAGGGGTTTTCAAAGTCTGGTCCAGGGAGCCCAGAGGCCCTTGAGAACCTTCCAGGGAGTCTTTGAGGTCCAAACAGTTTTCCTAACAATGTTAAGACATTATTTGCCCTTTTCACTTTCATGCTCTTATAGAAGTACCCTGGAATTTTCCAGAGGTATCTTCTATTCAACTGAATTAACAAAATTAAAGAAATTTCCAAAAATGTAAAGCAATGACAGTCTGCTCCCTAATATTTTTGCTTTGTAAAATAGTTAATCTCATAAAAAATTTTATGTTATGTATGTTATAACATAGAATGGGTTTATTATTGCTATTTTAATTAATTCATATTTTAAAATTTCTCAGTAAATATCAATGTGGTAAATATCAATAGGTATAACCCACATAAACAAAAGCACTTTGGGGTCCTCGCTACTTTTGTGAGAGTGTTAAGGGGTCCTGCAGCCAAAAAGTTTGAGAACTGCTGCTCTCTACTACGTTATTTCCCAGGGGTGAGGAGGGGGCATTTGATTGTCCCAAGAGCTCACAGGTACAGTCAGTTGGCTGGGCTGCCAGTCCAGGAAACTGAGATCGCTAGGTATAAGATGCTTCCCCAGCTGTCCCCAGCCTCTGCTAGTAGAGGATTCTCTGGTCTGAGCTTAAGTCCATGTTCTCCCAGCCAGGGATGCCCCTGACCTTGGATGCTCACTTGCTACTGCCCATCCAGCTGCCCGTGTTGCCCTCTCCATGCCAGCTTGTGGGAAGACAAGCAGTGGGGGTGGGGAGAGTGGCTGGGGCAGCTGGGCAACCATCCCCCCCCCACCCCCGTCCCTGGCACGGCTCTGCCCAGCACACAAAGGGCAGAGTGAATCTTGTTCATCCCCTGCGGCTGAGGGGCTGGAAGGAGGAAAAGGGGAGGCACAAACAGGAGTGGCTGCCATGGGGTTCTCCATCACCCACATTCTCAGAGAGGTTTAACTCAGAGACAGACAGAAAGGGGGACTCTGGGTCCTATTCTTTCCTCTCTGTTTTTTTAAAGATTTATTTATTTTTATTTTTGGCTGCGTTGGGTCTTAGTTGCGGCACACGGGATCGTCGTTGAGGCATGCGGGATCTTTCGTTGTGGCGCGCGGGCTTCTCTCTAGTTGTGGCGTGCAGGTTTTCTCTTCTCTAGTGTGGCACACAGGCTCCAGGGCTCATGGGCTCTGTAGTTGTGGTGTGCCGGTTCCAGAGCGCGTGGGCTCTGTAGCTTGCGGCACATGGGCTCTCTAGTTGAGGCGCACGAGCTCAGTAGTTGTGGCACAGGCTTAGTTGCCCCGTGGCATGTGGGATCTTAGTTCCCTAACCAGTGATCGAACCCGCGTTCCCTGCATTGAAAGGCGGATTCTTTACCACTGGACCACCAGGGAAGTCCCTGGTCCTATCCTTTTTTTCTTTTTCTTTCTTTTTTTTTTTTTTAAAGAATACTCTCCAGCCCTAAAGCTCCACAAATTTTGCTTCCAATTTCTGACCATTTAAAAAAATTATTTATTTATTTGGCTGTGTCGGGTCTCAGTTGCGGCATGTGGGATCTTCGTTGTGGCATTCGGAATCTTTTGTTGGGAAGGAATCTTTCCGTGTGATGCGCGGGCTCTTTGGTGCAGCGCAAGAGCTTCTCTCTAGTTATGGCATGAGGGCTCCAGAGTGCATGGGCTCAGTAGTTGCAGCACGCAGGCCCAGCATGTGGGATCTTAGTTCCCCAACCAGTGATCGAACCCGCGTCCCCTGCATTGGAAGGCGGATTCTTAACCACTGGACCACCAGGGAAGTCTCCGTCTGGGTCCTATTCTTAGCTACTGAGAAGAGGTGCCCTGGCGGTGAAGTAGATGATGATAGTCATGAAGATTGGACTTTCACATCGTGATGTCATTGGATCCTCACAACAGCTTGGAGAGGGGGACAGGACAGGCTGTATTAGACCCATTTCGCAGATGAACACACTAAAGCCAAGAAAAGCAGAATGACTTATTCAAAGTCCCAGAGCTGAGCTGGCCAGTGAAGCACTGAGGACATACTGAAGGCATAAACTACTGACCCCTCACCAGGAGCCCCCCCACGTTTGGTGACAGTCTTATTATCATTGAATAGAGTTACATGTTGGCTGCCTGCATGCTCCTTGACCTGAGGGAAGCCTCAGGAAAGCACGGTCTCAGGGCTGGTCCCAGGGCCGGCAGGCTTTCTGGGAAGAAAGACAACCAAAAAAAACCATGTAGCTGTTGGGGACAGCAGTGCCTGCTAAGTGGCAGATGAAAGTGCATCAGGAAGGCTGGGCGATCTTGGAGGAGGGAGGGGGCGCCATAGGCTGGGGTGGTGAGCACAGATGAGGCGTCATTGGTTCTTGCCTGGCCTTTTAGGGTCGGTGGTATTCAGAGAAGTAAAGAGGCGTTGAAGGTGCATTTTCCAGGAAGGAGAAATGGCCTAAGTAAAGGCCAAAAATGTAAAAGCCTGCAGCAGAGGGCTGGTGTGGGGGACGAGGTGACAGCCATGCATGCCCAGCGGAAGGTCCTGCCCCCATTCCTGAGAAGGAAGACAGGAAACCTCTACCAGGTCAGTGCCAGCATCTGAACTTCCCTTATGAAACTTGAGATCACCCTTCCTTCCCCAACCTCCAAATAGGCAAAAACAAGTTAAAAAAGAAAGAAGAAAGAAAAAAACAAAGTTGTAAGAACTACAGTCTAAGGGCAGCCTGCAGGGGAGACTGAGGACCCAAGAGAGCAGAGGCTTCCTTCCAAGGAAGAGATCCCTTTCCCAGCAGCCAGGGATGATGGCAAGCCCTAAGCACAGCACCTGCTCAGAACAAGCCCCACAGCTGGACTATGCGCCCCCTGCCCCAGATGCCCACAGGGACCCCCGAGATGCTTGCCATTCTCCTTGGTTCTCCCACTGGCCCGCTGCCCACCTGGCTCAGGTCCAGTATTCGTGAGTCAGCCAATCAGTCCCAGTGTTGCCAGGACAACCAGGGGCGGGAGTGGGGGCCCTGGGGTGGGCAGGGGTGGGCCCTGCAGGCAGGCTGTCTCCTGCATCTGGCACCTGCACGCAGCTGAAGCTGCACACAGTTGAGAGGAGGATGCTTCTTCCCCCTTTCTCCCCGGAGCCCCCTCCCCCTCTTTCACTCCTCCTAGGACACTTGCTGCTAGAGGCTTAGGCAAATATTTAAAGTGGCAGCTGGGGGGTGAGTAGGGTGGGGGAAGCAAACACTTCTGTCCCTCTCTCCTTCTCTGAGCTTCTCGGGGCTCTCAGCTCAGATGCCATGCCATTGTGCAACCTGGCGGCTGAAGGCTCTCCAGCTGGAGAGGGGGTCCTTGTGGGGACACGGGATCCTGCAAGGGCTGGAGAGTTGGGGGCGAGCTCATGACTGAAGGGCAGGGCCAAGGTGCGAGGGGGCCCCAGCAAGGGACAGGAATTGGGGTGAAGTGTTGGAGTTCAAGTACAAGGAGGACAGGGGGTGAGGCCAAGAGAGGAGTGAGGTGTGGGGCTCTGACTTAACACTCACGTGAAAGTTTAGAGGTGGAGGCGCTGTAGGGAACACCTGGCCCAGCAAGTGGAGGGAGCCCAAGAGAAAGGATGCAGCCATTAGTCGATGTGGTTTACTACAACAAAACAACAGAGATGGCTTTGGGCAAAGAGGCAGGAAAGAGGTAGAGAGGAGAAGAAGATCCAGAAAGTGGTTCATATCTGGGTGAGTAACATTCTCAGGGCAAATATAGGATCAGAGGATATAGAAGAAGAGTGTCGAGAGGGCAGGGTGCGAGGCAACACCAAGCAGGTGGGCTGATTCAGGAACGAGGAGATGGGGACCCCATCAGTCACCACCCTCAGCCCTGTGCAAGGCTGTCTGGGACTAAGTGTCAGGCATGGAACTGCTATCATAAGACTCCAGCTTGATCTCTGAAAATGGTTTGCTATTCACTTGATACAGAAAACCCCACGGAATCATGCAAATCCAGAAGTTCAAATCTTCGTGTTCATTTTAGGAACATCTGTGAAACTGCTCAGGCTATCGAGGGTATGCATATCCAAAAAGCCACCAAGTATTTGAATGATGTCACTTTGCAGAAGGAATGTGCAGTGTTCCCTTGTTACAATTGTGGAGCTGGTAGGTGTGCTCAGGCCAAACACACCTTTTTACAATTTGGGGGCTGGACATAGGGTCGGCGGTTCAAAAAGAGTGCGGAATTTTGCTGCACGTGCTTAAAAATGCAGAGTGATGCTGAACTGAAGGGTTTAGATGTGGATTCTTTGGTCATCAAGCACATGCAGGTGAACAAGCCCCCACGATGTAGCACAGGACTTCACAGAGCTCACGGTCGGATTAACCCCTATAGGACACCCCCCGCCACATAGAGATGATCCTCCCTAAAAAAAAGAGCAGATTGTTCCAAACCCGAAGAGGAGGTTGCACAGGAGAGAAAGCTGTCCCAGAAGAAACTGAAGAAACAAAAACATATGGTCTGGAAATAAATTCAGCATACAATAAATGCAAATAAAAGTAAAAGCAGGTTAGGAAAAAAAAAAAAAAGCCTTCAGCTTACGAACAAGCCTATGCCAAAGAAAGAAAAACTGTGTGTTAGTAAGCATTTATAACCAGAGGGGACAGTGTTCAGAATCTGGGCAAGAATGACTGGGGGCATGTCTGAGGTTAGGTACGAAATGTGTGGGAGGAGGTGAGGCAGATACTTGAAGTGAAAATCTGATGCTCTCAGAGAACTTATGAACCATTTATGAACGCCCACACTGATGCCAAAGCACCCCGTGCCTTTAGTACTGTCCCTGCGGGTCCACAGGGGCTCCCCTTCCTGGAGCCCAGCCCTATGCTTAGGGGAAATTCTGTTGGGAAATGTGGTGGACCCATTGGGTCAGACCCTTGGTTGCCTAAGAGGTTCAGCCTGGCAGAAGATCAGGAAAAGCCAAAGGACTGCAGGGGCAGGCGCCAGCAAGACACCCACGCTGAGAGGTGTAGATCGCCCAAGGGCAGGTTGGCTCACCTTACCTAGCTTTGCTCTTGCTGGGGCCAAGAGGACTCATGCGCCAGCGCCAAGGGCCCTTAGGCACTCTTGCAGCTAGCTTATCGGGCCCTCAGCTCTGGAGGACCAGGACCAAACAGGCTTCAAAGCTGAGGGCTTGGCTGGCAGACAGGGGCTGGGTCTTTCACCTCTGTCCCCTCTCTCTCCCGGCACATATAAGACCCTAGTCACACTTGGAGATGAGGAGGGGAAGGTGTCTACTGCGAGATGGATGTGGGCAGCAAAGAGGTCCTGATGGAGAGCCCGCCGGTGAGTTTGATTGTGTGTGTGCGCATGTATGCGGGAGTGTATCTGTGTGTAGTGGGCCCTACCTCCTCCAACCTCTGGGCCTGTTTCCTCATCCAGATTCATTCACTCAACTAACTTAGGACTGTGCTAAATCAAGGTAAGGACACCAAACACTAAGACAGAGACCCTTGGAGAGATAGACTCGTCAGCCACTAATTCCCATATGAGGGGCCGTGAGTCACCACAGGGGTCAGTGAAAAGGGCTGTAGAAAGCACTGGGTAAGGAGCTACTACTCGGGAGATCACAGGAAGCTTCGCAGAGAAAATAACATTTGAGCTGGCTCCAGAGGAACTAGTTGGAGCTCACCAGCTTGAGAAGAAGGAAGGCATTGCAGAAAGAAGGGATAGTATGCATAAAGGCATGGATGGGGGGCAGGGGCAGGACAGAGAGGGACTGGGCATGCTTGGGATGCCAGAGGTCTGGAGGAAACAGCAGGAGATGAGACTGGTGAAACAGTCTCTCTTGGGTGTCTCCAAGCCAGACCTCACTTCTAAGCATCTATGGGAATCCAGGCCCCCTCCTCCAGGAAGCCTTCACCGATCTCCTCAGCCCTTCTCTGCATGTCCATAGCATTGGTTGTTCAGCCTCGGGAGAGTGTGGGAAGGTGTCCTAGCTGTGCAGGGAGAAGAAAGGGCATCCTCATGACCTCACACCTGTCTCCCTCCCTGCCCCACCACGACAGGACTACTCAGCAGTCCCTGGGGACCGGTTCCGAATCCCCTGCTGTCTTGGGAAGATCAAACGCCTTCTCATCGTGGTCGTGGTCCTTGTTGTCGTGGTGATTGTTGGGGCCCTGCTCATGGCTCTTTACATGAGCCAGAAACATACCGAGATGGTAAGCAGGCCTGGGATGGGGTGGGCAGTGGGTACAGGACAGGCCAGACAAAGGCCCTGAGATGGGGTGGGCAGATAGCAAATTGCCCAAGGGGAAAGAGGGGAGGAGGCAAGTGGCACCTCAGGGAAGGACAGAGGTGGGAACAGGGTGGCAAACCTGGCCTGGGCTTTTTCACCAGGCCCCTGGCCCACGGTGGGATGACCTGTTCCCTCCAGCACCTGGTTCCACTTGGCCTCTCTGAGCTCCCAGGGAAGAAAAAATTGCATTTGAGTAAAGGGGACTGAGGGTGGGCATGATGAGTGGGGAAAGAGGAATGCCAGGCAGCACTATGCCCTCCCCTAGGTCCTAGAGATGAGCATCGCGGGGCCGGAAGCCCAGCAACGCCTGGCCCTGAGTGAGCGTGTGGGAACCACTGCCACCTTCTCCGTTGGCTCCACTGGCATCGCGGTGTATGACTACCAGAGGGTGGGTGTGCCTGGACCTCTTGACCCTAGGGCTACACTGTGCTAGACCTATGCAGCTGTGGACTCGTACATGTCCACCTCTCCCCACACCCCCAGCACTTTTGCCTGAGCCCTAGATTCCAGTATGACTCCCTCCCGTCCCCAACCTAGAGGGAGATGGCCAAGGACCAGAGTTAGGAGTGAGCTAGGCAGTGCCTTCCCGAACCAACTCTGGGGTTCCTGTGCCCAGCTCCTGATTGCCTACAAGCCAGCCCCGGGAACCTGCTGCTACATCATGAAAATGGCTCCGCAGAGCATCCCAAGTCTTGAGGCTCTCACTAGAAAATTCCAGAACTTCCAGGTGGGTGTGTGGGTAAGAAAGAGTGGGCTGTCTCCCTCCCAGAGCTGCTATGAGGAGCATTGAAGATGATGGTTCTTTGTCACCTGTAAAGCGCTGCTCATCGTGGACTGCCAGGTGAATGCCCTCCTGGGATTCCCCTGCACCAAACCTTTCCTACCCACTTACCATCCCCACCCCACAGCCAAGCTGCTGGCCTCAGCTGAGCCCACACACCCCCTGGGGGCTTCTGACTCCAGCACAGCCCCTTCTTTACTCAGAGAGATTGCCTGACACACCTGAAGTCCCACAATAAGGGCCGCAGGTGAGACAGAAACTCAGTTCCCAGCCTCCAAATCAGGTGCTCTTTCCAGGCCGAGCCCTCAGTACCTACCTCTAAGCTGGGCCAGGAGGAGGGCCGTGACGCCAGCTTGGCATCCTCTGGGGACCTGGCCTTCCTGGGCAGCACCATGAGCACCCTGTGTGGCGAGGTGCCCCTCTACTACATCTAGGACCCATCAGGTGAGCAGGTGTGACCTCCAGGGCACTGGAGCAACAGTGGCCCAGGATGGTCATGTCAACTGACCAGGCACTGGGGGAACCACGGAGGCGGGGTCACCTACAGAGCTCAGGGGAGGGAAGGTTCACAGACACCACCACCCCACGTCCCTCTCCCTCACGTAATAAACAGTGTTCCTTTGCTTCGCAGGGCCTCAGCAAGGGACAGCAAAGCTCCAGGAGCAAAGGGTCTTGTGCAGACCGGCAGGAAGCCGCTCCTGCCAGTACCACTGGGACTGGTCCTGGAGAAATGGGAGCTGTGGGGAGAGGTGGGCAGAGAAGAAGCAGCTCCCAGGACCCAAGGGGGTTCCTACACCAAAGAATAAAGCAGCCTGATTGAAAAACGAAGGGTGTACCTCGTCTATCCTCTCACATGCCTCAGTCCCGCGCTTGGTGGGGGCCAGCCAGGGGAAGGCTAGGGCCTTGGGCACGCCAAGCGGGCTTTCCCATTCTCCCCCGGTCCCAGGGTGATGAGGCGAGGGGACTGGGGAGCAATCTGCGGGCTTCAGGCGCCCTCCAGTGGCGTCTCCCGAGGGAGGGAGCGAGACGGAGACGGCGAGAGACAGGACAGAACTAGAGGCACAGGGACCGAGATGGGAGAGCGCGAGGGTCCGAGAAAGGCAGAGTGCGAGAGCCGCAGGCGGGGAAACACGGCCCAAAATCGGGGGACGGAGCGAGGCGGAGGCGGCACGATTGACCCGACGGCGTGTTCCGCGGCCCGGGACGGGCGCCGGGCCGAACACCCCGGGGCCCGGCGCCCGGAGCCCCCTCCCCGGCCCCGCCGCCCCGCTCCCCGCGCCTCCCGAGCCCCCTCCCGGCCGGCCGGCTCTACACCCTCCCCGCCTCCGGCTGGCGCACGTCCCGGCCCGGCCGAGCACGGTCCCGGCCCCGAGGGGGGCCGAGCTCCAGGCGAAAACCCGCCCTCCAGCGAGCTCATTTCCCTAAAGAGGGGGAGAGGGAGGGAGGGAGAGAAGGAAAGAGACGGAAAGAAGGGAAGGGAGAGCGGAGAAGCCGGGCCGGAGAGGGGGCGGGAGACAGGAAGGAGGGAGGGCGAGGAGAGGGAAGGGGAAGAGGTAGGGAGAGCGCGGGGGGAGAGCGGGCGGCCGGGAGCGCCCTCCCCTCGCCGCCAGTCCTCCGCTTCCCCTCTCGTCCGCTCCCGCGTCCGGGCGCGACCCGCCGCCGCCGCCGCCGCCGCCACCGCCGCCACCGCGTCCGCCGCCGCCGCGCCCGCCAGCATGCCCGGCGTGGCCCGCCCGCCGCTGCCGCTGCTGCTCTGGCTGCTCCTGCTCGCGCGCCCGGGCCGGCAGCTCGACTTGGCCGACTACACCTATGACCTGGGGGAGGAGGACGACGCGGAGCCCCTCAACTACAAAGACCCCTGCAAGGCGGGTAGGCGCCCCCCACCCCACCGGCCGATCCCGGGGCGCCCGGGTCGGGCGCGGGCGGGCCGGGGCTGGGAGGGAGGCGCGGGCTGCTGAGGGTTCGGGGTTGGGGGAGGACAGTCCAGTGTGGGAAGCCGGGAGCTGCCTGGTTGGCAATGCAGTGGGGAACAAAAGAAAGAGGGAGAGAGGGAGGGGGAAGTTTGGGGGACTTTTAGGGACTGAAGTTTTGCTGCTGTTGGTGGGAGCTGCCGTGGCTGTCTCTGGTCTCTCCCAGAGGATTCCTGCCTGGGTCCCAGGAGAAACCTGCTGCCAAGGAGGCTTTTCCTTCTACTGGAAACTTTTCCGGCCAAACTCCTCTGTGTGTGTGTGTGTGTGTGTGTGCACTTTTCCCTTCTCCCCCATCCCGGGCTCCAGCACACTGGTGTTTTCCAGCCTGTCTGTCTAGGCTGCCCGGGGGCTGCACGTCTGTCCCGCTGGGTTCAGGGAGGCCTGTATCTCCAAGGAGCAGGTCTCCTGAGGCCCCCACCCAGCAAGTGGAAGAAGAAAGTTTTTCAACGGATCCTCTGAGATCATGCCCACTGGGAATCCCATGTTCCCCACCAGCGGCAGCAGGTTTCTGACCTCGGAGACAGCTGTCAAAGTTAGAAAAGCCAGCCCAGGACAGGAAGTTAACTTCTGCCCGTGTGCCAGAGGACCTACTAAGGCCAAGTGGGGTGGAAAGGGGAAAAACAGAGAACTCAGATACTGTATATCAGTCCTCTGTGTCCCGCAGACACTGGAGGCTAATTAGTCCAGGTCAGGGCCCTGGAGTGTGTGTGTGTGTGTGTGTGTGTGTGTGTTCTTTGTCCATGAAGACCCCGTGTAACCCTTTCACTCCTGCTGGGCCCAGAGGGATTCCGCCTCCTCCCTGCCACACAGAGTGACCAGATGGTCATGCACTCCAGCCGTTTGCCTGATCGGATGACCCTGACAGGCTGCCTGGGACAAGAGAACACACAGGGTATAAGATATCAGAACCTTTCCTCGACTTCCTGCCTCTGACTTCAGACTGTCTCCACATAGCCAGAGCCAGGGCAGTGGCACAGTGCCTTGAGTTCTAGAAGTGCCTGTGTGGAGCATGAGGTGTTGGGGCGCAGGTTGCTCTGGTCGTGACCCGGGGGACCCTTCTTTGGGTGATGTATCAGAGCAAACTGCAGGAATAAGAGTCCTTCGAGTGCGAGGAGGAAAAGCCAGTCCCTCAGCCCTTCCTCCTCCACCCCTGCTGGGCTGTGAGCAAACCAGACATTAGCCTCCATCTTTCTCGCTGGGCTTGGGGTGGACATGAGGCTAAGTGGACAGAGCGTGGGCTTTGGAGGCAGGCAGACCTAGCTCTCAATCCTGGACACACAACTCATTAGCTGTAGTATCTTGGGAATGGTAATTATCATCTCTGAACTTTGCTTTCCTCACCTGTAAAATGGAACTGATAATACGATTCTCCGATTCCCCGTAGAGTTGGTGGTAAGGATTATATGTGAGAACATATATAAAATGCATATGAGAGCATAACACTCAGTAAGCACTAAATAAATGTTGGTGGCCTACCCCCTGTTTTCTGTGCCTCACGCTCTGACTTCATTTTTTTCTGAGGGAATAGGCTTGGTTTTCAGGAGAAGGGAGTGTCTCCCTAACCCCATCCTGGTGTCACTTATTCATTCAACTGGTCTACATTTACTAAATGCCTAAGAGGTGCCAGGCCCTGGCCTTGATGTTGTGAGAGATACAGAGAATTATAAGTCATGGCCCCTGCCCTCAAGGAGCTTACAGTCTAAAAGGAGCACAAGACACACGTGGACATAACCAACTGCGCAAACCAAGGAGGGAAAGCCCGAAAGGCTCAAGGAGCCTCTTTCCCCTCTGCAGCCCTGGTGGTGCCTCTTGCCCCTCTGCAGCCCTGGTGGTAGTGGTGGCAGAGAAACAGTGATCACAGCAAGCTGGGAAGTTTGGGGAGGTCTTTGTGGAGAAGGAGGGCTGGGCAAGGTCTTAAAGAATAGGTAGGAAGCCAATCTGATGTATTTCACTACCAGTTGGAAATTGGAGGGGTTTGAGCAGTGGGAGGCCGAGGGCTCTATCCCCAGTCTCAGATTTCATGGAAGGGTGGGGCTAGCTGAGCTGGAACTTCAAATGAGGACTCTGGAGAAAGTTCTCCAGCTCGTGGGGCTCGTGGGGAGCTGGGCCAGGCCTGGGGGTGGCCAGGAGGGCCTGACAAGGCCAAGATTCAGGGTCAGACCAGGCTTCCCTCCTGGGTGTGACTGGTGCAGCCCTGCCTCCCTCCGGCCTGACTCCTAAGACCCCACACCAACACCCTCAGGCCTCAGGTCCCCAGGCTCTTTCCTCTGTTTGTGTTAACCTCTCCTGCCTGCCTTCACCTCTTGCCCCCTCTGAGCCCTGCCCTCCAGATGCGGGAGGTGGCAGCGGCAGGCGTGTCTGGCTTTACTTCCTTTGGACGCACCTGGCTCTCCCTGCTCCCTCTACCCACTTGATGCTCTCCAGCTCTCTCCTCTTCCTCTCCTCCTCCTTGCACGTGGAGGACCAAGAATGAAAGCCCCATTGACTCCCTGGCTCACCTGTGATGTCTCAGGAGAGCGGGGCCTCTTCGTCTGAGGTCACCTCTTGTTATTACCATCAGAGTGATGGTTTACTGTTGCAGTAAGGACAAAGTTAAGACCCTTGATACCCTGAAGAGGTGCCTGGATCTTCTGAACAAGACCAGAACAACGGGCAGGAAGCCAAGCTGGCCTGTGTGTGCTCAGAGCTGGTTCCACCAAGCCCTCTCTCTCTCTCCCAGGGGGATTGCGAGTCAGCCCTGATTTCTTGTACGTTGGGATGCGGAACCATCAGGGGAATCCTTCCCTAAGATTCCCAGTTCCATTTGGCTGCCCCAGATGACTCAGGACTCTGGGAGGGACCCTAGAGGCAGGAGTTGGGACACAGCTGCTCCCATCAGCAGAGAAGCCCACAGGGATTCTCCTGGGCCAGCGAGGACCTTACTGCAGCCTCACCTGGCAGCTCAGAGGTCTGCTTTGGGGAGGTGAGTTGGGCCAGTAGCTCACCAGCCTTTGTCAGCATCCTCATCCCAGGGGCTTTGTAGCCCAGGTTTGGACTTCAGGGGGCCTCAGAGGAGTAGGTTATCAGCTCCAGAGGTTGAGAAACAATTCCTTCTCTTGCCAGACCACATTCCCCCTCCAGACATGCTGAATGAGTCACCCACCCACCTATACCCCTGCTCCATGAGTCACCTTCTCTTTTAGGTGCCCCAAGGGAGGAGGAAAAGTCTTACAATCTCCCTGGGCTCCAGATGGAGGGGGACCGATGGGACTCCCCCAGAAGAAGGAACTCTCAATAATTCTAGTTTCTCCGGGGATTTGGGGAGAAGATATTGGGGGAGGGAAGGGAGTAGAACGTGTCACTCCTCAGGCCACTAAAGCTTACCCCCTAAGGATAGCTAGGGGAATCAGCTAATCTCTCTTTCTCTCCTCTCCCCTCTCCATTTCTAAAGGTGCCCCTCTCCTTCTGGGGGTGTAGCCTGTGAAATGGGGTATGCACGTGCAGTTCTTTGTGTGTTTGAAAACACTAGGGCTTGCACAGGGAAGTAGTCAAGAGTGTGTTTTTTGTACGTTTGTGGGTGTGCCCCTGCTTTATGGGCAAGTCTGTTCAACTGTGCCTGTTGGTACCCCTGAGTACATGTAAGTGCATGTGCAAATGTGCACCTGTGTGTAAATGTACACCTGTGATTAAGTACACGCAAACACTTGCAGGAGCTTAAGCATGGCCTCCCCCAGCAAGAAGCTTGCATCTGTGTAATGGGACATGCGTAGTATGCCTGGTACACATGGCTTTGGGGCTCCGTCACACCAGCCAGGCTCCTCTCCCTCCCCCTAAAAGGGGAGGAGACTGCAGTGAGGAGGCTGACCTGAAGGATGCGCTGCTTACTCTCTTCTTTCCTCTCCTGCTGGGGGGCGGGTGTGTGTGTGGGGGTGGGGTGGGGGGGGTGGGGGGACTGGCTATGGAGCAGCCATAAGTGCTCCTGGCTGGTTTACAGCTGGAAAACAAAACAAAAACTTTTGATCCTGTGTTGAAAACAACTACTATCCTGACCTTGACCCTGACCCAGGGCTTCCTTCCTGGTAAGGAGGGGCATCCTGGACTCTCCAGGATCCAGATTCCCTAGCTTCCCCGGAGGGCATCCCAAATGAAGAGGGCTTTCAGGCCCAGCTCCTGGCCATCAGGCTCTCCTGCCTACCCCCATCTCTCCCCTCCCCCCTCAGTTCCCACGCATTCTTCAGTCATGACATTCCCACTACAGGGCACTGCTGACAGTGAGCTCCACGGCTAGGCTAGCCCAGAGCTTGGCCCACCTTCCGCTCACCCTGTCCTCCACACCGCCTTGGTCCCGCAGGCCAACACAGTTCTGTGGCCTCTGTACTTGGAATTTAAGGTTCTGCTTCTGAGCACCTGGGGGCTTCACTCAGCCAGGAGGCCAGTGTGGGTGAAAACTCTATGCCCTTGAAAGTAGAGCGATGAACTTGAGATTATAGGGCTACTATTGGGGCGGTATTAACAGTGGCCATTCTGTGGCTTCTTACTGTGCTCCAGGCTTCGTGCTAGATGCTTCCTTTCCATGCCTTATTTCGTGCAGTAATCCTGGGAGACAGATTCTTTTATTTGTTCCTTTTTTATATAGGAGAAAATTGAGGTTTAGAAGAGTTCGTATGACCTGTCAGTGAGAAGTAGTCAAGCTGGGACTCAAAGACAGGTCTGTCTGACTCCAAAGACCTTGCTGTTTGCAGCTATGTCTGAAGATGAGTGTAAATGTCCAGCCACGTGTGTACCTGGTGACGTCTGCGGGTGTGGCTGTGTGAGCCTGGCAGTACAGCGTCTGTGCAAAGGTGCAAAGTGAGCAGAGGCCTGAGGGCATTCACGTGGGACATGAATGCCCGTAGGAACACTGGCACGCAGGGCCCGCCAGCACCTCCGTGGGGTGTACCTACCCTCCCATATCCTTGCTAAGGCCACCCTTGCACGTCAGCTGAGAAGCACCTTGTATTGCTATCCCATCAGTTGCTGAGCCCAGGCCGCCAAGGGTGATGTTTTCAATAAGAGAATCTTTCCCGTGTGGAGGAAGAACTTCTGGGCCACCTACGAGCTGGTGACCTTGGCCAAGTCATTTCCCCACTCACATCCAAGTGTTTTGATCTCTCAAGTCAGGGAGGTGGGCTCAAATCTAGCCACTGTCTTATCTCTCCAAGAGTTTGTAATGGGACACTCCTAGGCAAGTGTGTGGGTGGAGCTTGGCTCAATGGGCATGTCCCTGGTGGGCCAGGATTAATGAATTCATTAATACGAAAGCACTTTGTCAACTGGAAAGCACCACGTAAATTGCAACAGACATTTACATAAGGTGTCACTCTTGCTACTATTACTGGCTTAATGGGCTTGGAACTTGCAGTTGGGTTTGTGTGTGTTGGAGCTTCTGCGTGTGTGTTTTAGGACTGTCTGTGATGTGTGTATTTTCTGGTGGATGTGTGTGTCTGAGTGAGTATTTAGAATATGAGTTCTGCAAGATGATGAACTTGAGTGCAGTGAGCACTGGACCGGGAATCAGGAGGCGTGAGTTATAAATCCAGCCTTTGTAGTGACTAGCAACGTGGTCTCAGTTAAATCATTGCCCTTCTGGGCTTCAGTTTCCACATCTGTAAAATGGAAAGTTGGCCTAGATAACTGCTAAAGTCACTCCCGCATTCTGCCCATCCAGCTCCAGGTCACATCTCTAGAAGAGTGTGTGTCTGGGGCACGTGTTTGCAAGCCCAAAGCATATCGCCGTGATCCTTCACTTGAACGAACGTTATTGAGTGCCTCCCACCAGAAGGGGTGGTACGGGTGCTGCTTGTGCGTGCAGGGTTGTCTCTGTGACTTTTATAGCATGGCTGTGGATGTCACCGTGTGTCTGGAGGAACACTGGCCCATGTGTCTGATTCTGTGTTGATGAGTAGGGGTGTGTGTGTGTGTGTGTGTGTGTGTGTGTGTGTGTCTGTCTGTCTGTCTGTCCACCCAATGGGACATCTGGGGAGGAGAAACCTGTGTGCAAGGCCTCAAGGTTAAAACAATTTGTGTAACGCTGCCCACCAGGCCTGTGTAGCTCTTGGGATGAGAAGCAGATGTCACTGTGGGTGGAGCTGGGGGGAGGCTGCTCTCTGCTCCACCTCCAGCCCAGCCTCTCACCTCCCCCACAGCAGCCCAGCATGAAGCTTGCATCTGAGCTCCTTCCAAAGCGCTCAGCTCCAGGGCCTCTGTTTCTCAAAACGCAGATAGACTGTTTAACCCATCCCTCTGGAAACCTCACCCCCCCAGCTCCAGAAATCAAAATGTCCCGTTAGCGGAGTTCTTTTCCCCCAGGCCTTTCTTCCTCCAGAGAGGGGACTCTGAGACTCAGAATATGAATCACTTGAGAACTATTAAACCTTTTCCTCCAAGCCCATCGGGTGTCCTGGCTCCCCTCAGTATAAGCTCCCCTCAGTGTAATTGAAATGGCATTTGTTAAGTGAATTCCAAACGCTCAGCACAAAGCTAAGGTTATGGGCCCCCGAAGTAGACACTCTGTCCTCTCATCCCCTTTTATTTTCTTGGTAGCACCCATCCCTTCCTGGAATTCTCGAGCTCCGTATTTGTTTACTTGTGTTTCTTTGAAGGTCAGTTTCCTGCGAGCAGGGACCTCTTCTGTCTTGCTAATCACTGGAGTAGCGCCGGCCCACAGTAGGTGCTTACTAAGCATTTGCTAAAGAATGATGGAATAAATGACACGACTGTGGCTTTCGGTAGCTAACAATCTTTGCTGAGATTCCAACTGAAAAATGATCATGAGTCTCCCTAGAGATCCTCAAAGCCCCCATGTCCCTTCCCCTTCGTCAGAAGGCACTTGAGGATTACAGTTGCTGGGGCCAGGGGCTGTGCCCACAGGGCTGGGCTTTCAGTGCTGGGTAAGGGGGGACTGACTCGCCCCGGCCTCTTCTCTCTCCAGCTGCCTTCCTTGGGGACATCGCCCTTGATGAGGAGGACTTGAGGGCCTTCCAGGTGCAGCAGGCTGCGGATCTCAGACAGCGTGCCACCAGCAGGTCTTCCATCAAAGCTGCAGGTACACCCAGTACGGGCTGGCCCCTCTCTGTCCCAGAAATGGGTTCCAGAATTGGAAAAACAGGGAACCTCCTTGTTCCCAGCCAGGTCCTCCCAGGACAGAGGCCATGAGCTTCAACCTAGCATAAGGGCTTGTCTTCCCTTGGGATATCTTTATCCCTTCCCCAGAGCAGTGGCAAGTGTAGGCATACCCAGAAGCTAAGCACCCACATTGTTTTTATTTTTATTTAAGAATCTTTTTTTTTTAAATTAATTAATTAATTTATTTATTTTTGGCTGTGTTGGGTCTTCGTTTCTGTGCAAGGGCTTTCTCTAGTTGCGGCAAGCGGGGGCCACTCTTCATCGCAGTGCGCGGGCCTCTCACTGTTGCAGCCTCTCTTGTTGTGGAGCACAGGCTCCAGACACGCAGGCTCAGTAGTTGTGGCTCACGGACCTAGTTGCTCCGCGGCTTGTGGGATCTTCCCAGACCAGGACTCGAACCCGTGTCCCCTGCATTGGCAGGCAGATTCTCAACCACTGCGCCACCAGGGAAGCCCCCACCCACCTTGTTTTTTGCTTACAGTTTACAAAGTACTTTCAAAAGCATTGTCTAACTTGACTGTCCCCAGTCACCTTCACAGGTAGGTCAGGACAACTCCCACTTTACAGACACAGATCTTCCTCAACTTGTGATGGTGTCACATCCTGATAAAACCATCATAAGCTGAAAATATCTTAAGTCAAAAATACATTTAATACACCTAATCTACTGAACATCATAGCTCAGCCCAGGGTATCTTAAAGGTGCTCAGAACACTTAACACTAGCCTACTGTTGGGCAAAATCTTCTGACACAAAGCCCATTTTATAATAAAATGATGAATCCCTCACGTAATTATTGAATACTGTCCCGAAAGCGAAGAACGGAATGGTGGTCTGGGCACAGAATGGTTGTGAGCGTATGGGCTGTTTCCCGTCGTGATGGTGTGGCTGGCAGGGAGCTGCGGCTCACTGCCACTGCCCAGCATCTCAAGAGAGGATCACGCTGCCTATCACTAACCCAGGAAATTCAAAATTCGAAGTACGGTTTCTACTGAGTGTGTTATCACTTCCGTACTATCAAAACGTTGTAAGTAGAACCATCCGAAGTCAGAGACCATCTGTACGGAAACTAAGAGTCACAGAGGTAATGTGACATGCTTAAGGTCCCAAAGCTAGTCAGTGGCAAAACTGGGACAGGAGCCCAAGCCTTCTCACTCCAAATCCCAGGCTCTTCGCTGCACATCACAGTCCCTCCTGGCTTCCTCTCCTGCTCCCGCTTTGCAAAACTCTATGCATCCTTTAAAGCCCATCTCAAGAGCTTCTCTTGTGAAATCTTCCCTGATCTCATCCCCAAGTCCTGACCATGCCACCATTCGCTGTGCTCTTTCCTCTGGGCTTACACTGTTAGCATCTCACAAGTCGCACCACACTGCAATGATTTGTTTATATGTCTGTCTCCCCAGCTGGACTCAAAGCTCTTCAAGGTCAAGGGTGGGTCCAAGTACACCCCCCCCGCCCCCCCGCAGCGAGCCTGGCACTTGTGCATGTGTGAGGGAATGGGAGGGTTGAGGGCCTGGGCTGTCTTGGTTCTGTTCAGCCTTCTCACCGCTCTGGAATGTGGTCCTGCTCACAGGTAACCCTCCCATTGCCCAAGTGGGGGATTCTCACCTGGCCCCTGTTCTGGGCACACTCTGGTGGTGCCAGGCAGTTGTCCTGTCTGGCAGGAGGGAGGATCCTGGCATGGGCAGGCCATGGAGTAAAGGTCAAACTACCCCAGAGAGCAGCTGGCATTGGAGGGTGACCTGGTAGCCTGGTAACTAGCAAGGCTTACTTGACCTTAGTGGGGATGAGTAGACATGGGACAAGAGGAAAGTAGAATGGAGATTTGGATAACATGGACTTGCCACTAACCCACCATCTGACTTTGCGCAAATCTTGGGCTTTAGTTTCCTCATCTGTCAAATGTAGATAGCGACACTTGCCCAGTCCATCCAGAGAGCTACTGTGTCAAATGAGGACGTGTACTTGGGAATACTTAAAGAGGACATCAAGTTCTGTATGCTCCATAAATATGATGGTTTATTGGCTGAGACGGGACTGTTTCCTAGTCTCAGGTCCCCTGCAGGTCTGGGGCAACGAGTACACCGCTGTTCTCTTTTTCACTGACAGTCAGTTCTCTCTGTTCATGGTAGTTATGAATAGAGTTATAGAATAACCTTACAGTCATTCCATAAAGTCACTGCGAACACTGAACTAGCAAATTCTGAGCCGTTACTCCTAGGAGAAATACAGGGTTAGGTTCCTGCAAGCCTCTGGTCACATTTTCATCAACTCATTAATACGTAACCCAGTCTTATGTGTGTTTCTATTTAAAGACACCTTAATTAATATAGCATTGATTCACTAACGTTGAACTCATGGCCAACAGCACTGTAACTCATGCCTGAACAAAGCTTCTCTAACCCAGGTATTTTCTCCATAAGGTACATCCCAGCCCTCTTGCACTTGGGAACACTAGACAGCCCTTCAGCTCTACAGGGGGGTAAGGGGAGGCTCATTTTAAACAGCAAACTCACCGAGAAAAAGCACAAAATGCAAAAAATGTTGCACTAAATAGATTGTGAGAAAGATATTTACAGTATAAGCTGCAACAAGAAGGCAGCCTGTCGCCTTGTTCAGGCTCAGCTGGGATCATGCCTGTGGGTGACTGAAATTCTTCACTGCTCTGTGCATGACAGCAAGTGACCGTGAAAGAGCTGAGGGTATTGCTTTGGGGGTTACAAAGAAATTTTACTGAGTGGGCAAATACGGAATCCCTAGATAATGAGGGTCGGTTGTAATTTGCTTTCTCTTGCTCTTCATTCCCTTGCTACCAAATGCCTTCTTCTTTCAATTTCAGGAAACTCTTCCACCCTCAACTGTCAGAGCACTAGTGGGCAGCCGCAGAGGAAAAGTCACGGGAGATGGAGAAGCAGGTCCCGGAGCCGGAGGGCAGCAACGTCTAGACCAGAGCGCGTGTGGCCCGATGGGGTCATCCCCTTTGTCATTGGAGGGAACTTCACTGGTGAGCATGATGTCGGGCGTGTGGGGAGCAGTCTGCACCGTGGCCTGGCCTCAGGACAGCCCTGTCGTGCATGATGGTGTGAGTGGTACCTTCTGCCTGTCTGTCCAATGAATGGCTGACTCTTTAGCAATGGGTGGAAGTGGGCCCACCTGGACAACTGTGACAGCCTGGCCTCCCTTGTCCTGGCAGGCAGCCAGAGGGCAGTCTTCCGGCAGGCCATGAGGCACTGGGAGAAGCACACCTGTGTCACCTTCCTGGAGCGCACAGACGAGGACAGCTATATCGTGTTCACCTATCGACCCTGCGGGTGAGCAGGGGCCCCTGGGCACTGTACCCTCGGCCATCGCCCCAACCCATGTTCTGTCCTGAGCACTGCAGCTGTCCCATCTGGGCACGGCCCTGCGTCATCTGTCCCCTCCCGCCATGGGGCATCTCCCCAGGAGCTGCCCCGGATGTGGCTCAGACCCCAGCACACAGTCCGGGCATCCCGCACTCGGGTCCCTCCCCAGCCCCTCCGCTCCCTGGCCCCCCTGGCAGCCACACCCGACCCCTGAGTGGATGCACTCCCCCAGCTCGGGACCGCCCCCCTGAGCTGGCCCCGCCCTCCAGGTGCTGCTCCTACGTGGGCCGCCGTGGTGGGGGCCCCCAGGCCATCTCCATCGGCAAGAACTGTGACAAGTTCGGCATCGTGGTCCATGAACTGGGTCATGTCATCGGCTTCTGGCACGAACACACGCGGCCTGACCGAGACCGCCACGTCTCCATCGTGCGCGAGAACATCCAGCCAGGTACGCTCCTCTACCTGCCCCTCCAGGGCTCCTGGTCAGGGTGGGAGCTGCTCCCTCAAGCCATCGCCTTTGGTCAACTCAGCATTGTAGTCCCAGCCAGCTGGGTAGTCACAGCCCTGCCTGGGGTCCAGACCCTTCCCCTGCAGCATCTCCTCCGGGTCAGTAGCAGCTCAGGGACTGCAAATCAGTTGTCAGATGGGGAGCCAGGAGAGGTCCAGGTCCTGCACAAAGGGGCTGTCTGGAGCAGCCAGAACCCCCCTGGCCTTTAGGGGTGCAGGTGGGAAGGGGTTGGCCCATCTCCCATGCTGCCTCAGCCTTTCTCTTCCCTTTTACCCAGTCTCCTGCTCTTGGCCTATGCTGTCCTCCAAGGGTTTTTTCCTCTCTCCTTTCTCCCCACCGTGCTCTCTCTTCCCTCCCTTCCTGCTTCCTCCCTTTCTCCCCAGGCCTCCTCCACTCTTCACTGCTCTCATCTCCCTGTGGTTCTAGAAATGGGCACCTCCTTCCCATCTTCCCTTGAGCCTTCCCTCTAGCAAGTCCTCAACGCCCCCCCACCCCCCTGCTGGACAGACTCTTCTAGAGACCCGCCCCTCCCCCAGGCTTCCCCTGGCAGCTGCCTAGACCCTCAGGTAGGGGGGCACCTCTCAAGTGCAGGGAGGACCCGGTTCCCCACCTGAAAAGGTAGCACTGCATCCCTCACAGACCCGCCCGCTCCCACCTCCCCACACCCTTTTCCTGGTCTTCGCAGGGCAGGAGTATAACTTCCTGAAGATGGAGGTCCAGGAGGTGGAATCCCTGGGGGAGACCTATGATTTTGACAGTATCATGCACTATGCCCGGAACACATTCTCCAGGTGAGAGATGGGGCCCAGCCTCTTCTGGGGCAGCCCAGCCCTGCCCTCCGTAGGCCTCCCGCTTTGCACTAGCCTGCCCTGCTGGGGTCGTTGGCGAGGACAAGGGTGGGCCTCTGGGTGGCTGCGGCCCCCGAGCAGAGGACCCGTGGGTGCTGCCTGCCCTGCTGTCCTCTTCCACGGTGGGTGCATGGCAGGGCCGGGACTCACAGAGCCTGGGTTCTTCACCTAGTACTGGGCACACCTGGCCCGGGAGGCTGAAACCCAGCTGCTGTGCAGCCGCGTGGTGTGCTGTGGCCCCGGAACCGTATCCGCCCGAAGGAGCTGAGCTTTTCCCTCAACCCTCAGCCAAAGGGGGCGTGTCTCTCTGATGGGTCTACCTTTGCATAATTGGCTGACTGGTACAAAGTCTGGCTTCTGTCCTGGACCAGCCCCGCTCCCCAGCTCACCAGCACGTATACACCTACTCTTTATCCTGGGCCTAGGTTCCCAGAAATCACAGCCAGAGCCCCCAGAGGTAGTGGCCCAGCCTCCCCGTCCCAGCTTCTCCTTAGCAGAGTGTGGGAAACAGCCCCTCCTCCTCCTCTGCCTCCCCCCAGCACCCTAACTCGCACCCCCTCCTGGCCTTTCCCCTGCCTGGCTCTGTCCTCATCCTCTGTCTCTGCTCTCCCAGACCCTGGCCCTCCCCCTCTCCTCAGATGCTCCTTCTAGACCCACTCTTCCTGCCTCCAGACCTGAGGGAACAGAGACCAAGGAAGGGTGGTGAGGTCATCCCACCCACCACACCCACAGACCACCCCCTGTACATTTCCCACCACATCCCACCCCGCCTCCTGCTGAGTTCTACCCAGCTGGGTGTGAGTCAGGGGCCCTGGGGAGGTGGAGGGATGCCTGCTGCCCCTTCCTTCTGCTCCTCCCAGATGGAAACATCCAGGACCTAGCAGGCAGGAACTGAGGGGACAGGGGACACTGATGGATCAGGAGCTAGCGGGGCTGTCCCTGGGGTCTGGTCTGGCCACGGTGGAGCCTGCCCTTTGGCCTTGTCCCAGGTCCCATCAGGAGTAGCCCGTGCCAGCAGGACGAAGTGTTGGCCCTGGGTAGTCCTGGGAGAGGTGTAGTCAGGGCTGAATCAGCACAGGGGGCCTCAGAAGCAGGGCCGGGCAGGGCTGAGACATGACTGACGAGGGGTCTGGAGCTCTCCCGGGGCTGGGAGTTGGGCCAGACTGAGCCGGAGCACCGGTGTGTCCCCAGGGCCTCCTAGGTCCATGTCCCCGACCTCCCAAAGTGTTCCTGGGCTCCCCCAGGCCCTGTGGTATGGCTGCCATGGAGCAGGGTGGCTGGTGGTCAGAGGGCAGTGTAATGACAGGGTGAGATGTCTCCACCCATCCCTGACCCTGCTGAGGAATGTCTGGGCTCTTGCGGGCTCGTGACCTTCGGTGCGCGCATGCCAGCCACCCTCCTTCCCGTCAGACTCTCACCCAGGCTGGTCTTCTCCTCCTCAGGGGCATCTTCCTGGACACCATCGTTCCCAAGTACGAGGTGAATGGGGTGAAGCCTCCCATCGGCCAGAGGACCCGGCTCAGCAAGGGGGACATTGCCCAGGCCCGCAAGCTCTACAAGTGCCCAGGTCGGGGCAGGGGTGGGGACAGGCCAGGGTGGGGTGGAGGGCAGGCCCTGGGGCCAAGAAGGTTGAGGCTGTGAGACTTAGAAAAGGCTGAGGCTGTCTGGCGTCGGGGGAGGGGGCACCCAGGGAGGGGGAGTGTTCAAGTTACAGACCCAAACTGGGGCTTGGATCAGGTGGGGAGATGCTGAGCCACCCATCTTCTGAGGGTGAGAGTGAGGGACAGTGGGAGCAGAAAATGGGGGGCGCAGAGCGATTCTCAGTGAGTGAGAGGGAGTGAGGCCCTCCGAAGGAGCTTGACCTTAACTCTGGAACCCATGTTGCCTTGACAGCAGGGCATCCTGCAGCACTAGGTAGAACGGAAAGGAGAAGGGATGGATCTTAAGGGGACGGGGCCATCCCAGACTCTCTCCTCTCCCCCAAAGGATGCCAGGGCTCAGGGCAGGGAAGCCAGAAAGTTGGGGGGATTGGGCACCTGCAGCCAGCAACCCAATCATTTCCTTTCCTCGACAGCTTGCGGAGAGACCCTACAAGATAGCACGGGCAACTTCTCCTCCCCCGAGTACCCCAACGGCTACTCCGCCCACATGCACTGCGTATGGCGCATCTCAGTCACACCTGGGGAGAAGGTAACTGAGCATCCTCTCCTCTGCCAGGACCCCTGAGTAGGAGAGCTTAGTCCATGTGGCTGTGAGTGACCTACCTGGGGAAGGTAAACTCATTCACCCTGCAGGATGAGGAGAGGCTTCTAGTAGTTGTATATAAATGCTAACTTGTGAATAGCATTTACTACGCGCCAGACATTTTTCTAAGTGCTTCTCAGATCCATTCGCAGGCTTTTCATGTGGAGCCTGGACCTCTCACCCACCCCTGGACCTTCCATGTCCTTCATATTTTTATTGCTCCCAAGAGTCAGCTTTAAGGCTTTATTTCCCTTGATTGGAACTGGGTTCTTAATGTCCTAGTGCAACCTTGAGCTGGGTTAGATTTTATTACCGGTTGCATTGCTCATTCCAACAGCTCTCAAGATCATTTTGAATCAGAATTCCACCATCCGGCAGGTAGCCGTCCTCACTCTGCCATGAGCTCATTTGATAAGCATGTCTTCTGGGTGTTCCGAACCTGGCCTTCGATCAAAATCTTGAACAGGACATGAATTAAAGCAGATCTAAGATCTCCCTCTGAATTGACATCGACCCAGTAATCTGCAGGCTTTGGGCAAAGCTATTCCACTGGCTATGACTATGCTAAATGTCATTACCAGCCAGCCACCGGTCACCACCTTATTGACCAACCACCATATGAGCTGCTTCTGAGACCAGACCTTTGTTGTCTTTATGTCTCTGGCACAGGAAGTGATTAATAAATGCCGAATACATGGATGAATTGCCTTACCAAAACAAATCCACTGTTTCACCAGTTGGTAAATCCCCTTTTAAAAAAGAAGTGAGATTTGTCTGATGTACCTTGTTTCAAGTGAACCCAAAAGTAGTCAAGTGTTTCTTTTCTAAATGGTCATAGACCATCTGTTTAGTTGGGGATCACCACTGAACTCAGTGGTTTGCAATTCCCAGAATTCACTCCACACCCCCTTCCCAACACACGCATGTGCATGCACACATGCATACAAACCCCTTTTGAAAACTGGGAAAGATTTTGTTCTGAGTTCTCAAGATTACAGACACTGCTCACATCTGCAAGTTATTTGAATGTCCTCTGATGTCATTTTTGAGTCTAGAGGCAAAAGCCAATTTAAAGAGGCGCTCGCTGACTCTCCTTCTGTATTATTGAGCTTCTGTTTCCTTTCCAAACGATGCTGCTTTTATTTTTTATAATTTGAAGATCATCCTCCCTTACGACAGACTTTTATTGAGAGCTGAGTAATTCCCTATCTCCCTTGGTTAACTTTCTAGCAGCTTCCCTCAAAAGTGAACCCACCCCTTCCTTGTTCTTGTTCTGAATCTAAGTTAAAAGTTGCATCCTTTTCACTGTCTTGTAGTGACCTTGCCCTGGTTTCCTCCATTCCTCTGCTGAGGGTTTCCAGCCTTTGGAAATCTCACCGCAGATAACAATAATAATAATAACAACTAATGATCATTGAGCATATGATTGGCCAGGCATGTGTTAAATCTCTGTGTCATGTCTTTTAGCACAACGTTATAGGCTGGGTGCTAATGTTAGCCTCATTTTGTATATGAGAAAACAAACTTGGAAAAAGTAACTTGCCCTAGATCTCATAGATCCTGGATTATGGCATAAAAGTCTGTGATTGAAATACCGTGTGAATTCCAAAGCCTTGTCCCATTCCAACAACTAAGTGCCCTTTGGCAACTTGTGTGGCCACTAGGTGCCCAGTGCTGGGCCCAGCCCTGGGGATGGACAGGTGCACGAGACAGTTCGCGGCCCCACGGAGCACAGAGGAGGGTAGAGCATCACTCTCTTTCCCGTTCAGGAGGTTTGCTCAGTTGGCAGGCATATGGCAACTTGGTCAGGACCCTCTTCTTTCCTTGCTTTGCGGGCTGGCATGGGCTGGCCCTAGTCTCTAGAGAGCACACGGCCTTGCCTTAGGAGCCTCTCTGTGCCTGGGACCTGCTCCCTTCATAGCTCCCACAAGACTCCCCATCCTTTTTCAGAGACCTGCCCGGAGCTCCAGGGAGAGAAGTGGGCTACGGATAAAAATTCCAGATTAACCAATGCATGATTGTAGAAATGCAAAAAGTAAAACCCACCCATGGTCCTGGTTGAAATTGTAGAGTTGTAACTGAACCAAAGATGGAACCCTGGGGGACAGAAACATTTAAAGGCTGGGGAGGCAGAAGAGGATGGTACCATCAAGTTGGCATGGCCACTTTTTGTCACTTACCAATTATGTGCCAAAGTATTGGCATCTTACGTGCATGATCTCATTATTCCTCACAACCGTTTCATGACGTAGGTACTGTCATCCCTACTGGAGAGTGGAGGGAATTGAGGCTTAAAGTGCAGGAGTAGGTCTGGCCAGGTTTGCTCAGGTAACGATGGTGGAACCAGCATTCAGTTCTAGGACTATCTGACTCCAAAGTCTACTCTTTCAACAGTAAACCTTAAATAAATCCACGTGTGTTAGCGGATGGACTTTGACATCTGTTTGGCTCCTGAGAGGTTGTTTTTCACTTGCCTCCCAGTTCTCAGCTTATTGCCAGACATGCAAGTGATATGTAAAACTTATCTCGTACAATGTGCGAGTCGTAGGGATGTCAAACGAGAAAGAGCCACTTTGGAGGACTTCTTGGAGGATCCTCAAGTCTTTACACTGCACGTAATTAGCAACTGCCCTGAAGGGGATTTACAGTGTTTCCCAAGCAACGAAGGGAACTCCTTTATGAGCAGGAAAGCGGTTTCAGGAGGAGACCATAGTCAAATGTTGCAGAGGAGCCAGGAAGATAAGAACTTAAAATGCTTTTGGATTTGGCCGTATCCACCCTCATTCCCATCAAGGTCCAACCCAAATTCTGCCTCCTCCCATCCCCCAGCTGGGCAGAGACGACCCCTCCCATCCCTCCTCTGCAAGGCCTGGGCTGGGTCCTCCCTTAAGTCCCTCTTCTCAGGCACCGAAGGGCGTAGAGCTCTGAGCATGGAGGGAAAGTTGATGCTCATTCTTTGCACAGCCGTTGGGCAAAATTGATCGGTAGGCCTGGGGAGGCCACACGGAATGGAGGTTAAGGGTATAAGTTTAAGATCCAGAGTGCCTGGGTTTGACTCCCAGCTGTGCTCTTTACTGGATGTATGATCTTGGGGAAGTTGCTTACCCTCTCTGTGCCTTTGTTTCCCCATTTGTAAAATGAGCCTGGTGATAGTACCTCCCTCATGGGGTTGATACGAGGATTAAGCAAGTTCATGTACATTAAGTGCTTAGGGCACTGCCTGGAACATAGCAGGAATTCAATCAATGTTAGCTGCTAGTATCATTCTCCGGTCCTGATCTGTGAAATGAGTGAGCCCTGGTCAACTTCCCCGGGTACCTCATTTGCCTCCCTCTATTTCCTGCATTCTGATCCGGACCGTCCTGTGAACCCAATATCAAACTATCTAAGCAAATTCAACTCCAGGAGTGAAATTAGTGTTTATCAAGTGGCATACACTGTCGTATGGATGTGTGACACGTATGTATTGGTACCCGTGTCAGACAAGGTCGTAAATTTTACATGTATTAATTTAATTCCCCTAAGTCCTATGAGGCTGGTACTATTACCGTTACCATCTTACAGATAAGGAAACAGAGGCCCAGAGGAGTTAAATGAGGCCTAAGATGTGACTGTAAGCCAGACAACAGGTCCCCCAGGGTTGGCGTGTTCTCCCAACTCCTCCCTGAGAGCACCCAAGAAGCATGAGGAATACTTCCCACACGCAGGGTGCACCTGGGGACTCTGTACCTGTATCTCATTTACCCCCGACTCCCCAGCGGAGTCGTTATGGTCACCTCCATTTTTCGGACAGAGACAGCGAGGCACAAAGTCACCAGCCAGGAAGTGGCAGAGCTGGCCCAGTTTTTCTTGGCAAAGGGCAGTGCCCCTGCCACCGGCGCACAGCTGTTTCCACACGACAGAAGTTGTTACAACTCTTAATTAGACACCTCCGGTCTCAGTATAGCCGTGGCTGCGCCTCCCTGTAGGATGCCCCTGACTGCTCGCCCAGGTCTGTTCCTTCCACGTGAGGTGGCCTCTGCTTCCTCCTGCCTGTGGCAGGTCTTGGGTGAGCCCCGTGGGGCTCTGCCGGCTGGGCACGGTTTCTTCTTCAGAGGCCTGAATCCATCCCCCCTGGACAGAGTCACAGTTGTTTCCGGGGAGGGAGGGAAAGTGGCTGCCGTTCTCAGGGCTGCTTGCTGAGTGAAATGGATTGGCAGGCCCAAGGAGGCCACGTGGAGTAGGGGTTAAGGGTGTAAGTTTAGGAGTCAGGGAGCCCTCACTCGGCCCTCTGCATTCCTTCTTCCGCCCAGCAGCTCTTCGAAAGATATTTTTGTTGTTTGCTAGATATAAAGATAACAGATGCATGTTGTAAACATTTTGAGCAATATAGGAGTGCGTACGGTAAAAAGTGAATTTTCTCCCCTTGATCGTCCTCCAGATCCCACTCCACAGAGACAACTAAGCATTGGTAACACTTGGGATGTCCTTCCAGACCCTTCTAGTGTGGGGGTGTGGGGGTGGGGTGGCCTTCTGTAACTTGCCTTTCACTCAACAATAAATCACAGTCATCGTTCCACGTCAGCACATATAGATCTACCTCAGTCACTTTCGTGGTTGCTTGGCATCCTGTCATCTTGACTGCCCTTAATTTAATTATTTAATCATCCCCTCAGGTCTCCTGATGGATGCCGATTTAAGTTTTGCCAAGCTTTCACTACTACCAAAATAAATACCTTGAAACTTAAATCTTTATACACTTGGGCAAGTATATTAGAATAGATTCCAAAAAGCAAAATTCTATTCAAGAAATATTTATTAAACAACTATTATGTGCCATGCACCGAGGATTCCATAGTGAATTAAACTTCCTCTGTGGTCATATGTGGTCTTTTCTAAAAAGGTAAAATATTGGGTCATAAGACACTGGCTCTATAGCAAGAGTTAGAACAGATTTTCAACTTCAGTTTTTCAAAATGCCAGGACTTGTATTTTTATAATAATAATAATAATACTCCCAATGATGATTAATCATCGAGAGTAATATAGTGCAGTTTTCGGGGGCTCCCTGGCAGCCTAGTGGTTAGGATTCCGGGCTTTCAGTGCCGAGGCCCAGGTTCAGTCCCTGGTTGGGGAACTGAGATCCTGTAAGCCATGCGGCGTGGCCAAAAAACAAAAAAGAAGTAATATAGTGTACTTTTCGTGTTTTTTTAATTTTTATTTATTTTTTGGCTGTGTTGGGTCTCTGGTGCTGCACGTGGGCTTTTGCTAGTTGCGACGAGCGGGGGCTACTCTTCCTTGCGGTGTGCGGGTTTCTCATTACGGTGGCTTCCCTTGTTGCAGAGCATAGGTTCTAGGCGCACAGGCTTCAGTAGTTGCAGCACTCAGGCTCAGTAGTTGTGGTACGCGGGCTTAGTTGCTCCACAGCATGTGGGATCTTCCCAGACCAGGGATCGAACCTGTGTCCCCTGCATTGGCAGGCGGATTCTTAACCACTGCGCCACCAGGGAAGTCCCCTGTAGTGCACTTTTCAAAACGTGATCTCACTCGATTACATCTCAGAGTAACAAAATTAATGAAAGCTCCCCCAAACACAAACATATTTAAACTCATGTGTGAATCAAAAGAAAATATGAAAGATTGGACCATGGGTTCCAAGCTAGGTCAGAAGAAATGTAAGTACACGGGGGTGAAAGGCAGTGAAAGTACAACAGGCTCAGTAGATTGAAGGTTGCAGTGAACTGGAAGGATCGTTGAGCTCTGTGTACAGAGGGAGTGAGCAAGGAAAGATTGGGGCACATGGATGTAGAGTGGGGTCCTTGGATTTGACATTATGGATGATAACAAGGTCCAGGGCATGATGTGCTGGCTGAGAAGGGGCAGAGAGAGGGTGAGAGAGGAGGTTAGGGAATGCAAAGGTCAGGAAATGGCAAGGATAGTGCAGGTGGATATTGAAAACACCAAGAAGGAACTTCCCTGGTGGCGCAGTGGTTAAGAATCCACCTGCCAATGCAGGGGACATGGGTTTGAGCCCTGCTCCAGGAAGATCCCACATGCCGCAGAGCAACTAAGCCCGTGTGCCACAACTACTGAGCTGTGCTCTAGAGCCCACGAGCCACAACTACTGAGCCCATGTGCCACAGCTACTGAAGCCTGCACGCCTAGAGCCCGTGCTCCGCAACAAGAGAAGCCACCGCAACGAGAAGCCCAAGCACCACAAAAAAGAGTAGGCCCCGCTCGCCGCAACTAGAGAAAGCCCGCGCGCAGCAACAAAGACCCAATGCAACCAAAAATAAATAAATAAAATAAAATAAAAAAGTAAAATTAAAAAAAAAAGAAAACACCAAGAATTCTGACGGGGTCGGTGCTAAAGTGACCATGAGCCGGGAGCTCTTCCTTGACCAGTGGTTTTCATTCTGGCCTCTACTCTGTCTGCCTCTAACACTGCAGTGAGCCACAGGGGAGATGGACACCCTTGTCCCCTTCTCCAGCGGGGAACCCAGCTAGCACCTAACAGGTGGGCCCCTTGGGCCTTCTCATGCCCACTGCACACTCCTCGCAGATGGGGGTGCCATTCTCTGGAGTCCCTGCTTGTTGGACTCTGAACATACAGCAGGCTTCAGGGCTCACTCCGGAAACTACTAAGGAAGCAGTTTCCCTCCTAGTAAGGGTGCTTCTCTACCTGTTCATATGCCCCCCTGCTGGGGAGACTTGGTACTTACCGAGGTATCAAACGTTCCTCCAGTATTAGGTGAACGTTTGACGAGTTCAAGGGCTGAAATAAGTTTATGTGAAGGAGGTCCTTAGGGCAGTATCTGTACCTATGTATTGCTGTGTTAGGGTGAGATGCTCTTTCCTCATTTTATGCACCATTTTATGCAGAGGCAAGATTCAAACCCAGGCTCGTATGACTGGAATCTGAGTTTTTCACTAGGTGCTTTTCATGCATATGTCTTATTCTTCTAAGTCCTAAGCTCCTTGACAGGGACGTATCTTTTTTTCTTTTTCTTTTATTATTTATTTATTTTTGGCTGCGTCAGGTCTTTGTTGCTGCGTGCAGGCTTTCTCTAGTTGCGGCGAGCGGGGGCGCCTCTTTGTTGAGGTGTGCAGGCTTCTTGTTGCGGTGGCTTCTCTTGTTGTGGAACACGGGCTCTAGGCGCGTGGGTTTCAGTAGTTGCGGCACACAGGTTCAGTAGTTGTGGCTCGTGGGCTGTAGAGCTCAGGCTGAGTAGTTGTGGCGCACGGGCTTAGTTGCTCTGCGGCATGTGGGATCTTCCCGGATGAGGGCTCGAACCCGTGTCCCCTGCATTGGCAGGCAGATTCTTAACCACTGCGCCACCAGGGAAGCCCTTTGTTTTTTTTTAACTGAAGTATAGTTGAGTGTCTTAAACCCATTCTTGGGAGGCATGCAGACCTGATACTCCCTTCAGCGGTTAGCACGAGCCCTGCCTAGAACCAGCACTCAGTAAATGCGCGATGATGGGTAACTCAGGCCTTCTTCCCTCTGCTCGTCCTCTCTGGACCCTTCATTCCCGTTCAGACCGCCCCCTGCCCCCAGTCCCACATGCCTCCCTGGGCCCTTCCTCTCACCAAGGAGACCTCTTCCCTCTAAAGATGCTGTAATTTATATCATTTAAGTTGACCATGAAGAGAGCTGGGTTTGTTTAACCCTAAGCAACGGCTCCTTGCTAAGGAGATCAGTAACATGAGACCCCAGGTCTCAGACATACTTGCAACGAGGCTGTGCATTTTCAGTGAGGCCTGGCTTGGGGTATCTGGGAAGAATGCTGACTAGAACTGGCAGATGGCTGTGGACGAGGGACACTTCTGTGCCAGGAGCTCCTTTCTGGAACACTTAACTATTTATAACCCATGGCAAACAGCCTCACGAGGCAGGCAGCGGTCATGGGGCTGGTGGGCGAGACCGGCGGGCGATGTGTGGGCAGCGGTGTCACCTTCTTCCTCCCCCATTTCCCCAGATCATCCTGAACTTCACGTCCATGGACCTGTACCGCAGCCGCCTGTGCTGGTACGACTACGTGGAGGTCCGAGACGGCTTCTGGAGGAAGGCGCCCCTCCGAGGTACCGGCACAGCCCCGCCTTACCTCCTCCACAGCTGCGTCCTTCTTAGAACTACTCACATGACACGCTGTGAATCCTCCCCCCAACACTAGCACTTGGCTACGGGCAGCACCCTAGCATGGGAACCAGGGGTCCTGGTATAGTCAGTGCTGCAGCTTCATCACTAAATGTGTGACTTTGGGCAAGTCTCTTCCCCAGTCTGGACCTCAAGGTCCTCAGTATGGGCTTCCAGGCCTCCCTCAGAGGGTGGCTGTCGGTGTATAGGTGTGGGCAATCACACAGGGTGACAGAGGGAGACGGACAGGCCTGTCCTCTCAGCTCCAGGCTCTCTTCCTCATCTGGGCAATTTCAGAGGCTCTGTTTTCTGTCTGCGAGATGTGGCCTGAGGGTGCCCACAGTGCAGCCTGGTGCACCACAGAGACCTACATTCCTGGCACGGTCGCCCAAACCTGTTTGCACAGGGTGCCTTGTCTCGGGGGTAGGGGAGTGGGTAAGTGGGGGATGGATGGGTCAGAACCACAGGACAGAAGATGCTGTAATGGACACAGAGTTAGAGCCTGAGGAGCTACATGAATTCTTCTTCGATCTGGATGTGAGCCTAAGTAGCTCAGGACCGCTCATTGGCGTTAGAACTTTGTCTCACAGCCCAGCCTCTGCCTGAAGCAGGCTGACGAATCCTCGCTCACCATCTCTTTTTTCCCCCAGTTTCTGATGTTCGAATATTTATTAGTCACCCGAAGCAGCTGTCATTACGACACTTCTTGCTACAGAAGAGTTAGCATTTCCAAGATTGCTGTTTCTTTCTTTTTTTTTTTGCAGTTTCTTTTTCATAACTTACATTCCTAGGCCAGCAGCCTCTGTCCATTGCTGTAAGTTGGGAAACACCCATATTATTACGAACACACACATCAGCCCTAGTCAATTCTTGACTACAAAGAATTCCACAGATGGCCAGCCTCGTCCACTTATGTGGATTCTTGTCAGGTTTTATTTCAAAGAGGACATTTTCTCACCCAGTCCCCGGATTCTGGGATTTATTTGGGGTCCCATGGCATGCCCTGCATTTGAGCAAAAGAAAACTGTTGCTTGTTTTTGGTTATTACTTGTTTGCATGGAGAGCAAATAAGAAGGGATAAGTAGTGATGATAATGCTCTTTTTAAAAAGTAAATAAAACACAGATACTGTTGGCTAAGGTGAGGAGTCACCGTTCCTCCCAGAAACAGACTCCTATCCTTTCCCTCAAGGGCAGGAAATCTTCTAGAGTGGACTCTGGCCCTTCAAGGCCAAACTGGACCTTGGACCAGATGCAGGCCAACTTGAATGTGTGTCAAGTGCAGACCAGGGCCAGAGCCCCTGAGCCCCTCAGAGAGGTGGGGAGGGCTTCCTGGAGGTGTAGCCCTGGTGCGGGAAGGGAGAGGGCCTTGCTTTGGGCCTCACTGCCCCCTGTCCACGCCGTCTGTCCAGGCCGCTTCTGCGGGGGCAAACTCCCGGAGCCCATTGTCTCCACCGACAGCCGCCTCTGGGTTGAATTCCGCAGCAGCAGCAACTGGGTCGGGAAAGGCTTCTTTGCGGTCTATGAAGGTACCGAGGCAGGGGGACGGGGGAGTCAGAGGTGGGGTCCCTGGGCACCCTAGAACCACTCCCTCCTGGCACCCCAGAGGCAAGGCCGAGGGCCCGTGAAGGAGGAAGTAGAGATCCCACTGGGACTGGCCAGGGCTAGGGGCACTGGGAAGCTGGGAATGTGGGTGGGCAGGGCTAGAAGAGGGGGTAGAGGGGCTCTCGAACATTGCAGAGCATTCTGACCGACATCCTCTTTTTCCCAACTCGTCCCCTGTCCCCAAAGCCATCTGTGGGGGAGATGTGAAAAAGGACAACGGCCACATCCAGTCGCCCAATTACCCAGACGACTACCGGCCCAGCAAAGTCTGCATCTGGAGGATCCAGGTGTCCGAGGGCTTCCATGTGGGCCTCACCTTCCAGTCCTTTGAGGTGGGTCAGAGACCCCCAGGACGGCCCACCTCCTGCGGGCTTCCGGGGCTTGGGTCTGGGCCGCCAGGCCTCCTCCTGCTGACGGAGCCCCCGACCCCCAGATTGAGCGCCATGACAGCTGCGCCTATGACTATCTGGAAGTGCGCGACGGACACAGCGAGAGCAGCACGCTCATCGGGCGCTACTGCGGCTATGAGAAGCCGGACGACATCAAGAGCACGTCCAGCCGCCTCTGGCTCAAGTTCGTCTCTGATGGGTCCATTAACAAAGCTGGCTTCGCCGTCAACTTTTTCAAAGGTGCCTCCTTCCCCGCACCCCTACCCCGGCCCACTCCTGTGGCCAACCCACCTCCTTTGTTCCTTCTTTTTATTTTTTAAATTTTATTTGATTGAAGTAAGAACACTTAGCGTGAGGTCTACACTCGGAGCACATCTAAGTGTACAAACCAGTATTGCCGACCAAGGCACAGTGCTGTGCAGATCTCCTTGCTTGACGGAAACTTTATGCCCGCTGATTCATAACTCCCCCCCCCCTCCCCCAGCCCTGGGCACCCATCATTCCACTCTTCAGTTTTATGAATTGGGCTATTTTAGATACCTCATGTGAGTGGAATCATGCAGAATTTGACTTTTGGGGACTGGCTTATTTTACTTAAAATAATGTCCTGAAGGTTCATCCGTGTTATCGCATATGGCAGAGTTTCCTTCTTTTTTAGGGCTGAATAGTATTCCACTGTGTGTCTGAACCACATTTCCTTTAGTCTCATCCGTGGATGGACACCTTGGCTATTGTGAATGGTGCTGCCATGGCTTCATTCGTTCCTCATTCACTCACTCAACACACTGTGAGGGATTCGTAGACCCTGGCGCCCTGCCCTTGAATTTATGGCCTAACTGGGCAGAAAAGGTCCCACTGAAAAACTACATACCTCACTGAGTAAATGACAAACGTAGGTAAAAGTAGCTGACACACGGTAGGTGGTCGACAGAGAATCGACATAACAATTCAGGAGTTGCCAAAAGTTTGTACTGAAGGAATGTTGGTGAGATGTGCAGGCAGAAAGTACCGTAGGAGCTCAGGGAGGAGACAAGGCAGCGTGGACGTTTTATCGGCGTGACCCTGGGCATTGAGGGTGTTCTGCCCAAGCCTCATTTCCTCGTCTGTAATCTGGGCACAGTTACAGCCCCTCCATCACAGGCTTCATGTAGGGATTGAAGCAGAGGTGAAAGAATGGTACTCAGCCGGGGATGGCGCATGAGAGGCCCCAGTGAATGGTGGTGGCCACCAGCCCAGCCAGTGTGGTCAGAAGGAAGGCTCCATGGGTCCACCTGTCCCCTCCTTCAGGGAACTGTCCCTTTGGGGTTGTCACAGACAGGATCCCCTGGGGACCGGGTGGGGTTCTGAGCAGGTCACAGCTGACTTCGTCCCCCTGGAATGGGACTGGGGGTGGTCCTAGCAGCCTGAGGGATCCTGGACTTGACTCCCAAGCAGAGGGCAGGAGGAGGGACCCAGGCCCCGGACTGGGAGTCACTGACACCCTTTCCTTACGACCGCAGAGGTGGACGAGTGCTCTCGGCCCAACCGCGGGGGCTGTGAGCAGCGGTGTCTCAACACCCTGGGCAGTTACAAGTGCAGCTGCGACCCTGGGTATGAGCTGGCCCCTGACAAGCGCCGCTGCGAGGGTAAGTGCCCCCGGGCTGCCCAGGACCCTGTTCCCTCTCCCACCCCAAACCCTCCAGCCCGGGTCTCTTCTGCCCTTGCACAGACCCCTTTCCAGAAAAACGAGGATTCCCTGGCACTTTGGTCACTACTCATGGGTAAGGAATACATTGTCTCTTTCAATCCCCCGGAACACACTGTGACCAGGTGTGATGTACTCTGGTTTGGTTTTCATTCTTGTTCTTCTTTTTAAATGCTGATCTTGATTGATTTCATCACCCAGCAGAAGGTCACGATCCACAGTTTGGAAACCACTGTTCTTAGACAGGCACTGAGTTCCAGCCTCTCATTATAAATGTTCCCAGGAGGTAGTGAAACGCTCTCTGACTGTCTCCATCTCAGCCTGATCTTGCTGCCGGGCTTCTCTCCACTCACCTCTGAGCAGCTCCCTCTCCCTCCGTGCCTCCCAGTCCCTGCCCCCTGGTCCTCCCTGCCTCCCTCCCAGCACCCCCTGCCCACTGGTACTGCCTTTCTGGAGCCCCTCACCCCACCCCCCACCTCTAAGCAGACACCTGGCCTGTTCTCTCGCAGAGAAAATTGAAGTGACCACACAACTCCTCCTACTCTGAAGACACCCCCCCTCCCCTGCCTCCTTCCCCATAGAGACCACACACCAGCCCCCCAGGCTGGGGGAACCCACAAACCCACTCCTCCTCCTTCATGCACCCCAGCCTGTGTCCATGCCCTTCTCTAGAGCCGGGACTCCTGGTGGGTGACGCCACCTCCCTTGTCCCCCCAGCTGCCTGTGGTGGATTCCTCACCAAGCTCAATGGCTCCATCACTAGCCCGGGCTGGCCCAAGGAGTACCCCCCTAACAAAAACTGCATCTGGCAGCTGGTGGCGCCCACCCAGTACCGCATCTCCCTGCAGTTTGACTTCTTCGAGACCGAGGGCAATGATGTAAGTGCCCGCCTGGGGCTGAGGAGACGCAGGGAGGTCTGAGGCGTGCGAGCTCAGCCTGGTGCCTGCTTCCTACCCTCCGAAAGAAATACTCCAGGAATGTAGAGGCAGTGTGTGTGTGGGGGGGGGTTCAGAGGAAGCAGGGGAGGCTCAGGGAGGAGGGCCTTGAAGGCCAGGGAGCACGTGGCACATGGGAATGAAGGACGTGGAGTCCAGAAGCCTGTGGGGAGAGGCAGGGCTGGGGGCTTGTGTGGGGAGCACAAGAGGAACTGATGGGGTGGGGTGGCAAAGCAGGTAACTAAAGGCGAAAGGACCCACGGAACAGGGAGCCTCCTCAGGCGCAGGTGGTCAGGAGAGGCTTCCTGGAGGAGGTGGGCCTGGAGCTGCGCTGCCCCACAGGTGTGCAAGTACGACTTCGTGGAGGTGCGCAGCGGACTCACGGCCGACTCCAAGCTGCACGGCAAGTTCTGTGGCTCCGAGAAGCCCGAGGTCATCACCTCCCAGTACAACAACATGCGTGTGGAGTTCAAGTCCGACAACACAGTCTCCAAAAAGGGCTTCAAGGCCCACTTCTTCTCAGGTAACCCCGGACTCCCCAGCTCCGAGCCCCGCATCCCTTTCTTCCTGCCGCTGCGCCCCTGTACTCTGCAGCCCCTCTGGTGCCGGGCAGCAGGGTCTGTCCCCTGCTCCCCCCACTGGCCCTCCACCACCAGGACAGCCCTCCCTGCCTGAACCCCGCTATTCCTGAGCCCTCAAGACTGTATGGGAGCCGACCTGAGGCCGGGCAGGACATAGGCCTGCAGAAAGGAAGGGAGAGGGCGCTCCAGGCCTCAGGGGCCGCAAGCCAAGACCCGAGGGAGGTCAGGCCCTGGGAGCAGGGAGTGCAGTGAGGCCGGAGGCTGCCGCATGCAGAAGAGGAGGGTGTTTGCATTGGACTGTGGGGCAGGTTATCCGGCAGCGGTTGACTCTTTAATCAGAACCAGCACACACCAAATGGGGTCATGCCGGGGCCTTCAGAAGTGATAAGGAGCCTCCCTTCCCTCAACCCCAAAGCCTTCCCACTCCCCCAAGGCCCACGGTGGGGGACTCAGATCCAACCAGCACATGTCTGTTGACAGCTGCCCCATGTAAGGCTAGGGGTCAAGTCCCTTTAAGGGCCCCATCTCCAGGCAGACAGGAGGCCATGGGCTGGCTGGAGCAGACAGTTTGTCGGGGAGCAACCCAGGGGTCCTCATCCCCAGCACGCCTGGTGGACCAGGCATGGGCGGCGGGAAGCCCAGAAACCTCCGAGCGGGTCCACGCTGCCTTCCTTCTCCCCTCCTTTGCCCAGGGTCCTGCATCCTCAAGCCCCCTATGTGGCCGCCCTGCACCCTCACCTGCCCCGCTGGATGCCATGCACTGCCCCTGTGCACTGGTTCCCTGCTTGGTACTGCCAGCCACCCCGCTCTGCTTACAGTGCCTCACAGCCCCTGCCCCACTGCTGGCTGAGACCCTTGCAATGCGACTCCCTCTCTTCCCTGGGCCCACCTGGAACCCGTGTGAGGTGCTCACCAGAGGGCTGAGGGGACGTAACATCCACTCAGGGATGGGCTCGGCCCTGGGGAAACCATTACCTGCTTACTCTTGTCTCTTCCTGCCCTTCTGTTGCTCCAGTCTTGGTAGGGGGGCGGGGCGGAGGGAGACCAGCACCGCATCTGTCAGACCTAGAGCCCAGGGCTCTCCACCCACGGTTACTGCCCTGCCCTGGCCCGACACTGCTACCCTCAGCCCACCCTCAGTTCTGCACAGACGCGCGCGCACACACATGCACACACACACCTGCACACGCACACTTGCACTGCCCCTTCTCACAAGAAACCTGCAGAGGACCCTCACCGCTGGGCATCAAGGTTCAGCCCTCAGGGTCCAGGGCATCTGCCTCTGACCCCCCAGGAGGGGGGCTATTTGGACTTTTGGGACACCCAGCGAGGAGACCATAAGGCAAGAAGAAGAGAGAGCCTGAAGACCTTCAGTGTGACCCCAGCCACCTTCCGGGGCATTGGGCACTGGAGGGTGAGTGCCATCTCCTTGTCCCAGCCCGTGTCCACTCCCTGCTCCTGCCCCTTCTGCAACCTGCATCCCTGGCTCCCAGGAGAGGCTGCCCCCGACCATGGCAGAGCCCCTCCCCGGGCACTAAAGCAGCCCTTTCTCAGGGCTCACAGCGCTCAATACCGCACTCAGCACTCACTCACCCACTCACTCGCTCATTGGGCAAGTATTCCTTTTACCCCTACAGTATGCCAGGCACTGTACTCGGTTTTTGGGGTGCAAATACGAGGAAGGCATGGGGGTCAATTTCAGGACGATCTTTGCTCATTCCGTGAGCTGGAACTCCTGAAGCTCCCAGCATAGTCATCAGTGAGTTACTCGGTGAAACCCCAGGATGGGTTGTAGGGTGCCCATCACCCCACATTCTCACAGGGCTTGTGCACAGGCAGCTTCCACAGGGCCCTCTGTCAGGGTCCCTCACGATGCTCTAACTGAGGAGACCTGGGGAAGGACTTGGGGACTCCACCTCTTGACCTTGGGTTGTTTGGGTCCCACGGGGTCTGGCTCACGTGAGAGTGAATTGGAGAAGCAGGGCCATCTGGGAGCCAGTGCTCCAGCCCTTGGGCCCCTCTCCCAAGGGAGACCCGGAACAGGGCCGCCGTTGTCACAGACTCCGCGGGGCCATGTGAATGTCAGCAGGCATCTTTCTACCTCGGGGCTCATCTCTGGAACTCTGTGTGTCCACTCCCCTTCCCTGAATGCCTGCCTCCGTTCCAGGCACACAGTACCCAAAATGACCATGGAGAGACTGGAGAATATGTGTGTGTGATGTACCCGTGCCTGTGACCACGTGTCCCTCTGTGTGTCAGTTTCTGTGTTCACGGGAGAGCGCATGTGCAGATCCGCCCGAATGGGAGCAGCTGCGCCTGTGAGCCCTCCTGAGTCCGCAGTGGCCTGTTGATGAGTCCGTGGTCTCTGCATCCACGTGTGTCTCTGTTTGTACCTGTGCTTGTGTGTGCCTGTGCATGCTTCCTCACGCACAGGGAGTGAGCCAGCAGCGTCTATCCCTGGCACGTGTACGCAGGTGGCCGATGGCTGACGTGTGTGAGTGTGGTGTCTGTGTGTGAGGGGCTGACGTGTATCCTGTCCGTGTGTGTGTGTGTGTGTGTGTGTGTGTGTCAACCTGTGGGTCAGTGTCTGTGCTGCCGTGTCGGGACGACGGTACAGGGTGAGGGATAATATGTCTGTGGGTGTGTTGGCGTGAGTGTGTGTCTGTGTCTGTAACACACTGTAGTTGCAGCACCAGGAGAGAGCCGAGCTCTGGATGAGGCCCCCTTCCCATGGACTGCTCCCCTCTGCTAGAGACTCTGCGTCTCCTTCCCCAGCGTGCGGGCCTCATTCCCACCCCCAAGGCCTTCTCCCTGCCGCAGGCTTCCTCCCGTCTGTCCCCTGTCGCTGTGCCTCCTCCCACCCGCTGCCCCTCCGTGGCCTGGCTGCTCCGGACATGGCCGTCCTGCATGTGTGTCCCGCTGCCCCCCAACCCCGTGCTGCCCGTGGACCCCCCTCGGAGCCGGGCCTGGTTTTCACTGCTCTCCCTCCCTGGCCCCCGCCCTCCACCCGCACCCCTTGGTCCCTTTTCTCCTTCTCTCTCTCGTTTCAGAAAAGAGGCCAGCTCTGCAGCCCCCCCGGGGACGGCCCCACCAGCTCAAATTCCGAGTGCAGAAAAGAAACCGGACCCCCCAGTGAGGCCCGCCTGGCCTCCCGGACCCTTTGTTACTCAGGAACCTCACCTTGGACGGAATGGGCTGGGGGCTCTGCTGCCGCCCACCCCAACCTCCGCTCTGCCATGCCGGCCCGGCTCCCTCCGGCCGGACAGAACTGGTGCTCTCCTCGCCCCCGCCCCCGCTCACGTGGACAGGGGACTCTCCCTGCCTCCCGCCCCTCCCATTTTGATGGTGTCTGTGACATTTCCTGTTGTGAAGTAAAAGAGGGACCCCTGCGTCCTGCTCCTTTCTCTTGCAGTCTGCTTGTCCGTGTGTCTATTTTTCCACTTGTCCGTCTGTCCAGTAAGCAGGTAATGGTAGAGGGTTCCCATGCTGGTCAGCTCCAGACCCCAGCCTCCCTCCGTCCACTTCTCCTTTCTCTCCGCACAGCTGGGCCCCCCTCAGCCACCTCCGCTTGATGCAGTGCCCTGGACCCCCACCATCGCCTTGACCTCCGCTCCCCACCCTGCCTGTGGGGGGGCGGGGGGAGGGTGAGGTGGACGCCCAGCCGGTCCTCCCACTTCCCCTGGGGTGATGCAGCCCTCATCCCTGCACAGACCGGTCTGCCCTTGCTTGTTCCCCCTGCAGACAAGGACGAGTGCTCCAAGGATAACGGCGGCTGCCAGCAAGACTGCGTCAACACCTTCGGCAGCTACGAGTGTCAGTGTCGCAGCGGCTTTGTCCTCCACGACAACAAGCACGACTGCAAGGAAGGTAAGCGCTGCCAGAGCCCCCGGGCACCTTCCCCTGCCCACGGCCGGGCCTGAAGGGCTCAGCGCTGCCATCTCCTCCGGCCTCTCTTTGGACTCAAGAAGCTGAGTGACCTCTGAGGTCACCTCGTTTTGCCTCCCGCCTAGTGCACGGACCCTCCCCATCCCTCCCGCGCGCCCCCCCCCCCCCAGCAATATCCAAGCCACACACACTTCTGGAGAGGAGGGGCTGCCCCCAGGCCCCATTGTTAGGCTGTTCTGGTAATTAGTGCTCCTTAAAATCCATGTGCAAGTCTTTCTCTTTGTCCGACCTCCCGCTGTCAGGGACGCAAGCTGGGACAGTGGTGAAGAGCACAGACTCTGGTGCCAGGCTCCCAGCCCTACCACTTAGCCAGCCACGTGCCCTTGGGCAGCTGACTTCCTTTCTCCGCACCCGGGTTTGCTCACGAGTGACTCCTGGATGGTACCAGCACCCTCCTCCTAGGGGCGGGGCGCTGTGATGTGCTCCGAGCAGCGCCTGCCTCATAGCAAGCAGTCACGTATGTCACTGTTATCGGTCACATCTCTGACCCCTGGGGACACTCAGAACAGGGCTGCTGCCTCCCTGACATTGAAGCCCTGCAGATCCTTGGAAACAGCTCTCAGGTCATTGCCCAAATCACGTGATACCTCTCTGGATGCAATACAACCCTGGCCTGCTCCCAGTTGCTGATTCCACTGTGGCCCGTGCCTGCTGGGGATGTACTATCCCAGCAGCACAATGTAGACTCGCCTCTGACACTGAGAGTCTGTGTGCCGTTGGGTGAGTCATTTCGGCCCTCTGAGCTTCAATTGCCTCACCCATGAGATGGTCCTACGCTTTAGAGCCCTTGCTTTGAGCACTTAGCACAGTGCCCGGCAAATGCCTCTTCTCACCATTACTAGGTGGACAACCAAAGTACCAGCAAATAAACTGCCGACTAGGATAAACAGAGGTGAAGCACCCAACGGACGTCCCAGGGCTTCCATCCCCATCGCTTCAGGCTCTCCAAATATAGAGTACCTGACTCACGGAGCCCCCATATCTTTTAACTAGGGGAGACCACCTTCTGATGTTGTCTAAACTGTATGCCATCTCTGTACTCTCTATGAAAAACAGGGTTTTGCTAAAGAACCCTCAGCATTGACATCAACAAGATAGCAGGAGCAGGTGTAAACCTGCTGGGAAGATGACCTGTGTGTAGCTCCGATTCACTTTAGAAGAACTCATCGTTTCTTACTCAAGTGCTAGGCTAGTAACAAATCAGTATTTCCTGACCCTCTGTGGGGGGTGTAGCTCTGTGCAAAGTTCTGTAGGGGGTTCAAGAGGGGATCCCTCTGCTCCCGAGGAGACTGCAGTGTAGCTGGGGAGAGAAGTGGGCATGGAAGGAGAAATCAGGGGGTGGGGACAACTGGTGTAAAAATGGGGTGGGGGGCAGTGAGTGTGGACATGGGAAGCTGAAGATGGGTAATGGAAGCAGCTCATAGCTCAAATGTGGAGGCCAGGAGCTCCACCTGCCTCCACCCGGACCGCTGGTGGCCTGCAAGGGCACTGCCCCTCTGGACCCTGGCGGCTGTGCGTTCATCCTGTGAGCCTCTGACTATAGGCACAGCTGTTCAGCCTGCACCCCACCCACCCCTCTCTCCTCCCCAGTCCAGCGGTGCACTGGCTTTTCCTCAGAGGGACCTGTCAGATTGGATGATAACGCTTAAGGAGCATCAGCCTTGGAGTTTGTGAGGCCATGCTGTTCCGAGGCAGAAGGCAGATTGCAGTGGATCAAGGAGCCATGAGTAGTGAGAACATGGTGTAGCAAGTTTTCTTGAAGACAAGGAGACAGGATGGGTGGTAGCAGGAGGAGAGCGTTGTTTCAGGATGGGCAAAGCATAGGAAGGGTTCGTGGCCTGGCCGAGCTGGCAGAGGGAGTGAGCGCGGGTAATGTGTGACATGAGGGTCCCCAGATGGTGGGCAGCAGTGAGCTCCAGCTCAAGGAAGGAAAATCCATTCCTGCCCGGGAGGAGTGGCACCTTCTCTAAGACAAGGCAGGAGGGAAGGTGAGCGGGAAAGGTGAGTTTGCCGGTAGGGGTTGGGAAATTGAAGTTGTTCATATCTGAGGGCCCTGCTTTTCTCCAGGAGGCAGGAGGTGAGGTGGTCTGCTGGGAGCGGGGCTTGGAGTTGAGGAGAGGGCCGAAGGTTCGGAGCCGTAGCTGAGGAGGTGAGAGATGGAGCTGGTGAAGGACGAATCCAAAGAATATCAAGGGGTGGGGGCCCAGCCACGCTTGGAGACCACGAATGGGGTTTTCCAGGATGGTGCCGCTCAAGCACAGCCCTTGATGAGCAGTTGGGGTGATGGCCCACATGGTGCAGCTGATAGAGAAGCAAGTCAACCCAGGAGGAAGTGTTGGGAGGAAGTGGAAGGGTCAAGGCCATGGAGGCCTCTCTAAAGCTGGAGAGCTGTTAGGGAAAGGGAGGGCCTGAGCGCCCTGGAAGAACAGGAGGTGGCCACTGCGAGGGTGATGTGTTTGTAGCATCGAGAATTGGAGGGTGATGGCGAAGCCTTGGTGGTGAGAGGTGAGAACCCATAGAGCTGAGAAGGTCAGGGGCGCGAGGCATGTGGGTGGACCATCCACGTGTGTGTTGACATCACCTAGGATGGTGGCAGGAGTGGGGTGGAGAGAACTGAGTCAGATGCCAAAGTCTTCTGTGGATATGGAAGTGTGGCAGGAGGTCAGAGGATGCCGGCTTCGTGGAGAGCAGAGGTGGTATGGCCAAATGGCCTCAAAGGTCCAGGAGTGTACACAGGGTGCCTGGGAGGGCTGCTTCCATGGCTGGTGCCAGGTGAGGTCCAGCTTGGAACCGAGCAGCTAGATTTCTCCGGGCTGGGTGACTGAATGGAAAAGAAGTGACGTGAGCTTTCATTCCATTTCTAAGTGGGGGACAAGAGAAGCAAGAAAGGGGGAGGAGGGGAGGGAGGGGCTTCTTCCTTCCTTTCTTCATAGGGGCCATTGGAGCACTGGGGTCCCTGCTGATCCCCTTCCCCTCACTCACCTCTCCACAGCCGGCTGTGACCACAAGGTGACATCCACCAGCGGCACCATCACCAGCCCCAACTGGCCTGACAAATACCCCAGCAAGAAGGAGTGTACCTGGGCCATCTCTAGCACCCCCGGGCACCGGGTCAAGCTGGTAAGGTGCCCGCTCCCCACCCTGCTCCTCCGTGCCATCTGCGCATCACCTATTTCCTGTCAGCTCCAAAGCCCCATGTCACTCAGAGCACTGCTCAGGGCCATGCAGGCTGCAGGCTGGTGGCCTGGCTGAGCCCACAGGGCTGCCATCCCTGTGAGAAGCCCAAGTCTGGTGTGGACAGAGGCCCTTTCCCAGCATACAGTGGGTTTGTACCTGCCATCGCCTCATTCCTAGGTCCTCCCCGTCTCCCATCCACCAGCAGTGGCCACTGCCCCGGTGTCCATGAACTGGGGTCCGGGGGCCTTGGTTTGGTGCCACCTGTTGCCCACGCCTCCTGCCCCGGCCACATAATTCCTAATTCGCTGTCCTCCCTCATGCCCTCCAGACCTTCATGGAGATGGACATCGAGTCCCAGCCTGAGTGTGCCTACGACCACCTGGAGGTGTACGACGGGCGTGACGCCAAGGCCCCCGTCCTGGGCCGCTTCTGCGGGAGCAAGAAGCCTGAGCCCGTCCTGGCCACGGGCAGCCGCATGTTCCTGCGCTTCTACTCTGACAACTCCGTGCAGAGGAAGGGCTTCCAGGCGTCCCACTCCACAGGTGAGCCCACCGCAGGCCAGGGTGGGGGCAGCCGGTGCTCTGTGTGGTCATTTGTCCTGGAGGCATCTGCTGATCCTGGTCTCAAAGGCAGGCCCTGGGCTCCAGTCGGAGGTTTACAAAGAGCTCCTGAAGACACAGACAGGCCCAGCCCCTGGCCGGGTGGACAGACAGCATGTCCTGAAGGCCAGACCAGAGGGGCAGAGAGTCAGCCTCCTGGGCCAGGGAGAGGAGGTCCTGATTAGGGGTGCGAAGGTCAGAAAGAAAACAGGGCAGTGACAACAGTGGGTAGAGAACCAGAGATGGGGAGGGAAACCCCTGGAGTCCCCAGAGGTAGGACACTTGTCTGTGTGGTAGGCCACCCACATTCCACCCCCCCAGATTCACGCGTTCATTCATTCCGCAGACATTTGTTAACACGTGGCAGGTACGCGGCAGCAACCTAAGTGCGGGTCACAAAATGAATGAAGCAGGGCTTCCCTGGTGGCGCAGTGGTTGGGAGTCCGCCTGCCGATGCAGGGGACGCGGGTTCGTGCCCCGGTCCGGGAGGATCCCACATGCCGCAGAGCGGCTGGGCCCGTGAGCCATGGCCGCCGAGCCTGCGTGTCCGGAGCCTGTGCTGCGCAACGGGAGAGGCCACAACAGTGAGAGGCCCGCGTACAGCAAAAAAAAAAAAAAAATGAACGAAGCAGACAAACCTCTCAGTCCTTGAGGGGTTTACTCTGCATTTACTTGTTCGTTTATTCAACAACCTTCTACTGAGCCCTGGACCCTGCAGGAGACTCAGAGGGGCACGGAGAGGTGAATCAGGCATAAGCCCTTCACCCTGCCCACACGGGAACCCACAGCCTAGGGGAGAGACAGGACACGGACAGATAATTACAGCAGGAGACAAAACACGCTAAGGGCCTCGCTCTGGGTGTGAGGTGATGGGTCGTTGCAGGCAGGGGAGGAGCCCAAGCACAGCCACAACCCCAGACAGCTCTGGGTGTACACAGGTGACTGCAGGTCATTTAGTTTGGCTGGAGCAATGGGCGTGTGAGGACAGCAGTGAACTGGGAATGGTGTGGCTACAGAGAAAGGCTGGAGCCCAGTCCTGTGAGGCCTGGGACATCAGGCCAACGGTGACCGCTGGGGGCTTGGCAGGCTTCTTGTGGGTCTTAAGCTACCTGTTGGGGAGGCCCCAGAGCTGATGGGTCCACAGTCCCGCTCCTCCCTTTTAACTCAGCCCCTGACCCAGGCCTCGCCCATCCACGCCCCACCCGTGAGCCCAGGTGTCCTGAAGGCCAGAGGGCGTAGGAAGGGGTGGACGGGATGACCCTGCCCTGCCTGCTCTCGTTTGCCCTTCCCAGCACAGGGTCACACACTGGAGGCCCGGAACTCCATCTGGCCCTCAGACCTGCTCTGTTTGGCCCACACTGTGTTTTTTAAAAACATAAGCCAACGTTTAAAAATTAGGAGTTTTCGCATAAAATCCACGAGTACGTCTTCTCGCTTAAGAAAGGGAGCTCAGGCGACACAGGGCCCACATTCTTCCGTGATAGCCATCAGCTGGAGCAAATTAGCAGCAACCTCTTTCAACAAGCGTGCTCTCCCTGGGGCCTCTGCTCAGAGCGGCCTTCCACCCACCACGTCCCCGGGCCTCCGCGGGCATCTCTCCAGAGGGAAAGCCGCAGAGCACTTGTTCCAGGCCAAGGCCTGGGCCGGGTCCAAACCCACCTATCACTAGCCATGTGGCCTCGTCCCAGGGCCTCCATCCGGCCAGGAGGCCTGAATATGGGGAGGGACAGTGCCTGGGCCACAGCCGTGCTCGGGGTGGGGGGTGTGTGGCTGATCTTGTGTCCCCCTCCCCCCTCAGAGTGTGGAGGCCAGGTGCAGGCAGAGGTGAAGACCAAGGACCTTTACTCCCACGCCCAGTTTGGCGATAACAACTACCCCGGGGGCGTGGACTGCGAGTGGGTCATCGTGGCCGAGGAAGGCTATGGCGTGGAGCTGGTGTTCCAGACCTTTGAGGTGGAGGAGGAGGCCGACTGCGGCTACGATTACATGGAGCTCTTCGACGGCTACGACAGCACGGCCCCCAGACTGGGGCGCTACTGCGGCTCCGGGGTGAGACCCGCCACCCCTCACCCCAGCGCAGGGACCCAGCACCTCTGCAGGCCTGGGGTCCCGGCGCAGGGGACAGCCCCTGCCTGGCACGTTGTAGGAGCCAGAGACCTACAAAGTGGGTGGTCGCTCACAGAGGCCCGCCCCGCCCTGGGCCATCCCCACCCAGGAAACCAGGTCCTTTCTGGTCAACACAGAGGTTCCTGCAGCCTCTGGGATAGGCCCTGCCCTGACCCAAGCCTGCTCAGCACGTTTGGTTGGGTCTCCAAGGTAGTTTGCATCTGGAGAGGAGGATGGAGTTCCCTCTGCCCTCTGATTCCCTCGTCCCAGTCCAAAGGCAGCTGACCAGGGCCCGGAATGAGGGCAGAGGTTGGGGCAGGAGCCAGAGACCAGGACTGAGCTGAGTCGTGCTAGGCAGTCGTTCTGGCGGAGCCATGACAATACCCTCATCTCTTCCACTGCCTGTTTCTCTTCTTGGTGAAAGGCCAGCTGGCCCCAAAGCAGATACTGATGCCGCTGTCCAAGCAGATACTGAATATTACCTCTTGGTCCATAAAATGGCACTTTCAGAGGCAGTGGGCAAAAGTTTGCTCGATGCGGTTTTAACTAAGGCCACAGGAAAACCACAGAGGTGGGTTTATTTTCCTCCAGGCAGAGCTTGTGAGTTCTTCTGTTTTTTTCTTTTTCTTTTCTTTTTAATCCTCTCCTCCTTCAGTGAATGTCATCTTCCCCTCACCATTCCACACACATACACACACACACACACACTTTTGCACATGTACTCACACTCATATGCACACTCAGACACGCCCTCCTTCCCATCACTTCCCTAGTCCCCTGCCTCTCACGGCCGTGCTCCAGGGCTGCCTGGGTGCCCCAGGAAGGGTTAAACTTCCCAGGAGCAGCAGTAGCTGCTGAACCCAGCATTGGCTGGTGGAATATCCCCTTAGGAGCAGAGCTTCAGCCTTTGTCAACTGGCAAGGGCCGGGCAGGGCTGGGACAGGGTGGAGAGCTGGGGAAGCGGAGCACACAGCCCCCCTGCCTGCCTGGCTCAGCCGCTCCAGGATCCCCAGGCAACCAAGCTAGTGCCCCCTCCCCACTTGACTCTTTGTGACTCCCTTAATCTGACACCTTTGGGTGAGTCACACACCAAATTGGGTGTCCCCGGGTGGCGTCTTGCAAAGACTTCCATCAGGCTGGAGCAAACGGGAGGGGACCTGGGGAAGGAACCCAGTTCCGTCAGGGCTTCCTGGCATGGTTGCTGGAAATGTCCCCAAGGTTTTCGGAGGGCTTTGAGGGCCAGGGCCTCTTCGTGCTTATGCTCTGTAGGCGGCTGTCATGCTGAGGGCCTGCACACAGAGGTGAGGAGGGGCTTGCAGGCGCCTAGGAAGGGGCATCACCCGGAGCTGACCATGGCCAGCATCGGGGGAGGGCAGGAGCGTGGTGGCCGAGTCCGGGTCTGGGGGACCCAGCTGTCCTGTCTTCTCCAAGAGACAGCCGGGACAGCAACAAGGCGGCCACTCAGACAAGCGTCTCCCTTTCCCAGCTATCCTCTTTCTGTTCCTGCCACCAGCCCTTCTAGGCTTGGAGAGCAGACAGCTTCTGAGGGAAGCCAGGCCCAGCGGGGGGCAGTGCCTTGCCTAAGACTTCACAGCTAACTAGTTAGTAGCAGCGCTGGGTGTGGAATGAAAGTGTAACTCTGCACTTAAGACAAGCTCCTCTACCCCCTGCTACCTCCCCTCCTCCAGGCACCCCATTAAACCCCTGCTCCCAAGAACCCTCCTCCTGCTTCCAGGCGCTGGGGGAATCTGGCGGAAGTCGGGAGCTGCCCGCCTTCCTCATAGCTGGGGAACTCGGGGAGGGAAACAGCAGCCCTGCCCCTGGTCCTCAGTCTCATGCCCACCCCTTTCCTCTGTCAGCCTCCCGAGGAGGTGTACTCGGCGGGAGATTCTGTCCTGGTGAAATTCCACTCGGATGACACCATTACCAAAAAAGGCTTCCACCTGCGATACACCAGCACGAAGTTCCAGGACACGCTGCACAGCAGGAAGTGACCACTGCCCTCACACGGCGGGGACGGGAGGCCCGCTGCCCTCAGTCAACTGAGCCGGACAGCGGGGGCTGGGCAGAAGGCGGGACCCCGTCCCCGTCCCCCAGGTGCCAGGACCTGCGGGCCAATGGTCCAGGTGAGGCAGGGCGCTGGACTCCTACATGAGCCACTGCCCCACGATCCCTTCCTCGCTTGCCCCCGCCAGGAGTGAAGGGCCAGGGCCAGGGAGCCAGAGCTTTCCCTGAGACACTTGAAGTGGCCATTCCTCTCTGGGGGCCCAGCCCGGTGGGAGAGGGTCTGTCACCGGGACCCGCCCACCTTCCCTGCCCGTCTCTACACGCTGTATTGTGTATGGCCGGTGGCATATCTTCATTGTAATGTACATTTCCCACCCCTTCTCCAACCCCGATTTGGTTTTATTTTAAGCCTCCACTTCCCCCTGTTTCCTGGGGCGTGAGTTTCTGTACATGTCCCACAGGAGCCAGGGTGGGAGGATGAAGGGGAGGGAGTGGGGCAGCAAGACAGGGCTTCTCTCAGGCCCAGTGGCTGGTCGGCCACACCAGGGCACCCCAGCCAATAAACCGAAAGTGTTACAGCCAGTATCCTGTGCCAGGTGCTGTCTGGGGTATGGGGCCGGCGGGCGTGGGGTGGCTCGTCTCGCTCCAGATGCGCAGGCTTGCTGTGTCTGGGGCCGGCCCCCAGCCAGGACACCTGGCCTCACTGGCTGCCCTTCCTTCCGTCAATTCCAGGGCCCCAGAGGGTGGGATTTCACGGTCAGGCACACACAGATACGCCTCGCACACGTCAGCCTGCAGGCGCCCCATGTACACACACTGCTCGAAGCTCTCCCACACAGCTGAAGGGGAGGGACATTCTGCAAACAGGCTGTTCGGTGAGGAGGGAGGAGATATGTAAAAGGGGATGGCGTGTGTCTGTCCATCCAGTGTCCAGCCTGGTCTTCTGTCTCTGGGTCTGGGTGTCGGGCTAGGGGAGCCCACCAGGACCCAGAACACCAGCACCAGCCAGAACAGATCCACCAGCTGGCCCCCAGCGCCTGCCCTCCTGAAGGTCGGACCCCACGTGCTGGCCCCTCGGATCCTTCTCTCCTCAGTGAGACAAGAGCCAGATGCTCGGCAGCCCCTGAGCAAACGCTGCAGCTCTGGCCTCCTCTCCCAAGGGGACCCATGGCTGTGTCTTGTCCGGCTTCGTCCTTCCTGCCATTGCCTTCTCCCTGTCCAGGCAATAGTGAGGCACAGACCTGTCTCCCCCAGGCCAGGTGGAGAGAAACTACATCCCCACTCCTTCCCTTCAAAGGAGCCTCTCTCTACCCTTTCTCTCCGTGGATCTCACAGGGAAAGAAAGCCCAGAGAGGACCCAGGTTCTCTGCCTGGACTGGCCACTCCCAGGTTCCAGTGCGAGCAGGCAGCCTGTTTCAAGCCCTGGGGCTCCCCGAGAGCCTTCGGGGGACCGTACGTCTTTTACTGGCCCCAAACTCCTTCCCGTTGCAGAGGCAGATGTTGTGCCAGCTGCTGTCTGGACTATGTGGGGGGACCGACCCCCAGGGAGCAGTGCGGCACGGTGCATCTCATATTGGTCCTTTAGGCAGAAGGCAGCAGTGGAAACCAGACACACGGCTAGTATCTGATGTACACGCAGGACCAGCTCCCATGGTCAGGCTGCAGCCTCCTCTTCTAGTCCTGAGCGCAGGTGAGGGAGTGGGTGCTGGCCGGAGGGCCAGCGAGGTCACAGGCTGTGATGCACGGCCACCCCTCCACCTCCTCTGACCAAACTGCTCAGGACAGCTCAGAGGGCCGTGAACAGAATAGAAAAACCCCCAAACCGTTGGAGCGGCCCAGGCATCTCATCTGGACACTTTGCCAACACACTTGGCCTCGGCTCCATGGCAGAGTTCGTAGTCAGTGGTCACAGCTCTCCTCACCAGCCCTGCAGGTTCCTCCGAAGCTCAGAGCCAGTTTACAAGCCACGTGTGCCAAGAGAGTCAGGATCACAGCCCCGTCCAGACTGCGGGACTGCGGCCCAAGAGAGTACCCAGTCCTCCCCGACCCAGGTCAGGGCCCCTGTGAACAGCAACAGCACAGCCGGAGGCAGCTCAGGACTGACCCATGCAGTCACCCTGGGCACCCGTCCCAAGACTCCATCACCACCGTAGACTCGGGCCCCTCTAACGACTCAGGGGCCCGTGCTGGTGGGCCCTGCCAGTCTTCCCTGGGCCCATCGTCCCAGAGGCTGCCTCTGGGCGCTGCAGGCTGATCAGGAGCTGGCTGCAGGCCATTGATACACATCCCAGAAGTTAATGAATGTGTTCTCCAGACCCGGCCTACCCTCACCTTCTGCCTACTTCAGGCTTCTAGACTAGATGACCTCCAGTGCAGCTGCCCAGCCGCTCAGGTGATTCCACGTCAGAGGACGGAACCCTTCCTCGTCCAACTGTCTCCAAGTCCCTGAGGTTTCCTGGGTCCTGAGTGTGTGGCCAGCAGCAGAAAAGCTAGGATGGACCTGCCCCAGACTGCGCTCCCAACCTGGTAACCAGGTTAAGATAACCACGTATCCTGGAGCTCCGGCCTCCTCCCTCCGGGCACACCTCTCTAGCCCTCGGAGGACAGGACACCAGCCCTGGCCTGGCGGTCAGGAGATCTGGCTCTGCCTTGCTTCGCCCTATGACATTGACCAACTGTCCCCTCCCTGGGCCTCTGCTCCCCAGCCTATCACCTTTCCCCAGCAACCCTTCCTGTCGGGGTCTAGTCTCCAAGAGCCAGAGGGCAGGGCCACGCTTCTGAGGCAGCTGGGGGCTTCCAGGGCCAACTGTTGGCTCAACTGTAAAAGAAAGAAGGTTGGATGCCCTGCACTGCCCCCTCACTCCTTTTTATCCCTCCCCCTCTCCCTTACCCCACATTCTTCTCAGTAGGTCGTGAGAAGGTTATAAGCTTGAATGCAACACAGCCAGTTTGGGGCTTCCCTGGCGGTCCGGTGGTTAAGACTCCACGCTTCCACTGCAGGGGGCACGGGTTCAATCCCTGGTAGGGGAATTAAGATCCCACATGCTGTGCGGCACGGCCAAAAAAATGTTAAATAAATAAAAACATAGCCGGTTTTGAATACAAGCTTTCCCATTTGGTGGCTCCATGCCCCTTGGTGAGTCAATTAACTGCTCTGAACCTTGGTTTCTTCATCTAGATACAGAGGATGATAGCACAGTGTTTCAAGAAAGGAAGAGATAGACTTTGGAGGGAGCCTGTCACAGCGCCTGGATAATAAGCTCTCTGTAAATGGGCCTTCTTTTCCTGTCATCTGCCAAACAATTCTCCAGTTCCTGGATGAAGCTCTTCCTATGCTAAAAGGAAACTTCTGGGTTCACCAGTTTCCAGTCGTGCGTTAGGAGTTTAGCGCAGAACTACATGTGCCAGAGAGGGCAATGCTTAACCCACAGCAAGGCGGGGCTTGCGGGGCAGCGGGGGACATATTTCTGGCTAGCTGGTAGCCTTTCTGGGCACCTCCCAAGTCACACCCTGTGCTTGACTGTCCCTACACACAAAGCTGATTCTAGAATATGTGAAAAGATTTGCTGCCCCAGTTTGCAAAAATAGTAGTGCCTGACTTGGGGAGAGGAGTAAGGAGGGGAGAAGGAGGCCAGATGTTTTCCCCCGAGAGTCAGAAGGCCCACCCCCTCACTGACCAGCCTGCTTCTCCTGCTGCAGCCCCCTCCCAGCCTCCCAGCCCTCCCCTCCCCCATCCCAGGAACATCTGGTTCCAATCTCTTCCAGATGCTGTGGCCAAGCTGTTTTATGGCCAATCACCTCAGCTCAGCTTCCTGAAGGCCTCCCTCCATTTCGGGGAATGGTCCCTCCTCGTCCCTTTCCTTGGGACCTTGGCCACCTCTTTTCCTAACATGGAGAAGAGACACATATTGAAGCCAAATGAAACTGTGAGGGTCCTCAGAACTGGCACCTTCCTTCCCACTTCCTTGCGGGGGGTGGGGGGCTGTCATCCAGCCAGGATTAAAAGAAAGATGCTGTCCCAGAAGGAAAGGAATGGATAGGGAGGTATGGGTGTGTGTGTGTGTGTGTGTGTGTGTGTGTGTGTGTGTGTGTGTGTGTGTGTGTGTGTGTGTGTGAGGTATGAGTGTATGAGGCTGTGCCTATATATTGGGTGTGTCTGTGTTTGTACAACAAAATATCCCACTGTAACCTGGAAGTGCCCCTTGGTGGCCACCACCTCATTTTCCCTCCCTGTCTGCACTAGCTAACTCGGGGCCCCTCTGCTGGACTGGCAGCTGCAGCCCAAGGTTGTCCCTTACCTTGCAGCTCTCTGTGGCCGCCAAAGCTGTCTTCCATATCCAGCCCAGGGAGGCGGGTGTGTGTGTGTGTGTGTGTGTGTGTGTGTGTGTGTGTGTGTGTGTGTGTGTTTATGCACACATAGACCTCTCTCCCTCCGCCAGGTCAGATTAGAGGGACACAGGCCAGAAAGGACCCTGGGGCAGACTCTGGCAGATGCCCTGACCCAGCTCTATCTGACAGGTGCCTGGAGCTGCCCAGGGCTGGCCGAGTGCCGGAGAGCGGCCATCTGGAGAGAGGAAGGAGGGGCAGGCTCTCTGGAGGAAACCTGTATGCAGCGCCCCCCCACCTCAACTGGCTCCTTTGTCCCCCACTAAGAGGACCCTGGGAGCCAATCTCTCCTCCTAAGAAACCCAGAAGGGTTTTGCAAAAGGAAGATTGAAGCCTGTGCCTCTGGGGGACTCTGAAAACCCCTCAGCTGGTGCTGGGGGGTGGTCCTGCCCAGAGGCGGAAGGATGGACCCTGGAGGTCACCCCCCATCCTTAGAGTCCTGGACTCCAAATATTCCCCACTACTCCTTCAAAATAAGCTTCCTTGGCATTTTTGGCTCCACAGCCCCCCCTGGTGTTATTCGGGAACTAGGCATGGCCATGGTCCCCCAGAAGCTCTGAGGAGACCCTGGGGTGGGCCACTGTGTCTGAGACCTGACCCGCCCCTGTCTTACTGTCCCAGGTGGTCCCTGGCATACACTGGGGAGACAGGGCAGTGAACTGGAAGGATTCTAGCTTCTGAATCAAATCCTGGATATTGTTGCCTACTGGCTGTAAGACACGGGCAAGCCTTTTAACCTCTTTGTGCCTCAGTTTCTTCATCTGTTAAATGGGAATCATACGGTGCAGGGACATTGCGAAGACTAAAGGAGCTGATGTGCGTGAAGGCACCTGGCTGGATGCCTGGCACGTAGTAGGCCCTCAGGAAGTGGCATTTGACCTTCAGCTTTCCTTCCTAGTGCAAGGAGGCTGTGCCCCAAGCTTTGGATGACACATGTTCATTTGGCCCTGAGCCAGGCAGTGTCAGGGAGGTGACTCTGTTTTTTCCGGAGCTTTTCCACTCCAGCAGAGGATCATTTTAATAAGTCCATAATAATAGACGCAGAGGTGACTCAGATCTGCAAACGAGGAGCCCTGCTGGGGAGCGGACACTCGGGCTCTGGGGGAGGGAAATTCAGTGACATCTGAGTCTGATGCAGTGGTAGGCTGCTGCAGTGGGAAGGGCTCCAAACAGGGGGCCTGTGGACCTCGGCTAGGCCTCCAGATTGCTACAGGTTGTCCCCTAGGAGGCCTCAGTTTCCCCATCTGCAGAGTGCATGGTAGTGCCAAATTGACCTCCAAAGTCCTTTCCAAGCTGGAGATGTGGCTCTGCTTTCGGAGCTCTGCCTCTCACAGTGAGATGTGGAACAACCTTGATGGTTCCAGGTGGCCTGTCCTGGGGGGCATCCTCATTGGAGCTCTTCTGTGACTATACAGCTTGCCCACCCCACCCCTCCCAGAGCCCAAGGAGAGGCGGGGCTCTCAGGCCATGGTGGTTTATTGATGCACGTCGCAAGCACAGCACACAGGCGGGTGTGCCCCCAGCCCAGGGCAAACACGAGGCCAGGGGAGGGCAGCGGGCCTTTTCCGCTGCCCTCAGCAGAGGGGAAAGGGCCTGGGGCCCACGTCCTCTCCTCCATGCATCTCCCACGGCCCCCAGCCCTGATCCATGCCACGGAGACAGCTGACCACACCACTCCCTGTGGCTACAGAAGAGGCAACCAGCTGTCCTATCTGCCCACTCACTGAGATATGGCCTTGTTGGCCTGCTGCCCACTTCTGTCCTTCATCGCAGAAATCCGGCTGTCACCTTGGGGGCTGCTTCCCACCACCTGACATCACCTCTGGCATCCCCCAAACAGCTGCCTGCCTTAACTGACACCTCTCCCCGTCACCCCACGCAGTCTGCTTGTCCCCAGGGTCCACTCTCACCACTCCCATGACCCGTACAAAAGTAGGAAAGAGGTGAAGACGTTGAGTGGCCCAAGAAAGACCTCACCAAGAACTCCCCAGGGAAGGGCCTCTCCGCCAATAGGCTAGCTTCTCGGTGGGTACCCGACAGGGCCAGTGGGCAGGGGCGCGAGGGGGCGCGGGGCAGGGAAGCCACAGTCCAGATGACACACAGGCACAGGGCAGTGGCGGCGCCGCGGCAGAGCGAGCGAGCAAGCGCGCAGCCAGGCGGGGTGCCAGGGCTCTGGGGGAACGCCCTCACTTCCAGTTCCACGCCGGGTCCCCCCGGCGTGAGGCCGCCCACTCCCGGCTGAGGAAGGGGTCCCTCCGGGTCTCAGGGGTCTCTTGCCCCCTCCTCGACCCCAGCGGCTGCCCTTGCAGACCCAGCACTCTGAGCAAGGGAGAAAGTACGCCGGGATTTACACCATCTCCAGACGGAAGAAGGGGAAACACCAGCAGCCAGGTGCCCCCGAAGCTAAGAGAAAAAGAGGGCCCTTTTCTAGAGGGCAGGTGGAGAAGGGGAGGCACAGCCCTCCCCGTGCAGGAAGAGGGTGCCTCGGGGTAAGAAGCAGGGGGGTGGGGTGGGGGCGGGATGGGGGCGGGGGGGTCACAGCGGTGCAGGAGACTATTTATAGAGGGAGAGGGTCGGGCCTGCGGTGGGAAGCCCCCAGGCCCGACTCACGGGGAGGGGCATTCTGTGATTGGCCCTGAGCGGGAGGGGGTGGGGCTGAGGAAGAGCACGCCCACAGCTCTCGGCTCACCTCCGGAGGAAGGCAAGCTACAGGTGGGCCTTGGAAGGGAAGGCTTCCCCGGGAGAGCCCTAGGCGGCAGGTCTCCTGAGATGGAGGCCTGGGATGAGGCAAGAAACAGCAGGGCAGGGAAACCAGAGGAAAAGGGAAGTCTCTAGAAATCCACCCGCCCCCCCACTCCCCACCAACCTGCTGAGGCTAAGAAGCCTTCCCAGCCCCACCAGGCATGGGTGGGCCATGCCTACCAAGGGACCACCCTCCGTTGCCTCCAATGCCCTGGGGAAGGGAAGGGAAGGGAAGAGGGAGATGGATGGCATGGAGGGAGCAGGGCGGCAGGGGAGAGAAAGCCAGCTCCCTGCACCTATGCCACCCATCACCACCCTGCCTGCCATCTCTCCCTAGCCCCCCAGCTCCCCAGAAGTCCCTAGCGGCCCACGCTGATGTTGCAGGTCTTGCAGCTGGGGTCTTTCTTGGCGTCAGCAGTGGACAGGCTCATGAGCTGGTGCCCGCTGATCTCCCCCAGGGTGCCCAGGGACAGGTCGACAGGCTCGGTGTAGATGATCTCCAGGATGAGGTCCTGGGCGTGGCGGAAGACCAGCTCCCCATCCTCCACGCTGCAGGTCAGGAACTTGTTGCAGGCAATGTCCAGGAGGGGCAGGCGGTCACGGCAGAAGCGATCCCCCAGGGAACCCTTGGGGGCCAGCACCAGGATGGCATAGTGGTAGGCCGTGTACATACAGTAGAAGTCCGCAAAGTAGAGGTTGGTGCTAGGATTGAAAAGGCGCTGGGCAGGGATCTGGAAGCGCCAGCGGCCGTAGGGGGAGTCCTGCGGGGGCTGGCCTGTGTTGAACTCCGTGTTGCAGCTGAAGAAGACCCCGTGGAGCATGCCGCTGGTCGGGGAGCCGTGGCTGCCACTGTTATCCTTCAGGTAGGGCTGCAGCATGTTCCCGCAGTGGGTCCTGCCCACCCCAGGCGGGGGGGAAAGGCCCAGGGGAAGAGAAAATGCCGTTGGTTAGCTGGACTGAGGCTTGGCTGCTATATGCGACCTTGAAGGGTGTCAGCCCAGCTCCCAGCTCTCCCACCAGCTACCGCCTCCACCAGTCACAAATAGAACATTCCAGAATGCAAGAGAAGGGAGGGCCCCAGAGACGGGCTGATCCAGCCCACCTCTTCTCGGAGGAGAGATCTGAACGCGCCACTCCCCAGCTTACAACCCTTTGATGGGACTTGCACAAAAAGCAACGCCATAAAGATCTGTTCTTTCGGGCCCCACCTCCCAACACCCCCAAACGCACAGGTAACCGGTAACATCCTCCAGCGGGAACCCCACCCCAGGTCTTTCCTGCCTCTGTGCCTTTGCAGTGCTCTCCCCTCTGCCTGGGCTGCCCCTCCCACATTTTCCCACCTGGCCTGGCAAACTTCTGATCATCCCTCAGGTGTCCCCTCCTCTCCAAAACCTTCCAGGAACAGCAAGCGCTTACATTCAACAAAATTTTGACTGCCTACTATGTGCAGGACACTGAACTTTACTGAGCAATCACACATACTTATTATATTCCGTCTGTCTGTACTTCCCCTGATAGACTCTGAGGTTTGCCAGAGGCAATTAAATTGAAGCGTGTCTGGTTGGGTGACAGGTGCGGGGCTCAGCAAGCCTCATCCTCTGATTTCCTCTCCAGTCCCTCGGCACCACCTTAAAGGGCGCCCTGAGACCCTTCCCCGGAGCCTCCAGGTTTCCCAGTGCGCAGTAGGAAGACCACAGCCCTTCGTATTGAGAATCCTCTCACTCTGTATTCCCCTCACCACCTCCCTTGGGACCCAGGGCCTGAATTGGAGGGACAGCTGACCTGCAGCCCTAGAACCCAATGAAAGGAACTCTCCAAAAGGAGGATCAAAGCCAGGACCTCGTCCACTCATGACTGTTAGCGTGGTGCCCCAGGCAGCCCCATCCTGAGAGCCCTCTCCTTCCCTGGAGCCTAACATCCCCCCCAGATCCAGCCTGGGTTATGAGGGTGGTGAGGACTCCAGAGGAGGATCTGGCAACTAACAGGGTGGGGGTGATGTCAGACTGCTGGGGCGGCGGGCAGATCCAGGGCAGGAAGGAGAGACCCAGGCGTACCTGGCGTGCTGGAAGTACTCCTTGTGATGGTTGCGGTAGAAGACGGAGAAGCGGAGCATGCGGCCTGCGATCTGCTCGGCCTTCTCCTGCAACTGGGCCAGGTGCTCCTTGGCGTAATCTGCAAGAGTCCAGGTGGGTCAGTCGAGGGCCAAGCGGGGGATCGCAGCCTGCCCCACAGATCACCCACTGCATACCGTGAACGCCGGCCCACCTCTGTCGTCAGGGCGCAGGGGAGACCAGACAGTCACAGCACCTTGGACCAGTTAGGAACAGACCACTTGGCCTGGCTGGGAACATGAGCAGCTGGATGCTGTCTCTCCTTGTCACCTCTGGGCCCTGTTGCCAGAGGCTCAGGGCTCTGCGTCAGAAAAGGGCAGAGGGCTGCCCAGTTTATACAGTCATGTACAGCGAGGGCCCCAGAGGCTATGATCCCAGACCATCCTCGTGTGAAGAGGACCAAGAGGCAAAAGACTGAGAGGAGACAATCTGAGGTCCTTTGGGGAGAGCCCCTCAAATCCACCAGCTAGGAGGCTGCCCACACCACCGCATGGAAGCCAGTTGTAATTTCAGGTGGAGAGTCAGGAGGAAACTGCAGAGAACCAAGGTGAATATTTAGGCAGACCAGGGTCTGGGGCATCCCATGAGAAAGGGGGAAGGTTGGAAACAGCATAGTCAAATTGGACTCCCTGGGCCAGGGCCAGAGGCTGGGGCCGTGGAGCCCAGGCAGGGCTGCTGCTAGCCTAGACAGTGCCTTTGCACAAAGTAGGAAGAGGTGCCCTTTCCTCCTTGAGGATGCAGCCCTGGCCAGGGTGCTGGGTTTGACCAAAGGAGGAGGAACTGAATTGCAGCCATCCCCAACTCCCCAGTTTGCATGACCTCCCACTACATGTAGAGTTCTGGGGTAAACCAAGAGGCTTTCCCTGCAAGGTGTAGGAGCACCTCCAGAGAGTGGCGTTTTGCAGCTGAGCTAAGAAAAAAACACCAGTCAAAAGAGAAAGGCAGGTCAAGGAGACTTGGGGCACAGACTTTGGCAGAGGATGGAGTCAGCAGCCTCCGAGGCCTGGGGCTAAGGATGTTCATGCCCCTTCCTTGTGACAGAGGGAGATCTGGGGCAGTTCTCACCGTGGGCACCAAAAGAATGGAATATCATGGGGCCGATCCTGGGTCATCAGTGAGCAAGTACGCAGAAGCCCAGTATTTGTTCATGTTGGAATTTGCAAGGTAATAGGTGAGTTTGTGGGATGGTTTTCCCAGCCTACGTGGAGGCTCAAGACAAACAAAATGTGATTGTCCTACAAAGTGTCCAGCAACCAATGATCAATAAACAAAACATGGTCCATCCACACAATGGGGTGTTATTCAGCCTTAAAAAGGAAAGAAATGCTGACACATGCTGTAACATGGATGAACCTTGAGGACATGATGCTAAATGAATAATCCAATCACAGAAGGGCGAATACTGTGTGATTCTCCTCACACGCGGTACCGAGAGTGGTCAAATTTACAGAGACAGAAAGTGGAAGGGTGGTTGCCAGGGCGTGGAATGAGAGGGGAACGGGAAGTTGTTGTTTAAGGGGCATAGAGTTGCAGTTTGGGAAGATGAAAAAGGTCTGGAGATGGATTGCACACCAATGTGAATGTACTTAACGCTACTGGACTGAAAAATGGTTAAGATGGTAAATTTACGTTATGTGTATTTTCCCCCACTTATGCTTGCCCCAAGCCAGAAAAGTAACTCCATCCCTTTCTGGAAGAGGTATTGTCAATGTAATTAGCAGTGCTCGCATCTGCCTCCTGCATCAGACTGCAGGCTTTGCGGGGGCATGGGTGGGTCTCATCCATGGGTGTCTCCCCGTTGACCGAAGCATGGTGCCTGCGTACAGCAGGTGTTCCTAAGTGCATGCCGGGTTAAGAGGAAGTCCCCTCCTGACCATTACTAAACCAGATGTGCCAAAGCAGCCGGACAGCAGGGCCTCACCCCCAGTGCAGAACTCGACCGTCTCGCTCCAGCCAGACACGAGGTACTCCCCGTCGCTCTGCTTCACGGCGGTCTGCACTGCCACACTGTACTCCGTGCGGGGGCTCAGGAACCAGTGGCCTCTCACCGTCATGGGCAGCGGCACAGCCTTGGCCACGAGCTTGGTGGGGACATCCTGAGAAATGGGGCGCGGACAGAGAGCCTAGAGTCAGATTGGGGGTCACGTCCACTCTTGGCATTCCCCCAGACCTCCCACTCCCCCAGATGGCCGCCTTCCTGCTGAGGAGAGCCAGAGCCTCGGGGATTCAATGGCTCGGTGCCCTGGCCACCATTTTCCCGCAGAAGCAAGCAGTGGCCATTGGGAAGGCCGTACAGACACTCCCTGGCCTCCACCCCCTTAACACCCGATGCCCGTTCTCTTGGGAACTGAGGAGAAAGACCACTGGGGTGGAGGCCTGCAAAGTTGAGGGCGGCGAGACCTTCTTTTCCGAGGGAGACTTCGAGAGCTCTGCACACTGCAGTGCTGTCTCCACGGCAACGGCAAATGCTGAGAAGCCAGGGAGGAAGGGAAAATATGCCTTCTTCTTTGGGGGGGAGGGTTAAGGGGGTGGTGTTGAACAGTCACGTCACCGTGGCAACTGGCCTGCCAAAAGACACCCAGATTGGAAAGCCAGTTCCAAAGAGAGAGAAGGCGAGTAACCCACACGATGCGGTCGTCGTGGGAACCAGCTCTTCCCACCTCACTCTTCCCCCCTGCCTCTCTGCCAGCTTGAGAAGATGGGAGCCTTCCTCCCGCCCGCCCCCACACCGGCTCTAACCCAGGGGAAGGACATCCCAGCCAGTGCAGGACTCGCCATCCCTCTTCTAAACCCAGCAAAGAATAGGCCAGAGGGTCGGGGACACAGAGGATCACAGGGGCCTGAGGACCAAGCAAACGGGCACAACCCTGTTCGTGGCCCACGTTGCCCACCCGGTCAACAATAAGGCTGCTTTCTCAGTCGAGGGCTTTGTCGGACCCCTGAGACGCCATCCCCAGGTGTGGCGTCTGTGGCCGCACCCTGGGTTTTCCCATCCCATGTGAAGGTCCAGTCGTGATGCCGATGATGGTGTTTGCCGTGTGCTGGGCCGAAGCCAAATACCACGCAGACAATTACCTCAATGAAGCCTCTCCCAAGCTGGCATTATTATTATTCCCTTTTTACCAGTGGAGGAGAGAGGTTAAACAACTTTCCCAAGATTACACAGTAAGAGCTGGACTGGAGTCGGGCCTCTCTGACTCCCAACTGTCCCCTCTAGGCGTTCTGTTATCCTGCCCCCTTCAAGAGCAGGGGCTCGGAGGAGGCGCTCTGGGCACCCTGCACTCACCCGGTGCTTGAACTTGTTGGAGTTCTTATTCTCTTTCTTGTTCAGGTCAATGAAGTAGTGGGTGACCCTCTCCAGGTCACTGTTCTCCATGGTCCAGGAGATGCGAAAGGAGTCACAGGTGATGTTGCTGACCTCAATGCTGTGGGGCGTGGACAGCAGCTCCATGCTCCCCACTGGTTTGGCTTCTGTGTGGACTGAGGAGAGAGGAAGACTCAGCACCTCCCTCCCTGCCACGGAATCTTCTAGAACGTCTTGCTCCCAACATCACTTGCAAGGTGGAACCTTGAGGAGCCATCGATTGCACCTGCCTCATCAGATCTGATGGGAAGATAGCACGAGGAGGACTGGAGGGGTGGGGCCGAAGGTGGGCTGGGGTGGCCCCCTCGGGGGCTCTTGGCTCTCCTGGGAGGTGTCTGCAGAGCAGATGGCACCTGACAGGTGGCGGAGGCAGTGGGAATGCTTCAAACGTGGGGCAGGACAGATTTGCAGCAGATGGAGCCAAGGAGGGGGGCCCTCAGCCAGCAGGCGTGAAAAGAGAAAGGGGTGGGGTGGAGAGAGCAGTGCCAAGCGGTGGAGGAGTGGCAGGAAGCCCCCACCGGGAGCAGGGTGTGAGGGTGAGGCAGGCAGGGGGCTCTGGCAGCCAAGAGGCCCAGGATGCCAGGGCTCTTGGGTTCAGGCCCCTCCTCCCTGGGGGTGACTCAGCAAGGGCCACCACAACTCGGGGCTGGGAGTACGAGTGCCACCGAGATGGCGTGAATCCACTGGTGGTGGGAGGGGACAGTGGGGCCACGGTTCTCTTCCACCTGTAACATTTCAACTCTCGTTCTTTTTCTTTCAGCAGATCCTCTGTCGCTTGACTCTTAAATTACTAGTTTTTACCTTTACATCTCTTGCAGGCCAGCTACGTGCTAATAATTTCACAAACGTCATCTCATGCAAGCCTCACAATAGGTAGGTACTATGATTATCCCCATTTTACAGATGAAGTAGCTGAGGTTGGTGGGGTGGGGGGTGGTACTAAGATGTCGAAGGTCACACAGCTGCAAAATGATTTGAACTCAGGTATGTCTGATTCCAGGGCCCAAGCTCTTTATCACGAAGCTAAGGTTGTGTCCCCTTGTGTGTGTGTGTGTGTGTGTGTGACACATGTGGTGTGTGTGTGCACAGGTGCACGTGGTTTTACCGCTATTTATTGTTCCTCCTTCCATCCTTCCCTTTCAAGGAATTGCTTTTTCTCTCACCTCCCTCTCTCACTCCTTTGCTTCTACCCCTGGCTGCTGTTCCAGGTGGGAAAGGACCACACCACCATTACTCTCAACTGTGCTTTAGCTATAGGACGAGCTGACTCTGGCCTTGACTTTGGCCTGGCTCACGGGAGCTCCGGGGAACAGGGTGGGGAGTGAGAGGAAGGGGAAGTGACTGTCTCTGGGACAAGAAGGTGAATGTGGTTGGACTCTGTCCTGGGGCGTGTGCTCATTACCGCATAGAGCTCATGCCTGCCTCAAGCTCAGCCCAGCACACCTCAGATTTCTGGAGTGTCATCTCCTTTTCTCCCCCTGCCCTCTTCCTCACCCAGGCGCTAAGGGTGAGAGCACCTTGTGCCTTCGAAAGCAGGTACTTCTATTTATAGCTCCCAGAAGGTCCAACCCACACTTTCCTGTCAGTTAAGCCTGCTCCGGAGACTGGCATCTCTGGGCTGCCTGGGCGGCAGGCACAGGGAGAAGGATATGGGTGATGGCCCTCACCTGTCCCAGGATGTCACCTGAATCCTTGTTTCATCTTAGCTTCCCACCCTAAAGTGTGTGCCTGCCTGTTGTGAAATTCAGCCAAATGCCAGTGACTTCGCGTATGGGGAATCCTATGGTGAATAAGCACAGGAGTGCTACCAGGTCCACCCCGAAATCAAACAGAATGGAATCAGTGTCTAGAAACAACTGTATGATAATAAACCAGCTGGTAATTCCCGGGGACAGGTGTGGAGCGGGGGGGGAGTTGCCATCCCTCGGGCTCCCAGTGAGGAGCTCCCCCCAGGAGACACATGTGTGCCCCCCACATGCACACACACATACACACACATGCACCCACGCACACCAACACAGACACACAGCCACCCCAGAGGGCCTGAGTGGCCACCTCCCACCCTCATGGGACACAGTCTACGCCTAGCCTGTGGGTAGACACCTATTCCTGTCCCCGTACTCCTCAGTCTTCTTAGAGGCAGGGGCAGCAGGGGCAGCCGTGTTTGGTGGCAGGGGTCTCCAGGACCTGGCTCCTCCTTTCCTCTCTCCAGTTCTAGGAGAGCTCAGATCACTTCCCCATGCTAGCTTGGGGGGAGGCAGTGAGTGACACTGGGAGAACAATGAAGCCGAGTGGACCAAGGATGGGCGTGCACCTGGGTCTCCAAGCCCTGATGATGGAGAAGGGCAGGGTTTGAGGGACAGGCTGAGACAGCACCTGAGAAACACCCACGGTCCCGTGTAATCCACCCCAAGACAAGCATTTACACACCCACACACAGGCAGGCACACACGCACGCACACAGATGCACTGGGTATGCCCACCCACACCTGCCACACACGGCTGCACACGCCTCCTCAGACATCCTCGTCCCACACACTCACCTACGCACTCAGGTACCCTCCGCCACCTTCCACGTTCTAAGAATGTCCCACAGTTGTCCCTCCACAAGCTGTCACCTCCACACAGACCCACGCATGTTCATGTCCGCAGGCTCTCACACACACACGTAGGCACACACGCCTTCCCACAAGCCATATTTGGGGAAGAAAGGAGGCCACAGGCACCAACATGCATGAGTGCCGCCTCCACAGAGGCACGCTACCCCTCCGCCTGCCTGCACACATGTGTGCGTTCGCATCCACGTCAACCTCTGCCCATATGCTGGCGTTCTCTCTCACGGCTTCTCCAGGCTCAAAGCCACAGACTTTGAAAACACGTTTGTCTCCACCAGGCTCCGCCAGCCCTGATCCTTCACATGCCAACAGGTTTGCGCACCTACGCACGCGGGCCTGCCCACGGACAGAGGCTTCTGCCTGCTCTCCCCACCTCCATCCCCCTTCTGCTCTGGAGTTGTGCCTCCCCACGTAGAAACCCTCTGGTCGCATGCAGTCAGCCCCCCAACAAAATGAACTCCCACACGCGTGACAAGTGAGATGTCCACACCATAAATATACTGCCTCACACCAACCCCCGCCCACACAGCCCCCAGGCTGCTCAGATAACTGATCCCCCCCCACGGACCTCACATGTACATGTATGTTCCCAGACCCACCACACGTGAGCATAAGTGCAGGCAGACAGAACTATGTACGCAAGCAAGCCTCCACTTCCCCGGCAAGCAGGTACTCTTGCTGAACACGCCGATACCCCCGGCCCATGCCCACTCAGAACAGCCGCCACACGCCAGAGGGGACGCATCCCCCCACCCCGCTGTCCCTGTTGGCATCTCTGACTGCAGCAGAATGGTCACGGGCTGACTGTGGTGCCCCAGGGACTGGATCCAGCTGTGAACCCCTTTGCCAAGGGCCTGGGGGAAAGGGGACAAGGTCGTCAGCCCCGGCTATCCAGGTGGGCACCTCGGGCAGTGGCAGGACCCTGGCGCCCCCTAGTCCCTGGCCACCCAAGTCCCTCTCGGGATTGACAGCTGGATCAATGCTCTGGGGAGGAAGGACACTCACCTGGCTCCACCGGGCTCTGCAGAGGAAGATCTGGAAGGGAGGGAGGGGAGAGACCTCTGCGTGGACAATCTCCCCAGGCTGAGGGGCAGCAGCTGGATGCCTGGGTCAAAGGCGGCAGCGCTCTCTCGCTCCCCTGGCTCCTCTCTCAGCTGCCAAGGAGGCTTCTTCCATGCCCCGCAGGCAGCTCCTCCCTGGCTCTGCAGCACAACGCTGCTGCCCCCCGAGAGGCGATGTTCCCAGCCGAGCGCCAGGAGAGAAACGAGCGAAATCAAAGCGGCGGCGTGGAGGAGAGAGAGGCAGAGAAGGCGAGAAAGAACGAGAGAGCCAGACCGAATCTGGCTCCACCAATGGGATCAGTGGCTGCCCAGCGTCAGGTGACAATAAGCAAGCTTGGTCCCTGCTCGCCTGGGCTGGTGGGAGGGGGAAAGGGCAGAGGGTCTCCCAGGGAGCTACACCGATGTCCTTGGAGACAGTGGCAGTGAGCACCTTTCCCCCATTCTTCCAGGACAAGCTGCCCTCAGAAGAAGTCCCTCCAGCACACCCCTGCTTGGAAATCTCTCACTTGAAGGCAGCCCCTAAACTTCAGGATGCTGGGAGAGGGGTGGGGCTTAGCCTAAGGGCTCAGGAGCTCCAAAGCAAGGATTCTGATTGGCGGATGGGAAGGGGGGCTGTGAAGGGGAAGGGTTCACATGGGGTATGTGAGCTGCAGGCGGGCAGGAGGGGGGTTCTGCCTACAGTCTGGATTCTCTCCTCAGGGCCTTTTGCTGATCTGTGGCTCCATTTTCTTACCAACTCAGTCAAGAGATATCAGACCTGCAGCTCCAGGGCCCCCTGATAGTCAAGGGAGAATGTCTGGCTACTTAAATTCCCCAGGGGGAAAAAAAAAAACAAGAGAAAGAAGTTGTGGGGCAGTGAAGGAAGAGCAGAGGCAAGAAAGGGTGGGAGGGACACACAGAGCTTGGAGTGTTCTCATCCCAGCCAACCACCTGGGCTCAGAGAAGCCAAGCCCTGAATACCTTGACCAGAGAGATTCCTATCTGCTGTCTTAACAACAGGAAGCTTTTCTGCCACCCAGAAATGAGGACCCTGAGCATGCCACCATGAATAACACTCAAGGAAATTTGAGTCAAGCAAACAACAGTGACAAAGAGTATGTACGGTGTGGAAACGCACAGGCTTTGCAGTCAGACAGATACGGTCAAAATTCTTGCTCTGTCACTTTCTAGCTGGGTGACCTTGGACAAGTTACTCAGCCTCTCAGAGCTTCAGTTTCTCCATCTGTCAAGTGGGATGATAACACAGGTTTGTTGTCATCACTGAATGAGAAATCACATCGTAAATCTCAAAGCTCTGGCTGATCTACCAGATGTGCCCAGTCACGCATCAGAGCTGTTATCATCACCATCATTATTGACCGTGCCTGCCTGCAAAGAGCCCACTGCCTTTTAGGGGAGAAAAGATGGGCATTTAGAGACCCAATTAGAGAACAAGGCGTATACAGCTAAATTGAGGGTACAGATGTGGATGCACAAAAGGAGTGAGGACCAGCTCCAGAGAGCAGGGGGAGCGCAGGCAAGAGGAGAAAGTGGAAGCAGCAGCGTGGTGGAAGGTGGGGAGGTCTTGGTGCAGACACAGCAGGCAGGCCCTGGGTGAGGGCCTCAGAGAGCCGTAGGAGGCCTGAGCTGAGTGTAGGGACACTCCCTGAGAGGGACTCAGAGGCTGCAGATATCGGCAGCAAAGGTTAGAGGAGGTGACAGTGGACAGAAAGTGAACAGTTCACAGAAAGCAAAGACAGCAGAAGCCAATCCTACCCTAAATGGGCATGGAGAACCCAGGCAAGTTTGGTCAGATCCTGAACCTCACAATGCGGTGTGGGGTGTTACACCGAGGCAGGGTTAAGCCCTCCCTTGGCCAAACATGAGTAGGTCCCGCTCCTCACACACCTACACTGAGAAGTTGAAACTCCAAAGAGATGCACCGTGTCATCTCATGGTCATGGCCAGCATCAGACATCTGGACCGACACCTGGCCCTACAACCCACCTGAGGACAGCAACTCAGTTTCCCCATCTGTAAAGGAAGGCTAGTCTCAGCACACCCCCACCTCCGACCTTCACAGGATGGCACACAGACCGCATGAGATCATGTGTCCCAAGCAGAGAACAGTCGCTATCTGAATGCACTTTCGTGGAGCTGGGCGCTAGTGTCAAGTGAAGACGCAAACCCTCTCAGAGCTCCTGCCTCCTCTTGCCTCAGAGGACTTCTCTGCAGATCACATGAGAAAACACATGGTAAGAAGAAAGCATGATGAGCCAAATATAACTAACTCCGGATGAAACCAAACAACTGCCAAGATGCACTTTGGCTGCATTTTTTTTTTAAATAACTTTTTTTTTTTTTTGCGGTACGCGGGCCTCTCACTGTTGTGGCCTCTCCCGTTGCGGAGCACAGGCTCCGGACGCGCAGGCTCAGCGGCCATGGCTCACGGGCCCAGCCGCTCCGCGGCATGTGGGATCTTCCCGGACCGGGGCACGAACCCGCGTCCCCTGCGTCGGCAGGTGGACTCTCAACCACTGCGCCACCAGGGAAGCCCTAAATAACTTTTTATTACACAAGCCATACGTGATCATTGTAGAAAGACGAGAAGAATTAATTCTAAAATTTGAGAGAATTAAAATTGCTGGTTTCCTCACCATTCAGAAATAGATGTATATGATATATACTTTATTAGCAAAAATAGAAAGTATAAATACTGTTTTATAACCTGCTTCTTTCACTTACCAATACTTTTTCTGTTCATTACATAGTCTTTCTACAGTTGTGTTTTTGTTTTTTGGCCACACCGCTCTTAGTTCCCTGACCAGGGATTGAACCTGGGCCTATGGTAGTGAAAGCACCAAGTCCTAACCACTGGACCACCAGGGAATTCCCTACAGTATTGTTTTAAATTTAAATATGTTCTATTTCTTTGGAGCCAATTCCCATCTCCTCTGATTAACTTAGTTTACTTTTTCTCCATTCTAAACAACACTGCAAGGGACATTCTTGCAGCAAAATCTCTTCCCACGCTTTAATTATTTTTTCCAGCAAAATATTACGAGGTATAATAAATATAAAGGGACCTTATCTGGATACTGATTTCACAGCAGTTAAAATTTGAATACTAACTGGATCTTTGATAATATTTAGGAATTATTAGTTCTGATAATGTTTTAGTTCTTTTAAGTTCTTTTAAGAGAATATCCTTCAGCGATACACATTCTAATATTTATGGATGAATAACATCATATCTGTGATTTGTTTCAAGATAATCTCGGGGGGACATGGGGTGTGTATATGAAAGATCAGCATGGGTGGATAATTATTGAAGTCAGGCACTTTGAGATTCAATAAGCTATGGTCTCCACTTTTGTGCATGCTTGGAAGTTGCCATGTTAAATATTATATCTAAGCTATGATTACAATTATAACAAAAGCGTCTATTAAGCACCAAGACACAGTGCTAGGCATGCGATTCTCACAACGACCTCGAGGGGTCGATCTATCAACCCCATTTTCAAAGGCGGATAGTGGGAAATGAGACTCGATACATAAGGAGTCAAGCTAGAGTCAAATCATGTCTGAGTACAAAGGCTGGGTTCTTCGTGGTAGACAGGCACAGAGCAAATATAGAGTCTGAGGTAACAGAGAATGAGTCTGTAAGTGAAAAAAATCTACAGTCTTAACATTGCTCATGCACTTTTTAGACTCAAAATGTTTACGTCTGTTTCCCCATGGTTCAACTACGTGTGGAGATCTCAGGCGCCAATGAATGCAGACACATCCAGACAGCCTATAAAAACCACCTTGTTCATTTACAAGTGTCGACAATGACAGGAGAGGGCAGTGACTGTTTATGAGAACTGTGTGGATTTCTCAGTGCTTATTTATCTGTTCAAAATTATGTTTAGACCTCCTACAACCCTCACCAGTCACCTATTTCAAATTTACTAAAGAACATTAATTCTAAAATCTGGACACATTCCTGAGTATTCATTCAACTAAAGAATATAATATGTTTTTTTAGCTTTTTTAAACTTAAATATGTAACAACTTTAAGACATGGAAAAATACCGAATTATATTTAAGGACTCTGAAAAGCTATTAGAAGAGACACTAATGAAACGTTGGAGGGGCAGAAGAAATTTCAAGGGAAGATCAAGAACAATGAAGAAAGAATCACAAGTGAAATGAGAAGGGGAAGGACTAATCAGATAGAATGAAGGTACTGGAATAGTCACTAAACTATACCTGAAGTGGACCAGCATAGCATAAGAACTATGGAATACCCCTGGGCACAGCATGGCAAGATACAACACATACTGAATACGTGAACTCCTGCCAGGCTGGAAGGGCTTCCCTCCACACTTACTCTATTTAGAGAGTTGCATAGGAAAGAACCTATAGAGAAGACATAGGAAAATGCAAGGCAAAGATGGCTTTTACATCAATGGTGCCAAAGTTAAATTACAGTTACAATCCACCTGGAAACAATCCACCCTTCTTTTTCTTTTATTTTTTTCAAGATTTTTTTTTTTTTCGATGTGGACCATTTTTAAAGTCTTTATTGAATTTCTTACAATATTGCTTCTGTTTTATGTTTTGGTTTTTTGACCGCAAGGCATGTGGATTCTTACCTCCCCGACCAGGGATTGAACCTGCAGCCCCGACATTGGAAGGCGAAGTCTTTTTTTTTTTTTTTTTTGCGGTACACGGGCCTCTCACTGTTGTGGCCTCTCCCGTTGCGGAGCACAGGCTCCAGACGTGCAGGCTCAGCGGCCATGGCTCATGGGCCCAGCCGCTCCGCGGCATATGGGATCTTCCTGGACCGGGGCACGAACCCATGTCCCCTGCATCGGCAGGCGGACTCTCAACCACTGTGCCACCAGGGAAGCCCTGGAGAGTACTCTTAATGGGAGATGATAATAACTGTTGTTAGGAAGTAAACCCCAAAATGTAAAAGGTAGAAGGCTTAAGTATTCTTTCCTCTTGTCCTTTTGGCCTGAAAAGTGCTGCGGAAATCCAAGAAGCACTGCAGTAAGGAAACTGGTAAAGTATGATGTAAGACAACAATTTGGAATAATATTTAGCCATTAAAAACCATAATTTAGGGCTTCCCTGGTGGCACAGTGGTTAAGAATCTGCCTGCCAATGCAGGGGACATGGGTTCGAGCCCTGGTCCAGTAAGATCCCACATGCCGTGGAACAAATAAGCCTGTGCACCACAACTACTGAGCCTGTGCTCTAGAGCCTGGGAGCCACAACTACTGAAGCCTGCGTGCCTAGAGCCCGTGCTCCGCAACAAAAGAAGACACTGCAATGAGAAGCCTGCGTGCCTCAACGAAGAGTAGCCTCCACTTGCAATTAGAGAAAGCCTGCGCCCAGCAACAAAGACCCAACACAGCCAAAAATAAATAAATTTTAAAAACCATAATTTAGAATATTTAATAACTAAGAAATGTTTATAGTATATTAAGAGAAAAAAGCAGATTATAGAACCATATATAAAATGTTTCCATTTTTAACTTTGATATAATTTTTAAAGGTTACTTTCCATTTACAATTATTACAAAATATTGGCTACATTCCCCGTGCTGTACAATACATCCTTGAGCCTATCTTACACCCAATAGTTTGTACCTCCCACTGCCACACCCCTATATTGTCCCTCCCCCACCCCCACTGGTAACCACTAGTTTGTTCTTTATATATATGAATCTGCTCCTTATTTGTTATATTCACTAGTTTGTTGTATTTTTTAGATTCCACATATAAGTGATACCACACAGTATTTGTCTTTCTCTGTCTGACTTATTTCACTTAGCACAATGCCCTCCAAGTCCACCCATGTTGCTGCAAATGGCAAATTTTCGTTCTTCTTTATGGCTGAGTAGTATTCCATTGTGTATATATACCACATCTTTTTTATCCATTCATCTCTTGATGGACACTTAGTTTGTTTCCTTGTCTTGGCAATTGTAAATAATGCTGCTATGAACATTGGGGTGCACCTATCTTTTCAATTAGTGTTTTTTTTTTTCAGATATATACCCAGGAGTGGAATTGCTGGGTCATCTGGTAGTTCTAATTTTAGTTTTTTAAGAAACCTCCATACTGTTTTCCACAGTGGCTGTGACAATTTACTTTCCCAAGAACAGTGTACAAACGTTCCCTTTTCTCCACATCCTCGCCAACATTTGTTATTTGTAGACTTTGATAATAGCCATTCTGACAGGTCTGAGGTGATATCTCATTGTGGTTTTGATTTGCATCTTTCATAATTAGTAGTTTTGAGCATCTTTTCATGTGCCTGTTGGCCATCTGCATTTCTTCTTTGGAAAAATGTCTCTTCAGTTCTTCTGTCCATTTTTCAATTGGGTTGTTTGCTTTTTTTGATGTTGAGTTGTTATACTTCATTTATAGTTATTATACTCCATTTACAGTTATTATAAAACATTGGCTGTATTCCCATTGTTGTACAAGATATCCTTGTGGCTTATTTTACACCTAATAGTTTGTACCTACTGTTGTACCCCTACTCCCAGACTGACCATTCCCCACTTCCCTCTTCCCACTGGTAACCACTAGTTTGTTCTCTATATATGTGACTCTTCTTCTTTTTTGTTACATTCACTAGTTTGTTGTGTTTTTTAGATTCCACATATAAGTGATATCATACGGTATTTATCTTTCTCCATCTTACTTATTTCACTTAGCAATAATGCCCTCCAAGTCCGTCTATGTTGCTGCAAATGGCAAATTTTCATTCTTTTTTATGGATGAGTAGTATTCCATTATGTATATGTGTCTCTCTCTCTCTCTTTCTCTCTCTCTATATATGGATGCTTTTTAAAAATTTCCAAATTTTCTACAATGAATAAGTATCTTTGTAAAAAACAAAATAAAACAAAAACCTAGGAGCTGCTAGAAAGCTGCTGGACCTCAAAGCCCAGAGAATGAAATCAGAGCAGTTTTATCTAGTGCCCCAGTCAGAAGCTAAGAGCTGCTATGCGTAGCTCTGTAAGGGACAGGAAGAGTTTTCCTTTGTTTAGGTTTAGTTATATAAAACCAATATGGAGAAAAGAAGTTGAAAAAAGTCTGGTTTAGAAACCAACACAATATTAATATATTATTAAATTGACAACAATTTAAAAAATTTTAAGAGCCAATACTCAAAACAATGTGGCAAAATGTTACATATATTCTTATATATGACATACATTTATGTATACGTTTTCTTACTGGTGATGCATATCAACACAACCCTTTGAAAGCAATTCAGCAAAATGGATGAACAACCATAAAATGTGCATGTTCAGAATGGTACAAGCCACTGTGGAAACAGCTTGGCAGTTTCTGATAAAATTAAGCATACAACTATCATTCAACTCAACAACTGCACTTGTGGGCATTTATCCCAGAGAAAGAAAAACTTGCACAAAAACCTGTACATGTGTGTTCATAGCAGCTTTATTTGTGATAGCCCCAAACTGAAAACAACCCAGATGTTCTTCAAAGGATGAATAGTTAAACAAACCATGGATATTCAGCAATAAAAAGGAATGAACTAGTTATACGTGCATGATACATGCAACAACTTGGATAATCTCCAGGGAATTATGCTGAGTGAACAAAGCAGTCCCAAGAAGTCACATATTGTATTATTCCATCTTTGAATGATTTCCACTCTGGAAATAACAAAAGTATAAGATAGAGAACAGATTAGCAGCTGCCAGGGATGTGTGGGAGAGAGGGAAGTGTGGCTGTAAAAGGGCACTAGAGGATGCTTGTCGTAATGGAAATGTCTTGTATTTTTCCTACCAATGTAGATATTCTGGTTGTGATAGTGTACTATAGTTTTACAATATGATACTATTGGGGAACCTATGTAAAAGGTACTTGGGATCTCTGAATTATTTCTTACAACTGCACGTGTATCTACTATTATCTCAAAATAAATTTTACTTAAAAAAATAAAGTACGTCTTCTTTTGGCCAGTTATCAGAAGTCTGGAAATTTGTTCTAGGAATATTATCCAGAAGAAAAAACTTTAAAGGCACCAGATGTTCACTACAGTGGTATTTACAATAGGGAAAAGAAACAATTTAAGTGTCCAAACAGGAACACAGACAAATCGTGGCATAGCCACCCAAGAATTATGCAGTCGTTTGATGCAACAACAAAGCAACGTTATTTGAAAAGGGAGGATTCAAAACTGTGGTACAATGTGAAATCTCTGTGAGGAGGATTGTAATATATTACAGAAGTTTTAATAGTCTATGTGAAATTCTAACAAATGTTTTCCTTTCCTCAAGCTATCTGTAAAGTTACATGGTTTTTACATGGTTTGGGGGTGGAGGAAACGACAGTAAAGGACATTTTTTTATGTTAAATTACAAATGTCGGAGTCACGATAAAAGTTCTTTAAATCTGTCCCCCAGAACCAACAGAACAAACTTCGTTTTTCAGGTTCCAGGGTGGGAACAAGACTGCATACAAGGGCCCACAGTCACGAGTCCAGGGCAGGTGCCATTAGGCACCCGATTCATCCGCTGCAGCTGCTCCAGCGCTATGCCCACAGCCCAACCCCAGGATCCCACCAGGAGTCCTGGGAAAGGACCCTCGAACAAGGGCGAGGATGCAGCCCAGAGGTGCAGTGACCACTCCAAGGTCACCAGCGAGCTGGCAGTCCAGGCTCGGCCCGGCCCAGCCCAGAGCTCCCTGACTCTGAGTCGGGGTCTCGCTCTCTCCCCCGCGTCCCCTGCCCCAACCCAAGCTTCGACCCCAAGGCTCCGCAGCGGCGAACTCCCACGTTGCGTCCAGGCGGCCACCCGGCCCCCAGCCCCTGAGCTGGCGCCCCCACCTCACGCCGCCGGCCAAGACCCCCCGAGCGCTGCAGCGTGGCGTGACCTAGACCATTCCCCGCTTCCTTTTTCGCCCTCTCAACCCAGCTTTTCCCGACTCCGGGAAGAACCGGGAAGAGAAGGCGAAGGGGAGCCAGGCGCCGCCGGATAAATACTGTGGCTCGGCCCCGCCCACCGACCTCACTTCCGCCCCGCGACAAGATGGCGGCGCCCGCGCCGTGCCACGCAGACTTCCGCCCGGCGCCGAGGCCCGGGGCCGACCGCGGGTCGCCTCGGAGGTGAAGTCGGGACGTGCGTGGTGCGGAGCTGCAGCCTGGGTGCGCTGAGGTGCGTCGTTGCCTCGTGCCTGGTCGGGAGCCTGGGGAGACGGCGAGCCAAGGGGTCTGGCCGCGGTGGTCCGGGGAGTCTCGCCACGTGGGAGGGGGAGGAGCTGAGACGCTGCGGGAGGGACGCCCTGACGGGGGGCGGGAGGCCACGTGGGTGGGGTTTCGCCCAGGGTCCGCGTGTCCTCCCCCTCGAGTGACTTCGTTACCCCTCTCCTCCTTCTCTCCCAGGCACCATGTCAGAAGGAGACGCCGCGGGCGAGCCCAGTGCTCCAGGAGGGCCCCGACCCCTCCTTTCTGGGGCGCGGGGGCTTATCGGGCGGAGGCCGGCGCCTTCCCTCACCCCGGGCCGCCTTCCCTCCATCCGCTCCAGGGATCTCACCCTCGGGGGAGTCAAGAAGGTACCCGACGGCACCTTTCTAAAGAAACCCAACTACCCTGAATTCCAGGCACCTGGGGGTTTGACTGATGTTCCTGGAGGGCCTAGCGTGGTGTTGGGCCTCAGGACTCTTGTCCTCAGACTTACGCCGACAATTTCTGGGGCGCCTACCCTACCTTCAAATCAAGACACTGGGTGCAAAATATTGACATGGCTCTCAGAGATGACTGAAGAGCAGAGAATCCTAATTAGCTCAAAAGCAACTTGAGCAGTGTTTATTTCGTTTTTGTGTGTGTCTTGGATACCTTTAACAAACCCACGAAAGCCACGCAGACATAAACTTTGCCTTCAGTTTAAGAGAGTTCTGAATTTGACCTGGATCCCAGTGTGCAAACTTCTGATCCAAAGTATTATGATTCTTAGACGTGGTATCAGAGGCTCTGAGTCCTTTCCTGTTATGTTTATGACTGTAGATGTAAAGTGTAGCCCTTAAAGAAGATGGGGAGGATGACAGCATAAAAGTAGCCAGTTTTTGAAGACCAAAGTTTACCTTTGGAAATTCTGGTGGCAGTCTAACCTGATCCTCTGTTTGTGAGTGCTGGCAGATCTGTCTTCCCTACTTGAGCGTTGCTGCTAGAGCTCTTTCCCTATGATACTGTCTGGTCTGTATAGCAGTTTGAAGACAAGGGGTGAGGTTAGGTAAATTGCTTTGCTATTAGAAGTCCTGAGGGCTCTCCTTTCAGGGGGCAGAAGCTGAGGCTGCTATTTAAATGTTTTTTGATGCCCCTTTTCTTCTATGTGTAACTCCACTGTCACCACGACATGACATTCCTCCTTTTCAAACACATGTCCCTTTCTGTAAGTCTTTGACAACAGTGTGGAATGTGCAGAAGAGAGCCATGTTGGTCTTTGTCCACAGAAGTTGCCCCTTTGGAAGTTTTTATTTTCCCCTGTACTTTGGGATCAGAATTTACCAAATCAGTGACTCCTGTATTTTACTTTCAGAAAACCTTCACCCCAAATATCATCAGTCGGAAGGTCAAGGAAGAGTAAGTAGCTAGGCCTTCTGAATACTTGCCTCTTATTTACTTGTTCTGAATTTGGGCCTTTGGGGAAATAACTAAGTATGTGGCTCAGAAATTTAAATTTGTAGATTTAATTCTTTTCAGTAGTGATTTTCAACCCTGGCTCCCAGGTGATTCTAGCGTGCAAGCTTTAAACAAATACGGATGCCTGGGAGTCCATCCCTAAAATAGTGGTTTAACTTGTTTGCAATGAAACAGAGTGATTATCTTTTATAGCCAGAGTTGAGAGCCAGTAGTTTGGGCAAAGATGTATCAGGTTTTCTCTTAAGCTCTTTTGCAATGCAGCTTTCCTACTTTCAGTCAATACCCAAAAATCCACATTTTGGGGCAGTCTCTATAATTCAACTTTTGAGTTATAGTTCTAACATACACTCTCAAACAGAAAGGTAAAGTACAGTAAACTGAAAGGACTCTGCTTCAGCAAGGAAGTGAAAAAGGTGCTAGACTTAAGATTGGGTGTTCTGCTTCTCATGATGTAGTTGTTGGCTCATGTGGAGCGGAGTGTATGGGAGAGTAAGACCAGTTCTCAGAGGCAGGGGAAGTGAGTGGTTTCGCTTAATCCAGTGTCTTTTCCAGGCCCAAGGAAGAAGTAACTGTCAAGAAGGAGAAGCGTGATAGGGATAGAGACCGACAGCGAGAGGGCCATGGACGGGGCCGGGGGCGCCCAGAAGTGATCCAGTCCCACTCTATCTTTGAGCAGGGCCCAGCTGAAATGATGAAGAAAAAGGGTACAAAGCTGCCGGGGCTCCGGGAGGAAGGAATTGGTGGATTTCAGTTCAGACTGCTCACGAGAAGGGCAAGGGCGGTGGCATTCCCCTGCTTGCTCCCAGTTAGTGTTCCTTGCTGTTGGCCCCTTCCTTACTCCTGGTGAACTGGGTGGTTTCCCACAGGGAACTGGGATAAGACGGTGGATGTGTCAGACATGGGGCCCTCTCACATCATCAACATCAAAAAGGAGAAGAGGGAGACAGATGAAGAAACAAAACAGATTCTGCGTATGCTGGAGAAGGATGATGTAGGTACCAGCAGGCTGGGGGGATGGGGCTTCTTTGTGTGATGAAAAGCGCTTCAGGGGAACCAAGTCGGGGGAAGCAGAGCTCTCTGATGTCCCGGAAGCCTGGTGAGCGGCAGGAATCTTCGATTAGAAAAGGACTAAGGTGGACTGCACTCCCAGGTATTTGTGTGTGCTGGCCCCGCCATGTGACCCCCGACTCTTCTTTGGCAGTTCATCGATGACCCTGGGCTGAGGAATGACACTCGAAATATGCCTGTGCAGCTGCCGCTGGCTCACTCGGGCTGGCTTTTTAAGGAAGAGAATGAAGAACCAGATGTTAAACCTTGGCTGGCTGGCTCCAAGGAAGAGGACATGGAGGTGGACGTGCCTGCTGTGAAAGGTACTCTGTGTCAGTTAACGTCTTGTCTCCTTTTCTCCAGCTGTCCCCCAAGAGCGAGTTTCCCAGACTGCTGCTGCCAGGCCGGTCCTCTCCCACTCCACAGGACCTGAGCACGCTCAGCGGGTTCACGCTGACAGGGATCGGTGGGCCCAGCCTGCGATACCCTTTTCTAAATAAGTCACACAGCTTCTGGATCCCTCTTTCAAAGCAGAGTTTCCTTGCAGCTTCCTGGCTGAGTGACAGTGGAGCAGACCAGGCCGAAGGGATGGGTGCAGTGAGATGGCATAGGGGCTGGCCACTGATAGCCCTTCCAATTCTGTTATCTCGGGCAGTGAAAGAGGAGCCACGAGATGAGGAAGAGGAAGCCAAGATGAAGGCTTCCTCCAGAGCAGCCAGGAAGACGCCGGGCCTCCCGAAGGACGTATCTGTGGCAGAGCTGCTCAGGGAGCTGAGCCTCACGCAGGAGGAAGAGCTGCTGTTCCTGCAGCTGCCAGACTCACTCCCTGGCCAGCCGCCCACTCAGGACGTCAAGCCTATCAAGACGGAGGTGCAGAGCGAGGACGGACAGGTGGTGGTTATAAAGCAGGAGAAAGACCGGGTACGTTCACGATTGAGTTCTGTGAAGATGCAGGGGACCAGGAGGGGAAAGAGCCACCTGCAGGGGGAAGCAAAGGTGTGCCGCCCACCCACGCTGAAATGCGAGAATAATGTGCATTTGTTCTTTCTGCCCGCGAGGGCCTTGGGGCTTTGTACTTCAATGCCAGTTGTATGTGTGTGTTTCACAGTGAGATATTTTGAATGTGTACAAATCAGAGAACATAGACTCTCATATACTATCACCCAGCTTTATCAGTTACTGATATTTTGTCCGTTTATTTATGTTTGCTGTGGTTTGGGTTTTGTTCTGTTTTCTGACCAGTGTCAGGCAGCCCCAGGAAAAGGCCCTGTCTGGGGAGCTAAAGGATGGAGGGAACGGCTCCTTACCCAGTGTCCATCCCCTCGTTGTCTTCTCAGGAAGCCAGGCTGGCAGAGAATGCTTGTACCCTGGCCGACCTGACAGAGGGTCAGGTCGGCAAGCTGCTCATCCGCAGGTCGGGGAAGGTGCAGCTCCTCCTGGGCAAGGTGACTCTGGACGTGACGATGGGGACCACCTGCTCTTTCCTGCAGGTGAGAGCCTGCTGGGTCGGGACGGAGGCTCTCCGAGACATTGAGGAGCGTTGAGGACTCGGTGCTGAATATGGAGGAAGGGTTCTTGGGATTATCACGTTGAAACCACAGGACTGAGCGAGTGATAGGCTATGCGGTTTTGGTTCTCATCTCTCTCTCTCTTCATTGGCAGGAGCTGGTGTCCGTGGGCCTTGGAGACAGTAGGACGGGTGACATGACGGTCCTGGGACACGTAAAGCACAAACTTGTATGTTCTCCCAATTTTGAATCCCTGTTGGATCACAAACACCGGTAAAAGGAGCAGATGGAGGATGGCGGTGATTGTGTCCACGGCTGCTGCCTGCTCCAGACATTTTGTTCTCAAATCTGTTCAACCCAGAAGGCGCCTGTTTAGCCCACCCACTCCAGCCATCGTCCCAGTTTTCCCCACATGGCTCCTTCCCGCAGCAGCTGTGAACGGCGCAGTGACCTTCCCGCAGCACGGAAACTGCACACCCTCACTGCTGGGGGCTTGTCCCTGCTATTTATTTTTATATTTATGGCTTATCTCTTCAACTGACTGCACCCTCCCCAGGTGGAGAGGCGGCACGGTCTGGGAAGGGACGGGCTCCTTCTCTAGGTGACGTCTTTGTTCTCAGGGTAGGAAGTGTAAGGACAGCTGCTGCTGCTGCTCCCGCCTTCCTCCCAACAGGTGGCACCAGAGAGAGAGAGCAGGGACTTCTCGAGTCTGAGACTCAGCCCCAGCTCTGCCCATTACTAGTTGTGTGATTGACAAACTACCTAACGTTTCTGAGTCTCATATTCCTCATCTGACAAAAATGAGGACGATACCTACCTCACAGGGTTGGCATGAGGATGCAGTGGAATATTGTCGATGAAAACTTGCACAAGGCCAGACATACACAGTAGGCGCTCAATAAATGTTAGTTTAGTTTCCCTTCGACTGAATCTATTTTCAAACAAAAGAGAGATTCTGAGAATCTCAGATAAAGTGAATGGAGCTGCTTTATCCCACATTCTTACTCCGTGTCCTATCCCCCCAGCCTGATGCTCTGAAGGTTTGGGTTTGGGCCCTTCTATGCCCTTTTTTTCCTAAGCACTCTTAGGCAAGTGCTTCCTGTCCATTGCTGCGAGGCCCTAGCTGTAGGTGCCATCAGAAGTGACAGAGTCAGAGACTCACTCCTCCCAGTGCCCTGCAGATGCCTTTGGGTGACATGGTGGTCCCAGGACTCCCTCCACCCTCACTCCTGCAGTAAGTAGCTGCTACTCTTCCAGTAGCAGCTACTGGAAGAGTAGCTGCTTCCACTATTTCTCAGAAGAAACCTGTGACCACTCCTGGAGAATTATCACCACACCGAGTCAAATACTGCTGAAAAACAACCCTGGCTGAGATAGTAAGTAGAAGATTTATTGAATAATGGCCTCACTTTGAATTTGAGAGGCCCACCTCTGTCTCCTGTCCTGGCATCAACTTGGATTCCACTGCCACTGGCCACGCTGGCCTTGTAGTTCATTGGTCTGTGGTCTTGTTCCTTTCAGCAGCTCACCACACTCTTGACCCTTCCAGTGTGTGGTCCCTAAGGAGCAGCTTCTCTTTCCTTGTCCCTTGTCTGCAGGGCAGGGTCGGGGAGGCACGTCGGAGGTTGGGGAAGGCCTCCTGTTGCAGTGTTCGTGGTCATTAGACACCGGCAACTCGGCACCCTTTGCTGTGAGCTTAGCAGACCACCTCTGGAACAGGTGTGAACCACACAGACTCCTCTTAACTTAGGTGGCCCAAGAGGTTTTGGAAGGATATGCCTTTCTTTAGTCTCGCCTTCTGTTCCTTGAGCCTATTTTTCATTCATCACCACTGGGGCTTCTCCACCGAGCCCCTCAAGCCGCCTAGCCAGCAGCTAGGAGGCAGGATTGACTGTGTAGTCCCCACATCGCCCCTTCTGTAGCTAAGAGCTCACGTGAGCTCTGTTGGATGGTACTGTTCTGGTCTCTGTTCTCACTGTAGAGGACAGGTGAGCAGAAAGGGTCTTGGAGATGTGTGCCATGGAAGTCCTGTTTGGTCTAATGCTGAGCTTTGATGAACCAACTCCTTTTTGTTCTCTGGGCTTCAGTGTTTGCTGCTTCTCCTTTTCCACAGCTAATGAACTGCCAGTGAGTCTCCATTGTAATCCTCTCTTTCTCTTGGCTGCTTTGGTTCAAAAACACTCTTCTGCTTTTCCCGGCTAGCTCAAAGGCCCTGCCTCGTTAGATGTTTGGTGTTTTGCAGTCTTGAGTTCTTTGACTCCTCCACGGAAGCTTGAGGAAGAGTGTGTGCCACTTTAACGTTCACCACTTTGCCATTTCAAGTATCTTGGGGATCGACCGTTATGACCCTGCGTCACAGTCCCCACGATCTGTCTCTACATTCCTGATACACAGATTGAACATCGTCAATAAAAGTGTGGCAAAAAGACGAGGCAAGTCTGCTTTCTTGGCCAAGCCTCCAAAGCATACATTTCTACCAACAAATAAATGCAAATGACAGGAGTAAAAAGCCCAAAGCCAAATTCATGTATGAGTGCAAATGGATGCAAATTTATTACTACCTGCATCTGTGTGTATGCATTTTGTTAAGATGCCGAAAGCAAGCTGTAGGCTTGTTCATTTCTTAATTACATGATTAAGTGACAGAGTGTGGGCCTTAGAGTCAGGGTGGGGTTTGAATCTAACTCCGAAAATCATTTATCCTCCCTAAGCTCAGTTTTATACATTTTCTGTAAAAATGAGATAATAGTAGCTTTTTAATAGGGTTGCTTTAAATTACAGTGGACATAAAGCATTTATTTCCTGCCAGACAGAAAGGTGCTTCTGTCAGGACGTGATCAGCACAAGTAACAGAAAACTAGACTGACAGTGACGTAAGCAATAAGAATGTTTAATTATCTCATGTAACGGGCAGTCTGGAGATAGATGGTTCCAGAGTTGGGTGGCAGCCAAAACATCAAGGTTTTCTTGGATGCATTTGTTCTGCCATCCTTGGTGTTACAAAGTGGCTGTAACAACTCAGCATCATTTCTTCAAATGACAGTGTCCAGAGCCAAAGCAGGAAGCAAAGTAGACAGCAGTTAAGGAACTTCCTCCTCATTCTCCTCATATCAGGGAGGAATGTCCTTCAGAGGCCCAAAGAGACTTGCCCCTATGTCTCTCTGATAGAGCGGACCACATAACCACCCTTGGATGGGCACTGGCAAAGAGGGATAGGTGGACCAGTTTGTCCCCTGGCACTGACGTCTTGTTGCCTTTGAGACGGGGTTTTGTTAGTAGGGAAGAAACAGGAATGGCACTTAGGTATAAACAGTCCATGATAGTTGCCACCGTGATTAAAAAATACTGTCTATTGTACTAAACTCTAACTATATCTAGGTAGAATTTTTTTTAATGTTCAATTACCTTTTATTCTAAATAAACCAGTTTTAACATCTTAGTGCATATTCTTTCAGACTACAAAATTGTGTATGTTACATATAATGATATAAACATGCTGTTTTATCACATTTCATCTCACTCAAAAATACAGTTCTTCCATGTTAATAGTAAGCCTCTTGTACTTCAGATACTTCTGATCTAGCTGAAAATATCAGAGACAGCGCCCTTTAATCCTCCCAGACCTACCCACATGGTCCAATTGATCACTCACACTTGGCTCTTTAAAGGAAGAGGCTTATTTCCTAGGTATAGTCAGAGTGAAAACAGTGACGTCCATTGCCTATTCATCCCACCCCCAGCCTAGTGCAGGATACTTCCACAGCTGGGGCATCCCCCTCTTAAGATGGCTACAGCTATAGTGACAGATGCCATGTTGACAGCTGCTCTTGGACTGTGGTTCAGCTGCCGAAGTTCTGATGGAGGGTCGGAACTGGAGTGGGCTTAGGTCTCAAGGGCATCATCTGAAAAAATGGAGATAGAATGCCAATTCTAGGAACTCCTCTGTGCGGCCAACTTCTGACTCAGCTCTTCTGAAGCATTTCTTCCGTCCCCTTCCATGGGAGCAGTCACTGGTCCAACTCCCTGAAAGCTGAGGCAGAGGTTAGACTCCCTTCTGTTTGGCTCATTTACATTTAAGACCCAGTCAGTTGGAAAAAATGCAGTCTTGATCATCATTGGCCCAACGGTTTTATCTTGTGTCCTTTTCAGGATTCAGTGGAGAAATAGAAACCATTCTAGGTACTCTAAGCAAAAAAGTTTAATACAGGAAGATAAGTATTTTTAGACTCATTGGAAAGCTGGAAGAGTGAGCCATAGGTTGAGTCTCCAGGATTCAGAACCCTAGAGAACTGATATACCAGGGGAGCTACACCCTCTGCTAGAATCAGGAAGGCGGAGGACCTGGATCGAGCTATGAGGACACACTGCACGGCCGCAATCTAGGGATCAGGCAGTGCCCGCAGTCTCAACTGCCTGGGGAACCACAGAGCTAAAGGTTGCACCCTGGAACACCTGAAGACAACCCCCCACATGCTGAGTGCCCTCTGTGTGCTAGGTACAGTTCAAGCGTAGTATTTGTCAGTGACAAAACAGAAAGGTCTCTGTCCTGGTGGAACTTGCATTCTAGTGAGGGAGACAGACTATAAGTAAGTTACAGAGTATTTAGAAGGTGATGAGAGCTTGGGAATTTTTCTTTTAAAGGGTAAGGGGAGTCTATGGGTGGTCGTATCACAGTAAGTAGGGTAGGCTTCATTGAAAAAAATATTTGAAGTGAAGCAGCCGGATCAGTAGGCAGTGGGGACAGCTAGGAGCTGACACTGTGAGAGAGGGGACAGTATCAGAGGTGGGGTGGGCAGCCCAGGTCCTGCAGGGCTTCGAAGCCATCATAAGGACTTTGGCTTTATTCTAAGGGAAATGATTAGCTGTTGCAAGTGTCTCTTAGGTTTCAAAAGGCTCCCATTAACTGCTGGGTTGAGACAAGGGTAGAAGCAGAGGCACCAGTTTGGAGGCTGCTACATTAACCCAGGCAACAGACGGCAGTGGCTTGGACCAGGGTTAATGGTGGAGGTGTTGGGAGGTGGTTGGATGCTAGATACTTATTTCAAAGGTAGAGCCACCTCGATCTGCTGATAGAGTAGATGTGGGATGTGAAAGAGCAGAATCAAACAGCCAAAGCAGTAGGAAGGTGGGCCATACTTCCACCTTTCAAATCCCAATTGACAGAACCTAACTCACACCCAGCATCCTCGTGCAAGTGATTTTGGGAAATGTAGCATCCGCCTTCTAACCCCAGTAATCCAGGTTGGCACTTTATGAAGTGGTGGTGGTTGCGTGCATGTTCAACCACATTCAGCAGAGTTGGCTTAAGGATCCAAAATTTGAAGGTAAAGCTTTCTGTGGCCATGTCGTGCTGCCAATACAAAGTTCTCTGATTCATTTCCTCAAAACAGTATACTCCAAATGAAAACACAATACCCAAGACTGACTGTACTCAGTGTGACTCACGCATTTTCCCAGGGCAAGATAATACAGGAATTCTTTTGGAAACAGCTCTTACGCTGTACAACATAACATTAATGGCTACATTAGAATGCATCTTTGGACTATCAAAACTGACCCAAATATTCCCTGATTTCTGGACAATTTTGGTTTTTCCAATTTTTCACGATTTTAAAAGTGATGTGATAAACAATTTTGTAGTTAAATTGTTTCTGATAGCCTCATTATTTCCTTAGGATGTTTTTAAATTAAAAATGGCTTTTTTGACATTAAAAGTGTCAAATTCTATGCCATCTTTAAGGCTTTTGGTAGATAACGCCCTCCAGAATGTTTGCACCTGTCCACATGCCCATCAACAGTGTGTAAGAGTTGCTTGTGCATTTGTAAAGTTAATGTATTAAGATTCTGGTTTTGAACTATATAAATGTAAAAAGATGCTGAGTAGAGACCTGACCTGTACTCAGCTGACCCTCAGGGTAGATAACTAATGTTTCCTCTCTTCCCTCTGTCAGACATCAAAGGGGGTTGATGTGTAAAGAACACGCTGCCCCCGCGGTTGGGTTATATGCTTTCCAAAAGTCAGTTGTGTTTTTCCCAAGCTTGCTTTTGCCAGTTGTGTTCACTATTGTACTTACATAATTAAGTTAAACATGGTATAAACTAATAAAATATGAGGATTAGAAGGAAGTATTTCTGATGAAAATAAGGTAAGTACATAATTTAAATATATAAACTGATGAAATGTAAGTGCTAAAATAAAGTTCTTATTTCTGTGTAAACCAAGGTAAATGCTTTGGAAAGAATAAACGTGAGTCACTAAATACTACCATTGAATTAAGTTTAGGCAAGGTAAACGTAAAGATGGGGACAATCATAATTATCTAAAGTAATTCTGCATTCACATTTCCCCGCCAGGTGTCTAGTGCTTTGACTTCACATTCTGCTTTTGGAGATATCAAAACTGGTGATCTTAGCAGTGCATTGTAGGTGTGTGTAATTTTCATGGAATGCTAATCAGTGGACCCGTACTCAAAGAAAAGGACTTGTCCCTACACCAAAAGGGGATGAATGTCCATTTATAAGTGTTAAGTTAAAATATTTAAAATATGTGCATTTCTTTTCTTTTTTTTTTTTTTTTTGCGATACGTGGGCCTCTCACTGTTGTGGCCCCTCCTGTTGCGGAGCACAGGCTCCGGACGTGCAGGCTCAGCGTCCATGGCTCACGGGCCCAGCTGCTCCGCGGCATGTGGGATCTTCCCAGACCGGGGCACGAACCCGCGTCCCCTGCATCGGCAGGCGGACTCTCAACCACTGCACCACCAGGGAAGCCCTAAAATAGATACATTCCTTGTATTAAAAATTTTCCCCAAAATATCAGTTACGATTAGGTTCAGCTAAGAGAAATAGAGCCCCAAATAACAGTGGCTTAACCAAATTGACTTTTGTCTCTCATAAAAATCTAGAGATGCACAGTCTGAAGTGGTATGGCAGCTCTGCTCTACAGAGCCCCAAGGGTCTCCGCTCCTTCCAGCTTACCTTCCCATGGTGTCTAGGGTGTGGTTCAGCCTCAACTTCTAAATTGAAACCAGACCTCTGTTCATTGCATCCCCACCCCTGGCAGCCAGATGAATGAAAGGTTTACATATTTCCCCATCCCCCCACCCCTTGCCAAATGACAGGGCATGTATTCAGGATTATATCTTCTTTAAGGAAGACACCTAAGAGCTGTCCCATAACGTTTATGATTACAGTTGACCGTTGAACAACACAGGTTTGAACTGTTTGGGTCCACTTATGTGGGGATATGGAAGGGACTTGAGCTGACTGTAAGGGAATTGAGCATCCATGGATTTAGATGTCAGCAGGGGGTCCTGGAGCCAATTCCCCTGGGATATGGAGGGGTGATTGTACACACCATTGTCCAGAAAGTAGTGATATGGCATCAGCCTCCAAGGAGGCTGAGAAATGCGGTCTTGATCTGGAATGAGCAGGTACCCTCCTAAAAATCAAGATTCATTATCATGAAAGAAGGAAACGATACTAAGGATCAACCAGCAGCCTCTGGCACATCTATTTCACTTACTTGAAGAATAACTGAACATCTACTGGTCTCAATTGTGACAGAGAAGAGCTTCCAATTTACATCACTTGTGTAAGCAAACCCTCAACTGCCGGCACAGATATAGTGTGCTGTCGTTATAACCACTTCCTTGCATACACTCTCAGTGTCCTTGCCCCTCTCTCCTGTTTACTCATAGGACAAAAGCCCACTTCTGGGTAAATCTAAATCTCTGCCTACTCTGCATCTCTCCTGAGGGCTTAAACCTGGCTGGAGAAGCACCTGACACCATGCTGAGTCATCTCACTTCAAGACCAATAATCTAGCACATTTTCCTTGTCCATCTACTCCTCGCACTCCCCAGAGAGTACTGTGTTCTCAAACCTCCAACACCCCACTCTCAGCTGGTGACCCTGCTTCTTATCGCAGTAAGAAAATAGAAGCAGTCAGAACACCACGTGTTCCCACTACTGTATCTGTCAGTCTGTTTGCAGCTGTGTCCAGGTGCACCGTCTGGCCTGTTACTATGGATGAACTGTCTGTCCTCCTCGCGGAGATCAGACCCTTCACAGGAGCCCTAGATTCCATCCGTCTTACCTACTCAAAGGTTAGTGTTCCAGCAACCCCCTACACACACATCTATTTCCCTCTATTAGGTCAGTGTCACACGATCCAAATAGGCTCTTAGGGATCCATCTTGAAAATAAATTTTCCTTTGAGGTAGCATTCATCTCCAATTATCACCTCTTTTCTCTGCTTCCGTTTGCAGCAAAACTTGTTTTTTAAATACATTTATTTATTTATTTATTTATTTTTGGCTGCATTGGGTCTTCGTTGCTGCGCACGGGCTCTCTCTAGTTGAGGTGAGCGAGGGCTACTGTTTGTTGTGGTGCACGGTCTTCTCATTGCGGTGGCTTCTCTTGTTGCGGAGCATGGGCTCTAGGCGCATGGGCTTCAGTAGTTGTGGCATGCACGCTCAGTAGTTGTGGCTCGTGGGCTCTAGAGCGCAGGCTCAGTAGTTGTGGCGCACGGGCTTAGTTGCTCCGTGGCATGTGGAGTTTTCCTGGACCAGGGCTCGAACCCGGGTCCCCTGCATTGGCAGGCGGATTCTTAACCACTGCACCACCAGGGAAGCCCTGCAGCAAAACTTCTTGAAAGAGTTGTCTTTGTTTATCTCCACTTCCTCTCATCCATTCTCTCTTGAACCCATTCCAATCTGCCTTCACCACTCCTCCCAACGGCTCTTCTCAAGGTCACCAGTGCCGAACTCAATAGTAAACTTGCCATCCTTATGTTACTGAATCTATTATCACATTTGACATAGTTGATCACTCTTCCCTTCCTTAAATACCTTCCTTTCTTGGCTTCAGGGTCACTGTCCTAACTGTTCCTTCTTGTCTCACTGGATGTGCTCTCCGTCTCCTTTCCTGGTACCTCCCCATCAGGCCTTAGAGCATTTCTCTTGCCTGTCTACTCTCGTTCCCTCAGCCATCTCACTTAGAATCATGGCTTTAAACTCTCCATGCCTATGACTCCCAATTTATTATCTGCAGCTGAGACCCCTCTCCCAACCTTACATCCAACTGCCACTCCCTCATCTCTTCTTGCATGTCTGGCAGGCAACTCACCCCTGACTACCAATTTTGGGAAATACAGGGACAAAGAAACATCTTAAAATAACCCATGAGAGTCCCGTCAGCAAAGCCTTGAATCTGTGGGACAAATGACTCAGGTTCTTCAACAAATTGTAAGGGAAAAAAGAAGAATGAAGGAGGAACCTACAGATAAAAAGAGATTTAGGATATAATGTCAATCATACAATGCAATGTATGAACCTTATTTGTATTAATTTTATTTTTTAAAATTTATTTGATCGAAGCATAGTTGATTTACAATGTTGTGTTAGTTTCTGGTATATAGCAAAGTGATTCAGTTATACATATATATATATATATACATTTTCATATTCTTTCTCATTACAGTTTATTACAGAATATTGAACATAATTCCCTGTGCTATACAATAGGACCTTGTTGTTTATCCATTTTATATATAATAGTTTGCATCTGCTAATCCCAAACTCCTGAACTATCCCTCCCCCAACCCTCTCCCTTGGCAACCACAAGTCTGTTCTCTATGTGAGTCTGTTTCTGTTTTGTAGATAAGTTCATTTGTGTCATATTTTAGATCCACATATAAGTGATATATGATATTTGTCTTTTTCTGACTTACTTCACTGAGTATGATAATCTCTAGGTCCATCCATGTTGCTGCAAATGACATTATTTGTATGAACCTTATTTGGATAGCGATTCTGAGAACTGCAGTGAATCTCAGCGTGAAGACTCCATTCGAACTCCTGCACTGGGAATTCCCTGGTGGTCCAGTGGTTAGGACACTGCGCTTCCATTGCAGGGGGCACGGGTTCCAAGCTGCATGGTGCGGCCAAACCAAAACAAACAAACAAACAAAAAACCCCTGCAGTAGGAGAGTCTCGACCAAACTTTAACATGGCCTCTAGCAGTTTAAGGCCATGTCTCTGGGACCACCCAGCCTGTTTTGAGTGCCTGTTTGGAAAAGCTCAGAGCTGTCAAAAAAATTTGTTGTTTGTCAAAAAACTTTGCTGTTTGTTTTAGCTAACACCTGACATAGTCCCCTGGCCTCCCTTTATTAGAGCATTTACTCAAAAAGGGCTTATAATTGTGAATCCTTCCTCTGTCCCTTTGAGATGATATGTATCTTCTATAACTGCGGAGCGTCTTGTCTTAAGGACCCAAAAGCCATTCCTTTGAAATGTAATTATCCGGAAGGAGAGGGCTTCCAGTCTCTGGGAGGATAGAATCCTAACTTCCATAATCGCCAGCAGTCACTGCTGGCCTAATCACGTTTACAGTGACCAACCCTTTGTAATTTTTCACTTGAGTCCTGTCCCCATTCTCCCTTTACAATTCCTCTTTGCAAATCAGGGTGGAGCTCAACTTTTTTGCCTACTGTCAGTAGTTACTGAATAAAACCTGTTTTCACCATTTTAACTAATACCTGACTTTGTTTATCTTTGATATTTTTAACAAATTTTTTAAAAAATCATGAGGCAGTCAGGAATGTTGGCATGTTGACTAGATATTTGATGATATTAAATTATTATTGTTTGTTTTTTTGGTATGATAATGGTGTTGTTATATTTTCAAAATAATCATTAAAAAAAATCTATCCCAAATGTTATCACTTCTTCCTACTTATCCAGCATTATTACCCTTGACCAAACTAACATCCTCTCTTGTGGGATTTTTTTACAATTGCTTCTTAAATGATCTGCCTGCTTCTACGCGCCCCCCCACGCCACCAGTCTGTTCTCAGCACAGCAGCCAGAGACACCCTGGTAAAATGTACCATATTATACCACTTCCCATCTCATTCAGAGTAAAAGCCAAGTCTGTTCAAGCTACAAGACCTCATGGGATCCTCCTATGATCCCTGTGACCTCGTGTCCAGCTCTTCTGGGTCATTCCACTCCGTCCATTTCTTATGTAAAAGAGTAGGCAGGCCCCAGCTTCAGGGGTTTTGCATTATTTTCCCCCCCGCCTAGAACCCACTTTCCCCAGAAACCTTCATGTCTTGTTTCCTCATTCCCTTCAGGTCTCTGAGACTCTCCCTGACCATCCTGCTTAAATTAGGAAAGTTCCACTTCTACTCCTTCTGCCCCTTTCCTTGCTCTTTTTCTCCATAGCATTTATCACCATCTGACATATTATCTATTTCCTTTTTTTTTTGTCTGATATTCCCATTAGAACATAAGCTATGAGAGACTGTTTTGTTCATTACTGTGTCTCCAGAACTTAAAATAGTGCCTTGTACATAATAGACACCAAACAAATGTTAGTTGAAAGAATGAAGGAATGACTGCTATTGTGTGAAGGCTGTGTGTGCTAAAGTATTGATAATTGCATTTCTGAGCAAGTGCAAAAAAGACTTTTGAAGTCTTCCAGGCATCCTCCCAAGGGAAGAATGGCCCTCACTTTTCCAGGGACAAGAAAGGAGCTGGCCAACCTTGTGGGCAGGGCTTTGGGCCAATTCAGTGGACTGTCCTCGTGGCTTCCACTGCTGGGTGTGTAATTGACATTGGTGTTTTCCATGAACATTCCGTGAATTCTCATAAACGCCAGAAGGGATGATACCTGTGGGGAGTTGCTGCATGTAGAGAGGTGCTAGTGCCTTTGAGACCCCACAACCCTATGATCCCTTTTTGGTTTTTTAAATTAATTAATTTATTTATTTTTGGCTGCGTTGGGTCTTTGTTTCTGTGCGAGGGCTTTCTCTAGCTGCGGTGAGCAGGGGCCACTCCTCATCGCGGTGCGCGGGCCTCTCACTGTCACGGCCTCTCGTTGCGGAGCACAAACTCCGGATGCACAGGCTCAGTAGTTGTGGCTCACGGGCCCAGCCGCTCCGCGGCATGTGGGATCTTCCCGGACCGGGGCACAAACCTGTGTCCCCTGCATCGGCAGGCGGACTCTCAACCACTGCACCACCAGGGAAGCCCCATGTATAACTATTTTTGAGTGCACTTGCTACTAAATGTTGGCATGAACAACAGAATTCAGTATACATGTTATTATAACATAACATTGTAACATTGTAAAGTAGGAAGGCTGTGAGGTAGAAGAACTCACATATAGTGTTAAACAAATAACATCTACAAAGAGGGAAGGGGTATCCCACCAATTAGATTCCCGCTTTGGAAATTCTCCTGCTCCAATAATTTTCAAGCTATTCTGTTTTGGGAAGGAGAGGAGAGTCCTTGAATGTATGGATTAAAACGAGGTATGAGATATCTGAGGCTTGGAAAAGCCGTGTCTAGCCCTATTCCATATAGAGTATTTACATGTCTCTACAACATCAGCCGAGGTCTCTGGAAGCTTGACCCCAACCACCTCAGAAAACTTGGGGTTGGAGAGGAGTGCAGTTATTTGCCAAAATGATTGGAGAGGGAGAGAAATCTTTATTTATTTGGAAATTATACCGTTGCTGCAGAGTTAACCACCAATGCTTTTATATAGTTTGAAGAAAGCTCTTCTTGGCTCACAGATTCAGGTATTAATAAATAATAATGATAGGCAAAATTTATTGCAGGCAATCTTCTCCTTGTGCCAGGTATTTTACACGCATCATCTCATTAACGTATATACATTTCCATACAATCCTATGAATGGATGATTTTCTTCCAGTTTTATATATAAGTACAGTGAGGCTTAGAGATCACATAATTAGGTGTTTGAATGTCAACTCAAGCTCTTTCCTATTCATCACCCACATCCTTATATCCTCTAACTGGGAAGGATGGGGCAAGTCAATCTCTTCATGAGCGTGTAAGCTAACTCTGTTACAGGAGTTGCCAACGGCATGGGAGTCAGGATCTTAAAAACGTAACACCAAAAAAAAAAAGTAACACATTTTAACGCTTAGGTTCACTCCTAACTTCTGGACCCCCACTTGGAGCACCCCTTTCGGATGAACCTAGTGCTATAGCGAGCGAAGCTGCTGGAACGGGAGAGGGAGGCACTCTTTGCAGAAGAGCCAATGAGACCGCTGGTTCTTGTGAGTGGCACTTCGTTTGGCCAATGGGTTCAGCCCCGGAGGCACCGCGAGAAGACGGGAACTTGGGGTCTGGAGCATGTGGGACCGTGGCGCTGCGCGAGCGTTGAGCGCAGCGTTCGCTTGAGGACTCGCTGAGGTGCGCGAGTGCTCGAACGCTGGTGAGAGGAGGGGACGCAGGTGTGGAAGGCCGCGGAGGCCAAGGTCGCTCTGCTACAGGCCAGGTACGCTTTCGCTCAAGCTCTTGCTGGTGAACGGGGGCCCCTCCGGCCCACTCGGACCCTCCCCTGTTCTCTCACCCCATATCCCTGGGGAGCCGCGAGGGCCTGTGGGCCCCTGGGTGGAGCCTGGGGCGGGGGCGGGGAGTTGTTATTTGAGGCTGGGGGGGTGGTTAGGAGGAACGCAGGACCTGGGAGAGGTGGGAAGGTGGTGCCTGGGGAGGGAGGGGACTCTGAGGGGGAGAGGGGTTTGGGCGGGCCTGAGTGTTACTCGCACACAAGGGGTGGGCAGGACCCCCAGGGGAGTTTTGGTTTGGGGAATGATGCTTTCTCCAGGGTGGAAGGCATGTAGTATTTGCCTTCAGGAACCTCTTTTCTGGTTAGGCCCAGTCATATGCCCCAGCCCGGAGCTCGCACTTGGAGGGGTGGGGAACGTAGGCCTCACCGGTCCTGGGACCTGCCTGTCCTTGGACTCTCCCAGCTTGTACCTTATAGTCAGCCAGCCACCTGCTAACTAATCAAATGAGAAAATCCACATTAAGGGAGGGCCTGAATCTGTAGAAGTGATGGTGAAGGTGAGGGAGGGGTGGAGAAAGAAGAGGATTCCAGAAATCCAGTGATTGGTAGGTGTTATAGTGTCTCTCAGTGTGTACCAGTTAGGCTACTGAATGTTCTGGTTTCTTCCAATGGTGGTGAGAAGTTGTGAGTGAAGAGGCCAAGCTAACTGAAAAGGAGTTTAAACAATTAAAGGGGAGAACTGTAGTAGCCTTTGAGTAAGGGTATCCTCCCATTTTAGTGTAAAAGATAATAATTTATTTAAAAATTTTTTGCCAGATCCTGAACCGCCTTCACCTATAGTTGACTTAGGAATTGTATGTCAGTCTTGTCTTTATATGCATGGCCTGATTTCTCTGTAGCTAATACTTAAGACACGTTTGCAGAAGTTAAGAAGAGGCTTACTTGTTGGTTACAAAAGATTCTTCAGGGAGCAGGGGTGAGTCCAGACAATGAAGGGAGCCCCTGAAAGAAGGAGTCCTGAAGTCTACAGATTATAAAGTGATTTTGAAGAAGCTTAGTGAGTCTGAGACTTGAGGGGCGAGAAGAGCATCATCCCTGGTTACCTTGGGGGGTGGGGGGAGGTGTTAAATGTCACCTGTGAGACTCAGCAGGAATCATAGGCTCAAACCAGAAAGGGTCTGTACCCTGGAGACCTCAGTTCTGGTAGAGTTTGAAAGAAGAGTTTTATAGAGAGGAATTGGATAAAGATTCAGAGAAGCAGCTAAGGAACCAAGGAGGAGATGGAAAAGTTTAATGTGAAAATAGACTGGAAAAATATTAGGACTCTGGTAGAAGAAAGAGTGACCCAAAACGAAGCAAAACCCATAAATATTTATGGACAAAAAAATTTTATGATATGGCTATGTTAACTATAAACTTACTTACAAAGCAAAATCATGCCCATACATGAAAAGCGTTTCCGTCTACAACTGGTAGTTAACTTACAGGACTGAGTTCTGTAAGAGGCCGTTTGGGTAGAAAATATAAGTAAATTCAAGGAGGGCTTGGCCTTTAAGAGATTGCTGATGGAGAGTGTTTAGAATATTCTGTGCTAAACAGAAGCTTTTGAAGTGAGCATAATATAGGAGGATGGTTGTATCACTGGTCTGATCCAAAGTAGCTATTTTTTTTTTTCTTAATGCTTTGTGAGTCTGCCTTGAAGAAAAAGGAAAACAATTGGGAATCATTTAAATTATAAAATGATGGCAGATAATTAACCAGAACAGATTGACACCTGTGTCCTCTGCAGCCTTGCAATGGATCCTGTCCGACCACCCTTCAGGGGCCCGTCTCCTGTGCACCCATTTCAGTCTGTTCGGATGCCGGGCTCTTGGCAACAGGCTCCAAAACCTTTGGACCCAGCTCTGGGCAGGGCAGGACCTGCAGGCAGAGGCCATGTATTTGAAAAGCGAGAGGAGCCAGGCCCACAGAGTGGGCCAGTGCAAAAGGTAAGACCGTGTCTGCATACATAGTAGCAGCACACAGCTTTTCATCAGGGCAAATAAGGGATTTCAAGGTACTTAGGAAACTGGGAAGCCCTATATGAAAGCAAGGGTTTGTTTTTTTTTCCCTTGAACAAGTGGTTGCCTCTTGGAATATATTTCAAATTCTTGAGTTGAAAGTCTAGAAAAAGGGCCTCGTAATGAATGTTAGATGGACCTGGGTAAATGCCTTAGTTCTCTAGCTTCTATAAATATAAATATATACATACATAAATGATAGGTTTAAAGATACAGTCTTTTGTTTTTTTGTGAGTGTTTAGATTTCCACTCTGGGTTTGACTCTATGGTATTAGCAGCCACTCTTGCCTCTAAGGTCATAATTGTTAAGAATGGTTTCTTTCAGAAGGCTCTTTGCCTGAATCTTAAAGAAAAAGAGGATCTTCAGCTATTGTTAGTGCTGTGTGTATACTCGCATGGACATGCATTCTTAATCTCCTAATTATATAGTAATTTTAAGAATGGTACCTGTCTATAATTAATCTCAAAGAATAAAGAGTTAGCAAATACAGGAAGAATCTAATAGTGCAGTTATGACAATTTTAAGTAGGTTGACAATGTCAGATGTAACGTTCTGTAAGAAGAAACATAATTGACAGTAATTCTGTATTTTTACTCAAATGGATTGCTTGAGTCTATATGTGGCAACTCTAATTGGTGTAACAGTAGTAAACTTCCAAGACTGCTACAGGAAAACAGTAGCAAGTTTTGTTGAGGTTATTTTAAAAAAAACCAAAATTCTGATACCCTTAAATGATCCATTTTTTGGGAAAATTTATTAGCCAGTACACTTGTTCTCTCTTACCTTAGGTGTACAGGAAATGAACTAGAAAAATAATTCTGTTGCATTTGTTATACTGTATATCAAATCATGAACTGTAACTGTTTATGCTTGAAAACCTAATATGACATAAGTGTTTTGTTTTTTGTTTTACATAAATTTATTTATTTTTGGCTGCGTTGGGTCTTTGTTGCTGTGCACGGGCTTTCTCTATTTGCGGCGAGCGAGGGCTGCTCTTTGTTGTGGTGCGTGGGCTTCTCATTGCGGTGGCTTCTTTTGTTGCGGATCACAGGCTCTAGGTGTGCGGGCTTCAGTAGTTGTGGCTCGTGGGCTCTAGAGCACAGGCTCAGTAGTTGTGGCGCATGGACTTAGTTGCTCTACGGTATGTGGGATCTTCCCGGACCAGGGATCGAACCCGTGTCCCCTGCATTGGCAGGTGGATTCTTAACCACTGTGCCACCAGGGAAGTCCAACAGAAGTGTTTTTTTTAAGACCATAAGGATTTAAACAATTTTTATAAGGTATTTTTATTCTTGTAACATTTATAGAATTTGAAGTGGATGATTTTTATTATTTTTTTAATTTATTTTTATTATTTATTTATTTATTATTTATTTATTTTTATTATGATTTTTATTATTTATTTTTTATTATTTATTATTTACCAAGACTGGAAGAAAACCAAGACTGAGGTTTTAAACTACATCTTAGAATAACTTTATTCTTTGACTTTCTATAGGAATCTATGGGTTTGGTCTCAATGTTCCGAGGACTGGGCCTTGAAACAGTGTCCCGGACCCCTGTGGAACAGGAAATGCCTCCTTTAGGTATGTGGAAGACTAACTTGAGAAAACGTGGTGTTATATATGACTGCTTTGTTCTTAAATTCACACAGTTTATCTTCAGAAAAATTACTGTACTTTATAAAATGTTCAGCTCACGATTACAGCTGGGGTTTGACTCTTCCGTTTAGGTAGAGGCATTTTAGGTCGAGGCTTGTCTACCAGTATGGCACGCAAGGACAAAGAAGCACCCCATCCCACTTTTCTGGATCCTTCAGTGTTGGCGTCTGGAGATAGCAAGATGGCAGAGGCCTCCGTTGGTTGGAGTAGGTGGGTAAAGTTGCCTTCTTGGGTAGCCATCAAATTCAGATGAAATATCTGTAAGTCCAGAGAGAAACTCTAAAGTGGGTTGTATTATCTCACAAAGAAACAATGCATGGTTTCATGGTAAGAATGGGTATTTTCCAAGAGTAGTCAGCAGCTACTGACGCAGTCAGTCTTCGGACGAGGGTAAAAGCAGTACTCCACTGCACAGTTCACCACCCTGTTTGCCCTCTTAAGAATTCAGCCTGGTGGTAGTGGTTCTTTAACCCAGGTGGGTCAAACTTCCATCTCAATTTCTGCTGTGGAAGTTGGCCCTGAGAGTCAATATTAATAACAATTGATGCATAAGTCATGTTAGCATATTGGATTTGGAGAGAATCCCAATGCTTGGGTCCCTTTTGCTGACTCCTCCAGGAAGAGAATATAGATTTGGGGGACTCATTTAGATAGGGCATAGATAGAAGCATGATTGAGAAAGTTCTGATTTGCCTCTTTTCAACATTTCAGAACGCTTGGAAGAGGGAATTTGGATGCCTTTTTATTACCGATGGGAAGAGCAGCTGGTGGTATAGGCAGAGGAGTATACAAGGCTCCCGGTGCTCTCAGCCTGAATTCTCAGGATCCTGCCCAGCTGTCATCTCAGCCACCTCTGACCCCAGCCCCACTGCATTCTCTGGATTGCCCACCACTTGGGACTGCAGAACACAAGGAAAAGTAAGTCAGGAGTGCTGCCATCCCTGCTTGGTGATGATGTGGAGGAGACCTTCGCATAGTATTGCAGACTCTGTTCTGTTGTGTCTAAAGTCCTCCTTGGGTGGTAGGTACTGCAGGGTTGTTTTGTTTTTTGCCAGTGGGGAGAATGACAGAGAGGTGGGGCAATTCCTGATGAGGTGAAATGGGGTTAGTGATGATAGTATGTATTTATCTAGAGTCTACTCATGGCTTTTCATTTCCTTCCCAATTCAGACATAATTCTTTGTCATGTTGAAGATAAGGAAATTACCTAGGAAATACATTGCAGCAGTTCATTTTTCTCTGTAGAACTAATTCTTATGTTCTTAGTTAGCTGGCCTAGTTATTCTAGTGATATTACTAGGACAAATAGGGTGACCTTGCTTCTCTAATTAGAGATTGCTAAGAATTTACCTTCTGGCTTTCAAAGCTTCTTTCGTATGTCTTGATTCTTGGTCTGTGTACCTGTAAGCAAAGTGTGAAATACTACTTCCCCCAATCTATCTTTCCTTTCCTTTTCTTTCTTTGCATTTTTGTGGCATGGATTATTTGTTTGTTTTTGGCATATGTGGGTGCTTTTGTTTTTTATTTTTATTTTCTAGAGAGCCTTTTGTGAAGCAAGGATCGAAAGGAACACCTCAATCTTTGGGATTGAACCTTATCAAAATACAGTGTCGTAATGAAGCAGTTTATCAATATCATGTGACTTTCAGGTATTCACAGCTTTTTTTCCCCCTGTATTGTTCACTTCTTAGAGAACAGTAATGAAATAGTTCCACAGGAATAACTGAATTGTTTTTGTGTATAACTCCTGATGCAGCTCCCCCTACAGTAATTCATATATTCATATCCTTGCGGTAAGTTTAAAGTTAACATTTTTTGTGTGTGTTTAGCTATATTACCAATCCAGATTTTTACTTAATAGGTGCAATTTTATGCATGAGATTAGAGGTGGATTTTCTGTAAAGTTAATGAAACTTAAGTTCAGGGCCTTTTACTTGCATAGACCCCTTCATAACCTTTTTAACTTATCTTGTATCTGTAGTTTTGTATTCCTCTTCTTAAAGAGACCCCCCCCCCCAGTGGTATCAAAAACACACCCCACAATACCTGGATCCTCCCTGCATGAGTGCTATACCAGCATTTGATGGCTCACCAGTGATAGTCTAGGGTTAAACTTGAGGGTGAAAAAACCAGAGAAAATAACTTTAATTTTATATCAGTAACTTTAGGATTTATCATACTTATTTAAAAGTTAAGAATTTATATTAGTCTGTGTTCTTTTTTAAAATCTCAGGAGAGCCATTAACTGAAGGTTATTAGCTGGAATTGTGAAAATAAATGAGTGTTCTGGAATATTTATGGAGAAAAAGGAAGATGGAGGACTGAATTTTTGAAGCACAGCTATTAATTGGTACAAGAAGAAGAAGTGGAATGAAAGAGAGAAGAAAGGAACAGTTAGGGGAACAATACCCTGAAGACAGGGTTATAAAGCCAGAAAGAAGGACCCATTTGAATGAGGGAGAGGTGGTTGACTTTGACCACAGGGAAAAAAGTTGTTGAATTTGCTTTCAAGAGGCACCCTTGGTGATTTTCTAGTAGCTTTATTAGTGTTATGGGGAAAAAATGAGACTAAAAGAACAAAGGAGAGCCTGGGCCATGAGAAATAGCCAGTGGATTGGCCACTTATTTTAAAAGTATGTAAGAGGAATGAGAAATGGAATGATAATTGCTTTAAAGGTTTCGGTGAGGTAAGAAACTGGACGTGAACACATATGACAAGTGAAGAGAAGGAGTCAGGAAACGGGGTGAAGTTGAACTAGCAAGAGGGGAAGGTGGTGGGAATGGGCCTGTTCTGGAATGTAAGGGATGGAGATGGGTGTTAATGAGAGGGAAGAGTACTTGCTCTGGAAATGGATTGACAACTGATAATGAAACAGAAAGGAGTGTGAGACTCCTCACGGGTCTCTGCATTGACCAGGCTCTGGAGAAGACATGGATTCTATAAATTTCGAGATTGTAGATGCAGACCTTTGAAGCCACAATGTGAAGAGGATGAGAGAATACCGAGAGGATGTATTACCGTGACTGGTCATCCTGTAGCTTCCTTGACATCATGGGGCTCTAAAAAGACAAATTTAAATATAGTGTCTTGGGCATAATGCCATGTATGTGTGAATTTTTTAGAAGAAGCATTTTGGAATGTGATGTTAGCATGTGAGTGCTTAGTTTGGGCGATGACTGTATTGGATTACCGCTTGATTTTTTTGTTGATGTTATCTTTCTTCATGTACTTGAACATGCTTGACCCTTTTTAGCCTTGGATTTGTTTAAACTTCGAAGTTGTAGAATAGGTTGTGTGTTACTGTGATCTGTTGGGACAGTCATTGTACAAAGTAGCTACTGGACTTTTTCAAAGCTGTAAGATTTGTGACAGTGAATTGATAAAAAGTTGAAATTGCTGTGAGTGAAAAATGGTTAGAGTAAAATCCTATATTTTTTAAAAATATACTTTTAAAAGTGTATATTTCTATAGATGCTAGAGCAGGGATTAGCAAACTGTGGCAGGCCTGCTGGGCAAATCTGGCCCACTGCCTGTTTTTGTAATAAAGTTTTGCTGGAACATAGCCATACTTATTGGTTTACATATTGTCTGCGAGGCTTTTGTGCTATGTTAGCAGAGTTGAATAGTTGTAGCAGAGACCATATGACGTGTAAAGTCTTTCCATAAAAGTTTTCTGACCCTCTGGTCTAAACTCTCGAAGAATGTACACTGACATGATAAGGCAGTTGTGTTTGGGTGGTGGAATTATGGGTTATTTTTATTTTCTGTGAGCCAGTATCCTTGGGTCAGAGTTCTTTTTTTAGTCAGATGTATTGCAATATTTTAATATGACCACTAGATGGAGCAGTAGTCATAAGTGACTGCATCTCTAACAGACCTACCACACAGCTGTAAAGTCAAACTGAAATAAAATCCTCTTTATTATTTTCTAGCCCCAATGTGGAGTGCAAAAGCATGAAGTTTGGCATGTTGAAGGACCATCAAGCTGTCACCGGAAACATCACTGCTTTCGATGGATCCATTCTCTATCTGCCTGTTAAGCTAAAACAAGTGAGACCAAATAGGAAGTGCACTTGGGGACAAAGCACGGGTGGTGGGAAATCATAGTGTCCCTGAACATTTGAGTTGTACTTTCCTATTCTGAGAGGAAAGGCAGACTTCTCCATAACAAAGAAATTGCAAACTGAGAAACTTTTACATCTGAGTTCTTTCTAGTCCCTTCTCTCTTAAGAGGAGTGGTTGGAAGCCTTTGACCTTAGTGACAAAGAATATTCAAGATTGCAAATTCGAAGGGCTCTATTGCTAGTTCTCCATTGGGTTTCTCTTACCAAATTCTTTCATAAGTCCTACTTGTCATGCTGTGATTTTGTCTAGTGTGGACAGCAAAGTAACAGTAAAGAATAAAACATGTTTAAGATATTATAGTGTTCTAGAACACAGTTGGATTAGATTAGCGCTTGGTAGTGTTGTAATTTCTCTTTACTTGCATATGTTTATTTGTTAGGTTCTTGAGTTAAAAAGTCAAAGGAAAACTGACAGTGCCGAGATCATCATTAAGATTCAGTTGACAAAGATCCTGGAGCCCTGTTCTGACTTGTGCGTTCCGTTCTACAATGTTGTTTTCCGTCGGTGAGAAACGGCTGAAGTCTTATTTTCTTTAACCTCAGTCTTGTATTTGTAACAGAGCTCTTCAGGAAGCTTGGATGGTATTAAAATACAGTGCGTATATAGATGAGTTTGGAAACATTTAATAAATAAATGGATGACATTAAGGCTAACTTATTAAAAGTTATCTCAAGTGATTGTCCAGATTTGGGTATATGAAAGTAGGTTTGAAGTAGCTCGACAGAGGGGGCTGGTTTCCTTCCATTCATTCAGGAACTTTAAAAGCAAATGTTTATGGTACATATTTAATGGTGTCAGTGTTGGGGCTACTTGAAGAGGTAGCATGTAAAAATTTTTGCTAGAATTTTTCCCAGTCCTTTGAATTTTTGGATACAGACAGCTCATAATTTTTTAACTTTTCTGAAGACTCCCAAATTTTCATAAAACTGTTATTCCCAAACCACCTTTTTTAAAATGAAACATAGAACCTGATTTCTACTTAGTCAGCTGAACTGCCAGGAACAAACATAACTTCCTAAGCCTGACTGATAGTCACAAATTTAGAAATGGACTTTTTTTTTTTTTTTTTTTTTTGGCAGTACGCAGGCCTGTCACTGTTGCGGCCTCTCCCGTTGCGGAGCGCAGGCTCAGCGGCCATGGCTTACGGGCCCAGCCGCTCCGCGGCATGTGGGATCTTCCTGGACCAGGACACGAACCCGTGTCCCCTGCATCGGCAGGCGGACTCTCAACCACTGCGCCACCAGGGAAGCCCAGAAATGGACTTTCTTGTGCTCTTTTTAGTTAATGGGGAAAAGTAATGTAAATTGAGCTTGGGAAGTCAACTTGATTTTTGGTTACCTAGTTAGCAGAAAAAGCTGCAGTCAGTTGCATATACTGCAAGATAAATACTTTGGTAATTTTTATTTTTCTTTTGGCAAGAGTGTTCTCAGCATAAAAGCTATATTGTGCAAAGAGCATCAACATTTCTGCTCTTTTAGGCTTTCAAAGGAAAATGTAGCTAAGAGCAATTGAACTTAATTATTTTTAATTCTTCTACTAGAAAACCCATTCTTGCTCTTTATTTCAGGGTAATGAAACTTTTAGATATGAAGCTGGTGGGGAGAAACTTCTTTGACCCTACAAGTGCTATGGTACTGCAGCAACACAGGTTGGTGGTGTTTTCTTCTTCCTCACTTTTGAATGTTCTGGAAATAAATTTTTCATTGCAATCACCATATTAGTATTTTATGATAGTGAGTACAGTTTATGAGTTAATTATTTTCCATAATTTAGGTTTTCAGTAAGTTCACAATGATGTTGACTTAATTTGTTTCCTGTTGCTTTCTCATTGTTATTGGGGAGGGGCAGTATCTGCTCAAAGTATTGCCTCAAATGGAGGCATGGAAATATCTGTGGTTCTTTTAGAACCCCAGCATAAAGGCCACGTATGTCTTCAGATTGCAGATCTGGCCGGGCTATGCAGCTAGCATCCGGAGGACAGATGGAGGTCTTTTCCTGCTAGCTGATGTCTCCCATAAGGTCATTCGGAATGATTCTGTGCTGGACATCATGTGAGTGGATAGTGGCATCTACGTTTAACAAACAGTTTTCTGAGAAGTTCAGTAATAGCTGGTAATAAATACAGATAAGCCATTGTTCCGTTTGGGTTTTAAATTGTAGAATAGATTGAGAATGCTGAATTGATGTGCTCTTTCTGTGAGTCCTACCAGGATAGGCATCTGAATAGAGACCTGCTGCACTTAGACTGAGGAGGAATGTATGTAAGTCTCTGGTTACGAAGACTTGGTTTAATATACACCTACCCTGAGTTCTTGTTTAAGTGTATTACTCTAGTAAATATTTACTGTAATAAATATAGATGTGTATAATTTGTAATCGTTACATGAAATCCTGTCTTATACATAAATCTGTGTGCACCTATGATTTTTTTAGGTTGTGTACCTAGAAGTGGAATTACTTAATGAAAAGGTCGAACATTTTAAAGACTTGAAATATTTACTATAATAAGATGTTTAAATATATATTGACTGATTACCCTCTAGAAAATTTACTTAGTTTATTTTCTCACCAGCTATGTATAACTACTGGGTATTACCAAGCTTATAATCTTTGCTTATCTGATAAATTCATTCATTCCATCAACATATATGTATAGCGCTCCAGTTTGTACCAGAGTTTTGGAACTTATCAGTTAACAAAACAAAGATCCCTCTCCTCATGGAGTTTGCATTGTAGTCAGGTGAGATAAATAGTAAATAATAAGCATGATAAGTAAATTGTATAGGGTACTAGAAGTGATAAGAGGTATGGAGGAAAGAAAAGATAGAACACAGGGTAGGAGAGATCAGGAGGACTAGGGGTGGGATGGAGAGGAGAGAGAGCTGTCATTTCAGTAACATGTCAAGCTCATTTGAACCAACACTTGGAACAGGTGAAGGAGTTAGCCAGGTAAATAATTGGGCTAAGGGAATTCTTGTTAGAGGGACAGCTGAGGTAAAGGCCTAAGCCAGAAATATGTCTGGCTCTTCAAGGAGCAGCAGGGAAGCCAGGGTGGCTAGAGCAGAGCAAGTGAGGTGAGGGCAGTGGAAGGATAGAGTAGTTGGAAGGAAGAGCTGAGGATACAGAGCTTTGTAAGTCTGTTGTCAAGAGTTTCGGTTTTAGTGTGAGTGAAACATAGGGCTTGTAGCCAAGGAGTGACACAATGTGACTTGAGTTGTGAAAGGATCCCTCTTGTTACTTACTGCGTGGAGAATAGGTTTGGTGGGATGGGGTAGAAGTGGGGAGACCAGCCAGGAAGCTCTTGTAATAATCCAGTGGAGAAATGAGGGGGTGGCAGCAGTAAAGGTGGTGAGAAGGGGTTGGCCTCTGGATATGTTCTCAAAGTAGCGTTCAGTCAATTTCCCAACTGGGTGGTGGAGTGTGAGAGAAAGAGAGAGGTTAAGGAAGACTCAGACCTTTTTGACTGAATTTGTAATTAATTATTTTGTCTCTCCTAGACTCACTCTCCTTGATAGTGGGGACCATCTCTCTTTCTCTCACATAGTACACCCAGACGTAGTTTATTCCTAGCCTGTAGTAAGTGTTCAAGAATGTTTATTACATAAAAATAGATGTCTTTAAATTCACTCTTTTTTTCTTTATGGTTACTTTATGGTCTTTGTTTTTCTACTTAGAAAGGTCTACTTGTTTTAATTTCCAATGTTTTAAACCTTCTGGAACTTGGTGTGATGTTAGGATCATAATGATTGTTTTGGTACCGTTACACAATTTATTGAAAAACATTTTTCTTTAGATTTAAATCACTATCAAATGCTAAAATACTTGGATTTATTTCTGAATATTTCATTTTGAACCACTGGTTCAAACCAGTGTGATACTGTTTTAATTATTGCAGTTTTATTAGGTTTTATTATTTGTCAAGGAATTCTGTTTTCAGAATTTTTATTCTGTACCCCCCCTTACTCCTTCGTGTGAAACTTTGAATAATTTAGTGAAAATAAGACAGAAAGTCAATTGGCAATTTGATTGATATTGACTAGGGAGAGTGTTCAGTGACACTGGACTGGTTGCTCTCCAGCGTAGCTGATAGTTACTGTCTGGGATTCCCCTTCACTGTGGCGATGACTCCCTTTCCCTCTCACCACAGGTATCCTGTAGTTCGATCCCATGACGACTTCTTCCTGGTTTACTCTCTTGTTTCTGAGCTCTTAGGTGTTTGAAATCTCTTTATTTTACCTTAGTTTGATTGGGCATAAAATTTGAGTTTGGAGATAGTTTTCCCTTGGAATTTAAAAATCATGGTTCCATTGTTTTTTTTTTCCTTTGGTATAATCTTTATTCATGTTCACATATTCTTTCACAGTGAGACTATTTCCTTATTTAAATTTAACTCTGGGTGTTCTCATAGTACCGCTCTATTTGAATACACCTTATTTCTGAATTTTTCCACTTTTTCATTCTGTAAGTGAGTAAACAACCACCTCTTACACCATCCTTATATCTTTTTTACCTTATTTGTACCTTTTGAGCAAGCCCAAACTTGATTTTAATATTGCTTCATCCCTTCTTTTTTTTCATATTTTAATTTTAGATTTGATATGTTAAATGCTGTGTAGGTACTACACTTCTAAAAAATTATTATGGTTAGTAATATATTTTAGTATGGTAAGGCAAGTCCTTCTACCTTGCTCTTATATCCACTATCTTCCTTTTTCTTTCCTATAACTATTTTTCACATTTATTTTCCAGATTAATTTCAGAATATTTTTGTTGAGCTCTCGAGAAAATGCCACTGCAGTTTTGCTCCATTTTCTTTTTGCTTTCAGATTTACTGTTGAAAAAATCTAAAGCCATTCTGATTTCTTTTTTGAAATTAAGTTTATTTTTTATTGAGGTATAGTTGATTTACAGTATTACATTAGTTTCAGATGTACAATGAAGTGATTGAAAATTTTTATAGATTATACTCCATTTAAAATTATTATAAAATATTGACTATGTTCCCTGTGCTGTATGGTATATCCTTGTAGCTTATTTATTTTGTACATAATAGTTGGGACCCCTCTGAATCCCATGCCCTTATCTTGCCCTCCCCGCTTCCCTCTACCCTCTGGTAACCACTAGTTTGTTCTCTCTAACTGTGAGTCTCTTTCTTTTTTGTTATATTCACTAGTCTGTTTTTTTAGATTCCACATGTAAGTGATAAAATGCAGTATTTGTCTTTCTCTGACTCATTTCACTAAGCATAATACCCTCCAGATCCTTCCATATTGTTGCAAATGGCAAAATTTCATTCTTTTTTCATGGCTAAGTAGTATTGCAGTGTGTGTGTGCGCACGCGCACACGCGTGCGCTCGTGTGTGTATGTGTGTGTGTGTGTGTATGTATGTATCTCAGTTCTTCTTTATCCATTCGTTTGTGGACACTTAGGTTACTCCCATATCTTGACTATTGTAAATAATAATAATGCTGTTGTGAACAGTGGTTTGCATGCATCTTTATGAATTAGTGTTTTCTTTGGATATGTACCCAGGAGTGGAATTGCTGGCTCATATGATATATTTTTAGTTTTTTGAGGAACCTCAATACTGTTTTCCTCAGAGGCTGCACAAATTTATATTCTCACCAACAGTGTACAGAGGTTCCCTTTCCTCCACATCCTTGCCAACATTTGCTATCTGTGGTCTTTTTTTTTCTTTTTAAAATTTATTTTATTTATTTATTATTTTTGGCTGCATTGGGTCTTCTTTGCTACACGTGGGCTCTCTCTAGTTATAGCGAGTGGGGGCTACTCTTCGTTGTGCGTGGGCTTCTCACTGCAGTGGCTTGTCTTGTTGCAGAGCACGGGCTCTAGGCGCATGGGCTTCAGTAGTTGTGGCACACGGGCTTCAGTAGTTGTGGCTCGTGGGCTCTAGAGCGCAGGCTCAGTAGTTGTGGCTCAGTAGTTGTGGCGCTCGGGCTTAGTTGCTCTGTGGCATGTGGGATATTCCTGGACCAGGGCTCGAACACGTGTCGCCTGCATTGGCAGGCAGATTCTTAACCACTGTACCACCAGGGAAGCCCCATCTGTGGTCTTTTTGATGATAGCTATTTTGACAAGTGTGAGGTGCTATTTCATTGTGTTTTCTATGTTTTTTTAAATTTTTTTTATTTTTTATTTTATTTATTTATTTTTTTAATGCAGTACGCGGGCCTCTCACTGTTGTGGCCTCTCCCGTTGCGGGGCACAGGCTCCAGACGCGCAGGCTCAGCAGCCATGGCTCATGGGCCCAGCCGCTCCGCGGCATGTGGGATCTTCCCAGACCGGGGCACGAACCCGTGTCCCCTGCATCGGCAGGCGGACTCTCAACCACTGCGCCACCAGGGAAGCCCTCTATGTTTTTTTTTTTAACATTTTTATTGGAGTATAATTGCTTTACAGTGTTGTGTTAGTTTCTGCTGTATAACAAAGTGAATCAGCTATATGCATACGTATATTCCCATATCCACTCCCTCTTGCATCTCTCTCCCACCCTCCTTATCCCTCCCCTCTAGGTGGTCGTAAAGCACTGAGCTGATCTCCCTGTGCGATACAGCTGTTTCCCACTATCTGTTTTACATTTGGCAGTGTATATGTGTCAGTGCTATTCTCTCACTTCGTCCCAGCTTACCCTTCCCCCTCCCCGTGTCCTCAAGTCCGTTTTCTACATCTGCGTCTTTATTCCTGTCCTGCCCCTAGGTTCATCAGAACCAATTTTTTCTTTTTAGATTCCATATATATGTGTTAGCATATGATACTTGTTTTTCTCTTTCTGACTTACTTCATTCTGTGTGACAGACTCTAGGTCCATCCACCTCACTACAGAGAACTCAGTTTCGTTTCTTTTTATGGCTGAGTAATATTCCATTGTATATATTTACCACATTTTCTTTATCCATTCATCTGTTGATGGACACTTAGGTTGCTTCCATATCCTGGCTATTGTAAATAGTGCTGCAATGAACACTGTGGTACATGACTCTTTTTGAATTATGGTTTTCTCAGGGTATATGCCCAGTAGTGGGATTGCTGGATCATATGGTAATTCTATTTTTAGTTTTTAAGGAACCTCCGTACTGTTCTCCATAGTGGCTGTATCAATTTACATTCCCACCAACAGTGCAAGAGGGTTCCCTTTTCTCCACACCCTCTCCAGCATTTATTGTTTGTAGATTTTTTGATGATGGCCATTCTGCCCAGTGTGAGGTGATACCTCACTGTAGTTTTGATTTGCATTTCTCTAATGATTAGTGACGTTGAGCATCTTTTCGTGTGTTTGTTGGCAATCTGCATATCTTCTTTGGAGAAATGTCTTTTTAGGTCTTCTGTCCATTTTTGGATTGAGTTGTTTTTTTGATGTTGAGCTGCATGAGCTGCTTGTATATTTTGGAGATAATTCCTTTGTCAGTTGCTCTGTTTGCAAATATTTTCTCCCATTCTGAGGGTTGTCTTTTCGTCTTTTTTATGGTTTCCTTTGCTATGCAAAAGGTTTTAAGTTTCATTAGGTCCCATTTGTTTATTTTTGTTTTTATTTCCATTTCTCTAGGAGGGGTTCAAAAAGGATCTTGCTGTGATTTATGTCATAGAGTGTTCTGCTTCTGTTTTCCGCTAAGAGTTTTATAGCATCTGGCCTTACATTTAGGTCTTTAATCCATTTTGAGTTTATTTTTGTGTATGGTGTTAGGGAGTGTTCTAATTTCATTCTTTTACATGTAGCTGGCCAGTTTTCTGAGCCCCAGTTATTGAAGAGGCTGTCTTTTCTCCATTGTATATTCTTGCCTCCTTTATCAAAGATAAAGTGACCATATGTGCATGGGTTTATCTGTGGGCTTTCTATCCTGTTCCATTGATCTTTATTTCTGTTTTTGTGCCTGTGCTATCTTGATTACTGTAGCTTTGTAGTATAGTCTGAAGTCCAGGAGCCTGATTCCTCCAGCTCCGTTTTTCTTTCTCAAGATTGCTTTAGCTATGCGGGGTCTTTTGTGGTTCCATACAAATTGTGAAATTTTTTGTTCTAGTTCTGTGAAAAATGCTGTTGGTAGTTTGATAGGGATTGCATTGAATCTGTAGATTGCTTTGGGTAGTATAGTCATTTTCACAATGTTCGTTCTTCCTTTCCAAGAACACAGTATATCTCTCCATCTGTTTGTATTATCTTTAATTTCTTTCATCAGTGTCATAGTTTTCTGCATACAGGTCTTTTGTTTCCCTAGGTAGGTTTATTCCTAGGTATTTTATTCTTTTTGCTGCAGTGGTAAATGGAGTGTTTCCTTAATTTCTCTTTCAGAGTTTTCATCATTAGTGTATAGGAATGCGAGAGATTTCTGTGCATTAATTTTGTATCCTGCTACTTTACCAAATTCATTGATTAGCTCTAGTAGTTTTCTGGTGGCATCTTTAGGGTTCTCTATGTATAGTATCATGTCATCTGCAGACAGTGACAGTTTTACTTCTTCTTTTCCGATTTGGATTCCTTTTATTTCTCTTTTTTCTCTGATTGCTGTGGCTAGGACTTCCAAAACTATGTTGAAAAATAGTGGTGAGAGTGGGCAACCTTGTCTTGTTCCTGATCTTAGAGGAAATGGTTTCAGTTTTTCACCATTGAGAACAATGGTGGCTGTGGGTTTGTCATTATATGGCCTTTATTATGTTGAGGTAGGTTCCCTCTATGCCTACTTTCTAGAGAGTTTATCATAAGTGGGTGTTGAATTTTGTCGAAAGCTTTTTCTGCATCTACTGAGATGATCATATGATTTTTATTCTTCAGTTTGTTAATGTGGTGTGTCACACTGATTGATTTGTGGATATTGAACCATCCCTGGAATAAAGCCCACTTGATCATAGTATATACATCCTTTTAATGTATTGTTGAATTCAGTTTGCTAATATCTTGTTGAGAATTTTTGTATCTATATTTTTCAGTGATATTGGCCTATAATTTTCTTTTTTGGGGAGATCTTTGTGTGGATTTGGTATGAAGGTGATACTGGCCTTATAGAATGAGTTCAGAATTTGCATTCCTTTGCAAGTTTTTGCAGCAATTTGGGAAGGATAGGTGTTAACTCTTGTATAAATTTTTGATAGAATTCACCTGTGAAGCCGTCTGGTCCTGGACTTTTGTTTGTTGTGAGTTTTTTTATTATTGAAATTTCATTACTGGTAATTGGTCTGCTCAGATTGTCCATTTCTTCCTGGTTCAATCTTGTGAAATTGTACATTTCTAGGAATTTGTCTATTTCATCTATGTTGTCCATTTTATTCACATAGTTGTTTGTAATAATCTCTTGTAATCCTTTGTATTTCTGTGGTGACAGTGTAACTTCTTTTTCACTTCTGATTTTATTGATCTGGGCACTCTTTTTTTCTTGATGTGTCTAGCTAAAGGTTTATCTATTCAGAGAACCAGCTCTTAGTTTCATTAATCCTTTCTGTTGCCTTTTTAGTCTCTATTTCGTTTATTTCTGCTGTGTTCTTTATGATTTCTCTCCTCCTACTGACTTTCGATTTTGTTTGTTCTTCTTTCTCTCGTTCCTTTAGGTGTAGGGTTAGGTTGTTCGAGATTTTTCTTGTTTCTTGAGATAGGCTTGTATCACTATAAACTTCCCTGTTAGAACTACTTTTGCTGTGTCCCATAGATTTTGGATCATTGTGGGTTTTTTTCCATGTGTCTTCAGGTATTTTTAAAATTTCTTCAGTGACGCCTTTTTTAGTAGCTTATTGTTTAACCTCTACGTGTTTGGTTTTTTGCAGTTTTCTTTTCTTTGTAGTTGATTTCTAGTCTCATAGTGTTATAGTCAGAAAATATGCTTGATATGATTTCAATTTTCTTAAATTTACTGAGAATTGTTCTGTAGCCTAGCATGTGATGTACCCTGGAGAATGTTCCATATGTACTTGAAAAGAATGTATTCTGCTGCTCTTGGATGGAATGTTCTATATATATATATCTATTAAGTTCATCTGGTCTAATGTGTCATTTAAGGTCAGTGTTTCCTTACTAATTTTCTTTCTGGATGATCTGTCCATTGATGTACGTGGGGTGTTAAAATCCCCTACTATTATCGTGTTACTGCCAATTTCTCCCTTTATGTCTGTTCGTACTTTTTCATGTGTTTAAGTGCTCCCATGTTGGTTGCATATATATTTATAATTGTTTTATCTTCTTCTTGGCTTGATCCCTTGATCATCATGTAGTGTTCTTTTTTGTCTCTTTTAACAGTCTTTGTTTTTAAAGTCTATTTTGTCTGATATATGTATTGCTACCCTGGCTTTCTTTTGATTCCCATTTGCACAGAGTACTTTTCCATCGTCTCACTTTCAGTCTGTATATCTCTGTAGATCTAAAGTGAGTGTCTTGTAAGCAACATATATATGGGTCTTGTTTTTGTATCCACTCAGCTCCTCTGTCTTTTGATTGGATCATTTGGTGCCTTTACATTTAAAGTAATTATTGGTAGATATGTACATATTGCCATTCTTTTAATTGTCTTGGGTTGTTTTTTAGTTCTTTTTTGTTATGTTTTTCTGTTTTTGTTCTCTTCCCTTGTGATTTAATGACTATCTTTAGTGTTATGTTTGGATTCCTTTTTCTTTTTTGTGTATATCTATTATGGATTTTTGGTTTGTGTTTATCATGAGGTTTATATATATGATTATTTTAAGTTGCAGCTGTCTTAATTTCAAACACATTTTAATAGCTCTGCATTTTTTACTCCTCGCCCCCAATGATTACTGTTTTTGATATCATATTTTTATCTTTTTGTTTTGTGTATCACTTAACTACTAACTGTGGATATAGATGATTTTACTGCTTTTGTCTTTTAACCTTCCTACTAGCTTTGTATGTGGTTGATTTTCTACTTTTACTGTATATTTACCTTTACCAGTGAGCTTTCTTCTTTCATAATTTTCATGTTTGTAGTTGTGGCTTTTTCTTTTTTGCTTAGAGAAATCCCTTTAACATTTCTTGTAAAGCTGGTTTGGTGGTGCTGAACTCTTTTAGCTTTTGCTTGTCTATAAAGCTTTTGATCTCTTCATGAAATCTGAACAAGAACCTTGCTGGTTAGAGTGTCCTTGGTTTTAGATTTTCCCCTTTCATCACTTTAAATATATTATGCCACTCCCCCCCTCCTTTTTTTTTCTGGGAGAGGGAAGGATTTATTATTACTTGCAGCAAGTAAGGAGAACACCGGGGTTGTTTCCCAAAGCAGTGTCTCTTGTGCCACTCCCTTCTGGCTTGCAGAGTTTCTGCTGAAAAGTCAGTTGATAGCCTTACGAAGTTCCTTTGTATGTAACTTGTTGCTTTTCCCTGGCTGCTTTTAGTATTCTCTTTTTATCTTTAATTTTTGCCATTGTAATTACAGTGTGTCTTGGTATGGTCCTCTTTGGGTTGATCCTATTTGGGACTCTCTGGTGCTTCCTGGACCTGGATGTCTGTTTCCTTTCCCACGTTAGGGGGATTTTCAGCTATTATGTGTTCAGATATGCTCTCTACCCCCTTTCTTTCTCTCTTCTCCTTTTGGGACCCCTATAATGCGAATGTTATTGCAATTGATGTTGTCCCAAAGATCTCTTAAATTGTCCTCATTTCTTTTTATTCTTTTTGCTTTTTTTTTGGTTCAGCTTCAGTGATTTGCACTACTCAGACTTATAGCTTGCTGATCCATTCCTCTGTATCATTTAATCTACTGTTGATTCCATCTAGTATATATTTCATTTCAGTTACTGTATTCTTCAGCTCCTTTTGATTTTCCTTTATGTATTCTAACTCGTTTTTAAACTCCTCACTCTGTTCATCCATTCTTCTACTGAGTTCTTTGATCATCTTTATGGTCATTACCTTGAACTATTTACTAGGTGGATTGCCTGTCTGTACTTCGCTTAGTTCTGGTTTTATCTTGTTCCTTCATTTGGGCCATGTTCCTCTGTCGCCTCATTTTGCCTAACTTGCTATTTCTATGTATCTGGTAGGTTGGTTATATTTCCTGACTTTGGTGGAGTGGCTTTTTTTGGAGACATTCTATGTGTCCCAGCAGCTTGGTCCCCTCTGGTCTGTATGCCCTATGGGTGTCCCCATGTGGGCTGCATGGGTCCTTCAGTTGTGGTGGACTGACTATTGTGGGTGGTCTGGTAGGCGTGGCTGGCCCTGGTCCAGTTGGTTGCCAGGCCCTGCATTGTGCAGAGGCTGCCAGCCTCTGATTGGCATGACCAGTCACAAGGTGGCTGGCTGTGGAACTCCAGGGTGTCCTGGGACGAGTGCTGGCTCACTGGTGAGCACAGCTGGCTTCTGGCATGGGTGTTTGTGAGACTGGTGTTCCCAGTTGATTGGGGCTGGTTCCTGACACAGCTGACTGCAGGTTCTGGGGTGTCCTAAGGCTGATGCCAGCCTATTGGTGAGTGGGACTGGTTCCTGGAGTGGTTGGCTGAAGAGACCAAGGTATCTTAGAGCTGGTGTTGGCCTGCTAGTGGGTAGGGCTGGGGCCCAGGACCTCCTGGGGCTGTGTCAGCCTGCTGGTATGCAGGAATGGGGCCCAGGGGGTCCTAGGGATAGTGCTGGCTCACTGGTGTGTGGAGCCAGGTCATAGGCCATCTGGTGGAGAAGGTCATGTCCAGTGGTGGCTGTGAGCTCAGGCGGGTCTTAAGGTAGCCTGCCTGCTGGTGGATGTGGCTGTTTCCCTGCCTGGGTAGTTGCCAGATCTGAGGTATCCCAGTACTGGTGCCTACAAGCTGGTGGGTGAGGTGTGGGGTTGGGTCCTGAGGCTGACAAGCTAGAGGGAGGATTCCAAAGTGGTGCTTACCAGCACCAGTGTTCATGTGGTAGAACAAGCTCCCCAAAATGCTGCCAGTGTCCATGTGCCTAGTGTGAGCTGGAGTTGCTTCCTGCCTCTCTGGGAGACTCTCCAGATAAGCAGGTAGGTCTGGTCCAGGCTCCTTTCAAATTACTGCTTCTACCCTGGGTCCTAGAGTATGTGAGATTTTGTGTGAGCCCTTTAAGAGTGGAGTCTCTATTCCCCACAGCCCTTTGGATCGCCTGAAAATAAGCCCCACTGGCCTTCTAAGTGAAACATTCTGGGTGCTCATCTTCCTAGTGTAGGACCCTTGTGCAGGGAAGCCCAGTGCAGGGCTCAGACCTTCACTCCTTGGGGAGAACCTCTGCAATTGTAATTATCCTCCTGTTTGTGGGCTACCCACCCAGGGGTATGGGACTTGATTATATCAGAACTCCATTCCTCCTACCCATCTCATTGTGCTTCCTTCTTTATATCATCAGTTGTAGAAGATAATTTTCTGGTAGAGTCCCATCTTTCTTATCAGTAGTGCTCTGTAAATAGTTGTAATATTGGTGTGTCCATGAGAGGAGGTGAGCTCAGAGTCTTCCTTCTCTGCCATCTTCCATTCTGATTTCTGATTCCAGAATCTATGTTTCTCCCACATGCTCCCTTGGGAGTTTGGGGAGCCCCTCTTTACTCCAGTATTCTGAAATTTTATTTGTTCTTCATTTCTTCTGCATCTCTTAGGATTCTATCTTATTTTCCCTTTGCTTGAAGAACCCCCTGTAGTATTTCCTTTAGTGTGGAATCTGCTAATGACATATCTTTTTGTTTGTTTAAGGTATTATATGTTTTTTTTTTTTTTTTGCCTTTGGTTTTCAGCAGTCTCGCTATTCAGGCATTCCTCATTTTATTGCGCTATGCATTATGGTGTTTTTTACAGGTTGAAGGTTTGTGGCAACCCTGCATCAAAAAAGTCTGTTGGCACCATTTTTCCAACAACATTTGCTCACTTTGTGTGTCTCTGTCATATTTTGATAATTCTCACAATATTTCAAACTTTTTATCGATATTATGTTTGTTATGGTGATCTGTGATCAATGATCTTTGATATTACTATTGCAAAAAGATTACAACTGGCTGAAGGCTCAGATGATGGTTAGCATTTTTTAGCAATAAAGTATTTTTAAATTAAGATACGTACAATTTTTAGACAACGCTATTGCACACTTAATAGACCACAGTATAGTGTAAACACAACTTTTAAAAAAAGTGTTTATTTCACTTTCTTTTTTTTTTTTTTTTTGCGGTACACGGGCCTCTCACTGTTGTGGCCTCTCCCGTTGCAGAGCACAGCCTCCGGACGCACAGGCTCCGCGGCCATGGCTCATGGGCCCAGCCGCTCCGCGGCATGTGGGATCTTCCCGAACTGGGGCACAAACCCGTGTCCCCTGCATCGGCAGGCGGACTCTCAACCACTGCACCACCAGGGAAGCCCTCACTTTCATTTTTGAAAGATATTTTTGATGAGTATGGAATCTTAGCTTAAAATTGTTTTCTTTCAGAGCTTCAAAGATGGCACTCCTCTTCTGGCTTTCCATGTCTCCACAAAGAAGTTTGCTATCATTCTTATCTGTGTTATCCTGCATAATTTTTCTTCTTAGACTGTTTTTCAGATTAAACCAACTTGATTTAATCAATTTGATTAAAAGCTGCCTTTAGTTTTCTTTATATTTTTTAAATTACTGGGGCTCATTGAGCATCTGTGAGTTTACAGTTTCATCAGATGCAACTTTTACATGCACTAGGAAACCAAAAATTTTGAGGGACTTGCTTTGTAATACTCGCTTTATTGCAGTTTGTAACTTAACCACAGTATCTCTGAGGAATACCTGTAATGTGTCTAGATGTGGTTTCCCAGTATTTCTGCTGCTTGGCCCTTCTGTAATCAACTCCTCCTGCCCCCCTGAGTGTGGGCTGGATTTATTGACTTTTGTTTCTAATGAATGAAATACGGCAACAACCAACCCAATTAAAAAATGGTCAGAAGACCTAAATAGACATTTCTCCAAAGAAGACATACAGATGGCCAACAGACACATGGAAAGATGCTCAAAATTGCTAATTATTAGAGAAATGCAAATCAAAACTAGAGAAATGCAAATCAAAGCTACAATGAAGTATCACCTCACTCTGGTCAGAATGGCCATCATCAAAAAGTCTACAAATAATAAATGCTGGAGAGGGTGTGGAGTAAAAGGCACCCTCCTCTACACTGTTGGTGGGAATGTAAATTGGTGCAGCCACAATTGACAACAGTATAGAGGAACCTCCATTACTTAAAAAACTAAAAACAGAGTTACCATATGATCCACCAGTTCCATTCCTGGGCATATATGCAGAGAAAACTCTAATTTGAAAAGATACATGTACCCCAATGTTCACAGCTGCACTGTTTACAATAGCCAAGACATGGAAGCAACCTAAATGACCACTGACAGATAAATGGATAAAGATGTGGTGTGTGTGTATACACACACACACAATGGAATATTACTCAGCCATAAAAAGGATGAAATAATGCCACTTGCAGCAACATGGCTGGACCCAGAGATTATCATATTAAGTGAAGTAAGTCAACAGAGAAAGACAAATATCATATGATATGACTTATATGTAGAATCTTAAAAAAAAAGTTAAAAATGCACTTATCTACAAATGAGAAATAGACTCACAGACATAAAAAAACAAACTCACGGTTACCAAAGGGGAAAGATGGGGAGGGATAAATTAGGAGTTTAAAATTAATATATACACACTACTGTATACAAAATAAACAACAAGGACCTTCTGTATAACACAGAGAACTATATTCAATATCTTGTAATAACTTATAATGGAAAAGAATCTGAAAAAGAATAGATATATATGTATGACTGAATCACTTGGCTGTCCACGTGAAACTAACACAACATTGTGAATCAACTATACTACAGTTTTAAAAAAAGATATGGCAGGGCTTCCCTGGTGGCGCAGTGGTTGAGAGTCCGCCTGCCGATGCACGGGACACGGGCTCGTGCCCCGGTCCGGGAAGATCCCACATGCCGCGGAGCAGCTAGGCCCATGAGCCATGGCTGCTGAGCCTGCGCGTCTGGAGCCTGTGCTCTGCAATGGGAGAGGCCTCAACAGTGAGAGGCCCACGTACCGCAAAAAAAAAAAAAAAAAAAAAAAAAAAATGACAAAAGGGATTGGATAGAATATTACTTTTAAAAAAATTGAGATGTAATTGACGTATGTCATATTAATTTCAGGTGTACAACATAATGTATGTATATATTGCAAAATGATCACCACAGTAAGTCTTGTTAACATCCATTACCAGACATGAACAAATTTTTTCTTGTAGTGAGAACTTTTAAGATTTGAAAGCAACTTTCAAATATACAGTATACTATTATTAACTATAGTCACCATGTTGTACATTACAACCCCAGGACATATTTATTTTATAACTGGAAATTTGTACCTTTTGACCACCTTCACCCATTTTACCTATTTCCTACCCCCTGCATCTGGCAACCACCAATCTGTTCTCTGTATGAATTGAAGGTTTGGTTTCTCCCTTCCTTCCTTCCTTCCTTCCTTCCTCCCTCCCTCCCTCCCTCCCTCCCTCCCTCCCTCCCTTCCTTCTTTCCTTCCTTCCTTCCTCCCTCCCTCCCTCCCTCCCTCCCTCTCTCCCTCCCTTCCTTTCTGTTAGATTTCACACATACATGAAATCATACAGTATTTGTCTTTCTCTGTCTGCCTTATTTCACTTAACATAAATGCTCTTGAGGTCCATTCGTGTTGTCACAAATGGTGGGATTTCCTTCTTTTCTTTATAGCTGAATAATATTGCAGTGTGTGTGTGTGTGTGTGTGTGTGTATACATATATATACGTTTCCTTTTTCCATTCATCTATTCATGGACACTTATGCTTCTAGGTCTTGGCTTTTGTAAATAATGCCGCAAATATGGTAGTGTATATATCTTTTTGAGTTAGTGTTTTTATTTCCTTCAGGTAAATTCCCAGAAGTGGAATTGCTGAATCATATGGTAGTTCTGTTTTTAGTTTTTTGAGGACCCTCCATTCTGTTTTTCATAGTGGCTGCACCAATTTACATTCCCACCAAAGTGTATAAGGGTTCCCTTTTCTGCACATCCTCACCAACGCTTGTTTCTTGTATTGTTGATAGTAGCCATTCTAACAGGTGTGAGGTGATCTCGTGGTTTTGATTTGCATTTCCTTGATGATTAGTGATGTTGAGCACGTTTTCATGTACCTGTTGGCCATTTGTATGTCGTCTTTGGAAGAATATCTGTTCAGATTCTTTGCCCATTCTTTAATCAGATGTTTGCTTTTTTTTTTGCTATTGAGTTATGTGAGTTTTTTATATATTTTGGATATTAACTCCTTATCAGATATGTGATTTGCAAATACTTTCTCCCATTTTGTAGGTTTCTTTTCATTTTGTTGATGGTTTCCTTTGCTGTGCAGAAGCTTTTGGGTTTGTTTTTTTTTTAAGAGAAATGGGTGGTTTTTTTTTTTTAATTAATTAATTAATTTTTGGCTGCATTGGGTCTTTGTTGCTGCGCGTGGGCTTTCTCTAGTTGTGGTGAGCGGGGGCTACTCTTCCTTGCGGTGTGCGGGCTTCTCATTGCAGTGGCTTCTCTTGTTGCGGAGCATGGGCTCTAGGTGTATGGGCTTCAGTAGTTGTGGCTCGCGGGCTCTAGAGCACAGGCTCAGTAGTTGTGGCGCACGGGCTTATTTGCTCCGCGGCATGTGGGATCTTCCCGGACCACGGATTGAACCCGTGTCCCCTGCATTGGCAGGCAGATTCTTAACCACTGCGCCACCAGGGAAGTCCCAATCTTTTTGGTTTGGTGTAGTCCTACTTGTTAATTTTGCCTTTGTTGCCTTTGCTTTTGGTGTCAATGGATGTCACTTCTGAAGTGAGATTATAAACAGACTATGGTGTCTGTCTTGGGTGCTCTCTCTTGCTGTCTCAGGTCACTCACCCTGGGGAAGCCAGCTGCCAGGTTGTGGAGCACCCCAATGAAGTGAGCTTAGAACCAGATCCTCCTTCAGTTGAGGCTTGAGATGTCTGCAGCCCTGGTTGACACCTTGCTTGCAGCCTTGCAAGATGCTGAACCAGAGGCACCCAATTAAGCCACACTCAAATTACTGACCCAGTGAAACTGTGAAGTAATTAATATGTGTGATATATATATTTTTAATATTGACATATGTCATGAATTTTTAAATTTATTTATTTATTTATGGCTGTGTTGGATCTTCGTTTCTGTGCGAGGGCTTTCTCTAGTTGTGGCAAGCGGGGGCCACTCTTCATCGCGGTGCGCGGGCCTCTCACTGTCGCGCCCTCTCTTGTTGCAGAGCACAGGCTCCAGACGTGCAGGCTCAGTAATTGTGGCTCACGGGCCCAGTTGCTCCGCGGCATGTGGGACCTTCCCAGACCAGGGCTCAAACCTGTGTCCCCTGCATTGGCAGGCAGATTCGCAACCACTGCGCCACCAGGGAAGCCCTATGTGTGATATTTTTTAACAGCTTTATTAAGACATGATTCACACACCATTCAATTCACCCATTTTAACTGTGGCTTAATATATTCACATAGCTGTACATCCATCTGAACAGTCAATTTTAGAACATTTTCATGGCCTCAAAAAGAAATCCTGGGGCTTCCCTAGTGGCACAGTGGTTAAGAATCCACCTGCCAATGCAGGGGACATGGGTTCGAGCCCTGGTCTGGGAAGATCCCACATGCCGCGGAGCAACTAAGCCTGTGCACCGCAACTACTGAAACCCACACGCCTAGAGCTCTTGCTCCACAGCAAGAGAAGCCACTGCCATGAGAAGCCCACGCACCACAACAAAGAGTAGACCCCGCTCACCACAACTAGAGAAAAGCCCGTGCACAGCAACAAAGACCCAACGCAGCCAAAAATAAGTAAAATAAATAAATTTATTAAAAAAATAGAAAAAGAAATCCTGCACCCCTTAGCCATCACTTTTTAATTCCCTCATTTTCCCCCAGACATAGGCAACCACTGATATACTTTCTATATCTATAGATTGGCCTATTCTGGACATTTCATGTAAATAGGATCACATAATATATGTGTAATAATCTTTCACTTAGCAATGTTTTCAGGGTTCATACGTGTTGTGGCCTGTATAGGTACTTCATTCCTTTTCAGTGGCTGAATAATATTGCATTGAATGGTTGTATCTTATTTTGTTTTATACATTCGTTTATAGACAAACATTTGAGTTATTTTCACTTCGGGGGCTATTATGAATAATGCTACTATGAATATTCATGTGCAGGTGTTTCTTGTAGACTTACGTTTTCATCTCTTCTGTAGATACCTACAAGTGGAATTGCTGGATCATGTGTTAGCTTTATGTTTCACCATTTGAGGAACCGCCACACTGTTTTCCAAAGTGGCTGTACTGTTTTACATTCCCATCAGCAGTGTGTGAGGGTTCCGATTTGTCCATATCCTCACCAACACTTATTATTATCTGTGTTTATGATTCTAATCATCCAAGTGGATGGGAAATGGTGTGGTTTTGATTTGCATTTCCCTGATGATTAATGATGTTGAAAATCTGTTTATGTGCTTATTGGCTATTTGTATATCCTCTTTGAAGAAATGTCTATTCAGATCCTTTGCCTGCTTTTTAAATTGAGTCATTTGCCTTTTTATTACTGAGTTGCAAGATTTCTTTATACATTCAAGATACAAGTCTCTTATCAGATACATGATTTGGGAATTTTTTCTTATTCTGTAGGTTTTCTTCAGTTTTTTGATAAAGTCATTTGAAACACAAAAATTTTCAGTCTCATGAAGTCCAGTTTATCTGTTTTTTCTTTTGCTGCTTGTGTTCCTGGTGTCATGTAAAAATCCATTGCAAAATCTGAGGCCATAAAGATTTACCCCTATGTTTTCTTCTGAGAGTTTTACAGTTTTAGCTCTTATATTTAGGTCTTTGATTTATTTTGAATAAATTTTCGTATGTGGTATGAGGTAGGGGTCCAACTTCATTCTTTTGCATGTGGATATCCAGTTATTTCAGCACCATTTATTGGAAAGACTGTTCTTTCCTCCACTGAATGTTCTTGGCACCCTTGTTGAAAATCAGTTCAACACATGGGTTTATTTCTGGACTCTCAGTTCTGTTCCATTGGTTTATATGACTGTCTTAATACAGTGCCGCACTGTCTTGTTACTGTTACTGTGTATTAAGTTTTGAAATTGGGAAATACGAGTCTTCCAACCTTGTTCTTTTTCAAGATTGTTTTGACAATTCTGGATCTCTTGCACTGTATATGAATTTTAGAATCAGCTTGTCAAACTCCACCAATATGTCAACTGGAATTCTGATAGGGATCTGTTGAATCGGTAGATTAATTTGAAGAGTATTGCCATCTTAACAAAATTAAGTCTTCTGATCTATGAACAGAAGAGTTTTTCCATTTATTTAGATCTTCTTTAATTTCTTTAAACAGTGTTTTGTAGTTTTCAGAGTATAAGTTTCACATTTATTCCTAAGTACAGGTATTTTAGTCTTTTTGAGGATTTTGTAAATTGAATTTTTAAATTTCATTTTTGGATTGTTCATTGCAAGTGTATAGAAATACAGTTGATTTTTGTATATTGATCTTTTATCCTTCGGCCTCTTTTTTTTTTTTTTTTGCGGTACGCAGGCCTCTCACTGTGTGGTCTCTCCCGTTGCGGAGCATAGGCTCCGGATGCGCAGGCTCAGCGGCCATGGCTCACGGGCCCAGCCGCTCCGCGGCATGTGGGATCTTCCCAGACCGGGGCACGAACCCGTGTCCCCTGCATTGGTAGGCGGATACTCAACCACTGCGCCACCAGGGAAGCCCCCTTCAGCCTCTTTGAATTCATTTATTCTAATAGTTTTTTCATGGATACCTTGGAATTTTCTATATAAGAGGTCATGTCATCTGAAAATAGAGATATTTTTACTTCTTCCTTTCCAATATGGATGTCTTTTATTTTTTTCTTGCTGAATTGCCCTGCTGGGACCTCTTGTACAGTGCTGAATAGAAGTGGTGAGAGTGGACATCCTTTTCCTGTTCTGATTTTAGGGCGGAAAAGCATCCAGTCTTTCATTATTAAGTATGATGTTAGTTATGGGTTTTTGAAGATGCCCTTTATCAAGTTGAGGAAGTTCCTTTTTATTCTTAGTTTGATGAGTGTTTTTATCATGAAAGGCTGTTGGATTTTGTTGACTGCTTTTCCTGTGTCTATAGAGATGACCACTTTAAAAATTCTATCTGATTTTTAAATTGAGTTTTGGATGTTAAATCCACCTTACATTCTTGGGATAAATCCTACTTGGTCATATTGTTTAATTCTTTTCCTATGTTGCTGGATTTGGTTTGCTTGTATTTTGTTGGGAATTTTTGTGTCTGTATTCATAAGAGATACTCGTCTGTAGTTTTCTTGTGATGCCTTTGTCTGGTTTTGATATCTGGGTAATACTGACCTTATAGAAAAAAAAAAGGGAAGTATTCCCTCCCTGTTCTATTTTTTTGAAGAGTTGTAAAGGATGGGTATTCATTCTTCTTTGAATGCTCAGTAGAAATTCAACAGTGAAGCCATCTGGGCTTGGGTTTTTCTTTGTGTTCAGCTTTTCAGTTACTAATTCATTGTCTTGTTAGAGGTTTCTTCACATTTTTAATTTATTCTTGGGTCAGTTTTGGTAGTTTATGACTTTCTAGGAATTTATCCATTTCATTTAAAGGGATCTAATTTGTTGGCATACTGCTGTTCAAAGTATTCCCTTATAATCCTTCTTATTTCTGTGAGGCCAGTAGTGATGTCCCCTCTTTCATTCCTGATTTTAGCAATCTGGGTCTCCTTTTTTCCACAGGTGGTCTAGCTAAAGGTTTGTCAGTGTTGTTGTTCTCTTAAAAACACCAGCGTTTGGTTTTGTTGATGTCCCTGTTTCATTACTTTCCACCCATATTGATTATTTACTTCCTTCTGCTTGCTTTATTTTTAAATGTTTTAAAACTTACTATTACTGGTTCATTATAAAGGGTGCAAACTCAGGAAGAGCCAAATGGAAGAAATGCTTGGAGCAGTGGAGGAGAATAGGGGGTCGGGGGCTTCCATGCTCTCTCCAGGCACACCCACCCTCCCAGCACTTCCATGAATTGAGCAATCAAGAAGCTCCCCCAAACCCATCAGTTAGAGGTTTTTATGGGGGTTCTGTTATGTAGGCATTATTGGTTAGATCATTGGTCTTTGGTGACCAAGTTCAATCTGCAGCCCCCTCTCCCCTCCCCAGAAATTGAGGGGTGGGGCTGAAAGTTCTCAGTTATGGGGCTGAAAGACTAGGTTATGCCTTAGTCTTTCTGGGGACCATCCCCAATCCTGAAGCTACTCATGGGCTCCCAGCCCCCTGTCATCTCATCTTCTGCTTGTTTCAGGTTTAGTTTGCTCTTCTTTATCCAGTGTCTCAAGGTAGAAGTTTTGGTTATTTATTTGAGGTATTTTTTCTTTTTAATGTAGGAATTTACAGCTATAAATTCTCCTGTAAGTATTGCTTTAGATGTATACCATAAGTTTGATTATGTTGTATTTTCATTTTCATCTAACTCAAAGTATTTTTTAATTTCCCTTGTAATGTCTTGTTTGACCCATTGATTATCTAGGGTAATATGTTGTTTAATTTCCACATACTTGTGTACTTCCCAAATTTCTTCCTGTTATTTATTTCTAATTTCATTCTGTGGTTGTCAGAGGACTTACTTTGTATATTTCTATCCTTTTATTGAGGTTTGTTTTATAATTTAGCATGTGATCTATACTGGAAAATGTCACATGTGCACTTTGGGCATTTTAACTTTAACTCAAAAAAATTTTTTTTCTATTTACCAAGGAAAGTGCAAGAGTTAGGATTGTAGTGTGTCTTTATATCAGAAGCAGGGAGATGTTGAGACTTTGACATTAGCAAACCCATGACAAACAAGAGAAAGAAGCACTAAGGTCATCTAAGGATATGTGTTTGTGAACTGTATCTCAGGTTCCAACCACAGATAGGAAGGGGCCATGAGATCAGTGACCCAACTATCATTGACCCTGGAATTTGAACTAAATAAACAGTCACCTTCTTTCACAAATTGACAAGGAATGCCTTCATGACATTTGAGAAATTTGCTTTTTTACAAATTGGTTGCTGATCTAATGGACCTCCAACCATAATGTCTCAGGAGTAGGTTGGCTTGTTTTCAAGACTTATCTGGCTATGCCTCTATCCATTCTTTATAGAACAAACACTCCCTCGTACATTTAACAGAGACAAGGAAATCGAGGACAAAACAAAAACAAATGAAAGAAGACTTTATGCATATTGACAAGTAATAGCAAAAGCAAAATAAGCAAATGAAGAATAATCAGTTTAATAGCAAAAATATTTTCAAATAGTATATCTTCAAAACAAAAAGCCTAAAAACCTTGTACAAAGAGCTAGGTCTAATTATATACCAGATAATGCACTTCTAAACTGAAAGGTCAATATCATTAAAGCAACTAGAGCCTAAAGAAACTAGTTAGACGTCAGATGGTTGTTGGGATTGACTAACTTGGCAGCAGATCTGAAGGACAGTGGAATTAAGCATAAGGGGCCCAATGAGTGCATCTATTGGTTTGAGACTCCCTGGAGTGTTGCCTGGGAAGAGTTTTCACAGTTATCTTGCTGAGACCTCCAGAATTATCAAAGGATGATGAGACCTCTTAGAGAAAGCTGATTTACTGCTTACTACAGTAAGAGACTGTTGATCTTATATAGAGTACTGTATTTGAGAAGTGTGTAGTTCAGGACTGCAGACTTACAACGGGCCAAGTAGGTCAACATTGTCTGTAAAAGCATTGTTGCTCAGGTGAGACTATTGATTGATTAGCGCTTGGTGGGATGCTTATTGGATTATCATTCCCTCATTTCCAGAAACAAGGGGATGACACTGGTTGAGTTGGCTTGCAAAAGTGTGTTTTCTGAGGTGAGTTGATGTAGATTAATTAAGCAGGTTTAAAATTGGTTCTTATGACTACTTGTTACCATTACTACAGAACAATCCATCTTTTCTGAAGTTTGTGGGGATTTTTTTTATTCCCAAGAGTGTATGAATATCTATGTTTTCATCCAGTTTTATTGTTTAATTTTTTACATATTAATTTTTAAAAATATTTTTAAAATTTATTTTATTTATTTATTTTTGATTGTGTTGGGTCTTCGTTGCCGCATGTGGGCTTTCTCTAGTTGCAGCGGGTGGGGGCTACTCTTCGTTGCGGTGCGCGGGCTTCTCATTGTGGTGGCTTCTCGTTGTGGAGCATGGGCTCTAGAGCGCAGGCTCAGTAGTTAGTTGCTCCATGGCATGTGGGATCTTCCTGGACCAGGGCTCGAACCCATGTCCCCTGCATTGGCAGGTGGATTTTAACCACTGTGCTACCAGGGCAGCCTCTACATATTAATTTTAAATTCATAAAGAATTTTAATTTTTAAATGAGTAGGAAATTATTCTATTTTTTTTTAATTGAAGTATAGTTGATTTACAGTATTGTGTTAGTTTCAGGTGTACAGCATAGTGATTCTTCTTTTTTGCAGATTATAGTCCATTATAAGTTATTACAAGATACTAGGTATAATTCCCTGTGCTATACAGTAAATTCTTGTTGCTTATCTATTTTATGTATAGTAGTTTGTATCTGTTAACTTCATACTCCTAATTTGTTCCTCTCCCCCTCTCTCTCCCCTTTGGTACCCGAAAGTTTGTTTTCTATGTCTCTGAGTCTGTTTCTGTTTTGTATATAGATTCATTTGTATATTTTTTTAGATTTCATATACAAGTGATTTATGTTTCTCTGCCTGAATTACTTCACTAAGTGTAATATTCTCTAGGTACATCCTTATTGCTACAGATGGCAATATTTCATTCTTTTTTATGGCTGAGTATTTTTCCATTGTGTATATATACTACATCTTCTTAAACCAATCATCTGTTGATGGGAATTTGAGTTGTTTCCATGTCTTGGCTATTGTAAATAGTGCCACTATGAACATTGGGGTACATGTATCTTTTCAAATTAGAGTGTTTGTTTTTTTCTGGATAATATACCTAGGATTGGAATTGCTGGATTATATGGTAGTTCCATTTCTAGTTTTTTAAGGAACCTCCATAGTGTTCTCCATAGTGGCTGAACCAATTTACATTCCCACCAACAGTGTAGAAGAGGGTGTGTTTTTCTCCACACTCTCCAGCATTTATTATTTATAGACTTTTTGATAATGGACATTCTGACCAGAGTGAGGTGATACCTCATTGTAGTTTTGATTTGCATTTCTCTGATAATTAACGATTTTGAACATCTTTTCATGTGTCTGTTGGCCATCTGTATGTCTTCTTCGGAGAAATGTCTGTTTAGCTCTTCTGCCCATTTTTTGATAAAATTGTTTGTTTTTTTCATATTGAGCTGTTTGTATATTGGAAATTAATCACTTGGCAGTAGCATTGTTTGCATATGTTTTCTCCCATTCTGTAGGTTGTCTGTAGTGTTGATGGTTTCCTTTACTGTGCAAAAGCTTTTAGGTTTGATTAGGTCCCATTTCTTTATTTTTGCTTTTATTTATTTATTTTTTTTGCCTTGGGAGACTGATCTAAGAAAATATTGCTACAATTTATGTCAAAGTTTCACCTGTCTTCTCTTCTAGGAGTTTTATGGTGTCATGTCTTACATTTAGATCTTTAAGCCATTTTGAGTTTTTTTTTTGTATATGGTGTGAGAAAGTCTAATTTCATTGCTTTCCACGTAGGCCAGTTTTCCCCAACACCATTGTTGAAGAGACTGTCCTTTCTCCATTGTATATTCCTGCTTCCTTTGTCATAGATTAATTGACTCTAGCTGCATGGGGTTATTTCTTGGCTCTCTGATCTATTGATCTATGTTTATTGGTCTACAGTGTGTTTTTGTGCCAGTGTCACTGTGTTTTGATTACTGTAGCTTTGTAGTATAGTTTCATGTCTGGGAGGGTGATACCCCAGCTTGTTCTTCTTTCTCAAGATTGCTTTGGCAGTTTGGGATCTTTTGTGGTTCCATATAAATTTTAGGATTATTTGTTCTAGTTCTGTGAAAAATGTTCTGGGTATTTTGATAGGAATTGCATTAAATCTGTAGGTTGCTTTGAGTAGTATGGCCACTTTAACAATATTAATTCTTCTAGTCCAAGAGCATGGGATAGCTTTCCATTTTCTTTGAATCATCTTTAATTTCCTTTATCATTATTTTATAGTTTTCAGAGTGTAAGTCTTTCACCTCCTTGGTTAAGTTTATTCCTATAAACTTTGTTCGATGTAATTTTAAAAGAGATTGTTTTTTTAGTTTCTGCTTCTGATATTTCATTATTAGTATATGTAATGCAACAGATATCTGTGTATTGATCTTACACCCTGCTACCTCGCTCACTTCATATATTAGTTCTGATAGTTTTTGTGTGGAGACTTTAGCATTCTGAAAATGGAGTATCATATCATCTGCAGGTAGAGACAGTTTTACTTCTTCCATTCCAACTTGGATACCTTTTATTTCTTTTTCTTGTCTGATTGCTGTGGCTAGGACTTGCAATACTATGTTGAATGTAAGCAGTGAGAGTGGGCACCCTTGTCTTGTTCCTGAATTTAGTGAAAAGGCTTTCAGCTCAATACCATTGAGTATTACGTTGGCTGTGGGTTTGTTGTAAATGAACTTTATTATGTTGAGATATGTTCCCTCTGTACCACTTTGATGAGCAGTTTTATCATGAATGGATGTTGAATTTTTTTCAAATACTTTTTCTGTGTCTATTGAGATGATCATGTGGTTTTTGGCTTTCTTTTTTGTTAATGTGGTGTATCCCATTGATTCATTTGCGTATATTGAACCATCCTTCTGTGCCTGGAATGAATCCAGCTTGGTCATAGTGTATGATCCTTTTTATGTATTGTTGGATTTGGTTTGCTAATATTTTGTTGAGGATTTTGGCATCTATATTCATTGAAGGTATTGGCCTGTAATTTTCTTTTTTTGTAGTGTCTTTGTCTGGTTTTGGTATCAGGGTAATGGTTGTCTCATAGAATGATTATGGGAGTGTTCCCTCCTCTTCAGTTTTTTGGAGTAGCTTGAGAAGGGTAGGTATAAGTTCTTTATAAGTTGGAAAGAATTCCCCAGTGAAGCAGTCTGGTCCTGGACTTTTGTTTGCAGGGAGTTTTTAAAAATTACAGATTCAATTTCACTTCTAGTGATCAGTCTGTTTAAATTGTTTCTTATTTCTTATATATATAAATTTATTTGTTTATTAATTTTTGGCTGCCTTGGGTCTTCATTGCTGTACGCAGCCTTTCTCTAGTTGTGGCGAGCGGGGACTACTCTTCGTTGCAGTGTGCAGGCTTCTCCTTGCAGTGGCTTTTCTTGTGGAACATGGGCTCTAGGCACGCAGGCTTCAGTAGTTGTGGCACACAGGCTAGGTAGTTGTGGCTCGTGGGCTCTAGAGCGCAGGCTCAGTAGTTGTGGCGTACAGGCTTAGTTACTCCGTGGCATGTGGGGTCTTCCTGGACCAGGGATTGAACCTGTGTCCCCTGCGTTGGCAAGCAGATTCTTATCCACTGTGCCACCAGGGAAGTCCCTCTGTTGTTCTTTTAACTCTATTTTATTTATTTCCTCTCAGATCTTTATTATTTTCTTCCTTCTGCTGACTTTGGGCTTTGTTTATTCTTCTTTTTCTAATCCTTTTAGGTGGTAGGTTAAGTTGTTTATTTGAGATTTTTCTTGTTTCTTGAGGAAGACCTGTATCACTATGAACCTCCATCTTAGAACTGCATTTGCTGCATCCCATACATTTTGTAAAGTTACGTTTTCATTTTCATTTGTCTCTATCCATTTTTTAATGATCCTTTTTTTCTCACTAATTTGAAATGCCACAGGTAATTACTGTGTACTCAATCCTAATCTGTATTTCAGTCTAGTTCTCGCTCCTTTATTATTTCTTTTTTTCATATTTGTTAAGACACAATTGACACACAATAAACTGCACACATTTAAAGTATACACTTTGATGAGTTTTGACATATTTTTGTATCTATGACACATCATAATGAAGAAAATGAACATATCCATTGTCCTCTCAAAATTTACTCATGTTTCTTTGAAACCTCTTCTCACTTTTACTTTTCTTCTGCCCTGTGGGCAGCAAACGCTCATCTTCTCTCTGACACTAGAGATTAGTTTGCATTTTCTAGAATTTTATATAAGTGGAATCATATAGTATATACTTTTTTTTTTTTGCCATGCCACGTGGCTTGTGGGATCTTAGTTTCCTGACCAGGAATTGAACCCAGGCTCTTGGCAGTGACAGTACAGAGTCCTAACCACTGGACTGCCAAGAAAATCCCAGTATGTACTTAGTTGTAGTTGTAGGTATGAAAAGTTTGTTCCTTTTTTATTTCTGAGTAGTATTCTTTTATGTGAATATACTATAGTTATTAAAATCTGCTCACCTGTTGTTTCCACTTGTTGGCTATTACACATAAAGTTACTGTAAATATTAGGGCACAAGTCTTTCTATGGACACATACTTCTGTTTCTCTTAGTTAATACCTGGAAAGTGGAATGGTGGGTCATGTGATAGGTGTACATTTAACTTTCTAAGAAACTGTGTTCCAAAGTAGCTGTACCATTTTACATTCCCACCAGCAGTGTATGAGATTGCAGTTTGTTCTACGTTCTCACCAACACTTGATATATTCAGTCTTTTTAATATTAGAAAATCTGATCAGTATATAGTGGTATCCTGTTGTGGTTTTATTTTGTTTTATTTTATTTCTTTTTGCGGTGAGAACATTTAAGATCCTGTGTTTGATTTTAATGCTTTCTAAAGGTTTTTTAAAAATTTTTATTTTATATTGGAGTACAGTTGATTAACAATGTTGTGTTAATTTCAGGTGTGCAGCAAAATAATTCAGTTATACATATACATGTATCTATTCTTTTAAAAATTCTTTTCCCATTTAGGTTATTACAGAATATTGTGATTTTAATTTGTATTTCCCTAGTGACTAATGATGTTGAGCATCTTTTCCTGTGCTTATTTGCCTTTCATTTACCAACTTTGATGAAATGTCTGTTCAAAATTTTCACCTATGTTTTTTTGTGTTATCTTTTGTGTAAGAATTCTTATATGTGAGAAATATAATCCCTTTATCAAGATACATTATTTGCAAAACTTTTCTCTCAGTCTGTGGCTTGTCTTTTCATTTTTATTAATGATGTCTTTTAAGGCTAGAACAGTTTTATTTTGATGAAGTCTAAATATCCTTTCATGGATTGTGTTTTTGGTGTCATATCTAAGAAATTGTTGCCTAACTCAAGGTCATAAAGATTTTCTGTGTTTTATTTTAGGAGGCATATTGTTTAGCTGTTACATTTAGATCTGTGATCCATTTTGAGTTAACTTTTGTGGACAGTTTGAGGTAGTGGTCTAAGTTCATTTTGTTGCATATAAATACCCAATTATCATAACACTGTTTCTTAAAAAAGACTTTCCTTTCTTACGATTTACCTATGACACCTTTATCATAAACATGTAGGTTTATTTCTGCCTTTCTTTCTCATATAATTTAAAGCTATAAACTTCCCTCTGACCACTGCATTAGCTATAACTCATGATTTTTTGATATATTGGTTTTTTTGTTTTCTTTCAGTTTGAGATATTTCCTAATTTCTCTTGTGCGGCCTTCTTTGAATTATTTAGAGGGTGAAGTTTAATTTCTTGATATTTCCTTTTCTCTCTGTGTTTGGTTTCTAGTCTTATTCTGATGTATTTGGAGAACATATTTTGTATTATTTCAGGTGTTTTAATTTTACTGAAACTTGTTTTATGGCCTAGTATAGAATCTGTGCTAGAGAAAGTTCCATTTGTTGTTGAAAAGGATATGCATTCTGCTGTTTGGGGGTCGACTTTTTTATATATATCAGTTAGGTTCAGTTGGTTTAATAGTGTTGTTCAAGTCTTCCATATCTTTCCTGAGTTTCTACTTATGGTATCAGTTACTGAGAGAGGAATATTGAAATCTTGTCAAGTTGTTTAATTCTTCTTTAAATTGTCAGTTTTTCCTTCGGATATTTTCCTTCGGATACACACACATCTATATTTACATAAATATATATATTTATAATTGCTATATCTTACTGATGTGTTAACCCCTTTATCATTGTGAAATGTGCCTCTTCGTCTCTAGTAATGATTTTGTCTTGAAGTCTATTTTGTCTGACATTAATGTAGCCAGTCTAGCTTTTTTATGGTTACTGTTTGGTATATATTTTCTGTTCTTCTATTTTCAACCTGTTTATGTCTTTGAATATAAAATGTGTATCTTGTAGACAGCATATATCTGGATTTTGGGCTTTTCATCCAGTCTGACAATCTCTGCTTTTGGATTGGCCTATTTAATACTTTTTGTTTGTTTGTTTTTGCGGTACGCGGGCCTCTCACTGTTGTGGCCTCTCCCGTTGCGGAGCACAGGCTCCGGACGCGCAGGCTCAGCAGCCATGGCTCACGGGCCCAGCCACCCCGCAGCATGTGGGATCCTCCCGGACCGGGGCACGAACTTGTGTCTCCTGCATCGGCAGGCGGACTCCCAACCACTGCGCCACCAGGGAAGCTCTATTTAATACTTTTTAAAAATTTTATTTATTTATTTATTCATTTATTTATGACTGCCTTGGGTCTTGGTTGCTGCGCATGGGCTCTCTCTAGTTGTGGCGAGCAGGGGCTACTCTTCGATGTGGTGTGTGGGTTTCTCATTGCGGTGGCTTCTCTTGTTGTGGAGCACGGGCTCTAGGTGCGTGGGCTTCAGTAGTTGTGGCACGTAGGCTCAGTAGTTGTGGCTCATGGGCTCTAGAGCGCAGGCTCAGTAGTTGTGGCGCACGGGCTTAGTTGTTCCGTGGCATGTTGGATTTTCCTGGGCCAGGGTTCTTACCCGTGTCCACTGCATTGGCAGGCAGATTCTTAACCACTGTGCCACCAGGAAAGCCCTGATTAATACCTTTATATTAAACATTAGTATTTACATTGTTGGCTGTATGTCTGTCATTTGCTATTTGTTTTCTGTATGTCTCCTGTCTTTTTTCCCCTTTATTCCTTCTTTATTGCCTTCTTCTGTGTTAAATATTTTTTAGTGTACCATTTAAATTCCTCTGTTGATTGTGTGTGTGTGTTTGTTCTAAGGACTTCAGTAAGTATCTTACACGTATCATAGTCTATTTTACATTAATACATAATTCTAGTAAAACAGAAATTTGGCTCCGGTATAGTTCCATATTTCTCCCCTCTTTATGCATACACACACACACACATAGTATATATGTTATAAACCCAACAGTACAGTATTTTAGTTATTGCTTTAAACAATCAATATAAACAGTCTTATGATTTTTTTAAGAAATGAAGAAAAAATATATTCATATATAGTCTTTTTATATTTACCTACATATATATCATTTCCAGTATTCTTCCTTCCTGTGGATCCAGGTTGCCATCTGGTATTGCTTTCTTTTAGCCTGAGGGACTTCCTTTAGTATTTCCTGTAGAGCAGGTCTTCCAGCAATATGTTCTCTTAGTTTTTGTTTACCTGGGAATGATTTTATGTCGCCTTCATTTTTTTTAAACAGCTTTATTGAGATTGAACTATATACCATACAGTTCATTCATTTAAAGGATACCATTAATGGCTTTTAGTATATTCATTATGCATCCATCACCACAGTCAATTTTAGAATATTTCCATTACCCCCAGAAGAAACCCTACACCCCTTAGCCATTACCCACCCCTACTCCCTATCAAATTTCCCTCCCCAGTTCTAGGCAACCAATAACCTATTTTCTATATCTATAGATTTACCTGTTCTGGACATTTCATATAGGAATCATACAGTATATGGTCCTTTGTGACTTCATTTTCATCTTTGAAAAACAATTTCGGGAATTCCCTGGAGGTCCAGTGGTTAGGACTCCATGCTCTCACTGCTGAGGGCCCAGGTTCGATCCCTAGTCAGGGAACTAAAATTCCGTAAGCCACAAGGCGTGGTCAAAAAAAAAAAAACGGATATAGATTTTTCTGTTAGACATTTTTTTTTTCCTGCCCTTTTCTGCCCTTTGAACATGTCATTACACTGCCTTCTGGCCTCCATTGTTTCAGATGAGAAGTAGGTTTATCTGTTTATTTATTTATTTATTTTTGGGTGTGTTGTGTCTTCATTGCTGTGCGGGGGCTTCTCGTTGCAGTGGCTTCTCTTGCTGCGGAGCATGGGCTCTGGGGCGCAGGCTTCAGTAGTTGTGGCACGTGGGCTGGGCTCAGTAGTTGTGGCTCACGGACTCTATAGCTCAGGCTCAGTAGTTGTGGCGCATGGGTTTAGTTGCTCCACGGCATGTGGGATATTCCTGGACCAGGGCTTGAGCCCGTATCCCCTATGTAGGCAGGTGGATTCTTAACCACCGCGCCACCAGGGAAACCCGAGAAGTAGGTTTTTAACCATATTGTTGTTCTCCAGTATATGATGCGTCATTTTTCTCTTGCTGCTATCAATATTTTTCTCTTTCGCTTTGGATTTTGGTCCATGATGTGTCTAGGTGTGGTTCTCATTGCGTTTATCATACTTAAGATTCATTGAGATTATGGATTTATAAGTAATTTCTTTAATCAAATTTGGGAAGTTTTAGGCCACTGTTTCTTTTAATATTTTTCTTTCCTCTCTTGTCCGCCTTCTGGGACTCTCAGTATATTTATGTTGTCACTCTTTATATTGTCTCATAGGATTTTGTGTCATTTGTCTTTAATATCTTTCTCTTCTTTGCATTGAGTACTTTCTATTGATCTATCTTTATGTTGTTGGCTATTTATTCTGCCATTTCAAATCTGCTGGTGAGTTCATCTTATCAATTTTTCTTTTTTGTTGTTGTTGTTTTTTTGTTTGTTTTTGTTTTAGTTTTGCGGTACGCGGGCCTCTTACTGTTGTGGCCTCTCCCGTTGCGGAGCACAGGCTCCGGACGTGCAGGCTCAGCGGCCATGGCTCACGGGCCCAGCCGCTCTGCGGCATGTGGGATCTTCCCGGACCGGGGCATGAACCCGTGTCCCCTGCATTGGCAGGCGGACTCTCAACCACTGCGCCACCAGGGAAGCCCCAGTTTTTCATTTTGATTGTATTTTCCAACTTTATAGTTTCTTCTTCCCTGCCCCCTCCCTCTCCCCCTCCTCCTCCTTCTCCCCTTTCTCCCCCCTCCTTCCCCTCCTCCTCCTCCTGTTTTTTTTTTTTTTCAGTTTCTATTTCTCTATCGAGATGTGCCCTATTTGGCAATTTGTCATCATATTTTCCTTTAGTTATTTGAAGATGCTTATAATAGCTGCTTTGAATTCTTTGTGTGCAAAGTCCAACATGTAAACCCTCTTGAATAAGTTTCTGTTGACTGCTTTTTTTTCATGATTATTGGCCATGCTTTCCTGTTTCTTTGCACATTTAATAATTTGTAATTGAAAAGTAAACATTTCAGATAACATATTGTAGCAAATCTGGATCCTGTTTTATTTTTCTGAGTTTTGAAAAATTATGACTTGTTCCTACTTAAACTGTGGACTCTGTATCCTCTGTGGAGTGCTGCTGCTGATGTTTCTGCTCAATTTTTCTATTCTTATCTGATATTTTAGCCTAGCTTCCTTGGGATCACACCTTTGTATAGTTTAGAGGCTCAGGCAATAATTTGAGTAGAGGTTGTACCTTATAGGTTGAACCCATAAGGCTTACATTCTCTGCTGATGAATCTATGTGTGGGTTGAAAAGCTCAATCAAAGTTACGGGTAGTTCTCACATGTGTCATGGCTTTCACTTTTAGCAAGTCTTTCCTGGCTTTCTCCTGAGCATATGTAAGTTTCCTAGTCAGCCAAAGATGTGTGGTGAGCTTATCTTAAACCTTTCTATTGCCCTCTGATTTCCAGAATCTATTTGTTAAATTTCTAGCTACTCTGCTCCTTGTACTTGGGGTACAACCTTGGACTAGCAAAACTTTGGTTTTACCCATTACCATAGGTAGCTGGCTTGCTATCCATTTCCACTCCATCCTCAGGTTGTATTTTCCCACTCTGGCAGGTAAAACTGCCCTTTCTCAGTGACTGAAAGGGTGGGATAGAAAAGATGGGGACCATCCCAGGAAAGGTCACAAATTCCTGCTGTTCTTACCAGAAACTTTAGGTGTTGTTTAAAATAAAAAAAATGCTTCTCAATTTGTTGTCTGCCTTTGGTTGATTTCCAGTGTGTTAAAATGGTTGTTTTTAACAATTTTGTCTAGTTTTATACTTGATTTTTATAGAAAGGAATTGCTGACATCTTCATACTGCTGTAATAAGAGGTCCTTTTTTTAATTTCATTTTTTGTTATTGAGGTATAATTAATATGCCATAAAATTAGCCACTTTTAAAATTCACTGGCTTTTAGTATATACACAAATCACTGTATGTAAAAAATGGTGAAAGCTAAATAAGGTTACTATCTTATTCTAGAACATTTTCATCACAACCCACAAAAGAAACCCCTTACTTATTACCCCTTTTTATATTTGAAATGTAAATTTTTTCAGAACTTTCAGATTCAGGTTCCTTTACATTAATTTGCCAGCCATTTTTTGAGCTCTTTCAGCTGGACCCAACTCTTTCTTCAGCTTTTAAAAATTTTTCTTTGTTTCCCTTCTGTAAATTATTTTGTATTTATCTTTTATCCCTTGGACTTGTCTTCTGTGTCTGGATATCCTTCATTTTATCATACTCATCTCTTTATTTCCTCAGAGTGCTAAAACAATTTCTTTCTTTTTTCATGGAAAGGCATTTTATTTTAAATATAGCAGGGTGTACATGTCAATCCCAAACTCCCAATCTATTCCTTCCTCACAACCGTCCACCCTGATAGCCATAAATTTGTTCTCTAAGTCTGTGAGTCTGATTCTGTTTTGTAAATCAGTTCATTTGTATCATTTGTTTTTAGATTCTGCATATAAGCGGTATCTTACATTTGTCTTTCTGTCGGACTTCACTTAAGTATGATAATCTTCAGGTCCATACATGTTGCTATAAATGACATTATTTCATTCTTTTTAATGGCTGAATAATATTCCATTGTATATATGTACCACATCTTCTTTATCCATTTATCTGTCGATGGACATTTAGGTTGCTTAAAACAACTTCTTAAGACCAATTTTTAATTCATAAATTTGATTTTCTAGGCCAAGATTCGCTGCCTCTGTTACCTTTGCTAAAATTTCTAATGGTTGGCACTCTTGCTTTATTTATTTTTTATAAATTTATTTATTTTGGCTGCGTTGGGTCTTCATTGCTGTGCGTGGGCTTTCTCTAGTTGCGTCGAGCAGGGGCTACTCTTCATTGCAGTGCACAGGCTTCTCATTGTGGTGGCTTCTCGTTGCGGAGCACAAGCTCTAGGCATGCGGACTTCAGTAGTTGTGGCATACAGGCTCAGTAGTTGTGGCTCGTGGGCTGTAGAGCGCAGACTCAGTAGTTGTGGCGCACGGGCTTAGTTGCTCCGCGGCATGTGGGATCTTCCTGGACCAGGGCTCGAACCTGGGTCCCCTGCATTGGCAGGTGGTTTCTTAACCACCGCACCACCAGGGAAGCCGCGCTTTATTTTTCATTAAAGCAGTCTCTACTGCTTTCAAATTATTGTCCTTTCATAAATTCAGTAGTCTTTTGAATATCATTAAAAATAAGAATTACTGTTAAAATATTTTTTATTTTATAGATGCTTTTTTCTTTTCTAGAATTAGAAAACTTAGTGTTGAGTTTATTTTTCCCTCTTTCCAGTGTTTGTATTTATGTTTTAATTATTATTTTTAATTTATTTTTTTGTTTCTTTTTGCTTCATATTTTTTATGTTTAAAAGACTTTAGGGCTTCACTGGTGGTGCAGTGGTTGAGAGTCTGCCTGCTGATGCAGGGGACACGGGTTCGTGCCCCGGTCCGGGAAGATCCCACATGCCGTGGAGCAGCTGGGCCCGTGAGCCATGGCCGCTGAGCCTGCGCGTCCGGAGCCAGTGCTCCGCAACGGGAGAGGCCACAACAGTGAGAGGCCCGCGTACTGCAAAAAAAAAAAAAAAAAGACTTTAGTTATGAAAAATTTTAAACATTTTCAAAAATAGAATAGGATAATAAACCCCCTCATTCTTATTTTATATAATCAATAATTATTAATTCATGAGCAACCTGTTTCATGCGGTCTTCTACCACTTTTTCCCACTAAACTTAATTATTTTGAAGCAAATCCTGGACATCTTATTTCTTTCAGAGATATTTCAGTATTTATCTCCTAAATTGACTCTCTCTTTAAAACATAACCATAATGTCATTATTACACCTAAATTTTAAATTTCTTATGATCATTATTATATTGGTCTATCCATAGATTCTTCCTGTACCAGATTCTCTTCATAAATCAAAACCAAAACTGGCAAATGTCAGTTCTTTGAGATCTAAAACAATTTGTTTAAAAGTAGTCCTTTGTTTTAAGAACCTTATGTATTTGTATTTACATGGAAGACTATCTAAACTATATTAAGTTAAAAATCAAGTTGCAAAACACTGTATCTGATATGATTATACACTTTAGGGGGAAATTATTAGTATTCACAAATTTAAGAAAAGCTGAGGAAAAGTGGGTCTCTCACGAATGGAGTACAAACCATGTTCAATTTCTGTTTTTTTATAGTAACACTTTTATTTTATAAGCAACATGTAACACTTTTAAAGCAAAACCATAGTAAAGATTAAAGAAAAACAATGATCCCTTAAAAGTTGGGCAAAAGATATGCACTGACATTTTACCAAAGAGCTGATTTGTAAGGTAAATAGGTACATGGAAAGGTGTTCAACATCATTAGCCATTAGGGAAATGCAAATTATAACTACAGTGAGATACCAGTATACATCTATTAGAGTAACTAAAATAAAAACTAGTGAAAATACCAAATACTGGTAAGGATGTAGAGAAACTGTCCCTCGCTTACTTGTGTGTGGGAATGTAAAATGGTTCAGCTATGCCAGAGAGTTTTTTGGCAGTTTCTTATAAAGCTAAGCATATACTTATAAAACTAAGCATGCACTTAACCATACGACCCCACAGTCACACACTTGGGGCATTTTTCCCAGAAAAATGAAAATTTAAGTTCGCACAAAAACTGATACACAGATAGATGTTCATAGCAGCTTTTATTTGTAATAGCAAAAAAGTGGAAACAACCAAAATGGCCTTCAGCAGGTTAATGGTTAAACTCTAGTACCTCCATACAGTGGAGTACTACTCAGCATTAAAAACAAATGTGCTATTGATACAACAACCTGGATGGATCCTCGGGCATTACGCTTAGTGGAAAATGTCAGTCTCAAAAGGTTGCATAATAAAGTTCCATTTATATGGCATTCTCAAAATGACAGAACTATAGTAGAAAACAGATCTGTGGCTTCTGGGGCACAGGGAAGGGGAAGGAGTGTGACCGTGATGGGATAGCATGAGATAGTTCCCTTTATGATGATATGGAACAGTTCTGTGACTGTGATGGTAGCTACACAAACCTATAAATGAGATAAAATTGCATAGAACCACACACACACACTCACACACACACACACACACAGTCAATGTGTGCAAGAAATGGTGAAGACGGAATAAGGTCTGCAGTTCAGTTAATGATATCGTAACCAGTGCCAATTCCACACATGAAGTTCTCTGTACGAATCCTTTGATTTTATAATTATTTGAAAGTAAGAAAATTTTTTAAAAAGATAATTTTTAATGCCATTAGGCTTTCATTACAAGAATCTTAAAGTTCTAATCTTATATTTATTTATTTTTTAAAAAAATTTATTTATTTATTTTTGGCTACGTTAGGTCTTTGTTGCTGTGTGTGGGCTTTCTCTGGTTGCGGCGAGTGGGGGCTACTCTTTGTTGCGGTGCGCAGGCTTCTCATTGCAGTGGCTTCTCTTGTTGCGGAGCACAGGCTCTAGGTGCTCGGGCTTCAGTAGTTGTGGCACGCAGGCTCAGTAGTTGTGGCTTGTGGGCTCTAGAGTACAGGCTCAGTCGTTGTGACACATGGGCTTAGTTGCTCCGTGTCATGTGGGATCTTCCCAGACCAGGGCTCGAACCCGTGTGGATTCTTAACCACTGCGCCACCAGGGAAGTCCAGTTCTAACCTTTTAATCTAGTGATTTCACTTATGGGAAATCTGTCTCAAAGAAGCAATTTTAAGTATAGAAGAATCTTTATAAAAGACGTTCATCCAGAATTATTTGTTAAGAGTGAAACAATAGAACTATTATTTAAAAAGTAAAACCAGTGAATTAATGTACCCTCCACTTAGTGAAATAGTATTATGGAACCATTAACATAGTTGAAGGTTTTGATTTAAAATACTTTTAATTAATTTTTCTACAATGTTGCATGCATTTAATAGACAATAGTGAGTTAGACAAGCATAAAATGTATTGATGACTAAAACTGTGCAAATAGGAAGCAATAATTCATGAAACTATCTGAGATAAAATCTCTAACCTTATTTCAAAACAACTTTATGTTCTAAGTGCTTTATATGTATAAAGTCATGGAGTTCTCTCAGCAACACTGTGAGTTAGGTGGTTTTTTCTGACTCTACTTTCACACAAGGAAACTGAGGCACAAGGAGGTTAAGTAACTTGCTCAGGGTCTCACATGCTGCTAAGTGGCAGAGCCAAGATTTGAACCCAGGCTTTGGCTCCAGGGTCTGTAGTCAGTGTTGAACTGTTTCAAGTTTCTGATGGTTTTTCATCACTTACTGCAGCAAGTTCTGCAGGATACTAATTGCCTACAATGGTAATAGATGTTCAGTGAGGGAAAAGGGAAGGAAGAGTCTGCGGTTCAATAAATTTGTAGGTAAATGAAACTAAATATGTTTCTCTTTTTTATCAGCCTGATGTGGTAATGTATGTTGTGAACCTCTAAGAAGGGATTATATTATGCAGAATGGACTCAACTTTTTTGATTGTAGAACCTTTTTCACCCCCCTCAGGACCTCTCAAGGGACCAATGTTCCTGAGGAATGTACCGTAGTTGACACTGGCCCATAGAAGAGTCCATGCTCTGACCCACAAAGGAATTCATATCTGGTCCCTGTCTGTCTTCAGCCTACACTGACCGTCTTCTGACCCTTTTTCACCTCCTTGCTCGCCCCAGTCCCAGATCCCTGATTGTCCCCTGCATACCTATGCTTCTGCCTAGGGTGTTACTTACTGGCTGCCGTGGTGTCTCTGCCTGGCAGGTTGCTCCTTCAAGTATCACCTGCCTCTGTAAACTTTCCTTGACTCCCTGTGCATGCTCAGACATGCTTTCTGTGAGTTTCTGTTGTTACCTTGTTCATGGCACTGTTATAGAGGTTGGCTCGAGAGTACATTTGTCTGTGGTGAGTCTTTTCATCTCTTCATATTTAGCATCTTCACCAGTGGTGTCTTCTGATAGGTAGTTGTAATTTCTTCCTTCAGCTAGAAAGGGCAAATATAGTTTAAAGAATGTTTTATTGTTCTTCTGTAGACTATCTCCTAATAATGATACAAATTATTTTGATGATTAGTGTACCTTATTTTAAGGAATACAGTGAATTTTGTCAATTTATAGTTGCTGTTTTCAATTTCATTTTTATCCTTTCACTTTTTTTTTTTTTTTTTTTTTTTGCGGTACATGGACCTCTCACTGTTGTGGCCTCTCCCGTTGCGGAGCACAGGCTCTGGACGCGCAGGCTCAGCGGCCATGGCTCACGGGCCCAGCCGCTCCGCTGCATGTGGGATCTTCCCGGACCGGGGCATGAACCCGTGTCCCCTGCATCGGCAGGCGGCCTCTCAATCACTGCGCCACCAGGGAAGCCCTATCCTTTCACTTTTTTGGGTAATGTTAAAAAGGGAAGAGATGAGGGTCCTATCTCTTAAAAGAGACAGCTGGAAACTTTTGGTGCTACATAGTTGCGATTGTAACTCTAAAGTACTTATTTGCATCCCCTGTGCCTTTCATGCTGCTCTGTGTATACTGCATATGATCCAAAGGTCTTTTGTCTCTTTCCAAAGGCATGCCATGTACCAAGAGCACAAAGAAGACTTCCAGGACGAGTGCACTAAGCTTCTGGTTGGCAGTATTGTCATAACTCGATACAACAATCGTACCTATCGTGTTGATGATGTGGATTGGAATAAGACTCCAAAAGATAGCTTCACGATGTCTGATGGGAAGGAGATTACATTCTTGGAATACTACAGGTAGAGGGAAGAGACTGGGCTTGGGCCTGCGGGTTGGGGCCGTAGTCTCCTGTTCTGTAGGAGGAGTGGCACACAGCAGGACACTCCAAAAATAATTGGATTGGTAATGCACCCAAGATTGATGAGCTCATTTGTGGGATTTGACCTGAATTTGCTACCCTTACAGTTTTACTTCTTTCAGTACTTTTTGGAAGTTATTTCATAAGTTAATCTCAGGGCTTCGAATTGTGTTTCCTTTGCTGTTTTGGTTACAAGTCTGTTTGGAGAGATTAAATTCAAGTCATTAATCATTTGACTATCATTTTGCCTTTCTAGTTACCTAAGTCCTTGAACCTGATACAGTTTTTAAACAAATTCTTTCCTGGACTGTTATCCTATTTCCCCTCTATTTAATTGCAATGTTAAGTTGAGCCTGCTTTTTCCAGTTATGTGTATGCTATGGTGAGTTTCTGATGGATCCTTGACAAGGGTATAATGCAGATTGTGTACCTCAGTCCTGGTTAACACTTTGACTGTGATGCCATAAGAGTGGTGATGCTGCTTCTGAATTTTTCCCCTGCCTCTGTTCGGCTCTAGCAAAAACTATGGGATCACAATAAAGGAAAAGGACCAGCCACTGCTGATCCACAGGCCCAGTGAGCGACAGAATAACCAAGGGATGGTGAGTTGGAGGTGGGGTTCAGGGTGTCAGGCCTATGCTTCCATCTAAGTTCTCCACCCATCAGCCCTGGGAGCCATGGGACCCATGATTACAGTGGAGCTATGATTACAGTGTGGTTGGGGAAAGCTGTGTAGGGTTTTGTCTCTCTCCTCTAGCCAGAGTTGCTTTTGCAGTCTCCTTAGTGAGGAACTAAACATCCATAGAGCGAGTTAGGTTAAGGAATAAGGAGAGTTTAGTGCTAAAGAAGATGAAAACACTGGGTCCATTAGGGAAGTTACAGGCATTTTAATAGAACTGGGAGCCAGGGAAAAGTGCCTTGGTACCTGACTCCTCTGTCTTCAGAGTAGAGAATGAAGATCAATAGGTTAAGATGAGACAGAGGCACCAGCTTGATAGGAGGTACTGTCTCAGCTTATCTGGAGGCCGAAGTGGAACAAAACTTTTAGTTTTTCTAGTTTTTTCTCTCCTTTTGACAATATGAATATTTTTCTCTTTACCTAATACAACAGGCTATCATGATTTGAGGGAGAAAAGGGTAAAACACTTGTAGTGTTTTCTGCCCTCTTCTCTGGGGTTTTGTGTTCCTTAGTGTGCCAGTGGTACACCTGCAAGACCAGCTCTGGGCCTGGGAGCTCTTGTACTGGTCAGGGGAAGAAGATTCTCTTTTACTGCCTTGCTTTCCCTCTGTTCTCTCCTCGAAGCTGCTAAGAGGCGAAATCCTGCTGCTGCCTGAGCTTTCCTTCATGACTGGAATCCCTGAGAAGATGAAGAAGGACTTTAGAGCCATGAAGGTGAGACATGCCTGCTTTGAACCGAAGACCTTTTTGATAGCAGATATAGCTAGAACTGGGCCAGGTTTGCACATCACCTGGGCAGGTTCATTTTTCCTCTATATAAAGCATAATCTGTGTCCCTTCCCACACACTGTGAAAAAGCCAATCAGAACTTTCTTTGGAATGTTGTTACAATAGTAGAACGACTGGATTATAAAGTAAAAGGAAACAAATAGTTCTGGCATCACCCTCACCAATCAGATGGATGACTGTAAGCTGGTCATATGACCATAAATGAGGTTCTTTGAGAGCACTGAATTTTTTTAACATTTCTGTAAGCCTTCAGTTTATTTGAAGGGAGGAGGAGATAATGTAGCAAAAAGTCAACAAGTGAGAGGATGAAATTAAAGGATAGAAGTTTACACTGTGGGGCTCGGGGTGTCCTGGAAGTCTCATGTTGGGCACAGTCTTGTAGGAAATAGCTGGGAGGCAGAGATGTCTGCAGCAGTGTGGGTCTAGACCCCAAGGGCTTCACCTCCACACTGTCTGCTTGGGGCTTTCCACCCTCACACTGCTCTGCTGCCTCTCTCTCAGTCCTTGTCTGTCCTAGTTTTAGAACCCCGGCCCTGTCTCAGATGCCACGTATTGTTTTTAGTAACATCATAAAGAGCTAAAATGAATTTCTGTAAGAGACGTCTTTCATGTTTACCTTCTGATACTTCTGCTTTTAGTATGTAGGTCAAGGCTCCTTCCTTACAGCTCTCAGTAACGTAATGATTTTATGATCTATGGGGTTACCTGTATAGCCCCATAGACTCAATGCCCTAATGACTGCTACACAGGGAGCAACAGCTGCACAGTTCATTAGTCCCAGAAGAATGAAGAAAGAACTCACTTACGTGATTCAGAATCTTCATACACACCTATTAGATATTCGTTCAAGAATAAATATTTAGAAAACACCTATTATGGGCCACACACTGGATCTAACAAGTGTCTTATGGTGACATTAAGTGGCTAGTATCATGTGACATAAAGTATAAGACTGGATGTGTTTTTCCATTCCATTATGTTGGCCTGCATGCCTGGCATAGGGCATTCCCCCCCGCCCCCAGATATTAAATAGATGTAATCAAGCCCCCTTACATGGCTTTGAGAAAAAGAATAAGATTTAGATGTCATAAGAAAAAAACAGTGACAATTTTAAATACTTACTTTTAAGTATGTATGTATATGTATAACTGAATCACTTTGCCGTACAGCAGAAATTAACACATTATAAATCAACTGTATTTCAATAAAAAAAACCCCAGTGGTTAACATTTTAACCTCATACTTCATTCACATTCATGAGATATTTATTAAAGTCCTTGGAGATATTTTTAAATTTCTATAGATTTCAATGGGAAGGAGGTTTTCTATGGAAATTTGTTATACATTAGGGTTTATTTAACCTCATACTGGAGAAGGTAATAACTTAGTATCTCCATTTTGATTCTATTTAGGATTTGACCCAGCAGATCAACCTGAGCCCCAAACAGCACCATAATGCTTTGAAATGCTTGCTACAGAGAATTTCAAAAAATGAGACAGCCAACAGTGAACTGACACGTTGGGGACTCTGTCTGCAGAAGGATGTACATAAGGTAAACCAGAAAATACGATGGTAGGAAACAGCATTAACCAAAGATTTTAGAGCTTTGTGAGACTAGGTGATAACTTCCTATCTTGTCTTTATTTTGCAGTTTTTGCTTTATAATTACACTTTTTTTTTTTGGTCCTAGTCATAATACTTGAATTTCCTTGACTTAATTTGCTAGTATCTCTTACAGATTTTTTGTATTTCCCAGGATCTGAGCTGTTAATTTCAGTCGAGCAAAAGGAATATTGACTTAAAATTTACCTCATTTTTAGTTTTCCAAAACAAATTATTCTTAAAGTTCTCTATGTCTTTTTCCATTTTTCCCCCTACGTTTTTCTTTATCTTTCCCAGTAATTAACTTGTGTTTCTTTGAATATACTACTCTCATTCTTTCCGTAGGCATAAAGTCTCAGACTTGAACATTTTAATTTTCGCATGGCCCTTTCTGCCTGCAATTTGCCTGAGTCCATTCTGTTGTATTTTGTGCAGCGTGAGCCATAGTGCAGAGGCAGCATGAGGTGGTGGTGAAGTCCTTGGCTTTGAATCTCAGTTCTACCACTTGCCATCTTAGTTACTTGGAACAAATTGCTTAATATCTCTTATTTTCTTTATCTGTGAAATAAAGATAATGATTGAGTTAAAGGAACTAAATGGTAAAATCTTCAGCATACTATCTGACACTAGCAAGTGCTCAGTAAATATTAGTTTTTATTACTTTTAATTTTCTTTCTAGGTTATACCAAAATAATTAATTTTATCTTTTCTCTAGTTCTCTTGCACTCTGAATTGACTCCTTGTTAAAAACTGTTTCTTTTTTCTTTTTTTTTTTTAATAAAAGTAATGGAAAGTCAATAAAGAATATGTGGGTACTGTGTAGAAAATGTAAAGAAGGAAATAAAAACATCAGTAGTTTCATCACCCAAAGATAATATCTTAGTGATTTATTTTAGACACATAAAAGATGATATTATTTTCAATATATTTTGTTTCCCTAAACTTTTTTTCTGTGAGGATGAATCTTTTCTTAAAAAATTGTGCTTATAACTGTATATGGTTTTGCATCTTCTTTTTCATTTATTATTATATCTTGAACATGTGTTCATGTTATTAAATATTATTTGAAGAGGCAGAAAAGCCAGAGAAGAGAAAAGTTTATCCATAATCATGCTGTATCAGAATAAACACTGTTAACATTTTGGTATATATCCTTCAGTGTTTTTTGTCTGTGTGTATGTATATGCACACAATCACATGCAGCATGTTTTCAGATGGTTTCCTTTTTTTTTTTACTCAGTTTATTTAGAACTTTTTTCCATGTCATTTAATATTTTTCTAAATATTTTAATGGCTAACAGATATTCATTTTATTAATAATTTCCTATTCTTTTACATGCAAATTGAATTTAGTATTTTCCTGTTATAAATAGTGAATCTGTGAACATCCTTATAACTATATCTTTGCACATGATGTTTATTTTCATAGTCAGATTTATGGAAGTGTAATTGTTAGGTCAGAGGACATTTATGTTTTTAGTACTTTTTATTACATATTACCAACTGCCTTGTAGAAAGGTTCAGTTTTTTACTTTCATAAGCAAAGGTGAACATTCTTGCTAATACAGGTATTGTTATTCTTTGTGTTAAACTTTTATAATATTAAGAAAATCATTAAAATTTTTTTTGATTATAGGTAAAATAAGTATTTTGTTACATTTTTAAGAAAGCAAGGAGTAGAGCTCATAAAAAGTAAAAATCCTACATAATTACATATTCCCCCAGAGATAGTCATTACTAAATGTGGACTCATTCAGTTTTTATAATGCATACATTACTATTTATTTTTTGCAGAAACAGGATTATATTAAATGCACTTAGAAAGTTATTTTAATAATTGCAAATATCCATCATATTGATATGTCATCAACTTAGTTATCCTCTTACTTTTGGATATTTAGATCTAATTGATTCATTATTATTAACTTTAATTTGGTCTTTCATTATATTTATGCTTTTTTTCCTGCTTTTCTTTTGTATAAAGTATAATAGTAGTTTATGTTCAGCCTTATTAAGAAATATTCTCTAATTTTCTACTTAAATTTTTCCCTTAAAATATTCTTAAAGATTATTTTCCTGTTCACCTTGTATTTATAGGCATTTTACATGAATTCCCTGGTTCTAAAGAGACAGTGTTTTCTGATTCCTTTCTTGTGGACCATGTTGGAAGCTTCAATAATTAAAGAGCAGCGCCTATCAAAATTCACCTGTATGTGTGTCCAGAGTTGTATTGACGTGGACTCTTAACTGCTAACAGTTGCATTTTTCTACCATTTTCAGAAGTTATGACAGGGACAGGTCTATATGGTAGAGTTGACCAGGCCCCAGAACAGTATCAGCGTTTTCCTAAATAGTGTTTACAGATGGTTCATGTCATAGGCACTTTATTTTCTGTTTAGATTGAAGGACGTGTTCTGCCAATGGAAAGAATTAACTTAAGGAATACGTCATTTATCACATCTCAGGAACTAAACTGGATTAAGGAAGTAACCAGAGACCTTTCCATCTTAACTGTAAGTGACTTGTGAGGTGGTAAAGAGAGTTCCAGTATTCCTAGAGGTGTGGAAATTAGGAAGCAGGAATTATTTAGTGTCCTCTTTTTGAGAGGAAGTACCAACTGAATTCCCATCCTGAATTATTTACAAAACAGAGGTCCTTTGAACAAGAGCGAGTTGATGAGTTGGTAGAGGGAACCCCTTTGCTTGACCACAGACTTAGGACAAGGAAATAAACTGCCGTGGTAATTCATTCAGTGCCAGCCTATTACCCACTCTCTCTTTGTTCTTCCTTCTTCTTTTCTCTTTCCTTCCTCTTTTTCCCTAGGGTTTCCATGAAAGAAATAAAATTAAAACAGTTCCCACCAAGGCAACCAAAGAACAAAATGGTATTTTTTTTTTTTTCTTTGAGGTATGCGGGCCTCTCACTGCCATGGCCTCTCCCGTTGCGGAGCACAGGCTCCGGACGCGCAGGGTCAGCGGCCATGGCCCATGGGCCTAGCCGCTCTGTGGCATGTGGGATCCTCCCGGACCGGGGCGTGAACCCGTGTCCCCTGCATCGGCAAGCGGACTCTCAACCACTGCGCCACCAGGGAAGCCCAGTATATAATTTTTTTGTTTTGTTTTGTTTTGTTTTGTTTTGTTTGTTTGTTTGTTTTTTCTTTTTGCGGTACGCGGGCCTGTCACTGTTGTGGCCTCTCCCGTCGCGGAGCACAGGCTCCAGACGCGCAGGCTCAGCAGCCATGGCTCACGGGCCCAGCCGCTCCGCGGCACGCGGGATCCTCCCAGACCGGGACACGAACCCGCGTCCCCTGCATCGGCAGGCGGACTCCCAACCACTGCGCCACCAGGGAAGCCCTATAATTATTTTTAAATGTTTTTGGCTCACCTGGTCTCTATGGCCGTGCATAAAGTACACACATTTGTTTCTAAAACTTTTTTTTTGAAATATATTTAAAGAAAAAGTACACTTATGTATATAACTTGATGAATTTTCACAAGTTAAATCTGTGTAATCAACACTGAGGGTTAAGAAACAGAACTTTACCAGTGCCTCAGAAGCCCCACCCCCATGCTCCTAATTACTACCTACCTGGCACCCTTACCCAACCCAAGAATGACCACTATTCTGACCTCTAACGGCATTGATTTTTTTCAGCTGTGTTTGTACTTAATATATACATGAAACCATACTGTATATATTCTGTCATGTCTGGCTTCATTTCTTCAGCCTTGTTTGGTAAGTTTCTCCATACTGTTAGGTATAGTTACAGATCTTCTATTCTCATTGCTGTGTAATATTCCATTGTGAGACTGTGCCACAATTTACTTATCACACACATCTGCATTAGTAATCAGCATTAGATAAGACAGAACTCAGGCAGAGAGAGTGAAAAGCAATTTGTTCTTTAGAATAACATCTCCTGATATGAAGTTGGGGTGTTGGGGAAGTTGTGGGAAGTACTAAAAATAGCTTGTTGTTGCTCCTAGGTCCCCATGCATTTCTGGGCGCTGTTTTACCCAAAGAGAGCAATGGATCAAGCCCGAGAACTGGTGAAGATGTTAGAGAAGGTAGCTGGCCCCATTGGCATACGCATGAGCCCGCCAGCCTGGGTGGAACTGAAGGATGATCGCATAGAGACCTATGTCAGAACCATTCAATCCATGCTGGGAGCTGAGGTAATAAATTAATTTGAGTAAATTTTTAGGATGTCCATTCTGAAATAGTTGAATACTTGATTTTTTTTTTTTTTTTTTGCCATACGTGGGCCTCTCACCATTGTGGCCTCTCCTGTTGCGGAGCACAGGCTCCGGACGCACAGGCTCAGCGGCCGTGGCTCACGGGCCCAGCCGCTCCGCGGCACGTGGGACCCTCCCAGACCGGGGCACGAACCCATGTCTTCTGCATCGGCGGGCGGACTGTCAACCACTGCGCCATCGGGGAAGCCCTTGAATACTTGATTTTAAATTATCTTGGTTATTGATCTGCTGTTGATGATATCCAGGAATCTGTATCTTACTCATGTGCACGTGAAATACTGAATTAACAAAGTAATCGTTATGCCCTTTGGTTGGTTTCGCTTCTCTCCTCCTTTGTTGGCACTCTCACTCACTCCAGCGTTCTGTTCCTCACGTAATTGGCTGAGATAATAGCTGACTTAACTTCAATTTTTTATCTATATAGAACATGTTGTGCTCAGAAAGCAATTTCCTGGGCCAGGTGCCATCTTGCACGATTCAGTACTGAGCTGTCACAGTCTGGTTTGATTCAAGATTCACATTGCTCCAATGATGAACTTGGCAGTGGGCCCATCAGCTTGGTCCAGATAGCCGAACGGGACTACTGGAGCTGAGTAGGTCATAGTGTTCACAACTCAGTAGTTCAGGCCTGCAGTTCTTATCTGTTCGTACATAAAACAGAGGAAGAAAATAAAGGAGGGAAAAAAAGCAGACCAAAAGTTTTTGGAAATAACTAGTCCTTGAATTGAAGAGTCAGTTCTTGTGAGATCAATACTGGAATTGATATTCTAGTATTGACTAGAATACTAGTCAGTCATGACTTTTTTCTCTGTTCATCCACCGCTCTGGGTGTGTCATCTGTAGCAGCACACTCATGTTCTCTCTTTCTTTGTATTTTCTTCCTGACTTCCCATGCCTTCTTACTCTGCCATGGCCTCCCCCGGGCCTGATCATTGATAAATTCTGCCCTGCTTTCAAAAGAAAAACCCAGCTGAGCACCTCAGCTCCCCCATCTCACGACTTGGCCTCTTTTATGTATGAGAGTGCACTGCCAACAGTCTTCATGTAGCATGGATATGAGTGTCATTCATAATGTTGACTCCTATTGGTCTTGCTGTCTCTCTGCCATCTCTAGGGCATTCTGTTTTATTATTCTCTTTGTTTCAGGGTCATAAACTCAGATGTCTGTGGGAGTGAAGTGGGCCAGGAGGGGACTCTAGGGAACTAAAGAGAGTAAACCCCATGACTGCAGATAACAGCCCAGCATTGTCAAATTGATTTTTAGTTTGTTTATTTTTCAATAGAAGCCAAAAGTCTAGATTTGCATATGTGTACACCTACCTATGTTTAAATGTTAATTTTAAAAAGACTTGTGAATCATTATAGGAACTAAAAAACCACATCTGTTTCCTAGATCCAGCCCACAGGCTCCCAGCATGCAGCCCATGTTCTGCGTGGCTTCGGAAGTTCTTTGATCTGATTGCTGGAACATGTGTCCTCTGAGAAGTCTTCATTTAAAATTAATCTTGATTTGGAATAGTATACTGTTGATTTCTGTTTCTGTCATAAAGCGTTGGCAACTTCATTTCACTTGTGTGCTACTTTACTTTATTCAGATTTTGAAGGATCCTCTGTTCTTAATGTCAGATCTCTTAAGCAGTGAGAGGTAGAAGATGCTGATATAAGATATTCTTCTGGCAATATCATTCTCTCTCCTAATCGGAAAGTTAGGAAGATCTACTTATGGATTTGACAGTAGCTTCATTTCCTCTGCATTTGGCTCTGAATCCTTTCTTCTGGTATTGTATCCCATGTTTCCTAGTTAAAGTTCTATGGCATGAATGTAATAAGGTGCTTAGTTTACTAAAGAGAGTGGCAAAAAACATTATAGTGCACTGAAAGCATCAACTAATAAGAAACCCTTGCATATTTTTAAGCCTGGTTCTTTTCCAGGGATCTTAAGTGTCCTAATAAATTAATCAGGTAGTCAGGACCAGCTCTAGGTAACTTACGGTAACTTGTTATGTAGCTAAGCGAAGAAGCCTGGAACCCAGCAAATACTCACTCAGGTTCAAGGACCTTTTTCTCTGTTGGAATGTCCACCATCTTTGGTTCAGTCCTCTCTTTACCCTAAAGGTCCTGTGGCTTTGCAGACTCTTGAACTGCCCCTGACTGGAGCCCTATCAAGGTCCGCTCAGAGTTCCAAAGCCTGACTTATATATACTTTATCTCCTCAAGGGGAAGATACAGATGGTTGTTTGCATCATCATGGGCACACGTGACGATCTCTACAGGGCCATTAAAAAGCTGTGCTGTGTGCAGACTCCCGTGCCCTCGCAAGTGAGTGGAAACTGGGCAGGAGGCACAGAGGGAAACTCTAGCCTCCCTTGAGGCTTGGAAAAGAGGGACTAAAGTAACTATTAGAAGCCAGCATATGTAGACCCATCTGGTGAAACTTTCCTGTTACAGTAACCTGGCTAATAGCAGATGTTCTTTGTAAATGCTGCTTTCATGTTCCCAAATGAGCACTTTTGCTTGTTCATGGGTGAGTCGCCAGGTGGTTTCACATGACTGGGTTCTGAGAGTATAGGCTTTCCTTTGAAAGGAGAAAGCTGGTTTTCCTACGGAGGTTAATTTTTTTTTTAATCTGCATGAGATCTTTTTGAAAGTTTTTGTTGGCTTGTTGTTTTTTGGTTTTGATTTGTGTCGTGTGTGTGCACACACACACAACATGCCTGACCAGAAACTCTAGAATTAGAACTGTTAGTACCCAGTGCATTATCTGCCAGCCCGAGTTTCTTAAACAAATGTAGTACTTGCTCTAGAATTGTTTACATTGTTTGAAAGGTTGATAGTGTCCGCTTTCCCCTCTATTACAGGTCATCAATGTCCGAACCATTGGCCAGCCCACCAGGCTTCAGAGTGTGGCCCAGAAAATTTTACTTCAGATTAACTGTAAATTGGGTGGTGAGCTCTGGGGAGTGGATATTCCTCTGGTGAGTGATGCTGAGATATGTCTTCATTCAATTCAGCATCCCAGAGAGTCCTACCTAGCTATTTTCCTAATTTTCCGCCTAGAATTTTCCTCATTCTCAGTGCTTATAGTCTGAGTGGTTCATTGCTTGTTTTTGTATAGCCCACAAGCTTTAGAATGGTTTTCACGTTTTTAAGTGGTTGAAGAAAATAAGACTAATATCTCCAGACACATGAAAATTATATGAAATTCAGTTTTCAGTGTCCTTAAATGCGTTTTTATTGGAACGTAGCCATACTCCTTTACGTACTACCTGTGGCTGCTCGTGTGCCGTAATGGCAGAATTGAATAGTTCCTCCAGAGACGGTGTGGCTCACAAAGCCTAAGGTATTTACTTTTTAGTCCTTCACAGAAAGTTTGCCAGTCCCTGGTCTTGACGATCTCTGACTTTGTTCATAGTGTTTAAAAAATATCAAGTTGATTGCACTCTTTCTCTTCCTTTCCCAGAACTTATTTTCGTATGTTGCTTTGGGGTTCAGATAACAATTAAAGATGGGGTGATGTGTTGCTTGGATTTTTGGTTTGTTTTTGTCTTCTAACCCAGAGACAATTAATGGTGATCGGGGTGGATGTTTACCACAACCCCAGCAGAAGCATGCGCTCCGTGGTTGGCTTTGTCGCAAGCATCAGTCTGTAAGTACCACTCCTGGCTCTATTGTGTTTGGTTACCTTATTTTAATGCCTAATCTTACTGTAAAGCCAGAAAAAATTTTTGAATATTTAATATTATAGTAAAAGTATACTGAAATTCTTCCTTCTCTATCTTCCTGTGATATTAATTTGTACAATCTCTTATCACATGTGTAAGTTTGTTCCCTGACTACAGTGTAACCTCTTTCAGAATGGGGTCTGTGTCTTGCTGGTGGTGGGGTTTTTCCCCTAGAAATGAGGGGTTTTGTTTGTTTTTTCTGATTGTAAAAATAAAGCATGCTCATGCAAAAATCTCCAGAAATTTAGAAAGTGAAAATTCCTCATGGTCTAGCTTTCATTAACCACCACCAAAGATTTGGAGTATGTATATACTTTTAGGTACTCTTTTATGCATATATTAACATATAGGTAGCTGGTATACACATACAAGTGGCACATTACTATGTATACTGTTCCTCATCTTCTTTTATGTACTTAAACTGTATATTTTGGTCATTTTCCTGTATTGACACAAATAAATCTCCATCAATTCTTTTTAACTGCTGCATGGAATTTATTATATGCTATAGCACTATTTAACTAGTCCTCTGTTGGTGGATATCTAAGTTGTTAAATTTTTTCAATTGGAAGCAGTTTTGTAGCAGATATCCACAATTATGCCTGTATTTATTTATTTTTTTTTTGCGGTACGCGGGCTTCTCACCGTTGTGGCCTCTCCCGTTGCGGAGCACAGGCCCCAGACGCGCAGGCTCAGCGGCCATGGCCCACGGGCCCAGCCGCTCCGCCGCATGCGGGACCCTCCCGGACCAGGGCACGAACCGGTGTCCCCTGCATCGGCAGGCGGACTCTCAACCACTGCGCCACCAGGGGAGCCCATGCCTGTATTTTTATATTCTGTAGCTGGCTTACATGTATCTTTTCCCTACATCAGTGTGTGTTTTTCCATGTAACATAAATGCGTTTGCTGGGTACTTGTGTGACTGGTGTATGGAGAAGCCTGTGTATGCTGACATTCAGCTGTGGGCCTTCCTTTGTGAGTGTGTGTTCATCTCTCTCTCTCTCTCTCTCTCTCTCTCTCTCTCTCTCTCTGCTTGCCTCTGCCCCAGCACCCTCACAAAATGGTATTCACGAGTGGTATTCCAGATGCCGCATCAGGAGATGGTGGATAGCCTGAAGCTGTGCCTGGTGGGCTCCTTGAAAAAGTTCTATGAGGTGAGGAGAACAGCAGTTCTAAAGTATCAGGGTTTTTAAGGCCTGCCTTCCTGATCACTTTAAGAGGAAGTCTGATTTAGTGAGAGGGATCCCAACTCGAAGGTGAGTTTCCTAAACAGACTGACAGGCAGCTCAGAAGCACTGTTTTCAGGCTTCTACTTGTACAAAGCAGCTTAAAGAGCTCAGTGCTTTGATTTGATTTGGTAAGTAATGATTATTTCCCTGGTTGTCAGTCTGATGCCTGTGTGCATAATCTTCAGGCCCTTATCAGGAAAGTCAGGGTACATTTTAGTAATTAAAGCAGCTTATTAATTTTCTCAGCTTTCTATGGCTGTCATTAGGCACTGGTTCTTTTCATTTAAGTTCAAGACCAGTGCCTCCCTGAAAATCACCCCTAGAACTCCAAAGAATGCTAACCATGGAGAATTGCTGTCATTAAGCTGATATTGGGTCTGGAACAGTGAGCAAGCAAGGTACTGGGTTTTGCCTTGGCCAGTACATCAAAGGAAGCACTGATAAGTGGCTTTCATTTCTTAGGGTTCAGTGTTAGCCCTTTGCATAGAGATTAAACAGCAAGAAACTTAATGATTTCGCATGATTAAAGTCAATCTCTAGAACTCCACCTTGTTTCATTTTAGAATAATGTTTCCTATAGTGTCCTTCCAATGGTTTGGTACTGTTTCAGTATTAGAGATTATGTAAACCAGAAGTTAAATTTTGTCCCTGTAGAGGTCCATGTGATATGCTACTTTGTTATGAAGTCCCACTCACACCTTCCTTCTTGTAGTCGCTATTGTTTGCCTGCAAAGTTGTGTATGTCTTTTCAGCCCTAGCTCAAAGATTAGTTCTGTGAAACCTTTCTCATTTCCCCTCCTCTGCTCCATCCCTTAGCTAGACTTATTTCTTTATGATCCTCTCCCAAGGCCCTCTGTTAACATTCTGTGTAGTGATTATCACATCCTGCCTTTTATTAGTTGTTTGTATCCTTATTTATCTCTCCCTCTGGGTTGTAAATTACTTGAGCACTGTTTGGTTATGGATGGTTCTGTAGTATATTACCCTAAAACTTAGTGACATGCAGTGAGCATTTATGATGTTCGCTGTCAGGAAGTTGGACAGGGCACAGTGGGCTCCAGTTCTGCTCCATTTGGGCCCCTTCATGTGGTCTTTTCACATGAGCTAGTTTGGGCTTCCTCACAGCATGGTGGCTGGGTTCAGAGCTTGAGCATTCCAAGAGATTGAGAGAGCCAGGTAGAAAATGTGTTTCCTTGTATACCTTAGTCTTGAAAGCCATGTAGCGTCACTTCCACTGCATTCTGTAAGCCAAGTAGTAGTATCATTGTGAATATGCCTGAGTTTTGGAGGAGCCAGTGTGGGGTAGAGGTGGACTTAAAGAAACAACTGGTATGCTCTATAAGGCCATTACATATATTCTGATATTTCTGTACTAATTACTCTTTCCCCCCTTCATCTATTATAAGGCACTGTTTGTACCTTACAATAAACTTGTGCAGAACTCTTTAGCATAGAAGTTAGCTGGTGGTTAGCTAGTCCTGTTCTTCCTCAGGCCAGTAGTTTTTCCATTTATATTACATCCTGAGGAGGCTTTAACCCAATTTCCCAATATATTTGCTTATCAGTATTGGTATTATCATAAGACTTATATACATGGTATAGTTGAATCTTACCAACAAGGTTAGTTGAATCTTACCAACAAGGTCACCCTACATCATGATGCAGGGTGGTAGTAGACATAACCTGAAATATAAGAGTCAGCAGTGGCACATTACTAGAGACCCACGCAGGCATGAATAATTAGTTCAGTTCATCATTATATTGTAGGACCAAAATATCTCCCAGAGCCATGCCACTTTAGTTTGCAGGCTTCCATTCAACATTGTCAGGTTCTGAAAGCAGCAGTTCATTCGCCATTTCAGACATTGGTATACTTGAGCTAACAGACAATGTCACCTCTTGCTCTGAGTGTCTTTTAAGGCACCAATGTAATATTGTATTTTCCTCATTGCACAACCATTTATTCATTCCTTTATCCTCAACTACCATTCTTCCTTCTCTGTATTTATACCCAAACTTTTCCACCTTTAAATGGAACATTAGGTTTAGCCACTGTGCTGGTCTAGGATGCTGCCAGCAATACTAGTCTAGCAATTGCCTCCCTCTCAGTCCACTGCCATTCACATAGGGTAGGATTACATAGGTCAGAACGAGTGGGCTGTCTCACCTCCTAGGCAATATAGATGCGTGTCCTGTGAACCTCAATTTTGCCCGAGGGGGTGAAGGCACAGTCCACCCCGTTAGGCCCTTAGGAACTCTAATTACAGTTTCTTGCTTAGGGACTGTTATGGGTTGAATTGTGCCCCCTTAAAAAGATATTGAAGTCCTAACCCCAGTACCAGTGAATGTAACCTTTTTTGGAAAGAGTGTCTTGGCCGATAATCAAGTTAAGATGAGGTCATTAGAGTGGGCCCTAATCCATTACGCCTGTGTTCTTAGGAAAAGAGGACATTTGGACCCAGAGACAGACACACATAGAGGAAAGGCAGTGTGAAGACACAGGGAGTGCACCATCTACAAGCCAAGGAACACATGAGGCCACCAGGAGTCACAGAATGATAGATTCTCTGTCACAGCCCTCAGAAGGAAACAACCTTGCCAACACTTTGATTTCAAACTTTAGACTCCAGCACGGTGGAACAGCACACTTCAGTTAGTGGTACTTTGTTATGGCAGCTCTAGCAAATGAATACATGGTTCATCACAGCTTCTAGCACCCAAAGTTGCAGTCCTGGTCCGAGAACCACTGCATCAGGTAGTAAAAAAGAGGGTTAACGTCATGTGGAGGAAAACAAAAAGTATTGTCATAGCAGCATCCTTCCCCACCCCTTGTTCTTTAGATCCCCCAGAAAAGGAGAGGAGTTTATCTAGTGGGGACATTCCCTTGGCCCCTGTCATGTTGAATATGAGTACACACTCATAAAATCATGTAAGCTAGCCCTTCACACCTTTATTCCCTTCATTTTAAACAATAAATGTTTCAGTTGCTCATTCTGATTTTCTGTCAAACTGTTACTCTGGGGATGAAAGTGTGTTCCTTGGTCTGAGGAAATGTGACTTGGCAGTCCAGATTGGTATAGTGTCTTCTGTTTTAGTTCTTTTATAGTATTTTGAGAATTTGTATCTACCAGCAGATATGCAAAACCCAGTCCAGAATAGGTGTCCGTTTCTGTCAGGAACAATTTGTAATCTCCTGGAGCTGCAGAGTCAGTCCAATTTGCCACTGTGTGCGGGGCCTTCCCCTCAGGGAATCTGACCCCAGAGCCATCTGCATTCTCTGTCCTCTTGGCAGACAGAACAGTTTATTGGAATTTTGCACTTCAGAGGGTATGAGAAAAATATGTCTAGATTTAGCCCATTTCTTCATTGCTTCAGCCCTCAGTGTCCACTCATTTCATGGACCCAGGTACCGCTCGAGCAGACACACCAAGATATCAGCTTGCTGGTAACTACTTTCTGATCCTGGAAGGAGGTAGTTACTCCCCATTCACCCTTCCCCCTACTTCCTGGTAACATCTAATCTGCTTTCTGTCTCTGTGGATTTGTGTATATTATATAGAGATAATAATAAAATACATGATCTTTTGTGTTTGCCTTCTTTTATTGATCGTGTTTATAAGGTTCATCTAAATTGTAGACTATATTATTACTTTGTTCTTTTTTATGGATGAATCATGTTCTATTGTATGTTTATCCATTCATCACTGATGGACATTTGTACTGTTCCCACCTTTTGACTATTGTGAATAGTATGAATAATACAGGCTGTGAACATGCCTGTATATGTATTAGTTTGAGTACCTATTTTCAGTTCTTCTGGGTATATACCTAGGAGTGACATTGCTGGGTCATATGGTAATTCTTTAACTTTTTGAGGAACCCTCAAACTGTTTTCCACAGTGGATGCACCATTTCACGTTCCTATCAGCAATATAGGAGGGTTCCAGCTACTCCACATCCTTGCCAACACATCTTATTTTCCTTTTTTTAATTGTAACTCTGGTGAAGTGGTATCTCATTATGGCTTTAACTTGCATTTCCTTAATGACTAATGATGTTGTACATCTTTTCATGTGCTTATTGTCCATTTGTATAACTTCTTTGGAGAAGTCCTTTTGAGTCCTTTCCCTGTTTTTCAGTTGATCTATTTGTCTTTTTCTTTTTGAGATGTAAGAGTTTTTGTTTTTATTTTTACATATTCTGGATACAGAACTCTTGTCTGATGTACGGTTTGCAAATATTTTCTCCCATTCTGTAGAGTGTCTTCACTTTCTTGATTATGTTATTTGATGCACAAAAGTTTTAAATTTTGATGGAGTCCTGTTACCTATTTTTTCTTTTGTTCCTTGTGCTGTCAAATCTAAGACTCTGTTGCCAAATTTGAGGTCATGAAGATTTATGCCTCTGTTTTCTTCTAATAGTTTTAGAGCTTTAGCTGTTACCTTTAGGTCATTGATCCATTTTGAGTTACATTTTGTATGTGGAGTGAGGTAGAGGTCCAACTCTACTCTTTTGCATGTGGTTATCCACGTGTCCCAGCACCACTTGTTGGGGAGACTATATTCTTTATAGAATGGTATTGGCACCCTTATTAAAGATCAATTAGCCCTGGATGTTTGGGTTTATTTCTGAACTCTCAGTTCTGTTCCGTTGGTCTCTATGTCATCCTTATGTCAGTACAACACTGTTTTGATTATTGCTTCTTTTTAGTTAGTTTTGAAATTAGGAAGTCTGTGTCTTCCAGAGTTTTTTCCAATATTGTTTTGGCTATTCAGAGCCCCTTGGAATTCCATATGAATTTGAGAATAGGCACTCCCATTTCTGTAAAAAGGGCCATTGGAATTGCGATAGGAATTGCATTGAATTTATAGATCACTTTGCAAGTGTTGTCAGCTTAATAATATTCACTCTTGCAATATGTGGGCACAGGATGTCTTTCCATTTATTTAGGTTGTATTTAATTTCTTTCAGCAATGTTTTGTAGTTTCCAGGTTCAAGTGTTTCACCTCCTCAGTTAAATTTATTCTGGGTATTTTATTCTTTTGAATGCTACTGAGTATGGAATAGTTCTGATTTCATTTTTGGATTGTTCATTGCTGGTGTATAGAAACATAATTGTTTTGTGTGTTAACCTTTAACCCTGCAACTTTTCTGAACTTAACTAGCTTTAGTAGATTTTTTTCCCCAATTCTTTGGGATTTTTCTATATAGAATCATGTTACCTGCAAATAGAAATAGTCATACTTCTTTTTTCCCCAATTTTGATGCCTTTTATCTATTTATCCTGCTTAGTTGCTCTGACTGGAACTTCCAGTACAATATTTAATAACAGTGGTAAAAACAGGCATCCTTGTCTTTTTCCTGATCTGAGGGCGATAGTTTTAAGTCTTTCACCATTGAGTATGATGTTAGCTGTGGGTGTTTCATAGACTCACTTTATCACGTTAAGGAAGTTTCTTTCTGTTCCTAATTGGCTGAGTGTTTTTATAGTGAAAGTGTGTTGGATTTTTATCAAATGCTTTTTCTGCATATTAGTTTATAACAGTCTCATTCATATTAATACCAAATTGATTTCAGTAGTACACAAAAATTTGTTCCTTTCTGGTACTATGGTGTCCCTCCTTCTCTGTGCTAATTTTATTTTATTTTATTTTAATTAATTCATTAATTTTTGGCTGCGTTGGGTCTTTGTTGCTGTGCATGGGCTTTTTCTAGTTGCAGTGAGCGGGGGCTACTCTTTGTTGCAGTGGTGGGCTTCTCATTGCGGTGACTTCTGTTGCGGAGCACAGGCTCTAGGCACGTGGGCTTCAGCAGTTGTGGCGCACGGGCTTAGTTGCTCCGCGGCACGTGTTATCTTCCCGGACCAGAGCTTGAACCCATGTCTCCTGCATTGGCAGGTGGATTCTTAACCACTGTGCCACCAGGGAAGTCCTGTGCTAATTTTATATTAGGGTTTCCAGAGAGACAGATCAATACGGGGTGTGTGTGTATGTGTGTGTGTGTGTGTGTGTATTTTGAGGAATTGGCTCATGTGATTTATGGAGGCTGGCAAGTCCAAAATCTGCAGGGTAGGCCAACAGGTTGGAGACCCAGGGAAGGGCTGATGTTGTAGATCAAGTTTGAGTTTATCCTATTTGGTATGTTTTAGTCTTCTTGAATGTGTCAGTTAACTTTTGAATCATATTTGGGAATTTTTGGTCCAATATTTCTTCAAACACTCTTTTGCCCCTTTCTCTCTCTCCTCTGCTACTGAGACTCCAATTATTCGTATGTTGTTATGCTTGATGGTGTCTCACAGGTCTCAGAGGCTGCATTCATTTTTCTTCCTTTTTTTCTTTGTTTCTCACACTGGATAATCTTGATTGATTTATCTTTTAGTTCACTGATTATTCCTTCTGCCTGATCACATCTGCTCTTAAGCCCCTCTGGTGAATTTTTCATTTCACTTATACTTTCTGATTCCAAAATTTTTGTTTGGTTCTTTCTTACAGTTTCTATCTTTTTTTTTTTTTTTTTTTTTTTGCGGTACGCGGGCCTCTCACTGCTGTGGCCTCTCCTGTTGCAGACCACAGGCTCCGGAAACACAGGCTCGGCGGCCATGGCTCACGGGCCCAGCCGCTCTGCGGCATGTGGGATCCTCCCGGACCAGGGCATGAACCCGTGTCCCCTGCACCGGCAGGCAGACTCTCAACCACTGCGCCACCAGGGAAGCCCACAGTTTCTATCTTTATTGGTAGTCTTTACTTTGTGAGATTTTCCTTAAGGTCTTTAGATATAGTTTTCTTTAGATCTTTGAACATTATTTAAAAATGGTTGGGGGCTTCTCTGGTGGTGCAGTGGTTAAGAAGCCACCTGCCAATGCAGGAGACACAGGTTCGAGCCCTGGTCTGGGAAGATCCCACATACCGTGGAGCAGCTAAGCCTGTGCGCCACAACTACTGAGCCTGCGTACCACAACTACTGAAGCCTGTGCACCTAGAGCCCATGCTCCGCAAGAGAAGCCACCGCAGTGAGAAGCCCGTGCACCACAATGAAGAGTAGCCCCCGCTACTAGAGAAAACTAGAGAAAAGCCTACGCGCAGCAACTAAGACCCAGAGCAGCCAAAAATAAATATAAATAAGTAAATAATTTAAAAAATAAATAAAATAAAATAAAAATGGTTGATTTCAAGTCCTTGTCTAATATAACCAATGTCCGGGCTTCTCCCCGTACAGTTTCTATTAACTACTTTTTTTCACGTGAATGGGCTGTGGTATGCTATTTTTTGGCATGTTTCATAATTTTTTATTGAAAGCTAGACATATTTATTTATTTATTTTTATTTTTATTTTTTTTGCGGTACGCGGGCCTCTCACTGTTGTGGCCTCTCCCGTTGCGGAGCACAGGCTCCGGACGCGCAGGCTTAGCGGCCATGGCTCACGGGCCCAGCCGCTCCGCTGCATGTGGGATCTTCCCGGACCGGGGCACGAACCCGTGTCTCCTGCATTGGCAGGTGGACTCCCAACCACTGCGCCACCAGGGAAGCCCGACATATTTATTTTTAATTAAAAAAAATTTATTTAAAGCTACATTCCTTTCTTTTTTATTTATTTATTTATTTTTTGCGATACGCGAGCCTCTCACTGTTGTGGCCTCTCCCGTTGCGGAGCACAGGCTCCGGATGCGCAGGCTCAGCAGCCATGGCTCACGAGCCTAGTTGCTCCGTGGCATGTGGGATCTTCCCGGACCAGGGCACAGACCCGCATCCCCTGCATCGGCAGGCGGACTCTCAACCACTGCACCACTGGGGAAGCCGTCTTTCTTTTTTAAAATATTTATTTATTTATTTGGCTGCCTCGGGTCTCAGTTGTGGCATGCAGGATCTTCGTTGCAGCATGCAGGATCTTTCATTGTGACACGCAGCCTTCTCTCTATTTGTGGCTCATGGGCTCCAGAGCACGTGGGCTCAGTTGCCCTGTGGCATGTGGGATCTTAGTTCCTCGACCAGGAATCCAACCTGTGTCCCCTGCACTGGAAGAAGAATTCTTAACCACTGGACCACCAGGGAAGTCCCTAGACATTTTTGATATAATGTTGGCAACTCTGCAAATCAAATCTCCACCCCCAGGGATTGTTGTTGTTGCTCTTCGATGCTTTCCCTGGCCCGATTCTGTAATCTTCGTAATCTAAACTGTGTGTAGCCACTGAAATCTCCCCTTAGTTTAGCTTAGTGATCAGCTAATGACAGGACATAGATTTCTTCAAATGCCTTGAATGTTCTGCACCCTCCAGTGATTGCTAGATTATTTTCTCAGTTACCATGGTAGTGAGGCTGCAGGTGTCACAGCTACCGCAGAGAAAGGGGAATATGAATAGAGCAAGTTAAAACACCACAAAGGTCAAGATTCAGCCAATTTCATTGAATAAATGCTGTTCAGATTGTTTTAAGCCTCTGGTTAGTTTCCACAGTTCTAAAAAAAAGTTGATTTTGACCATTTGTGCAGTGTGCTTGTTGCTTTTATGGTTGAACAGATTTTTGGAGGTCCTTACTTTCTCATTCAAGAAATATTTCTTGAAGAGTGCTTTTGACAATCTGCTTTTGTCAAGTGCAAGTGCTTTTCTAGGTGGACAGTGATTAGAGTTTAGAACCCACTAAGGGTAGATTGCACTAGAAAACCTCCATCATTTTGTTTTAGGGCCCCAAAGGGCTACATTCTAGGAATAAGGGTGATTGAAAGCAAACTGCAGCTCATCTTTGAATTATTTTAAATTTTTGAATCAGATATGATGATCCAGCGTGCTAGTGTTTCTAAGTTTCTCATAGTGCTAATACTCTAGACACCTGGAAGAAACAAACTTGAATCTTCTCCGTATGAACAGTATCATTCCAGGCGCCATGTTATTTCTATTAACAATACTGTAAATACAGGCATACCTCAGAGATATTGGGGGTTCAGTTCCAGACTACCACAGTAAAGCTAGTACTGCACTAAAGTGAGGCACAATTTTTTTAGTTTCCCAGTGCATATAAACGTTAGGTTTATGCCATGCTATAGTCTGTTAAGTGTGCAATGAACAAATGTGCATGTCTTAATTAAAAAACAATGTGTTGGAAAAATGGCACTGTTAGACTTGCTCAGCACAGGGTGACACAAACCTTTAATTTGTGAAAAAAAAATGCAGCTATCTGCAAAGTGCAATAAAGTGAAGCACAATAAAATGAGGTATGTCTGTGCTATGTTTGGCAATTTTTAAAAAGGAATATATTTATATTATACACACATGTAGGCACATATGTGTATATATTTTTGAATATATATATTACATATATACACACGTGTGTGTATATACACATACATATGTCATGTATTTATTATATGAATACATATACATATATATATGTATATCTACTTGAATTTAATTGAGAAGTTAATGAAGCAAAGAAGAATAAGTAGGTGAAGATACAAAACGACAGAAACCCAGAGAGATGATGAGAGCTGCATTTGGGTCCTTTTTCTTTAGGGAAATATGCTAATTCTGGAAGAGGCAGCTGAAACATTGAAAAGCTGTGGAGCACTTTTGAAGACTTAGGGATCAAAAGCTGGAGGCCAGGGCCCCCAAGCCAGTGGTAGTCGTGAGTCTTCTCCCCACTATTTGGGCTGTGAATCTGAAGAGCTGCAATCTAGGAGTAAAGAGCTATAGGTAGATCAACTCTGAATGATACTAGTCCTTGAATATGGATTCAGATGAACTCTGACTGCTAGTTTTACTGCCCACTTGCCAAAAGCAAATAAAAACCCTCTGAAGGAAGATAACATTATCCTGGGCATCAGATTTTTCTGCAATATCTAGCAATCAATAAATAATAACCAAGAATACAAGAGAGAAAATGAAGGGACTGAAAAACTAAGAAAACCAACAGATAATTGATCCAGATGCACAGAGGATTCAGATAGATGAGTAGTCAGACACATTTTAAAATAGCTACACTTAAGTTCAGAGAAATGGAAGACAACATTAAGAATTTTAGCAGGGCTTCCCTGGTGGTGCAGCGGTTGAGAGTCCACCTGCCGATGCAGGGGACACAGGTTTGTGCCCTGGTCCGGGAGGATCCCACGTGCCGCAGAGCGGCTGGGCCCGTGAGCCATGGCTGCTGAGCCTGCACGTCCGGGGCCTGTGCTCCGCGGCGGGAGAGGCCACAACAGTGAGAGGCCCGTGTACAGCAAAAAAAAAAAAAAAAAAAAAGAATTTTAGCAAACAGTTAGAAACTGGGGAAAAATGGAAATTTCTAGAACTAAAAATTATAATAACCAGAATTAAACACTTAGTGAATGGGTGTATTAGGTTGCTAGGGCTGCCAGAACAACGGCTTAAACAATAAAAATTTATTTCCTCACAGATCTGTGGGATGGGAAGTCCAAGATCAAGATGCTGTGCTGGCAGGGTTGGATTCTCCTGAGGCCTCTCTCCTTGTCTTATAGATGGCTGTCTTCTCTCTGTGTCGCATGGTCTCTACTGTATGTGTGTCTGTCTCCTAGTCTCCTCTTCTTAGAAAGACACCAGTCATATTTGATTAGGGCCCACCCCAGTGACCTTTTTTAAACTGAATAACCTCTCTAAATATCTGTTTCCAAATACAGTCACATTTTGGGTGTGGCAGGTTAGGACTTCAACACAAATTTTGGAGAAACACAGCTCTGTGCATAACAGTGGGCAACAGTAGTTTAGACTTAATTGAGGAAATTAAGAGACAATTGAAAGATAGGTAAGAAGAAAATAATCAAACTGCACTGAGATACGGAGGGTTAGAAAATATAACAAGGCAACAGACGTGGGAGTTATGGAGTTAAAATATATTATACACGTAAGTGGTCCACAAGGAGGTTAGAGAGAGCAGAGGGCAGAAAAACAATGGTAAAGAATATTCCAAAAGTGTTAGAAGACATTAAGTCACAGATACGAGAAACCCAACAAATCCCAAGCAAGATATAAAAAGAAAAGTACACTTAGGCACATTAGAGTAAAACTGTTGAAAGTAAAGACAAATATATATATACATATTAAGGCAAGTCAAAGGAAAATAAAAGAGGTTACCTTCAAGGAGCAACAAATTGACTAATAGTGAACTAGTCAAAAGAAACAGTTTAAGCCACAAGATAATAAAATAATAGCTACAAAATGCTGAAAGAAAATAACTACCAATATAAAATCCAATATCCACTAAAAGTAACTTCTAATAAGGTGAAAAAAGACACTTTGTGGCAAATAAAAAATTGAGAATGCTTGTCACCGGCAGATTTGCACTGAAGGAAAATACAAAAGAGCATTTTTCACCTACAAGGAAAATTATCCCAGAAAACACTTAGAAATGGTTAAAGGAATAAATACAGGAATAAAAGTGCCAAGTATGGGGATAAATTTAAATGAATACCTACCATCTAAAATAATAATGTTTTTGAGTGGATATATATTCATTTGTGTGTATAAATTTCAAATTGATGACAGTAATAGCATGTATATCTGGAAGAAGTAAATGAAGTTCCAGTGCCTTTAGTTTCTTGAATTGTTGAGGAAAAGGTGAAAGTACTAATTTATATTACAGTTTGATACACTAAGAGCTATGTTGTAATTTCTAGGGTAGCCACTAAAAGAATGAAAAAAGAGTTATGTAACAATCAAAATGAGAGAAGAGAAAATAACAAAAATTTTTTTAAGGAAGAAAGGAGAAGAATATAGAATAAATAGCAAGCAGTACTTGGACCTTGAAAATGTTATGCTAAGTGAAAGAAGCCAGTCATAAAAGACCACGTTTTATATGATTCCATTCATAAGAAATGTTCAGAACAGGGAAGTTTACAGAATCAGAAAGTAGGTCAGTGGTTGCTTAGGGCTAAGTTGGGGAGAGAATAGGAGGTGGGTAGAATGGTGGTAGTTTAAGAGTGTGGGGCTTCTTGTTGAGGTGATGAAAATGTTATAAAATCAGTTGTGGTGATGGTTTTACATATCTGTGGATATACTAAAAAACATTGAATTTTACACTTTAAATTGATGAATTATATGGTGTGTGGATTATGTCTGAATAAATAATTTTTTTAAAAAAATTTAAAGAATCATATAGAAATTCTGGACTTCTAAAATGTAATAAATGAAAATTTCAGTAGAGGGGCCTAACATCAGATTGGATTAAGCGGAAGAAATAACTACCAAATTTGAAGATAGGTCAGTTGAGATTATTGAGTGTGAAGAAAAGAAAGAAAAAAATAAGGAAAATTAACAGAGGCTCAGAGATCTGTGGGACACCGTCAGCCATAGCAATATAAACATAATGTGATTCCCAGAAGGGGAGTAGTGAGAGAGAATTGGGAACAAAGGACATTGGAAGGAATAATAGCCAAAAATTTCCAAAATTAATAAAGAAGGTAATCAGTTCATCCAAGAAGCCTAACGAACACTAAGTAGGAAAAACTCAAAGATACCCATACCTAGACACAACCAAGTAAGACTGCTAAAAGACAAAGAGAGCATCTTGAAAGCACCAAGAGAATTGCTCATTATGTTCAAGGCATCTTCAATAAGATTAAGAGCTGACTTCTCATCAGAAATCATGGAGGCCAGAAGGCAATGGGATGACATATTCCAAATGCTGGAAGAAAAAGAAGGTTGAATAAAAATTGTATATCCAGAAAAGCTGCTGTTGAGAAATAAAGGAGAAACCTTGACAATAATATTATGCTCAGTGAAAGAAGCTAGACATAAAAAGCCACATATTTATATTATTCCATTTCTATGAAATATCCAGAATAGGAAAATTTGTAGAGACAGAAAAGAGATTACTGGTTTCCAGGCATTGAGGATGCTGGCAGGAATAGGATGCTGGCAGTAACTGCTAAGGGGTATAGGGTTCTTTTGGGGGTGTTGAAAATATTATGGAATTAGGTAGTGTTGATAGGTATATAACTTTGTGAGTATACTAAAACCACTGAATTATACTCTTTGAAATGGTGAATTTTATGTGATTTACATATCATTTTTTTTTTTATTAGAGAAAGTAAGACTCTCAGATAAACAAAAACTAGGGGGATTTGTCACTAGCAGACCTGTCCTACGAGAAATACTTAAGGGAGTCCTTCAGGTAGAAATGAAATGACACTAGACAGTAATTTGTATCCACATGAAGAAGTAAGTACCACCAGGAAAGGTAACTATATAGGTAAACATAAGGAGAGCAAACATTTATTTTTGTTTGTAATTTTTCTTGTAGTCTGTGTCTTAAGAGACAAGTGCATAAAGTGGTAAATATAAATCTAAGTGGATATGCATACAGTGTATAAAGATATAATTTGTATGACAATAAAGGCACAAAGTAGAGGGGAGGGAATGGAGCCATAACAGGAGCAAAGTTTTTGAATAATACCAAAATTAATTTTGTATTGGGACTTCCGTGGTGGTCCAGTGGTAAAGAATCTGCCTTACAATGCAGGGGACGCAGTTTCTATCCCTGGTCAGGGAACTAAGATCCTACATGCCACAGGGCAGCTAAGCCCACGTGCCACAACTACTGAGCTCGCGCGCACCTCAACTAGAGCCCATATGCTGCAAATTACAGACCCCATGTGCTCTGGAACCTGCGTGCCACAACTGCAGAGCCCACATGCCCTGGAGCCTGTGTGCCACAACTAGAGAAGAGAAAACCTGCATACCACAAGTAGAAGTCCGTGTACCACAACGAAGAGCCCGCGCACCGGTGCAACGACAGATCCCACGTCTAAGACCCAACACAGCCAAAAGTAAATAAAATAAATAAATAAATCATCTTTAAAAAAAATAAATTTATTTATTTACTTATTTTTAGCTGCATTGGGTCTTCACTGCTGCACATGGGGGGCTTTCTCTAGTTGCGGCGAGCGGGGTCTGCTCTGCATTGTGGTGCATGGGCTTCTCACTGTGGTGGCTTCTCGTTGCAGAGCACGGGCTCTAGGTGTGCGGGCTTCAGTAGCTGTGGCACACAGGCTCAATAGTTGTGGCTCATGGACTCTAGAGCACAGGCTCAGTAGTTGTGGCTCACAGGCTTAGTTGCTATGAGGCGTTTGGGATCTTCCTGGACCATTGCTCAAACCCGTGTCCCCTGCATTGGCAGGCGGATTCTTAACCACTGCGCCACCAATGGTTTAAATCTTTAAAAGAATCTTTAAATCTTTTAAATCTTTAAAAAAAATTTTTGTATTAACTGACCAAATGAGATTGTTATAAGTTAATATGTTAACTGTAATCGCCAGGTGAAACACTAAGAAAATAACTCTGAAAAATAAAAGAAAATGAACGACAAGGGAATTAATATGGTAACTAGAAAGTGTCTATTTAATACAAATTAAGGCAGTTGAGGAAGAATAGAGGGACAAAAAAGATATAAGGCATGTGGAAAAAAATAGTAAAATGGCAGATGTAAATCTTAACCGTATCAGTAATTACATTAAATATAAATGGACTAAACACCAAAGGTAGAGATTAGCAACTTGGATTAAGTGAAAATATGAAGATGTGCTTTCTCCAAGAGACATATTTTAGTTTCAGAGACACAGGAGGTTGAAAGTAAAAGAATGGAACAAGATAAACCAAAAGAGAGCTGGAGTAGCTATACTAATAACAGGCAAAACAGACTTTAAGATAACAATTCTTACTAAAGACAAGAAAGGACATTTCGTAATGGCAAAAGGGTCAATCCATGAGGAAGTCATAAAATATAAACATATATGAAACTAACAACATACATCCAAAAATATATGGAACAAAAACTAACGTAAGTGAAAGGAGAAATAGACAATTCTACAGTAATAGATGGAGATTTCAAAACTTCATTTTTGATAATGGATAGAACAGTTAGAAATAAGATCAACAAGGAAATAAAATACTTGAACAACTCTGCGATCCAACTCAAACTAACAGACATCTACAGAACACACACCAACAGAACACACATTCTTCTCAAATGTGCGTGACACATTCTCCATGATAGAACATATGTCAGGTTATAAAACAAGACTCAGTACATCTTAAAGGATTAAAATCATGCAAAATATGTTCTGAAACCACAATAGAATGAAATTAGAATATAATATGTGGGACATTTGGGAAAGTCACAACTATATGGAAATTAAACAATATTCCCAAGTAACCAGGAGGTCAAAGAAGAAATCAAAAGGAGATTAGAAAACGCTTTGAGATAAATGAAAATAAAGACAAAACATACCAAAACTTGTGGATGTATGTAAAAAAGTGCTTCGAAGGAAAATTTATAGCTGTAAACACCTATAATAAAGAAGAAGAAAAATCTCCAAATAGCCCAAGTTCCACCTTAAGAAATTAGAAAAAGAAGAGCAAACTAAACTCAAAGCAAGAAAGAAGGAATTGATAGAGATTATAGCATAGAGAAATGAAATGCAAAATTGAAAAACAACAGAGAAAATCAATAAACCACAAATCGATTATTTGAAAAGATCAACAGAATTGATAAGCCTTTAGCTAGACCACCCATGAAAAAGAGAAGATCAGATACTAAAATCTGGAATGAAAAAGACTACACTACTGACCTTACAGAAATAAAAAAAGGATTTTAAGAAAATACTATGTATGAATGGCTGTATGCCAAGAAATTAGGTAACCTAAGTGAAATGGACAAACTCCAAGAAGGGCACAAACTATCAAAACTTTTTAGTTATACCAAACATTTTAAGAATTAATACTCTTTCACAAACTCTTCCAAAAAATAGGAAAGGAGGGAACACTTCCCAGTTCGTACCATAAGGCCAATATTACCTTGATACTAAAGCTAAACAAAAATACCACAAGAAAACTGCGGAAGACATCCAGACTGGAAAGGAAGAAGTTAAACTATGTCTGTTTCTATTTGACATTATCTTACATATAGAAAACCCTAAAGAATAAACACACTCTATTGTAGCTAGTAAAAGAGTTCAGCAAGGTTGAGGATACAAGACTGCTGTACAATAGTCAACTATTTCTTTACACTAGCAATGATCAATCCAGAAATGAAATTAAAATAATTCCATTTATAACAACATAAAAGAGAACTATGTAGGAAAATGTTTAGCAAAAGAAGTGCAAAAAATATACTGAACACTGCAGAACATTGTTGAAAGAATTGAAGAAGACCTAAGCAAAAGGAAAGACAACCCATATTCAAGACTTAATATTGTTAAAGTGGTAGTACTCCTTACATTAATCTACAGATTCAAGGAAATACATATCAAAAGTCTAACATTTTTTTTGCAGGAATAGACAAATTGATTTTCAAATTCATATGGAAATGTGAAAAATTCCAGAATAGGCAAAACAATTTTAAAAAAGAAGAAAATTGAAGGACTCATACTTCTGAATTCAAAACTTACTACAAAGCTAGAATAAACAAGACAGTCTGGTACTGAAATGGAAAGAGACGTAGAGATCAGTTGAGAGTCCAGAAGTAAACCTGTGTGCTTATGGTAAACTGATTTCTGCAAGGGTGACATTCAATGGCGAGAAAGCATAGTCTTTTCAGGAAATGGTGCAGGGAGTACTGGATATCCACATGCAAAAGAATGAAGTTGGATCCTTGCCTCACACAATATATAAAAAATAACTTCAAATGGATCAAAGACCTAAATATAGGAACTAAAACTATAAAACTCTAGATGATGGCATAGGTTTATATCTTTGTGACCATTTAACAGACAACAGTTTATTAGATATGATACTGAAAGCAAAAAGCAAGTCAAGAAAAACATAAATCAGACTTCATCAAATTCAAAATATTTTGTGCTTCAAAGTACAAGAAAGTGAAAAGACAACCCATGGAATGGGACAGAATCATTCATCTGGTATATCTAGTACAGGTATAGTTTCCAGAATATACAGCTGAAAAACAAAGAGACAAATAACCCAGCATAAAAATATGCAAACATTTGAATAGACATTTCTCCAAAGAGCATATACAAATAGACGAGAAGCACATGAAGAGAGCTTAATATCATTAGTCATTAGGGAAGTGGAAATCAAAATCACAATGAGGTACCACTTCACATGAAAACCAGATAAAGGCATTACAATAAAGGAAGCTACAGATCAATATTTCTCATGATTATAGATGCAAAAATCTTCAACAGAATATTAGTAAAGCAAATCTAACAATGCATAAAAAGAATTATACACCATAACTGTTCTGAGTTGAATACTGCCTCTCCAAATTCATGTCCACCTCGATCCTGTGAATGTGATGTCATCTGGAAATAGGGTCTTTGCAGATTCAGTCAGGTTAAGATGAGGTTAGGCTGGATTAGGGTGGGCCCTAAGCCAATGATGTATTCTTAAGAAGAGGGAAGTTTGGTCAGAGTCTTAGAAGGTCATGTGAAGGAGCAGAGACACAGACACACAGGAGAAGGCACTGGAAAGGTGGAAGCAGAGATCAGAGTGATGTATCTACAAGCCAAGAAACACTAAGGATTGCCAGAAACCACCAGAAGCTAGAATAGGCAAGGAAGTATTCTTTCCTAGGGCCTTTGGAGGAAGCATGCGAACCTGCTGATACCACAGTTCTGGACTTCTGCCCTCCAGAACTGTGAGAGAATACATTTCTGCTGTTCTAAGCAACCCAGTTTGTGGTTGTTACAGCAACCCTTAAAAAGGATACAACAACCAAGTGGTTTGTATTCCAGTTATGCAGGGCTGGTTCAGCATTTGAAAATCAATCAGTGTGGTCTGTCACATCAACAGGCTAAAGAAGAAAAATCCTATCATGTCAACAGATGCAGAAAAAGTATTTGACAAAAGTCAACTCTCATTCGTGATTAAAAAAACAAAAAAGAAAAACAAGCAAACAAAAAACAACAACAAACCTCCCAGCAGACTAGAAGTATAGGGGGAACTTCATAAACTTAATACAGAACATCTACAAAAATCCTGCAGCTAACCTTGTACTTAATTGTGAGAAACTAGATACTTTTCCCCTAGGATCAAGAACAAGACAGTTATTTCTTCTCTCACCACTCCTATTCAGCATCATACTGGAAGTCCTAGCTAATGCAAAAAGACAAAAGGAAGTAAAAGTTATACAGTCAAAAAGGAAGAAAAAAAACTTTGCAGGTAGCATGGTGTCTATGTATACAGCTCAAGAAATCAACAACAACAAAACTGCTGGAATTACCAGGTTGCAGAATACAACATAAATATACAAAATTAAATTGCTGAAAAAACCCACAAAATCAATTCCTTTTCTATATATCAGCAATGAACAATTGGCATTTGAAATTAAAAACAATACCATTTGTATTCGCACCAAAAAATGAAACATTAGATGTAAGTCTAACAAAGCTTATATGAGATTTACATGAAGAAAACTCTAAAACTCTCATGAAAAATATCAAATATCTAAATAAATGGAGAGATATCCCATGTTCATTGATAGGAGGACTCAATATTGTTAAGATGTCAGTTCTTCCCAATTTATCGATTCACTGTAGCCCTAGTCAAAATCCCAGCAAGTTACTCTGCAGATATTTACAAACAGATTGTAAAGTTTAAATAGGTAAAAGACACAGGGTAACCAACACAGTACCTAAGAACCAAATCAGAGGACTTCTGTTACTCAAAGCGTTACTATGAAGCTACAGTAATATAGATGGTGTGGTATTGACAAAAAGAAAAATAGACATGTCAAGGTAACAGAATTGAGAGCCCAGAAGTAGACCTATACAAATAGATTCCAGTGATCTTTGATAAAAGATCATGGGCCACTTCAATGGAAAAGGAGAATCTTTTCAACAAGTGGTGCTGGAACAGCTGCCCATCCACATGCAAACAAACAAAACAAACAAAAACTATACCCAGATCATATACCTTTCACAAAAATTAACTCAAAATTATCACAAACTTATCTTTAAAATGCAAAAGTTTAAAAAGTATAGAAGATAACATAGAAAATCTTGGTGACCTTGGGTTTGGTGATGACTTTTTGATACCAAAGCACTATCCATGAAATAAAGAACTGATAAACAGGACTTAATTAAAATAAAAAAACAACTGTGAAACTTCTGTGAGAGGCATTAAGAGAATGAAAAGAAGCTACAGACTGGGAGAAAATATTTGCAAAACATATCTGATAAAATACTGTTATCTGAAATATACAAAGAACTCTTAAAATCTCAATAAGAAAACAACCTAATTAAAAGATGGGCAAAAGACTTGAACAGACTTCTCACCAGTGAAGATATACAGATGGCAAATAAGCATATGAAAAGATACTCAGTATAACATTAGGGAATGGCAAATTAAAACAACAAGATACCACTACACATCTATTAGAATGGCCAAAACCTAAAACACTGACAACACCAAATGCTAGTGAGGATGGGGAGCAATGGGAACTCTCATCATTGTCTGAGGGAATGTGAAATGGTACAGCCACTTTGGAAGGCAGTTTGGTAGTTTCTTACAAAACTAAACATACTCTTACTATACGATTCAGCAGTCACACTCCTTAGTATTTACCCAAATGAGGTGAAAACATATGTCCACACAAAAACCTGCACAAAGATTTTTATAGCAGCTTTATTTATAATTGCCCAAACTGGAAGCAACGAAGATGTTCTTCAGTAGATGAATGGACAAATAATCTATGGTACATCCAGACAATTAAATACTCAGCAGTAAACAGAAATGAGCTATCAAGGCATGGGAAGATATGGAGGAATCTTTTTTTTTTTTTTTTGGTGGTACGCGGGCCTCTCACTGTTGTGGCCTCTCCCGTTGCGGAGCACAGGCTCCGGACGCGCAGGCTCAGCGGCCATGGCTCATGGGCCCAGCTGCTCCGCAGCACGTGGGATCTTCCCGGACCAGGGCACGAACCCGTGTCCCCTGCATTGGCAGGCGGACTCTCAACCACTGCGCCACCAGGGAAGCCCTGGAGGAATCTTAAATGCATATAACTTAAGTGGAAAAACCCAATCTGTAAAGGCTACATACTATATAATTCCAACTATAGGACATTCTGGGAAAGACACAAAACTACGGACACAGTAAAAAGATCAGTGATTGCCAGAGGTTTGGGAGGGTGAGGAAGGGAAGTATAAATAGGGAGCACAGGGGGTTTTTAGGGCTGTAAAAGTACTATAATGGTAGATAAATGACATGCATTTCTTAAAGCCTATAGAATGTAGAAGAGAGTGAATGCTAATATAAACTGTGGACTTTAGTTAATAGTAATGTATCTATATTTATCAGTTGTAACAAATGCACCACCCTAATGTAATATGGTAACAATAGGGGAAACCATGTGTATGGTTGGTGGGGAAGGTGTATACGGGAACTCTGTACCATGGCCTCAAGTTTTTTGTAAACTTAAAACTGGTCTGAAAAATAAAGTCTCTATTTAAAAGCATGCACACACAGTGAGATACCACCTCACACACACTAGGATGGCTAAAATAAAGAAGATAATAAGAGTGTTGTCAAGGATGTGGAGAAATTGGAACCTTCATACATTGCTGGTGGGACTGTAAAATGGTAGAGCTTCTTTGAAAAACAGTTTGGTATTTCGTCAGGATGTTAAACATAGAGTTACCATATGACCCAGCAATTCTACTCCTAGGTATAAACCAAGAGAATTGAAAACATATGTCCACACAAAACTTATATATGAATGTTCATAGCAGTATTATTCATAATAGCCAAAACTGGAAAAAACCCATATAATCGATGAATGGACAAATGTGATATAGCCTGTAATGTAATATCATTTGGCAACATAAGAGAATGAAGGACTGATACAACATGGGTGAACTATGAAAACATTATGCTCAGTGAAATATTTAGTCACAGAAGACCACATATTACATTATTCTGTTTGTCCAAAATAGGCTAATCCAAAGAAACAGAAAGTATGTTAGTGTGTTCCAGGAGTTGGGGTTAGGGTGGGCGATGGGAAATGACTGCTAATGGGTATGAGATTACCTTTTGGGGTGATGAATATGTTCTAAAATTAGATAGTGGTGATGGTTGCAAAATTCGATAAATGTAAAACTTTTGACTTTTATACCTTAAAAGAGTGTCTTTTATGGTATAGCAAATTATATCTCAATAAAGCTGTGATTTAAAAAAAAGCACCACTCCCAAACATCCATCTAGCTTACGTACCCTTGTGGAATCAGCAAAATCAACACATGCTGCCGGGGAAAAACAAGTTCAAAAGGCTGGCTTATTCCTCTGGGCCCCCATCCTTCCTCTGATACTGCCTTCAGGTAGATGTTTTTATATTTTGTCCAGCTTTTCCAGTTGTCCTCAGTGGCAGGGTTTCTTAGAAATCCTGGTCCACCACCTGAAGCCTTGTTGGCAAACTTAATCTCATCTGTGGTTTTATTTTATTTTATTTTATTTTATTTATTTATTTTTTTTGCGGTACGCGGGCCTCTCACCACGGCAGCCTCTCCCATTGCGGAGCACAGGCTCCGGATGCACAGGCCCAGCGGCCATGGCCCACGGGCCCAGCCGCTCCGCGGCACGTGGGATCCCTCCAGACCAGGGCACGAACCCGTGTCCCTTGCACCGGCAGGCGGACCCCCAACCACTGTGCCACCAGGGAAGCCCTGTGGTTTTATTTAATATCTGTATTTAGATTTATATTTCTGGTCCAGCAAATTTTCTGGTCTCAAATTTTCTGGTCTAAGGAAATCTTTACCTTCTTAAATATTATTGACTTTTTTGTTTGTATAGGTATATATCAATAATTACCATATTAGAAGTTAAAACTGAGAACTTTTTAATGTTTTTTAATTTACTTTAAAAATAATAAGCTCAATATAGTTAATAACATAAATATTTATTTTATTTTTTATTTTAATTAGTTAATTTATTTTTGGCTGCATTGGGTTTTCGATGCTGCGCGCGGTCTTTCTCTACTTGCGGCAAGTGGGGGCTACTCTTCGTTGTGGTGCGTGGGCTTCTCATTGCGGTGTGCAGGCTTCTCATTGCGGTGTGCGGGCTTCTCGTCGCGGTGTGTGGGCTTCTCATTGCGGTGTGCGGGCTTCTTGTTGCAGTGGCTTCTCTTGTTGCAGAACATGGGCTCTAGGCACACAGGCTTCAGTTGTTGTGGCACGTGAGCTCAGTAGTTGTGGCTCACGGGCTCTAGAGCGCAGGCTCAGTAGTTGTGGTGCACTGGCTTAGTTGCTCCGTGGCACGTGGGAACTTCCCGGACCAGGGCTCGAACCCATGTTCTCTGCATTGGCAGGCGGGTTCTTAACCACTGTGCCACCAGTGAAGTCCCATAAATAACATTTTAAATTAAAGATTACTTTCAAAATGTTCGGTGATGTTTTACATTTTGGCAAGTGGCTTTAATGTTTGGGTTAGTAAAAGGCAAGTGAATATCCTACATTTAATTTATTGCAGTGTCACACATCATTTACTTTCTGGAAAATTCTACTGGATATTTATGAGCGAATTAGAGTGAAAATGGCAAGTAATGTAGTAGGAGTATTGTGAAATTAGTTTTGACTCTGTGCACTCCCTAAAACATCTAAGGGGAAGAATTGGAGCCCAGAGCACCCATTGAGAATCACTCTGGCCCATACCCTTCATCTGAGCTCCTAGACCACATGTGAGTCTGAGTGCCAGTGTTGCCTTCCACTCATGTGTGAAAATCAAAACCAAGCTACATTCTTGACACTTGCCTTAGCTTTAGCTCTCATGATTAGTAATCACTTAATGTTGAGTTCATCTGTTATTTGGCCTGAGGGTTGAGAAGATTAAACTCAGCTGTAGTTAATTCAGCCCCTTTTGCTTTTCCTGTGGCTGTGGCTGTGGCTGTGGCTGTGGCTCTGGCTCTGGCTCTGACTTCATATTGCTGGACTGGTCTGACTAGTGTTCAACCCTGGAGACAGAAGGGAGTGGGCCACGGTATTGCCTTTGGAATCAAAAGCTTCAGGCAGCCAGTTTCCAATGTGTGAGAGTATAGGTTCTTTCTGCTTCTCAGTTCCACCTTCACTTCCCTTTTCTTAGCACAATTGGGAGGATCTTAGGGTGGAGAGTTATCTTGAGCAAGTGATTATTTGGGGACTCTTCCAAACCTCAGCCTGCCCTTTCTGGACCTGCCACTTCTAGTAGCTTGCCTGGCCTCTTCTTCCTTTTTTTTCCCCCATTTTTTTTAATTGAGTAAAATACACATAACATAAAATTTACCATCTTAACCATTTTTAAGTATAACATTTCAGTGGTATTAAATACATTCAGAATGTTGGGCAGTCATCATCATCATCCATCTCCATAACTCTTTTTTTATCTTGTAAAACTGGAACTCTGTCCCCATAAAACTAATTCCCCATGCTGCCCTCCCCCTAGCCCGTTGCCACCACCCTTCTACTTCCTGTCTCTGATTTTGACTACCCTGAGTAGCTCATACACGTGGAATCATACTGTATTTGTCTTTTTGTGACTGGTTTATTTCACTTAGCATAATGTCTTCAGAGTTGACCCATGTTGTAGTATTCAATACATTGCAGTGCTACCTGGAATCCTTTACCCGTCTTGCTGACTGAATTGTCTGCTAGTTCTTTCACTGAGGCATAATATTCACTTTTTCCTCTAGAGAACAAATGTCTTATACTTCTCTGTTCCCATAGCATTTTATTTATATTCTTTGTTATGTTATTTGTAATGTATTGAGAGTATTTACTTTGTGTCTGTCTCCCCAGTGTTAATTTGAGTTCCACTAATATTTGGAAGGTATCAAGATAATTTTTAAATTTTCTGAGACTAGCACAGTGGCTCATACCTAGTGGTCATTAAGTGTTTGTTCAGTGAATGAATGGAATCACACATAAAAGAACATCTCAGACTTCCAGCAGATACTTATTTTCTACTTGATCCTCACCGTTGTATTCAGTGCTAGGGATAGTAAGCCAACAAGCACAGTCCTGCTTTCATTAATTTATTGTTTCATGTATTTACCCTAGTACTGAAGTGATTTAATAATGTATATTTAACGTTTATGTTTCAGTATTGTGATTTGTCTCATATTTTGACCCCCCTAGATCATAGTCTTATCATTTATGAAATGAAGAGAATGGACTAGATGACCTAGAGAAGTTACCATTGTTGACTGTTATTATTAGATTTGAAAGCTCCTTAATAACAGGAATCATGCCTTTCACTTCTACTGGAATCTTACATAGGGCCAAGTATAATGTCTCACACTCAGGAGTTGGTTAGCAGATTTTAAAGAAAGAGGTAATATCAGTGAATACTTCAGACGAATTTGATTCTATTTTTCACTCCATTGATCTTGTTAGATCCCTTCCCTGTGCTTCAGAATATCTGTATGTCCTTGATCTAGTTTGTTCTCAACTTTTGTTTGTAGCTTAAAAAAATTATATACGTATATACACACACTTTATCCCTCTTAACCCTGAGAAGAAGAAAAGTAAGGTGCTCATTTACATCCATTTTTCAAGTGAGGAAGCTGAGTCTTCAGGAGCACAGCTGAGGAGCAGCACATTCAGACTCAGTCCCAGGTCCCCTGACCCCAGACCCAGTGTAATTCTTCTCTGTTTCCTCATCTGTGAAATCAGGTTTTCTTCCAGATCTAAGTGCCTGTGTTACCCACCCTTTTACACAACGTATCAGTTAGGGGTCTTTGGGAAGTCACAGAAACGTGCTAACTTTAGCAAAATGGGGATTAATTGGTAAGATCATGGAGAGTCTCAGAGGATTCGTGAGAAGGTTGAGCGTCAAGCTGGGAAATGGATAGGGTTCAGAAGCAGGGACCTGAAGAAGCACCACCACAAAGGGAAAAACTCCAAGTGTTTCTTATTCTCTGTCGAAGAGTCAGAGTGAGGGAGGAGTGTTCTTCTGGGGCAGTTTTGTTCCCCCAGTGGGCAGCCTAGAGACATTTTTGGTTATAACTTGAGAGAGATTGCTACTGGCATCTAGTGGGTAGAGGCCAGGAATGCTGCTAAACATCCTCTAGTGTCAGCCCCCAATAAAAGGAATTCACTGGCCCTACATGTCAGTAGTGTTGAGGTTGAGAAGCCCTGGATTAGGGGAAGGTACCTTGATTAATAATCGCACGAATTCCAATGTACCCTGTTGGAGGCAGGAGGACACTTAAAATGCTCTTACCAAAAAGAGGTGGAATAGATGCTAGACAGCCAAAAACAACATAAAAACAAAAAAGTACGACTGGGGCAATAATTCCAATATTGGAATGTGAAGATGAATCACATGTTTGTAAATACAGTACTTGCGGGGTCTCAGAAAAAAGAGACATTTATAAAATATTTGAATTTTAAACTTAAACTCCAAAAAGATGCTAGGTGATTATTTATTATTAAAAAGGGTTCTTTGAAATGAAACTTAAATTTTCATGTAGAGTAACCTATAAAGAATATGTAGTATAAGCCTACCTAATTCAATGATAAATTAGGGTTTTGAGGGGAATTGTGAACAAAAACCTAGGATGAACCAAAATCAGAATCAAACTGTCACTAACTGAATTAAACCAAAGCACTTTATTTATTTATGTATTTCTTTGGCCATGCCACATGGCATGTAGGATCTTAGTTCACCAACCAGGGATCGAACCCGTGCCCCCTGCAGTGGAAGCATGGAGTCCTAACCACTGGACCGCCAGAGAAGTCCCTAAACCTAAGCACTTTAAAGAAAACTTATAGTTTAAAATGAAACAGCTTATTTTTTAAAATTATTGAAGTCACATACAACTAGAACATAATTATATTCTCTACATGGGGAAAAAATTATTTTTCAAAACTGATTCAAGCCAGCATTTAATTTGATTTGGATCCATGGACAATTTACCAGGACTGGAGTTTACTTAGTTATATTAAGAATATTTAAAAAAAAAAGAATGTTTCACACTATACCTGATGGTAGGATAATATTTAGTAAAGGATCCCCTTTCATTTGTCAGCAACTTTGGATGTTGCTGATACACAGAAACGTGAGGATGGTGGATCTGTGGGATGTGCAGCTGTATGTTAGAATTTTTGCAGCAGTTCACCTTGTTTTTTGCCTAGACAGGTAATTAGTGTTAAATCCAAGTAGTAGGAAGATTGATTCAGCCCATAATTTTCCTTCCTCTTAACTTCTTTTCACACCGTTTCAGTATAAGCCGTATATATGTGACTCAGAGCCTGCTTATTTGGTTTCATATTTTATAACACCTTTGGTGTACCAGACCGGTTTTACTACCCTGAGGAAGTCTAGAAATGACTAGAAGCTGCTTCTCCCTGCCCTTCCAACATGATGGCTTTGGGTCCAGCTGTGAAAGGGACCTACTGCCGTGTCTCCAGGTTGTTCACTGAGTGAGCCTTTCTCTGCCTGTGGTCATTAGCCCCAGGGCCACACAGTTCACCTCAGCAGGGTGTTGTTTCAGGTGAACCACTGTCTCCCAGAGAAGATTGTGGTGTACCGTGATGGAGTGTCTGATGGCCAACTAAAGACAGTTGCCAGCTATGAGATTCCTCAGCTACAGAAGTGTTTTGAAGCTTTTGAGAATTATCATCCCAAGATGGTGGTATTTGTAGTTCAGAAGAAAATCAGCACCAGTGTGTACCTGTCTGCTACCGAGCACTTTGTGACTCCCTCCCCCGGGACTGTGGTAGATCATACAATAACAAGCTGTGAGTGGTAAGTGGGCGAGACACAGTATTTCAACAAGAATAGGTTGGAGAAGTTGTCTGTTCCCTGGGTATTGGAATGGGGAGGTTGCCTAGAGAGATGTGGAATGGGATCAGAGATTTTACTGTTAAAAAGTAAAATTTTAAAAACTATTTAAAAACACACAAACCAACAATGAAGCTTTTCCCTCTTAAGTATATAATATTGAACATACAGTCTTTTCCTAAGACTATGCATGCTTAACCTTCTGCACACAGATGTCATTTCTACCACCATTCTTAAATAGCCTGTTGAGTCAGGAGACCTGAATTCTCAGCCTAGTTTGGTCCTTGTATGTCCTTGATCCAGTCATTTGACCTCTCTGAGCCTTAGGTGAAGGAGCTAGAATGAGCTCCAAGATCTTTTCCAGCTCTGGCCAAATCCAACTATACCATTACTTTGTACTTTTTCCTTTCTAGGGTGGACTTCTACCTTCTTGCCCATCATGTACGACAGGGTTGTGGCATTCCTACCCATTATGTTTGTGTTCTCAACACTGCACACCTGAGCCCTGATCATATGCAGAGGTGAGCTGACCAGTAACCTACTCCTCACTTGTAAATAATTCAGGCCAGGGAGCTAAGGCTAAGACCTGGAATTTTAAAACCACTGAATTAGACAAACTGGATCACTGGTTTTTGGCTTAATAATTTTCTGATTCTCTTTGGAAGCATTTTGAATTTATCTTTTGAAGTTGGATTTCCTAATACTCATTTTCTCTTATATAATCAGAAAAGACAAATACTGCCCACTGCCAGGAATATTTACCCCTTGAGTTTCTTCTTGCCTTTCATGATAATGGTATCTTTTTGAGGTGCGACTGATAATCCTTGTTGTACACTAAAATTACTTGGAGACCTTTCAAAAAATACACCCAGGCTTCACGAACTCCAAGCATTCTGAGGCATTCGCATTTTTAAAAACTGATTCTAATGATTATGACACACAGCCAGGTTTGAGATGCGTTGTTCTTGCGCTCAGATTATATAAATACTTTGCTGGGGTACTTACCTTTCTGCAGCTTTTTCTTGAGGCAGAAAACAAAAACAAAAACATGTTCTCCTTACTGTTTTCCTTGTTTTGATATAAAAAGAGGAGCACCTAAAGTGGGAATTTCCCCATGCCCTCTTGACTTACAAATAGTGGAAATAGATACAATTCCACTTAAAAATAATGATTCCCAAAAGTTGCATCATCTATTCCTCAGTCCCCCAGTTTGCTGGTAAGTATGCTGTGTCACACACCCAGAAGTACATAATGTGCTCCAAATTGAAGATGAAAAGTGAAAAGGATCATGTTTTCTTCTTGGCCTACAGGTTGACTTTCAAACTGTGCCACATGTACTGGAATTGGCCTGGTACCATTAGAGTTCCAGCTCCTTGCAAGTATGCCCACAGGCTAGCTTTCCTGTCAGGACAAATCTTGCATCATGAACCAGCCATCCAGCTGTGTGAGAACCTGTTCTTCCTGTGACTGAACAATCAGGACATGGGCTGGTCAGAGCAATCAGACTTCTGAACTCAGCTGTGAACTCAGCTGTGCAGGATTAACAGTGACTGAAAGGGGTTTTGTGTTGGTGTTTTCCCTTTCACCAACCCAGTAGAATAAGATATCTTTTTTTTCTTTTCTCTTTTAAACCTGATATCACCAAGAAGCAGTTTCCACCCTAAGAATCAGCTAGAAATTGTCTCGTTGCCTTTGTAGAGCACATGGGGGTAGTCTGCTACTGCGTAGATGGGGTGGGTGAAGACAGGGGACCCTTCAGGAGCCTCCAAAGCCAACTTGAGCTGTAGAAACCCGCAGAAGCAGCGATTGCACTTACAAACTCTGTTTACTAATAAGCAGTTCCCATTTCTGGTGCCAGAGGTGATAATGAATGAAGTCTTTGCAAGTTTCTTAAAGTAGAGAGCTACTTTATTTGGGCAACTGGGAAAGGTAAGAAGGCAAGGTTTTTCAAGATATGCCTATTGCTGGAAAATGTGAAAGGCATGTAGTAAAACCAGCTGGTGGGATAGTCAGGCCCTTGCTGACCTAATCTTCTCTAGGGATTGAGTTAATGACACGTGACTTGAGCTGGCTTTGAAAGAGGCGTTTAGCTATTCCTTGGCCTCCTAAGAGAGGCCAAATGCAGTTTTTTCTGTATATTTCAGTTGCTTTATAGCATGCCATGTTGATTTCTTCCTCCCTCCCCTCCCTCCCGGCCACATATACACACACTCAGGCAGGAAGACAGCTTTGCTTCTTGTTACTGACCTTTAGTAAGTTTCAGTTTTTTTTTAAATTAAGCATCAGAACCTGTGAAATTCAGCAGCTTGGAAGGTTCATGAGGGGGCATGAGCTTTTCTCGACCCTTTCTCCCCAGTGTGTCACCTTCTTTTCTGTTGATACGTTTGCAAATTGAATCACTCATTTCCCTTGCTCAATACCCTCTTCCCGGCTGTTGGCTCATTTTGTTAGGAGTTTTTCTGAATCCATGTTACGATTTCTAGAAGTTGGTTTTGGGAAACATGACACTCCTTCCAAAGTCCAGACGTTTCAGTTTAGAAAGTTGTCACTGTGTCTGTGGGTTTCAGTGTTTTGGGGAAGCACTGTTTTTGTGTGTTTATTTTTCCCCCGTTTAAAAATTTCCAGTCCCTTCAGGGCTAATTCAGTCATACCTTGCTTTACCTGGGTTTTAAAAGACAGTTACATTTAATCTTTTCAAATTTGTATTTATTTATTTTTTGGTATGATGGCAGGGAGGGGACGAAGCAGAAATCCCTATTTTATATGACAGTGTGTGAGAAGAGAAACTTCAGCTTAGAAATCTTTAGAAGAAGAAAACTGAGCAGGCGTTGCGTTGGCAGAGGGGGAGCGGCTCTGGGTGTCAGTGGTCTTAAGTGCACTTCGGTTCCGTTTGGAGTGAGGGCCAGCAGAAGGCTGAGACCTGGGATTTAAACACCATGGAATCAGACACATTGGATCCCTGGTTTTTGGCCTAACAGTCTCTGATTCTCTTTGGAAGCATTTTGAATTTGTCTTTTGAAGTTAGATTTCCTAATACTCGTTTTCTCTTATATAATCAGAAAAGACAAATACTTGAATATAATACAAAAATTTCACTTTTTATGCCTGGTTTTCTTGTCTTGTTATTTCAGTCTTAATGTGAAATGACTGAGTCATGGGGTGGGAAATAAATAAAAACAAATTCGTATAAATGTGTAGTTGTGTTTGAAATAATGTCATTGACATACGATATTGATATAGTTCTTTTCCTCTGTAGAGCTGTAACACTTGTTAAAATTACTAATTTGTTACTAGGCATGCTGGACGCAGCTCCAGTATTAGTACCCAGGTAATTTCACTGAGATCTGGCAGTAAGATTTCTTGGAAAAGACTCTAACAGTCTTACTTCTGGGACAAATGAGGCAACTGTGTGTGTGTGTGTGTGTGTGTTGTCTTGTTTTCAAAAATCTCTTTTCCCATCAGACAATTTCCGTTAGCCTAAGTGAGAGCCAGCTCCTAAGGGTGACCCTCCCTTCTCACCTTTTCCTAATGCTTGCCCTTCTTTGCATGTACTTCATGGTGTGTCTGTAACCTTTAAAAATACCTTCCCAAAGCACCCTGGCTGCTTGCCTCACCACTACGTCCTTTTCTATTTATTTAGAAACTCCATCTTAAATGATGCAGTGCTTCTTGAACTCATTCTAGAAAGAATCCAATTTCTTTTTTATTAATTTTTTAAAATTAAAAAAAATAAATTTCTTTTTTAAAAAAAATTATTGATTGATTTATTGGCTGCATTGGGTCTTTGTTGCTGCACAGGCTTTCTCTAGTTGGCGGCGAGCGGGGGCTACTCTTCGTTGTGGTGCGTGGGCTTCTCGTTGCGGTGGCTTCTCTTGTTGTGGAGCACAGGCTCTAGGTGTGCGGGCTTCGGTGGTTGTGGCTTGCGGGCTCTAGAGCACAGGCTCAGTAGTTGTGGCGCACGGACTTAGTTGCTCTGTGGCTTGTGGGATCTTCCCAGACCAGGGCTCGAACATCATATGTTGATGCTCAACATCATATGTCATTAGAGAATTACACATTAAAATGAGATACCACTGCACACCTATTAGAATGGCCAAAATCCAAAATACTGACACCATCAAATGCTGGTGAGGATGTGGAACAACATGAACTCATCATTGCCTGAGGGAATGCGAAATAGTATAGCCGCTTTGGAAGAAACTTTGGTAGTTTCTTACAAAACTAAACATATTTTTATCATATGATCAAGCAGTCACACTGCTTGGTATTTGCCCAAATGAGTTTACAACTTTTGTCCACACAGAAACCTGCACATGAATGTTTCAAGCAGCTTTATCCGTAATTGCCAAACTTGTAAGCAACCAAGATGTCCATTAGTAGGTGAATAAACTATGGTACGACAAGGCAATGGAATATTATTCAGTGCTAAAAAGCAATGAGCTATCAAGCTACTGGAAAGACCTGCAGGAAACTTAAATGCATATTACTGAGTGAAAGAAGCCAATCTGAAAAGGTTACATACTGGATGATTCCAACTATATAACATTCTGGAAAAGGCAAAAACTATAGAGACAGTTAAAGGGTCAGGGGTTAGGGGAGAGGAGGGATGAATGGGCAGAGCACAGAGGATTTGTAGGGCAAGGAAACTATTCTGTATGATATTGTATTGGTGGATACATGTTATTATATATTTGTGTAAACCCATAGACTGTGAAACACTAAGCATGAACCCTGATGTAAACTGGGACTTTAGGTGATTATGATAAGTTGATGTAGGTTCACTAATTGTAACACATGTACCATTCTTGTGGGGGATGTTGATAATGGGGGAGGCTGTATGTATATGGGAAATCTTTACCCTCTGCAAACTGTGCTGTGAACCTAAAGCTATTCTAAAAGATACATACATATTTTTAAGAATGAGTAAGTGTGGGTGTTCCTTGCCGGTCTAGAGGTTAGGATTTGGCGCTTTCACTGCCGTGGCTGGGGTTCAATCCCTGGATCCCTAGTTAGGGAAATGAGAATCCCCCAAGCTGCACGGCACACAAAAAAAGAAAAAGAATGAGTACGGGAGACTTCTGGCAACACGGCAGGCTTGAGCTGACCATACTGACGAAGGTTGGCCGAAATAGGAAAAAAAAATTTTTTTTATGTTAAGTAGCTGGATTTTCAGGAAATGGAACGAGGGAAGAGAGGAAGATGTGGGGGAAGGAGGAAGGAGGGAAAATATTGAGGAACAAGAAAGAAAGGGAAGCCAGAGTGGTTATAGTTGATGCCAACACGGCATCCCAGGGTTATGGACAAAATGCAGGGACAGGAGCACTGAGCTTTTTCATTTCAGATAAGGGTAAAAGATGCAGCCTTAGACCTTATGAGGTGCAGGATTGCTGGGGTGAATTCTCCTAGATGAAGAGAGCTGGAGCCTGGAAGGGGAGTAGAGTAGAAGGTCCGTGCCAACCATCCATCCTGGGGCAGCAGCAAGAAAGTTAGACGAAAGGCATTTATGAGAAATCCCCAAGCTTGGGCCACAGACAGGTGTGTGCAGCCTGAATTCATATTAGCATGTGGAAGGACCACATGCTGACAAATTACCATGAAGATTGGCCCAGACTGGTGAGAGCCCAGAGCCCTGGAGAAACAAATAATCAACTGGATTGCAGCACACACAGGTATAAATGGGAACTATGAAAAAGAAGATATAGGAGAGAATGAGAAGGTCTAATAGGAGTTCCTGCAGGTTAAAATAGAATAAGCCACACGATTATGGACAATATAGAGTTTTCCAGAATGAGAGACAAATATGAATACCTGAAGAAACTCATTGAGGATAAAGAAAAGAACAACCACTCCTAGATGTACTGTAGTGAAACTACAGAACACCAAAGACAGAATCTTAAAAACAACCAGAGAGATTGCTTATAAAAGAAGTTAGACTGGCAGCAGACTTGTTACCAACCACAACAGATGCTGAAGACAAAAGGAATAATAACTTAAAAATGCAAAGTCAACTTGGAATTCTGTTCCCATCTAAACATTCATTCAAAGATGAGGACTGGGGCTTCCCTGGTGGCACAGTGGTTAAGAATCCGCCTGCCGATGCAGGGGACATGGGTTCGAGCCCTGGTCTGGGAAGATCCCACATGCTGCGGAGCAACTAAGCCCGTGCACCGCAACTACTGAGCCCACGTGCCACGACTACTGAAGCCCGCCTGCCACAACTACTGAAGCCTGTGCGCCTAGAGCCCGTGCTCCGCAATTAAGAGAAGCCACTGCAGTGAGAAGCCCGCGCACCACAACAAAGAGTAGCCCCCCGCTTGCCTCAACTAGAGAAAGCCCGCGGGCAGCAATGAAGACCCAATGCGGCCATAAATAAATAAATAAATAAAAAGATGACCAAAATAACAATATTTTCTAATAAAGATCAGAGCAGAAATTAATGAGATAGAGAATAGAAAAATAATACAGAAAATCAACAAAACCAAAAGTTGGTTCCTTAGATTAACAGAATTGGCAAGCCTTTAGCTGGACTGGCCAGGGGGAAAAAAACCTTACAGAAATTAAAAGGATTATAAAGGAATACTATGAACAATTAAATGCCAACAAATTAGGTGTCTTAGATGAAATGAACAAATTCCTATAGATAACTTGCTACTGAACCAAGTGTTATTTTTCCCAGTTATCTTTTTTTGCCCACTGAAACCCTCGGATGATAACAGAAATGACGAATGTGGCTTCTAAAGATGTTTTCTTTTGTCTGACAGAGTGTGGGGTCCTAGTCCTCTGACATGATTTTGGGTGAACTAGAACCTTCACATTCCGTCTGATCCTCTTGAATTCGTTAAGACATGCCAAAACAGAGAAAACTCATTTTTCCCCTTAAAGTGTCTTAGAAACCTCGCCATTGGTTTCTCCAGTCTCTCTAGAGCTCGCCTGATAGCTGGGGGGTGGAAGGGGGATCTTTGCCCCACCCTGCTGATCAAATTGTCTACCTTTCAACACACCACAGAGCGGGGTTTGATTTCAAGTCCCCAGTCCCACTTTGTACACTGTCTGGGCCAGGGTCTCATTTCCCTGGCTTCTTTCTCAAGGCTGTTCCACTAACTTCGGTTACAAGAAATCTGTCTGCATATCTTTTGAAAAGGCAGGCGGCTGTGGCATCTTGTCAGAAGAGAAATAGCAGTCATGAAAATGTCAGATTTTTATGTTTACTTCCTTAAATATTGCCCAACATCAAACTTTTAGTGAGCTGACCTGTTCAGTCATCCAGCTAATATTTTATTGAGCATCTGTTATGTGCAAGATGTTATGTTAGGGGATGCAGGTATATACAGAAATCTTTGGTAAGCAAGACAGATTAAGGTCCAATAAAGAGGTTAGAGATGGAAATGAAATAATTTTTAAGGGGAAAAGCAAGTACATAAACCATATAAAATGTTTTAATTCTGTGAATCATGATCCAATGAAATCAATTTAGTGGGTTTGCTATCACTTTTTAAAAATTGAAACAATATAAAATATCAGAACGTTGACTATACTAAGGAAGTTTTGTAAGATTTTTGTTCGCTATGTTGTTATTTGTACTGGAGATGCAGTGTAAAATATTTTTTACTGTTGGTTACAGTAAAAAGAGTTTGAAAAGGTAGGTCAAATATGCTTCAGGACAATCAAGAATCTTTCTGAAGGGAGGTGGCTTTGAAGAGTTAGAATTTTAACAAGTGGAAATGGGGAAATAAGAGGAAAAAGGGCTATATTAGGTAGAGAGAAAGATAGAATTGGGGCTCCAAACCTGGCACTAGGCAGGAAAGACTGCGGGACAAGGCAGGACTTTGGGTATCCCTAAAGAATTTTGTGTGGGGGTGGTTATGGAGAGTTAAGACCTTTTGATTTTTAGCTGTGTTAATAATTAATTGAATTCCCTAATGGATTACTGATAGCTTATCAGCTCTGGTGGACTTTGGCAGCTCTACCCCTTTCTGGTTGCAAACAAGTGAGAATGCTGTGATAGGGCCTGTGGTGGGGTGTCTTGTCCTGCCTCCCCTCCCGTTTCTCTGAAGGTACCTTCCCCCCTGTTTGTAGTATTGACACATTGCCTGGAAGAGCCTTTGGGATTGCTTTTAGACCTCAGTTTTTTAAGAAGAGTTTAACACCTCTTTGTAATATGTATTTATGGGCTTCAAACTTTTCAGAGCTCCGTGTGTTAGAAGCATGCTTGTTTTACTTAATCACTGGGTGAGTTTCTCATTCCTTTTCCAGAACTTCAAGAAAAGGAATGCATGGTATAGACTGGTCCATTTCTGACAGCCCATTGGATTTGGGGTTGAGAGTCCCAAATGAATGACATAATGTCTGAAAAATACTCGAGTTTAACCAAGAAAGACAAATATAAAGGGTTATTACAAAGATGAAGGGGCTCTGAGGGAGATTCTGCAAGAGATACAATTACTTTGAAATCTCTTGGAAAATGAGAGGAATATCACCCCACCTCTTACTCAATTGGAGCACTGTAATTGCAGGGTGAGGATAATTAAATTTTAGAAAAACCCACGGCCCAGCTAGTCTCTTCAAGAGTGGCATAAACAGTCTGGCCTGCTCTGGCTTTGCTTCAGTGCTTTCTCTCTTTTTCCCTCTCCACCTTCCTCCTAAGGAGGAACAGGCTGCCACCGAGGCCTGGATTCTTCCTGCCACCCACTCCAGGGATTGTCTGCTTTCCTTTCATCACAAGCACTGCCATCATGGGCCTTCCTTTCCCCAGGACTTGCAGAGTGGGATGTGGTCCCCCTTCCCTGTGCAAATACAGAGGCACTTAGTGTCGGCTGAGCACCAGTCATTGAGCTGGAACAGGGACTTGGGTACTAACAGGCTACAATTCTGCTTAGAAAGCCCTTCCTTTGGGTCCCATAGACCGAGGTGGCAGCTGGCTTAGCTGCAGAGGAAACAATCATGACGTCCAGCAGAACAGAACAATGGGAATTTAATGGGTGGCTTATTTTCTCAAGAAATTTGCATTTCCGAGGCTTGATATCCATCTCAATAGAACTACTCCACATCAGAAAAGACTCCTAGGACACTCCTCACACAAAAATTAACATTTCTCCCAGCTTTCGGTTAAGCAATATGTGGTGCGACATCTAATTCGAAAGTGAGTATAATATGGCTTATTTAGAACTTGAACAGGAATTTTTTGTTCTTTCGTCTGGTGGGAAAATGCAGAAAAAAACTATCTATGGGTACGTCCCCTCCCAGGGAGTATTTCAGAATCGAGCTTTTTACATTAATCAGAAGTGTTCAGATGTATATATATATATGTATATATATATATATATATATACACACACACACACACACACATACATATTAGATGGGTAGCAGTGTTACTCCGAGGAGATGGAGGCCGGGTTGTGAGAACTTCCCACGTAAGGAGGGAAAGGTCTTAATGGGAGGTTTCCAGCGGAAGGAGGAGCCTGTGGGATGGAATTCGCGGCAGGGTTACGAGATGAAGCTAGGCTCTCGGCGGGCTAGGCGCAGAAGTGCGCTGGCTCGCCCCGCAAGCCTGGGCAAGCCAAGCGCTGGTCGGGTCTAGCGGGCGGCTGGCAGTCAGCTCACACACGTAGCCCTACAGCCAGCCAGGGCCCCACGTGGCAGGCCCTGGGGAGAGTGGGGTGGGGCGGGGGCGGGGCGGGGTGAGAGCGGGGGCGGGCCCGGCCGTGACGCGCAGGGTATATAGCGGGGCATGCGCGCCGCGTGGGGGAAGGACGCAGGCCTGGGGGAGAGGGCAGGCGGGCTCCCTGCGCTGGCGCGCCGACCTAGCTGCGCTGGTGCTGCTGCTGCTGCTGCTGCTTCGGGCCGCCCGAGGGCCTGGTTTGTGAGGGTGCGCCGGGCCAGGTGGCGTCCGCCCAGCTTCAGGTGAGGTGGGGAGGGCGTGCGGGAGGGGCGGCTCCGTGCCCCGGGGATAGGGCATCGCGCGCGGGAGCAGTGCGCCTCCGGGGCTCGGGGTCACCGGGTGGGGGTGGGGGCACGGCTGCGCAGAGGACCCCGAGGCCGGCAGCGGTTTCGGGAGTCGCTCCGGCGCACCCGCATGCGGACCGGGACGCTGGATGGAGGCGACACCTGGCTACCTGGCCGCGGTGCCACGACGAGGGTTACTTGGTGGCGAGGCAAGAGAAGGCGCAGCCACGGTCCCTTTGGCTGAAGAGCGCGGGATGTGGGAGCCGGAGCAGGATGTCGATAGCCGCACTAAAAGACTGAGAGGTTTCCTGGAGCCCATAAACTCGGGCTCAGAAAAATCAGAGTAGATGGGCAAATCTGGTAGGCAGCGCACGGGGCGGCTCTGATGGTGCACTGGTGTCTGGACTTTGCTTTTCAGGAACTGAGTCCCTCACCCCACCCTGGCCAGACCGCCTCCCAGCTGGAGATAAATGACCCGTATCTTCCGGCCAGCCCGGAGCAGGAGCTGGAGGATGGCAAAGGAGGGACTAACTAAACTCCGACCTGGCTTATCCCGTGGGCATGGCTTTTTAGCTATTTTTGGTCCCCACCGACCGGGTTAGGTGGTCTGGCTCAGGCTGCCCTCTTTTGGTGGGTTGGGGCAATGGGAAAAAATACCATCCAAGCAATTTACAGTGTGATCCTGGGGTCCAATTGAGCCAAGAAATTTTCCGCAGCTCTGGCTTGTGGCTTCAGTTTTGAGGATCTAGAGTCTGCTAGGGCCTGGGTGTCCATGAGTATGTGAGCATGATTTGGAGAGTGGCTGAGGGCTCTCCTGGGGGCCTAAGAAAGGGTGGGGGGAGGAGCAGCTTTGACCTGACCCTTCCTCCTGGAGCTTCCCTGGTCTTGCTTTTGTCTGGAGTCACTCTTTCCTAAGAACCCCAGGCCAGTTAGGTCGGCTGCTGGGAAGTGGTGGTGGTAATGTGGTGGGTACTGGCCTGGCTTCCTGGCCTCTGTCCCAACTCTGCTCCTAACTTGCCCTGTGTCTGGAAGAAGGAGTCAGATTAGATCTGTGGTCTCTTACCCATAGCATCTACGATTAATCCTTAACTCTTAAAACAAGAGCCATAAAAACTGAGAGAAACTTAATGAAGCAAGAGAAAGAATGTCGAGAATCATAACTTTTAACACCTGAAATTGAAAACTGCATATTCCATTTCCTGTTGGAGGCTCAGAGATGAGTTTTTCATAAATTGTGTGATAGCCACTATATAGACTAGTGGTGTTCCTCCTGGGTTGCAGGTATGACTAGAGAGCACCAAACAGAATGATTGGCCTTGTCATTTAGGCAAGAAGACTACGTTGAGGTACCAGGGCCCCGTGGCTCTCAGTATTTCATCACTTCAATATGTAAATATACAGTGCCTGGTCTGTGCTTGGCTCTGCACTTGGCCACTGGAGAGTGCAAAGAGGGGATGGGGCCTGGATCCTGGAGAGAACATCCCCTGGGGAGAAAGAACATCCATACATGAAGAATAAGGTAGCAGCACAAGAGAGGTCACACTGTTGTGTTTGGTCAAGTTCAGAGAAGACAGCACTCTACTAGAGATGGTATAAGGTGACAGGAGAATTCCAGGCTTTTGAGCCAGGTAAATCTGTTCACATCCTGGCCCCATCACTCTCCAGCAGGAGACATTTTTTTTTTTTGGCGGTACGCGGGCCTTTCACTGCTGTGGCCTCCCGTTGCGGAGCACAGGCTCCGGACGCGCAGGCTCAGCGGCCATGGCTCACGGGCCCAGCTGCTCCGCGGCATGTGGGATCTTCCCGGACCGGGGCACGAACCCGTGTCCCCTGCATCGGCAGGCGGACTCTCAACCACTGCGCCACCAGGGAAACCCCCAGGAGACATTTCTTAACTTCTGTAGACCTGTCCTCACTGCTGTGCATCATGTTGTGGTTGTGCCTGGAGCATAGTAGAGGTTTGTGATCTTCTACATCATCATTATCATCATCTTCTCTGGGATGGAGTGGATTATTTAGGGGTCCCAGGAGCTGATAGGTAGGTTGGGTTGTAGGAATGGTATGAGCCCAGACGTAGGGTTGATTCATCACCTCCTTGGGAACATGGACGCAATTTCCATGCCTTTCCGGATAGACTTCTTTTCAGTGGCCTGCCAGGGATTGTTCCACATATTCACTGTCCCACAAAGACTTTTTTTCAACCTTTGGTTTTGGGAGCTACTTTGATTCTTTCAGGTAACGGAGATACTCAGTTTCCGGGCTGATAATAGGCGGGTAGGACTTAACACTGCGTGTGTATCTGCGCGCATGCGTGGGTGTGTTCGCGCATGCGCACGTACAGTAAATTATCAGTCATTGGACTGGTTCGGTTTTCAAACCCCTTACACCATCTTCTTCTCTTCCTTACCTGTTCACACCCCGCTCAATTCCAGGAGGACCATCAATCCATGTCCAATATTTACAGGATCTTGCGATCTAAGTGGCAGTGCCATATGTCTGGAAATCGGGATCTTCTCCAGAATAATTCAGCCTTTTCGTACTTGATGCCTGCAAAAATAACGCTTAAGCGTTTTGCAGAACCACCAATGATAGGATATTGAACTGGAGGGACTTCGGGAATCTTCGAGTCTAGGCCCTTTGTTTTACAACTGAAGAAACTGGATCTAGAGAGGTTAACTGGTGTTTCCAAGTCACATTGTTTGCTAGTGGCCAAGAGGCTTGATTGAGAGGACCAAAGAAAGGTGCAGTTTTTATTCCTAAGTGTGATGATAAAATTGCTGATAATCCTAGAGTTTTTTTTTTCTTTATTTCTTTTTTTTGCGGTACGCGGGCCTCTCACTGTTGTGGTCTCTCCCGTTGCGGAGCACAGGCTCCGGATGCGCAGGCTCAGCGGCCATGGCTCACGGGCCCAGCCGCTCTGCGGCATGTGGGATGTGGGATCTTCCCGGACCGGGGCACGAACCCGTGTCCCCTGCATTGGCAGGCGGACTCTCAACCACTGTGCCACCAGGGAAGCCCCTCTAGACTTTTCCTTGAAAACATGAAGAAAAAGGAGCCAGTTGTCCCTGTGCTTATTTGGGAAGTTCTCTGCTTGTGTGGATAGAAATTTCTTCTGGAGGAGTCTTCTCCCCTCTCTTCCTGACTCCCTGGAGACATAGGAGGGTGGGGAGAGGCTGAGGAAGGGTCATGGTGATGGGGCCCCAGGCAGGACTCTCGATGTCTACAATGGGACTTTGCTGACCTCGAGGCTGGCGGGCTGGCAGAATGCCTGCAGATAAGGAGTCCAGAGTCTACCGCCAGCCAGGGGCCTCTTGCCCTCCTAGGGGCAAGAAGGGTAACCTCACCACAAGGTCTCCGAGGCCCAGCTGCCTTGTTCTCACCCTTATTTTGGCCATCGAGGCTCCCATGGGGGACCCCTTCTTGGGCCCCGAGTGAGATCCAGAGGCAGAGCCCCCTGTGGGAGGGAAGGTGGCCACAGAATCAGCCTGGAGAGAGCGCTTGGCATGCCCCTATGTGGGAAACCAGATTCCCTGCCTCAGATCTGACTGCATCATCGGACCTCCTAACCTTCCTCCAGCCTCAGGCCCAGGAGAGCCCTGGGGTTTGGTGGAATGAGAATGTGACTGTCCTGAATTTATTACCATTGGGTCCCTAGAGGCTCTTACTCAGTGCACTCAGAATTAGTAATTAATAAAATATGTCAGGGGCTTCCCTGGTGGCGCAGTGGTTGGGAGTCCGCCTGCCGATGCAGGGGACACAGGTTCGTGCCCCGGTCCGGGAGGATCCCACATGCCGCGGGGCGGCTGGGCCCGTGAGCCATGGCCGCTGAGCCTGCGTGTCCGGAGCACTCCGCACTCCGCAACAGGAGAGGCCACAACAGTGAGAGGCCCGCATGCCGCAAAAAACAAACAAACATAATAATAATAATAGAGCAAGAATTTAAGACATTTGCAAACCAGTCCACGTGCAGAATCCTACTTTTTTAATGCACACACCTAATTTAATCTTTTTTTTTCCATTTGTAACACATCTTTCTAGATAAGCAGTTCTCAAACGTTCTGACCCTAGGATTCCTTAATATTGTCTTTCATTTATTGGCTATATCTATTATTTACCATGTTAAAAATTAAAACATATAAAAAGTTGTTTATTCATTCACTATTTTAAATGAATAAAATAAAGATCATTACATGTTAACATAAAACTCATATTTTTATGAAAAATAACTTTCCAAAATAAAAAAAGTCGAGGAAAAAATGGCATTATTTTTACATTTTTGTGCATCTTCAGGATTTCAAAATAATGATTTATTAGATAAAAATGAGATAACAGGTTAAAATAGGTATAGCATACATTTGCTGGTAAATACTCGGTGGACAAACCGAGTTGATCTCTGAAAACAAACTGAGTTAATCTCTGAGAACACACACATTCATACCCTAAACTTCTACCTTAGAAGTTTTCAGAAAACTTAAGACTGCATAGGCACACATTCATCACACTTCATGTAGCCTCAAAAATGAGCGTGAAAAAGCTTTTAACATCTTAATTTTGTAATAAAACTAGTTTTTACCTTGCAGACCTGAAACAGTCTCAGTGACCCTAGGTGTCATCTAAGACCACAGTTTCAGAATTGCTCTTCTAGATCACTTAGTTTCATTTTTGTAGAAATCAAAACTTTTTCTCTGTTTATACTTCAGTTACTATTTAATTAAATTAGAATCATAAAAACAAACAACTGGCATAAAGAAGTTTGGGAATGGACTTTCCTGGTGGTGCAGTGGTTAAGCATCTGCCTGCCAATGCAGGGGACATGGGTTTGATCCCTGGTCCGGGAAGATCCCACATGCCGCGAAGCAGCTAAGCCCCCGTGCACCACAAATACTGAGCCTGTGCTCTAGAGCCCACAAGCCGTAACTACTGAAGCCTGTGTGCCTAGAGCCCGAGCTCTGCAACAAGAGAAGCCACCACAATGAGAAGCCTGCCCACTGCAACGAAGAGTAGCACCCACCGCAACTAGAGAAAAGCCGCGTGCAGCAATGAAGGCCCAACACAACCAAAAATAAATAAAATTTATTTAAAAAAAGAAAAAAGAAGGAGTTTGGGAAGAGACACAACAGACTCTTGGTCAATGAATCCTGGACTGGTGACAGCAGAGGGGGCCTCTTTGCTGCAGGGATGGGCCCAGCCAGCAGAGCTCAGCTAAGAGAGCTCCAGCTCCATGAAGACAGGCAAACACTGTCTCTGTTCCAAAGAGGCTTGTAAAATATGTGTGGGGATGAGCTGAGTATATATGGAAACTTAACATGCTATCTGTGGCATTCGTTAAGCTCCATTGAGTGGAACAGACAAGAGATACTTAAAGAGGCAGGTAGAAGGCAAGGCGATGGGGGGCAGGAGTGGTCTGGGAAGGCTTCCTAGAGGTGGAATTGAGCTAAGTTTTGAAAGCTAAGAGGAGAGGGAGGGCTCCTGGCCGGGAGAGTTGTGTGGATAATGGCACTGAGATGTATATTCCTGGGGCAGGGGTGGTCACCCTAGGTCAGGGTGGCTGATAGAGGAAAGAGCAAGTGACGTGGCTAGAAATTTAGGTTGGATCCAGTTATTTTGAAGGGCTCTGGGGTCTAAGGTACCATATTTTCTAAGTCTTAGCTGTTTCTCTTGTCAAAGACTTGCTGCTCGTTTCAGCAATGGTGTCTTGGGGTCTAGCCTGCTCTTATCCAGAGCAACTCCAGTGGCCCCAAATCTACATCCTTGGCACCAGTCCACTTACTCCATCCAACCTCCTGCCACTGATATCGAGAGTAATGCATACTTACTGACAAGTATAAAGAAGTATGGGAGAAGTCTAATCCTGTGGCCCTGAGGCAACCTCTGTTAATCTGCTCAATCATTTCCTTTCATTTTAAACCTTTTTTTAAAAACTAATTTTAGACTTAAAAGTTGCAAAGAATATAGCAGGGTTCCTTTATATCCCTCACTCCATAGTATAATTATCAAGAACAGGAAATCAACATTGGTACAAAACTTTAAACTACAGGCCTTACTTAAATTTTACCAATATTTTTGCTGATATCTTTCTTCTGTCCCAGGATCCAGTCTGCCATCCCATGTTGCATTTAGTTGTTATTTTTCTTTAGTCACCTTCAATCTGTAACCATTCCTCTATCTTTCTTCCTTAGAATAAGGTCATGCATTTTTAGCAAGAATATCACAAAAATGATGTTGCATCCTTTTAAGAGCATTGTATCAAGGCATTCATGATGTTGATGTCTCATTACTAGTGATGTTTTCCTGGATCACTTGGTTAAATCGGGGTCTGCTGGACTTCCACACTGGAAAAGTTACTCTCATGTTGAATCCTTCTCTGGTTCAAATCCCTTTCGCCAGGAGGAGCCTATCACCTGATTAGTTCTGACCCATACAGGATCATTTCTCTATCTTAAGGTCAACTAATTTGGTCAGTTGATACCAGCAAAATCCCTTTTGGAAGATAATGTAACCTAATAACAGGAATGATATCTCATTTTCAGGTCCTGCCCATACACAAAGACAAGGGTCACTGGGGGCCATCTTGGAATTTTGCCAACCATAGCAAGAGAGTCTCAGATAAAAGTTATTGAGCCTTAATTCCATCATCAAAGTATTACTTTCCTAAGGCCATCCTAACAAATGACCCCACTCTGTGGCTTAAAACAACAGAAATTTATTAGATCTGGAGGTCAGAAGGTCGAAATCAAGGGGTCAACAAGGCCACGTTCACTCTGAAGGCTCTAGGGGGAATCCTTCCTTGCCTCTTCCAGCTTCTGGTGGCTCCAAGTGTTCCTTGGCTTGTGGCAGCATCACTCCCATCTCTCCCTCTGTCTTCACATGGTCTTCTCCTCTGTGTGTCTCTGTGTCCAAATCTCCCTCTCCTTTATCTTATAAACATAGTCATCATTGGATTTAGGGACTACCCTAAATCCAAGATGACTTCATCTCTGAGATCCTTAAATCATTATATCTGCAAAGACCATAATTTTCAATAAGGTTCCATTCTGAGGTTTTGGGTAGACTTGGTTTTGTGGGGGTATTATTCAACCCACTATGCTCAGGATGGGGGGAACTGTGCTTTGTAAACTGTGGTTCACAGAGCTGCAAAAGAGAAGGGAGATTTGTTTTTCGACCAGAGTCAGAGAGCAGGCCTGGCTGTTCAGGAGGCAAGGGCCCAGCCTCAGGCTGCCTTCTCCCCTCGTGTTGACACAGATCTGAGAGCCAGGTGAGTATAAATGATTGAGGACTCTGGCTTCAGAGTCTCTACACTTTGCAATGCCAACATTTCATCTCTGTGCAAGGAGTTTTCACTGCGTGTTAATCTCCCTGTAGGAAGGGCAGGGCAGAGATTGTAGTACCCATTTGGCAGAGAGGGGGAACTGACTTCAAAGAGTTTCTGTAAATCACAGAGTGTTGGAGCTAGTCTGTGTCTAGTCCAGCAGTCCTGACTAGACTGAAATGTCAGACCAGTGCACCAGACAAGAGCCAGGTTGATCTGTCAGAACTGCGCATACAGATACCTGGATCTCACCCAGGAAGCTCTGATTCAGGAGAACTGAGGTGAGGCCCTGCTCACTGGGGTAGCCAGGTTGGGGCACCAGGAACACATGAAGTCCAGCCCATGGCAGATTAGGACTGGCATCCACCTCCAGACTTTAAGTGAAGATCTTTAAAAAGGGGAGAGAAAAGGCTTCCACTTGGTCATCATTAAGCCTTTCCTGGGCTTCCCTGGCAGCACAGTGGTTAAGAATCCACCTGCCAATGGAGGGGACACGGGTTCGAGCTCTGGTCCGGGAAGATCCCACATGCTGCAGAGCAACTAAGCCCATGCGCCACAGCTACGGAGCCTGCACCCTAGAGCCCGTGCTCCGCAACAAGAGAAGCCACCACAATGAGAAGCCCGCGCACTGCAACGAAGAGTGGCCCCCGCTCTCTGCAACTAGAGAAAGCATGTGTGCAGCAATGAAGACCCAATGCAGCCAAAAATAAATTTTTAAAAAAAAGCCTTCCCCATTTCCTAATTGAACTCTAAAATGAACTTTCTTCTTTCTTTTTTTTTGGCTGCCCTGCCCAACTTGCAGGATCTCAGTTCCCCCAACCAGGTATTGAACCCTATAGCCACAGCAGTGAAAGCATGCCAAATCCTAACCACTAGAGCACCAGGAAACTCCCTTAACCTTCTTCTTAAAGTAATGCGAGTTCATTGTAGAAACTGCAGACTAATAAAAAGATAACAGAAGTTACCATTAAACTCACCACCAAGAAATAACAGTTTGTTATATATTTTTAATTTTTTCTATGAATGCACACATTTTAAGGAAAACTGGTCTGCTGTACATAGTTTTGTAGACTTTTTTTTTTTTCACTTAACATGTGAACATCTTTCCATGTCATTCCCCCCAATACTTTTATTTTTAATAGCTCTTTATTGGAGTATAATTGCTTCACAATACCGTGTTAGTTTCTTTTCCACAACAAAGTGAATCAGCCATATGCATACACCTGTCCCCATATCTCCTCCCTCTTGAGCCTCCCTCCCATCCTCCCTATCCCACCCCTCTTGGTCATCGCAAAGCACCAAGCGGATCTCCCTGTGCTATGCTGCTGCTTCCCACCAGCCAAGTGTTACATTCGGTGGTGTGTGTATGTTGAATGCTACCCTCACTTCTGCTCCCACCCCATGTCCTCAAGTCCATTTTCTGTGTCTACCTCTTTATTCCTGCCCTGCAACTAGGTTCATTAGTACCATTTTTGTTTTTAGATTCCATATATATGCGTTACCATACGGTATTTGTTTTCTCTTTCTGACTGACTTCACTCTGTATGACAGACTCTGGGTCCATCCACCTCACTACAAATAATTCAATTCCTTTCTATGGCTGAGTAATATTCCATTGTATGTATGTGCCACATCTTCTTTATCCATTCATCTGTCAGTGGACACTTAGGTTGGTTCCATGTCCTGGCTATTGTAAATAGAGCTGCAATGAACATTGTGGTACATGACTCTTTTTGAATTATGGTTTTCTCAGGGTATATGCCCAGTAGTGGGATTGCTGGGTCATATGGTAGTTCTATTTGTAGTTTTTTAAGGAACCTCCATACTGTTTTCCATAGTGGTTGCATCAATCTACATTCTCACCAACAGTGTAGGAGGGTTCCCTTTTCACCACACCTTTTCCAGCATTTATTGCTTCTAGCTTTTTGGATAATGGCCATTCTGACCGGCATGAGGTGATACTTCATTGTAATTTTGATTTTGTATTTCTCTAATAATTAGTGATGTTGAGCATCTTTTCGTGTGCCCCTTGGCCATCTGTATGTCTTCCTTGGTGAAATGTCTAATTAGGTCTTCGGCCCATTTTTTAACTGGATTGTTTGGGTTTTTTTGATATTGAGCTCCCTGAGTTGTTTGTATATTTTGGAGATTAATCCTTTGTTGTTTCACCAAATACTAACATTTATTGAGCAATTACTGTGTATCAGGCACTGTATTTATACTCAGTATCTCATTTAATTTTCTCAGTTGCTCTGAGGGAGAGACCGTTAGTAGCTTTGTTTTCTTGTAGGAGGAAAAATAAGTCTTGAAGTAGTGACTTGACTCAAAGCCTAGTAAATACAGATTCAGGATCCGCACTGAGGTCTGTCGCATTCAGACCCTAAGCTCTTAATCTCTGACTTGAACTTCATATATTTTATTGTATGGATTACCTTACTTTAGCAATCCCCTTCTATTGTATGTTTAGATTGCTTGCAGTTTTTCACTATTATGAGCCCTGAAGGAATGCAAGCTCCAGGAGGGTAGGGATTTTTGTCTTTTTGGTCATTGTTTTATTCCCTGTGCCCACAAAAGTTTGTACTTGATAGATATTTGTTGTTGAACATGCACTTCTATCAAATTTCTTAAAGCTGAATACCCCCATTCAGGATAATTTCCATGGGATGAATTTCCACAGTATTGGGACTTTATAAGATGACTTTATTTATTTATTTTTTTAACATCTTTATTGGAGTATAATTGCTTTACAGTGGTGTGTTAGTTTCTGCTGTATAACAAAGTGAGTCAGCTATGCATATACATACATCCCCATGTCTCCTCCCTCTTGCATCTCCCTCCCACCCTCCCTATCCCACCCCTCTAGGTGGGCACAAAGCACTGAGCTGATCTCCCTGTGCTATGCGGCTGCTTCCCACGAGGTATCTGTTTTAACATTTAGTAGTGTATATATGTCCATGCCACTCTCTCAATTCGTCCCAGCTTCCCCTAACTTCCCCTTCCCCATGTCCTCAAGTCCATTCTCTATGTCTGCAACTTTATTCCTGTCCTGCCCCTAGGTTCTTCAGAACCTTTTTTTTTTTTTAGATTCCATATATATGTGTTAGCATACGGTATTTGTTTTTCTCTTTCTGACTGACTTCACTCTGTATGACAGTCTCTAGGTCCATCCACCTCTCTATAAATAACTCAATTTCGTTTCTTTTTATGGCTGAGTAATATTCCATTGTATATATGTGCCACGTCTTCTTTATCCATTCATCTGTTGATGGACACTTAGGTTGCTTCCATGTCCTGCTTCAGTGAACAGTGTGGTACATGACTCTTTGAATTATGGTTCCTTAGGGTATATGCCCAGTAGTGGGATTGCTGGGTCATATGGCAGTTCTATTTTTAGTTTTTTGAGGAACCTCCATACTGTTCTCCATAGTGGCTGAACCAATTTACATTCCCACCAACAGTGCAAGAGGGCTCCCTTTTCTCCACACCCTCTCCAGCATTTATTGTTTGTAGATTTTTTGATGTTGGCCATTCTGACTGGTGTGAGGTGATACTTCATTGTAGTTTTTTTTGTTTGTTTGTTTGTTTGTTTTGCGATACACGGGCCTCTCACTGTTGTGGCCTCTCCCGTTGCGGAGCACAGGCTCCGGACACACAGGCTCAGTGGCCATGGCTCACGGGCCCAGCCGCTCCGCGGCACGTGGGATCTTCCCAGACCGGGGCACGAACCCGTGTCCCCTGCATCGGCAGGCGGACTCTCAACCACTGCGCCACCAGGGAAGCCCATTCATTGTAGTTTTGATTTGCATTTCTCTAATGAGTAGTGATGTTGAGCATCCTTTCATGTGTTTGTTGGCAATCTGTATATCTTCTTTGGAGAAATGTCTATTGAGGTCTTCTGCCCATTTTTGGATTGGGTTGTTTGTTTTTTTGATATTGAGCTGCATGAGCTGCTTGTATATTTTGGAGATTAATCCTTTGTCAGTTGCTTCGTTTGCAAATATTTTCTCCCATTCTGAGGGTTGTCTTTTCATATAAGATGACTTTTAAAGGTTTTTTCTGAAAGAATGAATGTGTAAGAATAGCCAAGAACAATTTTTAAAAGAAAATAGTGAAGTTGAACTTGCTTTACCAGAAAAAATAAAAAATTAAATGTGACATTGACACAGGATAGATAAATAGAACAGACCAGAAACGTCCAAAAACAGACCTTAGTACATGTAGGAATTTAGCAAACAACAGTGGTATTATTTATTACTAGTTGTGGTATGATTTTGAGCAAGTCTTCTTAGCCTCAGTATCCACATCTGTAAAATGGGATTGATACCATATTTCCTCAATTTTAAAATGCTTTTCTGTTTTATTTTCATGTTTCTGAAATAGGGAGGTGTCTCAGTGATGTGTACATTTAATGCAGTATCTTCTTCTGCTCTGAAAAGCTGTCATTGATACTTATAATTAGGGAAGTACTGTGGAATCTAAAATAAGGTGGTTGAGAAGAGTAAATGTGATAATGAAAACAAATTGCTTAGCACAGTACCTGGCAGACACCAATAAATCCTAGCAATTCTTATTATTATAAAATTAGGGAAGAAAGGATTGTGGGTGAGTTACAGGAGTGTTCAGATGCAAATACCAGAGTCCAGTCAAGGCTGCTTTGGGCAAATAGCATGTAAAGCATCTGGCGATTAACCGTGGGAGGCTGGGTTCCTGCTCAGTGGTGCCTGCAGGAACCCAGGGCTGTCTTCAATGGATCTTTCTGCTCTGCCATCCTTAGCACATAGGACTTCCTTCTCGTGGTAGTCGAGCCTGTACCTCTGAGCAGGAGGGAGGAAGAGAAAGAGATGGCACCACAGCCCTGCACTTAGATTTCACCAACAGAACAGCCACCTGTGGCCTTTCTTAGCGCAAAGGATGTAGTTGACTTCACCTCTGGTTCTTACCTTTTATAGACTCCACAGTTGAAGTTTACAGGAACAATAGACTGTTGATTAAAAAACATTGGGATAATTGGCTTTTTTTTTAAGTTAGATTCTCTGTGTCACGCTATGTCAAATTAAATTGTAGATGACTTAGAGATTTAAATTTTTTTAATGCGAGAAAAAATAGGTATATGTTTCTGTAATTTCAGGGTGAGAAAGTGTTTCCAGGCATGATATTAAAAGCAGAAACCTTGTAGGAAAAGTGGGATATATTTGACTTTGCTTAAAAATTTTGTAAGACCAGTTAATAAAATTAAAGGGCAGATGACTAATTAGGAAGAGTATTTGTAACATGTGACAAAAGGTTAATATTTTTACCATATGATGAACTCTTTAAGTACACCAATAAAAAAAAAAAGATAAATGGGGGTCAGCAAAAATGGGCAAAGGAGAGTGACAGGCAATTAGCCACACTGGTAGTCAAAGGAATGCAAATTAAAAGAATGATGAAAATGGTTTTTAACCTGTTTGGCAAAGAGGGAATCCTATTTCATGTGGGATCTTCCCGGACCGGGGCACGAACCCGTGTCCCCTGCCATCGGCAGGCGGACTCTCAACCACTGCGCCACCGGGGAAGCCCTGGAATCCTATTTTAATACTCAGCGTTGGTGAGAATCTTACGAAGCTGGCATCCTTATCCACAGATAGTAGGAGTAGTAAATTTCTCAGAAGCGTAGTTTAACAAATTGTGTAGTAAGTTCTTTTTTTTAAAATTTTTATTATTTATATTTATTTTAAAAATTTTTTGAATTTTATTTTATTTATTTTTTTATACAGCAGGTTCTTATTAGTTATCCATTTTATACATATTGGTATATATATGTCAATCCCAATGTAGTAAGTTCTTAATAAATATTTGTTGACTGCAGCCCTGGGGGCAGGGACTGGCCCTGGGCCACCTTGCTCCTGGATCTCACTGATTCCTTTCCTTCTAGGCAGGTCCCCTTCTCCCCTTGCCGTCTTTCCCTATGCCCTGCTGTCAGGTTGGGCTGGGTGGGTGCTGGGAGGCAGCCAGCTCACCTGAAGGCCTTGCATTCTACCCCCTGGCTCCCAGGATTTCTGGGTTGTTCTCCCAAAGGCGGGGGAGGGCAGACCCGAACCCAGACCCAAACCCAAACCCACTGTTTGTCTCACTTTTACTGGAAGCCTGAAAGTTTGGTTTGTATGGGAGAAAGTGAGGTGGGGCACGCGTGTCCTGCTAATCAGGAGAGCCCTGCAAATCCCAGGGAGCAGGCTGTACTGCAGGCTACCCTCCTCCTTTCCTGGAAGCGAGAGGGCTCCCGGCCAGCCCCCAGGACTCGCTTTTCTCAGAGCACAGAGTATGTGAGGCATGGGGCGAGGTGGAGCCGTGCTGGCCTGCAGGGAAGCTGGCCTGGCTTTCTCTACCAGGGACAAGCCAGCGGCAGAAGGCCCTGGACTCCCTCCCCGCCTCTCCTCCTCTCCCCCTGCTTCCTGAAGGCCGGCCAGTGACATTGATTGGCATATGTATATTTCAGTGGTGACCATTTCCCCTCTGAGAGGCTGGGCAAGTTCTCCAGATACCAGGTGTCTGGGGAGTTAACCGGGATAGCAAGCCACAACTGTTCTCATCACCTTTCCCAGAAAAGCGCAAAAAGTACAAAGTCGCCTGCACCCCCAGACTCGGGCCACCAGCCAAAGTGCCCTCTGGGGCAGCCTGACCAGCCCTAGGAACAGATTCTGTCCCCGTTCCTGTTCCTCCTGCCTCGGCCGCCCCCTGCCATCCACCAGATGCCGTGGAGGTGTGTCCCACGGCAGAGGCCTTGACCATGGGTAAACCGTGGTGTGCACCGCTCTGCTGGCCAGATGCTGCCTGTGACCTTGGCTACTCACACCAGTCCCTCTTTTTGGCAGCGGCCACGAGCCCCTCCCCCACCCCCACCCCCGCACTTCAGGATATGTGCAGTTGGCACATTGAGAGAGATTGTGAGCAACGGGACCGGGACTCAGAGTTTCCATGACCAGCTGAGAAATTCTAGAAACAGCCTGTACTTGCGGGGTTTCCTTTCCTTTTCTCTCCCTGCCACAGGGAAAAGTTAACGTGGAATTTCCGGCAGGGCGATCAGATGGTTGCCTGTCCTCGGCACATTTGCTTCCAGGATGGGGAAGGAAGGCTGCCTGTCTGTGCCTCTCCCACCACCTTACTTTTGGGTCTCCCACCCCACCTTATGTTCTACTTTATTTTATTTTATTTTTTACCTTATGTTTTATATTCCAACTCCAGACAGAATTCTCTGGCTCTCTGGGGGTCTTCAGCTCTCTTGAAGCTGCAGGAGAGGGTGTCCCTCCCCCTATAACTGCTAATAGTTTGACTGCGGGTTGAGATCAAAGAACAGTAAGGTTCTAAACTTGGGGGCCCTGGACAAGGGGGTCGTGGGAAATTAATACATCATTCAGCAGATATCCTTCGGGGGCTCTCCTGGTGCCAGGCACTCACTCCTCCAGGCTCAGGGAAGAAGATAGGCGTGAGTCTCCACCATTGTGGAGTTTACAGTCGGTAGGAGGAGATAGATAATAAATATGTAAAAAAAAAACAAAACAAAAGAAAGAAGACTCTGTAAAATAGTGATATATGGTAAGAAGAAAATAAAACAGGGTGTTGGGATTCTGAATGACTTGTGAGTAGGTTTTTTTTTTTTGGAAACCAGGCGGCCCTCCGCTTTGAGAAGGTGACCTGTGAGCTGAGACTTGATATGAAGATCTAGGGGGAAGGGCATTCTCAGCAGAGGGAACAGCAAGTGCAAAGGCCCTGAGGTCAGAATGCGCTTGGTGTGCTAAAGGAACAGAAAGAAGGCCAGGGTGGCTGGATCCTGGTGAGGTCAGTGGGGTTAGCAAGGGCCAGACCTCACAGTGACATATAGGCCAGGAAAAGTGGTTTAGATTTGATTCATTTGTTGTTTTGCTTGTTTGGCTGCGGCACACGAGATCTTAGTTCCCCAACCAGGGATCGAACCTGTGCCCCCTGTAGTGGAAGCTCAGAGTCTTAACCATGGACTGCCAGGGAGGTCCCAGATTTGATTCCACGTGTACTGAGAAGCCATCGTGGGTTCAAAGCAAAGGAAGTGCTGTGATCAGATTTGTACTTTAAAAGGATGACTCTCTCATTGAGCTGTACACTTAAGACTTGGACACTTCACGTGTATATATGTTACACTTAAAAAGAGAGAGAAGGGACTCAGACAGTTTGGGGGTGAGTGCTCAGTGGAAGCTGGAAGCCTGGTTAAGAGATTTTATTTTATTTTAGTATTTTTATTTCAACCAGCATTTCAACATTTCCTTCACTCAGATTTCCTGTCTTCAGATTCAGACAATCCTTCCAGTCATCTGGAGGAGAGGTCTTGAGGCATGAATTGGTCTTGTGAGTAGCACCCGAAAGGCAGTTATTGAAAACTTGTAATATGCACGCAGTGCTAATGTTGCTGTAGTTCATTCACTTTGTTTTATACTATTCCGGTGTGAAAGTGGTTAGTTTGTTTATCCACTCTCCTGCTGACGGGCTTTTGGGTTGCTTCCAAAGTTTTTGTTATTGTGAATAGTGCTGCCGCAAGAATTCTTGTATCTTTTTTTTTTTTTTTTCTCCGTTTGGGGCAGAAAGTCACCCCAACTAGAGGATGTCTGAGTTGCAAGCTAAAATCAAATACCCTTTCCAGGTGGCATTCTGATTGCCCCTTGGGGTTGCTGTTGGCAGGAGAGGGTAAGCCTTTAAGTCTGGTTAGAATGTTGATCCCTTTTTAATAGGCAAGCAGTTTTTTTGGGGGGGGAGGGGGAGGGCAAGTGGAAATACATCGTGTTGTTAAGGGAAGTCACCTATGGCACCATGTTGTCTAGAGACTGCTGCCTTGAGGGGTATTTTAACCTGAGAAAGGGGAGCTTGTCCATGTGGGTCTTTTGCTGTCCCTGATCTGTATCTGAGGATGATAGCCAGAAACGTGGTTGCCTTTGCTCTGGAATCCATCTGAGTGTGCTCTTGACAGCCCCTCTCTAGAGCTCTGGCCGGGCAGAGATGGAGAAGCAGAAGGGCAGAGTATCAGGGTCCTTATGCTGTCCTTAGCACCTTTGGCAAGAGGGAGCTTTGAGAAGACACTGTGCATTCCTGTCCTTGAGCCCTTGGCCCTAAATACTGCATCTCCAGTGCAGTGTATCCCAGCCATTCTGCACTCTCTGGAGAAGTGAAGGTATGTCTGTTTACGTATGCATTTGTATTTACATATTCGAGCCGCAAGTATTTATTTAGATCCTGCCAACTTCCTAGGATTGTTATGAAACAACCAAGAAAGTTAACTGAAAGTGTTAGGAGTCTCACTGTGAGACAGTACACCATTGAGACAGAGTGGTAGGATTGAGAGGAGGATGGGGTAGGACTTGTGCTGGGGAGGATTTGGGGTGGACCAGAGATGGTGCTTTTTCCTGCAGTTCATCCTTTTTTAAAAAAAAAACCCAGCACATCCAGGCCCTTCACACTTGTGGAGAGAGTGCTTGGAACACATTCAGACTACATTCAACTTTCTGACTGATGTCTCTACCATATGTTAATCAGCCTTTCCAGTCCTGGTCCTGTGGGCCATGTGGAGACAGGAGGGTGCAGGGGTGAAAGGGAGGAGGGTCAGGCGTCTCAGGTGGAGTCCAGGGTCCCGGCAAGAGAGTAGTGGCAGCTGAGGGTGAAAGATGATGGGAGCCTAGTTGGAGGGACCCTTGCCTGCCAGGCAGAGGGAATAAACTTTCCTGTTGGGTAGGGGAAGTGATGGAAGGTAGGTATTTTAGCATGATCCTCGGAGGGGACAGGGTGGCATGGAGCTGGCGTGAGTGACTAGTGCGGGTGGTGCGCTGCAGTACTTTCTCCTCCTGAATCCCAAGAAGAGGGGCGCTCCTGTCACGTGGTGAGGCCCATGCTGAGGAAGCAGAGGTTGAGGGAAGGCCTTTCACCTCAGTAATCCCATGATGACTGCCAGTGACCTTGGGCCAGGGAATGAACCATGTGGGAGGTTTGGGAAATGGGAGGGAAAATGGAGGAATTATGATTCAGGCATGTAATTACTCAATCTCTCTCTGTTTCTTGCCACCTTCCTGTCTCTGGTTTGGAAATATGGGCCTTTTTCCTCTTTTTCCCAATAACCCTCTTTCTCCTGAGAGTAGGGCTCGTTTATGACTCATGCTGGTAAATATAAGGCCCAAGACGCAGCCTGTGCCCTCCTACCCGGGCCCTGGCCACGTGCTCATGAGTAGTAACTCGGGGAAGGGGCCGCCACTGCACAGCAGTGCTCCTTGCCCTCTCTGGTGAAGAAATCTGGTAATCTAACCACCTTCCTCTGAGAATAGCGGTCCTCAGACCTCTGTGTGCATCGTGATCACCTGGAGAGCTTCCTGAAACACAGATTGCTGGACCCCATCTGGAGTATCTGAGTCAGCAGATTCGGGTGGGGCTGAGAATTTGTGTTTCCAAGGGGTTCCCAGGTGATGGTGATGCTGCTGGTGGGGACCACACTCTGAGAACTACTTTCCTGGAGAAATTATCACTCCCAATTCAGCATCTCAGCTGAAGAGATGGCACGGTCAGAATCTTTGAGGAGGAGTGGTGGCGGGGGGGCGCTTGTGCTGGCTTAAGGATGGGAGGGTTAAAAGGGGGAGATAGTGGTGCAGCAGGACATGGAGGGAGGGGGATGGGTGGGCTGGCGTCAGGGCAGGGAGAGTCTTTGCTGCAGGCAGAGCAGTGGTGCTGTCCTCCGGCCTGGCTTCTAGTAGAGAGAGGTTCCCTGCACCAGGAAAACCAGGTGTGCCTCTGCCTGCTGTAGCCCAGGGTCTTGTAAGGGGTCACTGTCTGGAAAGAGCCCACCTCCCTTCTCAGAGGACTCTTCTTAGCCATTTGGGGACTTCTTGTGAGAGGCCCTCGGTGGCACAGTCTGCCCACACAGTGTTGCTGCCCGGGAGTTGGAGTTGGCATTTATGAATAACCCTCCTGCTACAGCAAGAGAGTTGAGGTCTCAGCCTGATTGAGGAAATGATGACGGGGTGGAGGGCGGTCTTTTCCGACTCACTCTGATACTTGTGGTTAGCAGGACAGTGATGTGGCTTGTTTCTCTCCTGGTAACCGCTAAAGAAGAGCCTCTGCAGGTCTTTAATGGAAAACTGTGGGGCCAGCAGCCCCAAGGGGCAGGGAAGCACCCCAGGCTGGATCGAACCTGGGAAAAAGAAGCCTTGCTCTTTAGACCAGACTGGGTGCTGTGTTCTTCCACCTGGAACCCAGGGAACCTCCTACCTGGGCTCCTGGCTTCTGTTCTTGCCCACCTCCAGTCTGTTCTCCACACTGCAGCCAGACCAGTATACTAAAAACACAGATCTGGTGGTACCTCTGCTGAAAATGATCCCCACTGCCCTCCAGATGGGGTCTAGCCACCTTCGCGTGGCCTGTAGGCCTGTGCCTGCCCTGGCCCCTGCCACATCCTCTTGTGTACACCTGGGCTCTTAAGTTCTTAGATGCGGCATCTTGGCCGAGGCATTCCAAACGAAGCTGCATCTTTCTGGAACATTCTGCCCCATCCGCACCCTGTCACCTTCACCTGGCCCACTTTTACACGCCCTGGAGGTCTCAGCTAAAATAACGTCTCTTTCTGGAGGCCTCGCCTGACCCCTGACGCTAGACTTGACCGCCCTGCTGTGTTCTCTAAGCTTCCTGTGCTCCTCGTCGTGACCTATGGCGGACGGTTTGTTTGGCTTATTCCCCAGGCATCCACGCTGAGGCAACCCTGTGGTTTACTCTTGTTGTCCTGGTGTGTTTAGTAATAGCGCCTCCTTTCACTGGCAAGTGCGTTACTTTGGATAATAAATTATGGTCCAAGCTACTAAAAGTAGAGAATCAAAAAACGACACTTTCCAGACGTCCTTTCACTGGAATTCCCAATGTGACATGCATTCTGCCAATTAGCTACACTCCATCTCGTCTTAAATATGTAGATATCCTCTTCCTCAGGATGGACCCTGGGACATCCATTTGCTGGTGTGGATCAGGGCAGTTGCGGCATAATCCTGGAGCAGGCAGCTTCCTTGTGCCATAGCTTCCTGATGGTGGCGGCGGGCAGCAGCTCCTTGGCCGACTGGCTCTGCACTGTGATTTTGGGAGTAGCTCCTGGACACTCAGACTAGAGTCTGTTTTTTCAGCTCTTCCCATGATTCTCTGGGCCATTTAATATGTTACACAAAATCTCTGCTTAAATTGCCTAACTGAACCCGGATCAATACACAACCCTTGTCATCATTGTTCTTGTAAGTTGCTTGTTGAATTATTTGTTTTCCCTGCTCTGTGAGGGCAGGTTCTAGGCACTCCCTAGCATTATTCCCGGTATGAAACCAGTAGGCAATGAATATGTGTTGAATGAATGAACTCTTGGACTGAGTTTTTTAAAGTCCGGCAGGTGTAGCTAGCCTTTTGTTCAATGAATATAAACAAAATTGAAGGAATGGGAATTGTTTAGTCTAGGGTAATAAGTGGTCTGGCTATCTGACTTTGGGGAATGTCTGAAGGCCCCGGGGGCGGGGTGGGGAGCTGTGGTAGTGGGTGGGTTAGAATGTCTGTGGAAGGAGGCACTGAGCTACCTGTTCCTCATCAAGCTGTAGGGGCGATGCCAGCAGACATCAGTTAGATGGGAGGTTGGATTTGGCATCTTCCCGCAGAAATTCTCTGCTTCTCCCCACTCGTGTGCCCAGCACTGGTCCAGACACTATGCTATGGGGAAACATAAGGGGAGGACCCCCTTGCCTTCAAGGAACAAAAATCTGTCTGGAAGGCTCCCTGGGAGACCGGGTCATTAGGAGTCCAAAGTAGCTGGAGATGAGTGCTCAAAGGGTGGTCCCAGAAGGCTTCCTGGAAGAGGAGGTAATCCAAGAATAGGCAGGTTCAGGTCTAGGTGAGGGGATTGGCCTGAGAGCTTGGAGAACAAGGAACAGAAGGAACAGACCTAAGTACCCGCTGTGCTATGACCTTTAAGCTCTCTGTCTCGTTTATCAGAATGCCCCTGAGAGCCTGGACATTTCACAGCCTAATTGTGCTGGGGGCACATGGTAGGTTAGTGGCAGGCCCCAAGTTTGAACCCAAGCCTGCCCAACTCATCATGCTGTCTGATTTAGCCACTAGATCATACATTTTACTTATTTATTTGACCCTGAATAACAAGTTGGGAAGTTTTGCTTCAAATGGGTGACGTAAGTGGTGGATGTGAGTACCTTGTTTCCTAAGCCACATGCCAGGCCCCGTGGTCTGACAAACAGGAGTGGACTTAGAGGGACAATAGGTCAGAATTTTGCAATGGAGTGTCTGGGAAATGTTGATGGATGAATGAGAATAGAGGTGACTCTTGCCCTGGCCTCTGGTAGGGGGAGTCCTGCAGGCTCCTGCTTACGGAGCTTCCTGACTCGTTAGTTGGTTTTGGAAGGTTTCCTTGCTCTGGCAAGCCCAGGCTCCGCTGGGACGGTAGAGCCTGGCAGATGCACAACTCTCCCCTGCTGGTCCAGCCCTCAGGGCTCAGCATGTGGCTAAATCAGCCGTCCCAGCTGCCTGTGCTGGCTGCCCAGGGCCCTGACGCCGCTGGCCTCTGCCCTTCCCAACCTCCCTCCCACGGGCAGTGACTCGCACAATGGGGGCTCAGTAAATATTGGTCCATGAACGGCAGGCTAGTGGTTAAAATTTTGTTCTCTGCTTCTGGGTCACCACTCTTTTTTTTTTTTTTTTAAAGTTTTCCCATCCTGCCTCTCCCAGCGATGTGAGGTTCCATGGGGACAGTATAGTAAGTGGGTCACCAGTTCCAGGTACCCCCACTGCCTTCCTCCCTGCCAGCTCCCCTACGCTGTCAGTGGAAATCTCCCACCCTGGGTGGCCTTTGGCTGAGCCAAAGCCTGAGGCTAAGGTTCTGGGAGTGCGAGCTGGAAGAGGAGAGAGCACATCCTTGTAGGGTATGTGGGAGAGCAGTTAGGAGGGAGGGCCTAGCGAAGTAGGAGAAGAAATGGCCTGTTGAGCCCTGGGCCTGTTGGGCAAGGCCGAGGACTTGCTTTCAGGCCGTGATATTTGCACTGTACTTGGGAGGGAGTTTCATCTTGTCCGAGAGGAGAGTGGCCTCTTGGACAATGTTCATTTGGTGGGCAGGGAGGACCACAGGCTCGGTATTTTTTCTCAAAGCTTTTTGGACTCCAGAGAGCCTGTAGGGAGGGTATGTACTTGAGTACATGCTGCGAGACTATTGGTTTTCTCCCGGTGTCTATGGGGACTTACACAGAGAACTGTACTTTTGTTAGTTTGACCATGCGTGCTGGGAGCACACTAATTATTTATAGAACACTTGGCAGTCTGTGTAGTCACATTATTAATTTTACAGCTTCTAGGTTTTGTCCCATACTTAGAAAGTTCTCCCTAACTCCCTGATTATAAAAAAAATCACCCACCATCTTATATTGTTGTACCTACACAACCCACTGAGACACATCAATGATGCATTTAAAAAGGTTAAAAACAAAACAAAACAAAACACTCCAAATCCCACCACTCAGAAATAGTCATCACTAATATTAGGTGAACATTATTCCAGACAACATTCCAGACATGCTCACAGATAAAATGCATATAGAGAAATAGATATAAATACTCCAAAACGTGGGAGCACGTGACAAATTAGGAGATTGGGATAAACATATACATACTACTATATATAAAATAGATAACTAATAAAGACCTACTGTATAGCACAGGGAACTCTACTCAATATTCTGTAATAACGTATATGGGAAAAGAATCTGAAAAAGAATATATATATATATATATATATATATATATATATATATATATATATATAACTGATTCACTTTGCTGTACACCTGAAACTAATACAACATTGTAAATCAACTATACTTCAATAAAAATTAAAGAAAATACTCCTATAAAAAACTATGAAAACTTCCCTGAATGTAACCAAAGAAAAACTATAGTAAAATTAAAGGAATTATTAAACTATGAAGAAATGTGTCTTTCACAAGAGAGATGATTTCCTAAAAGACCCCAAAAAGGCTAAAAAAAAAAAGCTTGTGAGTAATATCTATAATTACTTGTTTCCATTTTAGATGGTATTTATTGACTCTGCCATGAAAAATGAGGACATTAGCTTTTTTTTCTTTATTTGGGTGCGTTGGGTCTTCGTTGTGGTGTGCGGGCTTCTCATTGCGGTGACTTCTCTTGCTGCGGAGCATGGGTTCTAGGTGCGCAGGCTTCAGTAGTTGCAGCACGCGGGCTCAATAGTTGTGGCACGCGGGCTTCGTTGCTCTGCGGCATGTGGGATCTTCCCGGACCAGGGCTCGAACCTGTGTCTCCTGCATTAGCAGGCGGATTCTTAACCACTGCACCACCAGGGAAGTCCCAGGACATTAGCATTTTCACATTTTTTTCTCATCTCCTTTCTTTCCATCTCTTGATTGTATTAATTATATTATTAAATTGTCCATGATTATAACATTTAGATTTTGTCCTATAACCGTAATCCCCATAGTTTTTAATTATTTCTTATTTGAAGGGTTTTAATGCTTACCCATGGTTTTTGCATTCCTGAGCCTTCATTTTATTTTTCTACTAATTAGCTGCATTTCATTATCATGTCATTTTCTTCCCCCCTAGAAAGGGGACTGAAGTCTCTGACTTATTTCATGCTTGAGAATTTCTGCCTGTTGTCTTTACCAATTTGTACGACATCACAGCTGGGAATAATATTCATTGGTTCATATTTTCTTTCTCTCAGGATTATGTAAACACTGTTGCATTTCTTCTGATGCTAAATGTTGCTATGGAGAAGATGACGGCAGTCTGAATTTTCTGCCACTTAAAAGAAGTTTTAGTACATTTCACAGTTTTTGGAAGAAAATATTATGGGACGGGGGAGTTACTTCTGGATTCCTGGAAAAGCCTTCTTTTTAAGTTCGGTAACTTCACTAGGCAGCATCCCAGTGTTGAGCCTTCTGCATGAAATTTTTGTGGAGTACAGTGTATTATTGCAATCATCAGATTCTGTTTTTCCTTTCATTTCAGGGAAATCATGTGTTTTTTTATCTTTGAACATATTTTTTATTCCGGTCTCAGGTTCTCTACTTCAGGAACATCAGTTATCCTGGCGTTGGTGTCATGTCGTCACTATGGGCTTTAATTTCTCTTTTCCGTCCGCATTCACTGTGCTTATCTCAAACCTTCTTTTGTCAGTATCTCTATTTGAAATTTCTGGCAGAATTCTGTTCTCCGTTCATTAGAATCTGTATATTAGTTCTTCAGTGATGTTTTGTTGGTCTTTTTTTGGTAAGCCTGCATCTCCTTTTGTCTTACAGCCCCACCTCTGAGCCCTGGTTTTATCGTGTGCATGTTCTAATTGAGTTATTCCACAGAGTGGGCAGTTTTGAGGGATTGCTGTCTCTGGAGTGATGTTTTCCTTTCCATCGACATCTTTGTCTCTGCGTGGTTGGCCTGCTGCTTCTCCTCGTCATATTCATGCTAGTGCTTTTTGGCTCTTTTGGCTCTAAAATAAGGCAGTGACTTTCTTCCCACCACCTTGAGGCTGGTTTGTCCCCAACCCCAGTGACAGCAGTGCCGAGTGCTGGGTATTTATGGCGTGTTCTCTGTAGCCTGAGTTGGGGGTGGAGGGGATGGATTGGGCCTGTGTTCTGGGACTTTGGTGGTGGCCCCGGTGGCGGCCCTGGACTGGGGAGGTGCTGTTGGAGGGGGAGGAGGACCCACTGGAATTGGACAGCTTCCCCAGTTCATTCAGCCTGCAGCCTTGCAGCCCTTATTTCCCTCAGAGGGAGTCAGCCCGTTGTTCTTGTTCCCCTGCCACCTGTTTCTTTGTTTCCCAGCACCTTTTCCCACTACTCCCCAGTGGAAGGGGAGGAAGCCTTGGCGGCAGTCTGCCTCTCTTCAGATCTGGGGCGGTTTAGTGAGAATCCTCCTGGGGCCGGGCCAGGGCTAGGAGACCAGCCACGTGTGGTACCTCCTGCATTCCTTTCCTTGCCTCTGGTTTGGAAGTTATTATATCAGATTATGTCTCTTTCCTTGTTTGCTTGCTGTGGGTGACTTTTTTTTTTTTGGCTTTTTACTATTTTTGTTTTTAACTCAAAAGTTAGTTATCAGTTGAAGGAAAAATGCTGCCATTTCAGTTCTCCATCTTAATTCAGAAATCTTTATTTTTATATAGTGTCTCAACATACCTTATCTTTCTTAGTACTCAAAGAAAGCTCTGTGGGTTTGTTTTCCTCTTTCCAATATAAGGAAGGCGACCTAGTGAGATCAGTGAGGTACAGATTGGACTTCTCCCACCAAACCCAGTGGTCCTTCTGTTGCCAGAGCTGCACTTTTCCTAGTTACCAGCACCCACAGCAGGGAAGACAAAGGCCAGAGTTTTTGAGTCCTCAGGGCCTCCACCTCCACCCTGAGGCCTGGCTTTGTCTTTGGTCTGCAAGTTTCGGGGATTTTTATACACGTCTCCTGAGGTGGGCTCTGGAAGGTGCCCCCTTGGCTCACCCAGACCATGTGTGTCTGTTTTACCCCTCACCGGTTAACCTTTCATGGGGAGTGTCCACTGGGGAGACATTCCTATTAGGCTGACGGGTCACAGCCTTAGAATGGGGAGGGGATGGGGACTGGAGGAAGACCAGTCTATCTGACAGTCTTCTGCAGCAATGAGCTGTGGGGAGAGAGCCCCCAGGGAGATGGCAGCCGCCTTGTGGTTGTTAGTTGGGTATGAGAGCACAGGCACCTCAGAGACCCCCTGCTGTCTGTCCCCAAGAGGAATATAAGAGAACTTGATGCCTCTTTTTACATCCTTTGGATTTCAAGTGGGGAGGAGACAGTTGAGGAGAAGGCTTAAGATGATTCACTAAGGCCAGTCAGTGGTGCAGCCAAGGACCTCGGGAGCCATCACTCATGTCACTGTAGCCTCTCCTTTTCCCCTGCCCCCTCACCTGCACCTCCTTATCCACCCATCTGACCCCCTGGTCATTCTTTAGTGTGGACCATCAGTCTTGTTTTTTGGTTTTTGGTTTTTTTTGGCTGCGTTGGGTCTTTGTTGCTGCACGCAGGCTTTCTGTAGTTGCAGCAAGCGGGGGCTACTCTTCCTTGCGGTGCGCAGGCTTCTCATTGCAGTGGCTTCTCTTGTTGTGGAGCACAGGCTCTAGGCATGCGGGCTTAAGTAGGTGTGGCATGTGGGCTCAGTAGTTGTGGCTCGCAGGCTCTAGAGCACAGGCTCAGTAGTTGTGGCGCACGGGCTTAGTTGCTCCGTGGCATGTGGGATCTTCCCGGACCAGGGCTCGAACCCATGTCCCCTGCATTGGCAGGCGGATTCTTAACCACTGTGCCACCAGGGAAGTCCTGGACCATCAGTCTTTTCTCAGTTTTAACTCAAGTGCTTTGCAGAAGCCCAATTCAGACTGCCCTTGCACACACGCCACGCCTTGGCCTGCCGCTGACTAGCATCGCAGCTGAAGAGTTCGAGTCTTCCAATTCACTGTGCTCCCACCTAGCCCGTGCTTTGAGGGGGCGCAGAGTAGGCATAGGGTGCTGCACAGAGAAGATAGGGTCCCAAACACATCCTTTGCCCATTTCCTGTGACTTACCAGTTGGCCTTGGAAACCGCTGTGCCTTAGCCATGTTTGTCTCTGGAGCATTAGATCTTACCTTCCGCGTTTCATTCCTCAGCCCAGAGGAATCTGAGAGGGAGAACGGTGGGCTGTCTGGCCAGCACGTGGTCAGGGAAGGGAGTGGGTGTTGGGAGGCCCAGCAGCTCCCAGGCCCCCCAGGTCTCCATTGCCTGTTCTGCTCACATCAATGTCCAGTCCCTGGACCAAGCATCACGGAAAGTCACTACTCTGTCCCCACGAAGAGAAGTAAATGTTTGCTCATCTCTGAGACAGTGGGTGGGCATGGAAAAAATGCAGCATGGTAAATATAAGAGTAAAGTTATGTCCACGGGACAGAAGTGCCGCTTCCAGGATGAGATATTTCTGAGCCGGGTGAAGGGACCACAGGCAGGTGGAATCTGATTTGGGAGCCTCCAAGGTAGGAAGGCACTTCTGAAGCTCCACAGAGGGTCCAGAGCCAAAGCATCTCCTGTCGACTCTCACCTCACCCTGCACCCGACCCCGTCCTGGGGAGGTTGGGTCTGGTGCCTTGAAGACAGACCTAAGGCACTAAAATAATTTACTTCTTGGAACCTGAGCCAGGTGAACAAAGGGGTGGAGAAGACTCCAGCTTCTCTTTAGTCGGGGAGCCTGGTCCTCTGAGCCAACAGCATACTCGAGCCTTTGTCTGTCTGCAGCTTGTTTTTTTTTTATTTTTATTATTATTATTTTTTTGCGGTACACAGGCCTCTCACTGCTGTGCCCTCTCCCGTTGCGGAGCACAGGCTCCGGACGCGCAGGCTCAGCGGCCATGGCTCACGGGCCCAGCTTCTCCGCGGCATGTGGGATCTTCCCGGACCGGGGCACGAACCCGTGTCCCCTGCATCAGCAGGTGGACTCTCAACCACTGTGCCACCAGGGAAGCCCTGCAGCTTGTTTTTAATGCCTGACCCCATGGGCTCTTCTTACTCCTCCTGGAAGGAAGGTGGTCTTGAGGGCGGCTGGCTCAGCTCCCCGACGGGAACGGCCCACCTGGGGCTGCCCATTTCCATGGACTTAATAGAACGGGCTTGGGCTTCCTCCTGCAGCTGGAGCTGGAGGCGAGGACCCCTGCCCAGCCTCACCATCCTGCTGCTCCGGAGCTGTATGTATCCTCTTCCTCTCTTCTTTCTTTCCTCCAAAGAATCTCTTATAAACTTCCTTTTTTTTCTAAGAATAACTTACATCTCCTTTGGAGCAGAAAGCTCCCCTTTCATGTCTGCCAAAAAGCCAGGGTCACTTGGATTTGAAGTGTCTTTAACGAGTCCAGGGTCCCTGGACCAGGACTCCTTACTGCCCTCCAGCTGTTTCTGCATTCTCCTCTGACTCTCCAGGGTGGGCATCCTGTCTGGAGTGCAGGCCAGGTGGGAGGGCTCCGCCCCACCCACTCCCAGGGGCCTCTGGGTCACTGAAGAGCAAACGCTGAGTCGATGCTTACCTTGACGTGAACGCCTGTCCGGGTACAGCTACAAGTACCCCAGGTGTCTCGGCCTTGAAGTGTTTTTGCGCGTCTCTTGTTTGTGAGTGTTCTGAAGTTGCTGCAGATGGATTTGATTGTTTGTTTTGTTGAAGTGATTCTGCAGAGGGAACCCTGTAACACAGCCTGTCTGTGTCACACACTTGGGGGGTTTCCTTCACAGGTCTTCAGGGCACCTTACGCCTGGATTTGGGGTGCTTGCGGGGACTGGTAGAAACTGGGGTAGATCTGCCCAGAGACACGCGGGCTTTGGTGGCTTCTGCATGGGACCTGGGGCATGTATGTGTGTTTCTCCACACAGAGGGGACAGTGGCTAAGAGTGCCCTGACTTTAGTGTCGTTCAGACCTGGCTTCAGTTCATGGAGAATTCGATCTCTGGTCTACTTGCTGGTTATGGACCACGTTCCCTGATCCCCAAACCCCAGTTTCCTCATCTGTTTTGTGGGGATAAATGTCCTGCCTTCTCTTAAAGGAATCAGTGAGTGTCAGGTGCTTCAGGTAAGGTCACACTGGGACTGCTAACTGCTGTCCTCATCTCTTTGCCCCCCCTTTCCTAAACCCATGCAGCCCTCCTCCCCTTTGTTTTAACAGTACAGCACACGCCTTAGACAAATCACAGTGTGGTCGGGTGGAGAACAGCTTTCTTTGTACAGTGGGGTTTAGCTGTTTTGGATAAGGTCCACCCTACTCACTATGTTAACTTTTGGGTCTTGGTGGAGACTTGAGAGCTTTTAGTTTCAAAGTAGCACTTGTACAGACTATCGTTTTTGCTGATGCCTAATCCATTCATTTGTGTGACTCAAAGTATATTCACTGAAGAGTGATGGTTTATGTTTCCAGATTCTGTGCGTGCCCCACATGTGGAACCTAAAGCCTGGAATGTCCCGGGTATGCTTGCGGTCGGGGACTTGTGCGATGTAGGCGTGGAGTAAAGTCGGCCACTGTGCTTCCATTGGCAGCTTAATATCTGAGAGGGAGTCAAAGTGGAGGAGCCCTGCCAATTATAAGTCTTACGATAATCATAGCCATGTTTTATCGAGCGCTTTCTTGAGTCTAGTCCCTTGCCAAAGCTCATGTCGTTAAATCTTCACAATAGTCCAGTGAGGCGGGTACAGATTTTATAGATGAGAAAACTGAGGTGTGGAGAGAGAGGCTACGTAACTTGGCCAAGGTCACTGCTGGGAAGCAGCAGTGTGGAAATTCAAGCCAGGTCTTCCTGACCCTAAAGGCCATGGTACGCTCTATCACCGCTCTGGGTGATTGTAGAATGTTGACTCTGGTTACATAACTTGCCCAAGATCACACAGCTGGTAAACGGCAGAGTCAGGATGCAGATAAGCCTGCTCTTAACCCCTTTGCTCTGGTTCCTCTGTCCCAAGCAAGGTCGGGGAGATGGAGTGATCCACGTGAGGCATCATGCCAGAGCCCCGGGTGCCCCGGGGAGGCATGGGAATAGCTACAGTGTCTGGGCTCCTAGGCCTGGATTAAATAGGAGGCTTATTTTCCCCTCCTGGTGTTTGTTTATTTCACAAGTTTAAATTATAACTATACTAAGGGAAATGATTAACAAAAGAAAAATCATCCATCCTGCTACTGGAAGGTTTCATTTTTTCTCTGTTCCTTCTCAGTTCTTAACTCTGATTACATAATTGTTCTGCTTCTTTATTTAACATTAAACTCACGATTCTCCTTTTTATAGCTGCATACTATTGCATGAAATTGATGTAATCCACTTGACCACAACACATCTTTCTGCCAATAGCCTTTTTATTTTTGGATTGCTTCTCTTAGTGTAAATTCTAGAAGTAGAGTTATTAAAGGATTTAAATACATTTATTATCATATAACTTTTCCAGAGTCATATTATGTATACAGCCCCCAGAAGTATGTTATTCTGTTGTTTAACCTCACTAACAATTTGGTTTTGTATCTTTTTTAAAAAATGTGTTTTGCTATTTTAATAAGTAGCAAAGTAGCACCCTCCATCTTTTAAATTTGTATTCTTAACAAGCCGGGGAGACTGAGTATTTTTCACGTTGGTTCCCTAATTTAGGTAGTATAGAAATAATCCTTTGGCATGTTTGATGGTGTATAATTTTTCCAGTCTGTTTTTTATCCCCCCTCTTTAAGTGGTGGTGTTCTTTTTTTTTTTTTTTTTTTAGATTTTCCTTTGGAGAATTTCAAACATATACAAAAGTAGAGAGAATAGTATCATGGATTCCCACCTACCCATCACTCAGTTCCAGCAATTATCAACTCATGCTCAGTCTTGTCTCATCTGTACTCTAATGCAAATATCCACTCCTTGGTTATTTTGAAGCAAATCCCAAGTAAGATATTTAATCCATGATGATTTCAGTATCTCTAAAAAGATAAGGACTTTAAACACCCATAGTTTTTCTGTACTTTTTTCTTTTCAAATTTGGTCAAACCTATTGAATTTGTTTTTTTATCTTCTGTTTCAAAAGAAGGATTTTTCTCAAAAGCTAGGCAGAGGCCTTATAGAAGGGGTGAAGGGTCAGTTTTGATACCAACTGGATTCAGAGTCTGAAGAGAGACCCTCCTGTTTGGAGCACAGCTGGCGGGTCTGGTGTGGAAGGAGAGGATGGGTGTCCTAAGCCTTGCCCTCACCTGGCCTTCTCCTCTTGCAGCCTCACCTGTCGCCATGAAGCTGCTGCACCCAGCCCTCCCCAGCTGCCTCCTGCTGGCTCTGCTCGCTGTGTGGACAGCTGCTCCTGAGGTTCATGCTGTGTCCTTGGGGACACCCGCCATCAGCGCAGCCTCTTTCTTGCAGAACCTCATGCATCGCTACGGGGAGGGCGACAGCCTCACCCTGCAGCAGCTGAAGGCCCTGCTCAACCACCTGGACGTGGGAGTGGGCCGGGACAATGTCTCCCAGTCCATGCAGGGACTGAGGAACCTTTCGACGGTAAGGCTCCCTGGCTCTGCCCAGCACCGTATCTGTCCTTTCAAGGTTCCCAATCTAGTTGGGGGCAGGCGAGCCTTGATGACAGAGCAGAGGGGCCAATTCTTCCCCTGCGGTCGGGATCAGCTAGTCTGAGTCTCCAGCAGCACCTCCCAACCTCCTACATGGGTGTTTTGAAGCCCTTAGCAAAGGGCAGCCATGAAGTAGGGGCTCTCAGCCCTCCAGACCCTTCCTCAGAACCGCACTGGGATCTCCTGGAACTGCTGGTAAGCTGGAGCTCCCGGGTCAGCTAATATTTCTTATAGAGTTTCTGCAAAGCCCTTTGCCCGTTATCCTAGGTGAGCCTCAAAGTACCTCTACGTGCAGGTGGCAGATCTTCATTATATCCTGTATATACTGAGATACTAAGGGACCCACAGTGAGTTCTGGAGGGACCAGGATTAAGACTCAGGTCTTTTGGCTCCTGGTTCTCTGTTCTGTCTTCCATATCTTCTTGGCTAATCAGAGTCTGAGGCTGTGTGTGGCAGCCAAATATAAGTCAGCCAGCAACGTCTTTGCATATCTACTTTGTTCCCTGTGCTGAGTGTGGTGAGAAATAGAGGAAAATGAGTCATGTTTAGGGAGTTTACTGTTAAGATGGGGAGCTCAGCCAACCAAGAACAGAGTTAACTGATATTCAGATGAAGTGCTAGATGCTGTGGCTTGCATAGTCATTATAGGATTCAGAAATGAGAGAAGCGGGTGAGTGTGCACTAGGTGGTCAAGGAAGCTTCTGTGTGGGGTGTCCTGGAGCTTTGCCTTGAAGGAGAGCGGAGTTTGGAGAGACCGAGTCGCTAGGCTGGGGGAGCCATGTGGCGTGTATGCAGAACCACAGGGGCGTGGTGCACGTCTGAGTCGGAGGGGTGGCTGCCTTGGGGGGCTCATGCAGCCTGACCCCAGAGGCCTCCCGGCTCAGCAGCAGGATCTTGGGGTCACTGAGTCCAGCCCCCAGCATTTTTTTTTTTTAAGATTTTTTTGATGTGGACCATTTTTAAAGTCTTTATAGAATTTGTTACAGTATTGCTTCAGTTTTGTTTTTTGGTTTTCTGGCCGCGAGGCATGTGGGATCCCAGCCTCCCTGACCAGGGATTGAACCCGCACCCCCTGCATTGGAAAGCGCAGTCTTAACCACTGGACCCCATGGAAGTACCAGGCCCAGAAACCCTCACTCGTCGGCACTCCCAGAGGGCTGGTTCCCTCAGAGACAGAGCCACGTAAAACCAAACTCAGCGAAAGACTGACGTGTAACTGTTTAATTAGAAGTAGAATGGCAGTGTTTCATGGGAACGGTGTGTGAGAACCACTTAACCTGATGCTTCCCAAGGGAACTCAGAGCTCATGCCCACTGGGCAGCCCACGCTTGCTCCGTGGCAGACCCTGAGTCTTCAGATTTCCCCCCGCTTCCTTTCCCAATCTCTGCCAACACATCCTGCAGCCTGGGGACATTACTGTATATGGTCCAGGAGACTACTGTTCCTCTTAGACACCTGTGCTCAATAGCTCTGGAGAAGTATGTGAAATCTGCATTTTACTGTCATAGCTCCCTGGGCTGTTGTAATGTGGCCAGATTTGGTATCTGGGAGAAGCTGTATCTTCAGGTATGCACATAGAGGTATGTTTCCCAGAAGCCACACCCTGGTCGTAATGATTGGAATTCGGTTGTTCCCAGAACTTCTAGGTAGCCATTTACAGATGGGTGAGTGGAAGGTATGTATGGGTGGCTGATCTCTAAGATAACTTATCAGTCTTTCAAGTTTAGGGACGACCTTGCGCTCATCCTTGGACATTAGTCTGCAGGTTCCGTGAAATTTGGACAGTTGCATCTTCTGTTTTCCGTCTTGGAAGGCTCATCAGGGGCAAGGTGTGACTTCGGGTCCTAAGAAGCTTTCTGCCCCTCCCACTTGGTTTCAGTGCTTCAGTTCTGGAGACCTCTTTGCTGCCCACAACCTCAGCGACCAGTTGCGGATTGGGGGGCGTGAGTTCCAGGAGTTCTGCCCCACCATCCTCCAGCAGCTGGATTCCCGGGCCTGCTCCTCCGAGAACCAGGAGAATGAGGAGAACGAGCAGACAGAAGAGGGGAGGCCCAGCTCAGTTGAAGGTGAGCCAGCACGGGAAGGCAGGGCCTGGTGTCCGTGCTTGTCTGCATGAGGACCGCTGGGCTGATCAGATAGAGCTGCCCGCTGAATGTTTGACCGGTTATCATCCTCTTATCATCGTTGGGAGGGGCGAGTTGGAGTAATGACTATACCGGTATCTCCTGTACTCCCAAGACCGGTCCAGCACATTGCCAGGCCGGGCAGCGTGGCTGGTGAGCGTTCCGTCGTGGGGCTTTTGGACCAGCCTCGAGGTGCTCTTTTTGGTCACTTTTCCGTTTTGGTTTTCATTAAACTACCAGGGGGCCAACACCTTGATTTTTGAGTTTAGCATTTAAGGCCTTTCACAGTCTGCCCTCGGCCCACTTCACCCACTTCATCCTCCTCCCCCTCCCCTGCCTGGTACCCCTGCTCCAGCCGCAGTGGTTCACCGTGGCCTGTGTGTGCACACGGCTCCCTTGGGCCTGGATCGACCTTCTGCAATCCTGTCGTGCTGGTGTGAGCAGCCTGGCACTTGGTACCTAGCATGTGCCACCTGTGTCACACCCCACGTCATTTCCTGCTGTCGTTATTTAACTCCTGTGGTCTATAGCCTTTCATCTGCCCCTCCATCTGAAAGGTAAGCTGCTTTTGGCTAGCAGCTTTGGTGTATATTTTTAGGCTTCTCCACAGCACCCAGCAAGAGGTGGACTCGACAAGCATTTACTGATGGGTTGGCAGATCTCTTTCTGCCCCAATTGCCGCTGAGTTCAGAACGGGCTGCCCCCCGGCAGCAAGAGTACCTCCACCCTCAGTAATGGAGGCCCTCGTCTGTTCTTGTTCCTCCACAGTGTGGGGCTTTGGTTTCCTCAGTGTCTCACTGATTAACCTGGCCTCTCTCCTGGGAGTCCTCGTCCTGCCGTGCACGGAGAAAGCGTTTTTCAGCCGTGTGCTCACTTACTTCATCGCCCTGTCCATTGGAACGCTGCTCTCTAACGCGCTCTTCCAGCTCATCCCAGAGGTGCAGTAGAAAAGAAACGTGCGCGTCCTGTCTCCCTGGGGCGTCCCCGCCCCGACCCTGTGCTCCAAGGCACCTGACAGCCGCCACCTGAAACATTAACTTCTTCCTCATGTCAAGGGATGCAAATGACTTCTGCCTCTGGATCTCAAGAGCCTCCTCTCACTCCTGGGGCACCCAGGTTTGCCTCTGGCCTCTTCAGGGGATGTCAGATGCAAGGCTCTCAGCACGTGTCCCCCATGCTGGGGACCTGTCAGCCTCCTTCCCCAGTCAGTGCCTTTCCTAAGCCCTGTCGGCAGGGCTGGAAAGGAAAGCAGCCGGTAGTGGCTGTCCCTGCCCTTGGTCCTCCAGACCCCCTCTGTTCTAAGTAGAGGACCTGGCCGTACTCAGGTGTGGCCACCAAGAGATGATCCACCTGGAATGAAGTGGAAGGAAAGAGGTTACCGACTGAAAAGTTGTATTGACCTAAAAAGTACGTGATCCTTTTTTTTTTAAGCAGGCCCTAATCCACAGTATAGAGGGCCAAACATAGAATCAAGACTATTTAATGAAAAAAGCGAAATCAAAATTACCAAATAAAGGAAAGGGACCCACCGTCCTTCACACCTTGCATCTTGACTTTTTCCTGATAGGACTGACTTCCTGGCACCCTTACTTGACTGTTCTGAAATGTTTGTTGATTTTGTTCTTTAATTGTAACCACTGAGGAGCTTAAAAAAATAAGACCCAAGGTGACAGTCTGCCCACCTGTCAGCTCAGGCAAGGGCGTGCAGTGGGGCGATGGGTGATGTGTGGACCTTCTTTGGGAATGTTGATGGCCGCCTTCCATAGGCAGCTGCCTGGCCTTTCCAGTCAAAAGACTCTACGGAATGCCCATCCTTGCCTTGCCTGTTCCCTCTTCATGATGAGGAGAGAAATCTGGTTGAAGGTGAACCATCTTGATGCTATGTCAGAATTCCACATGAATCTAGCAAGCACTTCTCAGGGCAGGCCTCATCTTGGGCTACTTTTTTTTTGGCTCCAGAAATTAAATTTATTAATTTGTTTTCAAGATTGGAAATGAAGTGCTGTGTTGCCTGGTGAATGGGAATACAATAATGGTACATACTCCGCCCCTGGGCTCACAGGGGAGGCCTCATCCTGGCTCACTTTTGTCCTGCCCGGAGTGTGTAACACTGGGAAATGGTAGAGGAAATATTTTTTGACGGGGTGATCTTGGAACTCTGTTCTCTACACTGCAGCCCTCTCAAAGCAAATGGAAACAAACAAATAAAGCAAAACCTGAGGGAGTTCCCTGGTGGCCTAGTGGTTAGGATTCCGGGTTTCCTGTGCCATGGCCCAGGTTCAGTCCCTGGTCGGGGAACTGAGATCCTGCAAGTTTCGGGGCATAACCGAAAATAAAAAGAAAAAACAAAACAAGGTCATAGGAAAAAAACAAAACCTGAGATGTTAAGAGAATGGATTTTGTGGCCATCGGGCCTTACTTGTCCGTCCCTTCTGCCCTGCACAGAGCAGACTGGGTGTGGGGAGTGTCCCATGTGCCTGCATAGCGAGGGTCAGACGTGCCAACACGGCAGCCCAGTGATCTGTCGGTCTCTTCCCCTTGCTCTGGTTTCCTGTTCCCTAGAGCTCTCGAGTCCAAAGTCTGCTAGGCAGCCCCTGGCTAGGCCTGAGCACACCTCGGCTACAGGCCAAGGCAGGACCTGCCCTGCCAGGCACAGCAGCTAGCAGGTGGGACTCAGCAGCCACCAGGCAGCAGGGGCGAGAGACGCGGGGTTCCAAGGCCACCGCGAGTTCCTCCCCGTTTCTCCTGAGCCGATTGAAGGAAATTTCATTGGACTTGAATCACTAACAAATGTTCTGTTTCTCTCTCCCTCCCTGCTTGTCTCTCTGATTTTTCTTGTTTTGCCTCCTTTGTTAATATCCACCAAAACCCCCTCCCACTCTACCTCCCGCCCTCTCCACCTCTCTCCCTGAATGGTGGCTGCCGTGCCGTGGGGCGTTCGCCCTTGTCCCTGTCCTGGGTGGGGCTGGCTCCCCCTCCCCGGCAGTCTGGGGGTACGGTCTCCTCTGTGTGACCGTCATCTCCCTCTGCTCCCTGATGGGGGCCAGCGTGGTGCCTTTCATGAAGAAGACTTTTTACAAGAGGCTGCTGCTCTACTTCATAGCTCTGGCGATTGGAACCCTCTACTCCAACGCCCTCTTCCAGCTCATCCCCGAGGTATGGCAAGCTAGGGCCCTTGCACAGGAGCACGCCGCCTCCTGGGGGATGGCGGGACACAGTGGGCGGGCCCTCCATCTCCACAGAAGGCCTAGAGAGGAGGTCCTCTCCTTTTGGAAAGTGAAGCTAGGATGTAGGCACGAGCGAGGAGAGGCAGCTTAGAGAAGGCTTTGAGAGCTGGTTCAAATCCCAGCTCCACCGGCCACAAGTTCTGTGCCCTTGGGCAAGTCACCTGACCTCTCTGTCCTTCCGTTTCCTCATACGTAAAACGGGAAGAATAAAAAGGGCGGACCTCAGGGTGATGCAGTGAGGGTTACGTGAGTTAATGTTTCTTAAACACCTGGTGCTCGCTATCTGTTGGGTGAACAGAGGTAGTGTAGTTAGGTCACGTTATGGCTCCCAATTTGGAGCTTTAGGCACCAAAAACAGAATCCGTAGGTCTCAATGAAAAGCTCACTTCTCCTCAGTAGGACATTAAATTCTAAAGACAACCTGTCTTTTTTTTTTTTTTGGTACGTGGGCCTCTCACCGTTGTGGCCTCTCCCGTTGCGGAGCACAGGCTCCGGACGCGCAGGCTCAGCGGCCATGGCTCACGGGCCCAGCCGCTCTGCGGCATGTGGGATCTTCCCGGACCGGGGCACGAACCCGTGTCCCCTGCATCAGCAGGCAGACTCTCAACCACTGCGCCACCAGGGAAGCCCGACAACCTGTCTTTTGCATCAGAAAATAAGCTAGAGAGGTATGAGGATTAAATAATGAGCTCTTAATCCATGGAAGGGCCTTTATATAATAGGTGCGCAGTAAAGTTTTGCTGTTGGCAAAATAAAAAAAAAAGAAGAAGAAGAAAAGAAAGAAAATAAGCTGGAGAGAATCCACCAGTCTGACCTCACACATGTTGATGGTACCTTTGCCCCTTCGCCTAGGCTAACCAGGAAACCCTTCATGAGAGAGGAGGAGCCCAGTGTTTGTAAGGCTTAGCAGGGCCTTGGAGGAGTTTCTCATCCCATGTGGTCTCTGCGTAGACCCGCTGATGGCAGGAATCCTGAGGCGCTACACTGTGGGTAGTCTGACGGGCCTGGATGAGCCAGAGGTGAAGCAGAAAGATGACGCCCCGGGCTCCTTAGAGCACTTTGTTTTCCAAGATGCGGTTTTGTGTTTTCTGAGTTGATCCTTAGATCACCTCTGTGATGTGTAGGAAACAAGGAATGTTGTACCCATTTAACAGATACAGAATCTGACCTGCACAAGAGCTCGTATCTTAGTGCTTTTTGTGAAGAACTGTTAGTTGCCTCTTTCCACCCCACTTTTCCGTAAGATGATTGGACTCTCCTGGAAAGTTGGCCAGAATGAGTAATTTCTATTCTAGAACTTGACCTTTAATGTCTCTTAGAAAACTACCCTAAGAGATTGCATTTCGTCCCTTTAAAATAGAAAAGACAAACACTTAGCTTTTAAGCAGCCCGGAGTTCCTGGTACTGGTGGTCTTTTATCTGGGACCTATTCACGAGAAGGCTGGCGTTTATTCGAGAGGCCCATTTCCTATCAGAAAACTTAGGAGCAGGTCAGCAGACACTTTCCCAAGGCCCCCCCCCCGCCCCGCACAAGTCAGGAGCATCACTGAGAATGGAATTCTCCTCATTTCTACTCCTATCTGCTTCCCAATGGATTCTTTTTTTTTTTTTTCCTTCTTTCTTTTGGCCATAGTAAGTGAAGTTTCCAGAAACCAAGACAAAACCCCCAAAATTGACACGTGCAGTCACACAGTCCGCTTTCTTGGCTTTGTGGTCACTGGGAGGTCTGCGGTCAGGAAGATGCCGCAATTCTTACTATTTAACTGGAGAAAGGATTTCCCATTTTAGAAAGTATAACTGTACCATCTCCCTGTGTGTTTACAGGCAGATCAGCCAGGAACGCTATATAACGATGAAAACAAACACGAGTGTCTCCTCCTTAAAGATGGAATCTGCCGGCAGAGTCTGTCCATGTAGCAAAGCTCCAGGAGAAGTGAAGACAGAGTCCTCATTAAAAGTAGAAAGGCCACATCCAAGGCTGTTCTTCCTGAGAGTAAAATTCTAAAGACGATCTGTCTTTTGCATCAGCAAATAAGCTAGAGAGAACCCAGCGGGTCTGGTGATGTGACATTAGGGAAACATCAAGGGTTAGATTTTTGCTGGAAAGGGATTGAGTACATGGCAGAGTTGTCCCGGTCTCTTCCTTTCCTAGAGTCAAGTGGTTAAAGAGATGAGAGGGGACCAGTGAAGATTTTCTATATTCTTAAACTCATTTTGTTTTCTTGGATCCACAGGCTTTTGGTTTCAACCCTCTGGAAGATTATTATGTCTCCAAGTCTGCAGTGGTGTTTGGGGGCTTTTATCTCTTCTTTTTCACAGAGAAGGTCTTGAAGATGCTTCTTAAGCAGAAAAATGAGGTGAGGCCTAATCGTTGGTAAAAGAAGCGCCTCTAGGGAGAGCATCCATCTCATAACTGTGTCCGGTGGTGGTGTTACCTCAGTGCCAACCCAGTGAGCTTACCTGGATCCTCCCGCCATGGATTCAAACCCACAAACTATTTCATGAGTAGATATCTCACTTCACCTCAGGAGGATGTTAGCAGTGGGTGAGGGCGAATCATTAGCCATTGCGAGGAGCAGCTGTAAATGTTCTTTGCTGTGCCTCCTGGCAGGGATGAGTGTTGGCCCTGAGGTCACTCCTCTGAGATCTGTCCCGTGGCAGCACCATGTGCCCTTCGATTCAGCTTTCTCCAACACCTTGCCCTAGGTTTCTGTCCTATTGCCTACTTGTGTTTTCTTGGATGGTGGGAGTGAGGTCTTCCCGGTGCTTGGAGCTCCTGCCGGGTGGGTGGTTTTGGTGAGTGTTGCACTGACCCGACCCCTCCCTGTGGTCCCTCCAGCATCATCACGGACACAGTCATTATGCCTCTGAGACGCTCCCTTCCCAGAAGGACCAGGAGGAGGGGGTGACGGAGAAGCTGCAGAACGGGGATCTGGACCACATGATTTCTCAGCGCTGCAGTGGCGAGCTGGATGGGAAGGCCCCTGTGATGGACGAGAAGGTCATCGTGGGCTCCCTCTCTGTCCAGGTCAGTGGGCCATCCACTGCTGGGGGGGCAGGGGCCCTTAAGTGGTAATGGCCTTGATGACTCGGGCCTACCTTGAAGGTCCGTCGTCCACCCTTTGACAGGGGGGCTTTCTTGCAGGACCTGCAGGCTTCCCAGAGCGCCTGCTACTGGCTGAAAGGTGTCCGCTACTCTGACATCGGCACACTGGCCTGGATGATCACCCTGAGCGACGGCCTCCATAACTTCATCGATGGCCTGGCTATTGGTGCCTCCTTCACCGTGTCTGTCTTCCAAGGCATCAGCACCTCGGTGGCCATCCTCTGCGAGGAGTTCCCACACGAGCTAGGTAAGTGTGCTCACACCCCGCCCCCCAGCCCCTTCCGCTTGTGCCGACTCCTCCCCCCGCTTCAGAACACACATTATGATTAATGAACACATTTTCTATGCTATGTGAAATCAAACCACTAATTCTCAACAGCTGAGTTAATAATTGAACATTGATCATTGGACGGGACTTCCCTGGCTTTCTAATGGTTAAGATTCCACACTTCCACTGCAGGGGGCACGGGTTCGATCCCTGGTCAGGGAGCTAAGATCCCGCATGCTGCACAGCATGGCGAAAGAAAGAGAGAGAGAGAGAGAAGGGAGGGAGGGAGGGAGGGAGTGAGGAAGGGAGGAAGGAAGGAAGAAAGAAAGAAAATTGATCATTGGAAATGATGGCATTTTTTACTGGGATGGTTGTTTCCCCATAGTCCCATAACCTGTGGCTGTTTCCTCACCTCTACACTGGGCTTAATACTGGTACCTACCTCGTTGATTCATCGTAAAAAGCAAAAGGAAAAAATAGTGAAAAGGACTTACTGCGTGCCGTACGCTATTCTAAGTGCTCAATATAGGTTATCTCTTACATCCTATTAATCTTCCAAAGGCTGAGATGTATGTTAGAAGTCTGGTGGGTAGAAGAAATAGATGAACCAGGGGCTGGAAGGTCCTTGGTTTTATCAGAGGGAGAGTGTAAAAAGCCTAGACTTTTTGAAGACTCAGACACTCAAGGTCATGTCCTGGCTTTGCCATTTATTGGCTTGTGACTGGGCAAATTACTATTTCTCTCGGTCTCAATTTTGTTTTCGAAAAATACCATTCATTACAGTTTTGAGGAAGGAAGCTCCTTCTGTTTCACCATCAATCAAAAGAGAAATGAGGGCTTCCCTGGTGGCGCAGTGGTTGAGAGTCCGCCTGCCGATGCAGGGGACACGGGTTCGTGCCCCGGTCCGGGAAGATCCCACATGCCGCGGAGCGGCTGGGCCCGTGAGCCATGGCCGCTGAGCCTGCGCGTCCGGAGCCTGTGCTCCGCAACGGGAGAGGCCACAACAGTGAGAGGCCCGCGGACTGCAAAAAGAAAAAAAAGAAAGAAAAGAGAGAAATGAGACCATTGCTAGATGGTTTTCTCTTTTGAAAATCCTGTGCATTGTTTTCAGCCTCTAGGCTGGTTGTACGCTCCCAGCCTCACAGATGGAGACAGCTCCTCGGCGTGGTGGTGAAGGGGGCCCTAGTCTTGTCACCGTGATCTCCAGTCTGGGGCCATCTTGATTTTCACCCACACTCCATCCAGCGTTTAAGCATGTCCTCATCAAGCTGTGTGTCCCACGACCTAGTATGAATCTTCTGTCCACACCCTCCCCTCTTGTTGTCCCCACCATAGGAGACTTTGTCATCCTGCTCAATGCCGGCATGAGTATCCAGCAGGCTCTCTTCTTCAACTTCCTCTCTGCCTGCTGCTGTTACGTGGGCCTGGCCTTCGGCATCTTAGCTGGCAGCCACTTCTCTGCCAACTGGATCTTTGCCCTGGCTGGAGGAATGTTCTTGTATATTTCTCTGGCTGATATGGTAAGTCTTCCATAGTTTTAATGCCTTGTAGGCAAAACTGGATCGGGTTATGAAATTCGTTGGATTGGGAGGACAGCTAAGGGGCATTAGTTAGTTTTTTTGTTTTTAAAATTTATTTATTTATTTATTTATTTTTGGCTGCATTGGGTCTTTGTTGCTGTGCGCGGGCTTTCTCTAGCTGCGGCGAGCGGGGGCTACTCTTTGTTGCCGTGCGCGGGCTTCTTGTTGCAGTGGCTTCTCTTGTTGTGGAGCACGGGCTCTAGGCACGCGGGCCCTAGAGTGTGGGGGCTCAGTAGTTGTGGCTCGTGGGCTCTAGAGCTCAGGCTCAGAGGTTGTGGCACACGGGCTTAGTTGCTCCATGGCATGTGGATCTTCCCGGACCAGGGATCGAACCTGTGTCCGCTGCATTGGCAGGTGGATTCTTAACCGCTGTGCCACCGATAATAACTTTATTGAGGAATCAAGTCACATGCCACACGATTTGTAAATAAAAGTGTACTGTTCAGTGCCTTTTAAGGGGACATTAGATTTCAAAGGATGAAAGGCCTATGTTCCTTTAGCATATGTCCTTAAAGAAAATGATGTATCTCAACTCCGGGGTCCTTACTTTAAGTATTACAGAATAGAGACTTATAGATAAAGAATGGGGAAGGGAGGGAAGGAAGGGAGAGGAAATTACCCATAATTATTCTCCCCCAAAATAACAACACTTGGGTTTGTTTCTTTTTCATCTCAATGCATTGTGTTTGTTTTTAAATAACTCTAATCACATGGAGTACACAATTTTATGTCCTGGTTTCTTTTTTTTTTTTTTTTTACTTACTACATCCTAGACATTTTTCATGTTGCATACTCTTTAAAAGCATCCTTTTCTCATTATCAGTAGTATTTGGTGAGGGGATTTACCTTCTCCAGAACAAGAATTGCTGGTTCAGAAGGGATGCGTGGTTTGAGGTTTTAATATGTATCGCCAAATTGCTTTCTAAAAAGCTTACCCTCCTTTAATTTACATCATTAGTGGTGTCTGAAAGTGTACATCGTACCCGCTAACGTTTGGTATAACCGTTTAAGTAGTTTTGCGTTTGCTAGTTTAATACCTGATTTGTTGCATCTTTATAACTAACAAGGTTGATTTCCTTCCTTGTTGGCATGACGGTTCTTTGGCAGGTTTGCATGAATTATTTTCCATATCCTCGGAAAGCAGTTTTTTGTTTTTGTTTAATATTTATTTATTTATTTGGTCATGCTGGGTCTTAAGTTGCAGCAAGCGGGCTCCTTAGTTGTGACATGTGGGATCTAGTTCCCTGACCAGGGAACGAACCTGGGCCCCCTGCACTGGGAGCACAGAGTCTTAACCACTGCGCCAGCAGAGCAGTCCCGGAAAGTAGTATTTTTGATGAGATGATGAGAGCACTGACCACCATGGTCCATCCTCAGCCCATGGAAACATCTTAGATTCTCTCCTCCGGTGGGTGGCCCTCCCTGGGGTTAGGGTATTTTTGTCACCTGCCTTGCTGGCCAGCAGCAAGAGGCCTTGAGTCACGGCAATGCTTAGTTCCATTCTCTGGCCCCTTACATGGTTGCTGAGTTTCCCAAACAAGCGACAACATTCTGATAGCAAAAAGACCTTTTGATGTGTTTTTAAAGATCACAGTAATTTTTAGCAGAGTGGTTATTTTTAGTCCGCATCTAAACACATCCAGGGTTACATGCACGTGTCGTACTTTGTTTCACTTCCATAGCTGTAAAGCAGTGGTAACCACCTTGGAGAAAGGCTCTAACGTTTAAGTTCTAGAAGTTAGTGCTGTTGATTTTCTTTGTAAACCAATCGTATATTATATATCTTAATTATAACTATTATAATCATATATTTATACTAATGATTGTGGTGGCCTTATAATGCAAAAATATAATAATAGTAAATGTTGTAATAATTGTTAGGTAATATACATATGACTGAATTGTCCTGCACTTAAACGTTAAGAAAGGAACTGCGGCTCTCGTGTTCTTTTCTTCTTCCCCAGTTCCCTGAGATGAATGAGGTCTGCCAAGAGGATGAAAGGAACGGCAGTGTCTTGATCCCCTTTGTCATCCAGAACGTGGGCCTCTTGACTGGTTTCAGCATCATGCTGGTCCTCACTATGTATTCGGGACAGATCCAGATCGGGTAGGGCCCTGCCAGGAGCCGGCGGGGTTGGCAGTCGGGCCCTTGGCCGCTGATCCCTGGCCCGAGGACTCCTCATCCAGGAAGCACCTCGGAAGAGGCAGTTCTATTAAAAACTGTGACATGGAGACTGTATCCCTGCATTCAAATGTTAGCTGTTTTTAAAATGCTGTATCCTAGGAATAAGCTGCCCTGGTAACCAGCCTCTAGGTAGTGCCTCTCCCCCTTTCCTCTTCTTTCTCAGAGTGATTCTGGAACTGAATGCAGCTTAAAAGACAAGACTTAACTTTTTTCTCTGGTTGCCCTGGCCTCTTTCTCTTCCAGCCAGCACTGAGACCTTTTGAATCCTTTGCCCGACAATGCAAAAAGATAGCCAGGGCTCACAACTTGGCTAGAAATATCAGGAGGTGAATCTATAGTTTGGGGCCCACAAATCTAAATGTGTTTCCTCGGCCTCAAGGTGACCCATTTTTAAGCGAATCCGCCTATTTTTACAGAAAAGGTATAGAAGACAGGAATCCCTCTTATTCTTTCAAAATCTGTTCAGTTGCCTATTCTTTCAAAGAGAACTGAAAGCTGGAAACAGATGAGAAGGGCGGGAGGGAGAGGCAAGGATCACCCTGAGATGGGGGTGTGTGTCTTGTCAGGGTGGTTACCTGTTCCCTCTGGGATGCTTGGCACCGGTTCTGCACCTGGTGTTTCGTGGCCGTCCAGGTGAGCCAGCAGGTAGGTTCTGTTGCCTGAACCTCCCCTCCTTTTGGATGAACACTGGCAGACTGGAGGGCAGAGAAGAGAGACCTGTGAGAAATCCGTTGGCTTTGCTGTGATTTCCACCCCCATCTCCCGGGAGACTCCCTGGAAGCATATTCTAAGCACATTGACGGTGCCCGTGTCAGAGGGCAGACTGCACAGATTTACCTCCCTGGTCAACAGTTGTGCTGACAGGTGGCAAGCTGACCTACAGAATTGGAGTGCAGCTTGTGGTCTTCTTGACAAGGGTAATCAGAAACGGAATCAGCGCAGGCAACATTTAGGGTTTACTGATTCCATAAGTAACAGTGATAGAACTCTGAGATGGAAGATCCAGAGCTTGGATGGGGGCATCCCTGGGGTTTGCAGAATAGAGGACCCATGGGTTCTGCTGCACCGTCTGGGGTTCCCCCTTTCTCCCTCACCCCAAACAAGCAAGGGTGAATCCTGTATTGAACTGAATAGGAATTGCTCTAACTCTCTTCAGAAAAACGGATTGATAGACTTGTGTGTGAGACCGTAGGCCAGCCGCCGGCCCTGTGGAGCCCTCTCGTCAGAGCTCTGGCTTCGAGGGGAGCTAATCTCCAGGTTCACTAGGTGAATTGCTTTATTATTATCATATTGATAATGTGAGATTCTTTAGCCACTCTGGGGAGCCGACCTCTCCAGAAGCCTTCCTCAGTGGTGCCCACAGTCGCAGCCCAGGGGCTGTGTTCGCAAACCGACTTGTGCATGTGGCTGACGAGTCCTGGTCCGTCACCACCACCCGTTAGTTTTTCCGTTCTGACAGGAAAACTTTCCATTCTACGGTAGTTAAAAGCAGCATCTACTCTGGCTTTTTTCCCCTCCCCGCCTCCCCCCACCCCTTGGGAAACATCCGTCAAACCAGGACTATTCTTGAAAAGAACATGAGTGGGAAAACCGCTGGTGATGCTTTATAAGTTTTTCTCATCTTGCCTGTTGACTTTGATAGATTTGAGAATGGGCAGAAGAAGGAGGAAAACTCAGTTCTCACGATTCTAGGTGAACTATCAGGACAGACTCCTGGTAGGATTATGGTCCAGTTTTTACCAAAGAACCAATTCCTTGAATGTTGGGATCTAACTTTTTATATTGTCATTATTATTGTCATTGTTACTGTTTTAAAACAATTCTTTGTCTTTTCTGTTTGATTTCCCTCAAACTGCTTTCAGGAGCTAGCAGGAAATAACTCAAACCTTAGGACTTCAGAAGATTTTGCTTCCCCTAATTCACATGGATGTATTAAATTTATAATTTTAGCATCCCCTATAGATCTGTCATTCATTACAAATATTCTTGGAGTAGAATCCTAAGTAAGAGTTAGTGGGTTTCTAGTTTTAGGAGAAGAGCTCAAAAATGTAACCTTGAGCAAATTAAAAACTAAAATATGAAGTAGCAGGGTGCCTTCCCTTCTCATGCACACCTATATTAAGAGCTAACTTTCCTTTCACAGACAGCTGCCTCAAAGGGAAATTCTCTTCAAACTAATTGGTCCAGAGGCCACTCCTAGTTTGAGCTTAGGGGTGGAGACACTGAAATCGTGCAACTGATTATGTGTTGCCATTGGCAACAGATTTTCCTCAATTGAAAATGTGGCCATTTCTTTTTGAAGTGTTGGATTTGCTGTTTTAAGCATTTGTACATATTAGAAGTCTGAGGAGCATCGAGTTCTGAGGACCTTTTTCACCTCTGGCATTAGCATCTTCACCCTCCCTTTCCCTGCGTGGACCGGCTCCCATTAAGGATAACAAGGAAAGTATGTGTCACGTGCAGGAGCAGTGACCCAGGAGCAGGTGTTCTGCTGCTTCTCACCCTCACCCTGGCTTGCAGGTTGCCTTCTGTCCTTGCCCAAAGGTTTTTTGTGTCTAGTGTCAACTTAGGTCTTTCCTTCATTGGTCCTTCACCCTGGGTTTTAAAAAGAAGGCTTCTCTGTTCGAGTATCCTAAGACCTGTTTTTAGTAAGTCCTTTTCCACATGGTAATGTGGAGATGGTAATATGGTAATATGTTGGAAATCTGCTTAAAAAACGAAAAGTTGGGCTTCCCTGGTGGTGCAGTGGTTGGGAGTCCGCCTGCCGATGCTGGGGCCGCCGGTTCGTGCCCCGGACCGGGAGGATCCCGCGTGCCGCGGAGCGGCTGGGCCCGTGAGCCATGGCCGCTGAGCCTGCGCGTCTGGAGCCTGTGCTCGGCAACGGGAGAGGCCACAACAGTGAGAAGCCTGCGTACCGCAAAAAAAAAAAACAAAAAAAAAAAACGAAAAGTTGTCTGATTTTTGCAAAAGAGAGAGGTTAGATTTTTATTATTCATACTTCCTTTTACAGTTCTGCAATTCCATCACAGTATTTTTTTAAATAACTCAGGTGTTATGAGGATAAATTAGAAAAAAAATAACTTAAGTTATGTGGACTGTAAATGTTTTTATTTGTAAGATTCTATAAATAAAGCTATATTCTGTAACTTGAATCACAAGTGTCATCTTTGGCAATAACGTGGGTGTAATGAAGACTGTTGAACACAAGATGGGGGTGGTGTCTTACTAACTTATAAAGCTTCATTTTACTGGTCCAGCTTACATTTGGAGAGGGGTTTTAGAAGGAACCTCAGATAGCATAACATACTCACTTTAAATGATTAACTTATCTTTTAATGGGGCCCATGACTTCATCAGTGATGGAAGAACTGTGGTGTTTCCTAAGAAGAGCTTTCTGTCACACTGTTTTCACTTGTATAAATCCATGATTTGAAACTTGAAGAATACACTCGGTTCATTTAAACCACATCTCCTGTATGTCTTACAGGGAAACGTTCTGTCCTGAGACTTAAAATAAAATTCTAAACCTGTTCTTATTCCAATTCATTCAAAGGGCCAGGGATCTGTTTATCTTCGACCACAAAAACGAGCAGTGGAGTAAAAGAATTGATGCCATTTTATTAATACATACATTAGAGATTCCCAAATGCCTGTTGCTCAGTCCTCCCATTTTTTTAAAACTCAAGAATAATATATTAAGTGGCTCCTGTTGGTATTTTAAATTTCATTAAGTAGCTACTATATTGGACTAATGTCTGCTACAGCTGTTCAAAATGATAGTCACTCTGTGGTTCGGCTTGTGCCACCTCTGGAGAGGCTGGGATTAGTGCCTCCCTGTTCACACCTCAGTTACTGGACTTGCACTGTAATCGCTCTTGTTCTTTATAAACTGAGTTCCTTCTGGGTAGAGGCTATATACCTGGTTTATTTCTGTGATACCAGCACCTGCCACACAGAAAGAATGAATGAAAAGACGAAATGAAATGCCTGCAAGTTCTGTGTTGATGGAAGGGCTCCTTTTCCACTGGCAGCAGTTCCTGTTGTGTTTTCCTGTCTTTGGTGCTGGTTTTGCTAATGCCTTGTTTCCTGGTCCTTCTTTATTTAGAAACAGAAATTTGAGAGGTGAATTTGTGGCCAGTATAGAATAGAGCTAAGCAGAGTAAACAGGTCACTAAGAAGATTAAAACTTTGATCTCAGCCATCTCTTTGTGATACTGCTAACCAGCTAAGCCATTCAGGACATTTTTGGTAGAAGGTGAATGCCCTTCTCCTATCAAGTTGCTTCTGCACACTCTTCTTTACCATTCAGTGATGCTGAGATCTGATTTGAGCAAAATCCATTTCGAGAAATAATGAAGACACCAAACGTGGACACAGGGTTTTTGATTTGTGGGAAAACAAAATGCTCATCTATTTTAAAGATATTTGTACTCTTAATGATCTAGTGAGATACATGTGGACTTCTCAAGGATGATAGGTTTGAATCCCAGCAGAAGTGAATCCTTTTCATCCTTCTGAAATAAACTGAATTATAGTCCATTTAAATATTTTTTTTAAAATAGTGGTTGGAAAAGATCCATAGGTCCTTATCATCTCACAGCTAAGTGTGTTTAGATCTGTCAGCCAAAAAAATATTTTTCTTTTCAACATCACAATTCTTGCCAGATGTTTCTTCAAGGTTTATTTTAAATGAAGGAAGGGAGTTAGACTACCCTTTCTGTATAACAGCAATCTTTGACCCTAGCAGTGGATGGGATCCCGAAACAGTGGCATCAGTTATAATTGAGGAATAACCTAAAAGTGTTCTAATTCTGGAAATCAGAAGCCAAGAAGTAGTTCTTTCTTCCATGAGGCTCTGGATTTCTTTTTTTTTTTTCTCCATCTGTGGTTTGCTTCTCTATTGAGGTTGCCTAAGAATGAACTTAGGCAATAATCCACAGGTTGTCATAAATACACATATGTAATAGAAAACCATCAGGAAATTCCTAGCAGAGGCCCCTGGAAAGAAATTTTTTGATGAGGTAATTCTAAATGTGAAATGTGCTCTTAAAATACACGTCGTCCTACATTTGGCTTTTTGTGTGAACTCATTTCGTAAGAGAGATGGGGTATTGCTGTCTTTGTGTGAAGGGTGGCAAACAGATCATCAGAGGGCCTTTTGCCCTGGAGTACAAGGCTGTTCCGCCCCAGGCTGGGGGAGTGGGGAGCAGATTGAGGGGACGGGGGAGGTGTGTAAAAAGGGTAGGGGGAAGCTTTGCAGACATCATTGAGACCACAGTCTAGGCCCACCCAGTTAAAAGCAAAAAACGAGGGCTTCCCTGGTGGCGCAGCCTGGTGGCGCAGTGGTTGAGAGTCCACCTGCCGATGCAGGGGACGCGGGTTCGTGCCCCGGTCTGGGAAGATCCCACATGCCGCGGAGCGGCTAGGCCCGTGAGCCATAGCCGCTGAGCCTGCGCATCCGGAGCCTGTGCTCCGCAACGGGAGAGGCCACAACAGTGAGAGGCCCCGCGTACTGCAAAAAAAAAAAAAAAAAGTAAAAGTGAGAAACGAGTAAATAAAGAGCAACCCTGGGGTTGGGAGATGGGGAAGAGGAAGGCACCAGGGCACCCATGCCGACAACCGACGTTCAGGGTTGCCAGATTCTGGCCAGAGCCCCTTGTCCAGTCACCCCTAGGTACATCCCTGCGTGAGCTAGGCCGGGCCTCCATGCAGCTACAGGTGTAGCATAGGCCTCATCTGCTTCAATTATTAAGAAAAGGGTACATTGGCCTAAAGTAAAGAACGTCCATGTTAAAAGTAAAGATTAGATGTCTCCCTTCCCGGGATGCCAATGCTGATACTCTTTCAATGATAAGACTCCTTTCCCTGATGCCAAGGTCACACTGACTCGCTGTGTAGTGCTGATCTTTTTTTTAACCTTGAAGGAATGTATCCCTGACTTGTTTAATGTTCTTTGTTCTGACAACATATAAAACTGCTGAAAACCATGCTTCTCTGGAGCAGTTCCTCAGAGTTATCTGAGATGCTTTCTTGAAGCTGTAGTCCTCGGTTTGGCTCAAAAGAACTCTTCTATTCCTATTATAGATTGTTAATTGATTATTTTCGTTGACACCAGCATAGGCCGCCACCACGACGAGGTCATCGGAGGTCAGTGCCAGGCTCCATGGGTGCTACGATGGCTCTGCAGACTTGATATGAGGACAGGAGGGGCCCAGAGCCATGCAACGCCTGGGTGCCACGCTGCCCTGGTCAGCCACAAGGATGCTGCTGCTGGAATCCACAGCTACTCCTGTGGGGGCGTTGAACTGCCCGTTGCCCTCCTGTGGGAGCCAGACCTGAAGAGGAACTCTGCCAGCCCCGTCCACCTTCATGGAATGGTTATGGAAATCTATTGCTACAATCTCATTCTTGTTCACAAGATGGGGCCCTGCAAAGTGTTGGTCAGTGGCCTCATGGCCCCCCAAATGGCCAACCAGCTTGCCACTGGGCCAGAAGTTAAAGATGCAGCAACTTCTCAAACACAATGATATGTCCATTCACTTCTATGGCTACTCCCTTGGGGCCTGTGAGGCAACCAGCTCCAATCTTGGTCTTGAACTTGCCCTCAGAAGAAAAGATGCTGACCCAATGGTTGTCATAGTCTGCCTTGAAAATGTCTCCATTGGTGTCCACTGCCACACCTGTGGGCACTGCAGCTGCCCAGGGGAGGCCCTCGAACCCCATAGTGGAACTTGAACTGGTCCTCATTGGAGAAATCCTGGTACCATGGTTATCGCTGCCTGCACCTAGCTGTGGACACACCCTGTAAGTGGATGGATTCATGCTTCTCCCTTCCAGGCTGTCCTTCCTTCTGCTGCCCTTGCTGTGTGTGCAGCTGGGCCTCTGCAGGCGGTGGGGATTGGGTGCTGGGCTTCACATTGTCCAGGGAAGGTGGCAGGTCCCAAGATGCCAGGCAGACACGCTGCTAGGCTAACATTTTTATATGCACCAAAATCTAAGAATGACACCCAGACCGGTTAAAAGGAAATTCCTTCCAAAACATGACGTTAACCTCGTGGGTTTTAAGGAAAAGAAAACAACTAATTCAATAAAGGACACATTTTTTTCTTCCTTAAAATAGAAGATTAGGTTTTTAATTATAGATGCTCATAAGGAAGGAAAAAAGTCTCTTTGATCTACTGTATCCTCCCAGAATAGGAAATTCTTTCAAGTGACGTGTTCCCTTTAAGTTCTCGAGATTAATGAAGCAAGCTCTTTTGAAGCTGGTGTCTGGTTGTATCCTACAGGCATGCCCTCCCCTTTTTTTTAATTGGAGTATAGTCGATTTACAATGTTGGGTTAGTTTCTGCTGTACAGCAAAGTGAATCAGCTGTACATATATCCATTCTTTTTTAGATTCCCATATAGGTCATTACACAGGCATGGCCCTTGAGATGAAATATCTTTGCTGCCAAATTCACATGGTTTAAATATTTTGTGGTAATTCTCCAAATACTATAGATTCCCCCCTATCCCATTTCTGCTGGAAACTGCATGAGCAGGAGAAAGAGATTAAATTTAGATTTTTCTTTTCTGGGAAAACTAACTTTTAAAAAAATTAGATTAAATTGATTTTTCAGGATAGATGGTTCAGTTGTGTATGCTAACTAGAAGGGTAGGTAAAAGCTAAACATTAGAGATCTCAACATTATTTTCATTCGGTTTTAAGATGTGTTAAATTTATTCCTGCAAAGCTATTTCCCCAATTATGCTCTACTTAGCTTAATAGAAAACTCTTGCATTCCTTTGTTCATACATTAAATTTTTGCTTGAAAACTGCCTTGATCTAGCTGATGATAAAATTTTTTTCATTGAAAATTTTAATGCAGGCTTATAAGCTAGTTTAAATAAGAAAGCCCTTAGAAAAGTGTTTAACTTTGATGTTTTTGAAGCAAATGAAGATAAGCAAGAATGGACTCTGTCTTGGTCTTCAGCCAAAAGGGCACAGGATTTTGAGTCCAAAAGAATGGATTTGTGTCAATTCCATCGCTGACTGGCTGTGTGAACTCTGATATGTTTAACCTCTTCCCACCTCAATGTCTATCTACGAGGTAGAAATGATCATTTCTCTACTATCTACCTGCATAAACGTAATGAGAAGTAAATGTATAAGAAAGTGCTTTATAAATTAAAACTCTATACCAGTGGTCATTAACATTTTATTGTCTGGATTCCTTTGAGAAACTGAAAAATATATGCTTTCCTACACACTTCTCACACATACCCCAAAGCACTTAAAAATATACTCAAAACCTTTATTTCATTTATAGTTGGGACCTGGATGGGGAGGGAATGATTTGAAACCCTGTGGTACAGCAAATGCAAGAGCTGTGGGACAGAAATGAGCTTGGTCTGTTTGAGGTTATTTGTATAAATTGCAGTATATACAGCATAAACAAGGCCACTATGTCTGAATTGTAGTGGATGTAAGGGAAGAGGTTTGAACTGAGTTCAAAGAAGTAGACAGAAGTCTACTAAGAAGTAGACCACTTTCAGGAAAAAAGGAGACACTTGCGGGTTTTAAGCAGAGGAATGATAAAAATCAGACTTAAGTTGAGAAAGATCTGTTGTATGGAAGAATGGACTGTAGGGGGAGTAGGTTTACAGGATATGGTGTGTGAGGGATTGAGCCTTCCTCTCTGCCTGGCCCCCAACTCTAAATTTGTGGCCCAAGCAACTTGATGAATGCCTGTGACGTTTACCTATGGCATCTTACCTGTGGAATGCTGGAGCCCAGGTATGAGAGAGGTATTAAATTCTATTCTCTTAGACTGTACTGTATTATGTAGCCAGTAATGACTGCCACCATTTTCTCTCCTACTTCGTAAGGATTTAAACAAAAGTAATAGGGGGTGATGGCAGCTTTGGGGCTCCCCAATCCTTGTCACAGTTACAGTATTGTGTTCTCCCAGGAAGACCAAGGGATAACACACTGTTAAGAGGTTTGCATATTACCCCCCAAATGGCCTGAATATCAACCTGTAAATATATATTTACCAGTCAGCAAAACTTTCATTCGCATTTTTTACTTACAAGAGTCTAAAGGGGGGAATTCCCTGGCCGCCCAGTGGTTAGGACTCCACGCTTTCACTGCTGAGGGCCCGGGTTCAATCTCTGGTCAGGGAACTGAGATCCCATAAGCCACACGGCAAAGCCAAAACAAAACAAAAAAAGTCTAAAGAGATTAGAAATTTGATATCAGGCTATGATTGGTAGAATGTTGCTTTAGGCCATGTTTTTCCAATTGCAAAAAAAAATATTTTTTTAATATGGAGCCGCTAATTTTTTTTAGACCTCAACTGTGGTGGGACGAGTCCATTCTGAGGTAATTTAATCAAAATTAAATGCACTCATAGGAAGATATGAGTAAAATATAGTATACAATGTCCATACAATATGTATTACTAATAAAAACATTTATGTAGTGCTTTTTCATATAAAATTAGAGATTATACACTATAAAATACCTTTTGCTATTTTATTGCAGTTTTAAAAATATTCTGCAGTTCTCTGCATTTAACACAGAAGTTTAATATTTAATGGCTTCATACACATAGAAACTGAAGCCAGGTTACTTTTGTACAACAGTGGAAACTAGGATTCCCTGTGCTTTTGTTAAATTAAAAGCATTCGTAATTATTTCTCAGAAGAGTTAGTCATTAATTAAGGTTTATGAAGTGCTTAGGGAGTGTCATAAGGAAATATACCAAGTCTCACAAGCCCTGTAACATGGAAACCTAGATTTGAAGAAATTAGTAGAATTGCCAATTTAGCATGAAGCTTGATGGTTTAAGTAGTCAATTCTGACCAATGCAGAAAGTAAAAGGAAAGAGAATCAAGTTCATCAATTAAATGAAAATGCAGCTGACCCAGGCCAGGTGGATACGTGTACAAGCTGAGTGAAATAGAACACTCCAGTTGTTGCCAGGAGCTATTGACGTGATGACTAAAAACATTACCACCACCACCAGTGCATTTAAGCCTTATTCATTAAAAAAAATTGTCTGGGAAGGGAGCTTAATGAGAGTTTTCTTCTTTTTATATTTTCATTGAGTGGTTCTAGATGTTTTGTTTTGATCAGAGAAGTCTCTCAGAAAATTCCCCAAATGAATATTTAATGCTACTGGAAATAGGCGTGGACAACAGGCCTTTGAAAGAAAAGAGCATTTAAATATTTTTTTCTCCTAGTTATAAAGTAATACTTTCTCACCATAGAAAGTCTGTAAAATACAGAAAATTAATTGTTTTTTATAAGTGACTTTTAATCATACCACCAAGAGATGGCTACTGTTAACAGTTTTTTCCTCACCAGCTAATGCTCCATGGTGGTATGAACTGTGTTGATTTTAGTTCATCACTGTAACCCTACTACCTAGCACAGTGCCTGGAACAGTTGGCACCTAATTAATATTTATTCAATGAGTGAACATATTAATATTTCCTTCTAGTATTTTTATGCATACGTTAGCTTGTCTGTTAATAATATGGGGTCCATACTGTACTTTTTCACTTTTCGTTATCTCCTGAGGCTTTTCTCATGGTAGCCAATATCTTTTCATCTAAAGTATGATTTTGCATAATGCATATTGTTGCATCCAATTTCATACCTCATTTAACCATTTTCCTATGCAAATGAAATCATATAGTAAGTACTATTTTTTGTCTTGTTTCTTTTGTTCACCATAATGTTTTTGAGATTCATCCATACTGTTGCATGCATCAGTAATTATTTCCTTTTTATTAGCTGAGTAGTATTCTACTTTTTGGGTAATTATTGCTGTTGGGTAAAATACCCAAGAGTAGAATTACTGAATCATAGAGTAGGTGTATATTTAACTTTACAAGAAACTTTCATAGTAGTTGTAGCATTTTACTCTCCCACCAGCGATGTAGGAGAGTTGCTCCCATCCTTGCCAACACTTCCATGTTGAGAGTCATTTTCTAAAATTAATTAATTGATTAATTATTTTTGGCTGCGTTGGGTCTTCGTTGCTGCGCACGGGCTTTCTCTAGTTGCGGCGAGCGGGGGCTACTCTTCATTGCGGTGCGCAGTTTTCTCATTGCGGTGCCTTCTCTTGTTGCGGAGCACAGGCTCTAGGTGGGTGGGCTTCAGTAGTTGTGGCACGTGGGCTCAGTAGGTGTGGCTCGCAGGCTCTAGAGCACAGGCTCGGTAGTTGTGGCGCACGGGCTTAGTTGTTCCGCGGCATGTGGGATCTTCCCGGACCACAGCTCGGAACCGTGTCCCCTGCATTCTTAACCACTGCGCCATCAGGGAAGCCTGAGAGTCTTTAATTTTAGCTCTTCTACTAGGCTAGTAAAGTGGTATCTCAGTATGGTTTATTTTGCATTTCCCTGGTGACTAACAACGTTGAGAATATTTTCATTGGCTATACATATATCTTCTTTGATTGATACTGCCAAATCCCTTTCCAGAGAGATTGTGCTAATTTATAATTCTACCAAGAGTGTCACCTTTTTAAAATGTTTTCCATTTTGCTTTGTGAAAAATACCATCTTGTTTTAATTCTCATATTTTATTACTTATGAAGTTTGGTGTTAAGGAGTGGCTCCAATTTGAGACCCAGGGACTTCCCTGGCGGTGCAGTGGTTAAGACTGTGCTTCGGGCTTCCCTGGTGGCGCAGTGGTTGAGAGTCCACCTGCTGATGCAGGGGACACGGGTTCGTGCCCTGGTCCAGGAAGATCCCACATGCCGCGGAGCGGCTGGGCCCGTGAGCCATGGCCGCTGAGCCTGCGTGTCCGGAGCCTGTGCTCTGCAACGTGAGAGGCCACAGCAGTGAGAGGCCTGCGTACCGCAAAAAAAAAAACAAAAAAAAAACTCTGTGCTTCCACTGCAGGGGGCATAGGTTCAATCCCTGGTTGGGGAACTAAGATCCTGCATGCTGCCCAGTGTGGCCAAAAAAACAAAGATATATCTGAGATCCAGATAGTTGGTTACTTCTTCCACAACTATTATTGGATAATCCATCTCTTCACATTGGTTTGCAATGTTTTCCTAAACTCTTTGTTTTTAGCCATCCTGTTTGTTCTTCCAGATGACATTTAGCCTCTACTACGCTGCAGGGACCAATTTCTTTTTGACCATTAGAAATTTGCTCTGTTTGATAGACGTGTGGAGCTCTGATTACTTCCTAAGTGAAGAACTTCCTCAGGATATCTGAACAATTCTCTTGGGTGGAAGCCTGAAGTCAAGACCCAAGAAAACAGAACCAAAATCTATTCAGCTCCCTCAGGTGCTCCTGCCTTGCTGGGATTGCTATGAATGGCCTTAGGCCAAAACTGCAAGGCATAATTCAGGATCTGACTCCAGTGTGTATCCCCAGATCTCCTCCCAATACATAAATCTATAGTAAAGGAGATTTGGTTTAACTCCTATAATCTTTTACCTGGAAGCTGTACAAAAGAACTTTCTGCTATGATGGAAGTGTCCTATTCTACCACATCCAATTAGTTAGCCACTAGCCACAGGTAGCTATCAAGCACTTACGTGGCTAGTGCACTTAAAGAAATGAATATTTAAATTTTATTAAATTTAAATGTACAGAGCCACCTATGACTACTCATTGGCCACCACAGTAACTGTTAAGACCGGTTTGCCTGTAATTTGCATATACTTCCTTGGATCTCAGTTTCAATATTCCACTATCACGGCTAAAATCAAAATACTTTTGACTTTACCAGGCACTATACTCGATGAGGGAAGACAGTTTCTATTCTAGGCTTACAATTTAAGGAGAGAAAAGGTCAGTTTTTAAGCTGGAGAGGAGTCAGATTGCTGACTCTACGGAGACTTGCCCATCGTGTTCCACAGTAAGGATGACCGGGGGAGGCAGGTAGTGTGTCACTGCGTCAGAGGGGAAGAAGGGATCGCTCCTAGCTGTGTAGGTGACACGCAGAACTTATGAAAAGGTCAGTTCCTTGCACAGAGGAGGTCTGGCCCAGGGGCTCCATGGAGCCGGCTGCCGTCCCCTTTCTGACAAGTGCAAAGGCAGAGAGGAGGCCACGGCACCTAGCGGAGGGTCTTATCCACCCACTCGGAAACCGCCCCTCCCCGCGCACTACTGGATTAGAACTAGGATGGACGCGATCGTCCTTCTTACTATACTAACCGCCCTCGACAAATGTAACAACTTAAACCAGGGGTTGAAATGGGTTTGCTGACTGGGGGGAGGGTAAACTGTGGGAAGGAGCCTGATCAACTTGATAACGTCTCCTAGACAGAGTGGGGGGGAGACCCCGAGGAAAGGGAGGGAGGTCACCCGTGGGGAAGGTCTGAGAAGACAAGGGCTCCCTGCAAGGTGGCCCCAAGCGGACAGGAGGTGCACTGCTCCGCCGAGAGGCTGCTGGGTCGCTCGGGCCGGGTCACAAGATGGCCGCTGCTCCACTGGGGCTTTTGGTGCAGGACCGAGGGCCCGCTGTTAGGTGCTCCAGGCCCGGGCGGCGCAGGCAGCCGAGAAGGAGTCAGCTGCAGGAGGGGCAGGCAGAGAAGGGAACACTACTCTCGGAAGCTAAAGCGGAAGGAAGCGCGCGTGCGCGGAGGGCGGCCGCGCGGGCCGAGAGCCTCCACGCGAAGGGTAAAGCCGGCGTCGCTGACAGCCCGGGAGTGGGAGGTCAGGCGGCCGAGCCGACTGAGGCAGCGGGGCCGCGCACTGGGCCTCGGCGCGGCGCCGGCGCCGGCGGCGCGCGGGCCGCCGGGAAGTTAGGAGGGCGTCGAGCGGGAACGCGCACGCGCGCGCACGCGGGGGCGGGCCGCGCGCAGCCGCGGCCGCTGGGGTTGCCTCCCTCAACTGCGGTCGCGGGCGCTCGCGACTCCGCGCCTCAGGAGGGAGCGGCCGGAGGGCCCGCATCCTGTCCGTGGGGTTCGAGGCTGGGCTGCCGCGGCCGCCTCCTTCTGGTGCCTGGGCCGCCCTGAGGAGCCGGGCCGGGGCACGGCTGACTGACCGGCCCCGGGGAGCCGAGACCGCTGGAGGCGAAGGCGGAGGCGCACGTCTGGCGGTCTCCTGGACCGGGAGGAGGCCGAGGGGACCATGTCCGGGAGGAACCTCCACCTCTCCACCACCGAACGCGTCATCAAAGGTGCCAAGCGGGCCGGGCCTTCCAGTCGACCAGCGGGAAACGGCCCTCGGCCGGGCGAAGGCTCGGGGCCGGAGGGAGGGAGCCGAGGATAGGAGGCAGGAGGGCGGCGGGATCCCTGGCGGCGCCCATCCCAGAGGAGGACCTGGAGGGGGTGTGGGAGACGGGAGGCCGGGATCTCCACCGGGGCTCCCCCGCGGGGGCGCCGGGCGTTTTCTGTTGCACCTGGACCAGTAGCTAGCTGGAGATTGCTTATTTATCTCCCGTAGTGTCGGATTTCCAGGCAGGGTGGCGATTTCTTCTCCCACCACCCCCAAAGAGTCTGGATCCACATATTTTTAAAAAGAAACGATTCCTCTTTTCTAGGCTCTTACCTGGGGGAAACCATCTAGGGTGATGTGGGTAGGGAGTTGAGTAGACCCTTCCAAGTCGGATCTTTCTGCCGCTCCTCTTCTGTAGGATCAGATCTTTCTTGCCTCTTCCCCACCCTTTTTTTAAGGATGGATACCACGTACCTTTTAGCCCACTTTCTTCAGATCATCACAAGTCACTGCTGTTAGTAAAAGAAACAATATAGTGAAATAAATGCAAATAAATTCATATTGTGATATTTGAAAGGGATCTACAGATCTCTTGACATGATTTTTGGTGTTTTATTTTCCTTTTGGCCATAGAGACTTGGAGAATGATGTTCCCTGTTTCAGATGTCCAAAATAAACTAAAGTGTTCCTTACTAATACATACAGGCTTTTACATTGTAGTTGTTTCTGCCCTTAAACTAAGAATAGTGGTTTAAATATAACCACTAATTTATGTGCCTCTTTTGTTCAGACATAAGACAAGTACAACTCTTCTGAGTTTTAATACTCGGTTTGAAAGCACTATTTTGTAAGAAGGGAATATACCGAGACCAGGTGTGTTAGTGACCTCTGAATAAAGGGGTTAATTGTAAGTGGGGAAAACTATTAAAATACTTTTATTTTTTCATTCTGGTAATTAGAAGGAGAAAGGAAACCAGGATTGGTGACAAGAAAACTTTTTTTTTAAGTGGAGAAAAATTATTGAATGTTCAATGAAGGGAGAGAATTTTAGTTTATAACTTAGATGTTTTTTTTCCCCTAAAAAATTAAGCATCATAAATGTTGATTGCCTGCAGTATGTAATTTTAGTGTGTAATGTAGTTTTCCCCCCAAAAAAGTCATCATCATAAGTGTTGATCATAAATGTTAATTATCTACACTGTATAATATTTACTAAAGGTAATGAGGTTTTTGAGATTTATCTACTCAGCATTTGTGTGGTATCATTAGGGATTTAAGAGAATTGTTCATAGAACTGACAGCCCTTTAACTGCTAAATTCTTTTGACCATTTTAATGTCAGTCTTTATAGTATATAACCCATGAAGAGTATATAACCCTCTCTTAAGATTCAGAATCTACTAAACATAATCTTTTTTGATAAATCAAGGTCATCATTATGTACATTAATTTCTGTCCTATGCAGTTAATATGGCCGGTGCATTCTGCTGTATAAGGGTGTTGGCAGTTTCCTCCTGTGCTGAAATGACTCCTCACTGCTATACCAGTTTAGTGCTTTTGTCTGTTCTTAGTTTATCTGCTGCAGTACTGCTCTCTATCTGTCAAAATATGCCCTTCTAATCTGCCACTTCTAAGCTGAAGTAGGCAGGGAAACCAGATAAACCAGAATAGTGTGTCAAGTCAGAATAAATAGGATCTGAGTGAAGCTTAGTGGTGGTAGTCCTCAGACCTTCGTGAATCTCAAATTCTGATCGCCATTGTAGTATGTAATTTCTACCATAACGTGCCGTAAGATATCAAGGAAATTTTTAAATGACCCTTTCAGACCCTTAAATATAGAAGGAAAGTAAAACAATATGTAGCTAAAATGCAGGTGCTGGCTTATTGCTAGGCATGCCCACAGTTAAGTGAATACCCTCATAGTCTATATGATTTAAATTTGTTTTTTGGTGAAATTTTATAAATTACTGCATGTTATTATAAGATTACCCTTAAAAAAATGAAACATAAATGATTTCAAGCCCTTAGAATGGGTGGATTTGTCTCATATATAAAAACTTTAGTATAAGAACTTGAACACAGCAATTTTGGCTTCCTGGTGACTTACGTTGCTTTTTTTTCCTGGGTTTTCCTGAGTTTGAAATATTGAGGTTTATTCTAAGAAAGTAAGGTGTCACTGTATATATAGCTAAGGTCCGGTTGTACTGTACTGGGTTCTAAATCCTGATCTAATCTTATCTTTTCTGGCCAGAGTTGTTTGCATTTATTCACAGCTGGAAATCTTTTTCAGAGGTGAGACCACACCCCAGTTATTCTGGGTTTTGTCATTTCCTGTTAACTTTAAATTCTGCTTAATTGTTTTGCTTGAGCAAATCTTGGAGAAGAGTGGGTGGGTGGGAGTGATTTGTATTTTGTGTCTTTTAAATAGCAGCCTTCCTAAAATGAAGGACTAGATTGGAGGTTTTACTCCTACTTCTCGGGCTTACTTGTGACCTTGCCTTTTTTTTTTAACCTTGCCTTTTTACTTAAACTCTCTCTTTTTTTGCTTCAATAATCTCATCTGCAAAATAGGGTTAATAATACCTTCTTTGTCAAGCATCTCAGCCACGCAAATGACATAATGGATGTGAAAAGCTTAAGACAAGGTAGTATTATGAAACATGATAGTAGTGTGAGAATAAATCAGCTGCTTCATAAGTGGATAATAGAGAAATCATTAACATTCAAAAAATATCAGAATCGGAAAGCATATGAAATTATAAGTTAGGAAACTGTTCCCAGTCAGGAAAATACCTCTTCTACAATATAAAGGATATCTGGGTGGAATCCCATGGATAACAGCATACAAACCAATAATACAGTCTGTCTAGTACTTCTCTGGCAGCTGGTTTCTTCTCTAGCAGTTGAAGGTATTTATTTTGTGTTTAAAAATATAAACATTCTTATGATTTCACTCATTTATTAAATGTTTATGGAGAGCCATCTGTAATGTATTCCCAATTGGTGCTCATTTGCTGCTTCTTTGTTTTAAAAATTAAAATTTGTATGAGCCTCCAGAACAGTCCATATACACTGGGGGCAACACTACTCGTATCTGGAGCAGAAAACGAGAAACCCAGATAACTGCATTTTGAAAATCTTTCAGCTTGATTTTTTTTTCTGGTTTCCAAGTTTCTTTTCCTGTTTGAAGGAATTTTTTTTCTTTGACAGTGATTTTTATAAAAAGTTTATTCCTGTAAGCTGAATCTTTTCAGAAACAGCAAGGAAATTTCACTAGGCATTACATAACAAATATAGAGAATCCATTGTCTGAGTTTGCTCTTTGGTGGCCGAAGGGGTTTTAACAGAAGTCAGACCTCTTCTTTTTTTTTTTTTTAATCATTGAATTGTGCACTTTATTTTTACTATTTAAAAATCTTTATTCAAATCAGATCTATGCTTATTATTTACATTATCTTTCATTTAGGTTTAAAATATAATATCCATCTGTAGTTTAAATCATACTTTTAGCCCTTTACAAAATACAAAGTTAAAGTTGTTATAGTTTAAAACTGAATAGAATTGGGGACATTAGATTTTTAAATGAAAATGAAAAATTATGATACATTAGAACATACATGTACACATACTACTAGACAAAGAGTGGTAGAACAAGATAAAATATAGTAATTTTCTATTTTTTCTTGTGGCTATTTTCTATATATTATAAAGCACATACTTTTAATAAGTATTAAAATAAAACTTTCAATTAATAAATCAAATGCCAAATGAAGGATTACAAGAAAAAAATTTTCCTGAACTTTTCACTTACTTAAACTACATGTTTTCCTAGGTTAGAAATTATCCATATTTAGAATATCTTAAAGTATAGATACATTTGATCCCCACATGTTAAACACTGTACAACTGGAAGTTCTCAAAAAAGAGGTAAAGAAAAAGAAAGAAATGGTACTCTCAATTTAGCTTCCCAAGAGTTAGACGGATGCCCACAGTCTATGCTTAGTTGTCTATATATGAAACAGCAATGTTCACACCCCTCTTACTCTTTGTTTATATCCTTGACTTTGTTATGATTTATATTACCTTTCCGTTTTCTTTCAAGAATGGAAACATCTGACTGCGATCTATCTTCTTTATTAAAATATAAATATTTTCTAGAATATGGACAGATAAGTTTTAATGACAAACAGCAAAATACAGCAACCAATATTCAATAGGTATTCTGCCACTTAGTGGAGTTTTTCAAGAAAGCAGTTCAGTACGCCTTCTCAACTTACAAATGTATGTGCACTTTATTTTTATTTATTTTAAAAATAAATTTATTTTATTTATTTATTTTTGGCTGTGTTGGGTCTTTGTTGCTGTGCGTGGGCTTTCTCTAGTTGTGGTGAGCGGGGGCTACTCTTTGTTGTGGTACGCGGGCATCTCATTGCGGTGGCTTCTCTTGTTGCGGAGCACGGACTCTAGGCACGCTGGCTCAGTAGTTGTGGCTCGCGGGCTTGGTAGTTGTGGCGCACGGGCTTAGTTGCTCTGCGCGCGGCATGCGGGAACTTCCCGGGCCAGGGCTCAAACCCATGTTCCCTGCATTGGCAGGAGGATTCTTAACCACTGAACCACTAGGGAAGCTCCAGACTTCTTTTCAGGAGGATACTGATAGAGTTCTCCCATTCTCTTGGAATTCAAATGTAGAATGTACTGCCATTTGTAGCACAGCATTGAAGGCTGCTGGTTCTTTGATATCCTGGCAGTGGGAATAGTGTGGCTATAGCTTTCTTAAAAAATTTTACTTAGAGTAGTATGGACAGAAATGGCTATTTCCACAAGTATATCCTGAACCCCATTTCAGTCTCTAGTACCTATACCTCATTTATTTCCCCTCTGTCCCCTCTCTCCGTTTTTCATATTATGAGAATGGATTTACCAAGGATTAAAAAAATTTTTTTTTCTTTTAAATGTAAGCTTAACCCTGCTAATTATAAAATTTGAAAGGCAAAAGGGAAGAAAACAAAGGCTTCATATTCCTTCCTTCCAGAAACTACTCTTAATACTTTTCATTACTATATTTTCATTAATACTTTTCAATACAGTTGACCCTTGAACAATACAGGTTTGAACTGTGGGCCCATTTATACGTGGATATTTTTTCAATAGTAAATACTACAGTACTACATGATCTGAGGATGGTTGAATCTAAGGATGTGGAACCACGCATAGGGAGGAACTTTAGGTATGGGGGAACCACCCGTGTATATACAGAGGGCTGATTGTAAGAAGTACTTGGATTTTCTATTGTGTGGAAGGTTAGCACCTCTAACCACCTCTTTATTCAAGGGTCAACTGTATTTCCATCTACTGGTATATTTTAAATTAAAAGGAAAATGGATGACATATATTAAACCTTTTATTATTCAAATATCTCATATTATTTTAACATAAATATTGTAATTTTACCTAAATTCTTTCATATTGGTTTCAATCAGCATGAAAATGATTTGAAAGTGCTTGTATTCATTTTTTTTTTTTTTTTTCTCGGTACGCGGGCCTCTCACTGTTGTGGCCTCTCCCGTTGCGGAGCACAGGCTCCGGACACGCAGGCTCAGCGGCCATGGCTCATGGGCCTAGCCGCTCCGCGGCATGTGGGATCTTCCCGGACCGGGGCACGAACCCGTGTCCCCTGCATCGGCAGGCGGACTCTTAACCACTGCGCCACCAGGGAAGCCCTGTATTCATATTTTGGTCCTTTATATTTTCAGTCATTTGATACAATGCCAACCCAGAAGAAACATTTTCAAGTATAAATTTTCGATGTGAGCAAGTCATATAGCACACATCTGTTGAATTTGTTAACATTATTTAAGTTGTACTTAGTTTACCATTGTAATTAACAACTGCCAAACTATAATATTTATTTTTTAATTTTTTTTGGTCTATACATTTCTCTCTTTTTTTTTTTTTTTACATCTTTATTGGAGTATAATTGCTTTACAATGGTGTGTTAGTTTCTGCTTTATAAGAAAGTGAATCAGCTATACATACACATATATCCCTGTATCTCTTCCCTCTTGCAGCTCCCTCCCTCCCACCCTCCCTATCCCACCCCTCTAGGTGGTCACAGAGCACCGAGCTGGTCTCCCTGTGCTATGCGGCTGCTTCCCACTAGCTATCGGATTTACATTTGGTAGTGTATATATGTCCATGCCACTCTCTTACTTTGTCCCACCTTACCCTTCCCTCTCCCCGTGTCCTCAAGTCCATTCTCTAGTAGGTCTGTGTCTTTATTCCTGTCCTGCCCCTAGGTTCTTCATGACCTTTTTTTTTTTTTTTTAGATTCCATATATATGTGTTAGCATACGGTATTTGTTTTTCTCTTTCTGACTTACTTCACTCTGTATGACAGACTCTAGGTCCATCCACCTCACTACAAACAACTCAATTTCGTTTCTTTTTATGGCTGAGTAATATTCCATTGTATGTATGTGCCACATCTTCTTTATCCATTCATCTGTTGATGGACACTTAGATTGGTTCCATGTCCTGGCTATTGTAAATAGAGCTGCAGCGAACATTGTGGTGCATGACTCTTTTTGAATTATGGTTTTCTCAGGGTATATGCCCAGTAGTGGGATTGCTGGGTCGTATGGTAGTTCTATTTGCAGTTTTTTAAGGAACCTCCATACTGTTCTCCATAGTGGCTGTATCAATTTACATTCCCACCAACAGTGCAAGAGGGTTCCCTTTTCTCCACACTCTCTCCAGCATTTATTGTTTCTAGATTTTTTGATGATGGCCATTCTGACTGGTGTGAGATGATATCTCATTGTACAAACTATAATATTTAAACACTGGAAATTGATGCTTTTTGAGATTCACACCTCTGAGTGAAAGTCTCAAACCTCAGAAAGGACATCTTAATTTAAACACTTAATTTTTTTTTTTCCAAGCAGGAATAAGGTGTTCTTTTTTACCCGTGTGATAATGGTTGTGATTGAAGCCTTATGTATATCAGACATTTGGTAATAAAGCTTTCTTCCGTAAAGTAACATTATCACATTTTACTGTAAAATTAAAAAAAAAAAGCTATCGGATTATTGGAGAGACAAGTGCTAAGGACTCATTACTTAAAGTGAATTAAAGAATTATTTAACACAGGGGACTATATTCAATATCCTGTGATAAACTATAATGGAAAAGAATATGAAAAAGAATATGTATATGTATAACTGAGTCACTTTGCTGTACAGCAGAAATTAAACACAACATTGTAAATCAACTATACTTCAATAAAATTTTTTTAAAAAGAATTAATTAAAACACTTTTCCTAAGCAGTATTTGATAATAGAGTATTTTTCCATTAAAGTGACATTTTGGGGAAAAGCTAATTTTTAGACATACGTCTATGAGAGAGAGAATTATTCAGCTAATTCTCATATTTGTGGTCATTTCAGAGCTTTGCTGCTACTAATGACAATAAAGAGGTGTCTTTTAATCTTTTCATCCTTTGGTGCAATCATTAATAGAATATAACACTCTGTTTTAAGTTTTCATGTTAAATTTTAGCTTCATTTGAAATTGCAAAACTGAGGTCTAAAAATTTCAACCTAACCTAAGTGATATCTGACTTAGTTATCTTTATAGTCTACCTAATTATTCAGATGTATGCAGAGAGAACTTTTAGTTTCCTATATTCAGTTTTATTTTGTTGGCAAACTAGATTTTTATCATGAAATCTTTTAGTTTCTTGAGTCTTTGTTTATTATTAGAAGAGGGTATAACTTGGTAATTAGGCTCTCTAGACTGGGTGACAGAAAAATATGCTATATTAGCTGGTCAAGGGAATGTGTATCTTTGGTGATCATTATTAGATTTATTGAATACTAAGAATTCATGATGTTTTTGTGCAGTGTCTAGACAATGTCAGCCCAAGAGAGTGAAATTCTGAATGAAATAAACACTAGGAGATAATTTAAGAATTCATTCAAGAATTGCCAATGGAATCCTTGCTAAAAATGTTTAACTTGTATCTAGTTATAGTAAATGATAAGACAAATCCAGTTTATGGGACTTTCTACAAGACAAATGGTCTGAACTCTTCAAAAGTGTCAAAGTGATAACAGTAAACATCAATTTTAATGGTAGAATTCTGTGGCTGTCCAATAGATCTTATAACAATGGCAACAGTGTTCTCCACACTGTCCAATAGAGTAGGCACTAGTCAAATGTGACTACTGATCAGTTGAAATGTGGCTAATGGTATTGCAGAGCTACATTTTTAATTTTACTTAAAAAAATGTCAAAGTGATGAAAAATTCAAAAGGCAAGAGGACTATTCTTGATGAGAGAAGATGAAAGAGAAATGACAGTCAAGTACAGTGCCAAGCCTGGATTGGGAAAATAAAAAAAGTCATAGAGGACATTTTGGGGACAACTGGGGAAATTTGAATATGGAGTATATATTAGATATAGTATATCAATGGGAAATGTCTTGGGTGTGTGATATGGTATTGTGGTTATAAAGGAGAATGTTCTTATTCTTAGGTAATACCTGATGAAGTATTTAGGTTGAAATGTCATGATGTCTGCAATTTGTTTTCAAATGGTTCAGGAAAAAAAAAATGTACTTGTTAAGAGAGAAAGCAAAAGTGGCAAAATGTTTACCATGGTGAATATGGGTAAAGAGCAAATGGATATTCATTTTACTATTCTTTCACTTTCTGATAGGATTTCAGTTTTTCAAAATATAAAGTTGAGAGAAAAAGGAGTACAGTTAAGAAATGCCTCACATAACCAGACTCAGGAAAGGCACTATCATATTTGAGGATTCAGTGGTGTCTTAGTGAAGGCAAGCTAAAGAGAAGAACATGAGTTTTAAAGTATATTATAGCTGATGTGGCGTGAAGGCAACTTGCTTAGTAGGAAAAGAGGTTGTTGCAGCTACATGATGGGTCTTGGAAGAACATGCAGAAGTAAGGATGGAGAAAGCAAGTATACTTGACTAAGGACTTGAGAGGGTGGTTAAACTAGAAGTGTCAGAGAATGGGAAGAGGTTAAATGAAGCAAAGGAGAAGGAAGAGGAATAGCTGAAATCTATCAGTGATCAGTTGACAGTGATCCCATTTAGGAGATAGCAAGATTATTTTGATGGCTATATGTTAAAAACAAACAAACAACTGAGGCTTAGTTGGCTTATAAATGTAATCCAAAATTATGGAAAATGCAAACATTACCCAAACAGATATGGTGACAGACTTGTTCTTGTTTTTTGGAGAGATTCAAGTGAGTAAGGCGGTAGAGGGATAAAATAAATATTAAAAAGCACTAATAAGGAGAGAAGATGGAAAGGATTTCCTAAGTATATTTCCCATCCCTGTTAATCATACCACTTACCCATTTAGTCACTGGCTCACATGACAAGCCTGGGAGTCAGGCCAGACTCTCCTATCCCTTTCACTTCATATCCCGTTCTACCAGAATCAGTTCTGTGGACTTCTGGTTTCTGCATAAACTTCTGCTTCATCTCCCTCTCTTACTTCTTGCTTGTATTATTGCAGTAGCCACTTGCTAGGGCTCTTTAATCTAATCTCCATGCTGCCATCATGATCTTTGGATAATGTAAAGGATCATTCTTGTGCTTGAAATCCTTCATGAACGTTTCCAGCCCGTAGGATAAACTCTAACTTTGTTGCTGTAGAAGTTCCTTCGTGCTAAACCTCTAACCTTGTGTTAATTCCTCCTCGTTTCACACCCCCATTCCCAAACCTACTTTCCTACTTCTTGTGGTTCCCCAGAATGCCATGTCATGTTGTATCTGTGAATGGGCTCTTTGCCTTACTTCTCTGAAGAATCTTGTCCCCCAACTTGACTAGCTCCTATCTATCTTTCAAGATTTAGCCAAGAGGACATCTGAGAAGCTTTTTCCCCTTTACTAGGAGGTTGTATGAGTAATGGTTTTAGAACATGGGCTTTGAAGTCAGGTGAAGCTGGATTCAAATTCTGCCTCTTTTTGGTATCTGTGTGACCTTGGACAAATCACTTAACTTTGTTTTACCTCCGTTTCCCTATTTGAGGGAGAGGGATAATAAAACTTAGCTTGCAGGATAGTTGTAAGGATGAAATAAACTCCACAAAGTACAGTGACAGGCACATAGTAAGTGCTCAGTACATGTTAGCTGCTATCATCATCAGAAGAAGAATTAGATATTGCCTCCCATGTGCTCCCGTGAGCAGTCTTATTGCTTTACAAATTTCTTTAAATATTTTTATTTTATTTTATTTATCTGGCCGCACTGTGGGGTGTGTGGGATCTTAGTTCCCCCACCAGGGATCAAACCCACGCTCCCTGCATTGGAAGCGTGGAGTCTTAACCACTGGACCTCCAAAGAAGTCCAAGAACTGTGTGTTCTTAATGTTGAATACAGTGCCTAGCACATAGGTGCTTAGTAATTGTTTAAGTGAAAGCATAAGAAGCTTATTTTATTGAAGACGGTGTAGGAAAGAGCACAGGCGCTGCTAATTACTAGTTGTGTGACTTTTGTCATTTGTTTTCCTTGCTTCAAGTTTAAAATGGGAGATTACAGTACCTACCTCAGAATTTAAAGATTGTATTTCATATTGTACAATATTATGTAGAGTGCTTAGCATAGTGCCCATAGTGGGTGCTTAATAAATGTTAGCTGTTCTTTATTAAATGAATTCTTCTTGAATCTTGGTGAGATCTGACAGCAGGTCTGTTTGACTTTAAGTGGCATATGTGCAATGATAGTTTAACAGTGTTATATTTTATATTTTCCAACCTTAATCTCCTTAGCTTTTGAAAGGACGTAAACATAAAATCCTTAATAAAAATGGTGAACATTTCCTTTTCTATAGTATAGATAGAATTTTGGAAATCATGTATTCAGAAACAGATATTTGATGAGTTCCCACTACAAGCAACACATTTGTGGTTATACTCAGAAGCTTAAATACTGTCTTGAAAAGTACTCAGTATAGCATATGATAACTTCCCAAAAATGCGACAGAAAATTAGAACTCTGGAGCTTCCTATGACTAATAACCACCGGGAAGAGCAGATGACTAAACCGTAGACTATATCTTGTAAGAAATGTTTGCTCCTTCACTCTATAAATTGATAATCCTTTCAGGTTTAAACTTTAATGTTTGATCAGTGGCCTAAAGAGGTAAGACTTAATTTGTGTTTTTTTGTGTGTATGCCTAGGTACATTTTATTCTTGTGACCTAAGGCTTTGTGGAAGTTTAAAAATAAAATAAGATAGTTTTAATGAATGGCCAGAGTAATAACGGTAATTGGTGGATTTATTCATGAAAGCAAATTAGTTATTTTTTACTATTGTGCATTGTTTTATTGAACACATATGATCACTATAAAGTTATTGTTTCTGTCAGACTAGTGAGTTCTGTGACTATCAAAGAACAGAGGGAATAATCTGAAAGAGCTATTTCAGATTATTGAAATAAAATTATTTGTTCTGATCAGTTATGAAAGGACCTGAAAGGTACATATGACTTTCACTAATAATATCTAATATAACCTCTTAAGCAGTGTTTAACTGGTTCATGATTGGAAACGCAGGTGAGTAGATTAGGAAATAAGTCTGCAAAAGTAGGGCAGGCTTGCTGGCTTAAAATAGGAATGAAAGCAGGGTTATTTGGAGTGAACAGAGACAGCTATTTAGGTAAATCCTAGTGTCCCGTGAGGATAAGACCACACAGTAATCTAAAAATAATAGCTTATAGGCCAATAACTTTTAAGGGTTATCTTTTATACTTACTGTAGGATTAAAGTGGTTGTCACCAATGTGGTCTTTCTCTTTAATGCAGTTCTGCATCAGATGTTAGGTGTATGAAAATATGTGTCATTTATGTATTGGATGTATATTGAAGCAGTATACTGAATTGAATTGAATTTGACCATGGAAAGGCTGCAGAATTTCTTCAGTGTACTTTAGGAACTTAGTTTTAAAAATTTATTAAATTTTTATTTTGATAATTATAGATTCACAGGATATTGCAGAGAAAGGTACAGGAAGGTCCTATACATCCTCCCCTAGGTCTGTTCCACAATGTCAGTATCCCACACTACCACAGTACTATACAAAAATCAAGAAATTGACATTGGCACTATCCAGATAGCTTATTCAAGTTTCACCAGTTATACATGGACTTGTGTGTGTGTGTGTGTGTGTGTGTGTAGCTCTGTGCAATTTCACATGTGTATAACTACCACCACAATCAAGATACTCAACTGTATCATCACCACAAGACTCTTGTGTTACTACCCCTTTGTAGCCACACCCATCCCCTTCAGAAACTCATTTTTATAGTTTGGTTATTGTTTTGAATCATGTGCAAACCTAATTTGATTAGGGTTTTTGCTTCTGAGTTGGAAGCATTGTAAAGTAATCTTTATTGCAATACAGGTAGTCTAACAGCAACTGACTCATGGTAAAAACTAGGTTAAAATGTGTTAGCAGTTTGGAAACACTGAAAACTTTCTTGGCTAAATATATATAGACTTAGAATGATGATTCTGAACTCTGGTTACCAACCAGAATCACCTGTGGAGCTTAAAAAAAACATGAAGAAAACATGGGTACCTTGGCCTCATTCCAGATAAATCTGGCAAGCAATGTTGAATATAAAAATGCAAGTTACAAAAGGATACACAGGGACTTCCCTGGTGGTGCAGAGGTTAAGAAGCTGCCTGTCAATGCTGGTGACACGGGTTCGAGCCCTGGTCCGGGAAGATCCCACATGCCACGGAGCAACTAAGCCCGTGTGCTACAACTACTGAGCCTGTGCTCTAGAGCCCGTGAGCCACAACTACTGAGCCCGCTCGCCTAGAGCCCGTGCTCTGCAGCAAGAGAAGCCATGGCAATGAGAAGCCTGCGCACCGCAACGAAGAGTAGCCCCCACTCGCGGCAACTAAAGAAAGCCCGGGGCTTCCCTGGTGGCGCAGTGGTTGAGAGTCCGCCTGCCGAGGCAGGGGACACGGGTTTGTGCCCCGGTCCGGGAAGATCCCACATGCCGCAGAGCGGCTGGGCCCGTGAGCCATGGCCACTGAGCCTGCGCGTCCGGAGCTTGTGCTCCGCAACGGGAGAGGCCACAACGGTGAGAGGCCCGCGTAATGCAAAAAAAAAAAAGAAAGCCCGTGTGCAGCAACAAAGACCCAACACAGCCAAAAATAAATAATAAATAAAATTTTTAAAAATGGTTACACAGTATGACACCACATATGTAAAAATTTTAATATTGTGTATAGATATATTTATAACAAAAAATTATATACATGTGGGAAGGATACACAAGTACTTAAAGGTACTAATTACCCCTGGGATGAAGGAAAAGGATGAAGGTTCTCTTCAATTATATCTGTAACATTTTAGTTCTTGAAAAATATTTGAAACAGATATGACAAACTTAATATTTTAAATCTACATGGTAGGTACATGGGTGTTTGTACTATTTGTATTATTTCCTGTATCATTTTATGTAAAATTATTTTTTGAAATATTTCATTAAAATTTGTATACATGTAGTATATTACATGTGTCTGGAATTTCCTCTTTTCTCCCTTTTACTATACCTTCTATTTAATTTTATTTTGGTGCCAAGAGTGGAGTGCTTCTATAACAAATACCCAAAAATGAGAAAGTGGCTTTGTAACTTCCAGAAGATCCAGCTCAAATTTCAACTTTCTGATGCCCTTCCATGATTTCTGTAGCCATCTACTGATAATCCCCTTTATAATCTTCCATACAGTCTGTACCGTACAGTGTATTGCTTAACTGTTCTGTGTTGATATTACATCTTGTTTTATATGAATTATTTTGTCTACTTAAATAGAACATAAATTTCTTTAAGGTAGACTCCATATGTTAAAATTATATAAGCTATACCTTACCTACACAGTATGAGCATGTAGTAGATGCCAGATAAATATTGAATTATTTAACTTAGAATATAATTACCTCCCTAGTATTTTTGAATTTTCCTCAAAGAACCCTTCCAGTTCTTTGTCTGCTATAGCTTTCAGAACTTCAGGTTTTAACAAGTATCACTATTATCCAGGATTTTAGGAAGGCTAGATATAGGAACTTAGATCTATCCAGGTATTGAATGTTTTATTTTTCAGTTAGTAACATTGTATAACCATGAATTCCGTAAAATCTAGAATTGTGTAAAATCCTGGATTGTGAAAAATTCTTTTGCTTTTGCTCATACCTTGTGTATGAATGTTATTTGTCTAATGTCTACGTAGTTCTCATTTGAACTTAAATTTTAGTGGCTTCTCAGAGAGATTATTTTCATTCTAACCTGTCTTATTTTACTTTGATTTATGTGTTAAGAAAAAGTATTACAGATTATTTGGTGAAGCACTATAGCAAAAGAACTTAATCTTGGAATCAGTTGACCTGGGGTCAAATTCCAGCTCCTCCAGTTACTAGTTGTGAGATTTTGGACAGACTTTCTAACTTCCCTAAACCTTGGTTTCCACATCTGTCAAATGGGGATAGTAATACTTCATAGAGTGTTATTAGGTTAGATGAGACTATGTATGTAAAGCCCTTAGCAATGCCTGTTGTGTAGTTAGCACACAACCAATAAACATTATGGTCGCTAGTATTATTGCGACTCCAGTTACGAAAGTTGAAATCTGAAACCTATATTAAAAAGCGTTTTTTAGATGCTTTGGACAACTTAGCACAACATAAATAATTTAGCATCAGAGACTTTAGCTAACTTGTATTAGCAAATTTATTAATAAGAAGAATAACACATTATTACCAAGTAGTGTTTATCCCAGGAATGCAAAGTTGTGTTAACATTTGAAAATCAATGAATATAATCTACATATTAACAATAAAGGAGAAAATGTATATGATTACTTCAATAAATTCAGAAAAACTTTGACAAAAATTCAACACTCCATTCATGATTTAAACAAACATACCTCTAGAAAACTAGGAATAGGGGAAACTTCCTTAACTGATGATCATCTATGAAAAACCTATAGCCAATGTCATACTTAATGGTAAACTATTGGATGTCTTTCCCCTAAGGTTAGGAATAATATAAGAATGGCCTATCTTGCCACTTCTGTTCAGCATTCTAACTAATAGTCCTAGCTATTGAAATAAGGCAAGAAATTAAACTAAAATGCACACAGATTGAAAAGAAGTAAAACCGTCTCATTTGCAAACTGCGAGATTGTTTATATAGAAAATACAAAGGAATCTACAAAATAATCATTAGTAATTGAATTTAGCAAGGTCAAGGGAAACAAAGTGAATATACAAAAATGAATTGCATTTTTATATACCATCAGCAAACAATTCATAAATGAAATTTTTAAAAATTTTACTTAGAATATCAACCAAAAAACGTAAAATACTTAGGAATAAATTTGACAAAAATATGTCAGATCTCTTCATTGAAAACCACAGGACGTTGCTAGGAGAAATTTAAAACCTAAATATAGGGAGAGTTATATTATGTTCATGAATCAGACCATACAATATAGTTAAGATGTCAGTTCCCCAAACTGATTTATAGATACAATGCAATCTCAATCAAAATACTAAAAGGATTTTTTTTTAAAAAATAAGTTTATTTTTTTATTTTTGGCTGCATTCGGTCTTCGTTGCTGCGCATGGGCTTTCTCTAGTTGCGGTGAGCAGGGGCTACTCTTCGTTGCGGTGCACAGGCTTCTCATTGCAGTGGCTTCTCTTGTTGCAGAGCACGGCCTCTAGGCCCGCGGGCTTCGTAGTTGTGGCTTGCGGCCTCTGGAGCGCAGAGCTCAGTAGTTGTGGCGCACAGGCTAAGTTGCTTCGTGGCATGTGGGAATCTTCCCAGACCTGGGATCGAACCCGTGTCCCCTACATTGGCAGGCGGATTGTTAACTACTGCGCCACCAGGGAAATCCCCTAAAAGGATTTTTTAATAGCAATTGGTAAGCTGATTCTAAAATTTATATGAAAATAAAAAAGGCTGAGAAAAGCAAACCAATTATTTTGTTTTATTATTTTTTTGTAGGGGGAGGACAATTGAAATTTTTTTCTTAATTTTTAATTATAGTTGAGTTACAATTTAGTTTCTGGTGTACAGCAAAGTTATTCAGTTATACATATATATTATCTATATATTCTTTTTTATATTCTTTTCTATTATGGTTTATTACAAGATTTTTTTTTTTTTTTGCCGTACGTGGGCCTCTCACTGTTGCGGCCTCTCCCGTTGCGGAGCACAGGCTCCGGACGCGCAGGCTCAGCGGCCATGGCTCCCGGGCCCAGCCGCTCCACGGCATGTGGGATCTTCCCGGACCAGGGCACGAACCCATGTCCCCTGCATCGGCAGATGGACTCTCAACCACTGGCACCACCAGGGAAACCCATATTACAAGATTTTGAGTATAGTTCCCTGTGCTATACAGTAGGACCTTATTGTTTATCTGTTTTATACATAGTAGTTTGTATCTGCTATTCCCAAACTCCTAATTTATCCCCCCCTTCCCACTTTTGTAACCCTAAGTTTATTGTCTGTCTGTGTGTCTGCTTCTGTTTTGTAAATAAATTCATTTGTATCATATTTTAGTTTCCACATATAAGTGATATCATATGACATTTGTCTTTCTCTTTCTGACTTCACTTAGTATGATTATCTCTACGTCCATTCATGTTGCTGCAAATGGCATTATTTCATTCTTTTTCATAGCTGAGTAGTATTCCATCGTGTGTGTGTGTATGTGTGTGTGTGTGTGTGTGCACGTGCATGTACCATATCTTTATCCATTCATCTGTTGATGGACGTTTAGGTTGCTTCCATGACTTGGCTACTGTAAATAGTAAGTAAACCAATTTTAAAAGGGAAGAACGAGGTTGAAGAACTCATATTACCTGGTTTCAGGACTCACTATAAAGCTACAGTAATCAAGACAGTGTGGTAAAGGTAAAAGGATAGACTTATAGATAAATGGAAAGGAGTAGAGTCCAGAAATAGACCCACACATAAATGGTCACTTGATTTTTGACAAAGCAATTCAGCAGTGAAAAGAAAAACTTTACAACAAATGGTGTTGGAACAGCTGGCTATCCATATGGAAAAAAGTGAAATCTGACACATACCCTACACAAAACTTAATTAATAATGCATTATAGACTTAAATGTAAAAGCTAAACGTTACCATTTTTATAAACTTCTAGAAGAAAACATAGAAGAAATCTTTGTGACCTTGGGGTGGACAGACTTTTCTTAAGTCACAAAAAGCATGAACTATAAAAACTGATAATTGGACATCGTCAAAATTAAAATCTTTTGTTCTTCTAAATATGTTTTGTTAAGAGAATGAAAAGACAAGCCATGGACTGGGAGAAAATATTCACACTCTATGTGTCTTACAAAGGACTTGTGTCAAGAATATATAAAGAACTTACAATTCACTAATAAGCCAACCAGCAGAATTTTAAAATGGACAAAAGATTTGAACAGACAAGTCCCAAATGAAGATATAACAAATAGCTAGTAGCATAAAAGAGGATATTCGACATCATTAACTATTAGGGAAGTACAAATTAAAACCACAATGAGGGCTTCCCTGGTGGCGCAGTGGTTAAGAATCCGCCTGCCAATGCAGGGGACACGGGTTCGAGCCCTGGTCCAGGAAGATCCCACATGCCGCGGATCAACTAAGCCCGTGCGCCACAACTACTGAGCCTGCACTCTAGAGCCCGTGAGCCACAACTACTGAAGCCTGCACGCCTAGAGCCCGTGCTCCGCAACAAGAGAAGCCACTGCAATGAGAAGCCTGCACACCTCAACGAAGAGTAGCCCCCGCTCACTGCAACTAGAGAAAGCCCATGCGCAGCAACAAAGACCCAACACAGCCAAAAACAAATAAATAAATAAAAATTAAAAAAAAAACCCACAATGAACTACCGCTACACACCCATTAGAATGGCTGAAATTAAAAAGACAGTTAACAAGTTTTAACAAGGATGTGGAGTGACTGGAACTCTCAGGCACTGCTGGTGGGAATGTAAAGTTGTAAAACTACTTGGGAAAATTGCTTGACAGTCTCCTCATATGTTAATTATACACCTGTCATACATCCCTGGCTTTCCACCCCTAGGTATTTACCCAAGAGAAATGAAAATAAGATTTATACACAAATGTTTATAGCAGCTTTAGTCATAATAGCCAAAACCAGGAAATATTCAACAGGTAAATGGATAACCATATGGTATATCCTCACAATGGAGTACTACTCAGCAATAAAAAGATATAAACTACTGATATATGCAATAGCACAGGTGAATGACAAAATCATTATGCTTATGAAAAACACCAGACACGGGCTTCCCTGGTGGCGCAGTGGTTGAGAGTCCGCCTGCCGATGCAGGGGACATGGGTTCGTACCCCGGTCCGGGAAGATCCCACATGCCGCGGAGCAGCTGGGCCCGTGAGCCGTGGCCGCTGGGCCTGCGCGTCTGGAGCCTGTGCTCCGCAACGGGAGAGGCCAAAACAGTGACAGGCCCGCGTGACACACACACACACACAAAAAAACAAAACACCAGACACAAAAGACTATACACTGGACAGTTCCATTCATATAAAACTAGAAAGTGCAAATTTATGTGTACTGACAGATCAGTGGTTGCCTGGTGCTGGAGGCAGAGGACAGGATTCTTCAGGAGTAATAGAAATGTTTTATATCTTGATCGTAGTTGTGGTTTGACAAATAGAGACGTCAAATTTTATCAAATTGTACACTTCAGTGGATACAGTTTATTGTACCTAAGTACCTCAATAAAGCTTATTTTTAAAAAAGAAGTAATGGAAGCTGTACCCTAAAATTAACACAGGATTTAGTGCAGATGACTTACTTTGGCTAAAACAAGATTGCAGGTTGATAGACTACTGCAAAATTGAATTGAAAACCTGAAAGAAGGAAATAGAGACTCCCTCTGAACTAGGGATTAGTAGTTTGCTTTAGAAGGATACAAATTACTTTGAAATATTGCCTAGAGTTGAAATGCCTCCTTTTAAAAGTATGCTTTAGGGATAAAATATTTGCACTTTATGGCTAGCTTCAATACATGGATGTATTTTTAGTCATCTTTTATACTTACTAAAGAACTGCAAATCACACAGAAGGACAAAAGAAATGAACAAGGGATATGATGTGTATAGATAATTTATAAATGAATAAATTCAAATGGCCAGTGAACATGTGAGATTATAGATGTATGGACAAAGATATTTGTTCCCACATTATTCATAATAGCAAAAATAAATAAGAATAACTGCAATGTTTAATAATAGCAGATTAATTAGGTGAATTATATTATTTCCATGATGCAAACTTTGAGAATTATATTGTAGAAGAATGTTTGTTGGTGTGAGAAAATTTTAGTAGTGTAATACAAAATTCAAAAGACAGATTACCATTGAAGGATTCTGGAATATTTTCCAAAAGACAGAGTACTAGATTGTATACTACAACTGATTATAAAATAATATATTTCAATATTAAAAATTTTAAGATACACACCAGAATTTTAACAGTGGTTATCTTTGGTTGATGGCATTCTAAGAAATTTGTTTTTGTTTTTATGGTAGTTATTGTTTTTTGTGCAGTTTTAAAAAAATTTTTAAATTGAAGTATAGTTGATTTACAATATTTTGTTAGTTTCAGGTGTCTAGCAAAGTGATTCAGTTATATATAATATATTTATATTTTTATATTGTTTTCCATTATACGTTATTATAAGATTAAATATAGTTCCCTGTGCTATACAGTAAATCCTTATTTTTTAAAAAAATTTTATTTATTTTATTTTTGGCTGTGTTGGGTCTTCGTTGCTGTGCGTGGGCTTTCTCTAGTTGTGGCGAGCAGGGCTACTCTTCGTTGCAGTGCAAGGGCTTCTCATTGCGGTGGCTTCTCTTGTTGCGGAGCACAGGCTCTAGGCGCATGGGCTTCAGTAGCTGTGGCACGTGGGCTCAGTAGTTGTGGCTCGCGGGCTGTAGAGCGCAGGCTCAGTAGTTGTCGCGCATGGGCTTAGTTGCTCCGCAGCATGTGGGATCTTCCTGGACCAGGGATCAAGCCCGTGTCCCCTGCATTGGCAGGTGGATTCTTAACTACTGTGCTACCAGGGAAGCCCTACAGTAAATCCTTATTGCTTATCTATTTTATGTATAGTAGTTTGTATCTGCTATTAAAAAAATTCTTCTGCATTGAGTATATAGTTTCTTCAATGTAGAGAAATAAAGAGTAGCTTGAAGATTAGCAGAAGGTTGAACATTAATACTATAGTATTCATTATACTGTTCTTTCTATTTTTGTAAATTCTTTGAGAATGTTAAAAAAGTTTTAAAATAGCTTGAAAACCTTCATTTTATTTACAGCACTGTATGAGCCATATTTATCAAGCATAACTCCATTTATGAGGCTATTTAATGGCAGGTTAAAGGTCTTTAAGCTTGATTTTAATAAATGCATAGTATAATAAAAATTTATTCACATTAAATACAAAGCAAATTATCACCTCTAACTGCTGGCTGATTTAGATTTAACTTCCAAACAGGAAGAGATTTTGAGTTTGGACACAAAGATCTGTTGATGATGTATTGATGATCCATTAATGGTCAGTAATCTTTGGGAATTCCCTGGCTGTCCAGTGGTTAGGACTCGGTGCTTTCACTGCCTGGGCCTGGGTTCAATCCCTGGTCGGGGAACTAAGATCCCGCAAGCCATGCGGCATGGCATCCGCGCCCCCCGCCCCAAAAAGTCAGTAATCTTTCTAGCCTTGTAGAAACAGATGGTGAATTTTCCTCTTTGACATCCAGCAATACTCTGATTCCTAGGTGAGTTGCAGCCAAATTGGATATTGGTAGTATTTCTCTTGATTAATTCATTTATAATAGTTATATACATTTCTAAATTCTAATTTTATTTATTTTTTGAATAAATAATATGGTATAAAATTTTAAAAGGTGTGTAGCAAAAAGTCTTCTTCTATTCCCTGACTCTGGGCCACCAGTTCCCTGCCTTGGGGATGTTAAAGCCGACCACCAGGAACACATCTGTATCTTAAGAAAAATAAGTTACATTTAGCTTGTTGCAGCAAGGAATAACATATACTAGAATAACTGTGGGGCATCTCAGAAGGAAGGAGTTAGAAAAGAGGCTCTACAGGGTTTTAGGAACTGAGACTGGTCATAGAGTGATTTTAGGGTGGAAGTTAGTAGTCTGGGCAGGGACTGGCTAGAATATGTAATTTAGGTGAATTGCTGGAATGGTCAATGGTTTTATCTTTGGTACAACTGAGTCCCTGAGGAGTTACTGTCAGATCAGTTTGTCTGTGGTACTGGAACATAATGAGCCGATGTTAAAAAAAAAAAGTTAGAACTTAGATAGTCTGTAATGCATATTGTGGTTTGGTTTGGTTCACGCTGACTTTTTTTTTTTTTTTTGGCTGTGCTGGGTCTTCGTTGCTGCGGGCTTTCTTTAGTTGCGGCGCGAGGGCTTCTCACTGTAGTGGCTTCTCTTGTTGTGGAGCATGGGCTCTAGATATGTGGGCTTCAGTAGTTGTGGCTCGCAGGCTCTAGAGCACAGGCTCAGTAGTTGCGGTGCACGGGCTTAGTTGCTCCGCGGCACGTGGGATCTTCCTGGACCAGGGCTTGAACCCATGTCCTCTGCATTGGCAGGCGGATTCTTAAGCCCTGTGCCACCAGGAAAGCCCTATCTGACTTTTAAGTCATAGTGTTTTTCTGAGCGTTTGGGAGCAATTTGTAGTTTCTGTTTCAATTTTTACTCTTTGCTTCTGATCATTTGTTAACTAAGCTGGGGGATTTACCATTTAGGGTAAGTGATCAATCAAGATCTGTATCTTTGTTAGATAGGCTGTGAGTGTTTATCAAGCTTTTGATGGTAGTAATTTTGACCTCTGTAAGCACCAAGCCATTTTTTTCTTTTTCTTAGATGATTGGGTTTTTTTTTTTTTTGCGGTACGCGCAGGCCTCTCACTGTTGTGGCCTCTCCCGTTGCGGAGCACAGGCTCCGGACGCGCAGGCTCAGCGGCCATGGCTCACAGGCCTAGCCGCTCCACGGCATGTGGGATCTTCCCGGACCGGGGCGCAAACCCGTGTCCCCTGCATCGACAGGCGGACTCTCAACCACTGCACCACCAGGGAAGCCCTAGATGATTGTTTTTTTTGTTTTGTTTTTGTTTTTTGTTTTTGTTTTGCTGTACACGGGCCTCTCACTGTTGTGGCCTCTCCCGTTGCGGAGCACAGGCTCCGGACGCGCAGGCTCAGCGGCCATGGCTCACGGGCCCAGCCGCTCTGCGGCATGTGGGATCTTCCCGGACCGGGGCACGAACACGTGTCCCCTGCATTGGCAGGCAGACTCCCAACCACTGCGCCACCAGGGAAGCCCTAGATGATTGTTTTTTGAATCACCTGGCATGATAATGGCTGACTGCAGCATTTAAGGCTCTGGCGATCACACACATGGCATCTGTAGCAGACAAAACCTCAAACAAGAATTATTATTAAAGTTTCAAATAATGTCCCATATATCCCATATCTATTTGGATCTTCCTTTGGTAACCAAATCATTTTTTCCCCTTTAATTTGGATATGGATTATTCACCTTTGCCTGTGTCTGAAGAATTAGTCTTGCATTTGGTGATTATCAAGGATAAAGGTCTTGGTAGTACTAGGAATAAAGGGCAGGGTGTTTATTGACAGTCTAGAATCTTGAACCAGCAGAGAGAGAAGAAATAGCCAAAAGAATAAAGGGCAAAATCATGGAAACTGCATGGTAATCAGTGGCTTCTGGCGTCTGAGAGATTGTGTTCTGTTGATCTTGGCCGTAAATGGTCTATTCACATTATCTTCTGCTTTTGGACCAAAACAATTCTGGAAATCCTAGCTCAGACACAGTGTCTGGCCATAGCAATGATGTCAGTAATACACATAATTAATTTTTTCTCCGTAGTGTTAATAGTTACAAGTACATGATACATACCTTAACAGAAGTTCTTTTGACATGTCTCCACAAGGCTCAATTCTTGATCTTTAGATTATCACTGGGAGCTTTAGGTGAATGTAAGGAAGAAGCAGAAACTACTTGTTGATGTTGAGTCTGTAGGTTTTAGTTAATTTATTATTATTAACCAGCCTTATCAGAATGGAAGAGAGTGGAATCTTCTGTTAAAGTACATAATCAGTTTTATAAGGAGTCAGTCATTGATTATTCTGAAAGTAAGAATATGTTCTGAACAGAGGACATTGACACATCTCCAGGCCTTTGATTTATCCTATAAAATGTATTAAGAATTTCACCAATACAAGCTTATTTAAACCTAGAGATAAAATCTTTTTGTAGACAGCTATTGTGTCAGTCTTTGTATATAAATGTATCTTTAACCTGAAAGATGTACAAACATTGAAGCATATCTACTTTTAACACATTTTACTTACACATGATTGCCTTAGGAAGGCTGTACTCTTTTCATTCATTAGTTTTTTTTTCCTTTTACCCCATTTTAATAAAGCAAAGAGCTCTCGCAATAGTTTGAGTTAGCTAAAAGTTGGAGAATGCCAAACAGAGCTAATAATTTCTGTAATCCTTCAAAAATATTTTTAATAAGGTAAAGGATCAAGTCTTTGTGTAACCTAATGGTCATTTAGTGTAAACCCAAAGATATTGTAGGTGTGAGAAACATCTTCACAGTTTTATTATTCTGAATTTGGAGAAAAACAAAATCAAAGAGAATTGTTATGTGACAAAATATTAGCTGTGACTATCCAAAGGTGAGAAGTAGTTACAGGCAGTATCTTTAAAAGCACAACAATAAGTGACTGTTTATTAGGAATGTCAACTTGTTTCCAAAAGTAAGGAACTTAAAAAAAGAAGATTTATGAGTTTGTGAAAAAGCACAGAGTTAATAGAATATTTTGATGATTTAAGGAATGTCTTCCCTGGGCACAGAATAACTTTGCTCTTTTAACAGAAAGAAAATCAAATTCTAGTTTTACTCTGTTTATTATTCATGAAAGAATTTGCATTAAAAGGATTTATAAGCCATTATTCCTTATGAAAAATCCCTCACATCTGACCAGTTTTGTCAGAAATTTTAACGTATTTTCTTTCTCCCTTCAAAGGTTTGTTCTGGTTTGGTTTTTGTAGCTACTACAAACCCAGACAAATAAAGTATACTAATTCTCATACTGTCTACCCTTATGGTATGCTGTCTCATTTGTCTTTCACTATATTCTGTCACATTTTGGCACGACCAGAAATTTCTCTTTTTTCCCCCAGCTTTATTGAGGTATAATTGACATATAACATTGTGTGAGTTTAAGGTGTACAATGTGTTGATTTGATATATTTTGCAAAATGATTACCACAATAGCATTAGCTAACAATGTGTAACACCATATAATTACCATTTCTTTCTTGTGGTGAGACAGACATTTCTTATTTGAAGACCAAATTATTCTATTTCTAGTTGAGCAAAAGCACATCTGATACCATACATTCACATTCCCCTGTCTTCACACACATTCTTTTACATTCATTCAAAATCAATAACAGAAGACATTGTTAAGAGTTAAAAGTTGAGGGACTTCCCCATGGTCCAGTGGTTAGGAATCCGCCTTCCAATGCAGGGGACACGGGTTCAATCCCTGGTCGAGGACCTGGGATCCCACATGCCACAGGGCAACTATACCCGCGAGCTGCAACTACTGAGCCCGTGCGCCACGAGTAGAGAGAAACCCGCATGCCTCAATGAAAGACCCCACATGCCGCCTGCCGCAACTAAAATCTGACACAGCCAAATAAATTAATATTAAAATATATGTATATATAAAAAAAGAGTTAAGGGCTTCCCTGGTGGTGCAGTGGTTGAGAGTCCGCCTGCCGATGCAGGGGACACGTGTTTGTGCCCCGGTCTGGGAAGATCCCACATGCCGTGGAGCAGCTGGGCCCGTGAGCCATGGCCACGAAGCCTGTGCGTCCAGAGCCTGTGCTCCGCAACGGGAGAGGCCACAACAGTGAGAGGCCCGTGTACCGCAAAAAAAAAAAAAAAAAGAGTTAAAGGTTGAATGAGAGGGAAATTCTGAGGGCGTTAGAAATGAGTAATCTTATAACTTCCAGAGAGTTACAAATTGTAAGGGCTTTCCTTGTTTCTTAAGCATTAATTAATCTCTAAATTCTCTTTAGGGTGAGGCCAATTAGTCTTTTCCAGGTTTTGTATCTCCTAGGCACATCAAAATAGGGACTAATTGCTAGAGATCGGGGAAGCCTACATAAGCCTGATTTCTTCAATAAATGTTCTTTTTTCCTGGTGTTTGGGAAGTCTTTCAGGGAGGCACTTTTAGAATTTGAATTGCATTTGGAAGCCTCCTCATATTAAAGAATGCAGACCACTGGGTATTTAGAATTCTGTTTCCTATCTTGTTTTAAGGTGCCTCTCAAATAAACAACTTTGTTCATGTTAAAAGTTCCCCAAGAGGACTTCCCTGGTGGCACAGTGGTTAAGAATCCACCTGCCAGGGCTTCCCTGGTGGCGCAGTCGTTGAGAGTCCGCCTGCTGAGGCAGGGGACATGGGTTCGTGCCCTGGTCTGGGAAGATCCCACATGCTGTGGAGCGGCTGGGCCCATGAGCCATGGCCGCTGAGCCTGCACGTCCTGAGCCTGTGCTCCGCAACGGGAGAGGCCACAGCAGTGAGAGGCCCGCGTATTGAAGAAAAAAAAAAGAATCCACCTGCCAATGCAGGGGACATAGGTTCAAGCCCTGGTGTGAGAAGATCCCACATGCTGCGGAGCAACTAAGCCCGTGTGCCACAACTACTGAGCCTGTGCTTAAGAGCCCGTGAGACACAACTACTGAGCCCGTGTGCCACAACTACTGAGACTGCACTCTAGAGCCCCAAGCCACAACTACTGAAGCCCATGCGCCTAGAGCCCGTGCTCCGCATCAAGAGAAGCCCGTGAACCGCAATGAAGAGTAGCCCCCCATTCGCCACAACTAGAGAAAGCCCATGCGCAGCAACAAAGGCCCAGTGCAGCCAAAAATAAATTAAAAAAAAAAAAGTCCCCAAGAGGCCATTTGTAATTTGAAATTTTTCCTTGGTGAAATTATGCCGTTTATTGAGTATATTCATAATCTGAAAATGTGAAGGAAGCAGATAGAGGAGGCACAGAGGAGACAGAGATTCAGGTTGAGAAAACACCATGTGACCTGCAACGATTGTTAAGGGTGGCACTTTTGCAACCATATGTCTCCAGAAGACATGAAGTGACACCAAAGATAAGCCGTCATCAATTGAGGGCCGATCAGAGCCTCAGCCCCAGCTAGACAGAACTAAGCAAAACACTTCTCAGGATTGTAAGGACTAAGGAAGGTCCTTAGGAAGTTTTAGAAAAATTGACCCAATGCAGAGTTTGCCTAAAGATACTGGTCTAATGAGACCTTCTGAACTTGTCAGCCTTTGGGGCTGGCTGGAAAATACACTTATTAGGTCCTAGTCTGTCCTCTGCCTATGGGCTTCCTCTTATAGATGAATGACACTCAAGATACTGAACAAGCAGACAGATGATAGGAATGCTGTTAATTAGGTAGAAGCCAGATTTCACTCCTGAACAGAACAATCTGATAAGACTGAAAGTCAGAGGACCCACCGTATCACCTTAACCCTGAAGTGCTTGAGAAAATTATTGAAGATCAGGTAACTCACTCTAGTAGGCAGAGTGGCCTTGAGCAGGTGGAAATCAAGTGGCCTCATATGTGCACACTGTTACAAAGTCATGGGTCTCCCTAGAAACAAGGTCAGCTGAAGGATTTATTTATAGTTAAAGAAAAAAAAGTTAGGTTTGTTTAACTTGCTGCAACAAGCAGAGAACTAGAGGAAATAGGGATCTTCTCTATAGGGGGTGTCAGTTAGGAAGGCTACTCATTGGATACTCTTGTTAGATGAAGGACTATTGTTGCATTTTAGGGTGGAAGTTTGTAATCTGGGCAAGGACTAGTTAGAATTTGTAGACTAGATGAGTTGCTAGAACTCATGAAGTTCTAGTGTTAGATCAGATCTAGTGTCTATGCAGAGTTACTGTTAAATTAGTTTGCCTGAGGTCTTATTTTGAAACATGGATCTGAAGTATCTGGTATTAAAAAGAATTTGAGCTTAGATAGTCTGTGATGCATGTTGTGGTTTGGTTTGGTTCACTTCATCTGTTTTATGAGTCATAGTACAGTTATAAGTTGGGACTTCTGTTTTGATTCTGAGAGGCTGCTGGTGTTAGTTTCTTATGTGTATAAAAGTATATTTGTAATTGTTGAACGGCTTTAGGAAAAAACTTTGACTTCAAGAATTCAGTATTAGTTTTCTATTGCTGTGTAACAAATTACCACAAACTTAGTGGCTTAAAACAACGTTTTTTTAGCTCCTAGTTTTGTGGGTCAGAGGTAGATTCATGGCATAGACTTCTCAGGGCTCAAAGGCTGAAATCAAGGTGCCTACCAGGCTGAGTTTACATGTGGAGGCTGGGGGAAGAATCTGATCTTTAGCACATTCAGGTTGCTGGCAGTTCCTTGTGGTGGTAGGAGTGAAGTCCTTATTTTTAGCTGGGGGCCACTCCCAGCTCCTAGAGTCTGCCTTCATTCCTTGCTCCGTGGCCTGCTCTATCTTCAAGCTAACAATGGAGAAATTGCACATCAAATCCCTCTCATGCTTCAGCTCTCTGAACTCCTATATCTGACCTCTAAATCCAGATTAAAAGGTCTTCTGTGATTAGGTCAGGTGCACCTGGACAGTCTCCCTATTTTAAGGTCATCTAATATGGGACCTTAATTATGCTTGCAGACTTCCTTCCAGCAGTACCTAGATGATTGATGGAGTAACTGGGAGAAGGTGTGTGTATACCATGGACCAGGCATCTTGTGGGGTCTGCCTTCTGCTAACCACAGTGCCTTTGTGTGTTTTGAAGCATAAGCCACAGAATTTCCTCTTTGTCATCTTAGTAACTCTTGGTTGCTTATAGGTGTAACTTAAATTTTAATGTTGCTGGTAAGAGTCAGTTTGGGGTATAGCTCTGCTGATTTGAGAGAAGTCTTATTTATGTATAAAACGGATTAACATAAGGAAAGTTATTGCCAGTGGGATTGCCTTTCTTTTTGCCCTTGGCATCTGTTACTTTTCTTTTAATAAAGTTTTTTATAAAAACTTGGAAAAATGTAGGGCAGAGCAGATAGGAAAAAAAAAAACTGTCTGTAGTCCAAACACTCTTGCTTATACTTTCATCCTTTTCTTCCAATTTTTATTGTTCAATTAAAAGAATATCATTATGATCATATAGTGTACAAAATAATTGTATACTGACTTCTTATATACTTTTTTTCTGATTATAAAAGTGATACAGGGTAATCAGAGAAAGTTTAAAAATAGGCAAGTCGGAAGAATAAGATAATTTAGAATCTTGTTACCTAGCACTAATGCTTGGGTATATTTCCTTATTGCCTTTTCTAATGCATTATTTAGTCACAATTTAGATCATATCGTATGGATTTATTTATTTATTTAGATTTATTTTTAAACAGAGTTAAACACTGGACCACTTGTCAATTTTAAATAAAAGGTATTTGGCATATTACTCATCACCTATGAGTTTTTTGTATCCTAACCTTTAAAAGTGACTTCTTTAATTCTGTGTGAATTTTAGATTCATAAATATGCCTTTTATTTTTAAAATTTTACGTGTGTATGTACATATATGTATATTTATGATCAGTATCTTATGGGGGAAAAAAATAGAGAGGGAAAAAAATAGACAAAGCATTCCATTGTCTGTTCAAATTGACTCACTCCCTCAGGGTCCCTGACAGCTGAGTTTTCACGATACCTTATATTTTAATATTATCAGTGGACCAAGGACATCAGCGTTTCCATTGGCTCTTCTTCCCTCTTGCTTTTTGAGACAAAATACCATGGCTCTGGCCTCCCTGTGGGGAACAGCAGCTCAGGAGAAGAAAATGCTTTGAAAAGAGGTCTTTAAAGAACATTCCAGACTTAGAGAGTGAAAGAGAGCACCTTGTGCCTCCTTTCCCGTCTTCTCTTGGCTTCTCATACTGACTAGAATGCCAAAATGTCTCAGCTGAAGGTGCAGACTGATATCGGGCAGTATTTCCCTGCTGAAACATTGATAGACTGGGCACTCGCTATATGAATTTTTAAAGAATACAGAAAATCATTATTTGAGTTACTTGTTAATGAAAATAGTTTGTTTTATTACTTACTATCCTTCTGTTTTTGAGGAGAGAGGTGAGGTAAAGACAAATATTTTGTTTTGTAATGTTCCTTGCAAAGTGTCCAAAATGTGATTTGGATGTGGTCATCAACCATGTCAAGAATGATTCTATTTTAACAGCGGCATGAAAAAATCATTCTAGAAACACATTTCTTAGGACTGGGAAGGAACTGAAACATAGAATTTGCACATGAGTGGAAATTTGATCTCTGAGTTACATAATCTTCCTGAAATCAACCTAGACTTCTGAGTCTGGGGTTCAAAGTGAATAAAGCTAGACTTGAAAATCTCTGGTATCATGACTTTTGCAGTTTTTTCCTTAATTTTAATTCAACTCTGACTGGGGTCAGCTAGGCTCAAGTGTTTTTGCATTAAAAAGGTTTTTAAAAAATTATTGACGTATAATATACAAAAGTGCACAGATCCTAACTGTACAGCTTGATAAATTTTCACAAAGGAAACATACTTGTGTAGCCAGTATTCAAATCAAGAAAACACAACATTACCTACAGTAAGTGTTGAGGTAATTTTCTTTCAAGAAGGCTCTGTAGGTGATATATTTTCTGAGTCCCTTTGATTTTCTGAATGTCATTCTATGACCTTCACAGATAATATAAAGTATTTGGCCGAGTACAAAACTTACAAGTTACAACCTTTTCTCCTTAGAGTTCTACACATATTCCAGTGATATTAGAAATCTAATATTCTAGAAAAAAAAACTGTAGACCATCATGATTTAAGTTTCTTCTTTATCCTTATAATTCAGAATTTTTTCAAGAATGTGCCTCTTGATTAGTTTTTCCTGAAATGCAATGATTCAGTGTGTTTAAGCAAACCTTTCTATATAGCTCAGAAAAGTTTTCTAATTTGTTTTGAGTATTTTTCCTGTTACATTTTTTCTAGTTTAGTTTTTCAGGAATATCATTAACCTCTTATTTTGGCTCTCCATCCTCTATTCTCTGTATGTCATTGTCTCTCACCATTTTCATATTTGTCCTTTTCCTTTGTATTCCAAAAGAACTTTTCTAGTTTGTCTTACATATTATATACTTTATTTTTATCAGTTTCATTTCTGTTCTTTGCTCTCTCCTAGCGTTCTCCTAGAATTGTTACACAGTCAGTTCTGTTGTAATGATTGTCAAAATTCATTGAATTGTATGCTATGTAAAGATGATTAAGAAAAAAAGCATATATCTGATAAAGGACATACTCAGAATATATAAGAACTTTTATCAGTCAATGGAAAAAATATATTGAAGAATTTTTTTTTTTTGTGCCGTACACGGGCCTCTCACCATTGTGGCCTCTCCCGTTGCGGAGCACAGGCTCCGGACGCACTGGCTCAGCGGCCATGGCTCACGGGCCCAGCCGCTCCGCGGCACGTGGGATCCTCCCTGACCGGGACACGAACCCGTGTCCCCCGCATCAGCAGGCAGACTCTCAACCACTGCACCACCAGGGAAGCCCCCTGAATAAATTGTTAAATGGACAAAAAATTGGTTGATTAGGCATGTCCCAAAAGGAAGATAGCCAGTAAACAAGTGGAAGCGTGCTCAGCATCACTATTCACCAATGAAATGTAAATTAGAACCACAAAGAGAAGTAGACACTCACTATAATGGAGTAAAATTTAAAAGTGACCAATACTAAGTGTTGGCAAGGAGTAACTGGAACCCTCACACCTTGCTGGTGTGGCTAAAATGGTATAAGACTTCAGTGAACTGTTTGATGAAACCTATGCCTACCCCCCTAACCTTGCATTCCCAATCCTGGGTAAAACGGGTGCTTACATCCACCATAAGACAGATAGAAGAATGTTCATAGCAACATTATTCATAGTGGCTCAGAATTGGAAAGGTTACCTAACACATTTTGCTGCCCCTAGCCTTATTAATGCAGTCGTGCTAAACATGTAGCAATCTGCTTTTAGTTTAATATGTGCTATTAATGAAAATTTATGTAGGGTATCCCCCCCCAATTTTCTAATTTTTGAAATGTTTTTCAAATTTCTTAAAACTTTTTTCTTTAAACTAGTTTGATTTTGGAGCATTAAAAGAAAATTTGTTGCACAGATAGCCTAGAGCACCAATTATAAAAATGCCAATTTGGTCTGCATTTAGCCCAAATACTCTTTTATCTTGGATCATTCTTAAGTTTCATTAATTTTAACTGCTTTTTGAATCTTACACGTTACTTTCCCATTTGAATGGTGCATTTATTTATTTATTTATTGCTCACTGCACTAGTTGCTTGCTCAGATTAACTTGTTAATGCTGTTTCATTTTTTGAATAAATACTAAAGAGCAGTGCTGTTCAATATAACTTTCTGAACTGATAGAAATGTTGTGTATTTATGCTCTCCAATATGGCAGTCACTGAGCACATGAGGTTATTGAGCATTGAAATGTGGTCAGTGCAACTGAGGAACTAAATTTTAAATTTTATTTAATTTTAATTAATTTAAATTTAAGTCTAAATGGCCACATGTGGCTAGTAGCTACCTTATTAGACAGTGTAGCTCTAGAGTTAAGAAGAATGAATTGAGAAAAAGACAAGAATTTAGAATGATATGAAATTAGGAAAAAATGCATTTATCATTTAACTTAGAACATTGGTTCTCAATCTGCACATTAGGCTGCATGTTAGGATTACCTGGAGAGCTTTTTGAAACTACCAGTTTCTGGGACACTAATCTAAAACCAGTTGAATCCAGATTTCTAGAAATGGATGAGGGCATTATATTTTCAGAAACTTCCTAGGTTATGCTAATGTACAATTGGAGTTAAAAATCAGTAAATTATAGTAGTGCTTCTTAATGTGCACCTGAACATCTTGTTAAAATGCAGATTCTGATTTCAATATATCTGAGTTAGGCCAGGTATCCTGCACTTCTAACAAGCTCCTGGGTGATTCTGATATTTTTGATCCCCAGACTAAACTTTGAGGAGGAAAGAATTTTAGGATGAAAGGTTGAGCAGGAGTTTACCATATCTGAAATGAACATTTGGTGGCATAATTATCGAATTCAACAGTTGATATCTGGCTCAGACTTAGTTTCTATATGTCTCAACAATGGTGTATACATAATATATACCTCAAAGTACTTAATTAGAAATTGATGAAGAACCAAACCTTTTCTCTGATCAGTGTCTAGGGAAGAGGTTTTGTTTTGTTTTGTTTTGTTTGGATAAAATAGGGAAGAGCTCTCTGAAGAAGTAACATTTGAGCAGAGAATTGAGTAGAATGAAGGGGCTACCATGGCAGGTATGCAGTGGGCGTGAATGAGGTTCATGGCAACCAGCTCAACAGATAACCCAGCAGCTTTCACCACTGAAATAACAAAGATAAGAGTAGAAGTAAGTGAAATAGGGACCAGGAAAACAATAGAAAAGATTAACAGAATTAAGAATTGGTTTTTGAAATGATTAATATAATTGACAGACTTTAGACTGAGAATAAAAGAGAAAAGACAAATAAATAAGAAATGAAAAAAGGAGCCATTACAACTGATGCCACAGAAATATAAAGGATTATAAGAGACTACTGTGAACAATTATCCACTACAAATTGGGTAGCCTAGAAGAAATGGATAAATTTCTAGACACATTTAACCTATGAAGGCTGAATTATGAAGAAGTGGAAAACTCTGAACAGACCAATAACAAATAAGGAGACTGAATCAGTAATCTAAAACCTCCCAACAAAGAAAAGCCCAAGACCAGATGGTTTCATTGGTGAAATCTATCAAACATTTAAAAAAAGAATTCATACCAATCCTTCTCAAACTCTTCCAAAAAATTGAGGGGGAGGGAATGCTCCCAAACTCATTTTTTTTGAGGCCAGCATTACTCTGATACAAAGGCCAGATAAGGAAACTATAAGAAAAGAAAACTGCAGACCAATATCCCTGATGAATAGAGATGCAAAACTTCTCAACAAAATATTAGCAAACCTAATTAACAGCATGTTAGAAAGATCATTCACCACAATCAAGTGATATTTATCCCTAGGATGCAAGGGTAATTCAACATATGCAAATCAACAAATGTGATATACATCACATTAATGGGATAAAAGATAAAAATCATATGATCATCTCAATAGATGCAAAAAAAGCATTTGACAAAATACAGCATCTTTTCTTGATAAATACACCCAACAAATTGCATATAGAAGGAACATACCTCAACTTAATAAAAGCCATATATGACCAGCCCACAGCCAACATCATATTCATCAATGAAAGGTTGAAAGCTTTTCGTCTAAGATCAGGAGTAAAATAAGGGTGCTTACTCTCACCTTTCTTATTCAACATAGTACTTGAAGTCCTAGCCAGAGCAATCAGGTAAGAAAATCAATCAATCCAGGTCAGAAAGTAAGATGTAAAATTGTCTTAGTTTGCAGATGACATGGTCTTACATAGAGAAAATCCTAAAGACTCCACCAAAACAAAAAACAAACAAACTGTTAGAACTAATAAACAAATTCAGTTGTTTGAGGATACAAAATCAACATACAGAAATAACTTGTGTTGCTATACACTAACAATGCAATATCTGAAAAAGAAATAAAACAATTCCATTTACAATAACATCAAAAACAATAAAATACTTAGGAATAAATTTAATCAAGGAGGTGAAAGATCTGTACACTGAAAACTACAAGATTTTGATGAAATTGAAGAAGACATAAACAAATGGAAAGACATCCTATATTCATAGATCAGAAGAATTAATATTTTTAAAATGTCTATACTACCCAAAGTTGTCTGGAGATTCAATCCAATTCCTATCAAAATGCCAATGGTTTTGGGCTTCCCTGGTGGCACAGTGGTTGAGAGTCCACCTGCCGATGCAGGGGCATGGGTTCGTGCCCCGGTCCGGGAAGATCCCACATGCCGCGGAGCGGCTGGGCCCATGAACCATGGCCACTGAGCCTGCGCGTCCGGAGCCTGTGCCCCACAACGGGAGAGGCCACAACAGTGAGAGGCCCTCATACCGCAAAAAAAAAAAAAAAAAAAAAAAGCCAATGGTTTTTTTCACAGAAATAGAAAAAACAATCCTAAAGTTTGTGTGGAGCCACAAAAGACCCTGAATAACCAAAGCAATCTGGAGAAAGAAGAACAAAGTTTGAGGCATCATACGTCCTGATTTCAAACTATACTGCAAACCTCTAGTAGTCAAAACGGTATGGTATTGGCATAAAATAAAAACAGACACACAGGCCAATGGAACAGAATCAAGAGCTCAGAAATAAACCCTCACATATACAGTCAACTAATATTTGACAAGGGAGCCAAGAATATTCAATGAGGGAAAGGATAATCTTTTCAATAAGTGGTGTTGGGAAAGCTGTATAACTACAGTGCAGAAGAATGAAATTAGACCACTCACAAAAATTAACTCAAAATGGATTAAAGACTTAAACATAAGACCTGAAACTGTAAAACTCCTAGAAGGAAACATAGGGAAAAAGCTGTTTGACATTGGTCTTGGTGACAATTTTGGGGGTATGACATCAAAAGCAAAAATAACTGGGACTACATCAAACTAAAAAACTTCTGCAGAGAAAAAGAAACCATCAACCAAGTGAAAAGGCAACCTACAGAATGGGAGAAAGTATTTATAAATCATATGTCTGATAAGAGGTTAATATCCAAAGTATATAATAAACTCATACAACTCAATAGCAAAAAACCCAAACAATCCAATTTAAAAATGGAAAGAGGAACTGAATAGACATTTTCCCAAAGGAGACATTACAGATGGCCAACAGGTACATGAAAAGGTGCTCAACATCACTAATCATCAGGGAAATGCAAATTAAAATCATAGCAAGATATCACCTCACACCTGTTAGAATGACTGTTTTGTTTTGTTTTTTTTAATGTGGATACACTTAAAGTGGCCTTTTCTATCACCAATCATCTTTTTTTTTTTTTTTTTTTTTGGCTGTACGCGGGCCTCTCGCCGTTGTGGCCTCTCCCGTTGCGGATCACGGGCTCCGGATGCGAAGGCTCAGCGGCCATGGCTCACGGGCCCAGCCGCTCTGCGGCATGTGGGATCCTCCCGGACCGGGGCACGAACCCGTGTCCCCTGCATCGGCAGGCGGACTCCCAACCACTGCACCACCAGGGAAGCCCACCAATCATCTTTGAGTAACAAGAACCTCCTCTACTCTTAAAAAGAAGTACTGTAGTTTTATAACCCCTAAATGATCACATTTCTGGATAAATGGCCTTTTGATTCATAGTCAAAAAATATTTTTAACTCTATGCTCGTGTTTTGAGACCCTTTAATCCCTCTGTTAACCCTACTTTCTTGTTGGTAATGATTATAGTTTATAAAATAACATGCCTATATTAAAAATGAAGGAACCAGGAACCCCAAGTGACAATATGAAGAAACCAATAAAGTAGTAACTTGAGCTCTGACACTACTGACATTTTGACTCTTTTATTTAAAAATGCCTATTTAATTTTTTGAACAAATAAAATGTCTGGAATTACTTATTAGCCTTGTAATCACTTGAGTACCTTTTCTTTGAAATTTGAAAAATTGTGCTAAGACATGATTTTGGAAGGATGACAGCTTTATAAATGGAGTATTTAGAGAGGCAACACACAGCCACAGAAATGAAGGGAAACTTCCATGTGTGGTGGTGAGTGGTTTATTTATAATTTGAAAGGATGCAAGAATTGAACCTCTGTGTTACAGTTCAAATACTTCATAGTTTAAAGCATGGATAAGATGTTAGAGGCTACAACTTCAGAGTCCAAGTGTTTAAGTTGTATTTCTTATTAATGAAATCCTGTGTGCCATTAAAGGCAGTTTGAAATGAACTTGTCAGAGATTTGGGTTTAGATTATCATCCACTGTGAAGTGAGAAGTGAAGCCAGTTGAATATCATCTTTTGTATACATTAGACATAAGACATAATAAAATCTCCAAACTTGGGCTTAGAGACATGTATATGCGTAGTATTTAAGTTTTGATTCTAGTCTTATTCTTTTTTTTTTTTTTTTTTTTGCGGTACGTGGGCCTCTCACTGTTGTGGCCTCTCCCGTTGCAGAGCGTAGGCTCCAGACGCGCAGGCTCAGCGGCCATGGCTCACGGGCCCAGCCGCTCCGCAGCATGTGGGATCCTTCCGGACCGGGGCACAAACCCATGTCCCCTGCATCGGCAGGCGGACTCTTAACCACTGCGCCACCAGGGAAGCCCTCTAGTCTTATTCTTGTTCCCCCAAATCCACGTTTATCCAAACCAGTGTTACCCAAAAGTATGGTCCGTGGACCAATGTCTGTCCACGAATTGTTACTAACTGCAGTAAATACAGAGAGTTAGCATTTAAAAACTTTTATAGCAGCTTGACATTGGCACAACATCTATGCATGTGATCATTTTTCTAGTAATTTATTTTTATTGCATTTTACAAAGTATAGTTTTCCACTTGTTGATGCTGGGGTGGGGGCAGTTCCAACAGACAGTTTACAAAGCACTACTCTAGATCCTCTATTTTTCACTCAGAAATTCTGAACTCCGTGTATTCATGTGGCCACATAGGGGCTGGGGCAAGGGACATGAAGACCAGTAAACTATGACTATGTGATGACTGGGAATACAGGTGCTGAGTATCTGAGATTAGTGAGCATGAGATTTGCTTGGGGTACTTGTTAACCATGCGGAGGTCTGTGTAGATCTCCAAAGATCCTGATTCCACACGTATGAGACCTAAGAATCTATGCTCTAAACAAATGCCTCTGATCAGTTGATTCTGATTAATTTTGTTTCTGGATAGGTTGTTTAAATCAGGATACTTGAGAGTAAAAGGAAGCATTATTAATAATTACATCAGGACAAAATAAATAAACCAGGATACTCAGACATAATGGTCACTCTTGTCTGGGGCATATTTTTTTACACAGACGTTTAAAGTTTACTTGGAAAGTTTCTACTGTTTCCTTTCATTAGCAAACTTAGCTCGATTTCCTTTAGTCTTCTCTGGATTGTGGCTCTTCCCAGTCTTCTGTGAATCAATCTCAGCTAACGTATGTATAGAACTATCCAGTACAAGAAGGGAAATGGAATTCAGGGCTCTAAACATAGCTAGGGGTAACTTAGAGGGTGGTAAGACCCACTCCTTTAAAGTTGAAGATGCTTTTATTCTGATTTGAAGGGTATTGATTTTTTAAATAACCCTTACCATTTATGATAAAACTCTCCAGAAAGTGGGCATAGAGGGAACCTACCTCAACATAATAAAGGCCATATACGACAGACCCACAGCAAACATCATTCTCAATGGTGAAAAACTGAAAGCATTTCCTCTAAGATCAGGAACAAGACAAGGATGTCCACTCTCACCACTATTATTCAACAGAGTTTTGGAAGTCCTAGCCACGGCAATCAGAGAAGAAAAAGAAATAAAAGGAATACAATTTGGAAAAGAAGAACTGTAACTGTTTACAGATGACATGATACTATACATAGAGAATCCTAAAAATGCCACCAGAAAACTACTAGAGCTAATCAATGAATTTGGTAAAGTTGCAGGATACAAAATTAATGCACAGAAATCTCTTGCATTCCTGTACACTAACGATGAAAAATCTGAAAGAGAAATTAAGGAAACACTCCCATTTACCACTGCAACAAAAAGAATAAAATACCTAGGAATAAACCTACCTAGGGAGACAAAAGACCTGTATGCAGAAAACTATGCGACACTGATGAAAGAAATTAAAGATGATACCAACAGATGGAGAGATATACCATGTTCTTGGATTGGAAGAAACAATATTGTGAAAATGACTACACTACCCAAAGCAATCTACAGATTCAATGCAATTCTTATCAAATTACCAATGGCATTTTTTACGGAACTAGAACAAAAAATCTTACAATTTGTATGGAGGCAAAAAAGACCCTGAATAGCCAAAGCAGTCCTGAGGGAGAAAAACAGAGCTGGAGGATCAGACTCCCTGAATTCAGACTGTACTACAAAGCTACAGTAATCAAGACAATATGGTACTGGCACAAAAACAGAAACATAGATCAATGGAACAAGATAGAAAGCCCAGAGATAAACCCACGCACCTATGGTCAACTAATCTATGACAAAGGAGGCACGGATATACAATGGAGAAAAGACAGTCTCTTCAATAAGTGGTGCTGGGAAAACTGGACAGCTGCATGTAAAAGCATGAAATTAGAACACTCCCTAACACCATGCACAAAAATAAACTCAAAATGGATTTGAGACCTAAATGTAAGACCGGACACTATAAAACTCTTAGAGGAAAACATGGGAAGAACACTCTTTGACATAAATCACAGCAAGATCTTTTTTGATCCACCTCCTAGAGTAATGGAAATAAAAACAAAAATAAGCAAATGGGACCTAATGAAACTTCAAAGCTTTTGCACAGCAAAGGAAACCATAAACAAGACGAAAAGACAACCCTCAGAATGGGAGAAAATATTTGCAAACAAATCAACGGACAAAGGATTAATCTCCAAAGTATATAAACAGCTCATGCAGCTCAATATTAAACAAATAAACAAGCTAATCCAAAAATGGGCAGAAGACCTAAATAGACATTTCTCCAAAGAAGACGTACAGATGGCCAAGAAGCACATGAAAAGCTTCTCAACATCACTAATTATTAGAGAAATGCAAATCAAAACTACAATGAGGTATCCCCTCACACCAGTTAGAAAGGGCATCATCAGAAAATCTACAAACAACAAATGCTGGAGGGGGTGTGGAGAAAAGGGAACCCTTTTGCATTGTTGGTGGGAATGTAAATTGATACAGCCACTATGGAGAATAGTATGGAGGTTCCTTAAAAAACTAAAAATAGAATTACCATATGATCCAGCAATCCCACTACTGGGCATATACCCAGAGAAAACCATAATTCAAAAAGACACATGCACCCCAATGTTCATTGCAGCACTGTTTACAATAGCCAGGTCATGGAAGCAACCTAAATGCCCATCGACATACGAATGGATAAAGAAGTTGTGGTACATATATACACTGGAATATTACTCAGCCATAAAAAGGAATGAAATTAAGTCATTTGTTGAGACACGGATGGATCTAGAGACTGCCATACCAAGTGAAGTAAGTCAGAAAGAGAAAAACAAGTATCGTATATTAACGCATGTATGTGGAACCTGGAAAAATGGGACAGATGAACCAGTTTGCAGGGCAGAATTTTAGACACAGATGTAGAGAACAAACATATGGACACCAAGGGGGGAAAGCCGCAGTGGGGTGGGGGTGGTGGTGTGCTGAACTGGGCGATTGGGAGTGACATATATACACTGATGTGTATAAAATTGATGACTAATAACTTGCTGTATAAAAATAAAATAAAATTCAAAAATTAAAAAAAAATAACCCTTACCTAAAAACTTAGGACTCTCCTGGAACTTTCTTTTATGCATGTTGTCCCAAGCCAATCTTAATTCCTCTTAGTGTTCCTGGCTCAGCTGTGTCCCATTTCTCTTAGCTAGGCATAATCCCCTTGATCCATTTCATCCTTACTTTCATTTAACTGACTTATTTACTTGTTTTAAATAAATTACAACTGAAGAATTTGAGAGAAAGAAAAAATATCTTTCTAAATTTCCTCCTCAGGAGCTCTTTAGGTTGTTGTCACCTTTACTTACGTAACTTTTATGATATATAAGAAAAACGGGTTTCCTGTTTTGTAAGCTGTTCTCTGATTACAACTGAGTTTGGAGGAAAATGATTTTTATTAGTAAGTAATAATACTACTGGTAGAAATCAAGTAATATCTGTGGATCTCTTGTCTCTCATACTACCTCTGTTATGATACATTTTTGTCAATTCCAACATATTTGATTTTGTATTATTTCATCTTGTTTTTAGTTTTTTTTTTTTTTTTTTTGCGGTATGCGGGCCTCTCACTGTTGTGGCCTCTCCTGTTGCGGAGCACAGGCTCCAGACGCGCAGGCTCAGTGGCCATGGCTCATGGGCCCAGCTGCTCCGTGGCATGTGGGATCTTCCCGGACCGGGGCACAAACCCGTGTCCCCTGCATCGGCAGGCGGACTCTCAACCACTGCACCACCAGGGAAGCCCTGTTTTTAGTTTTTTGACCAATTTCTTTGATTTACAAAGTGGGCAATTAAAAACAATTTAGTAAAAATTTAAGTAAACTTGTTCAGGACTAACCTTCACCCTGTCTTATAGACTCACCAGATGAATGAATAAAAGACTCATCATAATATTTTATTTTTGTCTTATTTTAGATTTAGATTATCCTACTAAAATAGTATATTGATATTCCATATGAATTACACAAATTAAGACTAATTTGTCCTTTAAATTGAGACAGTTTTAAGAGGGAAAGGGGATGCTATTAACAGTTATACTAGGAGAGCAGCTGAAACCTAGGACTGTCCTGAGTAAACTGGGATGTGTATGGTCCCCATCTCAGGATAATATTTGCTGGTTGGATAGCTACTATGATATTTTCAATGGGCTTTGAATAGTCAAAATGAGTCAAATTATAGCTAAGAGCATTATAAAACTTACCATAGGACTTTCTTTACTTGTAAAAAATACAAAATGGAATGGCTAGATCAGGTCTAAAATTGTTTAAGTGCCTGTAGATTTCAACTTGGTTCTTAATAATACTTCCATAAAGCTAGAAGTGGAATAATCAGACAGTAACCACAAATTGAAATGAATCCCTCCTTTAAAACTTATGGTTTATAGACTTGTGGCTATTAGGTCACAGGGAATCTAAAGTAGACTACATTATAAGATAGGTAAAAGAAGAGGTGATAGCCAATTTTAAAATGTCAAAAAATTTTTTCTGTTCAAGTTGCTAATTTACCATGATGTTGTATATAAACTTTATATCCAGTGTACACTGAAGTTAGTTGTTAGAATTTCGAGATTAGAAAACACAGCTAGACCTCCCATACCTATTTTTCTCAAGTTTATGCTCTGTTACTAGAGCAAGTTATTCTGTGAAAGAGCTCCATCCTGTTAGTTGTGTTCTTGTTATTAGTAATATTTTAAGCAACTACCTTTTATTAATACATACGTACGTACATAAAAAACATCTGATTCCCCTGATCAGGAACTGAAGTCAAACTTCCAAGACGTGGTTTCATTAGGTCTGTTCTTTGGAAGAAATAAATACCCTTTTAGTGTTGTGATTTATTTTCCTTCATTTTTTTAAACCATAGTTTCATTTTTAACACATTTTCCATAGATAAAAGATACTCATATCATCTAGTCCCTTGTCTCACTTTTAGCTTATCTACTGAATCAACTTCAAGTCTTTCATCTTTATATGTATAACAATATATACACGCACACACACATATATCTTTTAAATGACTTTAACTGTGGCCTTTTAAAAAATTAGAATCGATCATCTATAATATATAGTATCTTCGATTTGTTTTCCTATGTAGTTCTCGTGCTGTGGATGTGAAATCGTGGTGATGCATTAGGTTTAATTTGTTACATAAAAGTAATGTGTTTATGGTTTTTCTCTATACCTTTAACTGTTAAAAAATTTTTTTTTCTCTCTTCCTAGCTGTCCCTTTTCCTCCAACACAGCGGCTTACTTTGAAGGAAGTATTTGAGAATGGGAAACCTAAAATTGATGTTTTGAAAAACCATTTGGTGAAGGAAGGGCGACTGGAAGAGGAAGTAGCCTTAAAGATAATCAATGATGGGGCTGCCATCCTGAGACAAGAGAAGACTATGATAGAAGTAGATGCTCCAATCACAGGTATGAGAAGTATTCGCATGGTGGTACTTAGATTTGAGCTAATTTGAGAAGTGATTACAAATAACCAACTAAAATGTGTGATCATTATTCTAGGAATTGTGAGCAGTCTTAGGGTTGTTTAGTATGTGTTATTCATTGAAGAAATACAATTTAAAATGTCTAATATTTCCAGTAGGACTATTTCATATTGATAGATTGCCTGCAATTATCGAGCAGTCCAGTCAAAAGCTAGACTGATTTAAGTTAAAAGTTAAACTGTGGTCCTATTGGTGTAATGACCTTTCTCTTCTAAGACATAATTTTTCACCTCACCCTAGGTCTGTTTTTTTTCCTAGTATGTGGTGACATTCATGGACAGTTTTTTGACCTGATGAAGTTGTTTGAAGTTGGAGGATCACCTAGTAATACACGCTACCTCTTTCTGGGTGACTATGTGGACAGAGGCTATTTCAGCATAGAGGTAAATATTAAACTGGTGTGTTGGAACTATCATATTATCTTTTTAAAAAAATTTCTTTCCATTCTTCAGTAGAAGAAATTAAAATGAGAACACACTGGCAGAATTTATAAACTTTGTTACTTTCAATAATTAAAGTGATAGAGATACGTTTTAATTGATATAAAAAGAACTATTCCTTTTGTTAGCCAGTAAAAATCTGACATATAGAAGGCTATGTTAACCCTGCTTTGCAAATAACTTAAGTGTTTACCAGCCTTTCCTCTTTGTAGATAGTGTACAGGCTGTATATAAATGATATAAATTGCTGTTCACCCTAAGTGGGGTTTGGATTAGCTCACCTTAATTATAAAACTATAAGCTGCTGAGCTACATTGAACGCTTAGATTAACTGCCAATGCTGAATAATCAGGCACTTAGCCTCTTGTAGGAATAATTTATGATACTGTTACACATAGGAAGTACATGTTCATTGAAGGAAAAAATGATTACAGTTAATGAAGTTAATGAAAACTCACAATTTATATATTTTGAAAATTGTATGATGACAGGAAAATGGTTAGATTTAAAACAAAGTATAAGTTTTTATGTACAAAAGATAAAACTATTTCAAAACCTAACGGAATGACTTGAGTACAGTGGAACCACAGTACATTCATATTTAATGTCCGTTGATTCAGCTGTACATGCTTGGCAAATAAAAGAGAAGTAACTTTTGAAATAGTGCAGGTAATCGAATTTATAATATCCCCAGAATAAGCATGAGATGAGAAATTGAGTCTGCTTGCTGTTCTTGCAATCTTTAGTTCTGCCTCTCCCTCGTAGTGTGGGACCCTCACTGTACTATGTGGTTAAAGGTTTATTGTTCATGCAGCATCACTCCTAAATACAAGTCAACCCTCTCACCTGGTACTCAACCAAAAAAGCAGCTGTGATACTAAAGCTGCCAGAAAAATAAACAACAAGAGAAATATATCTTACTCTTTAGTTAGATAGATAGTCTAAGTGCATGAATCAGAAAAGTTCAGTGTTATCTTGCCAGTGTCTCAAATTCATTTAGTGTCATCTATGAGTTCGAAAGTTAATGATAGAAGCTAAGGAAATAAGCACATTCTCCCTGCTGCTCAGTAATTTCCCAAGATTTCTAAATAGGTACCTGGGATGGGTGGAGATCATACTTGCAGACTGTAACATTAAAAGCTTCCCACATTCCTATCCACATCCTATTTTAATAGACAGTATGTCAAAAGTATGGGTGTTTGAAAGACTCACTGAATGCTTAGTTCTTTGTGTTTAGTAGCATGAGGAAGTTTTAGAGGCTGAAGAAAAGAATACAGAACTTACTGAATTTGTAATTAATTTTATTTAATGAAATAACTTTTTAAAAAAATTTTATTTATTTTTATTTTTGGCTGTGTTGGGTCTTCGTTTCTGTGCTTTGGCTTCCTCTAGTTGCGGCAAGCGGGGGCCACTCTACATCGCGGTTCGCAGGCCTCTCACTGTCGCAGCGTCTCTTGTTGTGGAGCACAAGCTCCAGACGCACAGGCTCAGTAGTTGTGGCTCATGGGCCCAGTTGCTCCGCGGCATGTGGGATCTTCCCAGACCAGGACTCAAACCCGTGTCCCCTGCATTGGCAGGCAGATTCTCAACTACTGCGCCTCCAGGGAAGCCCAGAAATAACTTTTTAAAAGGATAAATATTGTGCCAAATCATCCTCTGATTACATACTTTAAAAATAGTTTCAATGTATCAGTATATTCACAATACACACACACACACACACACACACACACACACACACACACACAGACCCACGATGAGTTTTGTACACATATGCCATATTCAGAATATTTTGTGTTAACATATTTTTTCTGTCACTCATCAACAAATGTTTCCTGAGTGCCAACTTTATGGCAGGCTCTGAGCATCAAATAATGAGTAGGATTCATGGTCTCTATGGGAGCTGACAGTCTAATAGAAAAGATTACTTATGAATAGATCGCTCAGTATGATATGAAAATATTTATTTATTTTAATATTTATTTATGTATTTTGGCTGTGCCGGGTCTTTGTTGCAGCATGCGGTATCTTTTAGTTGTGGCATGCAGACTTCTTAGTTGCAGCATGTGGGTTCTCAGTTGTAGCGTGTGAACTCTTAGTTGCGGCATGCATACGGGATCTAGTTCCCCGACCAGGGGTTGAACCCCAGCCCCCTGCCTTGGGAGCATGGAGTCTTACCCACTGAACCACCAGGGAAGTCCCCAAAAGTACTTATTTAATTATTAGCAATATTCTCATATTAGGACTGAGCACAGTGCCTGACACATAGTAGGCACTCAATATTTGTTGACTGAATGAATATTAATAAATCATAGTTTATATTTGGCTTTATCATGCTATTTGATGTTTGGCTAACAAAGCGTTTTTCTGGAACAGCTTAAGAGATAAATGAATCAAAACTTTAAATTGACAATGCTGTATTATACCAGTTTTAAAACTGAACTGTAGGATATATCTCATGTTTGTTGGAAGCCACTTATAGACCACTAAGATTATATAGATTTCTGTAAGCTACAACTTAGTCTAACATGATACAAGTATATACTTGAACAATAAATTTTTATCAATGTGCTTGATAAGCATGAGTGGTGATGTTTTTGTCAAACAGATGAAAATAAGGTGATGGTGTCCCTATTATAATTTTTTGTTATAAAGAGTCATTTTTTTGTAGAAAAATTGGGAAATGCAGAATCTAAGAAAAAAATTCTTACAAATAAAGTTATAAATGAATTATAATGAAATTACTGTTAACATTTTGTTGTATTTCCTCACAGTCTTTTTCTTCTTTTACATGTGTATATTTTTTAAAGAAAGTTGAGATCGTTGTGTGCATTCTGTTTTGTAGTCTTTCCCCCCCACTCATCATTGTCTTGAGAGCACTTTTCTCTATCATTAAAATTTCTCCAAAAGTATGATTAGTGGTATAAATACCGTAGTTTATTTCACCATTTCTCTTTGGATAATTTGGTTTGTAGCAGGTACTGCTTATTTGCCTACCTTTTCTCTCCTCCTTCCTTACTATCAAATCCCTGTTTTGTTCAGATAAATAGGATTGGGGGTTGTCAGGGATAACTAAATAGGTACCTGGGATGGGTGGAGATCATACTTGCAGATTGTAACATTGCACACTCTACCTATTTAAAAGTTCTCAGGGAGAACTTTTAATATCAGAGAGGGAAGGCCCTTATCCCAGCCCAAGGGAATGAATTCTGGTTGGTTTGAACTAGTCATGGCAATCCATTCCCTGTTACCAGTGACTAGTCCAGGGTAAACATGAGATCCTCTTTTGCCCAGTAATATATAAAGGGACTTCTGCATGTTGTGTTGTCATTGTTATTTGTGTGTGTTGTTTTGAAATTTTTTCTTTCCAGATGAAAAGACTCTTGCAAGGTGAAAGCTTTTGGACCCCCATTCCCCTATGTCATGTCAAATGTGGGTGTGTGTACTGTAGCAGCCATTTTGTGACCATGAGGAGGTGCTATAACTAAGAATGAAAAGCAGACCTGCTGTAAATAGCAGATCAAAGAGGGAGAGAGGGCATGATTTCTTGGTGAAGATGTTGAGCTGGTACACTAAACCTAGACATCTTGCCTCCAGACTGTTTGTTTTCTGAGATGTTTAAATGTCTTTATGGCTTAAGCAGCAGTTAATTGGATATTGTATCACTTGTACTGTAAGTGGTACAAGGTTGTTTTCCAGTTGTTTCCATTCTGCATATTGCTGCAATTAACATCTTTTTGAATACATCTTTAATAGCATTTCTGATATTTCCTTAGATTGGATTCTTATAATAGAATGAGTATTTTTAAGAATGTGAGCATTTCTAAGACTTTTGATATGTATTGCCAAATCGTTTTCACAGAACTTTATTTTCTCTTCCATACTTAATAATTTCTCTTTCCTTGAGCCTGTATGAGAGAATCAAGGCATGATGATATTTTTTTTTTCCATGCTCAGAGCAAGCATTGATCTTTCCTGAAGCAACGTGGGCTTTGGTAGTACACCAGGGACTGGTCCAAATGTGACTGATAAAACAGAATAGTAAAGTTTCACTTTTGTCTGAGCCTTTTGATATTCCTTCTTCATTTGCACCCATTATAAAGTACTTCCTCTGTGGTAGGGGAAGCTAAATTTTAGTTTCCTTTCATTGATTTTATAATAAGAGAAAGGATTAAAGGGAACCTTTTCAGCATAGGATGTGTTGTACTAAATGCACAGGAGCCACCAAAGAGAAAATGTTATCAGATGTTTAGGTGATGTAAGTGTTATCAGACGGACAACTAATGAACAGTTGTTGACATATAGAAACGATTCTTGAGATGGAGTAAAAATTCTGTTCACATAGGAATACAAACAGTATCGAACAGATTTTTTGATAATCATGACCTTTAATTGATGTGTACAAGATAATTGTACAGTTGCATACTGATGTATAATACGAGGAAATAAAACTTGAGATTAGAGGCTGAGAAGTATATCAACCAAATTACATTGTAGTGTGGATGGGCATTATAACTCATTACTTCAAAAAGTTTAGTTGATCATTACAGGAGGCAGAGATAAAGACCAAATAATTCAAAAGATATATCATGTTCTTGGTTGGGAAAGGTAAGTAGGAAGAGAGAAAGTGCTTTCTATGTTTATATATGAATTTAATGTAATTTTTCCTTGGAATATTTTGTGAAATTTGAAATATTATGTTGAAAACAAAAGTCAACCAAAAAAAGGAAAAAGCCATCCAATTATATTCGTATGTGTCTATATATTTACATTTTATAGTGTTTATTTTGCAAGGTGTGTCTCAAAATGTACATTATTTTGATCCAACAATTTCATTTTTGAGAAACTATACTGCAGATGTACTCATAATTATGTACAATGACATATGAATGGTTTGCCACAATAGTTGAGAAGTTCTACTGGCATTTAATGAGCAGGGTTCAGGAATACAAAACATCCTGCAACAAAGAATTATGCTTGTTAATAGTACCTAAGTTGAGAGGCATTGTTAAATTCTGGGGATGCGGAGATAAACAAGCAAAGCCAAGTCCTTTATTATTTTGTTTTGTTTTTTTAATATTTATTTATTTATTTGGTTGCACCGGGTCTTAGTTGTGTCAGGTGGGCTCCTTAGTTGCGGCGGTCAGGCTTCTTAGTTGTGGCATGCATGTGGGATCTAGTTCCTGACCAGAGATCGAACTCGGGCCCCCTGCATTGGGAGTGCGGAGTCTTAACCACTGCGACACCAGGGAAGTCCCTACTGTGTTTCCTAGTGAGAGAGATGGCATCTTATATTTGCTTAGTGTCTATGAAAATCAAATCAGAGTAAGGGACAAAAGGGGGACAGGAGTAGCTAATTTAGTTGGAGATCAGGGAAGTCCTATCTGAAGAGGTAATATTTGAACAAAAACTTGAATGACCTGAGGGAATGAGCCATGCATAGATGGAGGGGTGGGGTGAGTACATCTCAGGCAAAGGGCATATCAAGTGTAAAAGCTCTGAGGAAGGAGCAAGCCTAAGGCAGCCCAGGAATAGAAACAAGGTCAGTGTGGCTAGACAGAATGAGTAAGGGGACAATGTAGACAGTGTATCAGAGACATAGGCAGGGTTTACATGATGTCAGGCCTTGCAAACCATGGTAGAGTTTGGGTTTTATTCTGAATGCAGTGGGAAGCCATTAGAGCTTTTTTGTTTGTTTATTTGTTTGTTAAGCATGGAAGTGACATATTCACATTTATTTATGTTTTAAAACAATTACTCTGGCTGTTACGTGGTGGACTGACTATGGGAGCCCAGAAAGACTAGTTAGTAATCTTATCCAGTAAGCATAGGCAGGAGATGTTGGTGACTTAGAGTAGGCATTTTGAGAAGCATTTGGATTCAGGATTTTGAAGTCTTTCCTTTCAAAAAGGAGGGAAATCTTGGTTGAATTAAGCTCCTAAGGTCATGGCACATTTATTACTAGTCTTTTCTAAGTCCCTCTATTGTTTTGTTTTGTTTTTCTTATCTGTGACCTCTATTTTCCTTACTCCCTCTCCCAACTATACATGTTGCTATTGTATTTAGTATATGCCTCAGAATACATATATTATTAATTTTTTAATATATAACGTTTTGGTGGGAAAAATATTTTAATTTTACATAAATGTTATGGTGCTATTCAGTCGTTCTCAAACTTTAGCATGCATCATAATTACCTGGAGGGCTTGTTCAAAAACAGATTGCTGGAGCCCACCCAGAATTTCTGATTCTTTAGGTCTGGAATGGACCCTGAGAATGTATATTCTAACAAGTTCCTGTGTGATGCTGATGTACCACACTTTGATATGAATGTGACCACCCTGAGAATCACTGCTGTAGCTGTCTTTCTGTTGATTTTTGTTTTTACATGTCAGTATGTTTTTAAGATCTATCTGGGTTTCTGTCTGCTCCATAGTATCCCATAGTATACATCTATGACATTTTAGTTCTCTGTTCTCAGTGGTGGACACTAGGTTGCCTCCAGTTTCTTTCTATCATGAACACTGCTGTGAAGCACACCCTTATATAAATCCACTTATGGTCCCATGTTTTAGTTTCTCTATGGTTTATGAACAAGAGTGGGATTGCTAGGGGAAAGGGTACCTACCTTCATATAACACTTGAACTGATTATTGTAGATCAGTCTTCAGAACAGCTGTACCAGTTTATACTCCTACCAGTAGCACCTAAGAGTTCATATTTCCTCCTGTCCCTCTTCCAGAATTTGGTTTTATCTCATTTTCTAATATTTACCAAAATGATAAAGTAGTATCTTATTGTCATTTCAATTAATATTTCTTTAATTACTAATGACACTGAGCATCTTCTCATATATTAGCCATTCCACCCATACAATCACTGTTAAGAGTTTCTTGTATGACATTTCAGAGATAGGTTAAGCATATACAAACATATTTGCATATCTGTTTTAAAAAATAAATGTACTTATTAAGGTACATTGCCCTTTAAGTGCTGCTTTATCTGGGTCCCACAGATTTTGACATGTATTGTTTTTATTATCATTCAGCATTTTTTAAAGAATTATCTTTAAACCCTAAGACAATGAAGCAGTATGTTTTTTGTTTCCAGTCATGTGGGATTTTTTTAGAGTTAGTATTTTGTTACTGATTCTAATTAGCATAATTTAATTAGAGAACATAATCTGAATAATATTCATTCTTTGGAATTTATTGAGACTCCCTTTGGAATTTATTGTGGTACCCAGTAGATTTTTGTGACTATCCCATATATACTTGAAAATAATGCATTCTGTACTTGTTCACTTGTTCTCTATAAGTTTGATTATTTTTGTTTGCTTGAACTATGATTTTTTGGGTCTGCGTCAAAATCTCCAGCTACAGTTATTGATTTATCTGTTTCTCACAATAGTTCTGTCAATTTTTGCTTATGTTTTGAAGCTGTATATGAATGAGATATGTATATTTTATGATTAGACTATACGATTGATTTTCATTATTCACGGATTCTGTATTTGTATATATGCCTCCCTACTAAAATTTATTTGTAATCCCCAAATCAATACACATAGTGATTTTGAGGTCCTAGGCCCTCTCAGCAGAAGGATCTAGGAGATATATATACGTATGCATATATATATATATATATACACGCATATGTATATATATGTACACACACACACTATATATATATATATATGTAGCTTGGTTATATATAGCGTGTGTATATATATATATATATTATATATTATATACATATATAACTTGGGTTAGTTCTCCCCCATCCCATCCCTTTCTTTGTTACTTTGTTATCCATTTATAATACAGTTAGGCTCATTTGTTACTGTTCATATTATATTTGGGGTTTCTATCACATGCTGGTTGATTTAAATACTTATTTTGAGTAATTTTAATACCCAAATAATTTTAATTACTGTGGTTCTAGAGGTCAAACCTATCTGAAGAGGTATGCTTTGAGAAGTGTCACTCCGGCCTTATCCCTCCTAACCTGTTCCCAGTCCCCACTTCTTTCCACCCATTTCCTCTATGCCTGCTCTAGGTAACCAGTCTCTTTAGTTTATGATTTATCTTTCCCTTATTTCTTATGCACAAATGAGCAGCTAATATATGTTTTTCTTATACCCCTTCTTTATTACATAAACAGTAGCATACTGTAGATACTCTTTCATTTTGCTTTTTTCTTAACAGTGTATCCTAGAAATTGCCCCAAATAAGTTTATAGAGAGATCTTTCTCATGTTTTTTTTCATAGCTTCATAGTACTTCATTGTGTGGATGTATCATAATTTGCTCAGCCTCTCTCCTTTGTATGGTCATTTAGGTTGTTTCAAATACTTTGCTATTACAAACAACACTGCAGCCTGTGTGTATGTATTTTCTTATTGTTGGAAGTGTATCTTCAGGGTAGGCTCCTAGATGTGGTCAAAAGTTAAATGTATATGTGGTTTTGTCAGTTCTTGCCGAATTGTTTTATACCATGCAAATTATTTTTATGTAGTCAGATTTACCCATCTTTTCTTTTCTTGCCTTTGAACTTTTAGTCATTAGTTTTAAAGTTTTTCCGTACACTAAAGCTAAAGAAAACTCACCTCATGTTTTCTTCTAGAACTTGTATGGTTGCATTTTGATATTTAGATCCCTTATCCATTTGTTATTCATTATGTGAGATATGGTTCTAATTTTTTTTTTGAAATAGCACCAGTTGTCCCAGAGACATTTCTTAAGAAGCTCATCATTTCTCCAGTGATTTAGGGTGCCACCTTTCTTATATCTCAAATTTTTATATGTACGTGCATTAATTTCTGACCCATTTTATTCCACTGGTATATTTATCTACATATAGTGCCAGGACCACTATTTTAATTTAGGAAGTTTATAGTATGTTTTAACCATCTTTTTCAGTGTTTTTCTGGCTGTTTCCTGGCTGTTCTTACATGTTTATTTTGCCATATAAATTTTATTATCAACTTGTCTAACTCCATAAAATAGCTTATGGTATTTTTATTGGAAATGTAATGGGTTTATAAACTAGGAAAAACTATAATCTTTTCTTTTTTCTTTTTTTTGGCTGCACTGTGCAGCATGTGGGATCTTAGTTCCCCGACCAGGGATAGAACCCTCGCCCCCTGCAGTGGGAGCGCAGAGGCTTAACCACTGGACCGCCAGGGAAGTCCCAAGAACTGTAATCTTTTAATGCTGAATCATCCTATCCAAAAACAGGGAATGTCTTTCCATTTGTTCATGTCTACTTTTGTGTCTTTCAGGAGTGTTTTTTTAACTTTTTCCTGGTATGAGTTTTATACATTTCTTGTTAAATTTATTCCTATGTAGTTAATCTTCTTTGCTGCTATTGTAAATGGAGTTTTGTCTAGCATTGTGTCCCACTTATTGTTTGTGTATGTGAAGGCTATTTTGTATGTTAATTTTATATCCTTGCATGTTACTGAATTTTTTATTAGTTTAGTTAGTTGTATCATTGATTCTTCTGGAGTTTATCAGGTATGCTATTATATCATCTGCAAATACAGATAGTTTTTGTTTTTCTTTACTCATTGTTAAGCCTCTAACTGATTTGTCTAATTCAGTTGGCTAATACCTCTAGTACAGTGTTGAATAGTAGTGGTATTAGTGGATATCCTTGCCTTGTTCCTGATTTTAGTGGAAATGTCTCTACTGTTTCTCCACTAAATAAAATACAGGTTTTAGGACTAAGGTATGTGTGTGGGTGACTTTATTGTAGAGATCTAGATATTTGGATGGAACATGGGAACAGAAATTAAGAGATTTCTATGAAGGCTACGCTCTTACGTTCTTTCAAATTCTAGGGCAGGGAGTTCCCTGGAGGTCTAGTGGTTGGGACTCTGTGCTTCCACTTCAGGGGGCACGGATTCAATCCCTGGTCGGGGAACTAAGATCCCACATGCCATGTGGCACAGCCAAAAAAAAAAAAAAACCCCACAAAACCAAAAACAACAAAAAAGACAAATTCTAGGGCAACAACACAACACACTCAAAAGCTGGAATTCTTCATGTTTCAACTTGGGAATATCAAAGAGATACGCCATTATAGCAAGTCATTTGAATTTGTATAAATTGTCTTTATGTGTTATTGTGTTCAAAAATAAAAGTTTTATCCTTGTGTTTGTCTTGTAGTGTGTGCTGTTTTTATGGAGTTTAAAGATTAATCATCCCAAAACATTGTTTCTGCTTCGAGGAAATCATGAATGCAGGCATCTTACAGAATATTTCACCTTCAAACAGGAATGTAAGTATAATCACTCCTCCAGAACTTTTTAAGTTATCCTTTAGCCAGTCCCAGCGAATTAAACACAAAGAAAAGAAACTAATGGACCTCAAATGCTTCCTGTTCTGTTTTTGTTTTTGTTTTGTTTTGTTTTCTGGTGAGAACCTAGATTCCACTTTTTAACACTTGTTTTGAAAATAACTTTTGAGTATCCCCCTGGGTCTATAAGTAATACATTTAGGATATTTGGAAAACGTTAAAAAGTCCAAAGATATAAATTGTCCACAATTACACCACTTAAAATTAATCACTATTATCTCACTATTTGGTATATAGTCTTCTATTCTTTTCTGTATACATAAAAACCTATCATTGGGCTTCCTTGGTGGCGCAGTGATTGAGAGTCCACCTGCCAATGCAGGGGACGTGGGTTCGTGCCCCGGTCCGGGAAGATCCCACATGCCGCGGAGGGGCTGGGCCTGTGAGCCATGGCCGCTGAGCCTGTGCGTCTGGAGCCTGTGCTCTGCAACGGGAGAGGCCACAGCAGTGAGAGGCCCGCGTACTGCAAAAAAAAAAACAAAAAAAAACAAACCTATCATGAAATAGTTCAGATATATCTATATCCATACAATCCTCCCTTGATTTCCGGGGAATTGGTTCCAGGACCCCCACAGATACCCACATCCGCAGATTCTCAAGTCTCTTATCTAAAATGGTATATAGTATTTCCATATAACCTTCATGTATTCTCCTGTATTCTTTAAGTCATCTCTAGATTATTCATAATACCTAATACAAATGCCATGTAAATAGTTGTAAATACAATGTAAATGTTATGTAAATAGTTGCTGGCCCACTGCAAATTTAAGTTTTGCATATTGGAACTTTCTGGAATTTTTTTTCCCCCAAATATTTTATTTTTTTTTTAATTTTTTTTTTTATTTTTATTTTTTTTGCGGTACGCGGGCCTCTCACTGTTGTGGCCTCTCCCGTTGCGGAGCCCAGGCTCCGGACGCGCAGGCTCAGCGGCCATGGCTCACGGGCCCAGCCGCTCCGTGGCATGTGGGATCTTCCCGGACCGGGGCACGAACCCGTGTCCCCTGCATCGGCAGGCGGACTCTCAACCACTGCGCCACCAGGGAAGCCCCCCCCAAATATTTTAGTTCCGCAGTTGGTTGAATCCGTGGATGCAGAACCTGTGGCTATGGAGAGCCAACTGTATATATTTTTGCAATAAAGTTGGGCTCATAATATATGTACTGTTTAATAAACTGCTCTTTTCATGTTATGTAATAGCATTTTTCCATTTTATTAAATATTTTTTAACATGACTTTAAAATATAATATTAATGTTTTTAAAGTATTCCATCTCATGAATGTACTATCGTGTGTGGCCAATTTAGTAGCAACTGTAGGGCATTTAGGTTGATTCCAACTATAAATAATACTGTAATAGTAAAAAAAAATTTATTATTAAAGGTAGAATTTTTTTGAAACTCAAAACATTACAAGCTGATTTAAAAAACAAAAACAGGGAATTCCCTGGTGGTCCAGTGGTCAGGATGCAGTGCTTCCACTTCCACTTCCACGAGGCCCAACTAAGATCCTGCAAAGCCTCAAGCCGTGAGGCGAAGCAAAAACAAAAACAAAAACCTCACAGATTTCTTTGACCAGAATCTAGGTACTCACAATTGGCTCTAAGTAACATGCAGCATGATGGTGACTATATTGGGCTTGTTTGGGAGAACTTGCCTCTGGACATTTGCACGTATCATCTCTTGTTTCCCCAGGTGTCTATCTGCTTAGAAGACCTACATCCTTACTTCATTCGTGTCATAGCCTCAGAGATTTTCTTCCCTGGTTGCTTTTTCTAAATTAAAATCTCATCACTTTATTCTCATACCCTACTTTTTTTTCCCATAGCATCTATCAATACCTGAAATTTTTATATATCCTATATATATATATAATTTATATATTTTTAATATATTTATTTATTTACTGTCTTTCTCTCCCACCAGAATTTAAGCTGCATGACAGCAGGGAGGTGTTTTGTTCTCTGTTGTTTTTCCAGAACACTATCTAATAAGTCATAGTAGATGCTTAACAAATATTGGTTGAATTAAATTGTTGAATGAATGATTCTTTGTGATTTATATCTTTAGAATAGACTCTCAGAAAAGAATTACTAGGTGTCAGGGCATGAACATTTTAAAGACTTTTGGTACATACTCTAGCACTCAGAAAAATTATATATCAGTTTATACTACATGGAATTTTTGTATTACTATACAAAATTCACTATTCCTTTGTTATAGTGAAAGGAAAATAGTGAAATAAAAAACAGAATTATACCTTTTTTATTTCTAAAGTGTTAGTACATTCTTTATAAAACAAGAAAGGTAGAATAATCTCTTGTCTAGCTCTAAAGTCTACCTCTTTCCCCCCATAATCCTGAATATATAAAAATGCTTTGGGACTTCCCTGGCGATCGACTGGTTAAGACTGCACTTCCACTGCGAGGGGCCAAGGGTTCCTCCCCTGGTCAGGGAAGTAAGATCCCACCTGCCATGTGGTGTGGCAAAAAAAAAAAAAAACCTTTATTGTTCATATAATTGATATTTTGATCATGGATTTTACTTTGTGTTCTATTCAGATTTCTCTTCAGATTATCATCTTGGAGGAATATATTATATTTGAAGTTTTATTACCAAAAGAATATTCAAAGTTGAAAAAAACTTTGAAATTTGTTTTCAGAGACTCAGTTTATTCAGCTGCCACAAAATCCCTCTACTTACAACTTGAGAATGTTCCCAATGCTCATTTTAACTCGTTACCAGTAGCTTCCTACATTGAAGTTAGCAGTTGTGATGACAGCCTTCCTCCTAGTAACGCCTGAAATGAAAGGTCTTTCTTATTGAAAGAAATTTTAGAGTGTGAACACTTACTTAAAAACCCTGTGAGAGAAAAGTCAGCTACAAATGGGCAAGACATAGATCATTCCAGACCTTGGAACTTATTGAAATAAACACTTTAAATCAGTAATTAACCAGGAAGTTTAAAACAAATTAGATCTACTGTTGGTGAGTGTTTAAATTGGTGTAAAGTACTTGAAGAGTAATTTTGCAATATCCGTAAAAATTTCTGACCCAGCAGTTTGGCTTCTAGGAGTTTATCATGCAGATTGTATCTTTTCTTTTTTTAATTTATTTATTTTTATTTTTATTTATTTTTGGCTGCGTCGGGTCTTTGTTGCTGCATGCGGGCTTTCTCTAGCTGCGGAGAGCGGGGGCTACTCTTCGTTGTGGTGCACGGTCTTCTCATTGTGGTGGCTTCTCTTGCTGTGCAGCACAGGCTCTAGGTGTGCAGGCTTCAGTTGTGGCGCACTGGCTTAGTTGCTCTGTGGCATGTGGGATCTTCCTGGACCAGGGCTCGAACCCGTGTCCCCTGCATTGGCAGGCGGATTCTTAACCGCTGCACCACCAGGGAAGCCCTGTATCTTTATTTTTTAATACTGCATAACAAATTACCACAAATTCAGCTGCTTAAAACAGCACATTTGTTATCTCATAGTTACTGCAGGTCAGAAGTCCAGGCACAGTATGGCTAAATTTGCTGCTCTGGGTCTCAATGGGCCAAAATTAAGGTGTCACCAAGGGCTGTGTTCTCATTTGGAGCTTGGTGTCTTCCAAGCTCACTAGTTGTTGGTGGTCCTTATTGACTGTAGGATTAAGGCCCCTATTTTCCTGCTAGCTGTTGGCTAGAAACTGCCCTCAGTTTCTAGAGCCCAAATGCATCTCTCTGCCTTCCTCTTCTGTGATCAGCCAGCTGGAGAAAACCCTCTGCTTTTCAGAGGCTCACCTGATTAGGTCAGGCCCATCCAGGAAAATCTCCCTTTTGCCATAATGATACATAATCATGGGAGTCTCAGTGTATTTCCAAGTTCCACCCACTCAAAGGGGCACAGATTATACAAAGGTATAGGTCATTGCAGGTCATTTTAGAATTCTGCCTACCACACTATATACTCAAAAAGATAAGAAGATATGGATGTATAAGGATGTTCATTATAGTGTTAATTGTAATAGCAAAAAAAAATAATAAGGGATAATATATCTAAAAAATGGAATGGTAGGCAGCTGTTGTAAGATCAAGGTGGATCTAGATGTACTGATATGGAGAGCTGTTCAGATATATTGTTAGGTGATGGAAGCCATTTGCAGAACACGTATAGTGTGATCTCCTTTGTAAATTAAAAATATATAAGGTGCAGAAGTAATTGGTAACAGTGATTACCTGTGGGAAACTGGATCAGGAGGACTAGTACTTTTAATTTTTTATCTTCCCATAGGACTCCGTGAATTAGCTTTTCACCACCACCATGTAATACTATTATACCAATTTTTTAAACTGGTAACTTTCAAATTATGCATTTAGGGCCAAGCATTTAAAAGGCTTTTTAAAGCATCCCAGGTAATTCTGTAGCACACTGCTGGTTAAGAACACCTCTTCCAGAGGCTTGGAAAGTATCTACTGTTTGTCATTTGAGAACCACTTCATCAAGTACTTTAAAAATTGGAAATATTTTGCATTGTTTTTCTAAGCCAAATATTAAGGTGGTCCTCATTACACCTCTGTTTCCTTACTTGGGAAAATTAAACAGTGCCTATCAAGCAGTTAACAAAGGCCCTGGAATGCTCAATATTTGGCAATAGATAAGTAATGAAGAAAAAACTGTGTATGGATGCCTCTGAATTAAGATTCATGTTTTTTCGGTAACATTCTATGTAATTCTTCCTCTGTTTTTTCAGAGTTCTTTTTTTGATTAGTATAATTGGTTCAGACTGTTTTCAGAAAATAGAACAATAGGTTTGGGAAACATTTTGAGTGTGTCATTTTGCACAGGATTTCTTATCTCAGGTTTTTCTTTGCTTTTCACAGCTGTAATTTAGTTAAACCACGTTTCTTTCTTTTTCTCTTATCTGCCAGTATACTCCTGTTTCATTCTAATGCTGCATCCGAAATGTTAATAAATCTTGGAATAAGCACACAAATTCAAGTACAATTTCAAATTTTGTTCCTATATAAGGAAAGAGCATGTGTGCCACTTTGCATGAGTGTTTTTACTGATAAGCTGATCTTTCTTAAAGGGCCACTGTAACATTTAGAATCAGCACCTTATAACTACTGTTAAGTGATGCTTAGTTCCAAATTGTGCAGCTGCAATCTTGTTAATATTTCTAGGAGGGGCAGGTGGAGGCTTTTCTTTTCTTATATCAAGTTTTAAAGTGCTTTATATTGCAGAGATTTTTAAAATTGCTTTCAAATCCAGAGATAATTTGAGTAGCAAAGTATAACAGTTAATTTTTGACATATCATTTATCTTTGCAAAAACATCTCTTTATTGTTATGTACTTGGAAAGCAAGAAACCTAGTGGTTTTGTGATTCCATCTCATAGCTCTGGGTCCATATTTCTAAAGTAAATTAATTTCTTATTTCCAAGGGCCCCTTTTTTGATGTGTAGTTAAACAGCTTACTGAAATTACAGGAGGTTCCAGAAACTCCTGTAATTTTGTTAATGAAAACAGTATTGTTATGACAGGTTGATTTTTTTTTTGAAATAAACAAATGTTTGCCATTGTTCATTACTTATAGTAGCAAGAGATTGGTGTGGTTAGATTGTGGTATATCCATAAAGTGAAATATTATATAGATATTAAAAAAAACCAAAACTCTTCATATAACTATATGGCATGATCTCCAAAATATGTTACTAAGTCCAAAAAATAGGAATTCCCTGGCGGTGCAGTGGTTAGGACTCCGTGCTCTCACTGCCAGGTGCCTGGGTTCAATCCCTGATCCGGGAACTAAGACCCCTCGTGCTGCACAGCGCAGCCAAAAAAGAAAAGTACAAAAAGGGGCATCCCTGGTGGCGCAGTGGTTAAGAATTCGCCTGCCAATGCAGGAGACACGGGTTCGAGCAGCGGAGCAACTAAGCCCGTGCGGCACATCTACTGAGCTTGTGCTCTTGAGCCCGAGAGCCACAACTACTGAGCCTGCAAGCCACAACTACTGAAGCCCGCACGCCTAGAGCCCATGCTCTGCAACAGAAGCCACCACAATAAGAGGCCTGCACACCGCAACGAAGAGTAGGCCCCGCTCGCTGCAACCAAAGAAAAGCCCACGTGCAGCAATGAAGACTCAACGCAGCCAAAAGTAAAATAAATAAAACAAAATAAATAAATTTATTTAAAAAAAGAAGTCCAAAGAGCAAGTGAAAACAGTGTACATATTCTACATTTATGTTAAAAAACAAAAGGATGTTGTGAAAATGGAATAAATATACATATCTGCATATGTATGCGTAGAATATCTTTATAAAGACACCCAGGAAGCTAATTGCCTGCAAAGAGGGGGAGGAGGCACTAATTCTGAACCTTTCTTTTTTTGAACCTATTACCTTTGTTTTAAAAAAACAGTGAAAGCAAATAAAAATTAAAACAAATATATAATCACTGTTTAGACCGGGTCATGGTTTCCTGCAAATAGTGCTGACTCTCAAAATTACGTTCAAAGAATATTGTTGAAAATTTTGTTTTGTTAATGTTATATTATTGATACTAGTTAGAACTTGTATCAGTGTGAACCTATGACTGAGGTGCATGTTTCCTTCATTGTGGGATATATCTTACAATTTATCATGAAAATAAAACACTTGAGTCAGCTAATTTAACCTTTGGTAATTATATATTTGGCTCTTTAGATTCTCCTACTAAATATTTAATTTAAAAGTAATGATTGGGAGGAGTATTGCATCATGTTAAGAGCATGAACAGGTTCTAGTTCTGCCACTTACTAGTTGCAGCTTTGGACAAGTGAGCCCAGTTTCCTCAGCTTTTTATTTTTATTTTATTTTATTTTTTTGCGGTACGCGGGCCTCTCACTGTTGTGGCCTCTCCCGTTGCGGAGCACAGGCTCTGGACCCTCAGGCTCAGCGGCCATGGCTCACGGGCCCAGCCGCTCCGCGGCATGTGGGATCTTCCCGGACTGGGCCACGAACCCGCATCCCCTGCATCGGCAGGTGGACTCTCAACCACTGCGCCACCAGGGAAGCCCTTCCCCAGCTTTTTAATGAAGATTATGTACCTACTTCACAGGGTTTCAGTGAGGATAAAATAAGGTAATTTTATTGGTTAACACTTATATAGAACCAACTTTGTGTCATACATTATTCAAAGCATTTTACATATGTGAATTCATTTAATCCTCACAGCAATCTTGTAATGTAGGTGGGTATTATTATTAGGCCTATATTATAGATGAGAAAGTAAAGGCACAGAGAGTCAAGTAATTCGTCCAAAGTACTATTGCTAGTAAGTGGCGGAGCTGAGGTTCGAATCCAGGCAGTCAGGTTCCAGACTCCATTCCACTGTGTTGAACACTTAACTCACTGATGGCACAGGTACATTGTGAGCCTTCAACAGATTTCAAAAATAAAGGTGATATAACAATAAATATTACTATACAAGGATTATATATCCATCCTAGAAAATACAGCTAAACTAAGTCATCTTCAATCTAACCCCTCAGAAAATAAAAATGTTGGTATTTATATACATATTCATAAACTTTAAGAAAATTTAAATGGTAACATTCTGTAACCCATTTTGGTTGTGCACTTTGTTTAATTTGATTTGTGACTTTCTGTTTTAATTTACAAAATGGGTTAGGACACTGTATTACTTTCTGTCTTTCTCCAGACTTGGTAGTCTTCTGGAAGTAGGCTAAGGAACTCCTTTGAGTCATTCTTTGGGTTGAAAGGCATCTTATTGATGTAAAATGGTATTTGGAGCATGAATTAATAACTAATTAAAATCCCTGCCTATATGCAACCTTAGGACTCTTACAAAGGAATTCCTTATTGATGTTGGCAACAGGGGGAACTCTGGCTCCATGGATTTACAGGAGAAAAAGTCAAATCACTGGCCACAAATGAAAGGGTTTTTTCCCCTTGATTTTTTTTCCTTTAACACACTTTTTGGCCAGTGCTGGGTCTACTTCAGAGATAGCCAAACGTGTAGTGCTCAGATACAAAGCAGAATATAAGGATGTAATTGCAAGGAGATAGAAAGATGCAGAAGATATGGCTCTTATTAACTTGAATGTCATAATAGAGTTAGCATATATTGTGAAATAGATGATCTTAACTGCCTTTGTGGTAATACAGAATGCTCTAAAAGTTTATAAAGGAACTCACGCCTCCCTTAATGCCCTCAAATCCTGATCAGTATTGGCAGTAGACAGTCTTCACCTTCTGGGATGAAGCACCTTAAGTGTGGTCCACTGGTTACACCTTCCCTTTAGGGATCTCTCTCCAGTCATTCCTGCTACCCATGTACTGCACTCTGGCCCAAATCTGGACACATCACCCTTCACATTATTCCCCAGAGCCTTGCCAAGACCAGGCTCTGATACTTGAACATGTCTTTTCTAAAAGCATGGAGATTACAAGAAGAAAATAAACACAGAAATAATTACCAACTAGATAATCTGACTCACTTGCTATAGTGTTGTTCTCTGGGGCCTGTAGGCTTTGTCTCATCTTCACAGAATCTTGGAAGAGAAGGAGCTCACAGTTCTGTAGGGCTGCCTGCCTGTATAACTTGTGGCCGTCTCCACCAGTATGCACCTCCTAGCATATTGGCTTTTTGAACCCAAGGCCAAAGAAGAAAACGCTCCCTTTCTCTTTAAACTAAAGCCATCTGCCAACTACTATTTCATGACCTGTTCTTTTTAGATAATTGTGGAAGCCAACCCACTGTCTGCCCACTGGAGTGTTTTTTTGTTCTGTAGCCTCAAAATGACAACCACATCAAAATACAGTTCACTGAGATGAACATTTTTACATAAAATAAAATCAGGACATAATTTGGTTGAAGACCTTAAAAATCATGAGCAAAAATATTATTGACATTTTATTGATGACGCCTAAAACTTCAGTTTCTATTTATATATCTTCAATACCACCAGGAAGTCTTTTTAGACCCAATGCAGACTCACGAGAGACCATGGGGCATACATGGCGTCCATCCTAGAAGAGTACAGTTCAGGAAGGGCAGCATCAGGCATCCCTTTTCATGGAGTAGTCGTCATAGAAGTACATGCCGCAGTCTGGAGCTTTTCTGCCTTTTGCCTCCATTTCTCCCACCCTCTCCTAGTCACAGCTCAGGTGCAAGGAAACAGTATCCACATTGGGCAGATTAGGGAGCCACCCTGGCTTAGAAGCCTCATGCATCACAAATGCCAGTATCTCTTGTAAAAGTTTTATTGGCATAGCTTCCAGGATCCCACGAGGGACATACCTTACGAGTCACCGCACTCAGAGAAGCCCAAAGCTATAGCTTCCGCCAGGTAATTGGGTAATTTTTACCATAAGAAATGTTGCCTAATAACACAGCTGATTACATTCACCTTATCAGGTTTCCAGGACAACAGAGCTAGAAAGTTAATCCAAGGTCACACTTGTAGAAAAAGAGGGAGATTTTGTTTGCCCTTTATCCACAACTTTTCAGAAATATCTGTACAAAGATGATTGTGTTTTCAAATTTGCCTGTAACAAATGGCTTTGGAGTAGCTTCATAATCAACTGGCATATATCCTTTTTCATGTATGATAAATTTTAACTCTCTTCCTTTGTTTTTCCTTTTTTGATAGGTCGAATCAAATATTCTGAACAGGTGTATGATGCGTGTATGGAAACATTTGACTGTCTTCCTCTTGCTGCCCTCTTAAACCAGCAGTTTCTGTGTGTACATGGAGGAATGTCACCTGAAATTACTTGTTTAGATGACATTCGGAAAGTAAGTAATCTTTCATTAGTCTCATGGAGTAAATATGCTTTTAATTTTGTTTTTTATTACAGTCAACTAATATGTCTTTATTGCTGAAAATTTTTAAATACAGATAATTAAAAGTAAGAAAATGGAAATCACCTGTGATCTTGTCATTGGGCAATAACTACTGTTAACATTTTCCTATATATCTTCCAGAAAATGTCTAATTTTTTAAAATAAATTTATTTTATTTATTTATTTATTTTTGGCTGCATTGGGTCTTCGTTGCTGCGCACGGGCTTTCTCCAGTTGCAGCGAGCGGGGGCCACTCCTCATTGCAGTGCGCAAGCTTCTCATTGCGGTGGCTTCTCTTGTTGTGGAGCACGGGCTCTAGGCATGCAGGCTTCAGTAGTTGTGGCATGCAGGCTCAGTAGTTGTGGCTCGCGAGCTCGAGAGTGCAGGCTCAGTAGTTATGGCTCACGGACTTAGTTGCTCCCCAGCATGTGGGATCTTTCTGGAGCAGGGTTCGAACCCATGTCCCCTGCATTGGCAGGCGGATTCTTAACGACTGCTCCACCAGGGAAGCCCAGAAAATGTCTAATTTTTAACGAAGTCTGTGCTTTTACCAACTAGAAACATATTTTGAGTATAACCCTGAAACTTTAAATTATGTAGCAATAGGAAGGAAAAAAGCCAGGGTTCTAATCCCTGTACTGCCATTGTGTAACCTTTACCAAATCACTTAACCTCTTAGATTTTCTTCTCTGTAAAATGAGGACGTTGAAATGGATGGTCTGAGGACTCTCCCAGCTCTGAAATTCATTAACTTTGACATTTCAGATGATAGAGTTTAATTGCTACACTTGCCTTAGTTGGTAATTGTGATTTTTCAGGATTATGTATCTTCATGACTGAAAAAAGGTGATCAGTCTTTTTTCATTTATATTGTTCTACATCACCATCTTCTCTTCTGTACCTTGTATTCTCTTACCTCTCTTATATAGGTACTGAAACTAAAAAATTTTCTGTTTGTAAAATTTCTCTGAATTAAAGTTACTGTCCTCAAGGTAAGAGGGTGTATGCCTGTATGCACAGCCTTTTCTGCTGCCGTGTTGTTATTAAATAAACAACATTTCTCTTTTACATAGTAAATCTTGAATTTTACAATTCTGAATCAATTGTATTAATATAAAGCTCCCTTTTCACTTAGTAGAGGTTCTCTTCTTGGCATTCAGTTATCCTAGTTACTTGTTTTCTCTTGGCTTTCATGCGTTAACCAAAGCAGCAGTGACTAAAGGCTTGAATTAATAACTTATATTGAAATGCCTCCACTGAATAGAATGGAAAGGATGAAAGCCTTTTGCAAAATAAAACTAGCATTCTTTAAAATAAAGAAATCTCCATTGGAATGAGATAAACAATGAACAGAAACACTCAAAACCCTTCCTGCTGTCATGGTAACATTGGCTCACCTAGGCAATTGAAATAAACTTTACAGGGTCTTTCTAATAAATAGTATGTTTCTATAGTGATTGATTTCACATTCAAATTAAATGAGCACCGCTTTTAAGATTAGGATGTAAGGAGGTCCTTTTCTACTGTAGGGATAGGGATATTTATTAAAATTTAATACCAAAAACAAATAAAAATTGTATCTACATTTATTAAATGTTCATTTTCTTCCTAAAGGAAAATTCTTTAGGGGCTTACCGCCCACTCTCCTAATACATTCTTATGGGTGGAAAGGTGTTTTTTGACCCATACCATTTTCCAAAAGCTCTTTTGCTTTCATGATTTTTCTTCTTTTGGCTTTTACGTGTCTTCTAGTTAGACAGGTTTAAAGAACCTCCAGCCTTTGGGCCAGTGTGTGACCTGCTTTGGTCTGATCCCTCAGAGGATTATGGCAATGAAAAGACCTTGGAACACTATACCCACAACACGGTCCGAGGGTGCTCTTATTTTTACAGGTAAGCTAATCCTCAGTTAGAAAATTAGAAAAAGGAAATTGTAACATATTTTATCAAATTATTTTTAACTACATATTTTGTATCTTGAATTTGTGTCGCTCAGGGACTTCTATTTAATTTTTTGATTAATTGAAGGCAGAAAACTCTGTTTTGTTTTTTATATTTTACTCAGTATTATGCCCTAATAAGTGTAATATACTGAACACGACTGAATAGAACATCTTGCAGTGCTTAAATATTGTTGTCTGACTTTAAATGATCTAGATTATTTGTTCCCAAACATCATCTATTGACTTTTTTAAAAATAAAGATTTCTTGGCTCTTCCCTCAGAGATTCTGATTCAGTAAGCCTGAGACAAGGGAATCCTTTTATTTTTTTAGAAAGCTCTCCAGCTTTTGGAACCACCGGTATTGGCAAAGATATAAAAAGAACAGGACATTGTGAACTAAGCCCAGGACATTTCCTGGAAGTTGGTTGTTGTCTTAAATCTCATATGTGAGCTTTCATTGTGCTTTGCCACTCCAAATTAGGGAGATTCAGGGAAGTTTGAAGCCTGAATTTTTTAAAAATCCAAATATTTTATTCTGATAAATAATACCTGTATTTAGTACCCTGAAAAATCTTTGATAATTGCCTAAGATAATGCATTCATTAAATGAAATCCTGCACACAAAAGGAAGCCTCAGTTTTGCCATAGTTTTAACATTCTTCTAAGTAAACTTTTTTCATTCCATTCTGCCAACTTTAGCAGTGACTAATATGATGAAGTCATTTAAATTTTACTTCTCTTTACATTGCTTAAAATAAGGAACATAAAACTTTTATTTTTAGCACATTATAAATTGGTACAATTTCTATGGCAGTGAGCTTGACAACATCTCTCAATTATAAATGGCCATGGCTTTTGTTCCAGAATTTCTACTTCTAAAATGTAATCCTGTGGCTATATAGTCAGTCCTCATTATTCAAGAATTCTGATTTGCAAATTTGCCTACTTGCTAAGATTTATTTGTAACCCTGGAATCAATACTCACAACACGTCCAGTCATTCACAGACATTCAAGTGTACAGAGCAACGGAAAATTTGAGACACCCTGTGCACGTTCCGGCTGAGGTTGAACGTGCAGCTGCTCTGCCTCTTGTTTCAGCTCTCATACTGTAAGCAAGTATTCTTTTTGTGGTCTATTTAGTGAAACATTTCCCACATTTTTTGTTGGTGTTTTGCTGTTTAAAATGGCCCCAAGCATACTGCTGAAGTGCTATCTAGTGTTCCTATGTGCAAGAAGGCTGTGATGTGTTATATAAGCTCCATTCAGGAATGAGTTGTGGCACTGTTGGCCATGAGGCCCATGTTAATGAATCAACAATATACATTAAATAAGGTGATTTTACACAGAAACACACATAAAACAAGGTTATGTGTTGATTAGTTGACGAAAACGTTGTGACCAGAGGCTCACAGAACCGAAACCCTGTATTTCCCCTAGGAGCAGTCGTTCAGTATTCACTAACTCAGTTTTTGCAGCAACTTTATAGAACACAGCTACTGCAAATGATAGGAATCAGCTGTACTTGAAAAGGTGTAAAATGCATGTACAAGTTTTTCATTGTTGCATTATTTATGATGATGGTTTTAAACAACCTAAACGTTCAATAGGAGACTAGTTAAATAAATGCTTGTACATCCAGACAATGCAATGAGGCTGTTTTTTAAAAATGAAAAAAAGAAAACAAATCCTTTGTATACTGGTTGGAATAATCACTAGTGTAAAGTGAAAAAAAAGACATAGTAAAAAGCTATGTGTACCGTCTGATGACATTTCTGAAAGGGGGGGTGTGCATATGTGTGTGCATAATTGCTTGAAATTGAATATGGTATCTCTGAAAGGGCACTCAAAGAAACCAAGAACATTGGTTGCTTCCAGGGTAGCTGGAAGATAGAGGTAAGATGGAGGGAGACATTTCACTGTATAACTTTTTATATCTTTTAATTTTATGCCACGTGAATGTGCAGCCTATTTTAAAACTTACTTTTTCTAGTGAACATAAGAAACAAAGATTAAACATAAATTAAATAATTAACACTTGGATAATTCCAGGATAATTTTGTATTCTCCAGTTCTTCGTATCAAACATTTGCCATTCAGAAAGGTACTAGTGCTAAGAGAATACGATAGGAGAGATGCAAATATCATACCTTTCATTTGAATAAGGTTGGATATAGTATTTGTATTTGCTCCTGAAATATTCCTGCATAATATCATCTTGATATTGATATTACCTGTGAAGCTATAAGTAGGTTCTTTAACTTTTCTAACAGTTTTACAATTTGAAAATTGTGTGTTCGGTTTTTAGCACCTACTACACACACACACACACACACACACACACTGCTGTGATACTTTTTTTTATATCAAGATACCAAGAAAAGTTTTGGTGTTGTATTATTATTGTGTGGGTTAAGAAAAAAAAAAAGGTGGGGGAACTCTGCTTCTGTCCTAGGGTTGTCTGTTATCTGTGTCCTTGATCTGGAATGAGGAATATCAGTGACATGGAAAAACGAGAGTGATGATTGCTAAGCTATTAATAAAAGTTCAGTGGTAATGAAAACGTGTAATTTTGAAACAAGTTCAACTCATTTCATCTTGACTTTTCCCCTTTCTCCTATTAAAAAACAAGTGTTTTAATTCTGGATTTGTGTTTTCTATTTTCTTTTTCAGTTACCCTGCAGTTTGTGAATTTTTGCAGAACAATAATCTGTTATCAATAATCAGAGCCCATGAAGCCCAAGATGCTGGGTAAGTTATATTAAAACTGTACCATGACTTCCCTGGTGGTCCAGCGGTTAAGACTCCACATTCCACTGCAGGGGGGCACGGGTTCAATCCCTGGTCAGGGAAGTAAGATCCTACTTATGGTGTGGCGTGGCCAAAACCAAAAACAAACAAACAAAAACAACCAACTGTACCAAACAGCACTGAAAAGTTTTTGCCTTTAACATCAAGACAGACGGGCTGTCATTTCTCTTCCAGGTATCGAATGTACAGGAAGAGCCAAACGACAGGCTTTCCATCACTCATTACTATTTTCTCTGCCCCCAATTACCTAGATGTCTATAACAATAAAGGTAAAGGAGACCAGCAATACTTGAGTTTGAATTTGTGAGTGAGTATATGTGAGCTCTAGTTGAATATGTATGTGCATAGGTAATTTTCTGAATATATATAAATTTTAAATAAGAAAAAAAAGGGTCTTAATTGAAACAAAGGCCAAGAAACTTAGAATTTGGGCTTCTGCTTGGTTTTCATCTCCTAAGGATTATTGGGCTCTTTGTGAGTATAAATAATGATTACAATAGGTCTGATTTATACTACTGAATCAAAATATAAGAAGAATAAATTACTTCAGGTTCAGGTTAGAAAAGTCAGCATAAATTATTGGTTTTGGTGAATTTAATTTATTTATAACAGTACTACCTCAATAAAATGTCCCTGTTTAGTGTTTTAATGTCTGTCTGTTAAGCTGTTTTTGCTATTAAGAAATAATACTGTTAGAATGAATACTCTACAAAAAGTCAGAAAAATCTTCATTTTAGTCCAAGCCCTGCCAGAAACTAATAGTGTGACTTTAGGTAAGTCATATAATCTTTCTTAACCTCAGTTTCCCATATAAAAAAGATAATTGGATATAACATGCCTTTTGATCCAGAAATTCTACTTCTAAGACTTTTAGTCTATTTTAGTCATTTTTTTAAATTTAACATTTATGATTCCTAGTTCATAAGTTTTGTATCAGGGCAGTGGTCTACTTAAAAACCTCCTCTGTAACATGCCTCTGTAACTATTTTGCTGTATGACTATAAAATAATAGAACTTTTAAACAAACATGCCAGAACAAATATATCCAAGTGAGTATTGTCCCTTCAAGGTAGTTACCTTGGGAGGTTATACACTTATTCCAACAATGCTGCCCATTGTTCAAACATTTTTGGAACTCCTCTTTTGGCATTGCCTTCAGAGTCTGCGACACATTCTTTTGATTATCCTCAATGATGGGAAATCTTCGTCCTTTGAGGGTGGATTTGATTTTTGGAACAGCCAAAAGTCATTCGGAGTCAAGACTGATGAATAAGGTGAGTGATCAAGCTAGACGATACCATTTGGGGTCAGGAACAAGGTATGATTATAAGGTAATGAGACTGGTTTTTCTTGTGTTGCTTATAAAATGGCTCTGGAGGCAATTCCAAAAGAGGAGTTCCAGAAACGTTTTGAGTGATGGCAGCATCTTTGGATTAAATATACGGTAAGGCAGCAAGGTATATTGATAAGAGCACTGAGCTAGGAGTCAGAAATCCTAGTCTAGTCCTGCTTCACTTTTAAATTCACAGTTAATGAGATACTTAACTTCTCTGAGCCTCAGTTTGTCCTTAAAATAACTGTGATATAGGCTTGTTGGAGATAAGTTGGAATAGTCAAAATGAATATTAAAAACATTGGTCAAACTATAAATTGCTCTACTATTATAACATTCTACTGTTATTGTGCCTGGTGTGATTACAGCAAAGGACCACACTCATCTGATATATAAGGTCTGGTGTGTTTGTCGTTGGTGGTTTCTTAAGTCTCATTACTTTATAGTCATATCTTGTATATGCAGTTTGGGAGAGAAGTTTAAAAGAGGCCCACAATATATTTACTACTTCCTCTATTTCAGAGTAGACTATGAAATGGCACATCTCATTTCAATCTGTTTTGGAACAGTTATCTCTGAATGTCCTTAGTGACTTGCTGTCCATTTTAAAAAGACATTTCTTTGACTTAAATTCTCTTCCAGTCTTATATTTTCTTTTTGCTACTCGTCAATCTTTCCTGAGTCTTAGCTATCCTATAATACTCTGCTTCTCCCTAACTCCATTCTTTCTTATTTCCTTTTTCCTAATATTTCCAATACATTAGAGACTTAGTTTTTGTTCTCGTTTCCTCCCTTATGAATAGTATGTGCCACTTATGTTGTCAAACTTCCTCAAGGACAGTGTCCCTAGTCCTCTTATCTATGATGAAGATTTTCCCTTCTTACTTCCTTTATTAACCTTACTATTAAAAGTGTCTATTGAGGGAATTCCCTGGCAGTCCAGTGGTTAGGACTTGGCACTTTCACTGCCAGGGGCCCGGGTTCAGTCCCTGGTCGGAGAACCAAGATCCTGCAAGCTGCACAGCGTTGGCCAAAAAAAAAAAAAAAAGTGTCTATTGATTGCTCAGTGGATTTATCAGTGTGCTAATCTGAAACATGTCATCTAAATCAGCAATCACTTTACTAGCTTACTAACTGCCAGTTCATTCTTTGCCATATTCTAATCTGGTCTTGTTCTTGATTATTCCTTTAGTAAACTGTTAAAGTCACAGTGGATTCTGAGTTTTTTGTTGGCTTTGACATAATTGGTAACATACTTTACCTTGAAACAATCTTATTTTCCTTGGTTGTTTCTTAACCTTTGGCCGGGGGAAGGGGGGCATGTGGCATCTAAAATAATCTCTGGTGGTACTCAGTTATTCACCGCACAAGTATCTCTTTTCTTGAAGAAAGCAACTCTATCCCCCTTTCCTTCTTCTCTTTCTTTTACTGTTGTTTTTCTTTCTTGTATATTCTTTAGACTTATTGGTACCAACAGGCATTTCTTAGTTCCACTGGTTAAATGAAAGACCTTTAAGTCATGATTTTTAAACATCTCTATTTCTATTTTGTGTCCACCTCCCACCTCTTTTTCTTGTGTAGATTGAGGGAGTTGTTGAATATTTACATATTCATCTAACCTAAGTAAAATACATATACTTGAAAATAATGGGACATGTACATTGTAACCAGTATTAGAAGCTTCTTAAAAGCTGAAAATCCTATTTTCATATATTTTCTTTATAATCTATGGTGTACATTTTAAACATCCAGTGACTTTAATTTTGAGAATACTAGGCTATCCTGCAATAAGCAAAGAGACAGGAATCAGGAGATGACCTATAACTGTCATTTCTAGAGAACTATTATACCCTATTCTATTTATGATCATAGTAAGAATAATTAAGAGTAATGCAAACCACATTGCATTCTGGTGATGAAAACTAAGGGATTGGATTTTAAAAAGTTTTAAATATAAAGAAAATCAGTTTGGTACCAAAATATATATATGAACTGGTTAATATTAAACATTTATAGAGTGTGAGCAATATACTAACTGTGTATAGGAGAGACGGGCATTTTTTTCTTCACATACTGTATGCAGAGATGATTTAATCTACTTTGAACCTTATTAAATTGCTCCAAGTTTACCATCTATCTGTATCCCCCACTATGAATTAATAACTGCTATGTTATAAACTAAAAAGTTTATAAAATCTTTGGCTCTGGCTAATGACTAGGAAAACAGGCTGTGTTCATTTAATGAGAAATGTTTGCCCTCAGAGGAAAGTTGTAATTGTAACCACTTGGCCTATAAAGGGAAATTATGATGAAATTTTTCTCATGTGGAATCTGAGATTTCTATAGATAGTTACTGTGCAAGACCCTTTGAAGTTTCAGAGTTTAGTTTCTTTTGTACTTTTATTATATATAAGAGCTCTTCAGGTAACTTTGTTTCTTGGAATAATTCTTAAAAGAATGAACTATGTGACATGCTTTAAGATTTTCCATCTGTCTTGAATTTATAAATGGAAAGTAAGTTCTTGAATTCTGTGTAACAGGTACACAGCTGTACAAAGTGTACCAGTTGCCATGTCATTTTCCTCTGTGCCAGACTTTCCTCCTTTTTCCTTTTTAGCTGCTGTGTTAAAATATGAAAACAATGTCATGAATATCAGGCAGTTTAACTGTTCTCCACACCCATACTGGCTTCCAAACTTTATGGATGTTTTCACGTGGTCTTTGCCTTTTGTTGGGGAAAAAGGTAAGAGAACTAAAGCATCTGGACCATCAATTGTCCTAACTAGTGACTGAGCACCCTTATATTTGCATGAGTTCCCTGATGGTTCAGAAATGTTTTTCTTAAAGTTATCAGAAATGTTTTCTATTTTCATTGTTCTCTACAAAGATGTTTAAGTGGCGCTTAATTGGTTTTTAAATTGTAATTCTAGTTGATTATGCTTTTCTTATTCTAAATATCAATTTAAAATAGCTGTTGTCCTATAATCAAGATGTTAAAATAACATAAGTAACAATAAAATAACCATTCCTTCAGTGATTTCTGCAGTGATAAAGAGATTTAAATAGGAATTATTTTTCTTGGAATTTTATTTGTGCACCTATACAAATAAGCTATGCAAATATATAAGCCTGTTGTACATAGGCCTGGTGGCTTAACTTCTTTGTAAAATGTGAGGAAATCCTTTCATATGTATATCAGTGAAGAAAAGTCTCTGGCAGCAGTCTAACGAGATCAAGTAGTAGTTATGCAATGGAATCTTCAAAGACTCCGTACTTTAACTGGAGCAAATAATCTCCCCCAAATCTATATAAACTTGAAGATCTGCATTTAATGCTGTTCCTTACAGCTACTCTGAATAGCAAAATGACAAATCATTTTTATCTATGTTTATTTAACATGTATGTTTATATATCCACATCATTTTAGAGAAAGTACCTTATTAATTATATAAATTTTGGGTTATTTTGTCTTATCATCTAGTCACAGAGATGCTGGTTAACATTCTCAACATATGCTCTGATGATGAATTGATTTCCGATGATGAAATTGAAGGTAAACTTGCCTTTTCCTCCTTTGAATCAGAAACGAAGAAGTTTTGGTTTTGGTTTTAGTTTGTTGTGAATAATTTTCTTTGTCTAATTAAAAAAAGAATTCTGCTCATTGTAGAAAAAATGAAATTTGAAAAATACAGGAAACCATAAATAAGAAAAAAAAGTCACCCATAATCCTACCATCTCATAGATATCCACTGTTAACATCTTGATATAAATACTGTATTAGTGTCTTTTTTTCCTCTTTTTTCTTTTAAACAAAAATGAAGTCATGTGATAGTTTCACAAACATTTCCTGGGTTTTTTGTAGACTACTTTTTAATGGTTACATAGTTATCCATGTCAGTCATTCTTTGTTTTATCCAATCCCCTGCTGTTGGATATTAGATTTGTTCCAAATTTTCTTTTAAAACCCCACAGTTTTGAAAATTTTTATAGATAAATCTTTACCTGTTCTGTTCAACAACCAATGTTTTTTATACGCCTTATATGTGCCAGCAATTGTATAGGTCCTAAGGTCTCAAAAAGCTTATATTCTGGTGGTGGGAAAACAAACAAACAATGCATATGAGTCAAATATTGATATGTGGTATGAAAGAAAGGAGAACAATACTAGGAAATGAAAATTAACACTTTCTTGATTATTTCCATAGGATAAATTTCTAGAAATTGAAAATTGGTGTCAATTAGTACTTAACAGTTTTAAATTGGATACAGATGACCTAGAAAAGCTATAACAGTTTACATTTTGTGTATGTGATACATAGTTCACAGTGTTCTCTCCAATACTATTTATTTTAATTTTTGTAGTCTGCTGTTTTTTTTAACTTAAATATTTATTTTTATGATGACTAATGAAGTTTTTTTCTTGTATTTATTGACCACCCTTATTTCTTTTTATGAGTTGTCAATTCATTTATTTTGCCCACTTTTCTACCGTTATGTGCATGTTTGTTTGTTTTTCTTCTTATTGGCCTGTGAGCGATATTTATATAGTTACATTTTGTTGTATACATAGCCAAGTATTTTTTCCCTAATATGTTTCAGGAGGTTTGATTTTAAAGATAGATCCTAACTTATCTGAGAATGCAGAAGATTCTGGAGAGATGGTAGCACCTTAGCACAAACCTCTGACCGTCTCATTCTCCCCAAGCTTATGCTAAGGTGATTCACTCAGCTGTTAGGATGAGCTATGTACATAGTGGAGAAAGCCTAGCTTACTTTGAGAATATAGATGAGAGTCCTATACATACTTATGCTTCAGATTCCACATTGAAGGTGCAGAGCAGATGGAGCATAGCTTGTGTTTACCTTTATGAATGGGATAGGAGATCACTGCAGGGAACCAGGTCTTGAGAAAATAGTGCAGCCAAGTGAAAATTAAAACAAAGAATTTAAGTTAGGAAAGGATGAAATATGTAAGAAATACATCTAGTAAATTTTATATTTAAATCTAAGTGGAAATGGAAATTATTGTGAACTCTATTGTATGTATTAACTCTATTGTGTGTATGTATCCTTGATTATCATAAGGACATGCTTACTAAATTATGCCCAAAGTTACATATGGATATATTTATTGAAGTATCATCTGTAGTAGCAAAAGAGTCAAACAATCTAAATATCCCTCAGTGGAGAGCTGGGTAAATCAATCACGATATATCCATATGATAGATTCTCCACATGGAATATTATTTCTCTTCTGTAAGCCTCCTTTCTTCTCCCCTTCTCTTCTAGTTAGTTCCTATTCAGCTTATTGTTACTTCGTCATGGAAGATATTTCTGATCTCCCTGACTAGATCCAACACCCCTGTCATGCTCTCATATCAATGGTGCTAACTTCTTAGCATTTGATAGAGTTGCGATTTTACATTTATTTATACTGTTACAAGATTAATATATTAATGTATTTAATAAGTGACTTTATACTGTTAAGTCACTCAACAGTAAATTCCCTGAGTGCTGGGACAAAATTTGTTCTTGCTTACCATTATCACCTTAAAGCCAAGTATAGTGCAATGAGCATGGTAGGTAAATATTTGTGGTATGAAGTACAACTATTAAAAAAATAAAAGAATGGAGTAGAGCTGTTGGTGCTGATATGGAAAGTGTATTAGATGTTAAGTACAAAAGTAAATGGATAGAATCCTCTTATTCCCATTTATTACAAGGTATGTGGGTATAAACTGATACAGGATTTTAAAACTTTTTTTCTGAAAGGAAATGAAGAATAACCTTTAGGTTACGCTGGTGAATTGAACACACTTCTAATTCCATTCCTTCCTGAAACCACACTAAAACTACAGTACAATTTTGGTTTTATCTAAGTGATATAAACTAAGGATTTTCACTTTAGTAATGCCAGACAGATAGTTTAAAGCAATCCTGACTCTTAAGACAACTAGAAAAGGTAGACAAAATATTTTAAAAAGTTGCTTCAAAGGCATTCAGAAAACTAAGAAAGTAATAAAGAATTACCAAGTAGAGATCTGGAGAAAGGCATAAATCCAGAGAGGTAAGACATTTGGTTACGTATGGGACCAATTTTCTCCTAAAGGCATTCATGAATATCAAAAGAGGGGGCTGAGAGGTTGACCAGCCCTCTTGATAGAAGCTAAAAAAAGTTGGGGTTCATGACTTGCCAAAGATGAATTGAGTGCTGATAAGCTTCTGCTCATTGGTTTGGGACCCCCAAAGGTTGCATCTATGTAAGAGTAAGGGTGAACTGGAAATAGAATGCCCTGGAAGGGACTACAGCCTGTCTTCAAGTCATTTCAGTCTCTGAAATTTAAATAAGGTGGTCCCAAGCATCTGGCAAAAGCAAACCTCTTTAGACGAAGATAGCATTATGTAGAACTTTAAACTACTGCAAACTGTCTTTCAAATATAATACATGGCTCACAACCAAAAATAACTAGGCATATGAGGAGACATAACAAAATGAATGAGAACCAGCAGAAAGAGCAAAAAATAAAAACAGACCCTCAGGTTCTCCAGACACTGGCTTTATCAGACCAAACTTTAAAATAACTATTCTAAAAAATAAAACAATGCTAACTATTCAAGAACATAAAAGACTAGATTAAAAATTTTGGTAGAGAACTGTGAATTATAAGAAGGGATGTAGCAGAGTTGATAAAGCACAAAAAGAAAGTTCTAGGAATGAAAAATAAAAAACACAGCAGATGAATTAACAGCAGATTCAATAAAGCTAAACAAAGAATAAATGAACTAGAATATAAGTCAGAAGAAACAACCTGGAATAAATCACAAAGAGAAAAAATAAAATACCCCAAAAAGTATAAGAGACATGGAGGATACAGTGAATAGGTATCACCTGTGTGTTTGGAATCCTAGAGAAGAGAGAGAGAATGGGGTAGAACCAGTATTTGAAGAGATAATGGATTGAAATTTTTCTAAAACTGACAAGTTAAGCCACAGATTGAGGAAGTCCCCCAAACCAAAGCAGAATGAATACAAAGAAAACAATATCTAAGCACATCATAGTAAAAGTGCTTCAGGTGAAAGACAAAGAAAAAAATCTTAAAGCAGCCAGGAAAAAAAAAAATCGATTACTTTCAAAAGAGAACAATTAAACTGACAGTAGATTCTCAATGGAAACAATGGAAGCAGGAAACCATGGAATGACATATTCAAAGTACTGAAAGATAATAATTGGTACATCTAGAATTCTATACCTAGCAGAAATACCCTTCAAAAATGAAGAAGAAATAAGCATTTTTCAGCTATTCTTCCCTTTAAAAAAGGTACTGAGAATTACCAGGAGACCCACACTAAATGAAATTCTGAAGAATATTATTCAAACAGAAGGAAAATACCAGACGGAAGCTTGGAGAGTCAGGAAGAAATAAAGAGTACAAATAGTAGAAAATATGTGGGTAAATCAAGTGAATTTAGACCTTATTAAACAATAATAATTTTTGTTGGATTTAAAAGACAGTTAAAATATATGACCATAATAGTCGGCAGTGGGATAGAGTTAAAGTGTGTAAGGACGCTATATTATCTGGGGAGAGGAGAAAAGTACCTGTTAACATTATACTTTGATAAGTAAGAGATGCATGGTGTAAGAGTAATTTTCAAGAAAGGAGGGCTGGGCTTCCCTGGTGGCGCAGTGGTTGAGAGTCCACCTGCTGAAGCAGGGGACACGGGTTCGTGCCCCGGTCTGGGAATATCCCACATGCTGCAGAGCGGCTGGGCCCGTGAGCCATGGCCGCTGAACCTGCGCGTCCGGAGCCTGTGCTCTGCAATGAGAGAAGCCACAACAGTGAGAGGCCCGCGTACCGCAAAAAAAAAAAAAAAGAAAGGAGGACTTTTTAAAAAGTATGTACCCTTTAAGTTATAGAAAAAATGACATGATAAAAAAAATAACCTAGAAGGCAAGAAAGGAGGGAAGGTACCTATAACACTAGGACAAATAGAATAAATTATGTTGATAAATTTATCAGCAACTTCATTAAATGTAAATGAATAAAAGACAGATTGTCAGGTAAGATTTTTTAAAAAACATTTTATGATGGTTTATGAGACATCTAAAACATAAAGATACAGAAAATTTGAAAGTAAAAGGAGAATAAATATATAGTCCAAATACTAACCAAAGAAAAGCTGTTGTAGATAGATTAATATTACATGAAATAAATGCTAAAACAAAAATAAGATGGGGAATTCCCTGGCGGCCCAGTAGTTAGGACTTCACGCTTTCACTGCTGAGGATGCGGGTTCAATCCCTGGTCGGGGAACTAAGATCCTGCATGCCACATGGAGCAGCCAAAAATTAAAATAAAATAAAATGAAATGAAATGAATTACCCATGGGTCATGTATCACAATTAAAATTTCAAAATATTTTGAACTGAATGAAAATAAAAAGCAGTACATATTAAAACTTGAGGGCAGGCAGTGCACCAGGCAGGCCTGGGTTTGGGGCTGGAACCAGAACCTCAGCAGATGTTCACTGGTTGACAGCAGAGGAGAGGAACCAAGTTGACCTTAAAGCAGCAGGATGGTCAGAATTAAGTGAGAGAGGTGCCATCTACAAGGAGTTCTCTTTCAAATATTGTAATCAGGCATCTGGCTTTATGTCTCAAGTTGCCCTACAAGCAGAGAAGATGAATCATCACCAGAATGGTTCAGTGTGTACAACAGGTCCATATGCCCCTCACCTCACATGTCCGTGGGGGACTGACCAAAAGGGATGTGAAATTAGCCAAGTTTGTTGAAAAAGCAACTGTTTCTGTGTGATTTCTTCCAAATGTATGTAAAATTTTATACACATCTTAGCTGCAATGTATTTTGAAGGCAATTTACCTGAACAAATTAAGTTGTAAATTTAGTTCACCTTTATACCACATTTTGTAAAATCAGTGCTTAAATACAAAATGATATAAATTGAAAGAAAAAAATAGAACAACAAAACTTGAGGGATGCATCTAAAGCCATGCATAGAGGAAAATTTATAGCCTTAAATGCATAAATTGGAAAAGAAGAAAGGTGAAAAATCAACAACTATCTCAGGAAGTTAAGGGATAAAAATGGATAGCACATTAAACCTAAAGAAAGGAGGTGGGATGAAATAAAAAATTAAGAGCAGCATAAGAAAACAGAAAATAAAATATAATATAGGGAATTCCCTGGTGGTCCAGTGGTTAGGACTCCACACTTTCACAGCTGAGGGCCCAGGTTCGATCCCTGGTCAGGGAACTAAGATCCCACAAGCTGTGCGGTGCAGCCCCCCAAAATAAATAAATAAGATATAGTATAGAGGAGCAGTAAAACCAGAGTGTACTCTTTTCAAGAGACTAATAAAATTGATAAATCCATGGCAAGACTTATGAAGTAAAAAAGATAAGACAGAAATAACCAATGGGGCTTCCCTGGTGGCACAGTGGTTGAGAGTCCGCCTGCAGATGCAGGGGACACGGGTTTGTGCCCCGGTCCGGGAAGATGCCACATGCCGCGGAGCGGCTGGGCCCGTGAGCCATGGCCGCTGAGCCTGCGCGTCTGGTGCCTGTGCTCCGCAACGGGAGAGGCCACAACAGTGAGAGGCCTGCGTACCGCAAAAAAAAATAATAATAATAATTAGAACTTGTATTTATCAAAAGACTCTATTTAAAGAGTGTGAAGGGACTTCCCTGGCAGTCCAGTGGTTAAGACTCTGTGCTTCCACTGCAGGGGGCATGGGTTCGATCCCTGGTCAGGAGACTAAGATCCCGCATGCAGCGGGGTGGAAAAAAATAAATAAAATTAAATTAAAATTTAAAAAAAGAGTGTGAAAAGACAAGCTACAGAGTGGGAGAGGATGTTTGCTACACAACCAAAAAGTGACTCATGCAGAATATATAAAGAACTACAGATCAGTGAGATGAGACTTGAATGAGCACTTCACAAATGAGGGTATCCAAATGGCCAGTAAAAATATGAAAAGTTATCCAACCACATTAGTCATCATGAAAATGCAAATTAAAACCACAATGGATGATTCTACACACCTACCAAATTGGCTAAAAGTATATAACATCAAGTGTTGGCCAGAATGTGTAGCAACAGGAATGCTCATATACTGAAGTGTAAATTGGTACATCCACTTCAGTAGATAATGCTAAACTGTTATCCAGAATTGAACATATACATACCCTATAACTGAGCATTCTAATTATAGGAATGTACTTAAGAGAAATATGTGCAGCAAAGAGAAATGCACTGGAATATTCACAGCAGCTGAATTCAACATAGCCAAAAATTGGAATCAGCCCAAATGACCACTGACAGAAGAAAGGATAAATAAGTTGTGGCATATTCATATAGTGGAATTGTATACAATAATGACAGTGAACTACAGGAACAGGGAAAACATGGATGCGTCTTACAAACATAATGCTGAGCAAAAGAAGCCAGACACAAAAATACATTATTTGATTGTTCCAATTATATAAAATTAAAAAAAATTAAAACTTGTACTTGTGGATACATGCTTAAATGATAAAACTGTAAAGTAGAGCAAGAAAGTGATTTCAATAGAAGTCAAGAGAATGATTTTCTTTGGGAAGAGGGAGACTCTAATTATTAGGAAGGGCCCAAGGTGGGGAATCTGGGGTGCTGGCAGGGTTCTGTTTATTGTCCTGACTGGTTATATGGCCACTTGCTTTTAATAAATCATTGAGTTATACATTTGTTTTGTGTACTTTTCTGTATGTTTATCATACTTCACAATAAAAGATTTTTACAAATTTATAAGCCTACAAAGATGTGGAGATTTCTGTAGGGATTTTGGAAGCTGGAAAACAAATGAATTAGTATTACTGACTTGGCTGACTCAAGAAAGCTAAAGACCAGTTTAGTAATGGGGAATACCGAGTTCCAGTACAGAATCCTCAAAAAGCAAAGGAATTGGTAGCCTACACCAGTTGCTAGAATTGGGGACCTTGAGTTGAGGGGAAGAGGGAGATGGGGGCTGAGCTAAAATGAGTAGGTAAAAGCTGTTTGAAAGGCAGCTGAGGTCCTAGCTGCCTCTTCTCCAAGACTGGAGGCTAACCTCTAAAAAGCGTAAAGCAAAGAATTTCTGGACCAGGATACAACTGAGGGCATCGATACTTTGCCAAAAACAGGCGAATTACGTGACCATACGCAATCTCAGTACTGATACAGAGAATTCCCTAACAAAGACCCCCCCCGGTCATTCTGTGTATGTAAAGCTCCAAGTCAGCAGCCCACCTACCAACTCTGAAAGCTTTCTAGCCCCTCATTCTTAATGATGAGCAGGCACCAAGGATTATAGGACTCTTCGGGAAAGTCTCTAAGAGAGACAACAACAAAAGCAGCAAAAACAACTCAAATGAACGTGAGATTCTGAAGAAAATATAAAACTTAAAAATGGAAAAACTGTAATATCTCTAGAAAGAGATGAGAATATATTGAATCCATTATATAAAAGCATGATGCTCTTCTTAAGAGATTTGTAAGCTGTTCATTCTGTCCTTTGTTTTTATTCATTGTTTTCAGCATTATTTGTTCCACAAATAGTATCTTTTTCTTTGTCTAATTTTATTTTCATGATCTATGGGGATAGACCATGTTGGAAAATAATAGATGTGAATTAATGTAAAACTTTTAAGAAATAGAAACACTCCTGGCAAGAAATCTGTAATTTAATATTCTATCATGATACCAAGGATGTCTCTTCTGAGCTGATAAAGATAAAAGCCTGCTTCTCTCATTGCATTTTGCTTTGATTTTTTCTTTTCTCTCTTCCATGCAAACTTAAATTTCTCTTCCCATATTTCTATTTTCATCTCCTTGTTTCTTGGTGTCTCTTCTCCCTGAAGATCACTACATTTCAAGCTATCAGAAAGGTATCTGACCAAAATGTGCTATGAGCTTACTACTCGCTGTCTGTCCCACCACAATCTATTAATTAGACTTTTTTAGTTGTAGTTGAATAATTTCAGACAGGCCCTCCATCCTCCCTTTCTGTTTCAATGTATATGTTTTCTCTGAACCCTGCTGTATGATCCTGCAGGATATTTAGAACTGGGGGGTGAGGAAGGAGAGGCCACATTTCTTAGTTTCTGACGTTTGAATGCGGTCACCTGATGCATGCCTGGACATTGGCTTCTCATGTGTGAGCTGTTTCCTAAATCTTGGATGAGAAAAAGCCATAAAGTCTTAACGTTAACTTTTTTGATGTTGCTTTATAAAATGCCTTACCCATCATCATAATTTACACTGCACAGTTGTCTATGGTAGGAAATAACTCACCAGTTTGTGAGTAAGTGAGGACTGTAAAATGAAAGCAGCTCTCAGTAAGTTCAGGAGAGCTAGCTGTGTGTTGTGTTTACATGCAGAAGACAACTGCTCAAGTCATCACTTGCCATTTGGCAGGCCAAACCCTGCATCCTGAGGTGGCCCACAGCATTCTCAAAAGAGATCTTTGCTGTAGCAACTGTCTTTGTTTATATGTGTGTATTTCATTCTTCCCTGTGTTTTACATTCCAGAACCACAAATAAGTTCCTACCTCATAGATCCACTCAGTCTGTCTTTTCTGTGGCCCCTCCATTTTTTACACCACCTTTTTTTTCTCTCTTCTGGGTTATTTTTTTTTTTTCTCTTGCTCCTTACAACTTCCTGGGACTTTGGTTTGTTTAAACAAACTTAGGCCTTGATTTCTTTTTTAAAAACAATTCCTTTAACTTAGAAAGACGCTTCATCCTGCATTTTTTAAAACTAACCTGTTAACATATTCCTTTAACTCACTTATTCTTTGTATTCTCTAAGGAGGCACTACAGTTCGAAAGGAGATCATCAAGAATAAAATCAGAGCCATTGGGAAGATGGCACGGGTCTTTTCAATTCTTCGGTAAGGATAACTCTGTCATTACACTGTGGGATAAAAGCATTTTGAGAGTAATTTAGAAGTTGATTTCAGAACAGTTTTTTTAGAATTGGAGTTTGGTATTAGAACTGTTGGTCTTTGGGTTGAGTACAATTTGAATCAGACCTACATGTTAAAGTGCCTAGAAACGCCTGGCAAACATTTATTTGGTATGAGCTTAGATACAGTGCAGTGAGTGCAGTGATTTAGTGTGGCTTCTGGAGCCAGATTGCCTGTGTTCAGATCCTGGCTCTACATCTTCTCAGCTGTGTGATCTTGTGCCTCATTTTCCTGGTCTGTAAAAGAGTGATAATAGCAGATCTGCCTTACAAGGTTCTTTGGAGGATTATATGGGGTAATATATGGAAAACGTTAGAACAGCACCTGATTATTAAATGGCTTTAATTGAAAACAAGACCTGGCTAATTGTTGTTAATTGGAATATTTACAGAAAACATCCCTTTCTTTGGGTCAGGGAAGGGGTAGGGAGAAGGAGAAGCTATCTTCCATCTCTGCACATCTTTTCTTAACTTCTTTCAAGTATCTTTGTAGGTACTGAGAGGTAGACACCCTAGCATTAACCCTGGGCTTTGATCTTCCTTTGCAGGGAAGAGAGTGAGAGTGTGCTGACTCTCAAGGGCCTGACTCCTACAGGTACACTCCCTTTGGGTGTACTCTCAGGAGGAAAGCAGACTATTGAGACAGGTGAGTATGAGAAATGCTCCTTTCATGGAAGGTGTGCTCCCGTTACCTAGCAGTCAATGTCAAATTGAAACTTAGGGCTTCTTCCAATAAATGGTACTAAAGCAATTGGATATCTATCTCTGGGGGAAAATGGATCTCCATACACAAAAACTAAATCAAAATGAATTATAACTTAAATGTAAAATCTAAAACAGTAAAACTCCCAGAAGAAGGTATGGAAACTAGGCACTGGGGTAGATAAAGAGTCCTTAAATATGACACAAAAAATACTAACCTTAAAAGAAAAATTGAATAAATGACTTTCATGAAAATTAAGAATTTGTATTCACAGAAATTCATGATTAAGAAAGGAAAAAGACAAACCATAAACTGGGAGAAGATTTTTGCAGTACATATGTCTGACTAAGGACTTATATTCAGAGTCTACAGTTCTATAAAGTCTGTAGTTCTATAAAGAACCATAACTCAGGGACTTCCTGGTGGTCCAGTGGTTAAGACTCCATGCTTCCATCACAAGGGGCATGGGTTTGATCCTTGGTCAGGGAGCTAAGATCCCGCATGCCGCACCCCGTGGCAAAAAAAAAAAAAAGTACAACTCAATAAGAAAAACACAAAACAACCAAATTTTTTTAATGGTCAAAAGATTTTAACAGACACTTCACAAAAGAGGGTATTAAAATGGCCAAAAAGCATATGAAAAGGTGCTTAAAATAGTTACCCATCTGGGAAATGGATATAAAACCACAGTGAGATACCACTACATATTCTCTAGAATGGCTAAAATTTGTAAGTGTGACAATACCAAGTGTTGATGAGTTTGTGGAGAACTAAAACTAGATACATTGCTAGTGGGTTTGTAAATTGGTTCAACCACTTTGGAAAACTGTTGGGCAATAAAGCAAAACATATGTCTACCCTACAACCCAGCAAATCCATGCCTGTTTTTTTTTTGTTTATTTTATTTTATTTTTGGCTGCATTGGGTCTTTGTTGCTGCACGCGGGCTTTCTCTAGTTGCGGTGAGCAGGGGCTACTCTTCCTTCCGGTGCACGGGCTTCTCATTGCAGTGGCTTCTCTTGTTGTGGAGCATGGGCTCTAGGCACGCGGGCTCAGTAGTTGTGGCTCACAGGCCCAGTTGCTCCGTGGCATGTGGGATCTTCCCGGACCAGGGCTCGAGCCCATGTCCCCTGCATTGGCAGACAGATTCTTAACACTGCGCCACCAGGGAAGCCCCCATGCCTGGTTTCTATAGAAGAGAAATTAGTGCATATGTCCACCGAAGGACGTGCATAAGAATGCTCACCTTAGCTTTACTCATAATAGTCCAAAATGGGAAACAACCAAATGTCCATCAATAGTAGAATAGATAAATTGTGTTATATTTATACAATGGAATTTACTCAGCAATAAAAAATAACATTATGAATACATGCAAAACGTGGTTGAATCTCACAGACATCATGGTAAACTAAAAAAGTTACACCGAAAAGAGCACAGACTGTCTGATTTATATGATGTGCAAGAACAAGCAGACTAACATTTCTGGGTGGGATCAAAGTGAGGCGGCGGGGAAGCAACCGTGGCGTATATGGGCCTCACAGTGCCTCTCATCATGATGAGCGTGTTCTGGGACTTCGTCAGCTTCTTGGAGCCCTGGTTCATCCCTGAGGGTCCCAACTGGGAGTTATCATCACCTTGTTGGTGACCTGTTCAGTTTGCTGTTATCTCTAGTCATGAAGAGTTGTTAAATCACCTCCATACCTAGACCACCTTCGTTGACTTGCCTATTTTGGCCATCAGCTTCCTTAAACATTCACAGCACATTTGAACATCTTATTCTACAATGCAGTATTTTTTTTCCCATCACCTTTTTTACACTTTGATGAATTATGTACCTGCTTAAACTGCAGGCTCCATAAAATGTCTGTGCACTGCTCTGAGATAGAAAATGCTGTTCTTCTGAGAAATATATGACTCTCTCTTTGGAACCTGTGGATTTGAAGGTGGCTCCTGCCTGCTCACTACATGGGAATCAGCAAAGTGTTTAAGAGCTGTTACAAGACAGGAAGACTCCAGTGGGGCGGTCAATAGGAGAACACGTTCAGAGGGAAGATCTGTCCCACCAGAATTATGCCAAAGTATATTTTTAGGATGAATTTATTTCTGCTATCTTTTGGAATAAATTATTTTTCTGTTTTCAAAAAAAAAAAAAAGAACTGGGACTTCCTGGTGGCACAGTGGTTAAAAATCTGCCTGTCAATGCAGGGGACATGGTTTTGAGCCCTGGTCTAGGAAGATCCCCCATGCCATGGAGCAGCTAAGCCCGCGAGCCACAGCTGCTGAACCCGCATGCTGCAACTACTGAAGCCCGCGCGCCTAGAGCCCGTGCTCTGCAACAAGACAATCCACCGCAATGAGAAGCTTGCGCACTGCAACGAAGAGTAGCCCCCGCTTGCTCCAATTAGAGAAAGCCCACGCACCGCAACGAAGACCCAGCGCAGCCAAAAATAAATAAATAATTATTTTTTAAAAAGAGCTTCACCGTGTCCCAGGCACTGAAGTGAAACACTCGATAGGTATTTGTGCTTTCTGTTCTCAGAAACACAAGCAACAACAACAAAAAAGGAACTGGCAGGCTCATCAATGGTAAAAGAAGTCAGAATGGCACGTCCTCTGGTGGGAGCATATGGACCCAGAAGGAGCCCAGGGGACTTCTGGAGTAGTGGGAATGTTCTATATCACTACCTAGGTGGTAGTTACACAAGTGCATGCATATATAAAAATGTATTAATGAGTACACTTCAGATTTATGCACATCATATGCCTCACTTGTGTGTTTTATACCTTAATTTTGGGGGGTTAGAGTTTCTCAGTCAGAAAGGGAGTTTGCCTCTTTGCCTGCAAACCATATCCTACAACAGTGCCTCAGTCACCGCTTCAACCAGAGTGTCAGTTCTGAAAATTACGTGGGCGTTGACTTTAAGGAGAGGACTTTATGGAACCCAGGAATGATAAGGTTGATATTTGTCAGAATAAACAGATCTGGTCAAGCAAGGGGAAGAAACGTGAGATCAAGTCATTGGATGACTAATTCTAGGCAAGAAAACTGGAGTTGAAGCATCAACAACTTAAAGTAGAGTTTCAGTGCTTTTTTGCCCCCCTTGTTTTTTGAATTGCTTCTACTTAAGTTTTTCTTTTCCTTCTCACCCTGCCTCTTATAGGAATTCTTTGCATTTTGTGAACATTCCAGGGCTATTGATTAATAGGAACAGCCCCTTTTCCCCCTCTTCTTTTTTTTTTTTTTGCGGTACGCGGGCCTCTCACTGTTGTGGCCTCTCCCATCGCAGAGCACAGGCTCCGGACGCACAGGCTCAGCGGCCATGGCTCATGGGCCCAGCCGCTCCACGGCATGTGGGATCTTCCAGGACCGGGGCACGAACCCGTGTCCCCTGCATCGGCAGGCGGCCTCTCAACCACTGCGCCACCAGGGAAGCCCATCCCCCTCTTCTTTTTATAGGATTGATTTCCTCCTTCTCTTTCAAATTGAATACTGAAATATTAGAGTTTAGTTATTTATAAGGAAGAGTGAACATTTTCTCCTTGGAAGTATAAAATTAATTTTCTTAAGTTCTGTAGTTTCATAGGAAGAATCAGTAAACTGTTTCAGACTGAATTTTCCCTCTCAGATGCGCAGTTTCTTGTAAGCAAAATACTTTTCTGTCATTGCTCTGCTTATTAGTCATGTGAAGTATTCTGAGAGCAGCTCTGACAAAGCATTTTAGAGTTAATGGGTAGTAATACGGGTAAAGAAAAAAAGGAACATCCTATACCTCCTTTCTTGAAAAGTTTTGGAAATTTGCTGATCCACAGAGTTGTTGTTTTAATCTGAATGAAATTTTTCTAGACCTTGATTTGAAAGAGTAAATCTGCAAATCTGAGTTAAGTAGCAAAGAGAATTCTATGGATGTGTTATTTGGAGATTTGTTGTTTATAATCCTTGGTCTATCTTTTGTTCTCAGTCCCAAATATATGCAGTTTCTCTTCATTCCTGATTTGAATATGAGTGTTTTAATCACTATAGGATTGTTTATTGGTACTCCAAAATTGATAGAAATCTCAGGAATGTATAAGAACAAAACTAAAGTTGCAGCCAGTAGAGCTTCTTATTCTCTCTTATTGATTGACAAGAACTGAGTTTATTTGTCATTTTCCCATCAGAGTCTCAGTTCCACAGGTTCACTGGCAAACTGGAGCGTTAGCTGAAAAAGATCTTTTATTGTTCATGTAACTTTACTTGGAGAGCCTTCAACCAACAATATCCCATCCTATATGGCCTTATAGCCTACATTCATTTATACCCCACCTTGTCCCAAGGGGGATTTGAGTAAGCTACAGTATACATCCAACACAGTGAAGGGAAATAAATATGCTTGGAAATTGGAGCACAAAGGAAAACAAACCAGTGAAAGCCAGTAGTCAGTCACAAATTTGACTCCAAGCTTCCTAGTAGCCAAAATAAAGAGGAAAGACCATAAGATAAAAAACAGGTCAATTATAAATTGGACTCCATCAAAAGTTTTAAAGTTTTGTGCTGAAAATGGAACCATCAAGAAAGTGAAAACACAACCCACAGCATGGGTGAAAATATTTACAAAGCATATATCTGATAAGAGACTAGTATCTAGAAACTGTAAAGAATTCTTGTAACTGAATAATAAAAAGGCAAATAACCCAATTAAAATGGGTAAAAAATTGAATAGACATTTTTCCAAAGAAGACATACAAATGGCCAATAAGCATGTGAAAAGATGTTCCACATCATTAGACATTAACCACAATGAGATACCACTTTAAGCCCACTGGATAGTTGTAATCAAAAAGGCAGATAGAAACAAGTGTTGGTGAGAATGGAGAGAAAGTAGGACCCTCATACACTGCTGGTGGGGATTTAAAATGGAGCAGCACATTGGAAACCAATCTGGCAGTTTCTTAGATGATTAAACATACCGTTAATCATATGACCCAGCAGTTACACTCCTAGTTACATACCCAGAGAAATGAAAACATAGCCACACAAAAACTTGTACACAAATGTTCATAGTAACATGCTCTGTAATAGCCAATAAGTGGAAACAACACAAATGTCTATCACCTGATGAATGGATAAACAAAATGTGGTGTATTCATACAGTGGAATACTATTCAGTCATAAAAAGGAATTATGTACTGATACAATCCTCAACATGAATGAACCTTGAAAACATTATGCTAAGTGAAAGAAGCCAATCACTAAAACCACATATTATATGATTCCACTTATGCGAAATGTCCAGAACAGGCAAATCTGTAGAGACGGAAAGTACTTTAGTGGTTGACTGTAAAGTTAGGGAAAGGGATGAGGGAGGGAAATGGGGTTTTAGGAGGTGATGAAAATATTCTAACCATAGATTGTGGTAATGGCTGCACAACTCTTAAAATCATTGAACTATCACTTTGAACAAGTGAATTTTATGGTTATGTGAATTATGTTTCAGTAAAGAAATCTCATTCAGTAAAGGAAAGTATATTTCAGTAAAGGAAAAGAAAAAAGAGTTTCTCAGTTTTATACGACTGTTTCTTGTAAGGAATATCCTTCAGTGCAGGCTATCTTAATACCCAATGCAAAAAGCAATTCTAGGAGGACCCAAAACAATGTGATACTAGGACACATTTTGCCACACACGTAGCTTTTAAATTCTAATTAACCAACACTGTGTATACAATTTCAGGTAAAGCCTTGTTCTCCCACTTCTTAACAGTTGCTTTTGTGATGTACTGTTTGAAGGCATTATTGTTTTCTTGTGAAAATTTGTTCTGTGTGAGGAGGTTTGAGAGGGTGTGACATTGCCTTAACACATGCCAACACATGGTTGACAAATGTAAGCAGTTGATAAGTTGATTCCAAGTTTCCATTTTCCCCATTGCCTTGGGAAGTTAATTTTCAGTTCTTCCAGTTTCTCCTCTCTGATGGATATAAAAAGCCTCAGGAACAGCAAACTGTTACTGTTCATTATTCTTCCCTGCCTTCTTTTAAAAAATTGGTATTGGAGGAACTAACAGGGTTCTCCTAATAAGATCTTTCTTGCTACAACTGGTAACCTTTTCATATATTAGCGCTTTTACTGTCTTAAAATGAAGATGCAAGAAAGTTTACCTGTTGATACTAATTCTTAAATAGCTTCCTTTTCCAAAAGTGAGGGAGAAGAGGGCCTTCTTAGTAATTGGCCTGCTGTCTTGCACAGCGAATGGAAGCCATGTGGGTTGGAAATGTCAGCCTCTGCTGTGTCTCTCCTCCCAGATGGTACATGAATTTGTATTCAGAATTGAATAGATTTATGCCTTTGCCAGCTTAGTACTCCACCCCCGGAAAAGAAATAACCCTTCACTTATAACCCACTTTTCTCTCCTTCCAAATGCCAGTCTGTTATTCAACGGCCACTCCTTTTCATTAAGGACAGTTGGACCCCACACAAGTTGCTTGAAATCATTAAGAAATAGTTTTAAATAACTTTTTAAAATAGGACACAGCAGCTACAGATCTAATATCATCTGAACTATCACAAACTAAAGAACAGTTGTAATATTAAATGATTTGACTGGACATATTTTGATATGTGAACGTTAAGACGTAGATTAGCAGCTGGCTATTTAAAATGAGGAAAACGTCGTAACTCTTGTTTCTTCTAGTCAGCTTGATTGACCCCATTGTCTTAGCTATGGATGACATTAGCTAAAAGGTTCTCGTGCCACTCACAATGTGAACAATCTTAGAAACTCTCCCCACCTCATATTTCCCCCCAATTTAGTTTTTCGCAGTAATCCTGTCGCTTCTCTAACTAGTCGACTTTTATTAGGGATGGGAATAGGCTTAAAGGTGGGACGCTGGGATGTCTGTGCTGGCAGCAGTGCTGTTGGTTTACTCACTCTTTTTCTGCCTTCATTTTTGCATGCCACTGCTCCTGCCTCTTACAGCCACAGTAGAAGCGGTAGAGGCCCGGGAAGGTATGGCCATATTCCTATGATAGATGTGATCATGTGTCTGTCTACTGGTTTTAAAAGCTTTGTCAACATTCGAAATCTGTTATTATTGCATCACCAGAACTGTAACAGTGAGGAAAGGAAGAGATATCTCCAGGCGTGCTCACAAAGTATTTCCTTTGTGTCCTGTATTTGTATTAATTTAAATGATCTTCTACACAGCTGAAGTCCTTTCTGGGCTCTCTCAGTTTTAATGCAATGACTGAAGCTTAAGCAACTGGTCATGGGGGTTCAAATGGTGTAATCTCATAGCCCTTCCATATCCAAGAGGCATCCATTTGATTATCAGAAATTCAAACCCTCAGCCTCTTTATCTAATGATTCCAAATGACATCAAAAGTGGAGGCAAAAGTAGATAGGATTTAGTTTGATTTGTTTTTGAGGTTGCCCTAAGTCAGTCAAGCTAAATTATCTTTGTTTCTATGAAAACAAATTTTAAGTAACAAATTATCTATGAATTCTGAGGATGAAAACCATTGGAATCGATATACTTGTGTTATAAATTTAATTGTTCTGTTAGATAAGATGGTTCACAATGGGAATGCCTTTCCTTGGTAATACAAAAGTTCAATCAGAAAGAAAATATCTAGGAACTATTTTTTAGATGGCTTTTAACTTACATTCAGCTCCTGGTTGTGCAAGATAAAAAGCTGTCCTTCTAAACAAACTTTTTTGTGTGGTCTATGTGATGTTTGTGTTAGAGCAGCTACTCTGCTTAACTTGTTCTGTTATTCTAGTGTTGCCTTTTTTTCTCTCTCACTGAGCACGTTTCTGGCCCATAAGAGACTCTTTCAAATGTATTGGGGCTTTTTGTCAGGTCTACTTCTGCTATGATTAATTGAGCTATGAAAATGACTTTCACAGTTTCCATGGCCCTTTGGGCCTTAAGGAAGCAGTAGCTTCAGACCAGGCTAATTGAAATCAAATATTGCTCAATCCCTTCACCAGACATGTGCTCCACAGCCACCCTTCTGTGTTTTTCTCTAGGAGGTTGCTGTATGCTAAGAAACTTAAAGCTGGTCGCTTTACTGTCTAATTGAGCTCCTCCCTTTCCTGTTTTTCTGTAGCCATCAGAGGGTTTTCGCTTCAGCACAGGATCCGGAGTTTTGAAGAAGCCCGAGGTCTGGACCGAATTAATGAGCGGATGCCACCCCGCAAAGATAGCCAGTACTTTGATGGGCCGGTGAAATTAGTCCAACCAAACGCTGCGCACAGGAGTGACAAGGGGAGAAGAGCCAGTAATGACTCAGAGCCCTGCTGTGGCACAGGTGGATCCAAGACTTAACAATCAATTTTATTTATTTATTATTGGAAAACAAAACAAAAACAACTGAAACAACTTAAACCTGGAGGTGCATTCATAATACACTCTGCATTTACTCTGTAAGAAAGGTGACCATTTTATAAATTCTTTTAATTTATGTTTAATATATACATAAAAAGTGAATGTGTTTTGTTTTTCCTTTTTTCCCCCCCCTAATTTTTAGGAACTGATCTGATTGTCTGATACATAGTGAAGTCTTGTGCTATAAAGGGGACCTTCCCCCTAATAAAAGGGCCTTGGAAACCTCTACCCTGGGTTTCTGACTTGAACTAGCCAGCCTTTTCTCTTGTTTTTGGAGGGTAATATCTTTAATTTCAGACTAATCATTTTTCAAACACAAAAGGGTTTTTTCTTTTCTATTTTTTTTTTTTTCCTTTCTACAGGGTACCATTGAAGATCTCTTAGATTTCAGTGGCTAAAACTTCTCTTCTTATGGAAAACTTGATTATAGTAGAACTCCTAAGTGAATAACCCAAACCCAGTGATTTTAAGGGCCAAGGGAAATGTTTTCCATGATAACCTACTTTCTTCTGGACTCTCAATTACTCAATGTATTCTAGTATGGCGAAATAAAAAATAATGAGGGATTTTCGTAGAATTACTTAAAATTTGTTCATCTAACCGTGGGCATGATTGGTTTAAACTTCCCTTAGAACTTTGGAGGTTTCTTAACTGTTGCCAGATCCTTTTGCTTTTTTTTTTTTTTAATTTTTTGCAGTACGCGGGCCTCTCACTGCTGTGGCCTCTCCCGTTGCGGAGCACAGGCTCCGGACGCGCAGGCTCAGCGGCCATGGCTCACGGGCCCAGCCGCTCCGCGGCATGTGGGATCTTCCCGGACCGGGGCACGAACCCGTGTACCCTGCATCGGCAGGCGGACTCTCAACCACCACGCCACCAGGGAAGCACCCTTGCTTTTATTTTTGAACACTAGGTGATTTACCCCATCTGCAAAGGAAGCGACATTTCTAAATATAAATGCCCTCTGTAGAGCCTTCGATGGTAGGAAGTGTTTATGCCCTTCTGTGTTACTGCATCAGCTCTCACATCTATCCTCCCCGTCGTCCATCTGTTTTTCTGTGTCAGCATTTTTGAAACCAACAGGGGTAATGGAAACTGACTAGGTTAAAATGGTCCCCCTGTGAACTGGAAGTCTTGCTAAAGGGCATTGGATGAGTGAGGATTTCCTGTCTATCAATTACTGGAATGTTCCTCCATGTTTCAACACTCATTATATTGAACTGTGTGTCGGTCTCTGTCAGCGTATTTTGGAATACAAAAACAAGTGATCAAACACAAGGTTTGAATAATCTTTCCTTAGTTTTTCAAGTCACAGCCAACTAGTGAAGGAAATTTCAGGGATCCTTAGGCTCCCATTTTTGGTTTAGCCTGATGACAGGTGCCATGTCATAATACTCATTGGTCAGCCTGTAGTGAAAGTGCATGTCTGGGCCACACTACATCAAACTGCATATTTGTGGAATTCCTTAATGTCATTTGGGATATAGGAGTCCAGCATTAAAGCAAGTATCCCAGACAGTAGTACTTTATGTTTGGAGCTTCAAGAACACCAGAAACCTTTTTTCAAAAAACATAATTTCAGGGAATTCCCTGGCAGTCCAGTGGTTAGGACTCTAGGCTTTCACTGCTGAGGGCCCAGGTTCAGTCCCTGGTCGGGGAACTAGGATCCCACAAGCCGTGTGGCACGGTTCAAAACAAAACATAATTTCATTAGAAGAATGAGGATTTAGCCCATCTATCTGTTTTTCCTATGCCTTGCTAACAGTTCCCAATTTGTTTATGACAGAGATCAAAGCACTTTGGAGATTGGAATCTGGTGGCGTAGAGTGCTCTGTTAACAAAAAAGATAGGAAGGATATTGGGAAGGAGATAAAAGATCTCTTACTGGGTTGTGAGTAAAATCTTTGAAAGAGGAGAGAAAGAGTCTCCAGTAGCTGTCTTTACTGATCATCATTTCTTTATAATCAAAGAGGACTTCATCACCTGGATATCCTCATACTCCTCCCTCCCCCAATCCCAATAGGGAAAGAGCCACTGTTTTGGAAATCTCACCTAATGTGACAGTCAGTTCACAGGACAGGTTTGATAGATGGGAGTCCCTGATTCCTTTCTCTTTTCCATTGAGGCTATTGTTATACACACACAGTCCACAGGTAGAAACCGTGGGCTTCAATCTTAAGGACTTCAATCAGCAGGCAAGTAGTGAAATAGTTACTACAAATCCTTATAAGCAAAAAATAGTATTAGGAAAAAAAAAAAAAGACAATTACTTAGGAAGGTCTTCATTTTCTTCCCAAAATGAAGTAGTACGATAAAGCAATTTTCCTTGACAGAGCCATGTGAAAAGATGTATTTTACAGGTAACTTTTGAGCTGTTGAAGGTTCAGCCGGAGTAGAGAGTTAAGTGGTCACGATTCAAGAAAATTGGAGGGGGTTTAAAAGAGCATAGCAGCAGCTCTGGAAGGAAGTTAGGTTTGAAGATCCTGTTGAATTCTAAAGGTAAAGGCATTTCTTATGTTCTGTAGAAAGCTGGGGTGTGTATTTCAGCACTTTAGAAAGTTGTGTGGTGAGTGTGTCTGTCTGGTATAAGTAGCTTTTTTTTTTTTAATTAATTAATTTATTTATTTATTTTTGGCTGCGTTGGGTCTTGGTTGCTGCGCCTGGGCTCTCTCTAGTTGCGGTGAGCGGGGGCTACTCTTCGTTGCGGTGCGCAGGCTTCTCACTGCAGTGGCTTCTCTTGTGGAGCACGGGCTCTAGGCGCGCGGGCTTCAGTATTTGTGGCACGCAGGCTCAGTAGTTGTGGCACGCGGGCTCTAGAGCGCAGGCTCAGTAGTTGTGGCTCACATGCTTAGTTGCTCCACGTCATGTGGGATATTCCCGGACCAGGGCTCGAACGCGTGTCCCCTGTATTGGCAGGCAGATTCTTATCCACTGCCCCACCAGGGAAGTCCTACAAGTAGCTTCTTAAAGCCAGACCAGCAGGCAGTGCACCTATATATGCATTTGTACCTGTGATTCAAGACAGTTTAGAAGGCATAAACCGGTGCTTCCCTGGTGGCGCAGTGGTTAAGAATCCTCCTGCCAATGCAGGGGACACGCGTTTGAGCCCTGGTCCAGGAAGATCCCACATGCCGCAGAGCAACTAAGCCCGTGCGCCACAACTACCGAGCCTGCACTCTACAGCCCATGAGCCACAACTACTGAGCCCACGTGCCACAACGACTGAAGCCTGCGCACCTAGAGCCTGTGCTCCGCAACAAGAGAAGCCACCACAATGAGAGAAGCCCGCGCACCACAATGAAGAGTAGCCCCCGCTCGCTGCAACTAGAGAAAGCCTGTGCGCAGCAACGAAGACCCAATGCAGCCAAAAATAAATAATTAAAATAGATAAATTTTTTTAAAAGGTAAAAATAAATAGATAATAATAGAAGGCGTGAACCTTAGGAATATATTGATATAACAGCACTTGTTCTTCCCTTTAGACTTCATTGGAGGGTTTTAACATTTTTTAATGTTTTAATCTGAATAGTAGCTCCCGAGATGGCTGGTGGCCTGCCCTGAGTTTGCCATAAAACTGCCTGGGGCCTGATAGTCTGACTGGGGCCATCATTTCAAACAAACATTTTGACTGCTGTCAGCGCTCTGTGGTGTTGCTGTTTTCAAAGCCTCTTCTGTTTTTACTAAATCTTCCCCCTTGAATGTTCTAAAGATACTAAAAATACTTTTCTCTTGTTCTCCTTCACTTTAAAGTCCACAGAGACGTTATTCAACTTCTCTCATGGGGGTTGGGGGGACGCATCAGGGGGCTCCTTTGTAAACTTTTCTGAAATACCAGTTTAGAAATGACACTTCCCGAAGACCAGTTTTCCCAATTTTGTTTACATCCACGTCATATGAAGTTACAAATTGATCAGATGACAGTTCTTGTTAATAAAAATTTTAGAACTCATCTAATACAAGTTCAAAACATACATCTTTTTTTAATCTCTGTGTTCTGAATATTTAGAGAAAAAGTAAAAGAATAAGCCGCGTGTGTGTGCATGTGCGTGTGCGTGTAGTGTGTGTGTGAGAGAGAGAGAGAGACGGAATGCTAAAACAAAAGCAGCTTGTTTTCTTTAAAACCTCAAGGTAACACTTAGGTTATGGGTACAGACATTGCTGATTCGCTGGCCTTTTTTGACTAGATATTGACCAGCAGGGTGAAAATGGCTTATGGATGGGTATGATGTGGCTTCTTGCCTAGGGATAGAAGAATCAGACTCTCCAGGAATATCAGTATTTTTCATACCCTTTTATCTATATTTACCTTGCCTTTTCTGTTCCTACAGAACATTTGCAGTTCCATGAATCAAGTTTTTCTCAATAGCAAAGATTTGCTTTCTTATCCTGATAACAGGATAACTGACTTCGTGACACTATTCAGAATAGGAAAAGGAAAGCTCTTAATTGTTTTGTAAACAGATTATTATTATTTAATGTCATAATGGAGCAAGGGTGGGATTTCTTCAAATTGGATAACTTGGGGCCTTGGCATTGTCCCTTAGATCCTCTTCTGAGTAATTTTAAAACACAAAGTTTGGGACTTCCCTGGTGGTCCAGTGGTTAAGACTCCACACTTCCAACACAGGGGACGTGGGTTCGATCCCTGGTCGGGGAACTAAGATCCCACATGCCTTGGGGTGCGGCCAAAAGATTAAAAAACAAAACAAAGTTTGAGGCAGCTGCTCTCTGTAAGAAAAATATTGCAAACCATGCCTACATGAGATACAGCCAGACTTACTGCTCATGGTCATTACTCAATAGTCCCTCTAGCCTCTTGGAGTAAGTAAGGCTGAAATCTGTTCCCTCTACCCTCCCTTGTTTTATGTAAATATTGTAGCTGATCTCCAGAAGTTTTGACTGTACCATATCTAGAAATACAAAACTCAAGCTCTTGAGAGTTACGTTCATCCTGACCAATCTGGGTGACCAGTTAGTTAAAATGGTTTAGGAAGAGCTTGTACCAGATTGACTGATTCATAGTTTTTCTTTGTATTAATTTTCAGGTTTTTTCCTCCAGTTTTTGTATTGAAAATTACTTTCGTACCCAGAAAGACTTGTTGAGATATCATTCTAGAATCTCCGATATTTATTATAGTTGTTATAGTAACAGTGGAACCCAAGTGTTTTTCAAAGCATTATTCAGTTTTCCCTACCCTGGGAGAAAAGACTTCAGAGGGAGCGTGAACCCAGAGCCCCAGTTGTGGGAATGAGGCTCCAATTTCCTAAATCACTTGTGGTTATAAACATGGATACCACCTTGTCTGGCACCCAGGTCCATATCTTTTCTGAAATCTGCTATAGCAGAGAGTAAAGGGCAGCCTAGGGAGCCCAACAATAGCTGGAGGAGGGTTTGGATTACCTGGAGGACACCTCCGAAGCATTGTAATGCCACAGTCCCTCTTCAGCACTGCTGTGATCAAACACTCAGAGGAAAGCCATAAGAAAGGGCAGACGCGCATAGAGCAAGTTGTGTAGTCGAAAAACGTGGTTGTTACTCTTATCTTGAGTCCAGCAGAGAACTGCATTCACAGTAGAGCTTTGTGCCACTGATAGAGTGTGAAAGAGGAAACCTATATTACTCTGAGACTTGTGACCTGACCTGCCTATGTCTAGCCAGCCAAAGTGAATGGGGTCAGGGTTAGCTGCCTTCATCTATGCAGTCACAAAGGTAAAGATGATACTGGAGACTATATTCCCTCCCGGGCGGCCGTGGCCTCACGCCCCATCAACCTTGGCAAGACTTGCTAAATAACACCTTTGTCCAAGACGGGGTTATGCATCTTCTCGTCTTCTACACCCCCATGACAAGCCGAGGTGGTTTAAGATCAAGAAGTGAGGAGTGGATGTGGATCGTCCCTCTGAGCAGCTCTAAAGGAGGGCCACGTACGCTGCCTTCTTGTAAGTTCTTGCCCAAATTCCCTTCACTCCCTTAACATAGCTGTCTCCAAATAACTTGTGTGTGTGTGTGTGTGTGTGTTCATGTTAAAGTGAAGTGCATGTAATAAGAAGGAGCTCTACTGTACATTTTGATTTGTGGCAATAAAGATGTGGGTTTTGTCTGTCAAAGAAACTTTTTGAAGATACCATCATGAATGCCCCACTTTTCCTTTCTCAGTGTACTGTGACCAATAGCTCTGTTTCCTAACAGAAATGTCAGCAGGCATTTTCCAAGAAAGGATCCTGGTTTTGCTTCCTAAATGAGGGGGTCAGACACATGAGACTAGCTAGTGGTGTAAATTTTTTAAGGCGTTTCTGAATGATGAATTATTTGCTTGTGCTTAGAGGTTACTGGCTTTTTCTTGTTTCAGTTATGTTAAGGCAAATGGTGGAAATGTTATTTATTGGCAGAAATCATAAGTCTTTTTTGTGAACAAGAAATGAATTTGTTAAAACTTTCTTACTGTACATTAGAAGTCATCTTGAAAAAAAGAAGAAATTAAATGATAACTTTATTGGCTCCCTGTGTCTTTATTTCCTTGTGGAGCACACTTGTATTTGGCTCTTACCCATTCAGTAATTCTGGAAGTCAAGGGAAAGCCTGATGTTTGATGTCTGGTCTGGTCCCTGACAATGCCAAGGAATTCTCCCCTCAAGGAAAGGAATCCCATCACAATAAAAGGAACCTCTTTTCTTCACGTCTTCAGCTCCCTAGTTTTCAATCTGCTTTGCTGGCTGCGGTGGTGGTTCTATTTTTCCCACTCAGAACCCGTTCCCTTGCCCTGGCCTCATTCCTGGCACTTTGCCCACCACGAAATCACACTCAAGTCCCAGCTCCTTCTGTGGTTTCTCCGGCAGAGGCCGCTACTTGAAGAAAAGGAAGAAAGACATCCCAGAAAATGTACAGTCTTTACAAAAGATAAAAATAATTTTTATTAGAGCAATTTAATAACTCTGCACATGGTCCTAATAATAGACACAGATAAATTCCATCTTGGGAGAAGTTGAAGAAGAAGAAGCCAGAGAGGAATTGAATGTGGAGTTGAACCCCCCAAGAAAGGAAGTGTCAGACCAGCCTTGATTCCTCTGGAAAGTCGAAATACCATGAGGTGCTGTGGACTCACAAGGAAAAATAACTCCTCTGGGCAGGTGGGGGTTAGGGGATAGGCTCTTCAGAGAGGAAAATGCATCAGTGAGGGGATTCTATGAGCTATGGCAGTAGAGGCAGAAAGTCTAAATCAGGAGCAGCCAGGCCTAAGTAAGGCAATTTCACCATCGGTACAGACACACCAAGGGCCACATACAGGCTCAAAAACGAGCCCAGATTTCTCATTCCAAATGGTTAAGTGTGCATTTTGGGATCTTTGTTTATCCCAATAGCATCCTAACTTAGCAATGTCCTTATACCTCAGCTAAAGTTTCAGTAAAACGAGGTCATATTTGCCCTTATTTCAGAGTTGTGAAAAAAAAAAATTTAAGCCTGGAAATTAAGAACTCAAATGCAAAGTCATATTTACCTCTCACTACATCTAGATCCAATCCCTACTTTCTTGCCTGCTATGTGTAATCGCCTGGTCTTTTTGTTTTTCTATCACAACTTTCAGGTTTTAGAAAGTCGGTTCAATTTTGATACAGTGGATTAATAATGGTAAATTATCCTTTTTAACGTTGCTGCAGTTCAGGAGAAGGTTCATTTTAGAATTCAAGGAGGTGGGAAGACAAGGTCATTCTTTGTTTGGAGGCCAGACCTCGTGGTGTCCACTGGCTAGCAAATCAAGCCGTCTTATCTTCCTTATCTCAGTTTACCTGCTAGGAAAGGGTGATGCAGACCTAGTTTTCCAGCTCTTGGTCTGTGTGCCCTTCTTTGTGGCTGAGTTAACTTGGCTGGGTTTTCCCTCTGAGGTCATTGCTTATTTATCTTTCCCTTATAAAATCTGCTTTCTGAAGAGCTGACAGCCACTTGCTCTTTCTTTCTCTCCTGAGAACTAAAAGAGGTTCATCTGTAGCCCAGTTCTTCTCAAAGACACCCCATCTGCACATTGTGCTTGTTTGCTCATCTATAAAAGGAGGGAGAGAGAGAACAGTGGCTGGTGTGATGTCAGTGTAAAGGCCTCCTTGAAGATAGACTAGATAGTTGGTCAAAAGGCTGAGTTCTCTCCCAGTCTTCGGGGTTTGGATGCGGCTGACTCTGAGAACCTTGAATAGACTGCTGTTACATCATGTGTGTGCTATGGAGAGATCTGTGCCAGGCAGGCCTGAAGGCCTCATTCTGTATCCCATGGGGATCCACTCACCCTGGCTGCCAGCCTCCAACACTGACTATCCCTGACCTGTAATGGGTATTTTTTCACTCACAGAGATCCCTTGCTTTACAGCAACTACACCAAAACACTTGGGTTAGGCCATGCCATTGTCAGCTTCAGAGGGTCTTCCAAGACCCACAGTGGGTCACTTGTGTTCCCCTTCTGTTGCTCCTGTTCCCATGAGTGTTTGGCCTGATGAGGACCTTGGGTAGAACTTGGCTGGCAACATTAGCAAGAGCTGGAATCAGGAGTGGACCCAGGAAAAAGGGATGGAGCCCAGGGGATGAAACAGTCCAGATCTGTACTCCTGTCTCTGATGGGACTTGGTTTCAGTTCCTCACTAATGGGTCACTGTGGTCTCCCCCTGTAGAGAAGTCCAAAATCCTCAAATGGGACAGTGCTTTCTTTGCTAGTCCATTCGGGTGGACTTTGCTCAGTATCCCTGGTGGGGAGAAAACACTCTTCTGAGAGCACAAATTAAACACCCGCTCATAGCCTAACTAAAGAATATACAAGAGTTCGTTCATTCCTGTGGAGGAGAAAAGAAGGAATAGCAGATGCTCTTCCTTTGTCTAACGTGGGGGGGACTGAGGCACAGAGCCGGGGAGCCACTTGCCTGCTCAGGGTCCATCTGAGTGTGACATTCAAATGCCAGACCCCCAGCACCAGACACAGACACTCCTCAAGAACTGAGAGTTCAGGTTTGCGTCTTCTGGGATCCCTGGCTTCCTTTTTCCCATTGGAGAAATGAAACTGAATTCTCTGCTCACCCTACTCACTTAAATAAAAAGCTACCTAAGTGCTCTTTCCATTCATCCTTCCTCTTGGTGACGGAGGCTGGTGTTCAGAGCGACCCACATTCCTGTATGAACAGCCAGCACGCCTCTCCCCCTCCGTGTGAAGAGCCACCACATCTATTGCTAGTCCCTTGGCTAATCATCCTGTAGTGTGGTGGGCGTGGACGGACCTGAGTTGACACGGGGGCCCCTGGGGGATAATCCGTGGAACAAAAGGTGGCGGCCTCAAGGAGCAGGGTGAGGGTAGGGCCCGCTGCGACCAGGATCAGATAGCTAGAAAAAACACAGCGGTTATGTAACAGTGTTTACTATGGCTCAGGTGGCCCTGAGAAGGCAGAGGCAGTCCCCTGACAAAAGGCCGTGCCAGAGATGGGGAAGACTCACAGGAACAGAGGTCCCTGTCAGGCGATAAGCGAGTTGGCCAGAGGAGATAGTGCATTGGGATGAAAGGAATCTGCTCTGTTGTTGACAACAGCTAGGTCACCTAGCACGGCCTTCCCTATCTTCAGCTTCTCCCTAAGCCATGCCAGCTCTCTGCCCGGTCAGGCCAGCCGCAAGCAGAGCTGAGGCTGGGGGGAGGAGCAGAGAAATCAGACACCTGGTTTTTGGCTGAATCTCCGGATTTCACTCCTCTTTTTCCTTTAATCTCCCACTTTTCAAAGAGGAGGGATTCTTCTCCCTAAACATGGGCAGAAAAGGAGTCGTCGGTCCAGGTTCCTTAGGCTCTGTGCTCCCACCGGTCTCTCATCCTGTCTCCTGTGAGGCTGTGTGTGGGAGGGATCCTGTTAGAGCTCCTCCTTGGTCCAAGCACACAGCCTGTGACTCCTGAGAGGGAGAGTTATTTCCAGTGGTGCCAGGGCAAAGCAGGTTCTGACCTGAGAGAGAAGGTGATGAGCCCAGCAGGGCCTAAGCGGACGGGAAGAAGTCAAAGCAGCTTAGGAGGAAGGCTCCAGCGGGGCCTACCACACCTCCTCCTACAAAGCTGTTTACTGGACTTCCCACCCCCATAGAGATGAGGCTGGTAGCCAGTCCCCAGCTCTTCGCCCATGGCTGCCACCTCCCCTTGTGAGAAACAGGAAGTTGGGACCTTTGTCGGCTCAGCTGCACCCTCTACATTAAATATTTATCTTGGAGTCCAGGTCAGAGCCCTAGAGAATAAGAGAAGCTCACTGCTGGTGAGAGGGGGTATGGCCAGGATTCCTGGAGTTGGAAGATTTCAGCTTCACCATCTTTGGAGAAAAGGAAGAACATGAAAGAGATGTGGCCCTTAATCGCAAGGATCCTGACAGGTGGGGAAAAAAACTGGTGACGGGCTAGGCAGGCACATACTTTGTCCCTGAGGGAGGGAAGAGGATGGCGCCTAAGGGTGGGCAGGTATCCAAGCTTTAGGAGAGGGGAGATGCACTGCTGCCTGCCCTCAGGTAGTCCCAGATCTCCTCCCTCCTTTCTGAAGCTGACTTCTGTGGGCAGGGGCTACCCATCCCACCCCCATCCCTTCAGCTTTCCTGGTGAATCAGAGATTCTTGGAAGGGGCCTTAAAGGGGGATCTGGTTCAGTTCCCTTATTCAGTGCAATAGTTGCCTTTATGAAGATGCCCCGCAAGTGGCAGACTTGGAACCTCTGAAATCTCTTTCTTGGAGACCTTGGATCTGCTTCGGAGCATGCAGCCAGTCTGCTAGTGCAGCCAGTCTGTTGCCACACTGACAGCCCTGCAGACACTGGAAGCTAGGTGGCATGCCTCTCTCTCTCAAGCCTCTTCTCAACCTAAGCCTCTCCTTCCGCTTTTCACACGTGAGACTGTTTCGAGCTGGTTCCCCACAACCCGGATAGCTCTTTTACCTGAACTGGGAAAAGATATAGCTGATAGCATCAGTGATGGTAGGGATTTAAAAATACGGTTTCATCTTTCTCCATTCCCTTTTTTCTCAACTTTTGAGTTGAACGATGTGCTTGGGAAACACTCTGAAGTGCATGGTGACCTTAGGGCACCAATCTAACTCCCAGTAGGTCTGCGATAAACATTTTCATATTTTCATAATCTATAATTTATCACTCCCAAAATAGATCTGAGATTGTCCAGCAGGTATTTGCTATCTGGTGGGCTTGGGGTCCCAGAGCCAAGCCAGGGGCTAAGAAGTGGTACCCCAGAGTCTGTCCACTAGCAGTTAAGCATTCATTAAGTACCCTCGCTGTAACAGGCCCTATGCCGGCACAGAGGCTTGGGGGAGAAGGGGAAGATGGGATGGCCAGAGGGGTTGGGAGCCAACTGGCGCGCGTGGGCTCTTGGGACCTGTTGTCAGAGCAGCAGGAACAGCGGAAAAGCAGCAAGATCAAAACAAGGACGGTGTATGGGAACACCAGGACCCTGGTAACCCCATCCCCGCCAAGGGGACCCCGCCCTCGTCCTCTTCAGGGGCGCGGCACGCCCAGCGAGTCGCTGTTTTAGGCCGATTTCCTCCCGCGCTGTCCTCCGCGGGCCTTGCACGTGTGTGAGCATCCGCCCGTTTGCCAGTGCATGCGCGCATGTGTGTGTGTTTGCACTCGCCCGGACGCGCGCTCACGCAATCACAAACTCTCTCCCCAAGTGGGCAGAGAGGCGGCAGGGCCTAAACTCGGCCCGCTAGGCCACTCTGCCTGTGCGGCGCCTTTATCACGGCCCCAGCCTGTCTGCATCCCGGTCCCGTTTCCGAGGCCGCCGGCTCCGTATCAGTTGCTGGCTGACCCGGGTTCTTTAATCATTCCTGCCCTCTGTCCTGGCTCCGCCGTGCAGCGGCTCCCTTCCCACTCGCTGGAAATGTCGCTGGAAACTCTGAGTGGCGCTCGCTGGCCCCCGCCCTGCGGTGGGGGCCGGGGAAGCAGCTGGGAAACCGGAGCGGGCTCCCCGGGGACCCTGGGCGGTTCCTCCCGGCGCCGCCTCGCGGCCGGCCCGGCCCCCGGCAGGGCCCACGCCGTCCTCGCTGCCTGCCCGCCCGCCCGCGCCCCGACGGGGAGCACTCGCCCGCTCCGGGCCGGCCGGCCCGAGCCCCCGCCCTCCACTCCAGCCCGGCCCACGGACCAGATTGCAGGGAGACACATTACGCCGCGCGCGCTCCTCTCACGGTCCTTCCTCCCAGCGCTGGCCCTCGCCCCCCTCCCCCAACTCCGGCTCCGTCGATTCCCCTCTTCCTCCTCTGGGGCCGGCCTAGCGGAGCCTGTCCTGACCCGGTCACGAGGGCGGACGGCACAGCCCGGACTTCTCCCTGCCCGCCCTCCCTCCCCGAGGGCCCGTCGCGGCTGCGCCAGGCAGGAGCCGCGCAGAGATGCTCCTGTCTTCTCGGGCGTCCTCAGTCCCCGCCACCTGCTCGCCTGGGAAGGTAGGTGCCGGGAAGGAGAGGCGGTGGAGAGGAGACGCGGCGGGGGGGCGCAGTCGAGGAGGGACCCGCATCCAACACGAGGGGAAGGCAAGGAGCCCCTCCCCCCGGGGTCCTGGTCCCAAACTCCGGGGAGGAGAGAGGTGAGAAGTCCCCCCCTCAATCCAGATAAGGTGAAATTCGAGAAAACCTGTCCTTGTCCACGTGGACTTGTAGCTGGAAAATACCCCGGAATGCGCCTAGGGCCAGGCCCCCAAGGTCAGGGCAGTACTTAGAGGGAGGAAGGCGTCTGCCAGCTACAGCAGGGCTACTTCACCTCTTCTAGCCCTTTGGAGCTGGCTGCCGGGGTGAAAGGCTGCCTGAATCCTGGGAGGACCCCAGGAATTTCCTGGCACCCCTGTCCCCTGCCAGATGCTGGACCCATTGACCCCCGTGCCTCCATCTTCCCTGCGAGAAGTCCTCCTTATCGTCTCCTGGTGCAGCCGCCAGGAGGAAAACTCAGCCCACCCTTCCCCACCCACCCCTGCATATCCTGAGACATGCGTCCCCGGGAGCTGTGTTGGGGAGGGTCAGGCTGGGCCACCAAGGATCAGCAGACCCTGGAAAATCAGGTGGTGTGGGCAGAGCTCCTGCCCGCCCCTTCCTTACTGGAGGGCCCTTCTCAGTGAGCACAGCAGGGTGGGCCTCAGGGAGAGGGAAGCAGGCTGGGTCAGCTGATGGGCAGGACTGCCAGTGCTGACCTCGCAACTTGGCCTCCGGTGGTCAGCTGGCGGGGGAGGGGTTGCGGCTAGGAACCAGCCTGCCCCAGCCCTCGGATCTCCCGCTCTCCCCCGCCTCAATTTCCCCCGCAAAGGGAGGGAGAGCAGCAGGAACAGGGGTGTGTCTGCCTGTTTCGGTTTTGGTAGGAGTCCTAATTGGATCCAGCTGGTGAGAGGCCCCTCCTCCAGCCTCAGCCCTCTACTCCCCTCACAGCCAGAGGTGGGCCCGGAGAAGCTGGGTCCCAGCAGGTCTTTTCGAATGTCAGAGGGAATCCCCACTCAGACTAGAGTCAGGGAGCTGCCCCCAGCCTAGTGTGTACCCTGCAGCACCGCCCCCCTACCATGGCTGAGCAGGAACTGGGTACAGCAGTAATCACAGCCCCCATTGCACCTTCATCCTCTCTGGCCTCCACAACACTTGTGCTGCTCATATGAGCCCCCCACTGCACACACATACACCCACTGCACACACACACCTGCACTGCACACACACATCTCCACTGCACACACACACCTGCACTGCACACCCACCCACACTGCACATGCACCTGCACTGCACACATACACCCACACTGCACACACACACCCACACTGCGCACACACTTTGCACACACACCTGCACTGCACACATATACCCCCACTGCACACACGTACCCCCACTGCACACACACCCGCACTGCACACACCTTCACTGCACACACACATCTCCACTGCACCCCCACTGCACACACACCTGCACTGCACACATACACCCCCACTGCACAACACACCTGCACTGCACACACACACACTGCACACACACACCTGCAATGCGCACACATCTCCACTGCACACACACCCCCATTGCACACACACCTGCACTGCACACACATCTCCACTGCACACCTCCACTGCACACACCCCCACTGCACACACACACCTCCACGGCACACACACTCCTGCACTGCACACACACACACACTGCACACACACACCCCACTACAACACACACACACCTCCACGGCACACACACCCCTGCACTGCACACACACACCCCACTACACACACACACACCTCCACTGCACACACACACCTCCACTGCACCCCCCCCCCCGCCTACTATTCAGCTGACCCCCCTCTGTACCCACAATGCCCATGCTGCTCACATCACCCCCCTCATGGTACCCCCTGCACAAGTCACATTCGGAGCACTGTGCTTACACTCCACCCCGCACACACAGCACCTCACAAGGCCCTCGCCGCCCTCCTGTGAGTCCCCAGACCACACAGGCACGCGCAAGCCTTAACTCTGAACAAAAGTGCCAGAATTGGTCCAGCGCCGGAAGGTGGCAGAGGTTGGCTCAGCCTCTGGCCATGTCCAATAGGACAGGTGAGGCGGGACAGCTGAGCTCTCTGGTGGAAAACCCCACCGGCTCCTCTCCCGGCTGCTGGGAGCCCTTTCCCCTGACCTAACCTTTGCCCGGGGCAGAAGAACCCAGCTGACCAGTCAGGCATGGTACTCCCAGGAAGACCCTCTGTTCAAAAACCAGCCTGGAGGTGTAGGAGAAAGAGGGTCGTGTGCGCACATCTGTGCGTGTGCGTGCATGTGCGTGACACTCAGCACCGCCTGCGCGTGAGCAGGTCCACCTTCCTGCTCCCCCGCTGCTCTGCTCCCGCCCCACCCCTCACGGGCACCCTGAGCCCTCTGAGGCTTCCGCCCGAGCAAAGAGGCCAAAGAAGAGAGCTGATACTCCACTGAGCTCAGAAGGAATGGTTCCCGCGGCCTGGAAATGCTCGGCGCGCTCCGCCTCCCCGGAACCTTGGCCCTGTTGGGCAGTGCGCGGATGGCCTCACCGTGGCCCGGGGCCTCTCCGCCCCCTCCCCGCCTGAGTAGCCCCTTGTGCCCGTTGACAAGCAGATGCCCACACAGGGCCTGGGGGTGGCAGAGGGAACTGAAACAAAGTCCCAGTGCCCAGGCCCTTCCCTGCCAGCTGCCCCAGTTCCCTGTGCCTTCGCTCCGGGGGAGAGGGCCCCGCTGTGCACTGAGAGCCCCAGAGAGGCTGGCCAGCAGGCGCGCTCCCAGCCAGCCTCCCCTCCTCCCGGCCCGGCCTCCCCTCCCCCACTCCCACCCGGAGCTCCTGCCCGCGGCCTAACAAGCGGTCCATTGTGCCTTTGGGAGCCGGCCCGGGAAGCCTGCAGGCGGGTGCCCGCACTGGCCTTTCTCCCGGTCCGTGAGCTCCCACCCAGCTGGCCCGACCCCGAGGTCGGGCCCAGAGGGCACGGGCAGCCTGGATCCAGCAGGGCTCTCCCTTCCCCCTCCCTTCCCCACAGAGGACACGCAGAGGAGCAGCTGGTACCCCCGGGGTCCCCCCGCCTTGACCCAAGCATGCAGGCCTCAGCCCGCAGCCTCCCAGCTGCGCTCAGCCTGGATGACTTCATCCCCAGCCACCTCCGGGCCCATGTAGGGTCATCCCCCCGGGGGACACGGGTGAGTGAAACAGAGAGAGAGAGCGTTACTGGGGGCCTGTAGTTGGCGGAGGGCTCTCAGGACAGGTTGGGGAGCAGAGGGAGGATTAAAGGGATGGAGGGAGGGAAGGAGGTGGGTGATCGCTCTAGAGAGCCTCGCTGGTTTCCTGGAGAGGGTCAAGCCGTCCCCATGGGGTATGGCTGTGCCCTGGTAGCCATCCCTCCCACCCCTCTGCAGAGCCCTCTGGGCCTGAGCTGCCTGCTGCTCCCGGCCCCTCCCCACAGGTGCCCGTGATCCGGAATGGTGGCTCCAACACCCTTAATTTCCAGTTCCATGACCCTGCGCCCAGGACCGTGTGCAATGGGTACTTCCCACCAAGGAGAGATGCTTCCAGGCACCCAGGTGGGTCTGCTCAGGAAAACGTGCTCCAGGAGCGCCGTGGAGGTGGGGGTCAGAGCTTCCTGGGCCCTGCCTTACGGATCCACCCTGGGTCAGGCTGGAGGGGCAGGAGGTGGATGGAGGCCTCTCGAGGGCCTGGGGCCAGTTAGCTCAGCCAGCTGCCCCTCCCGTGTGAGCCTGCTGGCCTGTGAGAGGGAAACTGCTGTGGGAGAGACCCGGCTGACACATCCCTTCCCCTGCCTGCCCCACCCAGTGCCAGGGGAAGGCCCTGTGCAGGGGACATAGCCTCAGGGGTCCGGCGGACCTCCAGATGGCCAGGAGATAGCTTGGACTGGGGATGGAGGGTGAAGGAATGCGAGTGTGTGTTGCCAATAGAAGGGGAGGGGGCTGAACTCAAGACAGGCCCCCTAAGGGCTGCTCCGGTCTGTACTCGTTGGCCCAGCAGAAGGCCGGAGAAGCAGCTCTGGGAGCCTGCCAGCTCCCGGGATCCTGTGAGTCAGCCCTGCCTGGGCCACGGGGTCTGGGAGATCCTGGGGCCTCCTGGGTGCAGGCCCATCCCAAGGGCCCCTCTCCTGAGGCGGGTGGCAACCTTTACTGAGCATTCCCTTGAGGCAGGCCCTGTGTCAAGTAGTTCATTCATTTAACAAATAGCTGTTAAGCACGTAGAGAATTCTGTGACACTGTACAGGCACTCTACAGGCCTTATCTCACGTCATCCCTTGATATCCTGACAAGGTAAGGTGTGATTATCAACATCTTCCCCGTTGAAGAACCTGAGTCTCAGGGATGTTCAGTCACAGAGGCTGAACTGAGATTCAAACCCTCGTCCATCCTGCCCTGAAGCCCTTACGTTTTTACACCTGGGGGCTGAAAGTTCTGGTGAATGAGTTTCTGTCCCTTGCCCGTTGACTGTGTGTCAGGCACTGTCCTGAATACAGTCATACGCACTAGCTCTCCCTGCATCTCTGCCATGACTACCCTCATTTTACAGAAGTGGAAACAGGCACTGAGAGGTTGACTGCTATGCCCATGGTCACACAGCCGGTAGGTGGCAGAGCCCAGGTCTGGTTTCAGTCTTCGCCCCCGGCCCCAGGGCCTTTTCTGCCACACCCCGCTGCCTCCTCACCTGGACTGTCTCCCCCCAGCATCCTCTGCAAGTGACGATCCTGGCTCTCATTCTGAAAACTTTTAGGACATCCCCAGCAAAGCAGGGTGGAGTGGGGACGGGCACAGATTTCTCAAGATAAAATCCATTTTCATTCACTTTAACTACTAAAAAATAAACAGAGGCCTGTGGTCCTGCTGGGGATGGGGACATTTGGACAATCTGTGTCGTCAACTCAGACAGACAAGGAGATGTTGAAACTTTTGAACCCACAGGGATCAGCGTTCTGAGAAGCTAAGGGACAAACAAGCCCAGGTGGGACCCCTGCTCTTTGCTAAAGCTCCCCTGTACATGCCCCACAGACCCTGCCTGGTATCAGACCTGGCCAGGTCCTGGGAGCCGGCCTTCTGGGAACCAGAAGACCCCTGCCTCCCAGCATCTCCAGAACTGGTCAGCCACGTGGACCAAGGATAGCAAACGTCTGAACAAGCGCTGGGTCAAGTATGAGGGAATCGGGCCTGTGGATGAGAGCGGCATGCCTATTGCACCCCGATCTGTGAGTCCAGGGTTGGGGCCACTGATCGATGGGGCCCAGGGACCCACGCTGAGCTCCACCTCTGACAACAAAGGCTGTACCCAAGCCGTGCCCGACTAAAGCAGGGGTTCAACCATGATGGGTTTGGGGGATCATGAGCCCCATAAAATTACAGGCACTCTTGCACGTCTGAGTTGCACAGTGGTTTTTTTTGGGGGGGTTCTAGACTGCCCACCAGGTTCTCAGTGGTAGAGCGCCACTAGTGTAAGGGTTGACCCTGGCAGGGACCCCCATTTTCACGGCCCCAGGACCTGGCACGGCACTCGTGAAACAGGTGCTGAGTAAGTTACCGGCTGAAGGGATGAACGGGAGAGTCCTGATTGAGAAGGCCTCAAGGGGTGGCAGGCGTGGGAGGATCCGGGGGTGGGGTCCAGGCGTGGGGGACCTGCCCTTCCTCCACCCCCAGGCCTGTCCTGAGCCAGTCGCCTCCTCTAGTTCTCCACCTCCTCGCCCTCAAGTGAAACTCAAGTTGGTAACATACCCTTCTGCCTCCCAGGGTTCTTTTGCGTCACAGGTGAGGCAGAGGATGTGAAATACCATTCCCACCCCATCCCCCCACCGATACTGTTGCATTTATTTTTCATTACATAGAAACACATGTTCTGTGTGGAATCATCAGAAATACAGAAAAGCTAAGAGAAAAAAATGGAAACTGCCCCAAATCTCACAGCTTAGGGACCATCACTGGTGGAGATCCTTCCATATATCTTGTTCAAACGTAACACGCTACACGAAGTTATGGTTGTTAAAGATGTCACCGCAGCCCACCCGCTGGGGCTTCAAGGGTGGCCAGAGAAAGGACTCAGGGAGGAGAAAACTTCTGTGGTTTGATATTGGGAGGGTAGCCTGACTTCGCCTTCTCTCATCCCAGAGTGTTGACAGCCCCAGGGACTGGTACCGGAGAATGTTCCAGCAGATTCACCGGAAAATGCCGGGTGAGACACCCTTCCAGAGCCCTCTCTCTGCCCACGTGGGCTCGGACCCCTGGGGCTTGGGGAGTAAGGGGTAGAAAAGGGAACTTACCTGCCCAGGGAAGTCTCTCCACCCACCCCAGGCTCTGTGTTGAGTGGTTGCTAAAACAGGCCCAAGGAAGGAGCCGCCAATCTCCTCTCTGTACTCGGGGTACAATGACCAGACACTGTTCCCGGTGTCCTCTGAGGACCTGGGAAGCCATGAGGTCACACGTTTGTTCAGTCAGTCCCTTAACCAACTGTTGAGCACTTGCTGTGTGCTAAGCACTATTCTAGGTGCTGAGGACAAAACAGGGAGCAAAAGAGAATGTCTCTGCCCAGCGAAGCTTAAGGCGGGGTGGGGGGGGGGGTCCCAGAATAAACAGATAAGTATTTAACATGGCAGGTGGTGGGAAGGGCTAGGGAAAAAAAGCCGGGGGAGTGCCCAGTGCAGGGAGGCTGCCACCTCACGCAGGCTGGTCGGGAAAGACCCCTGAGAAGCGGCATCTGAGCGGAGAGCTAAGGGTGTGAAGGAGTTGGCCTGCAGGGCTGGGGGAGGAGCGTTGCCGCTTGGGGAGCACCAGACACCCAGAGGCAGAGCAGGCCGGCATGTTCTGGAGCCGCAGGGAGGGGCTGGACCACAGTGAGAGGGGCATGTGTCAGGAGATGGGTCACAGAGGTGCTGGGATCTGGTGGCCCAGAGCCTTTGGCTTTTACTCTGTGAGAACTGAGGAGCCACCCAGAGGCTCTGAGCGGAAGAGTGAGTGACAGGCTCTGACAAGGGATGGCTGAAGAGGCTCCCTCTGGCTGCCAGGCGGGGAAGAGGTGGGGCTGGGCGGAGGTGGGGGACCAGTAAAGAGTCTCGGACCAGGGCAGTAGCAGCGGGCCTGGTGGGATTCCGGAGACAGAGTCATGGGAATTTGCTGATGGATTCAAAGAGGTGAGTCAGGGGTGACTTTAAACCTGAGTGAGTCGATGGAGTTGCCCTTTGTAAATGCATGTACACACACGGGGGAGGCTGCGAGAGGTGCGGGTCTAAGGGGCGTTCAGTTTTCGATAAGGTTCACCCAAAGTGGCAACTGACATACAAGTCTGCAGTTCAGAGGCGAGGCTTCAGCTGCAGATGTTAATACCCGGGACCCACTCAAAGAGATTTTGATTTAAAGGTTCCCCCAAGTAACTCCGATGCGCAGCTAAGGTTATGAGTCCCTGGAATAGACAGTGATCTTTAAGGTAGAAGACTAGACCAGAGCACCCAGGGAGACAGAGAGACAGAGGCCCAGGGACTGAGCCCTGAAGCACTTGGTTTGAGAGATGGGCAGGCATCAGCTATGCAGCCTGGGAAGGGGCAGCCCGGGGGGAGGCAGGAGGAAAACCAGAGTGGTCTCCCTGAAGCCAAGTGAAAAGGAATTTCAAAAGGAGGAAGTGATCCACTGTGACAGATGCTGCTGATGGTCAGGCGGGACTGCCCTTTGACCTGGTAAGGCGGAGGTCACTGGGGTACTTGAGGAGGGTAGCTCAGGCTGAAAGCCTGCTTAACGGGAAGGGGAACTGGAGACACTGAGTTCCGTACGGCCAGCAGTTTGCTGCAAAGGAAAGCAGAAAACTGCGGGAGCTGGAGGAAGGTGTGGGAACCGGAGAGGGGCATTTTGGTTTGCGTTTAAGGTCAGAACTGTGGTCGTGTGTCTGCGTGCCAAGGGGATCAAGTGGGTTGCCTGGTCAGTAGCTCTTCCTAGGAGGCCCCAGAAAGTCCTGAGCACCTTGAGGAGTGGGTCTGGGCAAAGGGGGAAGGACAGGTGTTTAGAAGAGGGTGCAGAAAGGGAAAGAGGGCGAAGGGGAAGTGGGATTCCCCAAACTGACCTGGTGAGGGCAGGTCAGCAAAGGTCAGGGAGAGGGTGTGTGTGGGAACGCCGGGAGGGAGGGGCAGGAGGGTTTGGGCGAGGCCACTGCCCCTGTTGGCTCGCTCAGGCCCTAAGTCGGCCAGAGGCATTTCAAGCCCTCCCAAAAACCTAATTCCTTCCCTCCCTCGGGACATTCTTCAGGCTCTGACTCAGCCCCTTGGCCCCTGCTCTAGGCAGGAGGGGTGCTGGGAGCCTCTGGGGCAGCCTCATGGGGCTCCCCATCCTCGCTTGTTGCCCCAGCCCTGACCTGGTCCATTCTGCTCCCACAGACCTGCAGCTGGACCGGACCTTCAAGGAAGCCCCCAAAGGTGAGGGGGTGCGGGTGTCCCACCCCAGCCTGGCGCCTGCATCTGCCCCTCCCTGCAGCCACACCTGGCTTTGGGGCTCCCCAGTTGGCTGAGCTCAGCTTGAGAAGTTTATATAGCCCATTTCCACGAGCTCCAAATGCCCTGGTAGATGGTAATTAAGAGCCTCTGCTTCACTGTCCAGCGGACGCCTAGCCCTGGCCGTGATTTCTCTGGGCCTCTCTTTCCTCACGTGTAAAACGGGAACACCCCAGAGATGTTTGGAAGGTTCAGTGAAGAATGTAAAGTTCTTGGCCCCAAGCCCATATTTCGTGATCCAGACTATCACCCCCATTCCCATCAGCCATCCAGGAGCACGGGTGGGTGTGGGCCAGAACCTTCAAGGGTCACCCAGGTGCCCTCAACCCCAGCTGTCACCTGCCGCCACCCCTGCTTGTTTTCTCCCACTTTCAGTGGCTTCTTCTTGTGCCACCTCAGCAGATTCAAGGCATCCAGGGCCCCAGCAAAGACCTGCTGCCAGGCCAGGCCAGACGTCGTCTCTGAGCGGGTGAGCCAACGTGGGGAGGAGCTGCAGAGGGGCGCTGGCTTCCTTGTGGGGATTGGCGCCCCCTGGTGGCCACAGCTGGCACAGTCTTGGAGCAGGGCGGCTGGCTCCCCTCCATGGCTCTGCCCCTTCTCGGGGGTCCCCACGGCTCCAGATGCTCCCCTCCCCGCCAGAGCCAAAGGGGAATGGCGGGCAGGGATGGACTTTGCGCCATTCCTGGTCAGGACCGCCTGTGATGCCTTTGTGGTTGGCAGCAGGAACTCATCACCCCAAAGATCCACTCATCATATGGGGTGGAGAGTGGGGCAGCCCATGACTAGGCGTGGACCTGGGACCTGTGGCCATCCACTCGGAAGCCTGGAAGAAAACAAGGGGCACAGAGGATCCCAAGCTTTCTCCCAGATGCCGCTGAGAGAGGAACCCTCCAGATAGGTCAAGGACGGAGTTCCTTTTCTCTGTGCAAACCACCTGAGCCCAGCCCGGGCTGCAGGGCCCTATAGGAGCTTGGCCCAAGCTTAAGAATCAGGAGCTTGTCTGTCACAGTGTAATCAATGAGTTTCTGATTCCTTTATGGGGAGGGGGTGACCTCATCAGCACGGTCTTAACTGGGCTGTGGCTCTTGGCATCATCGATAAGGTAGAGACTAAGATTTGCTCAAGATTTGGACCCAGAGTTCTGGATTAAAGCCGGTGTGCGGCCACTAGCCATGTGACCTTGACCGAGGTAACCAGTCTACGCCTCACTAGCCCCATCTGTTAAGTGGGCATCAGAGGGTGGTCGTGAAGATCAAGGTACATTGCAAGTCTCCACAAACATTATTATACAGGCTTAGTTATGACTAGAGCTTCCTTAAATTAGGAACAATGTATTCCATTCTCATTATCAGGGTTATGACTGATGTTCTTTCTAAAATAGAGAATCGAGTCATAGTTACAGCCAACAAATACTGACCCTCCCGTCAGACATTCCATCATTTGATAACCTTGGTACAATGGTTCTACTTGGTGGAAACATTTAAACGCAGCAGAGGCTAGAACATTTCAGCCAGCCAAGAAGGAAGCCCTGGAGGGGAACTAAGGCAAATGTGACAGATGACATCGCTGATCCAGCACCTCAGGGAACTGAGGCCCACGGATCAGAAGTAACTTGCTCAGAGCTCCAGGGTCAGGCCTGCAGGCTCTCTGCCCTGTCCTGGGTTTTCCTGGGGCTAAGACATAGTCCCACACCGTTGGGCATTGGTGCAAGGCACTTAGTCATGGCGACCAGCTTCATCGAAGCTGCCCAAACATACACACCCACAGTCACGGGGCCAGACGGAACACAAATGCAGGGTATTCCAAGGCCAGCAGGAAAGGGACTGGCCACTCCTGGAGCAGATGTGTGTGTCAGCCCTTCTCCTGGGTGTCTCACATTATGTTCCCCCACCTAAGCTTTACCACACCCTTACGAAGGTGGGAATCATTCTCATATTATAGGTGTTGAATCAGAGACTCTGAGAATTCATTAACTTGCCAAAAGGTGACACAGCTAAGTGGTGGGGCCAGCTGGGATTCGAACTCAGAGCTTATAACGTTTTACTATTTAACACTGCTTCCACAGCCCGGAGGCAGGTGGGGAGGGGGTGCAGCTCCCTCCCCAGGATTGTGTGCTCACGCATGCCTCAGTTTCCCTAAAAGGAAACTGAAGAGATGTCCTTCCCTTCTTTTAGAAGAAGCTGGGATATCTCCGAAGAGTTTCTTAGAAACACCTTCAATTGCAATGCTGGAGCATCCTCCTCCCTGCACCAGACCCCAAATCAGGTAGCTCGCCCAGCATCCCCCCCACCGCCCTCCCCGTCCCCTCCATCCCCCACCTCGTCCCCCGCCTCCCCACTTCTCCGGCCACCACACTCTTTGGCCAGGCCCTCGGCTGCAATAGCACAGATAAGGCTTTTTTTTCAGCTTGGGGGCTGTGCAGCCAGAAGAGCCCAGAATCCTTAGGAGGGCACTGATGGGGTGGGACAGTGGCCTGAAAGCCTGCTTTTTGAGCCTGGCCAGTGTCCCAGTACCTCTCTACTCAGGCTGATGCCTACCCACCCCTATGCAGGTGTCCAGACACCGAGACAAAGCAGACAATGTCTGGACGGAAGAATCTTGGAACCAGTTTCTGCAAGAACTAGAGACTGGGAAGAAGGTGAGTGTGGGCCTGGTTCTCTGGAATAGGATGCACCCTCAGCTAGTGCATTTGGGGAGCAAGTTCACCCCCTCTGACTCACTCGTCCCACTCTTAGCCCAAGAAACCACTGGTAGATGATCCTGTTGAGAAGCCTTCCCAGCCCATCGAGGTGAGTGTTGCGGGCAGGTGGGCAGGAGGGGAGACAGCATGTTGGGGGAACAACGAGGGAGATCATGGGTGGTGTTGGTCCCAGTGACCGTGGGCAAAGGCCACGGACCCAAAACTCTGACCCTCTCCAGTCCCATACAGTTTACCTCTATACCCCCAGCACCCAGGACAGTGCCTGGCGTACAGTAGGCGCTCAGTAAACGTGTGTTGAAAACTGTGTGTTGATCAAAGCAGGAGCTGAGAAGGGAGTGATTAGTGTGGACTGGAATTGTCAGGAAATGTTCTTGGAGGTGGAGCTTGGAGGACAGGCAGAGAGAGGGGCTCAGGATGGGGGAGACACAGGCAAAGGCTGGAGGGGCGTGTGTGTGTGTGTGTGTGTGTGTGTGTGTGTGTGTGTGTGTGTGTGTGTGTGTGTGTGTGTGTGTGTGTGTGTGTAACAGCCTGCTGGACGGGCAGTGGGAGGGAAAGCAGGTTGCGTAGAGTGAAGCCAGGCTGTGGAAGGCCGTAGAAGACTTGATGGGCGAGGAAGTAGGGAGTCCTGTAGGCTCTTGAACAGAGAACTAATACAACAGAAAATGGTACTGAGGCACATCAGGAAGTACTAAAGTATTACTATGGGAGTAGGGGATGGGTGAGCTTGGTCAGCGGGCAGGGCCCTCCTGACACCCTGAGACGCACCTCCTGGCAGGCCCAAAAGTAGGCAGCCTGGCCTGGCCCTGTGCCCTGAGCCTGCCCTTTACCCAAGCACCGTGTGCTTTGTCCCGCTGCCCACTGGGCTTCGCACATCTGACCTTTGACCAGTGGCCCCCACGGTGCACTGCCCCCCGCCCCTCCCCGCTGTCCAAGTCTCCCCCCATAACCCGCCGCCAGGTCCTGCTGGAGAGAGAGCTGGCCAAGCTGAGCGCCGAGCTGGACAAGGACCTGCGTGCCATTGAGACCGGGCAGCCATCCCCCAAGGTACCGGCCTCCCAGGCCCCTCCCGGGGGGGTGGGTACGCAGGAACCCGGAGCCGCGGCTGCCGGGCTTGGGTGGGAGGCGCAGGCCGACGAGAGGCGTCGCCTCCAGCTGCACTCGCGACCTTGGGAGACTTCATCCCTGTTTGCTCTCTCCTTCCTAAAATGCAGGGCGTTCACTGTTCCTAGTGACCCCTAAGAACCCTCCCAGGCCGACTCCACGGCAGCCTGCCGTACGGGAGCCGGAGGGGTCCCCCGCCTCGCCCCGCCCCCTAGACCTCAGCCCGCTGGGACCCCAACCCCAACCAGGCCCCGATTTCCCGGCCTTCCTCCCCCTTCCGCACCCGCGGTTCCTCCCCCGGCTCCTCGCTCCTCCAGTTCCCAGCCCGCCGCCCGCGCAGGCGACTCTAGGACCCCTCCCCCTCCCGCCCCTCTCCTCCCCCTCCCGCTCTCCTACGAGCCGCAAACTTTTCCGGAGGCGGCGGCCTCGGCTGTGTCGCGCACCGGCGTCCCGGGCCCTGACCGCGCCCGTCTCCCGCACAGAGCTCGCAGGCGCCCCGACGGTCCCGGGAGCCGCGGCCCCCCGCGCGGTGAGTGGCGGCGGAGCGGGGCGGGGCGGGAGGGCCGCCGGCGGGGACGTGGCGCGGGGAGGGGGCGAGCCCGGGACACTGACGGCGGGAGGAGGGGCCCGGAGCGCGGAAAGTGGCCGGCGGGGGCCCGATCCACCGCTCGCCGCCAGGGGGGCCGTCCCTGGCCCGCAGAGGGAAGCCTAACCCCAGCTCGGGACTCGGGTAGTGGCGGCGAGGGGATCCTGCCGCGCACTCCCGCCTCCCCACCCCGGGCCGCACCCTTTCCAGGCCTTTACCGCTCGGGAAGTAGGACATCCTGCTGAGAGCCCGGGATCTGGGAGACGCCTTGGGAGGAGGCGGCGGGAGATGGGAGAAGGGGGTGGGTGGGACATCTGGGTGGTCAGGGGTGAGCCGGGTAGGCTGTGAAGCTCCAGACAGGTGGCTCACTCGTGTGCCCCCGCGCAGCCCGGCCTCCGCCTGGAGCTCCAGTTCCCCGAATGCACTTTACCAGGGTTCCTCCCTGAGCGCCCACAGGATGGCGGACGGAGGAAGCCCGTTCCTAGGTCGGAGGGACTTCGAGTACCCTTCCTCAACCCGAGGTAAGAACCAGATCTTGCTCTTGTTGTCACCCAGGCAGACGCCCGCCACCAACACCAGGCACCAGATATGCTGGGGCCCAGGGGGAGGTGGCAGGAAGGTCATGGAGCCCCCTGCTTCCACTGGTTCCTGTCCTGGGCGGGGAGGGGGAGCAGAACCCCATCCCAGCCCTGCCCCCCAGACATGGCCTTCCCAAGCTGAGGTAGTGCTTCTCCACAGACCCTAGTGCCTCTGAACCAGGGGGCAGCCCTGCCAGGAAGGAAGAGAAGAAGGTAAGGGGGGTGGGAGCGTTAGGGTCAGGGTGCAAGGAGGGCCTGGGGTGGGTCCCGGTGGCTGCTCTTCCCGACCTGCCAGCTGCTTGACTGAGGTCAGTCCCTCTGTCCTCTCCCCCTGCCCAGAGGAAGGCCGCGCGGCTCAAGTTTGACTTCCAGGCACAGTCCCCGAAGTAAGTGCCCTTCTCTTCCCTTCCCTTCCCTCTGGGGCAGTCTCTGGGAGGACAGAGCTGCAGTGGGCCCCCCAGAGGGCGGAGGGGACTCTGGGTGCCCTGCGCAGGGTCCGAACGGAAGGAGGACCCGGAGGACCTCAGGTTGCTAGATGTCCTTGCTCTGGCCTTCAGGGAGCTGACTCTAAAGAAGGGTGACATTGTCTACATCCACAAGGAGGTGGACAAGAACTGGCTGGAGGGGGAGCACCACGGCCGGCTGGGCATCTTCCCTGCTAATTACGTGGAGGTGAGCAGGGCAACAACAAGCAGGGGCCTGGCTGGGCGGGCGGATGGGCTTGCAGAGAGTGGAGACCCCTTTAACCATCCAGGGCCCCTCTCTCTGGAGCTGGCTGCTCCCTCACAAATGGCAAGTTTCCTAAGACGTAAAACTGTGAGCTCCGGGCAGGGGCCAAGTCTCAGCCTCATTCATGCCCTCAGGAAATGTTTGTTAAATGAGGGCTAAAGGTGGAGCCCAGCCCAGGGGGGAAGAACCAAACAACTCAGTTCCTGTACCAGAGGCCACCAGCCCTGTCGGCCTCCCCCACTTTCACCACTCAGAGTCTACCTCTCTCAAGCTATCTTTGGGAAGAATTCTAATTGCAACTGGCAAGAGTACGAATCGTGTGACAGTTCACAAATCACATATACTTGCATCGCCTTCTTCACGTGTTATTACTTCCCTTGTTCCCCTCATTAACGTGGGAAAGTGATAAATCATCCCCATTTTGCAGATGCACTTGCTAAGGTTCAGAGACAAGTCGTTAAGTAGAAGATCTAGAATCTGAATCCAGAGACAGGTTCTGGATTTGATAAATATAGGGCTACAGGTTATCTCTGGTATTTGCATCTTTTAAGGAATTTTAAATTATCTAATTTATTGGCATAAAGTTGTTCATAATGTTTTCTGATTATCCTTTTTCTAAAAAAATTTATTTATTTTTGGCTGCATTCCGTCTTCATTGCAGTGGCTTCTCTTGTTGTGGAGCACGAGCTCCAGTAGTTGTGGCACATGGGCTCTAAAGCACAGGCTCTGTAGTTGTGGCACACTGGCTTAGTTGTTCCGCGGCATGTGGGATCTTCCTGGACCAGGGATCGAACCTGTGTCCCCTGCATTGGCAGGCGGATTCTTAACCACTGTGCCACCAGGGAAGTCCCCTAATTATCCTTTTAATGTCAGTAAGATGCAGAGTGATGTCCTTTCTTTCATTCACGATATTGGTAATCTGTATCTTTCCTTATCCTGGCTAGAGATTTGTTAATTTTATTGATCTTTTCAAAGAACCAACTTTTGATTTCACTGATTTTTCTCTATTTTTGTTTTCAGTTTCATTGATTTCTGCCACTTCGTTATTTCCTTCCTTCAGCTTGCATTAGGTTCTTTTTCTAGTTTTTTAGGGTGGTAGTTCAGATTATTGATTTGAAACCTTTTTCCCCTAATGGAAACATGTAATGCTATAAATTTTCCTCTAAGCACTGCTTTAACTACATCCCACAGATTTTGATATTTTGTTTTTTTCACTCAACTCAAACTATTCTCATTTCCTTTGTGGCTTCTTTTTTTTTTTTTTTTTCCCCACGGTACACAGGCCTCTTACTGCTGGAAATACTTCAACTCATTGGTTTTCTATTTTTTTTTTTTTGCGGTACGCCGGCCTCTCACTGCTGTGGCCTCTCCCGTTGCGGAGCACAGGCTCCGGACGCGCAGGCTCAGCGGCTATGGCTCACGGGCCCAGCCGCTCCGCGGCATGTGGGATCTTCCCGGACCAGGGCACGGACCTGTGTCCCCTGCCTCGGCAGGCGGACTCTCAACCACTGCGCCACCAGGGAAGCCCTGTGGCTTCCTTTTTGACTCATGGATTGGGTCATCTAATTCAGGCTCTTCATCTCATAGGCATCAGTAGACCTCCCGTATCCTCAGAACGATGTCCCTGATTCTGAAGTTCCACAAAGCATATATAGTATTCTATGTCATCAGTCATTTATATCTTAGTAGGAACTAGTTTATTAGTGTCTTGATTTCCTGGGTAGGGTGAAGCAGAGAGAGTGTGGGGACTCAGGGCACCTGGTGGGGTAGAAGGGGAGGAGGAGGAGGAGGAGGGACACTTGGTTCTCAGCAGCAGTGAAATGGTAGAGCCTCACTTTTAGGTAACCAGGAGTTCCCTGCTCCTTGGAACTCCTCATGTCCTTCTGTGCTCCAATTTAAACTGTCTCCTATTTGCACTGCTGTGGTCCACTCTAATAATGCCCACTCCACATACCTCCGATGGAAATTCTTCCTCCAGGAGCATTCTGGGACCGACCACCCCCTTGCCTGTGCTCACCCCTGGCCACCCTCAGTCTTGTGTCTGGTGTCTGTCTCCTCTCTGGGCTGGGGACAGATCTTGCCCATATTGCCTCACCCTCCCAGGAGCCCCAGGTCTGTGCCCAGTTGATACCCAAGGTGACTCTTTCTCATGCCCTGTCTTCCCACAGGTGCTGCCTGCAGATGAGATCCCCAAGCCCATCAAGCCTCCGACCTACCAGGTGCTGGAGTATGGAGAAGCCGTGGCCCAGTACAACTTCAAGGGGGATCTGGAGGTGGAGCTTTCCTTCCGAAAGGTGCGGCCAGGCAGGGAGTGTGGGTGCAGGGCGGGGGCAGGTGAAGACACAGGTAAGTATGTGCAGTAAAAACATTAAAAAAAAAATCAGGTGTGCCCATCTTCAGTAGTATTTCAGATTTTTTTCCTCAGTCTCTTTGGATATATTTCCCTTAATTTTGCCCATTTTTTAAATGTTCAAAACTTCTAGAGTAGTTGTGCTTTGTTCAAATTGCAGTTTGATAGGCTGTGAGGATCACAGTCAGCTTTTTTTTTTTTTTTTTTTTTTCTGGTGGTGGGATCCTCATAGCTTGCGGGATCCTCACAGTTCCCCAACCAGGGATCGAACCTGGGCCCATGGCAGTGAGAGCATCAAGTTCTAACCACTGGACTGCCAGGGAATTTCCTCAGCATGTTTAATAGAATGGAAATCTTAGAATGCCTTGCATGTAGAAAGGTGTTTTACAAACTTTTGGACAGTTATGTATATATGTTTGCGTGTGTACTAGATTGTTGTTACGACATATTTTTTACTATAGATCATGGTTCAGAAACCTTGAAAAATGTTGTCCTGGAAAGCAGGGAACGGGTCTCCCTTGGCTGATTTTGGGGGCAGAGGCTATGACTGCCACTAGCGAATGTTTCCCCAGAAGAGCTGGCCCAGGGAGAGAGGGGGAAGGAGGTGGCTGGATGGAGAGAGGTGGGGGCAGGTGGAGGCCAGAGACCATCCTTCCCAGGGCAGCCCCACTAACACTAGTCAGCATGGGGGCTTGAGGACGCACCAGCTGCCCTCAGAGAGTTTGTTGCTTTATGCAGTGGTGACCGGATAACCCAGGGCGGAGGCAGGGAAGGACCCAGTCACGGCAGGGGTGGCTAATGCCTGCCCAGTGCTTCTTACCAGCCTGGCATTGAGCTGTGTGACCTCTGTATAACCTGCTGACACACTCTGAACCTGATCCCTTCGTGCAAGGTGTTAGGTTTAAATAACACTGTTCCACGTAGGCTCCCTCTGGTACGTGGCACCCGGGAGGGCCCTGCAGGTACTAACTCCCTCTCTGCGACCAGGGGGAGCGCATCTGCCTGATCCGCAAGGTGAACGAGCACTGGTACGAGGGCCGCATCTCAGGCACCGGGCGCCAGGGCATCTTCCCTGCCAGCTACGTGCAAGTGACCCGGGAGCCCCGGATTCGGGTCTGCGACGACAGCCCCCAGCTCCCTGCATCTCCCCGCCTGACCACTGCCCGCCTGGCCCATCACCCCAGCTCCCCATTAATGCCGCGCAGCCCATTTGACCCCACCGACTGGGGGGGCCGGACCTCCCCCCGCCGCACTGGCTTCTCCTTCCCCACCCAGGAGCCCAGACCCCAGACCCAGGTAAGGTGACCTGCCTTAGACCGGAGAGCTGAGCCCTGCTCCGCGCACTGTATCTCCCATTCCTGTGATGGTCTGTGCTTCGGAATCCCTCCCAGACTGCTCAGGACAGACTAGTGGGGTGACTGGGCAGAACCTTGTGTTGCAGCCCCATCCTGGCCTTGAGGACCTCAGACCCTTGGTTCTGTCCTTGAGCTGCAGCCCAGGGAGGCAGGAGTTTCTAGGTAGGACCCAAAGGCAGCACCAACCTCCTGACCTTCCAGAATCCACTCTTGGGATTTCCCTATAATCAGCCTCTGGGACAGGGTGTGCCATGAGTCGGGGGTCTGCCATTCACCTGCTGTGTGACCTTGGGCAGATGACTTGCCCTCTCTGGTTCTGGGTTTCCTCGCCTGTAGAATGGGGATAGTCATCCCCACTGCAGAGGTGCAGAGGGTAGTTGGTAGGTAGTAGCTGATGGGTAAATGATAGCCATTGGTCCTCGTGCTGACATAGCCCACAGACAAGTGCATCTGCTCCTGGGTTCATCCACTCACTCAGCAAACTGTTATGGGCAGACAGAGCCAGCGCATAGGACTTCTCCTGCTCCCGGCTTTGTCCGTGCACGTGTTCAAATCAGCCATCTACCCTGCTGGGCCCAACTTCCCAGCACTTGTGAAGGGAAACAGTCAGACAGATCTCCCTGTGCTGTGGGGATTGCGAGATAAGATGAGGCATCATGGGAAGCTGCTCCTGGTGAGATGGGCAGGCCCGTTCACTTCTCCTCCTTCATGCTTGCATGTGTCTGCCTGCCTTCCCGTGGACCCCAGAGTCTCAGCACCCTTGGGTCAGCTCTGTCCCATCCTGGAGGCTCCAGCCGTCCCCTGGAGCTGGGGACCTCACCCCCCAACACCACTCAGATACACTGGACCCTGTGAGTACTGTCTGGGGTGCTTGGTCAGGGTGGGGGGGCTGCCCCGCAGGGAGTGTTGAGCACACGGACCCCCTAACCTGCTCTTCCCCCCATCCCAGGATGGAGTTGGTAAATTCCTACTGAAGAGTGCTTGTCCTTACAGTGCTTACGGGTGATTTTGGTGGGTTGGGGGGGGGTGCGGGGGCGGGAGGGTGCTTGTCTGCGGTGTTCCTGACCTGTCCCTGCCAGCCCTGGGCCTTAAAGCAAGCCTCCCACACTGGGTCCCCTGACCTCCGGCTCCTCACTGCGTTTCCAGCCCTGAGGTCAGCGCGTGTGTGCGCAAAGTGTGGGAAGTGGTAGGACAGATTTGAAGGCACTGGGAACTCAGAGGAGGTGGGGTTTGGGTGATTAGGGCTCGGGGAGCAGGGAGCAGGCCTGGGGAAGAATGCACTAAAGCCAGACACAGTCGCCATCCCTGGAACTGGGCCAGGGGCTAATGGGAGCCTGGAGAGACGCTGGGAAATTCAGAGGATGTGTCTACCTTGGTCTTAAGACACTCCAGGCCTGGTCTGGGGAAGGGGTGAGGGCTCTGGTGGTTGCCATGGCGATGTTTCCCGCAGGTACCGGGCGATGTACCAGTACAGGCCCCAGAATGAGGATGAGCTGGAGCTGCGGGAGGGGGATTGGGTGGATGTCATGCAGCAGTGTGACGACGGCTGGTTTGTAGGTATGTGGGCTGGGGCCAGGTGTATCTCAGGGTGCTAGGGGGCTGCGTTGGGGGACAGGCCAGAAGGGATGTCTCCAGGTCCTGTGGGGGATGGGCTGAGGGCAGTTCAGAAAGGGTATCTCAGGGTCCCTGGGGGGATTGGGGTGGCTGCTACTGGCAGCCAGTGCTGGTTCAGCAAAGGTTCACGGACTGACCATCCCCCACCCTTCCGGCCGGGCACTGGCTGCTTTCCCAAAGCCAGCACTTCTGTTGCCTGCCTTCGTTCCCTGAAGAGGGGTGAGGCCTGGGAGGAAAGCAGACCAGCTCAGGGTCATTGGCGAAGCCAGCTGGACTCAGGGCAGCACGGTTCCCAACCCCCAGGCCCCTGCTCCTTCCATCATACACCTCTGTCTCTGGAGCAGTCCTTGCAGGGGAAGGGTCCTATCTCCTGAGACACTAAGCCCCCGATGGGAAGGAGCAAGTCTCACACCTGTGTATCCCCACCCCCAGCTAGCAGCTAGCTCCTCCCACCCCCAAGAGGAGAGAGAGGAGAAAGATCCCGGCTCCCAGGGGCAGCTCAGGCAAAGGACTAACGCAGGAAGCCTCAGGTTGGCCTTGGCCTGGTTCAAGGTGACCAACCCAGCAGGCTTTTTCCCAGAGTGGGCAGGCCCTGTCCAGGCCTCAGCTTCAGAGGATGAGGCTGTCCTCAGAGAGCAGTGGACATCCTGGCGAAGCTCCCACTCAGCAGGCTGCAGGGCCTGAGGGGTTGGAGGGCTGGCTGCCTGAGGAGGGGTGGCCCCTTGACCTGGCAGCACCCCCCTTTCTCATCTGAGTCCCAGCACCTCATTGCTGACTAAGCTGCGGACACACCAGTGATTATGAAGCACCACCTTGTCAACAGTCCTTACTTGGATGGGTGGCTAGTGGGTATCATTTTGGACAGTGCAGGTCAGGGAAGGCTTTCTGGAGGAAGCAGGGGAACAGGGGAAAGATTTGGGGAGGAGAGAGGAGAGGGGAGAGGGGAGGCACTCCGGGCAGGGGAGGAGCATCAGCGAGGCCTGTGGGCAAGATGGGCCTGGGCTGCTCAGAAGAGAGGATGGAATGGCTGCCTGCCGGGAAGGGAAGGTCCAGGACTTTAATTTCATTTTATATTCCTGTGTCTTCTAGCATTTCCCCTCCTCTACCCCAGCACACAGGTTTCTTTGGGGTTGTAGCAGACAGAGGCCTGGATTTTAGTCCCGCCTTTGCCTCTAAGCAGCTGAATGCTTTGGGGGAATTCATGTGGCCTTACCTGCCCCATCTCTAAAATTAGGGTGTCATACTAGACCAGTGAGATTCCTCCCAGCTTAAGTTCTGTGATTCATCTTCCTGTGTCCTTGCTTTCCCAAGGACGGGTGGGGTTATTCAGTGCTGTGTGCAGAGTTGTACACAGTTGTTGAGTGCTCAGGTTTCGTCCATCATTATCGAAATCATGAAGTGTGGCTTGTCCCGTCTAAGCTTCTGCCTCTAGGGGGCAGGAGCGAGAAAAAACAAATCCTCCCTGGGACCGGGACTCCACTTGCAGTTCTGGGCTCTGCCAGCAGAGGGCAGGGCTCTCACTTCCCCCAACCCCATTCCTCTTGTAAAACGTGGGGAATGCTCTTTCTGTCTTTCCTATTTCAGGTGTCTCCCGGAGGACCCAGAAATTTGGGACGTTCCCTGGAAATTATGTAGCCCCGGTGTGAGTGGTCTCCATGGCAACTCGGAGCCCAGCCAGGATGGGATGGGGAGCAGAACACTTATGGGCGGGAGAGAGGACGCCCCCCCCATCCTCCTCCCCCAGGACCTGAGCCGCTGGCATCTGCAGACAACCTCAGCAGCCTTTCCCACGGAACCTCCCTCGAAGCCCCCTGGACTGATTCCCACCCACAATTCACAAGCATTCCTCTAACAGCCCTTTTATTTCCTCCCCTACCCCACTCCCCAAATATAGAGGTCTGCTTTGAAGTGGAGACTATTTCCAGGCCTTATTGAGACCAGACCCCCGCGTCCGCCACCCCACCCTGCTATGGCGTTTCCTCTAACAGGGGCCCGCTCGCAGCTTCACCCCCATGGGGTTCCTCTAACAAGGACCAGCTTCCTAACCTAATAGAGACCAAAGGCCGTCTTCGCCTGGAAGGGATTCCTCCCCTTTCACTCCAGCTTGCCTGCCATCCCCTTTGTCTTCCTGCCTCCAGCTGGGCCTGGGAGTGAGATGGAGGATGGATGCAGCACTTCCTTAGCATTCGAGGCCTGGCAAGAGGTCTTGCCCGAAGGCTCCCTCTTCCCACAGGCTGCCGAGCCCTGGACCTGGGTCCTGCTCATCCTCCTGCTGCTGTAGCGCCCAGGAAGGGTGGGGCCTCCGAGGACTGGCCTGTCCCAGATGCATTCCAGGGGGACTGATGTGTGCTGTCCTCCTGCCTGCCCAGCGGCCCCCACCCGCCAAGTCCCCTGTGGAAGAGAAAGTAAAATAAATCTGGCTATCAGGGACCTTGCCTTCCTGTCCTTTTCCTTTGTGGTGGGAGAGGGCGCCACCTGCTTACGGTTATGGGAATTCTTTCTAATGTAGGGAATCAGGTGGGATGTGAATGAGTGAGTGAGTGTGTGTGTGTGTGTGTGTGTGTTTAACGGGAGGCTGCAAAAGAACCATTATTATCTCTCAAGATCTCAGGTGTCAGGCACGACTGGGCAGCCCCAAGGGTTGGGCAGCTGTCTGGCAAGCAGTGCTGAGAGAACTAACGTCACAGGGATGAGGGCAAGGCCTGACTGTGGGGAGAAACCAGAGATGGGAGCTGAATGTGGCCTTGTTTGTGGGCTGTTTGGTTCTGGAGCTGCCGTGGGGTGGCTGAACTAAATGGCATTCCTGTTTGTTCTGCTCCTAATGTTTTCCTTCTGTGTGCTCCATTTCCACACCGAAGTTCTCGTGTGTTTGTTGACTTTCTTCTTCTGGGCTCGGGTTTTTGAGCAATCGATGGCAGGAAGCTGGGAGTGGTGGGGCACAGCTAGCCAAGGCGACTCTTCTGGGGCTTGGTGGTTCCTGTAGGGGCATAGGCTGGGCCTGGCCGCTCTAATCGGGAAGAAAAGCTCCATTCCTTGGCCACTGCTGGGAGATGAGCGGGGCATACGGTGTTACCCACATGTTATCTGATGTAAGCATCCCAACAGGCAGGTTATGAGTCCATTTTACAGGAGGAGAGACTGAGGCAGAGAAATTGGGTCACATCATTATAGACCTGAAGTCAGATCTGATGACTATTGCTGCCTCTCTGCACAGTCTACCAAATGCCCGCGCAGTCCTTGTCCAGAGGCCCTGGAGAAGAAAGGTCACGCGTGAGGTCCCTGGGGCGGCCCCGGGCTGGGCCTCTCTTACATTCTTCCTGGCAATCCTGTCATCTAGGCCTGTCACCTAGGGCACCCGCACCCCAGGTGGGTGGAAAGAGGCGGTGGTGGCTAATTCTATCAGGACAGGTGGGAGAGGCCTGTGAATGACAGGGCTGTGGCCGGTCCCTGGCAGGCTCCTCGTGCCTGGGTGCGGCCCAGGCTCCACTGCTGGTTAAACAGCAGATTGAAGAACAAGACCTGCTTTCACTTCTCCATCCACCCCGGTCCCCACCATGGTCTGTTGCTAGGTTGGCAGGCCCAGCCCATGCCATGGAAGTGACCATTCCTCACGAACCTGCTAGCCTGTCCCTGATCCCCCATCTCAGCTTCTTCCAGTTGCCTGATGCCCTCAAAAAGGACCTCAGGGTTGAGACTTCCTTTCCTTAGGGCAGAAACCAATTCCACACCCTCTCTTTGGCGGGGCCCTGGAGCCTCTGCAGCAGATCAACCCTATGCCCTGCCTGTACAAGACCCCTTCTCTGCTTTGACTTGGCATGAGGTGGGAGGGGCGGAGGGGGGATCAGAGCCAGAAGGGACCTTAGGTCGCTGGGAACGCTCATCCCAGTGAGGTGAGTCACTTGGCCACAGAGTTGCTAAGGGCAGAACCGTATGCCCTTCTGTGCCACAGGGACATGCCCTGGGGTCGGCTGACTTTGTCTTCGCTGTGAGTTTTGTGACTGCGCAACCCACAGAGCAGAAATCCTGCCGATGAGCCTGCAGATCTTTCTAGAGACTCTCCAAGGCAAAGTCTGAGCAGAAAGAGGTGCAAAACTGAGTCCCTGTTACAAACTGGCAGGATGGGGATGGGCGGCGAGGAAAGGGAAATGAATCCATTTGATCATTCAAACAATATCCCTTCAACAAAATACTATGGAACACTCCAGGAATGGAGCAACACACCGAACAAAACCCACCCTGCCCTCTGAGGAACAGGCAGCTTTAAAAGGAGGGCAGCGTGGACAACGGGAGGGTAAGCTGTGCACCATCCCCAGTTTACACAGGGGAAACTGAGACCCAGAGGGGCTGAGGAAACTGTCCGAGGTCACACAGCTGGGAAGAGGCAGACCCGGCATTTGAGGCAGCCCCGGCCCCCCGGGCAGTGGTGCCTGCCCTACCTGCAGCTTCCTGCTCTCTCAGGGACTTCCAGTCTAGTTGGGGAGGCAGAACAGGTGCATCAGGCGAAGAGGCCACACCAGGAGGCCTGGAACTTCTTAGTGGGAGAGTGGCTTACACATACCGAGGACAGAGGGTGTGGGAGGCCAGGGACAGGGGACGTAGCTGCCTTGGAGGCAGGCTGGTCCAGGGCATAGGTAGGCGGCGAGAGGGATGATGAGGGCACACCTTGCAGACAGAACTCAGAGGGAATGACTCACACCTGAGGCAGGCAAGTTACAGCTGTGCCTCCAGGTGGCCTCCCCTGGAAACAGGCCAGCCTGAGAGTGAAGTGGAGACCAGAGGGAGATGGGAGAAGCCGGCTCTGGTGGGCCCTGAGGTCCCCAGGGTGAGGGTTGCCAGGTTTGGCTCTGGGGGAACAATTTGCCAGATGGTTCTGAGTTGACACCTGGGGCCTCTCCTTGGCTGTCCTCTCCTGACCCCTAGAGCCGGGGATCCAGGTGGTTGGCAGAGGGCTGGGGGCAAGGGGGATCAGGGCCATTGGTGGTTGTTGGTAGCGGCCGGCCGCAGGCAGGGCAGCCGAAAGGGTGAGGGGAGGGCAGCCAGGAACGGAACAGGCATCAGCCCGCAAGGGACGTGTGTAGCCCAGGAGGGGGCCCGGTCACTTCCAGCCGGAGTCTCTCTTCATCTCTTCCTGGGCCTGGCATGTCGCCCTGAGTGGAGCAGGCTTACGGCGCATCTCAAGCAGGGAAGCTCGGCGCATCCAAAGCGCCGCAGCAGTCCGCGACCACCGCCCCGCGAGCGCGCTGGCCAGGCAGGAAGGCGGAGGGGCGGCCTCTGGGTTGGGATTTATGGGTGTCGGGGCTGCATCTGCGCCAAACTCGGAGCCTGGAGTGGGCGGAGGAGCCGGGCGGGCCGACCGCAGACAGCCCCAGCCTGCCCTCCCCCTCCCCCTCCCCGGCCCTGGACTGGGGTTGGGGGAGCTCAGGGCCCCTTTGAAGGAGGGGGGGCGAAGGCGGCCTGGGCGAGCTTCGGGGGTCAGCAGGCTCAGCTGTCTGCGAAGTGGGACTCCGGGCCCGTCACCGGGTCACCTCCCCTGACCTCGAGAGGATGGGGACACCCCGGGGAGGACGGCCGCAGCCTCTAGGGGGCTCTCGGGAGAGTAGCCCCGGGCCCCTAGCGGGCGCGGGCCAGGTGGCAGCGCCGGGGCTGAGCTGCGCGGAGGAGGCGGCCTCCCTGGCCAGGGGCGGCGGCAGGGGCGGCCCTGGGATCACATGGGCGGAGGCAGGTCCCGGAGTCCCGGGCGGGCTCTCCCCAGAGTCGGGCAGACGGCTGCGGCGGGAACGGCGGCGTCTCCTCGCCTCCCTCCTTCCTTCCCTTCGTTCCCCGGCCCGGCCGCCCAGCCCGACAGGTGAGCGGGAGCCGGGTGAGCGCGCCCACCTGCGTGCGGTCCGCACGGCCGGCGACCTCCCCGGCCCCGGCGCCTTCGCAGCTCTGCGCGCCTGCGGCCGGCTCGGCGCCCGGACCTCTCCTCCGCGCACGGCCGCTCCCCGCAGCCTCGCCTGCGGTCGGCGCCCCCCGCTAGCTGGGCTTTCCCGTCCCGGGTGCTCCTCCTCCAGCCCCCGGCGTGCGCGGGTACTTTGGTCTTGGAGCTCAGAAGGAGCCAGAAGTGGGCAAGCCGGGCCGACGGTCTGGGCACCTCCCCGCGGCCCCCGGAGCGGAGTCCACTGGCCGGCTCAAAGGTCTGGGAATCCAAGGCATCTGCTAGCCGCCAGCGCCGACCTGGGGCCTGCGGGAGGGACAGAGGCTGGGCCTGGGCAAAAGGGGAAGCCGGAGGGCCGGGAAGAGGGCAGACAACCCCGCTCGCCTGGGCGCCCTCTCCCCAGGCTCCTAAACGCGGGAAGTGGCCCCAGTGTGCCTGATAGACTCGGGCAGCGCTTGTAGTCTGTGGGCCTCCCCAGGGACGGCCTCAGGGTGGGCGCTGGGTAGGGCGGTGGCCCAGACTGGCACTGCAGCTTCCTGCCTGGGTTGGCTCCTGACTCCAGAGCTAGAGGGTCAGGAAATCCTACATGGGTCTGGTCTACAGGGACACTCCCTTGCCCAGTGGAGGGGCAGTGGGTGGGAGGCCGGGGGCCCCAGCTAGCGGGCAGCATCAGTCAGCTCGCCCTGTTGGCCAGTGCCCGGTGGCGGGTGTGCCCTGCTTGGCAGATAAGCCCGTCCTTCTTGCCGTAGCTGCTCGGAGGGCAGCAGGCTGCTGGCGGAGGTGGGAAGCCCAGTCTTGCCTACCTGGACCACACGGCCAGGGGCGTGGCAGGCAGCCAGGAGGCCCCTCTGAAGACCCTGGCCTCACGTGGGCAAGCTGCCCCGTCCCCAGCCAAGTACTTGAGAGTATGTGGTGGTACCACCCCTTTCTGTGCTGCCACCTCTGTTCCCAGAGCGCTGCCCTCCCCCAGAGCGGGGAGGAAGTCTCTTGTGCTGTCGGTTTCGGGGACCGGAAACAAGCACTAGGGGGACTTCACCCTGATGGTGGAGGAGGGGAGAGGGAGGAAATGCTGACATCTACCACCTGCCAGCCCCGCCCGCCCGCCTGCCTGTTCTCAGCAAGCCCCTGTGTAGCACCCTGCCGCTCTGCCGAAGACGGGGCAAAGGGGGAACTCAGGAGTCCTGACTTCCCAGGGTGGGGGGAAGTGGAACTGGGGCACGCGGGAGAGGTTAGTCACTTCCTCTACCCACCTCCACCCACCGCCAGCCCCTGACTGGCTCCTCCGGGGACCTGTCACCCCCTTCTGCCACCTCACAGAGTCCCTTGCGGGGCGAGGGACAGGCTCCATCTCTCCAACCTCTCTCCCTCAGGTATGGCGCTGACGGTGGACTTGGTGGGACCCGCACCCTGGGGCTTCCGCATCTCGGGCGGCAGGGATTTCCACACGCCTATCGTGGTGACCAGGGTAAGGGCTAGTTCCAGGAGACGGGGAGGTACCCCCAAAGTCAGAGTCTGCCCTGTCCACTTGGTCCTCACAGACACCTTTCTTTTTCTGTTTTGAAGCCAGAGGCCTGCTTCTGGGATCGTTGGCGTGGGCAGGGCTGGGGCCCCGTTGCCATGGGGATGCGGTGGCCACTTCAGAAACAGGCTTCTAGAGAGTGAAAGGGAGCTGGGCCCAATGCAAGGCCTTCTCTTTTCTCCTTGGCCACTAACCCCGTACGTGCTGGCAGCCATTTTAGGTGATTAGAACAGGAGCCCCGAGCTCTTGACAGTTTTCCCCTGACCCAGGCCCAGGCCAGGGAGTGTTCACGCAGAGGGCCTGCGTGCAGGCATGATTTGATTTGCACGGGCAGGGCTCTCTATCCAGAAGTATTTCCAAGCACAGTTCCTGAAGTTCTGCCATTACACGTTCTTTGGGGAGCCCCGTTAGAAGGCCAGCGCTGAGGTGGGTGGCGGGGGGCTGCCACTCCAGCTTTTGGAGGGGATTGGCTGGTGGGCTGGGTGGACACCGGCAGGCAGGGAGAGAGATGTTAAAGGGAGATGCAGGCCAGCCTGGTTGAAACCAGCCTCTGTGTTTCTTGGGCAGGACAAGGAAATCCCTTCCTCTCCATCCCTACCTGCCTGAGTGTCACCTCAGACTACCTGCTCCTCACCCCCTACAGGTAACTGAGGAGGGCAAGGCCGAAGCCGCTGACCTCCGGCCCGGTGACATTATTGTGGCCATCAATGGTGAGAGTGCAAAGAGCATGCTGCATGCCGAGGCCCAGAGCAAGATCCGCCAGAGCCCCTCGCCGCTGAGGCTGCAGCTGGACCGGTAGGTCCTCCACCTCTGCTGGGCCTGCCAGCACTCTTCTGCCTTCTGCCAGCCCGCTGCACAGTGGCCGCCCTCACCCCTTGCTCTCAGCTCCGACCTGGCCTTCCTGGGCCCTCACGGCTCATCCGTGAGAAGGTCCCAAGCTCTGGGGCTGCAGCAGGGTGGGCTGAGGGGTGTCCCTGTGCCCAGCTGGGCGTGCACTCACAGGCAGAGCAGGCTGGCATCAGCCACCTGGACACCCGGGTTTGACTGGTTCCCAGGTGTGCAGGGTACAGGGCGTGGGCATGCAGTCGGTTGAAGAGGGGAAAGGTGTGCCTTAGGCTGGGTCTGCAGGGCCCCTGCCTCCAAGGGGTGGGGGGAGAACCTTTGCTCAGATCCTGGGGTGGTGAGGAGTTTGGGGGCTCACTCCCCATAGAACCACTCCGTTGCTCCCCAAGTTGCCTCTCTGGGCCCTGCTGGGGAAGGCAGATTCCCAGGTTCCTGGGACTTCAGCCTGGGGGTGTGGGTGGGAACAGGTGGCTCCCTGGGGGTGGGGCATCCCAGTGAGTCATGGGGCAGGAATGCTGGGAGATTCCCCAGCCGGGAGAGCCCTCTGGGCGGGCCTTGAACCTGAGTCAGGTACCTCTGCTCCTGCCCTCTCCTCGCCCCTGCCGCCCTACGTCACTGCAGAACCTGGCTCCCGTCTCCTGGGACGCTCTCACGGCCCGGCCCCTTCAGTGACTGTTTTGTACCAGTCTGGCTCATGAGTGTTTACAGGAGTGGGACCCAGAGGAGGAGGGTAGAGAATAGCTCATGGCATCTGGGAAGGGGACCAAGATCTACAAGAAGCTGCAAAGTGGGGCGGGGGAGGGGCAGGGAGCTGCTGACACCATCACTTCCTCTCGGGTCCCTCCAAGAGCGACCCAGCTCCATCAGAGAGGTGGCCCTGGCCGAGTACCCCCAGGCCTCCAGTTCCACGTTGGGCAGGCCAAGGCTCCCTGTCTCTTCTTTCTTTTGCCCAAACCCTTCCTAACCTCCCCCAGTAACCCACCCCCAGGAGACCTCTCCAGCACTCAAAGCCCCAGGCAGGAAGCAGTGCTCTGGGCGGAGCCAGGGCCCGAGCTCCCCTGCTCTGGCCCTAAATTCTCCCCAGGGAGGGAGGCGGAGGCTGTGGCTGGTGTGGCGTGTGGTGACTGAGGTTCCTGCTGACCTCTCTGGAGGCAGTCAGACATCCAGGAACCGTGTAGTGGGACATGGTGGGCTCATCCCGCACCCTCAGCAGCTCCCAGTCCTCCAGTCACCTCCTGTTTGAGGCTTCAGCCAGGTTCCACTGGGCAGGGCTTTGGAGGAGGTGGGGGGTCCCTGGGGAGTTGAGGAGGGGGAGCCTTGGTGATTAGCAGGGGAGCTGGGCCGCCTTGTTCTCTAGGTCCTTCAGCTGCCTTCATGGCAGGAAGGGGGGCTGGCTCTACCCTCTGGTTTACAGGGGGCGGGGTGAGGGGGGATGACTTTGGAAACCACAGGGAGGGATCCTCTCAAAGGCAGAGCTGATGGGGGACAGGCCCCTGGGCAGAGGGGGCAGCTGGCCCAGCCATTGTTGGCCTTTAGGAATTTGGGCAACTCACTTTCCCTCTCTGGGCTTCAGTTTCTCCAGGGGTGAAAGATAAAGGATTATTTATGCACAATCAGCAGTCCAAAGCAATCTACAAACTGATGCTGACCAGCGACAAAGTCTGGATGAAATGCTCCCCCCACCAAAAAAAAAAGACTAGAAAAGGAAAAGTAAAGGCGAGGCAGGGGGAGGGGTGATGATGTGAGGAGCTCTTAAAAAAAATTTGAATTTATTGAACTTTTTGCTGAAATGATGTCCTTTCTACTTTTTGGTGCTAAATTGTCCTTTCTTTTAAGAAATGATGGTGGTCGTTGAGGACAGTTGTTTGTTGTGAATTTGACGAAGTTAAAAGTTGGCTACCCGATTTCCAAATGTTTTGGACATGTTCCTAATCTTGAGAACCCGGGGACACTTTGTCTCCCTCTGTCCTCTCTTCAGGCCTCAGGTTGCCTCTCCCGGGCAGACCAACGGGGAAAGCTCCCCCGAAGTGCTGGCCACTCGCTTCCAGGTAGGATGGTGCCTCCTGCTGGGAGCCCCACACCCTGAAGTGATGGGGGGCCCCCTTCCCTGCTCTTCCCGGCCCTGCCCTTCCAGGCCCCTCTCTCCGCAGGGCTCCAGGAGGACACACACCGACAGTCAGTCCTCCCTGCGGTCTTCCTGCTCCAGCCAGGCCTCCCTCAGCCCCCCGCCAGGCAGCCCCTTCTCCACCCTGCCCCCCGCCAGCCCCCAGGCCCCCGTGGGAGAGGTGGTGCCCAGCCACAGGTGAGTGCAGCGGGTAGGCCCCCTGGCCACCAGGTCCAAGCCGGCCTCTCAAAGTCTCTGTAGCTGGGTTTAGGGGGCCCTAGGGTCACCTCTGTCTCCCGGGGCAGCCTGGTGGCGGGGCCCCCGGCACACACTGTCCACTTCCCCATTTCAGTTTCCAGAGCCTGGCGTACTCCCCAGAACCCACTACTGCTGACCACTTGTCCTACAGGGGCCGCCCTGGAAGCCGACAGGTGAGGATACCTGAGGCGAGGAGAGAGCCTCCTGTCCTGGCTGGTTGCTGGTGGTGCCCGTGGGGCTGCATGTGGCTGGTCCCACCTAGGCGGCCAGCACCACGGTCTCCTAGTAATAGGCACGCTCCTCTCTGGAGCCGGGAGGCCAGAGCTCTGGTGAGGGTCACACTCACTGCACCGGCCCTACCCGTCCAGGCCCAGGTGTCCTTCTACCTCTTACATTCAGACCCGCCGCTGCCTCCCCCCTTCCTGCTGGCTTCCTCCCTTCTCAAGTGTTTCTCTTGGGCCGGGACCGAAATAGTTTAGCTGCTGTTGTTGGGATGATTCCCTTTGGCTGTATCTCTTGAACACATTCCTCCCCATTCCAAGCCCCATGCCCGCCCCCAGCTCCCATCACCCATTCCCCCTCTTCGTCCTCTGACTCAGCCCCCGAGAACCACCAGAGAACCACCAGCCGGCCTGTGGTTCCGACTCCAGTTGCACTTGGCTTACTCTCTGTCTGCCCCCCTCCCCTGCCCTTTTCCCCTGGACACCCTGCCAGGTCCCACTGTCCGCTAGTGACAGCCCAACACCGCCTTGGTGGTATGTCTCCTCTCTAAGGGCGGGGGTGGGGAGGTGAGGAGTGAGGCGGCCAAGAGTCAGGGCCACAGCTGCTGGGGGCAGAGTTAGTGGGGGCATGTCCAGCCTTTGGGGTGAAGAGGATGAGGCCCAGCTGCTGGAATCCTACCTCGGGTAGATTCTGCATTCCAGAAAGCAGAGCCTTTGGAGATGACTGGGGGAGGGTGCTAGAAACTGGGGGCTCTGGAGAAGGAAAGAACAGGGTCCTCTGGGGGCTGCATAGTAGTGGCTCCCTGGTGACCCTCTGTTGGCCTGCCCAGTGACCCTCCAGGAGACGTGGGCATAGAGATGGATGTATTCAATGAGATCCCGTCTCTAAAGAATTAAAAATGCAGTGGCAGAAATAAGATAAACATGCAAAACAATTTTGGGAAAATTAAGCACTGAGCAGTATGATCTTAATTATAAAAGCAGGAGGCATTCGGGGAGGGGATAGCTGAGTGTGGGCTGGGGTGGCCTGAGAAAGCTTTGTCAGGAATTTTGCTGGATGTCAGAGGCAGGATGGGGTAGGTTTCGGATTAGAGAACGATGAGCTGGGGAGATGGGAACTCCACGGTACAAGCAAGACCTGGCGTGTTGGGGCCTGGGGGCCTTCTCCAGAGAGCTCCGGGCTGAGATCAGCTGGGAATGAGCTTGGTCCACCCTATCCTCCTTCCTCGAAACCGGGGCAAAGGGGAGAGGCGGGTGGGACAGGGAGTGGCTCTTAAACCAGCAGCAGCACCTTGGAAATTGTTAGAAATGCACGTTCTCAGGCCCCAGCCTAGACTTACTGGATCGGACGCAGGGGTGAGGGGCGGGGGTGAGGGCACCCATCCCTGTTCTAAGGAGCCCTCAGGGATCTGATGCACGCACAGATTTGAGGGCCACCCATGTGGTGTGAAGAGGAGCCCTGAGCTGGGTGGCAGGGAGACCTGGGTTGGTCCCACCTCTACTGTGTCACTTTGGACAAGGCACCCTTCCACTCTCTGGGCCTCAGAGTCAGACCCCACGCTCTGAATTCCCTTCTTTCACCCTGAGGCCCCTGGTCATTCTTTCAGCAACTATTTGTGGAGCAGCTGCTTTGTGTCAGGCCCCCTTCTAGGCTTTGGGGATGCATAGGTGGAAAAACAGAGAAATTCCTAACCCCGTGAAGCTTGCATTCTGTTCTACAAATGAGGCTGTGGTCAGACGGGGTGGGAGTCACCGGGTCCCACAGCTCCCTCTTGGGAGTCACCGTGCACTTGAGCACCTTAAAGGCTCTGAAAAGTCCTGCCTGTGAGGAAGAAAGATGTTTAATTTTTTAATTTCCTGAACTTACTTAACTGCAGAATTTCTCCGGGGATCCCCCTGCCAATCGCTTATTAACATCCCCCCAACACATTTTGAGAGGGGTTGGCTGGAGACAGCTCTTGATGGACAGGTGAGCAGCTTTTCTGGATCTAGAGATGAAAGGTCGCTTCTGTGAAGGCAGGTGTCGCCTACAGGTGACTGGGAGGGAGGTGGGGAGAGGAAAGGGCGTTGGGCGCCCCTCCACCGGGGTGAGGTGCTCTGGCAGGAGAAAGGCGGCAGAGGTGACTACAGATGAGGTGCCCCTGCCCCAGGCTCTTGTGGCCATGGCCTTGCTGCTGGCTCCTGAGCGGGCTGAGGCTGCGCTGGGCCCAGGGCGAAGAACATCGACAGACCTTACAGAAACCGGAAGTTGCCCCCTCTGGAGAGGCACACACTTGGGTGAGCAGATGTAAAGTGAAAACAACCCCTGTCCCTCTGGCCGGCATGAGGACATGGCCTGAGAAGGGAGTCAGGGCGGATTTCAGCCCTCCCTCCCTGCTGGCCGGTGCCCCTGTGCAGGGCACACGCTGGCCTGTCTAGGACAGCGAGATGGGACATCGTTCTTGAGTACCTGGTGCCAGTTGTCCTTCCTGAGTTGACCGCATGGAAGCAGCTGGGCACCCAGGAGCCTAGGCGTGGACTCCCAGCCCTGGCTCCCACTCCCCAGGTGGCTTGGATTGGCCACTTTTCTTTCTGACCCTTAATCCCCTTACCTGTAGAAGCCCAAGAACAGAAGAAGAATGCAGGCTAGTGCAAGAGGGCCAGTGGGGTGAGGGGCTAAGGGCTTTTTGTTTTTAATTAAAAAAAAAATTTTTTTAAAACATTTTTTAGGGCTTCCCTGGTGGCGCAGTGGTTGAGAGTCCGCCTGCCGATGCAGGGGACGCCGGTTCGGGCCCCGGTCCGGGAAGGTCCCACATGCCACGGAGTGGCTGGGCCCGTGAGCCATGGCCACTGAGCCTGCGCGTCCAGAGCCTGTGCTCCACAACCGGAGAGGCCACAACAGTGAGAGGCCCGTGTACTGCAAAAAAAAAAACAAACCCCAAACCAAAGAAACCCCACATTTTTTATTTATTTATGGCATGTGGGATCTTACTTCCCCAACCAGGGATCGAACCCTTGCCCTCTGCAGTGGAAGCACGGAGTCCCAACCACTGGACTGCCAGGGAAGTCCCTAGGGCTGTTTTTTAGCTCTGTGAAGTTTCTGTTTTCAGGTTAAGAAGTCATGCAGCTTTTCCACTTGACCCCATAATTCATCCCCAACTTTGAACTTTAAAATCGAGGGCATTTTCCTTTCCAGGAGACCATGCCTGGTCGTCTCTGAGGCTGTCTTTTCCATTGGGGCTGGCCACGGAGAGGGAGCAGAGTAGGGGAGGGTGCAGAGTGCAGGCTGGAAAACAGGGAGACTGAAGGCAAGATTTCCAGGTAGAGAGCAGGTGTCGGAGCCCGAGAGGGACAGCACACATCGAGCAGGGGGCTCTGCTGTGGGGACCTGGCTCCCCAAGGCTCTGTGGGGCAGGACCAGACCTTCCAGGGCAGCTGGGAGAGGCTGGTAAGCCCAGACCCTGGCCATTTCAGAGGAAGGACCAGAGGGTGTAGGAGACAGGACTTTTGTGCGGCCTGAGCCCTGACGCCAAGAGGGGTCTTGGCCCTTTATGTTTCCTGTTCCTCATTGCAGAAGGCTCAGCTTACTTTCTCTCTGCTTGTTCTGCCTGCCAGGCCCCAGTGTAAAACATCTTTGCAAACACATTGTGTGAGATGGCAGAGGAACAGCCATGGTGGCCCCGCATACTCATCTTCATCCTGCCCCTTGCCCAGTCCCCTTAGGGCAGCAGGCTCACCCTTCTAGAGCTGGGCGCTGGCCTCCCTCCCCTCGGGGACCCAGCAGGAGCAGTTGCAGGCGGCTGCTGACCCCCGGTTCTGCGAGCTGGTTGGGTGGGGCTACTGGTCAGCGAGGGCCGGGGGCCCCCTGGTGGTGGGCCTGGGGAACAGCGGGGTTCGGCTGCCCAGATGGGTGTGCTGGCCCCAGGCCCGGCCGCTGACTCCTCCCCTGGTGCCTCTCCTTCCCGCAGGCCGGCCTGGGCCGTGCTGGCGACTCGGCTGTGCTGGTTCTGCCGCCACCGCCTTCCCCAGGTCCCCGTTCCTCCAGCCCCAGGCTCAGGTACCAGTGAGTTCTGGAGGGTGGGGTGGGATCTTGGAGGGCCTGGGAGGGGCAGGAGACAGGCTTCCCAGAGAGGGATGGGGGGGTCCCCCCCTCCCTAACCCCCGTCCACTTTCCTCTGGCCCCCAGAATCCCTTTTACGCCCCCGGGACACTCTTTCTCTGTCCTCATGTTCATCCCAACCCCTGGGAACGGGGCCCTCACTCCTGGCTGCCTCCTTCCCATCCCTGCAGCGTGGCCTCGGAAGGGGAAAGCCACCTCCTGAGAGAGGACTCAGAAGTCTTCAAAATGCTGCAGGAAAATCGCGAGGCACGGGTGGCCCCCCGGCAGTCCAGCTCTTTTCGGCTCTTGCAGGAAGCCCTGGAGGCTGAGGAGAGAGGTGAGCCCCCGGGGGGCTCGGGTAGGAGAAGGATGTTCCCCCAGGACACGCTGGACCCCCGACTGGACATGTTATGAAATGAGTATTTGTTAAGTGCCCATTATGGGAGTGGGCTCTGACTTGTAGAAGCCACAGCCCCTGCACTACAGGAGCTTAGGGTCTGCTAGGAGTTACTGGGGTGCAACCCAGAGGTGCTGGGATCAGGGCAAGTGCCAAGGGAACGATAAATGTGGGCGGTGTGGCCTGGGTCTCCAAGGACGGCTTCGTGGAGGAAGAAGAATCGACTGGGCCCTTGAAGAAAGATCAGGACAAACGGCCTTAAGATGGTGGCCAGGAGCAGTGTGGAATGTGCAGGCTGGAGCCGCAGGGCTCTGGGGTGGGACTGACAGGACACTGGGGCCTGGCTGCATGGACGGTGGCCACGAAGGTTAAGTCCTGGCTGTGAGGCCTCGCATACCAGGCCTGAGGAGCGTCCCAACCCAGGAGGACCCGTTAAATAACGCCAGGCGGTGTGTGAGGTGCCGAAGTGAGCAACAGAGATACAGGCTTCTGCCAGCCGTCCAGTTGCTCATTCGAGACGTTTGCCGAGTTGTCTGATGGACCAGTCATGTGCTGTGTGGAGATCGAAGGCGGTCAGGACCCACGTCTGCCCCGCCAGGAACTCTGTTTATTGGGAAGACTGGTTTGCCCAGCCGCCCAGGAAGTGGACCGTGCCGCAGGAGTTCGTGTGGGTGCATGGGGAGTAGGGGGTGAGGGGGGCACTGCCATGGTCCAGGGGAGAGATGAGGAGGGCCTGGCCTGGGCAGTGGTATCAGGGAGAGAAAGGATGGGACAGTCAGAAGTATTTGACTGGCACAATCACTGGTACCTCGGGGCTGCTTCCAACTCTGATGTTTTGGAGACAAGGTGAGAAGGTTTGGAGCAGAGCTTGTCCATCACTACCCTGAGGCCTCGGCAGGCCCTGGGAGGGGGCACGGGGAGAGGCGGAAGGGTGGGGGGAGGGCGGCGCAGACAGATGGTGACTTCACCCCTGGAATCATGGGGTCCTCGGCTGCAGGTGACCACACCTGATAACATCCGTGCTTCATCTTAGCGTCGTTCCAAGGCTCAGGCACAATAATGCACGTGAAAGCCCTTTGGAAACCGTACAGAGGTGCTGTGATGCTGTTATTATCTATTATTTTCATCTCTTGATATCATCATCCCTGGGTCAGGAGAGAGGAAATGCCTGCTTGGCCTGCCGTGTCAGACACCAAGCAGACGCTGCTCAGGCTGCCTTAGCTTGGGCTAACTCAGCCTTGAACGTGCTCCCTGCCCTTGACCAACCTCCGCCAAGGATCTGGGGTGATCGCTTCCTTCCCCCGTGACCCCCTCTCATGCCCGGGCTTACTTTAGGGGTCTGCGTGTAAGTGCACCTTTGACAGGGGCTCTTTGGAGCTGTGTTGGAGGAGGTGGAGTGGGCATCAAAAATACAGCCTGATGGCACTGCCGTGGGCGAGCTCTGATGTGTCTGTCTGTCCTCCCCACCCTCATCCCCCACCCCCCACAGGTGGCACACCCGCCTTCCTGCCCAGCTCGCTGAACCCCCAGTCCTCCCGGCCCACTTCCAGGGCCCTGGCCACCCCACCCAAGCTCCACACGTGTGAGAAGTGCAGCGCCAGCATCGCGTGAGTGCTGGCGGCCTGGGGGGCAGGGCACACCCTGCAGGGCGGGGGCCAGGGGCCAGGACGCTCTCAGGAGGGGCCTGCATGGCTCCAGTAGCCAGGGACCCTGCGGGGAGCATTGCTACAGTGGATCTGTGATGGGCTCAGGGGTCACTTCAGCCTTCGTAGGATGCCTGCACTGGCTTTTCCCTGCTGTCTCTCCTCTTCCTCGGTTTCTTTCCCCGCCTCCCTGGAGGAGGAAGAAATGCTACTGCTTTCAATTTCTCGCCAACCATCTCAAAGCCTCTGCAGATCTGCCTCTGGATGAGGGGCCTCCTCTTGGAAACTCTTGCTGTTACTTCCTCCTCCCCCTCTTTGGAATGGGATGCGTTTTCCAGAGGTAGGCCCATTTTTCTCATTATAATGCAGCCACATTCTCTGGAAAATTGAACCCTGCCCCCCCCCCCCAGATAAATTTCTTCCGTGCACAGTGGTGAGGGTCAGATGACTCATTTTAGGCAAACCCCTAGCCTCCGTGGGCCTCCGTGGGCCTCCGTGTGTCATCTGCAGAACGCAACACTGCCCAGCCCTGCTGCGCAGGCCCGAGGAAGGGGTCCTATACGGTGTTTCTCAAAGATCAGCAGCTGGACCTCTGAGGGGTTTCGGGCCCACACCCCCAGAGTTTCCTCTTCGGGAGGTCCCTAGCCCCAGAGTTTGCATTTCCGATTCATCCCCAGGTGATGTGATGCTGTGGGTCCTGGCACTGGGACCGCATTTTGAGAATCATTGCTCTATTAACAAGCCACAAGATTCAGGACGGTGCTTGTCTGCCTTTGTGTGGGGGAGGAATGACTTTTTAAAAATTGGGGTTCGGGGATGTGGGCTGGGGGTCTGTTGAACGGAGATTCCTGAGGGCAGGCCTGGGGAGTCAAGTGACTGAGATTTTGGGACCTTACCGGGTCCTGACTCTGGGCTGGAAACTAGGTTCCCTGAGAATGGGAATGGTGGCTTCGTGCCTGGTGTTCTCCCCTCTCTCCTCCCCCCTAGGCTAATGGCTCTCTCCTCCCTGTGCCCCCCCCCCCTCCCGCAGGAACCAGGCCGTGCGTATCCAGGAGGGGCGGTACCGCCATCCGGGCTGCTACACCTGCGCTGACTGTGGGCTGAACCTGAAGATGCGAGGGCACTTCTGGGTGGGGGACGAGCTGTACTGCGAGAAGCACGCCCGCCAGCGCTACTCCGCACCGCGCACCATCAACTCCCAGGCCTGAGCGCCCGGCTGCGCTCTCAGACCGCCCTCCACTCTGTGGGCACCTCCGCACCCAGGCCGCGCCAATATCAAGTTGGCCTGGAAAGGCGATGGGGACTGGTGAGGCCCCTTCCTCCTCGCTAAGTGAGGCCAGAGGCTAGGACCTGCCTGTGCTGCGGGTGAGGGCAGCCTCACCTTCCCAGGCCTCTGCTGGATACTCTCGCGTCCCCCTGCTGGACAGGCTCTGCGTCAAAGTGCGAAGTGGGTGCTGCCTTGGACACCTTTGTGTACCAGGGGTTAAGCAGGCTGGGACGTGGAGAGAAGTATCTGGAAGGAGAGGGCTGGGCCAGAGGCTACAGGTATTCACTGTGTAAAGTTTTCAACATACGAGCTCTATAAATATATACTGTACGTGGACAAAATAAAGTAGGTGCCCCTCTTTTCTCTCCTTCCCTGCCCCAGCCCCTGGGGATGAGCTTCTCCCTACCACTGGGTGGAGAGTCTTCCTACATACAATTTTTCTCCCCTCTTATTTCCGCCTCTCTCAAACCTCCACCCTACCAGATGCTTCACCACGTGACACTCCCGACTGAAGACACCCACTCCTGTTAGTGGAGGGTCGTGCTCTTCCTGGACCCTCTTTTAAAGATGTGTGTTTTATTGGGATGATCCCTGGTAGAGGAATGAGTTTCTCACTGGGAGCCCGAGAGGGGAAGGGATGCTAGAGGGCCGGCAGCAAACAGGAAGCAGGCCCTGAGACTCCTGCCCAGGCCCGTCTCCGTGAGACAGTTTCTGCGCTGGCGCTCTGTGCCCCTTGCTTTACTTGGTTTGGAGGCTGCTTGCCCTGCTGACGCACCCGGGGAGCTCGGTGGACCAGAGAGGGGGCAACATCTAAAGGACCTCCTGCGCCTGCCCGATGCTGTCTGCACCCGTTTGAGAAAGCTTATCCCAGGAGTAACCTTGGACAGGGCTGTGAGTTAGCTTTCCCTGGGAGGGACAACCCTGCAGCGCCCCTACCCTGAGGACCAACACCCTCCAAACCAGGGTTGGTCTGCCTGCCCCTTCCCCGGGAGCCCCAGCTGGCTTCGCTGGTGGTTGATTTGAAAGCTGCCGCTAGGCAGGGCAACAGTGGTCCTCTGCCCGACTTTTGGCTTGATTCACCCATCACTCCCAGTCCTAATTCCAGAGGACCCTTCAGAAAGATGCATGGGTGCTGCTGGGTGCTCTAGACCTACCCTATCGCCCACTCAGCCTGAGGGAAAAGATCAAAGCTGGGCTTCAGAGGGTGCTTTGTGCTATCTGGCTCTTTTGGGAGGGAATCTTGGCAGAGACTGTGTAGTATTGCCTCCCCAGGCACCTTGATGTAATTTACACCTTGCTATAATTGTCTCACCTTTTGCCTGGATGGCTGTCTTTATTTTCATAGGAAAGATCAAGGCTGTCTGCGGCTCAGGAGTTGTCAGGCCAGAACTGTCTGGTCCCAAGTGGGATGGGCTCCTTGGCGCCACCTAGTGTCAGGTGTAGCCCTTGGCGGGGAGAATGCTCACAAAAGGGGATTCACTCCTCTGTAAATTCTCAGGTCCTGGCACAGTGGGAGTACAGAGATAGAGCACTTTTCTGGCTTTCCTAAAGATAATAGTCAAGTGGCAGCGACTGAGATGGCATGAATGAAATAATGTTACATGGTACTGAGTGTAAAGAACTCGTGCGGAACAGACAGGAGCGCCCTGAGAGTTCAGAGCAGGGGCCGTGGGTGTGAGAGGAAGAAAGGACACAGACAGATGGAGGAGAGAAATGCAGAGTGAGGGGCTGAGTGCAAGTGGCATGATCAGTTTAGGGCAGCGGCTGAAAGCGACACTGAGATAAGATTGGAAAGGAAGATGGGAGCCTTGAATGTTGTAAGATACGGTTTGAATTTCTCCTTGCGGCTCTAGGGACACTGAAAAATTTTCAGCAGGTAAGTGACAGGTTGGAAAAGGGTGTGTTAGAATCTTAATATGGTCACATCTTCGCCTGTAACAAACCATGCTGGGCTAGCAGTGCTCTAAGGAATGGAGAACAAAGGGGGAGTGGAGGCCCGTGGGAAATGGGTAGGCCAGTGAGTGGTTGAATGCCTTTCGAAGAGTGGACCGGGGTTCAAGCTAAAATCCGCCTCTCTGTGTCAGCCAGCTCTCCTCCCCGGGGCCAGAGGGTTTCAGCATCAGAGCTCTCTGCAGCCACACAACTAGCCCGAGCTTGGGGGTGAACTTCTTCGAAGACGGAGTTATTAGTCCATCTCATTTGTCAGCAGAGGAGGTTGGGGGCGGCCTTTGGTCTCTGCCCAGCTGTGTACACCCACCCCCTTTGGCCCAGACGTGCTGGGGTGGGGAGGGGGCACCGCCCAAACACGCGGCCGTTATTTGTCCAGTGCTGTGCCCTTTTTACTTTTTCTTCATTTTGGGGAATAACTTCAGAAATGATGACAGATTCGAGTTAGAAGCGACCTGAGAGAGCGTCTGATACAGGCTTCTATTAGAGATGAGAAAACGACTTTCCCAAAGTGACACCAATAGATAATTCTAAAGTGCTTTCAACTCCAGTCCTCACCATTCTGAAGTAGGTACTGTTGTCATGCTTGCTGTGTAGATGAAGAAAGCAACGACAGGGAGGCTAAGTCGCTGGTCTAAGAGCTCCTAGCAGTAAGGGGAGGGTGCAAAGGATGAGCCAGGAGCCTGACTCCTGGGTTTCTGGTTTGCCCTGGGGTGCGCTTGCCCTTCCCTTCCAGGCCGTAAGGGAGGTCACCACAGCTTCCAGCCATCTCTAATCTGGCAGGAGCTGCCCTAGGCTCTTGGCTTTGCCCTTCCTCGCACAGGGCCTAGCTCAGCGCTGAGCTGGCAGGAAACATGCTTCCTGAAGCTGGGATTTCCCCATGGAGGCTGGGAGGCATCGAGCATCCCTGGCCTCAGCCTGAAGGATGACTCTGCTGGGCTACCATGTGTCTCAGGAACTCATGGTAGCTGCTCAGCCCTCAGCTGGGCAGCGAGGGGGTGGCTGTGCCGCCCCTCCCACTCCTTGAAGCATCACTCAAAGGGAGATGATTCTCCTCTGGTAGAAGGTGGGGTGAAGGAGAAACAGCCCTCCGGGCGGTGAAGGCCTGGCCCAGCTCCGGGCCTGGGGCTGCCACAGTCAGGGCAGCAGAAGGCAGAGGGGAAGGCAACATGTTGGCCCTCAACTGCGAGGGATCCCAGCTGCCCTGAAGATTGTGGCATAACTGCATGGAGAGGGGAGAATGGCCTGGAGGGGAGTGTGCCGTGTGTGTGTGTGTGTGTGTGTGTGTGTGTGTGTGTGTGTGTGTGTGTGTGTGTGTGTGTGTGTGTGTGTGTGTGTGTGTGTGTGTGTGTGTGTGTGTGTGTGTGTGTGTGTGTGTGTGTGTGTGTGTGTGTGTGTGTTCTGTGTGTGGTTTGAGCCCACACAGAGCCTTGTGCTGAGACACTGCATTCCTGCTGGCTGGGCTTCCTGCTCCAGATGCATTCCTGCCCCAGAGTCACCACGGAGACTGCTTGGAATCTGGCCCTACATTCTCCAAATTCAGGACAAGATCTGGCAAAGGGTCCCTCACTTTACCTCCCCATCCTCTGACTTTGGAGGGAGGAAGCCACCTGATGGCCAGCCCTCCTCCTCTCCTCCCCAGGGAGGCCTGGCGTGGGATCTTCACGGGCTGTTGGACTTGGGTAAAGCAGCTCCCCCCAGGCCCAGGTCTCCCTCTCTGTACCTGGGAAAGAGGAAGGTGGGGGGGCAGTGCTTTCCAGGAGGATAGGGTTGGGAGGCGGCAACCCAGGGAACCCGCAGCTAGCAGGAAAGAGGTTGGCCTGAAAAATCAAGGTGTTAAGAGGGGCTCTCATTCTTCCCCGGGCTTAGCTGTAGGCCTGTTTCCCAGAAGTTAGAATGTTGTAGTTCGTGACTCTGATTGCTGACGGCTCCTGCGTAGGGTGCTGGCAGAAGGGAAGGAGGGAGCTGGAGGTGGGCAGACTGTCTTCTCCCTCCCAGTTAATAACCACTTGCTCCCAACGCCTCCAGCTCCAGCTCCGGCCCCCTCCCCCAGAGGCTCAGGTGCAAGTTTGCACGTCCGCCAGCTCCCTTATCTCCCTCCAGGGAATTTAGGTCCCGCTGGGAGTTTTCCAGCCTGGTGGTCGCCTTCCTCAGGAGGCTGAGGTTTCCTTAGAGCCCACCATCCCATCTGGTCACCAGGCTGTCTCACCGTCAGTGTCTGCCTGGGCTGCCGGCCCCCTTTCAGGGTGGTTGGGGGGGTGGAATCCCACGGACCCAAAGAGTTCGGGGGCGGGGACGGGAGAGCATTTACACTTCCAGCACCTCAGGCTTGCCCTCCTGTCCCCCCTGTTTCGCTTCCCCGGATCCTGAAGCCCCCTCCCCCCGCGCCAGCCCCCAGCTTTAGGGTACCCGGGTGAGGAAGAGATGTGGGACGAGGAGGGGGTTCAGATCTAGCCCAGAACCCAAGGCGCTCTGCAGTTGTTGGAAAGGATCTTCCTGTGCCGGGAGTCACTTCCCCCTTTGATCGCGCCAGGTTTCTGAGTGGCTGAGTGACTTGCCCCAAGGCACACAGCTGGGAGCGCGGGTACGCCGGTGTCCAGGTCCGCTCTCCTCCCTCCGCCGGCACGTGCGGCTCCATTTCCTTCCGCGCTCGCGTCCGGTCGCCGCCGCCCCCCATCCCCGCCCGGGTTCATTTCGGCGGCAGGAAGACAGACCCCGCTTGGAAACCGAGGGCGGGGTGACCCCGCGCCACGAACCAGACGGCGTCTCCGGACAGGGCTCCCCGCTCCTCGTCCGGGGTCGGCACTGCGGGGCCGCCCGGGGCCCGAAGGACGGCAGATCGGGGCCCGCGCCCCGCCGGCACTGGGGGCGGGGGGGTGGGGCCAGGCCCCGCCCCCGCGGCCCCTCTCCGAGCGCCCGCACACCTGCGCACCCCTCCCGCCGTCCCTCCCCCATCCCCGCTGGGAGTGTCCGGGGGCCTCGCCCAGCCAGGTCCGGACGCGCACCCGACAGCAGCGCGGGGACGCCGGCCGGGATCGCTCCGTCCGGCTGCAGCGGCCACGGCCGGGGCGCCGTGTCGGGGCCGGGATTGGGGCCATGCTGGGCCGGCGGCGCGTCTTCGCCGTGGAGCCGCTGGGCGGCCGGGGTGAGTCACCCACCCCGGGGCCGGCCGGGACCTTTGGCCTAGAGCCGACTCCCGTGCCCGGGCCCCTGTCTGCGCTCCCCGCCCCACCCGGCGCAGCCCGCCCGACCTCGCTGCGCCCTCCTCGCCGCTTCCCTTAGGAAGGGCCGGGGGATCGCGCCTTGCCCGTTGGAAACCCTCTGGCTTCTGGCGTTAAAACGACCGCCACCTCCATCCCATTTCCTCCGAGTCCACTTCCCTCTAATTCCCGGTCTGGATCCTCCTCTGACCGGCCCCTGCCCCAGCCCGCAGTTGCGAAAAGCTCTCTCCGCGGCGGCGGACCCCTTTCCAAAGGAGCCGCGCAGGGGTGGACTTCCTGGTCGACTTCCTTGCCCAGAGGGGCCTGGTTTGGCATCCCGTTCCAGCTCTCCCGCGTGGCGGGCAGGGAGACGAAGGCGGCCCTCCATCGTCTCCAGCCTCCGTTTCTGCATCCTTACAATCGGGGCACCCAGATCGCAGGAGAGCCTGGCACAGGCCAGGAGAGCTGGAGGAGAGGACAGTGAATGGGTGATCACGCTGTTCCTCCTCCTGCCCGCCTGGTTCTTTTTCTTCCGTTTAAGTTTTTCCTTTTCAACTCTCCAAAACCTTCTGTTTCTCACTTAAAAGAACAAAAGTCCAAAATGGTTATAGCGATTGTTATTTTTACTACCCATCTCCCCCCAGGAATTCCAGGATGGACTTCCTTTTGCATCCTGATGCCAGTTTGGGCCCAGGCTTCCCTCTTTGCGCCCTTCCCCCTCTCCCTGAGGCTAGGGCACAGTCATACTTCCCCATGGGGAGCACTTGAAGAGGCTACCACTCCCCAGTTATGGCTCAGAGGTCTTAGGCCAAGCTCAGGGGCTGGAGCACGAGGGCTCCCTGGAAGAAAAAGTGGTCACCCCTCCAAGGCAGATATCACTAACAATTACTTTTGTAAAGGGAACCCCATTCTAACATCTCCCAGCCAGGGTTGGAGAGAGATCTGGGCGGGGCTGTGGCCAACCAGTCTCCTCCTGTCACCTCTGGCCCAGGACACTCCTCCTCAGGGAATGTCGCCAGCTGCCAGGAATGCCGGGGGTGTTGGGGCAGCCTGCCCAGCCTGATGACTGATTCTCCTTGCAGATGGGGCTGGCGAGGACCTGGCACGTGGTTGTGTAGTGCCTGGAGTCACCAGCACCTACAGACGGATCCCGGATGCCGCTCCAGGGTGGTCGGCAGACTCCTGCAAGGGGCATGGCCGGCTGAGAGCACCTGGGAGGCAGGTGCCGCTTCTCAAACTGGCCTCCCAGGACTCAGGAGTGGAGATGGCGATTGGGGACAGGTCCCTAGCCACCTCCCCGGGCCTTTCTCAAGACTCTCTGAACTCTGAGCCCATGCAGAACGCTGAGCCCCTGGCCCTGGGTGCCACGGAGCCTCCTGCCCGCCTAAGCCGGCTTCTAGCCAGCCGTAAGCTGGAGCAGGTGCTGGAGCGGTCCCGCCAGCTCCCGACTTCCTCTGCCAGCTTGTCACATTACCGCTCCCCAAAGCCGCCACGCAACCCTGAGTATGAAATGCCCCTTTTTGGAGCAGGAGGACAGGAGGCCACCAAGGCAGAGAGTGACCTAGAGGCAGGGCTGGAAGAAGCAGAAGTGGTGAGTGCCGACTCTCAGGCGTGGGATGGAGATAACTCCGCCCCCCAACTTCTTCTCTCTTACGCCTCATTGATGTGTTGTGTGAGAATGTCTTGCCTCACCCCGCCCCCAGCTGTGTGGAGGTGGGCAGGTCCGGGGCCTGCCCGGCACTTTGCCTGGCTGGGCACTGGGAGGCCAGCCGGGTGTGCGTCCCTCCTCCCACTCATCCTGCCCCCATCTGCTGGCCCCTTAGGGTGCGAGTCTGGTTGAGTTCAGAATTCTCCCCTACCTCACTACGTCCCACAGGTGGGGGGCTTGGGGCCTGAAGCCTGGGCCTGCCTCCCAGGGCAGGGTCTTCGCTACCTGGAACACCTGTGCCTGGTACTGGAGCAGATGGCGAGGCTGCAGCAGCTCTGCCTGCAGCTGCAGACTCAGAGGGCCCCTGGGGTGAGTGAGCTGTGGGCAGTCGGGCCAGCGGGCAGGCAGGTGAGTGGGGGATGCAGAGGATGGGGGGGACCCCTGGAACCAGGACTCCCTTCAGAACAGCCTCAGCCCTCTAGCCAGGCCCTGAAAGCCCGTCTCTCCTGTGCACAGGATCCTAAAGAGGAGGAGCCGGCCCTGGCGCCTTCACCTACACCCTCTCACGCCCCGGGCAGTGAGGTACACGGGCGGTGGGAGCGGCTCAGCCAGACAGAGGAGACAGGTGAGGCGCAGTTGTGTCTCTGTCTGTATCTTGCCTGCCCAGGTCCCCATAGGCAGACCCCCTGAGCTCTGGGCTTGATGAGTGCCTTCCTGTTCCTGGCCTTGGGTAACTGGATTCTCTTTCCGAAGGAGCAAGCACAGCTTCACCCCCAAAGGTAGGGGTGCCCAGCGCCAGCCCTTCCAGGCTGTCAGAGGCCCTGGCAGAGCCAGCTCACACCTTTCCATCCTCCCAGGGGCACAGGGTAGGTGAGGGATGTACGTGGGGGCAGGTGACAGGATGCGGCGGAGGTCGGGGGTGGTTGGGATGTGTGCTAGAAAACGAGAGGATTCCTGTTGGGGACAGGTGATCTGTCCTGGCTGTGCCGACAGCTATCTCTGGGAGTTTGGTCAGGGGTACGTTTTGGGGAGGGGCCCTGGGTGACCCTCTCACCCTCTGCTCAGCGGGATCTCTCCCACTGGAACAAGGTCAAGGTCCTGCTCAACCGGATCCGGTGGAGAAGCCCTCGACCTGCTGAAGCCGCTGCCCCTCCTGATGGCTCTGCCCCCAGGTGAGTCCTGTGGCCCAGCCCAGGGCAGAGGGAGGAGGCTGATGAGCTAGGATGCCAAGATTGTGCTGCCAGTTGTTATCTTCGTCCCTGCAAAATTTGAGAGACGTAGTCTTGGAGAGGGTGCTGGAAAAAACAGAAAGTGGTTAAAGCACCCCGTTTAAGGATGAGGAGGCTGAGGACTGGGCTGGGGACGGAAGTCATTTTCCCGAGGCCACACGGTGAGTCAGTGACAGAGCCAGGACCAAAAGATGGGAAATCCTCATATAAGCCCAGCAAGCCCTCACCCCTCAAAGCTGAAACTTAGGTCACCTCCCTGGGTTTCCCCAGGAAAGCAAGGTAGGGCACACGGGATGCCACGGTGGATGCCGGGGGTTGGGGGGTAGGGGTCTATACTGAATAATTCTGGCGCCTTCAGGGTGGTCAATGGGGGATTATCCCTGTCATTTAATATCCCCAGGCCTCCCACAATGCTTGGTCAACTCTGGGACCATCGTTACCTTTGTTTCTTCCTCCTAGCCTAGTGCCTCCTTTCTTTCTCCACAGGATTGCATCAAGGGACCTCCCTGAAAGGCCTCCAGGCCAAACCCTCCAGAAGACCTTTATGCCATCATTAGTGGTTAAGAAGCAACGAGCAAAAAACCTTACTGTATGCTGAGACTTCCTGGTGCAGGGATGTAACCCCAGCTGGGGGGAGTGCAGTGAAGTCTTCTTCCTCGCCCTCTGCCCTGTTGCTGCTTCTGGGCACTGCCAGGAAAAGCTGTTGAGCCTCAGTTTTCTCTCTGAGGCAAGGGCTGAGTCTTTCTCCTCTGAGCAGCCAAGGAACCCTGGGTCCCTGAGAGGCCCCAAGGTGCAGCAGCTCTCGGGCTCCTCCCTGGTTGCCAGAAATCCCTGGGCTTAGGCAATGTGAACTTACTGATTCATCTGGCGTCCGTGGAGTGTGTTTGGCGTGGCGATCTGTCGGGGCCCAGCGTGTCGCTGGGGACTGTGGGACTGTCAGTGTTGTGAACTGGCTGGATCCAACCATCTCTCTGGAATCATGCACTCAAAGAGTCAGTCTTCAGGGTGAGGTAACTGCAGAACGATGGACTTGACCTTCACTCCTGAGCGGACAGTTACTGATCTGGAGTCCTCCCTTCCTCCTCATACTTGCACGGGCAGCCCCAGGACAGAGAAGGGTGCTCTCTTGGCTGCCTCTGCATTGAATCTTGCCTGAAGACTGCACCAGGGATGGGAGTCAAGGACAACATGGGGAACAGCAGAGTAATCTTCAAGGTCTATTCTCAGCTGCTTTACTCCTTACTAGCCTTTCCACGTCACAGCTGAAACCAGAGGCCCATACTAGCTTTTAGACCTTGACAAAAATCCCTTAACTTTTCTGAGCCATAGCTTCCCACTTAATCTCCCAAATGGTATAATGATGCCTGTCCTACCTACCTCACAAGCTTGTTTTGAGGGTAAAGTGAGATTAAACTGTCTCAAAATGCTTGGTGAATGTTAAATGAATAGGAAAGGGTGTTGCAGGGAGGCTAGACTGGAGGGTGATGGGAAGGTCAGAGGGTAAGGGGGAACTGGGATTGCTAATGGGGACTAAAATGGCCAGTGATTAGCGGCAAGACTTTGAGCAAGTCATTTCATTGAAGTCTCTCAGGTTTCATAGCTGAGAATTAGGACACTAATTCCTGACCTCCTTATCCCCCAAGGGTTGATGTGAGGACTAAAGGAAATGATTGTGAGAACTCTTTATATATGTATACCTAAATATTGTGGAGGTTTATCCTACTATATGGCCTATTAGGTTCCTAGCTCTTTGTTAATTGAGAAAGGGGGAAAGTTTAGTCTCCTGCAGGTACGCAGGAGGTGTGTGGGGAGGGGTGTGCCTCCAACAGAAGGGTAGGGCTAGGGATGGTTGAATCAGACACAGGGATGTCTTCTGGAAATGGCCACTGATCATGCATCCTCCTCCTCCAGTCAGCTGGTTCTCTTGCTGCTGCGGTCTTGGGATCTGCCAGAATGAGGCATAGGTGCTCCCTTATGTTTGGGGCTCCAGCTCCAGCAGTCTTGGGGCCAGGAACCAATTCTCCGAAGCCTGCTTTTCTAATGGGACACGTAAGAGAGGACACCACTGAGGCGCGGCTTCCTAACGCGCATCCGATCGGGGAAAGCGCACTTCCGCTCCACAGTTGGAGCGGGATGGCAGGCCGGGGTGGGGGAAGGGACAGGTCAGTGGATAGGAGGGAGGGACCATATCCGGGAGAGAGGCAGCTTCCGACCAGTGGTCGCGCTTCCGGAGAGGCGTTTCCGGTGGCGGCAGCAGCAGCGGCTGTGGTGGTTCCGGGTGTCTTTGTCCCCCCGGTGTCGCGGCCCTGGCCCGCAGGTGGGTTGCGGGGCCTTCCGCCGCCCCTCTGCCTCTTCGCCCCTCCCCTGGCCGAGGGGCTGCGAGGGCCGGGCCTCGAAGATGATCCGGGCGCGGAACGGGCCGAGCCCCCCTTCGGCCTGCAAGTTCCGTCTCCCTGGCAACGGTCTCGGCCCTGGGGGCGGGCGGGAGGAGGAGAAGCCGCGCGCCTTCGTCCTCCCACGGTGGCCTGGCCGCGGCCCGCCCCGGGAGACTCGGCGCCGGCGGCTGATGAGGCGGGAGCCGAGGGCCGGGGAGCGCGGGATCAAGAGGGCGGGCGCGCAGCCGGATTCGCGTTCGGCCGGGCCACGGAGCTGTCTTCCCACCCGCCCGTCCGGGGAACAACGGGCCGGGCTTCCGGGGAGAGGGCCCACACCATCTCCTCTCCGGCAGCAGCCTCCTCCATTTTTCCGGGCTTTGCGTGGAACTCTTTGGCGGATGCATTGAATGAATGAATGTCATCGGGGCTCTTTCCAACCCTCCACTCTCCCCAACCATCTGAGGGTGGCGTGGCATAGTGAGAGGAGCTCTAAGTTGTCGGGAGATCTGGGTGTGAGTCCTAGTTTTGTACCTACCTGGTTATGTGGCCTCGGGCAAGTCTCAGTCCCTCCGAGCTTCAGTTTCCTTTTCGTTGAAAGAACATAACAGTATCACCCATCACTAGATTATTGTGAGGGCTGACTGGAACATTGTAATTTCTCCATTTCCTGCTCCTTTTCATATTCTCGCCATCCGTCTCCTCCTTTCCTTCTCAGTATCCATCTCTCCATTTTCCTTAAGATCCTTAGTTCCTTTTTTGGGGTAGATGGAAAATTTCCCTATGGGCTGTTAATTTATTTCTTTTCTGATTGAAGGTTTTTCCCCAAGACTCTGAAAGAGGACAGCATTCCCAATGTCCCAGTTTAAGCGCCAGCGGATCAACCCACTACCAGGGGGACGCAACTTCTCAGGTGAACACCTTTATCTCTACCTGGCCTAGTACTGGGAAGTGTGTGTTTTGGAGTTAGTCTTTCAAAATGTGGCTTTTGGGGTTTCCCTGGTGGAGTGCAATTTGCTGCTGACTTTTCTTAGGAAAAAGCATGACCACAGTAGTTGTCGGCGAAACCCTGTGTGGGACATGCTTGGATCCACTTTGCTCTTTGGGTTTACCGTTTCCTCTAGCTGGACTAGTGCTTAAGATGGTAGGTGCAGTTTCTGGATTGCTTCTGTGTTCCAATAGGCGCAGCTTCAACATCTCTTTTGGGTCCTCCTCCTGGTTTGCTCACTCCTCCTGTGGCCACAGACCTGTCCCAAAATGCCAGGCACCTTCAGGTAGGTTGGGCATCCTATCTAGTGAGTTTCGGCACTCGGGACTACCCCAGCATGCATGGTTGCCCGATGCTTTCATTCTTACATCACAGTGTTCATCCTTCCTGACACTCCTGTCCTTGGCCAGTCCAGAGGCGACTAGACATCTGTGACTGGGGAGTCCTAGGTTCTGGCTCTAGGGAGATCTCTAGGGTGCTTCTTGGAATTAAAGAACTGGAAATCTTAGAAGAAGCTTATGACCCAAGAATCAGCATGACTCTCCCCAGTAGATTGATTGTGTCCACTGTACATATGCTTCCTTCTATATGTATGCTTCCTTCCATGGGAATCCGTGCAGTACTCTGATTGAGCTGAGGGTGGGGTGGGGTGGATGAAGATGAGATGCTAATGGCAGAGCATGGACAGATGCTCCCTGTTACCTTTAAACTGCACTCTTCTCTTACAGGGTGGAGAGAAGCAGCGGGTCTTCACTGGCATTGTTACCAGTTTGCATGACTACTTTGGGGTGGTGGATGAAGAGGTCTTTTTTCAGCTAAGGTAGGCTTGAGGCTGATCCCCTTCTGGAAATGCTTATTGGACTCAGTTCTGTCACCATGCTGGTGGGTCCCCTATAATGCCAATGCTTTGCTGTTGTTATGCAAGGTGTGAGAAATCTTGATGGCAAGGGCCTCATAGGGACAGTCAGGGTGGCTTGGCCAGGGTTTCTTTCCTGACTGGGTCTCCTGGCTTGTGTGCTGGCAGTGTGGTGAAGGGCCGGCTGCCCCAGCTGGGTGAGAAGGTGCTGGTGAAGGCTGCATACAACCCAGGCCAGGCAGTGCCCTGGAATGCTGTCAAGGTGCAAACGCTCTCCAACCAGGTATTCATCTCTCCTTGGCATGTTTATTGGAAAGGCGTGGGAGGGAACCTTACTTTGGTCAAGGGGTTGGGGCTGCATCTTTCCAAGGTAGTGAGCAGGTCAGCTATGGGATGCCCTGAATTTCCTGGTTACTGTCTTGCAGCCCCTACTGAAGTCCCCAGCACCTCCCCTTCTACATGTGGCAGCCCTGGGCCAGAAGCAAGGGATTCTGGGAGCTCAGCCCCAGCTGATCTTCCAGCCTCACCGGATTCCCCCACTCTTTCCTCAGAAGCGTGAGTACCAGTGGCATGGATATTGGGCGTGTGGCTTTATGGGGTACTTGGGATGAATGGACTTGTAACTGTTAGGTTGCTGCTCTCAGAATAGATGTGGGTATTTCATGCACTGGAAGAAAGGTACAGGAAAGTTGGGCAAATATTTAGGGGGTTTTGAGTCACCAGCCATTTCCTTTCTGCAGCTCTGAGTCTCTTCCAAACATCCCATACGCTTCATCTGAGCCACCTGAACAGATTTCCTGCTCGGGGCCCTCATGGACGATTGGATCCGGGCCGAAGGTAAGAGGATGGTCAAGCAAGAAAGGAAAGGTGTTTTATTTTATTTGCCTCTAAGAGAATGTACCTTTTTTTTTTTGGCCACCTGTTGACACTAACATTCTCTTTCAACAGCTAGATCCTAGTCCCTTTACCCTGAAATAGGCTGGTACATTGAGATGTATATACAAATATCGGAACTTCATAAGCTGGTTCAGCAAGTAGGGATTTGGTGTAATTCATTTTTCATAGTATCACGTTGAATTTTTTAATAATATAATTTTCCTTTTTATTTCTTGTGCATAAGATTGAGACACCAAGAATCAAAACTATCAAGAAAATAGTAATTGTCCAAAAAAAGTAACTCTGCAGTGTATTTTTAAAATTGAAGCATAGTTTACAATATTATACCAGTAGATTGGCTATTTTTATATATTACGAGGTGATCACCGCAATAGGTAGTTACCATCTGTCACCATACAAAGCTATTACTATATCATTGAGTGTATCCTCTGTGCTGTATGTTACATCCCCATGACTTGTTTTGTAACTGGAAGTTTGTACCTCTTAATACCTTCTCACCTATTTTGCCCATTCCCCCCAACCTCCTCCCCTCTAGTGACCACCAGTGTGTTCTCTATACCTGTGAGTCTGTTTCTGGTTTTTTTATGTTTGTGCATTTGTTTTGTCTTTTAGTTTCCTCCAGTGCATAATTTAATTCTTAGTCTAAAATGTGTTTCTTTAAATACACTGTACAGTTCAGTGGTGTGGTAGACTGTGTGTGTTGCACTCTGCCCAGAAATCCAGGTCTGTGCCATGGATATGCAGACACGGCCTTTTGTGGAGCAGGCATGGTGGATTTGGGCCTTTGGGGCATCCCAGGCCATCCTGTATCATCTGTGAGCGTTGGGGGCTGCCAGCAGGAGCGTACTTCCTGTTCTCTCTGGCTCACATGTTCCTCATCCTGCCTTACTCTCTCCCTAAAAGCTTTTGTTTATATCCCTAGGGCTTACGCTCTAGACTAGTTTGCTTTGAAGACTTGTTCTAGTTCTGTCCGTCTTCATTTTAAATTTTATTATGAAAAATTTCAAGTATAAGCATAGTAAGTAAAAAAGGATGATGAACCTTCACATACCCATCACCCAGCTTAAACAAGTATCAGTATCTGCCATTCTTTGTCATCTGCTCCCTGCCTTGTACTTGATTTTTTTTTTTAAGGTAGAATTTATTTAGGTTGATGTGCACAAATCTTAGATGGACAGTTTTGACAAATGGAAAATTCTGTGTAACTCTCACCCCTATTAAGATATAGAACATTTCCATCACTCTAGAAGGTGTTCTCATGTTCTGGTTCTCTTCTGAAATAAGAACTGTTCTGAGAAGGAAACAGCCCCCTATCCCAGAGGCCAGTAGATTATTACATGGTAAGGGCTGAGAATGCGGTCCACTGAGAACATGTAAAAGGAGCATGGAGTTCCTCAGAGAAAAAGTTTAGGCAAAGTGATGTAGCTAGGCTCTGTGCTGAAGCTACTGTTTGTTCCCTCGGGATAGGTCACGTGAACACTAAGGAGGCGGGAAAGCTTTGATTGTGTAGGATTGTTTTCCACAGTGTCTCTGCTTGGAACACTTTCATTCTCAAGTTACTGGTATACGTCTTGCATACACCCATCTTCTTGGTCTTCAAAATTTACAAGGACTTTCCACCTCTTACATTCCATGAGTTTATTAAAGGCTTCATTCAAAATCACAGCAGGTGCCCTCGGGGATAATGTAGCCTGGGTGGAAATCAGTGGCTGCTATTGACTTCCTGCTTTAGGTTCACATTCAGCCTTTCTTATATAGCCAGTTGCATTTGATTGTCCTGGACATGCCAAGCCCCGTGCAAGACCTATGTTCTGTTACTTTGGCCATAATGCTTCAGTGTCATGGCTTCTCGAGAAAGGAGACATGACCATTGGGAGGGAGATATTACCATCAGTCAGTAGAGAGAATTTGCAGACTCATTCTGCAAAGGGGGCAGTAGGAATGAGGTCACCCTGAGGGGGAACAACAATTTATAATGGAGTCACCCATGTTAGCGTTTGACTGGAAACCAGGTTTTATTTTGAACTTCAGGTTTTGGGAGGCAGGAAACAGTGTCTCCTTTGGATTGCTAATGCTGGACTACTGCGGTTTTTGGACAGGGCTATCCAGCTGGATATACCATCTCAGTATCCTGCTGAGGTTACGGAGATGGCTTCCACTGGTCATGCCTTATAACCTGTTCCTGGCAATACACGGTAAGGGGAGAAAACTGCTTGCTGAGTTTACAGAATTCAGTGGAACATCCACTTTAACTTGAGGTTGACAGCATTTACTGAAGAGTTCACTTCAGTCATGGGTGAGCTGAAGAGAGTTGTTAAAATGACTTTGCAACAGTTCTTCTGTTAGAGACACAGAAGCACTGACATCCCACAAGGGCAAGATTAGAAGGCAGCTTTTGGAGGGAGATGCTATGAACAAGGAAATTACCCAGGCAGAAATATGAGAAAAGAAGAAAAACTTTGTGTTAAATATAATCAAGTTTGTTACTCAGGGGTGTAATGACTAGGGAAACAACCCAGGCAGGTCTAAAGGGAAAGAGTAGACACCTTCTGGTAAATATAATCAACTTGGCATTACCTCAGCACGAAGAATTGACAATTGATTTTATTTCTCTTGTGAGACATGGGGGTTTTTTCCCCTTATCAGTCTGGCATTTTATGATGGTCTAAAGGTTTTTTCTCTTCTATTATTTTTTTTATTGCCCCCATAACATAGTGATACTATAATAAGTGATTTATTACAAAAATGTATAAAGTAGTGCATGCTATTATATAAAGTTAAAAATACTATAAAAATATATCATTCCCTCTTTTCCTTTAAAGGTAGCCATTTAAAAACTTTTAAATTAAAGTATAGTTGATTCACAATATTGTATTAGTTCCAGGTGTACAACATAGCAGTTGTACTCCATTTAAAGTTATAAAATGTTGGCTATGTTCCCTGTGCTGTGCATTACACCTTTGTATCTTATTTATTTTGTATATAGTAGTTTGTACCTCTTAATCTCTTACCCTTATCTTCCCCCCCATCCCCAAGGTAACCATTCTTAAAGACCTTTAGAAAATAATTTTGAAAAGCAAATTTACTTTCTGCTACTTTTTCCCCCCATGTTCTTTTCTAGTCTTTGTCTATATATATGCATACTTTTTATAATTTAAATCTTTGAGTTCAGATTTTTTTATATGTTCTTATCGAACATCTGTTCCATATTGCACTGTAATCCTCATAATTGTTTTAATGGCTGTATGATTACTGTACTTATTTACTATGAAAATTCAGGATTGCTAGATACACACATGGTTTTCTTTTTTTTTTTATACATTTATTTATTTTATTTTTGGCTGTGTTGGGTCTTTGTTGCTGCGCGCGAGCTTTCTCTAGTTGCGGTGAGCGGGGTCTACTCCTCATTGCGGTGCGTGGACTTCTCATTGTGGTGGCTTCTCGTGTTGCAGAGCACGGGCTCTAGGCACAGGGGCTTCAGTAGTTGTGGCACGCGGGCTCTAGAGCGCAGGCTCAGTAGTTGTGGCAGACGGGCTTAGTTACTCCGCGGCATGTGGGATCTTCCCGGACCAGGGCTCGAAGCCGTGTCCCCTGCATTGGCAGGCGGGTTCTTAACCACGGCACCACCAGGGAAGTGCCACATGTGGTTTTCTTACTCGGCTTGAATTTCTTCTACTATATATAAGCTTTTTTCTTCTTCTGAATTAACTTCCTTGGGATAAATTTTTAAGAGTGAAATTACTGGATCGAAGGGTTTCAGTATTTTTATGACTCTAATGTGTAGTGTTAAGGGTTTTTACCAGAACTGTCTTTTTTTTTTCTTTTTTTTGCGGTACGCGGGCCTCTCACTGTTGTGGCCTCTCCCGTTGCGGAGCACAGGCTCTGGACGCGCAGACTCAGCGGCCATGGCGCACGGGCCCAGCCGTTCCCCGGCATGTGGGATCTTCCCAGACCGGGGCACTAACCCGTGTCCCCTGCATCGGCAGGCGGACTCTCAGCCACTGGGCCACCAGGGAAGCCCCAGAACTGTCTCTTTTAATGAAACTTGACAGAACCCGTAGCATGGTGCCATATGTATATATATCTTAGTAAAAAAAAAATCAGTTAAATTCTTCTTCTCATTTCAAAAAATTATGTTAAATATAAGAAAATTATTCATCACCTTTATCTGTCAGAGGTATCCACCATTAATATTTCTTTTTAAAGCTTTTTTTGGCACATTTGAGGCACTATTGTATATATAGTGTCTCATATAATTCTTTTTGTTTAACATGAATGGTTTTCTGTGTTATTAAAAGCATTTAAATATCTTAATGTCTTTTGTAGCACTCTTATATGACTGTTAGCATGGCTTCTTTATTTTTAAAGTTGGGGATTCAGATGGTTTCCAGTTCTTTTTAGGCCAGTATGTACTGAATCTATATGTAACAGTGTGGTCTCTTCCTTCTGGTAATGGATCAACCTCCAGCGATGACTATGACTCCAAGAAACGCAAACAGCGGGCTGGTGGAGAGCCTTGGGGTGCTAAGAAACCAAGGCATGACCTGCCTCCTTACCGAGTCCATCTCACTCCCTACACTGTGGACAGGTGAGTGGTGAGGCTGGGGTGGGGGCTGAGACTTGTAGCTGGTAACAGTTTCTTGTGTAAGTGAGATATAGTCTGGGAGTAAGAGTGAGTGAGTGTATGTGTGTGTGCGTGCGCGTGCGTGCGTGCGCTCATGACCTTTTTGTTTCACTTTTGTTTTTTAATGTGACAGATTTTTTACTTCAAAATCTCAAGTTCTGACCAGCATAGCACCACTGACATGGGTGCCCTTGATAGAACTTTATGATTTGATCACCAGAAATTGTTAGGCCAGGCTATAATCAAGGCTTATCAATCAACATCCAGGTGCCCAATACCAGTTGTAAGTCAGGTAGAAACTGGGGGTCATAGGAACCGTGGGACTGGTTTCCCAGGGAAGCTCTAAATTATTTTTTAAGTGCTACAGCATGTATGAGGACACTGGCCCACAAGCTTACTCCGCACACGTAGAAACTCACTGACTGAGAGGTAGATGAGCAATTCCAGATTCCGTCTAGCAGGGGAGATGCAGGGCTCCAGCTGCTGTATTAGAGATAAGGCCCCAGAGCCAAGTCCACCTAAGTCCGAGCTGAGGTGAGGGCAGCCTCCTGGCACCACCTCCTCAAGATGGCAGGGAAGGAGGGCTGCCACTGTTCTTCCCCTGTCACCGCTTCCTCTCTCCAGGCCCAGGCAGGGCTTGTTTTTCTCCATGCTGACCCACCTGCCTCCCAAGGTTAATCTGATGAGATACTGGTCCCCACATCATCACCACTGGAGGGGTGAATATAGAGCCTCCTCATGTGGTCAGAACATGACCGCTAACAATTAGCCACACACACACAGCTGTGGTTTTTTTCCTAAAACACAACTGGAAACCTATTGTACATACCGTTCAGTACTTTGCTTTTTCACTTGTCTTGGAATTTATTCTACGTTAAAGTTTATTAGACTGATCTCATTCTTTTTAGCAACTGCACAGCATTCTACTAAATGAATGGACCAGAATTTATTTAACCAGTTCTCCATTTTTAGTCTTTAATTATCCTAAACATTGTTGTAATAATAAACATCCTTCTCTATACATCTGCGTGGACAGGTGCGAGCATTTTATTGCGCTCAATTCCTAGAAATGGAGTAGCTGGCTCACAGGTCTGTCAGCCTTGACAGGTATTGCCAGGCCGCTCACAGAGGCGGTATCGGTTTACGTTCTCACACGAGGTGTGAGGTTCTTGCACCCCCAGCCTTTGCCAACACTGTTATCCAGCTTTGTGATCTTTGTCAGTCTGATAGGTGAAAAGTGATACCCTGATTTGAATTTAATTATGAGTGAGATTGAGCATGTTTTCATGAGCTCCTAAGTCTCATTTCTTTTTCTAAGTTATCTGTTGCTGTCCGTTTTTCCAGTTTTCTCTTAGACTTGTGAACTTTGTTAGTGACTCGTGGGTTCCTTTTATATTAAGACAGTGACCCTTTTCTCTTTCACATATTGCAGATGTCTTTTTTTGTTTTCCTTCCCCAGATTGACTTTATTTTGCCACTAGAGGTTGTGACATTTTAATGGTCAAGTCTGATCCATTTTTATCTTTTCAGAAGTGTCTTACTTAGAAAGCTCTTCTTTTCTCAGATTATAAAATAATCTGCTCCCTTTTTCTTTCAAGTCTTTTATGGTTCCATTTTTAAAAATAATTTAGTCTTGGCTCCATCTGGACTCCCTTGCTTTCTTCCCATAGCTCCACCTGTGACTTCTTAGAACTCCAGCGCCGCTACCGCACCCTGCTGGTTCCCGCAGATTTTCTGGCTGTGCACCTGAGCTGGCTGTCGGCCTTCCCTCTGAGCCAGCCCTTTTCCCTCCATCATCCAAGCCGCATCCAGGCATCTTCTGAGAAGGAGCCAGCTCCAGACGCTGGTGCTGAGCCCACGTCCACAGACAGTGACCCTGCTTACAGTTCCAAGGTGAGTTGGCTGGGGTCCTGCCTCTTTATCCCGTTGTTGGAGGCTGAGAAAGCTCTCGAGTGTCTCCTTTATGCTGTCGCTACCAGGTACTGCTGCTCTCTTCCCCGGGGTTGGAGGAATTGTATCGTTGTTGCATGCTCTTCGTGGATGACATGACTGAGCCAAGGGAGACGCCAGAACATCCTCTGAAGCAAATTAAAGTAAGAGCTGGAGCCCAGGAGGCAAGACTCACTCACTGATGATGTTCAGTTCCTGTCAGCTCTGCTCCTGCTCAGGAACTCATAGAAGCGGGGTTTCGGGGCTGAGATACCAGTCGTTTTACCGGGAGGACAGCATGGCTGAGAGATGTTGTTTCTTATCAGAATTATATGGGGTTCACATTCATGGGTAGAGATACCCCTCCCGCCCCCAGTGTGGCGGACCCTTTGTTCCCCACTGGTGGCAGGTTGCCTCCCTGTGGGAGACCCACATGATTGGTTTTTCGTTTCTTACCCCTGATCTCTTTTTGCAGTTTTTGCTGGGCCAGAAAGAAGAGGAGGTAGTGTTGGTGGGGGGCGAGTGGTCTCCTTCTCTGGATGGCCTCGACCCCAAGGGCGACCCGCAGGTGCTCGTCCGCACTGCCATCCGCTGCGCGCAAGCCCAGACCGGCATCGACTTGAGTGCCTGCACCAAGTGGTGAGTGGCTGCCCGAGCTGTTGTCTGTGGCTGCCCAGTGAGTGGCGAGACCCGGCAGGGAGCCAGGCTTCTGCTGGGCCTTTCTGACCTGTTAGTTCCCGTCTGTTCCCTAGTCCCTGCTCATCACCCCCTCCCTCCAGCCCTCGCAGTGGTCGTGAGCACGGCGAGGGGTGTGTAAGTGTGTTGAAGGCCAGCTGACCCTCCAAGGCTCGTCAGGTGTGGCCCCACAGCCACATTCCGTGCTCCTTCTTGTTGCCATGGCACCTCGGATAGTAATTGTCTGCTTACTTGTCTCTCCCCACTGACTAACCATTTCTTGAAGACTTGGTCTATATTTTATTTCTGTACTGTCAGAATTTGGCACACAGTATGTGCTCATTAAATGCTGATTGGAAACTGAAGCCCTCACAAATGTCATGGGTCAGTTCTGCATTTTTCCTTCTGCTGTGAGCAGGTGGCGCTTTGCCGAGTTTCAGTACCTGCAGCTGGGACCCCCGAGGCGGCTCCAGACCGTGGTGGTGTACCTGCCGGACATCTGGACCATCATGCCTACTTTGGAAGAGTGGGAGGCCCTGTGCCAGCAGAAAGCTGCAGAGGCAGCTCCCCCGCCCCAGGAGGTGCCAGTGGTAAGGCTGTGCCTTACGAACACGTGGGGAAAGTAGGGGCCCTGGGCCCTAACCCCTGGACCCAGATGGTCATAGCTCTTGACTTTTCGTCACAGGAAACAGAGCCTACAGAACAGGCAGCTGATGTATCAGAGCAGGCAGCAGACACCTCTAAACAGAATGCAGAGAATCCGGAGGTCACTGCACAGCAGGAAATGGACACCGATCTCCCAGAGGCCCCTCCACCCCCTCTAGAACCTGCTGTCATGGCACGCCCCAGCTGTGTAAACCTGTCCATCCATAGTATCGTGGAGGACCGGAGGCCAAAAGAAAGGATCTCTTTTGAGGTAGGTGTAGGAGTCTGGGGCCTGTGGGGCAGGGCGTATAGGATGGTGGGGTTTGGAATACCCCATTTTTTGATGCTCGTGACCCGTTGTTGCCTCTTCCACCAGGTGATGGTGTTGGCTGAGCTGTTTCTGGAGATGCTGCAGAGGGATTTTGGCTATAGGATTTATAAGATGCTGCTGAGCCTTCCTGAAAAGGTCGTGGCCGCACCTGAACCTGAGAAGGAGGAGGCGGCCAAGGAGGAAGAAGCGGTCAAGGAGGAGTCCAAGGAGTCCAAGGATGAGGTACAGAGTGAGGGCACAGCTGCCGAGTCAGATGCCCCGCCGGTGAGTACCTCTGACCCCGTGCACGGGCACTGGGGCTGCACATGGTAATGCTGAACACAACTGGGGCGCTGCGTGGCACCAGCGCTGCTCAGAGTGCTTTAGGGCTCTCCTCTCATCACCCCTCGCTCACTGCGCACACGCGCTCTGTGACCCTGGTGTGACTCAGGTGCGGGGCGCCTAACTCTCCCACGTGGCCACACAGCCCGGAGGTGGTTGGTGTACCTGGGAGAAGGGAGGCGGGCCTGGAGCAGTGAAGGGAAGCGTGGTTGACACGGCAGCATGGAAGTCTCCATTAATAGGAATGCTTTGATGGGTACAGGTGTTTCGATTACCTGACGGTTAACTAGAACACTGCATTTTCTTAAACATTTCTAAAGCACATGGGTCTTCTTCTTGCCTAAATACTGTCAAGTAAACAAATTTCTTACGGGACTGAGATTGACTCTTGAGGAAAATCCCAGGTATCTGGAACTCGCCCTGGTCTGCTCTGTGACCCCCATGTAACGAAGTGTGTTAAATGAGACGTTGTGTATGTGCCTTCGGCGCGGTGCCTGAACGCGGCTGACGCACAGATGTTAACCGTTGTTATTGTTGGTAGTCACAGGGGCAGTTCCTCTCATCATCTTGGTCTGCTTCTCCTAGAAGGAAGACGGGCTTTTGCCCAAACCCCCATCTTCTGGGGGAGAGGAAGAAGAGAAACCCCGGGGCGAGGTGTCCGAGGACCTCTGCGAGATGGCCCTGGACCCCGAACTGCTGCTCCTGAGGGACGATGGGGAGGAGGAGTTCGGTATGTCTGGCGCCTGCCCGGGTGGCGGCTTCCTGGCTCTGTGGCTCCCGTCCTGGCTGTGTGTGGAGCCAGTCCGGGCCTGTGTGCTCCCAGCTCCAAGTTCATCTCTGGCTTTCTGTAGCAGGAGCCAAGCTGGAGGATTCCGAGGTCCGGTCGGTTGCCTCGAATCAGTCAGAGATGGAGTTCTCATCCCTTCAGGACATGGTGAGACCTCTGTGCCTCTCTGGGTCTCAGTGATAGGAAAGCTTAGCAAGGCCTCTGACTCACTCCTGGGAAAGGGGTGCTTTTCCTAAATGACCTCTGGCATCTTCTGATAGACGAAGGACGAAAGGTGGTTCCTGGCTTATGGGATGGCATGCTCGTAGGATCCAGGCGAGCACTTCGGTATCTCCATCAGGGCGGATCTAAGCGAGCTGTCTGACCTGGGAGCACCCAAGATTCCTCTGTGTGACAGCCCCTGGGGTGAAAATGCCCCAAAGACGCCTTTGGTTACAGGCCAAGGGACTTGCCTGGCCCAGGGTCAGGTCTCTAACTGGAAGGTGTGAGTGTGTCAGCCAAGCTGCTAGATTCTTTTTGTGTTTTTTAAACTTTTCTTTTTATGTTGGAGTATAGCCAATTAACAGTGTTGTGGCAGTTTCAGGTGCACAGCAAAGAGACTCAGCCATACATGTACATGTATCCATTCTCCCCCAAACTCCCCTCCCATCCAGGCTGCCGCATAACATTGAGCAGAGTTCCCTGTGCTATATACAGTAGGTCCTTGTTGGTTATCCATTTTAAATATCAAGCGGCTTGATTTTATAAGGGCTTCGTCCTGGGTGATTGAGCATCAAGGGACCTGTTTGTAAATCCTGTTCTTCCTTGTTTCTCTTTTAGCCCAAGGAGCTGGACCCCTCTCCTGTGCTCCCTCTGGACTGTCTTCTTGCTTTTGTCTTCTTTGATGCCAACTGGTGTGGCTACTTGCATCGGCGAGACTTGGAGAGGATCCTGCTTACCCTTGGGCTCCGGCTCAGCGCAGAGCAGGTGCCTTCTCATGCCCCGCCCTAGGCCTCTCTGAGATGCCTCGCCCGACATCCTCGTGTGCATGCGCGGCTCGGGATGCTGTGGTTCTAGGTTCTTGCACGCCATTGTGGGGGGACTTGCACCTTCTCATCCGTGGGCATCTTGGGTGTGTGCTTCCTACAGGCCAAACAGCTGGTCAGCAGGGTGGTGGCCCAGAACATCTGCCAGTATCGGAGCCTTCAGTACAGCCGCCCGGAGGGCCCGGACGGGGGGCTCCCTGAGGAGGTGCTCTTCGGTGCGTACTGTGCTCTGCGGCCTTCTGGGGACAGCGGAGCAGGCTGCTTTCTCCCGGGACCGTCCCTGAGTCTTTTCACGGCCCTTCTAGGAAACCTGGACCTGCTACCTCCTCCTGGGAAGAGTGCCAAGCCAGGCGCTGCCCCTGTGGAGCACAAGGGCCTGGTGTCCCACAACGGCAGCCTCATCAACGTGGGGAACCTGCTGCAGCGTGCGGAGCAGCAGGACAGCGGGCGGCTCTACCTGGAGAACAAGATTCACACACTGGAGCTGAAGCTGGGTGAGTGGCTGGCGGCGCAGGGACCTGTTGCAGCCGGGCGCAGACGCAAGGAGCCGAGCGGGAGGCCCGCCCCTCAGCCTCCAGCCCTCTGGCCCTACACTCCCCTCCTTAGCTTGGCAGTCTTTCCTGTCTTCCCCCGCCAGAGGAGAGCCATAACCGCTTCTCAGCCACTGAAGTGACGAATAAGACGCTGGCCGCAGAGATGCAGGAGCTGAGAACCCGGCTGGCTGAGGCTGAGGAGACGGCCCGGACGGCGGAGCGACAGAAGCACCAGCTTCAGCGGCTGCTACAGGAGTTCCGAAGGCGCCTGACTCCCCTGCAGCTTGAGGTGCAGCGGATGGTTGAAAAGGTGAGCCTCCTGGGAGAGCCGGCCGCCGGGCGGGGAGGCTGGGTCAGGGCAGCCGGCACGGGGCCGGGCCCAGGTGTGCCTTGCTTCCGCCTCCATGCGCTAGTTTCTTATGGAATCGATCAGTCAGCAGCTGGCACCCTGGAGTCTCCCAGGAGGAAGTGCTCAGTAGTCCTCGGATCCCGGCCCTTCCTCTGAGTCCGATTCTCGTGACATCTGTTTCAAACAGGCAGACAGCTGGGTAGAGAAGGAGGAGCCAGCACCTAGCAACTGAGGGCCTGGTGCAGGAGCTGCCATCCTGTGAGGTCAGCGATGGAGCCTGCTGAAGTTAGAGCCCTTCTGGTTCTAGAAAGAAGCTGGAGCAGGACCTGGGAGCCATAGGCAGGGGTGGCTGACCCCTGTGCTCGGCCTCTGTAGAGGAGCTCAGGCCGTCAGGGTGGGGTCTGTCTGTGCCGTGTGGGACGGATGAGTGAGGAAGCCGGTTCCACTTGCAACTAAATCCAACATCTTCTGCACCCCTCGAATGTCATTTTGCCCTCTACCTTGGGATTCCTCCTGGGGCCCTTTCGTCTTGTGCTTTCTCCTGTCCTCTTCCAGTTTAGAATAAGACGGGAGGAAAAGGCTTTTTGAGTCTGTTGTAAGGTCTGATGCCAATAAACTGAAGAAACAGACGCGGAAGCTGGCTGGGGGTAAGAGCCCCTTCCTCCGGATGGCACAAATCCTGCCAGGTTTCAGGAGCAGGTTCTGGGGGGAAGGGTCTCCCGTGGCCATCGCAGGAACAGTCAGTCAGTGCTAGCGAGCGTTTAGCGCTGGGCAGTGTTTGGCAGTGAACACTGTTCCAGCCACCCCAGACTTGCCAGAAGAAACCAGCACCTCTTTTCCCTGGCTCCCCATGTTCAGAATGTGGTATTGGCTCTGGCCCAGCCTTTTCCCTGTTCCCCATAAGTCTCGCCTCTTTCCATAATCCGTGGTTTCGGTTTGACTTTGTATATAAAGTGTTCTGTTTTGGTTTTTTTTGGCTTTTTGTTTTTTAAATAAACCAAAGTCAAAACAAACTAAAAGTGTCCTCCGTAACTCTCCCCTCGCTCCTCTTCTAGGTCTGCCTGTGCTCCGCCCTCCTCCCAACCCTCAGCGCAGCCTCTGCTCGATGCAGGTGTCACCTCCGGAGGGTGGAGGGGTGCAGCTCTGGGCTCTGCTGCCCAGGAGAGGGGCTGCCGCGGGGTCTGGGAAAGACTTGGGGTGGCTCCTCCCCTCCTCTCTTTAGTTACGGCACAACAATACACGGACATTTTATTGAAAACTTTTTACTTGGAAAAATAAAATCCCAAATAATGAGGTGAGACATAAACCCACTGTTGTTGCTCTGAGGCCTGTGACTCGGTCTGTGACATTTTGTGGGGTAGGCTGTTGACACGCGTTGAGTCCCAGCTTCCTAGGGAAGCTGCAAGACTTGGGGCTCTGCCCCGCAGTTGACCCAAAGTCTAGAAGTGGGCAGAGCCGGCCGCTGTCTTGCCGAGAGGCTGGGGTGAGGGGCCTGTTGCGGCTGGGAGACCGTGGCTTTCACATTGCCCAGGGCAGTGTCGAGGCCTCTCCCAGAACAGGCGAGTCTGAGGTGAAAAGGCAGCAAGGGTGGGTGACTCCCCAGGGTGGCCCTTTTGGAGGTAGAAGTGATCCCAACCGTGCAAGCCAGGCTAAGACTTCAAGGGAGCAGACAAGAGCCCAGGCTCTGGCCCTAGGCCAGGATGCACTTTGGACGGTTCTTTAGGGCCTAAGACAGTCTACACTGCTTACCTGTCGGTGGGTTCTTGCTACGAGTGGGGAGGTGAGAGCCTGCTCGGGGCTCCTGGTTCCAGACTCATTCCCAAGGGCTGGGGTGGTGCAGTGGGAGCTGCCGGTATCCCCATCCTTCTCCCAGGCAAGGCCCCTTTGCTCCCTGATGCCCGAGCCTGAGCTCGTGAAGCGTAAGCTAGAGAGGCCGACTGGTGTTTCAGAGACTTCCGAGGGCCGGGCTCAGTCATCGGCCACGATGGAGAGGGCTCTGAGCTCGCTCAGTCTGGCCTCGTTCTCCCGCTCCCGCTGCTCATCAGGACGGCCGGGCTGGGCAAGCTGCTGGGTCAGGTCTCCGAAAATCTTGTGCATTTCCGAGTAGTACACGACCTGGGGTGGGAACGGGAGGAGGTGGGCGGTGGGGGCTCCAGGGTACCAGCCCCCCGGGGCACGGCGGGTGGGTGGGCGGAGGGCCGGAGCCTGTGGGAAGTGGAGCGCAGGTCTCGACTCCACTCTCCCTCCACCACCGCCCCTCCCCTTGAGCTGTGTGGCAACCACAGCCCCGGGTCCTTCAGGAGCATTCACTGCCCACTGCCTGGGTGGCAGAGGGAGCGACGGGTCCTTGGTGAGGCGGGGGTGGGGGTGGGGGGTGGTGCTCTGCCTCCGAGCTCTCCAGGCAGCTGAGGGGGAAGGGCTGGGGGGTGTGGGTGGGTCCTCGGCGGGTCCTGGGGGTGCCAGTGAGTCAGGCCCTGTGACCAGGGGCTAACTGCTTTACAGAAGCTAGGAGAAGCTCTCATCCATGGGAGAGGGCACAGCAGCTCCCAAAGCCCTGGGCCAGCCTTAGAAGTAAAGGTGAGAGAGGGGACACGGTTCTAGCCTCCGTCCCTTCCCAGCTCATCCCACCGCCAATCACTGCCTTAGCTGCAGAGCCAGGAAAGCAGGGCCCAGAGGCCAGGCTCACTTCCACGTTTCCCTCTGCACAGGCACCAGAGGTGGGATGGGAGAGGCGCACAGGAACCAGGCGGGGGCAGGCCGAGGAATGGGGGGGACCCATGGGCAGCCCTCAGATGGCTGAGAGCTGAGCAGGCCCAGGGGAGGAGGGCAAGGACCATTTCTGCCTCAGTCTCCACCTCACAACCAAATGAAGTCACGTACTTTCAAGAAAGTGTGCCACACCACTCAAACACCCCTACGTGTTACCATCTCCAGCCCCAAGTTGTCTCTGGGGAGAAGGAACTCTCCTTCTCTAGCAACCTGGAGTGCCATTACTGGCAAGGCCAGGCCATGTCTTCCACACTCGCACAGCTGGGCTGAGGGGGATCTAAATCAAGGTCTCCAAACAGGGTTGTCACCTGAGGGGACAGGGCCCGGGCTAGTGCTGGAGGGGGGAGCGGGATGGCCCCCCCCGCCCCAGCTCCCTGCCCTGAGCCGCACTGCGCAGGCTGAGTCACTAGGAATGCTCACTTCTCCAGTGACTAATGGCAGCAGCAGCCGCTGGAGGGGGAGGCTGGCGCTGACGAGGCAGTAAACAACCCTCCGCCACCCTGCTGCCTGGTTACAGGGTATCCCTGGCTCCCAACCTGGGCAGCCTGGAGCTGTCTCCGGTGAGCAACAGGGTGGAGGGGGCAGGGCAGGTGACTGCGGGTCCGGGAGCAGCGGCACAGGACAGGGAAGTCACAGGTCTCCTGAAACACACCGTCCCCGGCCCAGGCCAAGCTGCTGAAAGGAAGCCCGCACCTCCAGGGGCTGTGCTCTCGGGGCAAGCATGGGAACCTTCCACGTCCCTATGCACGTAGCTCTCTGCCTCATTTTCCCTGAGCCCCTAAGGACACGGTCACTAACAAGTCCCGGATCCAACATTAATCCTGCTCAGGGGTCCTGATCCCAAGTGTCCGGATCCCATGATTCCCATGGGGTTTGGTGTTCTCTGAAGACACAGGCTGGGAGGCAGGAACCAGGCTTTTCCTGGGTATCTGTGATTGTGGACTGTGTAAGAACGAGAGTGCCCACTGGAGGGCGCCAGACACTCAGGCCCAGCGGCGAGGCGGGCTGGAGGCAGACGGGGACATGTTGAGCCTTCAGCTTTGTTACCTGGTGGGGAAGGTGGCCGAGTGCTGAGCACCTGCAGTCACCTGGCGGGCGGGAGGCGGGGGGTGTTTCCCACGTGGAGAAGACCTCTTGGTTTTGGCACCTCAACCTTTTCTCTTTTACAGATGGGGAGAACACTCCCTGCCAAGGGCTTGAAGGACGTGGGGGAGGGGGAAGGAGGGCAGGAGCCACACATTGTCTTTACACCCCTGAGTAGCAGGAGGCATGGGGTCTCGGGCCCGGTGCTACCATGGTGCACGTCCACCCGCGCCCAACGCGAGCGGGCCTGCCTTTCCGCTGGAAGATGCACCACGGCCTGGCGCCCAGGTGGGGGCCCTGCGCGTGGCTCTCGCCGGGGTTTAGGGACCCCTCCAAGGGTTGCTAAAAGTCAAGACACCCCCTAGTCTTCCACCAAAAGAGAAGGACTAACTAGGGAGGGGAGGGGGTGCAGGGTCCTCGGAAAAAGGCCTTCACCTGTGGCCCCTGTCCCTGACCTGGGCCCGCCAGGCAAGCGACCTGCCCATCAGGGTGAGGCGCTGGAGGTGCGGCCTGGTTTCCTCTTGCTGCTCATGGAGAGAGAGAACTTCAGCGAAGAACTCTTGGACGACAAGGGACCTCATGTGAAAGTTGGGATTAACCAAAGAGCAACGGAGAGACCGAAACGGGAATTCCAGCCAACAACCAGGGGCGCCCTGCATTCCTCCCTCGGGGGCAGGGCTGGGGGCAGAGAGTGACTGAGCCCCGCTTCCGGTGTGGGGAGCAGGGCGGGGCTGGCATGAGATGGGTCTCCAAAGCCCGCGACTGCCTCCCGAGGGAAGAAGTGTTGGGCCATCATGCGGGGTGGCAGCGGCCTCACCTGTGCTCGGATCAGGGACTCAAAGCTGGGCTGGAAGTAGTCCAGTCGGCTGTTGTAGAACCGCGGCATCTCATCCAGGAGCTGCTTGTTCTTGGCCTCAAAGTCATCCCGCACGGGCCGAAGCTCTTCTCGGGCCTGAGGAGCAAGACTCTGGGTGGCACAGCTCTTGCTGGCTCATCCAGCTTCCTGAGTGGGGCACGGGGGGTGGTGGAGGTGCTGTGTGTGTGTGTATGGTGGTGGTGGGGGGAGTCAGGACATCCGGTGTCTTGGTCCCTGGGTGAAGGAGGAACTTGGCCTCCTGTCCCTGGGTGAAGGAGGAACCACGTGGCCCCCTGTCCAGCCCCAGCCCCTTCTCCCCGGTACCTGGTGGAGTTTGGCCAGCACCGGCCCTGTCTTCTCCTTCTCCTCGTACTTCTCCACCTTGGCCTGCAACCTCCTGTAGTCCTGCAAGGCCTGCTCCCGCCGTTTCACGGCCATGTTGAGGCTCGGGAAGACACTGCCAAACCTGCCGGCCACAGTGGGTTGGAGACGGGCTGTTCTTGGAGCTGCAGGCTGGCAGCTCACCACTCATTCAAAAATATGTATCGAGCGCCTACCAAGCGCCAGACTCTGTTCTAGGTCTTGGGGATCTTGCTGTGAACGAGATAGATGGGGCCCTGGCCTTGGTGGGGCACAGGCTGAGAATGTCGCCTTGGGGTAAGGCCAGGGCAAGGAAGACAGGGTAAGGGCCACTCCACCGACCTGGGTAAGACTCAGAAGGTCATGAATGCATGATGCCACTGATGCTGCCACTGCCCTTTAGCCCCCACCCCGCGTTTCAGAGACCTATGCTGCAGCATGGAGGAGCTGGCCTGGTACAGCTCCTCCATGCTGTTGACCTGGTACAAAAAGATTCAGGTTCTATTAATTAGCATCAGGCATCTCAGAAGAAACAAAAGACAGATGAGCTAGCAGAGCCAGGAGAGCTCTCTGGACAATCACGGAGGAACAGGGGTGGACAGAGCTCAGGAAGCCATTTGAGCAGATGGAGACAGCACCCCTTGGGAGTGGGCCCAGACCCAGGGGTGCTCCAGGAGCTAGGCCAAGGGCAGCTGCTCTGAGGGCGGTATCAGAAAAGCTGGGAGATCAAGCTTCTGTCCAACATCTTCCATTAGAAAAGTGAAAAAACTGAGACCAGGGAGATGACATGACTTGTCCAAGGTCACAATTAGGTAGTGACAGTCCAGCAGATAACTCAAGTGTCCCAGCTCTCCCTGTGGCACCTCCCTACCACCTCATGCTGCCAACAGCAGGTGACAGACCTGCAACCGAAATCTACTCCCATATTACTCAGCCATTAACAACAAGTGAAGTGATGCCATTTGCAGCAAGATGGATGGACCTAGAGATTATGACACTAAGTGAAGTAAGCCAGACATAGAAAGACAAGTATCATATGATATCGCTTATATGTAGAATCTAAAATATGACACAAATGAACTTATTTACAAAATAGAAACAGACTCACAGACATAGAAAACAAACTTGCGGTCACCAAAGGGGAAAGCCGGGGGAGGGATAAATGATAAATTAGGAGTTTGGGATTAACAGATACACACTGCTATATATAAAACAGATGAACAACAAGGTCCTACTATATAGCACAGGGAACTATATTCAATATCTTATAATCATCTATAACAGAAAAGAATCTGAAAAATATATATACACACATACACATGTACATATACATGTATACACACCTGTATATATACATATATATACATGTATATCTATAACTATATATAAAAAACGGAATCACTTTGCTGTACACCCAAAACTAAGACAACCTTGTAAATCGACTCTACTCCTATTAAATGATGACAAGCTACTCCCAGCCTTTTCTACCAACTCTGCCGGAAAAACAGGAATCCTCATGCTCTACTGTTGAAACAGCCAAACTGTCAAACCAAATGTTTGAGGAAAACGACTGCAGGAGCTCTTCCTGCCCCACCAGGACTACAAGAACCACAGGGCAGTGCTAGGGTGGCTGTTCAGAAAGAGCAGTAGCAGAGGCTCTGGCATTTTTGGCACCATGGGCGTAATCTTTGTGACTAGGATCTTCTTTGACTGGGAAGGGCAACACAGTCTTGGGGTGGACCCAGGGCAGGACCGCATCCCAGGCAGGAATGCTGCATTCTCCTTGACTAATGAGTGTGGGAGGAGGCCAGGCCAGCCTGCAAGCAGGTTTTCTGGAACTGGACAGAAGATGGGGCAGCTTCCTTGAACACAAAGCCTGAGGGGCTGGAGCGTCTATCTCGCAGCTGGGAGCCCGAGTGGCTGGTGGAGCCCCGGCCTCAAGCCGAGGTGACGGCGCAGTGGTTATTCGGGGGGGTTGCGAAGCACACAGAGGGAGACCCAGGACCAGAAGCAGAGTCGGTTCTTCCCAGAGCAACTCAGAGAAGATGAAAGATGGGGCAGGAAAAAGCCTCAACAAATCAAGAGTCCACGTGACATAAGAGTAATGAATACCTCTGCCAGAGAACAGAGGATAGACACTTGACTGACGCATAATGCCCCAAACAAAGCTATAGGCCCAGGCAGCAGAGTTTGATGAAACAGATAGAAAGGCCACTAAAGCGGATTCTTCTCACTCTCTGGGTGTCCGTAATGGGCTCACCACGTAGCTGGAGATGCTAACGTGGGCCAGACCACCCACGCTTCTCCGAATCCTCTCCGAATCCTCAGTCGCAGGTCCCTCTACACTGCAATCAACCCCTGAATGACTGCTCTGCCAGGCAGAAGACGCAGGCCTACTTGGTGCTCTGCAAACTGGACCAGCCACGCCCAGGACACAAGGTCCCCCTGGGGTAGGGCTGAACACGCCTGGGACGGCTGAGACCCTCTGGGGGAGCTGGACTCACTTCACTGCTTTTGCCTCAGGCAGTGCTACGACGGGGTCTCGGATGCCAGGCAAGCCCCTCTCCCTCGCCGGCGGAGAGGCATGTGGCTCAGGGGAGCAGGTGCACCTGGGCCTGGGAAGCCGCCACGCCACCTCCCCCTGCACCCCACGTCCTCGGGGAGGAGGGTGGCACGAGTAAGGAAGGAATGTGCGGCACGGGCGTCATCCGCGGGTGGTCAAGCAGCTCTCGATACTCTGACCCCGGCAGCACTTGGGCCAGTGCTCACAACCCTCTTCCCCCCATAAAGTCCACTGGGCTTTATCTCCAGGGCCAGGGTCGGATACAACAAGGCTGACTACAACATGCTGGGACTGGGCTGGCCTACAGAGGGTGTAGAAATCCAGCCCCAGGGCAGCTCCTGAGCCAGGGGGAGAAGGCGTGGATCCAGGGCTGACTGATTTCCAGGCAACCTCAGGGGACGGGTGTGTCCACAGGACACTACCTTCAGCCTTCCGGAAGCAAGGCCACGTATCCTCTGGGGGGAGGAAGCGGCTGCTCTGTGAGGCCCGAGGGAAACTTTGGTCAGCACGCTGACTTCCACCTCCCACGGCAGACGGCACCCTTAGCTGAACCCAGAGGCCGCGGAGGGCTCAGCTTGATGTCCGCCGCTGCCGAGGGACGTGACTCCTTGGGCCCTGGGCCTCGGACCGCCCGGGTAGGTGTCACGCCCTTCTCACAGTAAAGCAGGGAAGCTAAGGTCAGGCAGGGGAGATCAGACACTGTAATCGGAGGTAGCTGACAAAAGGGGGGGTGGGGACCGAACTCTGTAATCCCTGGCTCAGGTCACTGCCCCACTGAGGCCACACCGCCTCGTTTTCCGCTTAGAAGTAACAGGAAGAACTCTGCCAGCTCCACGTGCCGGGGGGTATAAACACCAGGGTGCTGTTCGGGGAAAGGGGCTCCTGGCAGCAGACACCCCTCCTCGTGTGGGGTGTTTTAGTGCTGCCCCTACCTTCTCGTCAGGGCAGGGAAGCTGCAGGGAGGCAAGGACAAGCATAGGCTGGTCCCCAGAGCCCGGGCCCCTTCCAGACATGCCCCTGGGACCTGACAGGGTACCTGCTGACTTGACCTGACAAGGATGGGGTGATCCAGCTCTCCCTGGGGCACCAAGCCTGCACTTTTATGGGGCTGCCACGAAGGAGCAAGGCTGCGGGCCCAGAGCCTCTCTGCTCAGTGCCCGGCGTCCCCCTGATAATTAGTGGTGAGGGGCACATGGGAGTCCCTGGGCTAGGACCCCAGGAGGGACTCTGCCCTCCACATACAGCGCCACTCCAGCCCACGATACCTCCCTCTCTGCTCAGGGGAGTGCCGCAGAAGGGGAAGAGACTTGGAGGCACAGGCCTGTCCTGTCCAGGGCTCTCCCCACTCCAACGCACTGCCCCGCCTCGGCAGTTATCATTCTGGTCCGTTTCTCGGGGGATGCCGCATGGCTTCTGCGCTACATCCTAAGCTCCTAAAGTTTGAATCGCAGAGAAGGGAGGACAGGGCTGGGCCTACCCCAGGCGCTCCTGAAGCTCTGCCCATTTCTTGCCTGTCCTAAGGTGGGGCAGCAAATGGTCCTCAGGGTAAGCGTGGGGTGAAGAGGCATCAAGAGGCGGAGGGAAAGGGGGAGGGAGGGAGGCTGGCTGGGAGGTGGGGCATGCCTGCCATTCCTCAATCTGTGCCCACACAGCCGGGATCTTCCACCCACCAGGAAAGGGAAATTGAAAGCATCCCCATCCCACCCTGTGAACACGGCCCAGAGACTGGGGGATTAGAGGCCGAGCCCCCTGGGGGGAGGCCGGAGGCGGCGGGGTGGCCATGTGGCGATGTTCCTCATCAGAGGACAGGAAAGCTGCAGCTTCCTGTTTCCGGTGCTGGGGTCCCTGGGAGCTTCTCTCCTGGCAAGAGGCGGCAACAGGCAGTGCCGGGTTTATGTGGTTGGGGGAGATCGCATGTCGGCCACGGGATACAAAGAAGCCAGCCGGGCAGGCAGGCAGGCAGGCCTGGGAGGCTTGGGCAGAGGTCAGCGGATCTGCTGCGGAGATGGTGGCCACCCCCTCGGCCACTCACCCACCTTCCTGGCAGGTGGTGCGCGGCTGGAGTGGTGGGAAGCAGCCGCGATTTCTCTCCATTTGGCTCCAGAAGCCAGGCATCAGATTTCAGGCCCGCCTCGGTGGTGGTGAAATCAAGGCGGAAGTCAGTCCCCGGTTCTCTGGGCCGGTGTCCCCTGCCTAGCTCTGCCAGCCATAGGTGTGCACGGCAGCCTCCGTGGCAGCCCCTGGGACCCCCGTGGGCACGGTCAGCTCAGCCAGGGGTCCTTCCCACCCAGTTCTGAACCCTCAGGCCTGGAGACGGGGTCACAGAGCTACAAGCAGCGGAGCTCTTTCCGACGCTCCCTCCTGAGCTACTGGCCTGCCCAGCACCCTGCTCCTCACATGACACTGCGACCTGGGGCCGAGCAGGGGCTGGGGACAGGGGCCCGGGGCAGGAGCGGGGAGGAATCCCTGTGGGCCAGGTTCTGCCTGCCCTCCACGGCTAAGCCTCCAGACAGCCCAGCTTAGAAAGAGCTTTGCCTAACCCCACCCCTTGGACCTGAACAGGGAACAAGAGCTCAACAACCTGAACGCCAGGGGTCACAGGATCAAAACCTGCTCTCTCCATCGCCCTCCAGGCCCTGATCCAGGCCTCATGGTAATTAGCACAGCCTCATTACCCAGGCCCTGGTGAGGCAACTGCCAGGGACCACCACAGAAGAGGTAATAAAGTGCATCTGCTGGGCTGGAGCGGGAGCCTCTCTAGGCCGGAGCCGAGCTGGGAGAGGCCAGGGAGGAAGATGAAGTGATTCGGGAGCTTCAAGGCAATGTTCCTGCCTGTCTCCCGCCCAGCGCCACCCCCCTAGGGGACCTGGGGAATAGGCCTGTCTGATCACTGACCAGAGCCTGCTGGACAGAAGATGAGTCTCACAGAAGAATTTCTGACCCTGGCAGGTCATGAATCGGGGGACCGTCCCAGGCGGGACCCCGCTGCAGCGCCCTTTCCCGTGTGCGGCCACCCCCCCCCCCCCACCGCTTCAAAAGCCACGTGCGGCAGGCAGCTGCTTCCCCCAACCCGGCCGAGCGAGATGAAAGGCCTCACTCATCTCTGTGGAGGCCCAGCCAAGATCTCTGCTAGCTTAACTCCACAAGCTCTGGTCCCACTGGTTCTCGGTCAGAAACAAAGGGACAATGGCAGAATGACCACAGGAGCACCGGCCGGCCACTGTGGAGGATCAGACAGGCCCTGCCACCACTGAGCATGCCTGGCCAGGCAGGTGCTCTGGAGCTACCGGGAGTGTCAACCCCAGGGCCACAGATCAGGGAGCTGGTGTCCCCTGGAGGTTCCTGTCCACCCCGTGTGAGTCTGGGGACAGGCTGCCAGAAACAATATTAGGTCCCCAAGTGGCTGGTTGACCTGCCTGTCCAGTAACTGCCCTCAGGCCTGTGGTCCCCCCGATGACCTTTACTCACTTTTTTAAGGGTTCAATCACAGTCTTTTGTATCTGGTTCACCTGTCAAAAGAAAAACCCGATGGCGTCAAAATTGGGGGGAAGCCAGGGCTTCCCTGGTGGTGCAGGGGTTAAGAATCTGCCCGCCAATGCAGGGGACACAGGTTTGAGCCCTGGCCCGGGAAGATCCCACATGCCGCGGAGCAACTAAGCCCATGTGCCACAACTACTGAGCCTGTGCTCTAGAGCTTGCAAGCCACAACTACTGAGCTCACATGCCACAACGACTGAGGCCCACGTGCATAGAGCCCGTGCTCCACAACAAGAGAAGCCACTGCAATGAGAAGCCCACGCACCGCAACGAAGAGTGGCCCCCCACTCTCCACAACTAGAGAAAGCCCGTGCACAGCAACGAAGACCCGACGCAGCCAAAATTATAAAAAACAAAAACAAAAACTGGGGGGAAGCCAGACTCTTCCCAAAAGGGGGAGCCTCCAAGTTCCTGAGAAGAGAAAGGGAGCAGGACAGGGGTACCCCGAGAGCCCCAGGCAGGGAGACACCCCTAACTGCCGCTGGAGTGAGGCAGAGATGACAACCGGGGAGCCTGAAGGGTGACAAGGCGCACCGGCCTTGTCCCGGGTCAGTTCTCATTCTGTGAAGCCGATGATGGCCTTGCTCAGTGAGGAGGCTGGGCGGGCAAGTCTGAGGGGCTACAGGCGTGGGTGGGCAGAGCCGGCCTGAGTCTCCCTCGTGGCCCCATGTGAGTGATGTGAGCTAGTGGGAGCTACGGGAAGCAGCCGGTGCGGGGGCAGGTTGGCCAGGGGAGAGCTCACAGGGCTGGGACACTCAGGTGTCCAGAGAGGAGACCAAGCCCCGATAAGGACTTCATGCAGCACTCCGCCCAGAAAGAAGCCTCGAGGAGGGGGAGACCAAGACCCCAGTCACCTTTTCCTGGTTGAAGGCATCCATCCGCTTCATGGCCGTGTCCAGGGCTGTCACCATGTTCAGAAAGTCCTGGTCTTGCTCGCAGAGGGGATTGGAGAGCAAGTCCAAGGATATCTTCACAGCGGACTTGGACATGGCTGTAAGAAGTCAAAGCTCAGTGAACCAATGACAGGGCATGCTTCAAGGTCTTGTCCTCAGGACTCCCTGTCGTCCTTGGGGCCAGAGGCCTGCATCCGGACGACCTCCATCCATGGCCACAGGCCATAAACTACACAGTACCCCAGAGGCACAAGACACCAGTCCTTATGGTGTAATGTGCATTCCTGATACTGCTCTGGGTAATTCTTTTGAGCAGATTTACCTGTTGCAATGACTTACTTTCCAAACTCTGGATTATAACAGAATCATTTGGGCGGGAAGCTGTAAGAAGTACGTATTTCTAGCTCCAAAGATTTATTTCAGTAAGCCTGGAATCCAGGAATATGCATTAAAAAAAAAAAAATCTCCAGGCGGTTTGGATGTGAAGCTTGGTTTGGGGCTCCCTCACAGAAAGAGTAGCATGGTATCTACACCAGAGAGGCAAACCTACTGTACAGCTAGAGATAAGATTTTAGGCTTTCAATAACTCAACTTTGCCATAGATGACACCCAAAGAATGGGTGTGTTCCAATAAAACTTTATTGACAAAACTAGGCCGGATTTGGTATGGCGAGGCAACCTGTTGGCAGCTTTGGAGTTCTTGGTCCCGTGAGAGTTTTCAGGCCTCCATTACCAGCAAACGAAATCCTAGAGGGGCAGGAAAGGCTGGAGAAGGGCCTTGCTTGCCCCACAGTGTCTGTACTAGTTTCAGGGGCTCACGGGAAAACGTGTTTTTGATCTATTTCTTATTTTATGTCATTAAATTTAAGATGCTATTAACTGTAACACACACCATTATTGCATAAACCGTGAAGAAAAAAAAAATGCTGCCAATGAAACCAGAGCACACTACTAAGTGTTATATACCTTGATTTCTCTTGAATCTGGGGGTGTGCTGCAGCCCCCTAGCAAAAGGGCAAAATATGAGAGAAGACTAGAAATGTAAACTTCCCAGAGATGTTGAAGCAACGGAGGCAAAAACCCTCTTAAAAAAAAGTAAAGTGACTTTGTAGGCTTAGGAGCAAACTCACGTGTCATTTGACTGGATTATGAAACGGTCACAGACTGCGTAATTAAAAGATAGAAAACGAGGACAAAACTGGAAATGTTTTTGAAAAATTTCTTCCCCTAATTTTTTTTTAATAGTTGAGGGAAAACCCCCAAAAGTCAGGGGTTGGGAGGGAAGACTTTCTTCCCAATTTTCCTTTTCTTTCCTAACGCCTCCACATCTTCACACCAATGTCTCTTTGCTAGAACCATCTGAAGTCAATGAACGGTGAGAGTCTGCGGGGCGGCCCTTCGTCTGGGAGCCCCACCCCGAGACATTGCCGGCCTGTGTGAACACAGCAGGGTGCCGTGGCCTCCACTCTCCTCTGCAGCAGCTCACATCCCTTGCTCTACCTCTACAGTGACAGGGGAGGGGCATGGTCAGCCCAGCACAAACCGGGAGGCTGGCGGGCTTCGTACCTTAGGGAGCCCAGGAGTCCTGGACCGCACGTGGGTCTCTAGAGCCCTGACACAACCTGGGAGTGCAGGGGTCGACGAGGACCTGGCAGGGTCTGGTCACGCCTACTTGGTCTTATTTTGGACCCACAGCTTTGGATGTGAGATCCTGTCCAGGCAGCAGCTCAGGAGTTTCCAAGACCAGGAAAGGTGTAATTTGATTCCCCCCGACCGTGTGGAGCAGTGGTTCTCAAAGTGGGGTCCCTAAGCCTCACCCAGACCTGATGAATCAGAGAGTCCTGGGGTGGGCCGGGCGACCCACACTGCAGCAGGCCCTCACTGACTCTGATGCCCCAGCCAACAGTGTGCGAGGCTCTCTGGCCTGGACTGGGGGATGCAGGCTTTGGGGTGGGTGAGGGCACCACTGTTTCAGGAGGGCTTCCGCTGCCCAGACTCCACGTCTGACTCGGGCCAGAAGCAGCCAGAAATCCTAGGTGCCAGGGGTCACCCATTTGTCCTGATTTCTTTGTTAAAAACCTACACTCTCTACAGCCAGACTCCAGTTCATAGATCCCTGACGTTCTGTCCTTTCCGTTCACGCTCTGAGAGTGCAGCTGTGTGGAAAAGCAGGAAGGAAGAGAAGCACAGGCCACAGCATTTCCCTACTAGAAAGACAGCGGGAGCCACAATGAAAGATGGAACCCAGGCAACTCAGAGCTAACTACAAAACAAATAACGGACAGACTGAAAATCAGACCCGTGGCTTGCTACACACACAGTCTGGAGACGCCGGGGTCAGAAGCAGGGGCGGTCGTGGCCAGACCCCCCCCCCCGCCCCCCATCCTCTGGAGGAGCACTGGCCGGAGGCTCTGGGGCACAGACCACGGGAGCTGCCCTCCACCTGCCAGTGGTGGCTGCTGCCGCCCCAGGGAAAGCAGGGAGTGGTGATCTGCTAAGTGAAGGGCGACTGCAAGCCACTTCTCAGGGACATCTGCGGGGCACCTACTAAGGGCACTTTCTTCTAAGCCAGCCCCAAAGGGACTGAGCGAGGAGGGTGTCCACCTCTGCCCCTCCCCCGTCCAGGCCGGGCACGGGGGACGGGACGCCTACCCAGGTCGGCGTCCGTGCTCTTCTTCATGTCCTTCTGCAGCCGCTTGGTCTGCTCCTCCAGCCTGCAAGGCAGGGACACGAGCCTGGGGACCTGGCATCACCCACCTGCTTCTGCCCCCGTTCTGCCCATCCCCCTGAGCCGAGCCCCACGCGACACTCAGGTCGCCTGCCAGGAGGAGGAAGGGCCTGCTCTGCGCGGATGTCCCCACTGACTGAAGGGCCACCGCGAGCTTGGCGCGAGGCACCCAAAGGCTGAGTTAACGACTGTCACAGAGCCACCACCCCGGGGGAGAATTTCTGGCAGGTGGTGAACTGAGCTGCCCTCAGCTCCCAGGGTGAGCGGACGAGGCAGCCCGGGCAGAAGGCTCTTTTCCTTCTCGGAGCAGCCCCCTCCCTGCCCTCCCTTCTGGGGGTTGACACTCACTGCTGGAGTTTTCCATACTCCCTTTCAAAGTCTCTTTCCACCTGTAAGGGAAGCGACAACTCAATCACTGGAGGAATGACAGCAGGCTGGAGAAAATCTGTCACCTACGAAACTCCCTCCACGCCCTCCCCGCACCCCCTTCTGCAGAAAACACCACCATCCAGTCCACACAAGCACCAGCACACCGTTCATGACAGAAGCCCTGTGTTCCCAAATTAGTTAAGTGTTTGACTTAGGTCAAAGGACGCCCCTCCCAGACGGACCAGCCAGGCAGGTACCAGCGGATCCCGGCTGGCTCTGTTCTTCCACCTCAGGGAGCGAGGCTGGGCTGCGCTCCCTCCCCTCCCCTGCGGGGTCTGGGTAAGGGGCTCAGAGCGTGATAGAAGCTCATCATCGGGGAAGAGGCAGGGCACGGAGGAAAGCGGGCGGGTTGGAGTCCGGTCCTGTCCCTGCCGCTCAGCAGCTCTGGGGCTGGAACGGCTCCCCTCCCCTCCCGGTCCTGGTTTCCTCACAGGTCCAGAACCTGCTGCGTTCAGGGTGGATCAAGAAAGACCAGGTATCCCCGCTCTGTGCGCTGGGATGCAGCCATCACAGATACGATTATCGACTCGGGCAAGGCTCTCTAAATTCTGGACGAGTCATCGGATTTCCCTGATATTTAGACCGAGTCCTGATGTCTGAGGGCCGATAGGAGGACGGAGCCCCCGCCTCTGCTTTGTCTTCTTCCAAGGAGGCCGAACAGCTCCCTGCATGCCTTGTTGAGGCACCACACGCTCCGGTGACCGGCTTCTCCTCCATCACTCACCTGGCAGGCAGGTGTGCTGACGGCCCTCACCGCACTGAGGTCAGCGGGACAGAGGGGGAGTCACCTGCGCAAGGTCACACCACTAGTAAGCGGCAGGCCTGGGGTCTGAACACGGGCCAGGAGGCCTGGTTCCCAGGCCTGCGCCCTTTACCGTCATTCTACCTAAGGGGGAAAAGCTCTGGCTGATGAACTAAAGCCATGACCTATGAGAGCACCTTCCTGGCGGCTGCCCCGAGACTCCTGCCAGGGAGAGCCGTAAATCCTGGCTATCACAGGCTGGAGGTGAAGGAGTGTGAACTTGCAGTGATCATCAAAGCCCCGCTGTGCCTCACCAGGAGTCTTCTAAAACCCTGTTGGCCTCATGCTCCATGTTTGGATTAAGGTAAATTTGACAGTCGTAGACTGGCAGAACATTATTCAGGCCAATTATTTCACAAGATAAATGAGAATGCCACCCAGAGGGGGGAAGTGATTTACATCAGGACACAGAGCTAGTGTGTGGCAAAGCAGGGCTAGAATTCAGACTCCTAATCCAGGCCTTTTTTTTTTTTTTTAAACTGCATTCATTAATCCCACAAACATTTATTGAGCACCAATTAAGTGTAGTGCATTCTGCCAGGTGCCAGGGATACACTGGTGAATAAAACAGACACGGGGGCTTCCCTGGTGGTGCAGTGGTTGAGAGTCCACCTGCCAATGCAGGGGACACGGTTTGAGCCCTGGTCCGGGAAGATCCCAAGTGCCTTGAAGCAACTAAGCCCACGAGCCACAACTACTGAGCCCGTGTGCCACAACTACTGAAGCCCGCGCACTTAGAGCTCGTGCTCCACAACAAGAGAAGCCACCACAATGAGGAGCGCATGCACCACAACGAAGAGTAGCCCCCGCTCGCCGCAACTAGAGAAAGCCTGCGCGCAGCAATGAAGACCCAACACAGCCAAAAATAAATAATAAAAAAAACCCAAAACAGACACGGGCCCTGGTTGGGAGATCAAAAGAACAAACACACACGTGACGGGGGGCTGTGGGGAGCCCCATGGAGGGCAAGGAAGGGCCCAGTGAGGCCTGACGCAGAGGCCCTACTTAGCGTCCGACCTCAGGGCTTGACAATGGGGCTGTCTTGCATGGAGATGGCTCGCCTTCCTCATTTGAACTGTAAAACTCAGAAGCAGAAACACATGGTCTCCCCCTTACATTATGATCCTAACATCTGGGACCTTCTACAAAGTTGTGAAGTAAAACTCATCATTGGGAATTCCCTGTCAGTCCAGTGGTTAGGACTCCGCATTCTAACAGACGAGGGCCCAGGTTCAATCCCTGGTCCCAGAACTAAGATCCCAAAGCCATGTGGTGCAGCGAAATCAATCAATCAATCACTGGTGCCCTAGCCTTCTGCCCTACAGTCTTTTCCTCTCTTTTCAACAGACCCACTTCTTCTCCATCTGGGAACCCAACATTTTCATCATCACCTTTTGTATGACCCACCAAAAGATTCTCTCAAGAAAAAATTCACAATTCACTCCTGCTAAAGTGCATGTGCCTGATAAAAGTTTAAAGTGCTACCTAAGTCGGGGGATTTGTAGCTGGACAGGAATCAGAGTCTTAGCTGAAGGTCTGAACAGCTGCTGGTGTGACCGTGGATGGGAGATTTGTTCTGGAGCAAATGGGCCTCGCCCTGCCCTTTGGAGTCCGCACTGAAGTTAGTCTAGTCCTTTTTTCAACAGCGCCCGGGGGAAGGCGGTGGAGGGGAGCAAGCAGACAGACGATATGAACTCTGATACTAGATGAGGAGCTTTAGAAACATTTCCAACATTTTGAGCCTCGGTTTCTTTTCTAATAAAATGGGATAGCTTCACTTGGTCTCAGCCCATGGGAATTTCAGGTGGCTGACAAGGCAGTGGGCTGACAGCATCAGCCTTGCTGGCTTGTTTGGAGGATTAACGAGCAGTATGTGTAGAGCACAGAGCACAGCGCCCGGCTTACACACGGGGTCTCCCTGCTGCCCTCCCCTGGGGTGGTGAGAGGACCGGAGGTCTGAGGAAGCAGACTGGTCTGTGACCCTCTGGCACAGAGCACTCAGTCAGCTGGCAGGTGGGGTAAAGCCTGGGCCCTGTGCCTGGGGCCACAGAGGGGCCTCCCTCCACTGGACACGTCTCCTTTCTTACTTTGTAGGATGTGACGGCTGAGCTGAGTCTTTACGTCGCACAAGTATTTTTTCTGCCGAAAAGATGAAGTTGAAATTAAGGATGCCCTGGCCAGGGTCCGGCTCTCCTGAAGACCAAGAGCAGAGGGGGTGGGTGGGCGAGAAGGGAGGCAAGGGCCAGGCTCCCCTCGCTCTCTTGCGCAATCCCCAGCGTGCTGTGTGGGATGTCAGGGAACACCTGGTCTCCCGGGCTGCCACTGCTGGGACTTGCACAGAGAAGGACCGCAGGTTTCCAACTGGCTGAGGAGAAACTCAGGGTCTCACGCTGGAAGCGGAGAAGTGTGTCGGGGTGGGAGCTTGAGTCTTCTGCTCTCCCAGCTCAAGGCCATCTGACAGCCTAAGAGAAGGTCAAGAACGCTTCACCTCTTTTGTCGGTAGCCAGCTGGCGTTGCTTCCACAGCTCACTGCTCCTGAGGTCTCTCTCCTCCCCAGGGGAAAGATCTGAGAGGCACAGCACCGGGATTCTAGGCCCTCAGACAACGGCTGAGGGGATCAAGGGACACACTGGAGTCTCATTCCAAGGTATATCCGTGCAGAGGGAAGGAGCCAAATACAAAAGATCTGAACATCTCTGGATGCTTGATGCCTTTGCCAAGAAGGCAACTGGACCCCAGTCAACAATGCAAGTGTAAACACATGTGCACGACTGTCGGCAGGTCAGGGTGGGCTGGGTCAGGCTGGCGAGGTCAGTGCAGGGAGCGTCAAGCACAGAGACTGCCTCAGCAACCCCTGCATTCTCGGAGGCTCAGGGTTGCAGGAGGGGCCGTGCTGCTCACAGCTTGTCCCCAGGGCCTAGGTCAGGCTGCCACACGGCAGGAGCTTGGTGGTTGTTAAGTGAATAGTGGGCTGAGTTCCCACCCACTCACACTCATGGTGAAGGGAAGAGGGAGGCCAGCAGGCAGGGCCAGGCTCTAATCCCGGGGCTAAGCGGAGCCAGATTGGATCTGAGGCAGAGCGAGCCTTGTGCCTTCTGAGAAACTCCTCTTCCAGGGTGGCTCAGGGTAGAGAGCAGCCTGCCTTTGGTTTGTTACAAAGGGTCCCTCCACTTTGCACGTGAAAACCCTTCTCAGGTGAAGGCGCAACCTGCAGGGACTCCCATCTGCCTTGACCTTCCAGAGCGCCTGCCTAGCTGGGAATCTAGGTGTGTGCGAGACCCAGGGAAACCCTTGCTTCAATGTGCGAAGTCTTCCATCATGCCGGTTGCAGAGGGAGGTGTAGCTTCTCTTTGCCGTACCAAGATGCTCCAGCTCCTTCATGAGCTGGGGCAGCGGGAGGGGACTAAGCAGAAGGTTAGGACTGGAAAGTGGGGGAGTGTTTGTCCTTCCATTTCAGCCCCAGTGGTCAGCCCCTGCAGAGAACACGCCCTTCCAGCCAAAGCCTTGACAATACTGGAATCTGTGTTAATAACCTGGGCACAGCAGAATGGGGAGGGCAAACGCACAATGCTTTCTTTGTGTCTGATGGTTGGGTGCCTTGAGCCAAAAATCTCCTGAAACTCCCTGAAGATAACATGAGCTTTTCTTCCCATGACAGGGGTGCCACGACTTCCAATAACCCAGACAGCCACATCTGCTCCCCTCCCCGAGAGTGCCTGGACAGGAAAAATAGAGTGCGTCACCCATGTTCGGGGGCAGCTGCCAGAGATGCTGAGACAACTGCACAGCCTCGGCCTGTTTGGGGGCCAGGAGGGGGCTTGTGCGGGGGAGGGTAGGGAGACTCCGAAGAGGTAGGGTCTTGCTACATAGACTTCAGTGCCTCTGGGGAGTTGAGGAAGCAAAGGACTCTATTCCTCGTGAGAGATCAAAGGCCCAGCATACCATTTCATTGTACTGGGGAATCCAGCTGCTGGGGACAGGCTGGGTCCTTGGTGGTTTATTAAGAGTCAAATCAGCTATCGTCTCATAATGCAGTTAATACTGAGGGGTCACCATGTGCCAGGCACTGTGCTAAGTGCTTCATGTGCATTACCTCATGTAAGATGCATAATACTTACATCAATGACATAGGAGCTAGTATCATCCTCACTTCACAAAGGAGAAAATGAGGGCTCAGGGAGGGTAAGGAACTTGCTAAAGGTCACGGACAACACGTGGCAGGGCCAGGATGGGAATCCAGGCAGGGAACCTTCCAAATCCAGTTTCATAACCATTCCTTGATGCCCAGTCTGTCTGGAGGAGCTGATGCCAGGTGTTAGAGGGCTACAATTCCATCCCAAACACGACGGATGCCAGGAAAGGAAGAGGGAGGCCACGGGCCCATCCACAGGCACTGAGATTGTCCATCTGCTCTTCCTCCGGGGAGTCCTGGCCACCCCTTAGAGTAAAAGACCTAGAGACCTTTCCAACAACAAATTCTGGCAAGGAAGCGAGAAACTGCATGCTACCCTATACTTTTCCGTGGAGAACAAAGGCTATTTCCATCAAGGTTGGGGTGTTAGGAGAAATTTTTGTTTGTTTGTTTGTTTTTTGGTAGTGAGTGCTGGGAATAAAAGACCCTTCTCGAAACCACTTCCCTTTCAGATCTGCCCTGGATTAAACTCTGGAGACTCAAAGCCACACCTTCCCACTTCCTGTAGCTGGCTGGAGCACGCCCAGATTCTCCGCGCTTCAGCTGAGAGCCTCCACAGCTGGTCAGCCTCTGCATGGGAGGTATACTCTGAGTCTGTCCTTGGCCTGCCTTTGCTTGAAAAAAAGGGAGGGCCCTTTTAACGTGGACCCATTTCCCTTTAAGTGACCTAACTTTGGATTTCCCAAAGATGGAGCCAGTGCTCAGATGCGTGCTGCACTTCCCCTCCCGCCAAACCCAGTTCAGAGTCCGGAGCTAAGGAGGGCCAAGGTTATAAGACAAGAACTGTCTTATAAGCGGCTGGGATGACAGTCCAGGGCCTCCAGCAGGCTGACAGTGCTAACCTTACAGATATAGTCTCTCACGTTAAACCCTCAAGAGCCTCACCCACATTGGTGGGTGAGGGGTTGGAGAGGCCATTCTTTTTTTTCAAATTAATTAATTAATTTTTGGCTGCGTTGGGTCTTTGTTGCTGCACATGAGCTTTCTCTAGTTGTGGCAGGCGGGGGCTACTCTTCGTTGCAGTGCATGGGCTTCTCATTGCAGTGGCCTCTTGTTGCGAAGCACGGGCTCTAGGCGCGCAGGCTCAGTAGTTGTGGCACTCGGGCTCTAGAGCACAGGCTCAGTAGTTGTGGCACCTGGGCTTAGTTGCTCCGTGGCATGTGGGATCTCCCCGGACCAGGGCTCGAACCCGTGTCCCCTGCATTGGCAGGCGGATTCTTAACCCCTGTGCCACCAGTGAAGTCCTGTGGAGAGGCCATTCTTGACTAGAATTCCAAAACCTCAGGAGATCTTCACAGCCCGAGTGAGCTCGCGTGAAGCTATGGAAAGTGTACGAAATGGAGCCTCAAACTTGAGTTCTAATTCCAGCTCCATCAGAATTAGGTTTATGAAACGTAATTCTTAGAAAGTCACAAAAACTCCACGGGCCTTGGTTTCCTCATCAGGAAAACTCAGAAGGTTGGACTGGATGATCTCTAAGGGCTTCCAGTGCTTTTTTTTTTTGGCCACACTGCGTAGCTTGCAGGACCTTAGTTCCCCAACAAGGGATCGAACCTGGGCCCCCTGCGGTGGAAAGAGTGGAGTCCTAACAATTGGACTGCTAGGGAAGTCCCACAGTTCTAACTTTCTGAGAATCTAGATTCTCCTCCTCTTCCATTGTGGCAATAAAACAGAGACAAAAACTGTGGACTTACAAAGGGGTAGGATTCAATCATGCCCTCCCAGTGAGTGGCTCCGGGTCCTGGCTAAGAATGAATGTAGCAGCAGAGAGAAGGGGACCTGGACATCCCAGGGAGGCTTTCTGGCCTTTTACGCAGCCTGAGGGGGCGGGAGATAGAGGCCTGGGACGTGTCCTTGGCGGGAGCCTATGTCTCAGGAACCCTTTCAGGAAAGTGCAGACTGTCACGCTAGACCCCAGTGCTGGGCTGTTCAGAAGCAGGGTGTCTGTCCTCACTTTGTAACCCACCTCTTCCACCTGCCCAAGGAAGGGGAGGGGCCCAGGCTGACCTGAGGGAGGAAAGTGTCCCAGGATAGGAGGGCCCTATAAGCCCCCACCTGTGTGAGGTTCTAGAGCAGCACGACTGGGAATAATAAGGCCTGGGTTCTGCCTTCCCAGCACCACCATTCACTGAGTCAAAGCTCCGGTTCTACACAAAGGCCACGTGAGTCTCGGAGTGAAAGAACTGGTTACTCACTGTTTTGGGGACAATCTGTTTCTTGGGCTGCCCAATCTTGAAAGGAATCCTGTAAGACAAAGAGTCAAAGAGAAAGGTTAGGAGAAATGGGGAAGGATGTGGCTGAAAAGACTTGATGAGGTACGGCCACTTCCCCCCTGGAAGGAGTGCCTCACTCCCGGGACTCGTACCACGTGCCTGCGGGTCTAGGATCATCAGCAACAAGGCTGGGCTCCAGGAGAACGGTCCCCCATGGACAGAATCAGAGGGAGGTGCCCCAGGGCATCTTCCTCTGCAATGTCTACATACATTGCAAAGGTGAAGGCAGGAAAGGTGAGATACTGTACTAGTGACAGTCACTACAAACCTCGTGTCTTGAGGAGCTGCGAAGTCAGAGGTTGCAGGCTCACCTGGACAGCTATCATCCTTGAAAACATGCCTTTAAAAAACACCACAGAGCCCACTATCGTCTGTAGCAGGTGCTTCCCAACTTCTCTATAGAGAGACAGACTGTGGAGGGCTTTTTGTGGGGCTGGGGAGAGATGACGAACTGTAGGAGCACTGAGGACCAGTCAGGCTGGGTTATTTCCCGCGAGAACTGACAACATCTAAAGAAAGCTAGCTTGGAGAAGAATCTGAATCCAGTTCAAGTCTGCCCTGAACTTGCTGGGAAGCTCTGCACCACAGGTTCCCCACTTGGAAATGGAAGAAGGTGTGGCATAATGGAAGGAAGGTCATGGCCCAGGAGTGAAACCCTGAGCGCTAACCCTGCCTCCACCCCTGAGGAGCAGGACGCCAGGAAATGACTGCGCCGGGACTTAATTTCCTACTCTGTGAAACAAGAGGGTTAAACTGGGTAATCTAGAAGCTTCCTTCAAGCGCTGAAAATGCTCCCATCCTACAGTTCTGAGAATTAAAGAAGCCACAGGGCATCCCCACAGCTACAGAAACGCGGGCTTCTCCCACCAAGGTAGGAGTGAGTTAAGCATCCCTGGCTGGGATCAGCTCAGGGAAGAGCCCTGAGGGTGCAGGTTGGACCCCACTCTCACTGCTCTCCTTCCAGTGCTCAGGACCAGTGGTCCCTTCCATTCAAATCTCCCGCTCCCACTCCTTCCCCCCCACCCCCTCCACCAGGCCCCTCCCTCCACACCCCCCTCTCCCCAAGCCTGGCTTCTCTTGGCCCATACTGACCAACACTGCTGCTAAGCCCAGTGGTATAATTAACCACCGATAATAACCCCAGACAACGATCTGGTTGAGAGGATGGGCCAGCCTGAGTCACAGCAGTTTAAATTTAATTTCTGGAGGACATCCTGTTTATTGTTAATCCAGCCCCGTAATTTCAGAGCGTTAACCCTTTGGGGGCTGGCTGATTCACGTGGCTTCTGTAAACAAATAACCTCTGGCTATGTAATTACCAAGGGAAGGTAAGCTATGGAATTGAAAAGGAAAGAAAAAATGAAATTGCCATTTCCCTCACTCAGACCTGAAGAAGAAAGGTTAAGGGGACAGGAGAGCCTTAGTCCTCTCCCCCCGCAACAGTTACTTCTGCCCAAATCAGGGACTCGAGCTGACTGACACAATGGTTTTGGACAGTGAGCAACTGCCCGCAAGGACCATTTTGGTGACAGTGCAAATGAGGTCCTGGTGGCATTGCAAAAAGACCGATCCTGCTCTGTGTGAAGCATGTTGCCATATAAAAAGCTCTGGACCAGGAATCAGAAACCCTGGTCTTGGGCTTCCCTCGTGGCGCAGTAGTTGAGAGTCCGCCTGCCGATGCAGGGGACGTGGGTTCGTGCCCCGGTCCGGGAAGATCCCACATGCCACGGAGCGGCTGGGCCCATGAGCCATGGCCGCTGAGCCTGTGCGTCCGGAGCCTGTGCTCCGCAACGGGAGAGGCCACAACAGTGAGAGGCCCGCGTACCGCAAAAAAAAAAAAAAAAAAAGAAACCCTGGTCTCTGCCTCTGACTAGTTTCTTAAACAAACTATAAAACAAAGGAGCTGGACTACGTAGCCCTTTCCGCTTACCTAAAACTTGAATTCTAAACTGAATCTCCATTCCAAGCACATGGGGAGCGGAATGCGCATTCTAAAGAGCCCTCAGAGCGGTCCTCAAAGTGCCTCTAACGTGGCGTCTAGTACTACAGACTAGCTACAAAGGAATTAGGAACTTAGATTCCATTATTTGTGGTGCCACAGCCTCTCTCTAAATCTTAATTTGGAATCACAGTATTTTTAGAGCTGCAAGTTACCATAGAAATTTTTCCAGTTCAACCCTCTCATTTTGGAGATGCGGAAGCAGATCTGGAGGGGTTCAGTGACTAGCCCAGGGTCACTCAGCAACAGGACCCAGAACAAACAATCAGGGTTGTGATTTCTTGTCCAGTTTTCTACTACTCACAGTTCAATACTCTTTCACGTAGATATGTCATATGTGTTTGAAGGAACTAGGAAAAAAATCATCTGGTCAAAATACCTAATCTTAAAATACTATGGAATTTAGAAAGGGTTCATTGTTAGAAGCCTGGAAATGAAAGAGGACCATGTTATCAGGAGGAGGCTAGTGCTGAACTGGGTGCTTCTGCACAAATGAGAGGCCGTGTGAACTGTGTAGAAGGAACCAGGCCTCTGTAATCTCACTGCAGCTACTGACAATCACCTATAACTTTATCATATGATTCTGATTAGTTTTCACCTCACCTCTTCAAAAGCCATCTCCCTGCCTGAAGAATGCCTTAAAAAAAAAAAAAGTAACTTTTGATTAAAAAAGTTTTAGATTTACAGAACAATTGTAAAGACAGTACCTAACTCCATATATCCCACACCCAGTTTCCCTTATTATTAACATCTTATATTCATATGGCATACTTGTCACAATTAGCAAACCAATCCTGAAATATTAAAGTCTACACTTTATTCAGATTCCCTTAGTTTTCACCTAACGTCCCCTTTAAGTTCCAAGACCCCAGCCAGGTTGCCGCATTCCATTTAGTCATTGTCTGCTCAGACTCCTCCTGGTATTTTCTCAGACTTTCCCTGTTTTTGATGACCTGGACAGTTTTAAGGAGTGATGGTCAGGTACTCTATAGAAATGTCCCTCAGCTGGGACTTGTCCGCTATCTTTCTCATGACTAGACTGGCGTTACAGGTTCTGGAGGGAAGGGGTGAAGTGCCACTCTTACCACATCATACTGAGGGCTCGAGCCATCAACCCGACTTCCTACTGCTGATGTGAGTCTCCGTCACTGGGCTGAAGCAGCCTTTCCCGGGATTCTCCGATATATGGTCCCCCCCCCCACGACCCCCACACCTTTGGAAGGAAGCCACTGGGCACAGCCCACACTTAAGAAATGAAGAGTAATACTCCACCTTTTTGTGGGCAGAGTATTGGCATAAGTTATTTGGGATTCTGCATGGGAGATTTCTGTTCTCTATTTATTTATTCAGTCACTTATAGCAGTAATAAATACATCGATATTTATTTTATATGGGTTATAATCCAATCCTACTTTATTCTGTTGCTCAAACTGTTCCAGCTTTGGCCACTGGGAGCTCCTTCAGTTGCCTCCTGTGTCTTTCTGACATACCCACATCAGTGTGTGTGCGTGTGTGTGTGTGTGTGCACGTGCGTGTGTTTTGTTTAGTACTTCCTTGTTTTCTGGACTATGAACTGCTCCAGGCTTACCCTGTACATTTCCTGAGCCAGCCCTAGAACTGGTCGAGGAACTTCCTAAACCAGCAGTCACTGTGCCTCTATAATATGGTCTCACCCCGCCTTTTAGTTTCCCTTCCCATTCACCCAGTACAACTACTCTGATTCAGCCAAGTGGCTGTTCATTTATCCCCCAAATCTAGATGCCTTATAAGCAACTTCCTGTCCCAAAGTGGAGGTCCATGTTTTAGTGCCAACATGTCATTAATAATTTCATCAGGACAAAAGGCATAAAACATGGACTGTCCAGGGCGACTGGGACATACGGCCACCCCACCCAGAAGGAACCTTTCCCTTCTCCTGGCTTCATCAAAGCTGTTCTGACTCCCAAACCTTGCTTACCTTCTTCAAAATGTCTACGACTTTATTAGGCATTTAAAAATATTCTACCTTTTACAGTTGATTACAGTTCATCTCTTTAAAAAGTAAAACATGTTCATCAGAGAAAACTTGAGAAAGTACAGAAAGCCTAAAAGAGAGAGAAGAGAGGGAGAGAGAAAGAGAAGGAAAAGAAGGAAAAGAAAAAACTCCAAAATAGCCCTCTGTCTCATATTGAAAAGATAACCAAGGTTAATGTTTTGGTGTTAATTATATTTTAAACATTTTCAGAAAGAAAAAAACCTGAAGCTGATATGCCAAATGTTAGTAGTTAATTCCGGGTGGTGAGAATATGATTACTGTTTTCTTTTTTGCACTTTCCATATCTCTCAAATAAACTGAAGAAAAAAAAAATCCCTTAAGTTCTTTTCCTTGACTATAAAAATAACACCTGATCAGTGTCAAAAACTTGGAAAACCACAAAGGACAAACACACACACACAGATACAAATACACAAAATCCCAGAGAAAAAGTAATACCCCAAATTTCAGTGTGTACAGCATATGCATATTGACACAACTTTTAAAAAAAATAAAGGAAACATATATCAGGAGTGTTTTTATATGCCAATACACAAGTTTTCATCAGCCTGACTTTTAAGAGCTACCTAGTATTTCATTAATCAACTGTATCACTAATTTTCTTTTTGTAACCCACATGGCTTACATTATCATTTCAACTGCCTCAAGTTTTTCTTCTAATATAAACAAAAGCCAACGGCTAAATCTTTGGGCATATCAAGGATTAGTCACATAGGATAAATTCTTAGTATTGGAATTGCTGGGTCAAAGGATGCATGCAGGTTCAAGGCTTTGATTCGCTTGCCAAATTGCCCGAGACAGGCTGAAACAGTTTACATTTTTGAAAGGATTGAAATCATTTACCACCAGTCCCAGGATTTTTTTCCTGTCTTAACGTTTACCTGTCCATTTTGTACGTGTGTGTGTTTAATGTACAGAGGCTTTTAATTTGTATGAAGCGAAACTGCCCAAATCTGTCTCTTTCCTTTACGATTTCTTCTTTTGGTGTCATACTGAGAAAGACCTGCCTCTTCCACTCCAACACAGAAAAATTTCACCTGGACCTACTTTTTACTTTTATGATTTCCTTCTACTAATCTAAGTTTTGCTCTTATCAAAGTTATACATGTGCATAGTTTAACAAGGCAACAATGTCTGCTAAGTAAAACATTACGTTCTAGGCTCCCCTAAACTCAATCGCCTGTGATGAGCACTTCTAACGTGGCTGGTTTTGTTTTTGATATGTACCTTTGCATCTCTAAATAAAAATGCGGGCATTACCACCCTGTGATGATTAGGTTTTAGGCCCTAGCTGTTGACTTTTTATCTTGGAAGAGGAAGATTTAACTAAACAAAAACACACACCTCTTTTGGGTCTTCACCCCTATTACCCAAAGGCACATTTGCAACTCTGCCTTCTCAATAGAGGTATACTGTGATCTGGTTAGAGCAATGCGAAATACACTATTAGGAACAGAACATGGTTTGTTTTCCTTCCTGCATGTGGCAGCCAGCAGACTGTTCAGCTTCAGCCAAACCTTCAGGAGACTGTGGCGTTCCCAAGCCAAAACCCCCAGCCGAGCCACTCCCAAATTCCTGACAATCAGAGACTGGTATTATTGTTGGGAGGCACTAATTTGTGGGGTAATCTGTTCCACAGCAATACAGAACTAAGAACACTGCACAAGTTTCCCTAAAAATAATTTTTCCTTTTCTTTCATATGCTTCATCTTCTAGATGTTTATCCCTAATCCTCTCTCAGTTGTCTAAATCTACTCAATACATTCATGCGTATCAGGTGTCCTATCATTTTCCCTTCCTGAAGCAGTCTCTACTGGAGCCTTGGACTTGCTTGGGTCTGGACGGGCTGCCTCCACTCTGGGCTCCCCTGTCACCACCCTCACAGGGATTCCTTCCACCTCTCTCCTAGGATCTTTTCCACCTGGATTCCATGTCTTCTCCTTTCTTGGTTTACTCCTCATCTGGGTGGAGAAAAAGTGTGAGGGAGATCAGTTTTGAGACTGCGCAACCCAAACCCCTTTTATCCTATCCTCACACGAGTTAGTTTTGACTGGGTATAGAATTATAGGCTGGACATGATTTCTTTCAGAATCTCAAAGGCACTGTTTCACTGGCTTCTCATTTCCCAGTGCTGCTGTGGTGGTGAAGTCTGAAGCCAATCTGACTCCCAACCTTTGTATGTGACCTGCTTTTTATCTTCTTCATGCCAGCTTCGAGGGTCAGATGTGTGTCTCCCGTGTTGCAAAATTTCACAACGATGTACCTTGGGGTCTGTTTTTATCCATTGTGCTGGGGGATACACAGGACTCTTTCGAGTTGGCAATTTATAATCTTTAGTTCTGGGATTAAAGGAAACTTTGTTGCTACTGACCACTCCCCCCACACCCATTTTCTCTGTTTCTTATTTCTGAAATTCTTATAATTCTGATGCTGACCCTCTTTGGCTGGTCCTCTAATTTCTCTATTTTTCAATGTTTCCTTATCTTTTAATATTTCTAAAGAGTTTTTCATTTCTGCTGCCATGTTTTTAATTTCCAACAGCTCTTCTTAATTTTCAGGATGTCCCTTTTTTTTTTAAAATGGTACCCTGTTTTTATTTCTTGGATGCCTTATCTGAAAATCTTAATGATAGCTTTGAAAAAAGTTTCTTCTTCCTTTATAGTTTCAGTTTCCCTTCAAGTTGGTTTTGTGTTTCTTTTAGTCTCCATTTTTCATATTAAACATGTCCCTTGGATGAGTGGTAATTCTTGGTTGTCTTCTCCAATATATGACTGGGGACCAAAACGCTGACTAGAAGCTGTAAGTACATGAATAACGTCTGTCTATTGTGTGGGATGATCTGGCTGAGAAGTTTTGTGGGGGATCCTCGATGCCAGTTTGTACTCTTTTCTCCAAGGGAGGTAAAATTCCCTAGAGAAGATTCTTCCAGTGTCTTGGACCGGGAATAAAGGCCCAGCTCACTGTTCTGGGAGCGGAGTAGAAGAGTGTGTGTGTGTGTGTGTGTGTGTGTGTGTGTGTGTGTGTGTGTGTGTGTGTGTGTGTGTGTGTGTGTGTGTGTGTGTGTGTGTGTGTGTGTAAGAGGATGTGTCAGCACTCCACATGCATTCATCCACTTCATCCTCCTATGAAGTCCTGCCCTCACCTGTGCTTGAAGCGGATCTGGGTTTTGTGGGCCTGAAGCTTACACAATTTTGCATGCCCTTTAAAAAAGAGAGATTACAAAACTGCAAATATAAAAATAGGCCTGAAAGTGAATGTTTATTTAAACAGAGAAAAGAACATTATAAATTACAAGCTATAAAAGCTGACAAATAACATGAACATCAGAAAATCAAGAATAACCTAATATTTTTATTAATCATCTGCCTGACACACCTTTATGTTTATTTCTGCACATTTTTTTGGCTGCATAGTCTATGATTGCCTCTTCATGTGACACAGAGTTGATAAATCATTTCCTTAGAGAGAAAAGACACATAATTCAGCCTTTTCTCTAGTAGCGTTGATTGAAATTTGCTTTCTATTACTGACAGTTTAGAAAAGCTTTTTTTTCCAGCTTACTGGTAACATATAAATATAAACTTTAGGATTGTTGTAAAATTTAGGAAAATCTCATGTTTCTCTCATAAATAAACTATAAGATTTCAGGCCACATTTCAAATTTTCTTGTACAATGACTAATCTTAAATGCTCTCTGAATTAATGAGAGTAACTGGTCTGTCACTGAGGTCCTAGTAGGAGGGTATGAGTTTTATGTTATCTTTGTTATGTCTTTCATGTTAAATCCACTAGAAATTTAAATGTTTTAGCAATAGGTTCATATGATTTGCTCCTCCTCTTCATTAACTAGATCATCAGATAATCATCACTCCTATCTAAAACTGATCTTACTCTCTTAATGAATTACTAGCTTTGGTACAATGTGACAATGTTTTGTTATACTTTACATGATTTCAGAGTAATATCTATTGATTTCATTCTCACTTTTGTCACTTTTGTTTTGTGTTCTACTTTTATCCAATTTTTCTCTTAGCTATAAAATACATTTGAAGATGATCAAAAAAGGTATCCTTTGTGCGCTTCCAACTCAGGACTCTAATTTCTCACTTGTTTTATGTTTTTCAAAAATGTCTTTACAAACTGAAGTCAAAACAGCATACTCCCAATTCAACAACCCCCTCCAATCCTGTCCCATCCCAAAAAGGGTCTAGGCTACTCCAAAGCTGTCTGACATGAAGGGTAGTATAAAGAAGAAAAAGAAGGACCTAGAGATTGTCATACTGAGCGTAGTCAGACAGCGAAAGACAAATGTCATATGATATCGCTTATATGTGGAATCTAAAAAAATGGTACAAATGAACCTATCTACAAAACAGAAATTCAGAAATTGAGTCACAGATGTAGAAAACACCCTTATGTTACCAAGGGGAAAAAAGGGGGGGGGAGGGATAAATTGGGAGACTGCGATTGACATATACACACTACTATATATAAAACAGGTAACTAATAAGAACCTATTGTATAGCACAGGGAACTCTACTCAATACTCTGTAATGAGCTATATGGGAATAGAATCTAAAAAAGAGTGGATATGCGTGGCTGATTCACTTTGCTGTACGGCAGAAACTAACACAACATTGTAAATCAACTAGACTCCAATAAATAATTAATTTTAAAAAAAAGGAGGAAAGGAAGGCAGAGATATTCTTAGCTGAGTGCAGTATAAATACATTTTCGAAGTTTACAGAAACACAGGATCATTTGAACACATGGCTAGGGTTCCTTCTAGGGCCCCGGACAAGGTCCATGTAAGCGAGGGGCCCTGAGGCTTAAGCTTCATTAGTTTCACACAGTAAATCCCCCTCTGTGTGCCCTAGTAGACAAACTCCCTGCTTCACTCTCCAGGGGTGGGGCCCCTTCATTCTTCTGCTAGGGTGAGGTGGGGACAGTGTCCAGTGAAATGGCGTTGGGGAGGAGATGGTAGGACTCTCAACTTATTCATAAGCAGCTTTCAACCAATCCCCCTGATCTGAGTGTTCGGCTTCAGCCCACTCCTAGAGGTACCTAGTGTCACCAGTTCCTGAACCTTTGAGGATTCTGTGATGTAAGTTCTTGGTTTTCCTAAATGCCAGTTCACCACCTGGCCTTCTGGGAACTGCCAAGTCAGTTACCCCATGTCACTGCATTCCAATCCCCAAATGTTGTCAATGTCTGTTCTATTCTCCCTGAATTGGTAGGTTTATGACTTAAAAAAAATCACCTCACTGTGCTTTGTGTGGGATTTCTGAGGGAGATAAAATAGATGTACATTATTATACATTATAATGTATAATGTGTTATACATTATAGATGTATATGTAGTATGTTATTATATACACCTGGTTTTATCTCCTGCACAAATCCCACAATTTGTCACCTTTACTCAGAAACTGCTTTATTAATTTTAAATAACAACTTTATGAGATGTAATTCACATACTGTAACATTCATCCTTTTAAAGTGTACAATTTGGTGTTTTGGCTGTATTCACAGAGTTGTGCAACCATCACTACAACTAATTTTATTTTTTTTGGCAATGCTGCGTGGCTTGCTGGATCTTAGTTCCTTGACCAGGGATCAAACCTGCTCCCTTGGCAGCGAAAGAGCAGAGTCCTAACCACTGGGCTGCCAGGGAATTCCCACCACTAGCTAATTTTAGAATATTTTCATCACCCAAAAGGAAACACTGTATCTATTAGCAGTCATTCACCATTTTGTAGTGTGGTACAAAGACACTTTCAGGCTCCATGGATTTGCCTGTTCTGGACATTTCATATAAATGGAATTATATAACATGTGGCCTTTTGTGTTTTCTAATTTTTTAATATGGTGTAGGTAAGGATCCTACTTCATTCTTTTGCATGTGACTATCCAGTTATCCCAGTACCGTCTGTTGAAAAGACTATTCCTTCTCCATTGAACTGGCATCCTTGTTAAAAATCAACTGACCATCAGTATAAAGGTTTATTTTTGGATTCTCAATTCTATTCCATTGATCTACATATCTATCTTTATTGCTAGTACCACATTGTCTTAGTTACCGTTGCTTTGTAGTAAGTTTTGAGATTGGGAAGTGTGAGTCCTCCAACTTTGTTCTTCTTCGTCAAGATTGTTTTCGCTATTCTGTGTCCCTTGAATTTTCATATGAATTTTAGTGGTTTGTCTTTTATATTTAAATCTTTACTCCATGTAGAGTTTGAGTGTATGGCTAACCAGTTGTTTTAACATGATTTAAAAAATAATCCATCTTTGGGACTTCCCTGGTGGCGCAGTGGTTAAGAATCCGCCTGCCAATGCAGGGGACATGGGTTCGAGCCCTGGTCCAGGAAGATCCCACATGCCACAGAGCAACTAAGCCTGTGCGCCACAACTACTGAGCCTGCGCTCTAGAGCCTGCGAGCCACAACTACTGAAGCCTGCCCGCCTAGAGCCTGTGCTCCGCAACAAGAGAAGCCACTGCAGTGAGAAGCCTGCGCACTGCAACTAGAGAAAGCCGGCTTGCAGCAACAAAGACCCAATGCAGCAAAAATAAATAAATGAATGAATTAAAAAAATAATCTATCTTTGAAAAATCATTTTATCAGCATTAAATACTTCCGCTCTATACCATAGATCTGTCTACTCTTTTGACAATAACACAAATTTAATTATTTAGGTTTAAAACAGATCTTGATACCTAGTAAGCAAATCCCTTCTCATTACATTTCTTTTTCAGGTAATTTGGCTATTTTAATTTTGTTTTCATATTTAAGATGAAATTCAAAATCATCTGCTGTGTTTCCCCTTCCAAATCAGGATATTAATTACTGAAAATACATTATATTTATAGATTAACTTTTGAAGAACCTACATCTTTATAAATATTAGGTTTGCTCATTGAGGGCCAAAATACTTCTCTCCAGTCATTCAAGTCTTTTTATTATGCCCTTTAGTCTTAAGAGTTTTTTTTCACATAGGTCCTCTACATTTGTTTAGTTAAATATTAACATCCAAAAGTAACACTTATCTGTGAATTTTTTTGCCCTACACATGTCTTAGGTACATTCCATGGAATTTTATATTTTTGGTTATACTATAAATGGATTCTCTTTTTCATTTCATCTTCCTAGTACACAGGAAAGCTAGTGGGTGTTAAATATTTACCCCACAACCAATCACCACAGCTATACACCTAACCTACATAGCCCAAGAAATTTGGCTGGGAAAAAAAAAAAGAACTAATTGGGTTTTCCAAGTAGACAGTGATACCATTTTAAAATAACTGTAAAATTTCCCTCTTCTTCCCCAATATTTAATACCTATTTTTGTCTTGTATTACGGCATTGGCTAAAAATTACAGAAAAATGTTTTTCACTTTAGTAAGAATACTTCAAGTTTGATCTTTCACTATAAAATACGAAGAGGGCTCCTGGTTTATTTAGGAGGCTAATAGTAAGGAAATATTTTTCTGTTTCTAGTTTACTGAAAGATACAAAGACTGGATTTTTGAATTATATCAATGCCTTTTCAGCATGCACTTGGTGGACCTGTTGGTTCTCCTATGACCTAGTGCTGTGACGAACTGTGTGAATACATGTCCTAAGACTGAGCCATCCTTCCATTACTGAAGTGAGCTCTGCTTGGTTAAAGGTACAGGTTAATTAACTTTGATGTGCATACATCTTGCTTTCTGATTATGACACAAAAGCACCTCAAGGGTAGGGACTCAATGTTATGCTTCTCTGCAACTCCTGTCAAGTGCTGTACTAGGCACAGTGCTATTTTCAACCTTTTACTGAATGAACAGTCAGTAAATATGTATTAGGGGCCTCCTTCATGCCTAGCACTACACGAGGTTCTAGGGATATCAGGATGAATACGGCAGACTCATTCTATGATCTCATGGAGCTTACAGTCTGGCTTCATACACATAGTAAGCAGGGAATGAATGATTAAATGAATGAGTAAAATGAGTCTATTGGCCCAGGGGCCCTATCAAATACCATACTCTAATTTAGGGTTCCTGAAAAAAGCTACTCTTAGATCAGGCTATATAAAGAACAAAGAAAGGTAATATCATTGTCCTTGGTCTCCCAATCCTTACCTGAGTAAAATAAAACCTAAAAAGGCATCGCCAGCTACAAGTATCAGCCTGGGTCAAGGGAAAGTAAATTCAGTGGAGACGGAGAGAACGAAGCTGGCCTTTGGCACTGGCAGTAAAGCCTGGCGAAGTTATCAGAGTATGGGTCAAGGGAAAACATTTTCAAGAGCCTGAGAGGAAATATGAAAGGAGAAGAGTCTCCTGGGTTTATTCTCAGGCTGCCAAACAGCAAACGTACTCCACTCTGCCAGAGAAAGAGCCAGAAAACTGGGGCAGGTGCCCTGATGGAGGGATCGGATTCTCTGCCACTGACGTGAAAGATGGTGAGACGAAAGAGCAAAGCAACTGCACGTCAACTGACTCTCCTGCCTCTTCTTCTCCTTGACCTCTTGATTTCACCCTGCGGTCTAGGCCCCCGCAGGAACCCAGGGACGTCCTCAGGAGAAGCGACTGCTTTGGAAAGTGTGCGGCAAGACTGACAGTATCAGAGCATCTCAGAGCAGTGCTGTCCTGGCACGGCTGGGGCTCTGGGGCAGGGGGCTTCCAGACTTTTGTTCCTCCTCCTTCTCACAGCTTTCCTCAGGGCTCTCCCCCTGGAATCGGGCGGGTACGCAGAGATCCAGAGAGGAGACTGGGCTTGCTCCCCAGAGAATCTCTACGTTCTGGAAACCATCATGAAGGCTGTGAGCTCCCGGCCCCTGGAGTAGGATTCTTTACTTTGTTCTGCTTGCCATTCCATAAATATGAGCACCAGAGGGCAGGAGGAGGGGTATTTTGGTCTCGGCAACAAAATGGAGAAAACATTTCTCTCAGCCCTACCCTTCTCCAACCCCCAACATGCCCCACCTCAAAAAAGAAAAAAAAAAGTTCTGTGTGTACAGAGGGAAAGGGGGGAAGAAAAAGGGTTCTATTTTCTTTCACAATAAAGAAAAGTCAACAGGATGTTCTCCAAAGCTACAAATATACTTTTTCAAACAGTAAATATCTCTATTAGCAGCATGATGCCAGTTGGCTAATTCTGTCTGTCTCAGGAAAACCTTTCCCCAAAAACTCCTGCTCTTGGGTAATGTCTATTTACAAAACCAGCTCTTGTGCATTTTCGATTTGCTAGGTTTCTCAATCTTTTGTTTCCCCACCCCCTCCACTGCAGAGGCAGAGACGAGAGGCAGGCCCGGATGGCAGCTGGGTGGGGATCCCCTGGTCACCCCAGCAGATTCCCCGAGCCCCATCTTCTTTGGAGAGTCCTCCACTCCATTACCAAGAACAGCTTAAAGAAGCTAAAACCTACCCCCTCCTCCCTGGCCTTCACTGGGCCTCCAGAATTTGTTTCTACTGAGCCTGAATGGGCCGAGGCCTTGCCCGGGGGTGGAGAGAACCCTGGAATGATTCAGTCAACCCAACCGTGTATCATCCCGATATCTCCAGCTGGGCAAAGATCACAGTTTTGGGGGTGGGGCGTGGGGGGAGGGGAGGGAGGTGAGAACGAAGGGAGGGCTGAGCAAAGAGTAGGAGGCAGCAGATAGTGGCTGAAATCCTGGCTCTCCGGGGAGTGGTCTGGGCCTGAGTCACTGTCTCGGCAAGAGCAGGAAGGTGGGCGAAAGGCAGCAGCTTCTGCAGGCTGGAAGGACAAGCCCCTCCTCCCCCATCCTTCTGTCACTCTATCCTCCGGTCGCTGCCTTCTCTGGTCTGAGGCCCCACCAAGGCTACCACTACCTTGACAATCGGAGAGAGAAAACAGTGGGCCGGGGCCAGGGCAGGGTTTACGGAGAGTCAGCTGGCTCCGGCGGAGCAGCTGCTTGTTGGATGCCATCCTCTCTGAAGGGCCAGCTGGCCACAATGCCCGGGGCCAAGGAAAGTTCAGCCCAAGCAAGGACGTGAGAGACCCACCCCATCAGAAGGGGAAATGGCCTGAGCTGTGAAGGATCCATTTCCAGTGCCTATGACCATAGCCTCTCCAGCCCCACCTCAGTCCTTCCCCTAAATTAGCTGGATTCCGAACCAGAGCACAGACAACACCACTCTCGCTTGCCACCAGTCCGAGGAGGTATGTGTGTGTTTAAAAATAAAAGGCACAACTCTGTGACTTGGCTGATTTGTTACTTGACCAGAACAATGGCCCAGCTCAGCTGTGATCCCCCCTTCCCCATGCTCCCCGGGCTGACCGCTGAAAAGGAAAGACAGAATGAATCACAGAATGTTGAGTGAGATCATCCAATTAAAGTGATCATTTATTGAGCATCTACTATTGCCAGTGTCTGCGCTAGGTGCTTCCGATATGTCAGCTCATTCAGAGTGCTGCCCTCCCATATTTCACCCAAGAGACGGCGCACTGGATGAGGGGGCGGACTGTGGAGCCAGGCTGCCTGGGTTCAAGATCTGGCTCCGCCAGCTGCCAGCTCTGAGACTTGGATAACTTACCTAATTTCCCTGTGTCTCAGTTTCCCTGTCTATAAAATAGGATCATAATATACCTATTTTATAGGGTCGCTGTGAAAGCTAAGTGAGTTTAATCTTTAAAATAGTTCCCAGCCTACAGTAAGCAGCCTGGGAGTACCTGTCGTAAAGATGATGGTGGTGGTATTTTGATGATGGTGATCAAACTGATGCCCAGATGGGGGACTTGCACAAAATTACACAGAGGTAAGTATGGTTAGGAAACCTGAAATGGTTGTTTTCTGTTTGGGGAGCACGCAGGAGTCCCTGCCATAATCACCACTACCAGGTCCAAGTTAATATATTTGCTTAAAATTGAGTGGTGACTTCCTCGTGAGTAGTAAAAGGATTTGTGACCCAAGTTTGGAGGCTGATGGAGCATCCAAAGGTCGAGAAAAGAGAGGAAGGAAGGCGATTCAGGGAGGTGGTTGGATTTTTTTTTTTTTTCCGGCAGCTCTTTAAGAAACTCCTAATATTTGACAGACAAGTTACTACCTATTCTCATTCTAACCTGCTAAGATAAGAGGAAGTAGAAACTCGGTTTTCCCATTTTATAATAGGGAATCAGAAGACATTTGGAGGTGAAAGCCTTGTCCTGCCTACTGAACAAGCCAGAGAGAAGCCTCCTACGGCCTGACTTCCACTCTGATGGGTTCACAGTGGCTGAGGGCAGACACTCTGAGAAGCACCAGACCAGCTGAGGCACTAGCTCTAATCTCATTCTCACTTGTCCCTTACCAACCAGGAATCTTAAAAAGAGCTTTCACTCCACTGTTTCCTCTTCTCTGTTGAAGGTTTGGTCCCTAGAAGCAGAACGAGGGCTGGGATGGAAACCCACTTCTAGGCCTGCCTGCCTCGGTCATCCCCAGCTTTTGGCCACAGGAGGCAATAATTCTCCTGCTATGAGGTCAGCCTTAGCCATGATACTGGTCAGGCTAGGCATGACGACAGTTACAGAAGTATTGGAAACACTCAGAAAATTATAGAGCAGAGCACATATAATAAATACTCATGTACCCACCACCTAGCATTGTCAAATTCTAACACTGAGCCGTACTTGCTTCGGGTCTTATTCTTCAAGCAGCACACCAGCACAGATACTGCTGAAGCTCCCTGAGTGCTCCAGCCTGATCCCATTTCCTTCCTTCCCTCCCTCCTGTTATCCTTGAGGTAACCACTACCCCGAATTCAGTGTTTATTAATCCTATACTTTTGCTTCGTAAGTTTGAATCCATAAGCACAACATAGTGTTGTTTTACAGATCTAAACTTTATACAAATAGTACAATATTGAATGTATCATTTCCAAACTAGTCTTTTATGTTGGGCCTTATGTTTCTGAGATTTGCCCCTGCTGATACACATGGCTCACTTCATTCATTTTGACACTGCGTATTTCACTATGTAATGACACCATGTTTTATTTTCCCATTCTTCAGAGGCTAGACATGTATAAACAATGAAGCAGCGGACATTTCTGCTCAGGTCTCCTGCTGCACAGGTGCAGAAGTTTCTCTGGGTGAGGGGCAGGCCCGTCTTTGGCTGTGTGAGGCACTACAAAATCTCCCAGTAATTGCGTCAGTTCCCCACCCTGCCACCCCACTCAGCAGATGCCAGTTCCCACCGCTCCTCATCCTCAGATACTTGGCATTGCCAGACTAAATTGCCCATTTTTGCCAGTCTGATGGCTGTGAAATGACATTTCATTTCTCAATGTTGGTTTAATCTGCTCTCCCTGATTACTAATAAATGGAACTTTTTTTTTTGGGGGTACGCGGGCCTCTCACTGTTGTGGCCTCTCCCGTTGCAGAGCACAGCCTCCGGACACACAGGCTCAGCGGCCATGGCTCACGGGCCCAGCTGCTCTGTGGCATGTGGGATCTTCCCGGACTGGGGCACGAACCCGTGTCCCCTGCATCGGCAGGCGGACTTTCAACCACTGCGCCACCAGGGAAGCCCAATGGAACATCTTGATTTAGGCTTTTGTCTACCTGGGTTTTCTTTTCTATATAAAGTGGTTGGCGGCTTTCAAATCTATGCAATAAGTTCTTATGCAGAACCAGCCAGCGTTCTTTACAGCCGCCCCTTCTGTACTCCTCATTTATAACCAATGACAAACAACCAAATAAAGAACACTATCTTTACCTGGCTGGAGTCACAGGTATAAGCTTCTAGTCTGAATATTTGTAATAAACTCCTAGAAAAGTGTTTTTCAAACCGGGGTGTGTAGAACAGCCATCCCTCACCGATCATTTACACTGCCACACATCATTCCATTGTAAACATCTATCAAAATTAGTCACGAAATCAACTGAAGTGGGTCATGCTTTAAAAAACAAAACAAAACATAGTAGAAAATATCTGAGTGCATTGTACACATACAATGTGAAACTTATTTCGTGTGTGTGTGTGTGTGTGTGTGTGTGTGTGTGTGTTTGTGTCTGTTGATATCAAAGGCATTTCTGACTGCAAGCTGTGGTCAAAAAACGTCGGAAGCCACTGTCCAAGGTATCCCGCCCCCAACTCCATTCTTTCTCTTTTCTGAGTTGTCCTGCAGGCCACTGCCAAATTAACCTGACAAAAATCATTGCTTTTGCCCTGCCACTTCCCTGCTCAAAAACCTTCAATTTTCAGAAGCCTAGGCTCAATTTCAATTCCTCAGCATGGCACTAAAAGTGCTTACAGTATGGCCCCAACCAGAGTGCCAGCTTTCATCAATGAAGCTTCCACCCAAATCACTATTTACTAAACCCAAGCTGGCCTCCTGACTGCCTGCCCCCAACACTCTTCACGCATTCTGTCTCCACACACCCTTTTCACACCATTCTTCTAACCTGCACACCCCTCTCCTGTTCCCCACCGCAACAGGACACGCTTGCTACGTCAAGGTTCAGTTAAAATCACAGCCTCTGCTTGAAGTCTTTCTTGATGCTGCCACAGGGACGTTTAGTGATCTGCTGTCATTCTTGCGAACCTCTGGCACTTTCCATACACCGGCCGAAGACAAGGATGGATTCTTAAAGCATTTTGAATGTCTCCCAGTGTTAAGCACAGGCCCTTGTACATTAAAAACTGTTTGATATGCATTAAATCAACAAAGATTCATTGAGCACTATCTGTGTGCAACAAACTATACTGGGCTCTACTTAATAGATTAGCCACCAGAATAATGGTTTTGGGAAAACAACTTTAATAGTTTAACTGCCAATTTGAAAGCTACCTCAACACATTTACTTAAAAGTATAATATACAAGAAAACACCTTTGACTGTGAAGCTGTGGGACTCAAGGTACTTGACTCTTTCCAACTACTCCAAAATCGGGAAAAGGTCCCTTCCCCCCTTGTTACGAAAGGCTGAAAGAAGAGTTTTACGTTTGTTCCCAAAACAATGTTGAATATAGAATCTCATGGGTTCCTCATGGGGTCCCTGTCTTCTAGGCATTACTATGCTGTTTACACAGGAGGAAGAAGCTTGGGGAGAGCCTGGTCTGTCCAAAGTCACAGAAGCAAGTGATAAGGCTGCCCCATGCAGGGAGGCCCCAGAATAGGAAGAAGCTGAGATGGTCCAGAATACCTGGAGGTCTGCAGGACACAGGACTTCCTCTATCACTTTACCTGTGAAAACTGGTCACTTCCTGTAATTCACTACCAACCCGGTGGTGTCAATACAGCCTAGCAAAGTCAGACACCTTCCTTTGGGATCCAATCAGCTTGGGAATGGTCTTCCACTTTCCTAATGTTCCTGTTTAAGCACAGGGAATACTCAGGAGATGCAGGTTTCAGTTCCAGTTCCGCCAGGTGAGTGAATTCGGGTAAGTTGTCAAAGGGAGATAATCAGACCTGAACTGCAAAATTCAAAGGGTAGATGTGGCGATGATATCAGAGAATGGATGGGAAAGTACTGTGCAAAGTTAAAAGCACTATATGAATGTAAGATAGCACTGGTGATGCTAGAGGGAAAAGAGACTCCACGGAGAAAATGTTTGCAATTGCATGGATGGTTCCCTCTGATCCAGCAGTTTACCGTCCTTCTTTACATTCCATCCACTTCATTTGACAATTACCGATTAGGTACCCACTATGTGCAAGACAGTATGTGTACACACAGATGGAGAAGCTGTAGATCATGCTCTCACGGACTTTATGTGGGAGAGAGGCGCACGTTTGTGATACGTGGATAGCGTGGGAGTACTACAAGAGAAGCACCATGGAGCTCGAGAATAAAGGAGTTTGGGTGGGGGAAGGGTGGGGAGGGGAGGGCAGAGAACAGAGACAGCCTCAGAGAGCCTCGGAAGCCACTTCTTCATGTTAACAATAGCACGCTTAGAGGCTCTTCACTTCAGGAAGTGGCCAGTAGCTTTTGCACATTTTTATCTTAAATTTTTTCCTGAGTGAAGGCAAGTCAGTAAATGGGAAGAAAGTCCTCATTCATACATTCTGTAAACATTTACTGATTGCCGGGAACAGCGCTAGGGATACAGTGGTGACCAAGAGACAGCCTCTGCTTTCAACAGCTCATGGACTGGTGGGCTGACTGAAAAGTAAGCCAAGAATTCAAGTACAGATGCTAACGGTGGTCAGAGGAGGGGCACCCCACTCAGCTTGGCAGGGTGTGGGGGGCCGTTCAGGGAAGACCCTCAGAGGAGCTGAAGCCTGCCCTGACTCTTTAAGGATGAGTGGATGTTGGCCTGGGGGATGGCGGGTGGGGAGGTGAGGGGAGTAAAGGGCATTTTGGGCAGGGGAATGGCACGCACAGAGGAGCAGGGGCACGAGAGACCAGGAGAAGCTTGGACACAGGAGTGAAGGGGGACAGCCAGATCCAGAAGGGCCTTAGTTAGGCCATGGCCTCCAGTCTCCAGTTAGTTAGGCCTTAGTTAGGCCATGGCCCAGAGTTAGGCCTTTATCCTGAAGATGATGGGGAGGGTATACATGGTGAGAACAGGAAAAAAAAAAAAAAGATGTTCCCTGAGGAATACCAATATTTAAGGGGCAGAAGAGCCCAGAAGAGTCAGAAAACAAAATAGCATCCGCAGGGTTTCCATTCTTTTTTTTTTTTTGCGGTACGCGGGCCTCTCACTGCTGTGGCCTCTCCCGTTGCGGAGCACAGGCTCCAGACGCGCAGGCTCAGCGGCCATGGCTCACGGGCCCAGTTGCTCCGCGGCATGTGGGATCTGCCCGGACCGGGGCACGAACCCGTGTTCCCCGCATCGGCAGGCAGACTCTCAACCGCTGCGCCACCAGGGAAGCCCAGGGTTTCCTTTCTTTTCACAACAGGTCTGGGTGACAAAGTATCAGCTGAGCTTATCCATTCCGTGTTATAAGTGGAGAAAACAAGACAGAGGAAGATCAGACGCCTAACCAGGCCACACTGAGAATGAGGGAACCAGAGCCTGAACTCAGCACTCCAACTCCTACCAAATTTATCTGCACTGACTTTAATTTCCTTCCTTCTGAGTCAGACTCCTGAACCTCTAGGTATAGGACGATTTCCTCCAGCAGTGCTCCTTTTTCCTCGTCATTGAAGCCTAAGATCACCATGAAGGTGTGTGGTTCCAAGGAAGGCTATGGGTCCTGGAGACAGCTAAGCAAGATTAAGGTCACTATCCTTAATTCCATTTAATTCTCCCTCCACACCATAATAAAGACACACAACACACACACACACACACACACACACACACACACACACACACGGAGAGGGGGGTGACACGGAGGAGGAAGGGTAAGAAAGCAGCACTTGGCTTGGGGCCAAGAGGTGGATCAGTGATCTGAGATGTAAACATCAAATGCCTTCCTCCGAGCAGAGCCCACCACTGGGCCACCTTGCTGAAAAGCAGATCAGTGGACGGATGGATGAGTAGATGGTACAGGAAGGCAGCAAGTGCCCACTAAACAAACAGGCGGTGGGCGGGCTGCATGCACTGAGGAAGCAGAGAACAAAGACCTCTCACTCTTCATGCAAAGTCCACAGTGTGCAAAGGGCACCAATATTGGACATTTCTCACTGTGACATTTTGAAAGTCCAGCCTAGCCCAGAACAATGGTTACCCTCTGGGGACCATGGGCCGCGTACCCCTAGGCCTTATTCGACGATGGCTGGCATATCCCATGTGCTTGGTGAACTTGACCTTGGGCATCAGACTCCCATGACGGCTCTACGTCACTCTGGTCTCTTCCCCCACTGAAAATTCCAATCTCGGATGAATGGATGGATTCATTCTGGGAGCAGGAAAACCACTCCAGGAGTGAATCAGAAGGACCCAGCCCTGGTCCCCTTGCCAGCCATTGAGCCAGGAACTGAGTGCAATTGTGTGCCCAGGCGCTGGTGCTATTCCCCTCTCAGGGAGAGAGGGTCAGGGGCCACGCAAGAGATGACGTAGAAGCCCTCTAAGGAGGAAGAGAAAGGAACCTCAGCTTTGAGGGACAAAGCCACCCTTTTGGTTGTGACCCTCAGTCCAAGGAGGTGCCAAGATGTGTGTGTATTGTTAAATTAATTCTACTGGACAAAATCTCAGCTTTGGCTGGGCAGTTACTTGTCAATTTCAATTCTCTCCAGCCTGAAATAGGCTACTAGTTTTTCAGAAAAAGGATTTCTGTAAGACAGGTGGAAACAATGCGTCTCAGATCACCCAGAGACGACTCTACCTTTAGTGGCCTCTGCTCTACTCTTCTCCTGATTTGTGAAGGAAAGATCAATTCATTCTTAAGAATTGTAAATGCCAGTCTAGGCAACGTAAAGCACCTTGTACTGTCTGCTTTTGGAGACATTAGGTAAGAGAACTCCAAAGATTCAAGATGCAGCAGGCAAGAAGTCATCTACATCACAAAGTAAAGGGACCCAGGTTGATCCTTTAAGGAAGTAATCCCTCTAGGAAGGGGAATTGAAGGATTGCCACTATGCCCATCACTAACCAGGTTATAACAAGACGCGAAAGTTAGCTTTTTAAGGCTCCAGCCCCCATCGGCCTCCTGGAGCAAAGGTGGAGGGAAAAGGAGCAGCTCCTGCTGGGGCTTGTTAGGGGGTTGCTCGGGGCTGACCCCCACGCGCTGGTGCTGTCTGACATCTGTCGGTCAATCTTCGTCTAAGAAGCTGGGGGGAGGAGGGGACAGAAATGGCTTACATTTTACATTACAGGGCTGTCCCTGACACTGAATGACATCAGTTGTCTGTGGCCAGAGCTTAGTCTCCATTGATGGCCAAATGTGAGGCTGCAAGCGCCTTCCTAAAGAATATTCTACCATCTTCACTCGTTCATAACTAGCTAATGTGCACTTTTCGTAAAGCAACAGGCTAGACTCTGAGGAGAGAGTGGCAAACATGTACCCTATGCCAACGTAACTTGGATTCCAAAAGGACTGATTCATCTTGTACATCTCCGGGGATCAATGTATTCATACAAGCACACTTTAGTTGGATGCCCTGAGGTTTGGGTTGTGGATATACAGGCCCTCAAGCCTGAAGGTAAGGTCCTTTGGGCAAACTGAGTCTTACAAAAGAAATCAACCATTGAACATGATCAAGTGTCTACTATGAGCCAAGTATCATACAGTTCCATAGCAACGCACGTGCCAGCTCTGGAGTTGTGACTACTACTCTGAGGCTCCCTGGCTTCTTTTCTCATGGCTTGATAGTTCCCATAACATTTAAGCTTACTTACGTTAATTTAACAGGGAAAGCAAAGAGTGTGTAAGGCCCTGGAAAAAAATTAGTCCAATCCCATAATGGGAGTGCGGGTGGCGTGTAATTCTGGCTCCTTCCGAAAGAGAAGCAAGTTTTGTCTCTTGAAGACTAAGTGGAGCAAAGGCTACTCGTCTGAAAGCTAGGGGTTTTGATCCATGAGCTGGGCTCAGACGGCCAGAGTGAGGGCCACCTGGCAGTGGTGGAGAGATGCCCACGTGGGAGAGAGAAGTGGATATTTCTCAACGGATACTTAGTAAAGGAGGTAACAGGGGCGTCCCTCACTTCACGCAGCTGAGAGAAGACGGACGGGACCAGCACCTTGGTACAGAGTCAGCAAAGAGACGCGGGATCCCACTCTAAAGGGATCCCCCGCCCCACCTCCCGGTGAGGCCTGCCGAGAGCTGGAGCCTCCAGGAAAGCACCAGAGGAAAGCCCCTTGAACGACCCCAAGGGCTGGGGCCAACTGGGCCCTGCTCCGGGGCAGAGGGTCCGCGGGCAGCGCGGGCCAAGGGACTCAAGTCGGACGGACGCAGGGCAAAGCGCATTGCAGGCCGGGGGCTCCAGCTGCCCCCGCCGCCTGGGCCCCACTCACCAGCTCATGGTCCCGAAGCTGGCCCTGCCGCCGGGGTCCTCAGCTGCACCTCGGTCCTGGGGGATCGCTTCCGGATTCAGCCAGTCTCCAGGAAGTGACGTGGGCTCCGCCCCCCTCTGCCCGGAAGAGGCGGGCCGGGAGGACGGGGCCAGACGCATTAACCCTTCCGCTGCCGCTGGCTTTCGCGGAGTTTCCCTGGCCCGCGACCCTCGCGCCTAGGCTTAGGGGCTCCAGAGGATTTAGCCTGTGGCGGGGGCATGAGGACCCCTGGGTGCGTTTTGTACCTTAAACGCTGACTTGGTAAAATTCTCCTCCACGGACTACACGTGTTGCTTAACCGGGAATTGCCTTAGTTTTTCAGTTTGTAAGGAGATTTCTCATCCAGGGACAGTAGCAGTAATTAATTGTCTAGCGGGGGCAGGGGGGAAAGGAGCGATGAAGGAGTGGGTGTGAGGGAGACTTACATTCACTCTACGGTCTTCTGTATCTTTTAAATTTTGTACCCTGTACATAGTTACCTGTTGCAAAGAAACAAATGGATCTCTTCGCTCCTCCAAAATGGCACAGGGCTCTGAATAGAAAATAGAATAGTGCTTTTCAGGTTGGCATGTTCTGTGGATTTACTCAACAAAAGAGGACAAAGAGTAAGGGTTGCTCCCAGTCTTCCAGTCTTCCCTCTGTGCTCGGCACTACAGAACCCAAATGATGTGAATGGTTCCATTTTTATGCTCATTCATTTAATACATATTCATTGGGCTCCTACAATGTGCCAGACACTGAGCTAACTTCAAGGATACAACCATGAAAAAGCAGTATGGATCCTGCCCTTATGCCCTCCCAGGGCTACTTACCTGGAGAGAGAGATAAACTGGCAGCAAAGTAATAATATATGATGGGAAAGAAAGTGCTGTGGCAGCCTGTAAGGCCCCCCCTCACTCCCAACTGCACATGGAGTTTTAGTGAAGGCTTCTGGGAGGAGCCAATGGGTAAGCCACATCCTGAAGGCAAATCAGGCTGGCCCGGTGAGTCTGAGGGGAGGGCTGGGGAGAGTCCAGGCAGAGGGAACCTATGGTGGCTGAGAAGAGGACTGAGTTCCAGGCAAGCAGCTCACTTGCCGTGGGTCTTCCAAAATCCCTCCTAAGCTGTTCTGGGCCAAGTTGGCTTCCTCACCCTCCCAAATCTCCCTGCCTTAGAAGAGAGAGCAGCAGGCAGTGAGGCTGCTGGTAACTGCTGGACACCCAAGGGCCTTCTCTCTAAGAATTCTGCTTCAAATGGGCTTTAGTGTTATAAGGGATGCTTGGGGAGTAGCTAAGCTGATGAACTAGGGCAAAGAAATGTATAGTTTGTTCTGACCTCCCAGGGCAGGGTGGAGGGCTTGGCCAGGGGGAATAGGGGAGCTCAGAAAATTGTCCAGGGGAGGTTGTCTCTCATTTATATTTTCTCTTTCCATTCTTGAGTGGGCCCCCAAGCACATCACACAGATCAGCTTCATCACCATTGTTACTCCTCAGGAAACAGGCCGCAATGAGCACTAGAGCAGCCTTGAAGAGTAAAGAGGAAGAAGAGAAGTCACCAAAGGGCAGCTGGGGCAGAGAGTGTGGGCAAAGGGAAGGACGGTCCTTGCTGCTTTGCACAGGGTGTGATAAATGGACGGAGGGTGCAGTGTGCTTATGAGGCTCCTGGAATTTCAGCGCGTGTGGATGGCTTCCCCACCTGCTTCCTCCTTTCCCCCTACTCTGTCTCCCCTGGTTATTGCCCCACAGTGCTAAAGAATTTCCAAGTATTAACCTAGGCAAGCGCCGTAACCCAGGGCAAGTCTGTTTGAGGGCTGTGGGGTGGAAACCACATCCTGCGGGGCAAGAATGATGAGTTCTAGATTAAGAATCTGGAGGAGTACTGGGCTCTAGTTCTTTAACCCTACAGCTGATGAGTCCCATCTCCTTTCCGGGTCTTGGCCCCCTCATTTAAAAGATGAGTAGATGGATCACATCACCAAAGTCTCCAATAGTTTGAGAATCCAAGTCAACTCTCTTGTTGACTCCAGAGGCCCTCAGGAAACAGGAGAATGGGGAAGGCATGTGAGATGGGGCCCAAACAGAGAGGCAAACCCAGAGAAGTGAGCTGGTCTGAGGAATCATGGATGTCTTGGAATGAAGCCAAACATGTACCTTCTGGGATGGAAGGATTCAGACTGAGGCCCTACTAAGGCTGTGCTGCTTACTTTCAACCCCAAACCTTTCAGGTAGCCAGCAGGACGTTTGAGGGGACTAGGAACAGTGCTGGCTTCCTGGGAGTCTGTAAGGAGAGTGCCTGCCCTGAGCTGAGCTCCGTCTACTTACCTGTGGCTCATTGGTTCAGCTCGAGGCCTGCTGGGCTGAGGCAGGCATCCCGCTATCCTGTGGACCCACAGGCTTCCCTCCGTGAGTGTGGCATGCCATGTACTGATTCCTGGGGAGCTGAGCATGAGGAAGCACAAACACCTCCCACTGTTGGGGAAAACTCAGGGGCAGGGTCTCTAGACCCAGGGCTGGGAGCTATGTCTTTCTCTTCTGTAACCAAAGGACAGCACAATACAGGTTGACCCTGCCCCTTCAGTGGGTGGGATGGAATAGAACACAAGCAAATTCAGTTTCTAAGTGGAAGCAGAGAGTGGAGGAGCTTTGGGTAGAGGCAGATGCTCCTGGTTTCAAGCCTGGTGACTACTGCTTTCTCCCCAGAAGCCTAAGCCGGAAGTTTAATGAGTGTTCAGGTAGCAGAGATCTACTTTAGGGGACAAAGCTATTTACCAGAGGGAAAGGAGTTGAAGAACTACCAGCTCTGCCATCAGACCCCTGACTTCTCTTTGGAGCTTTTCATGCAGTAATTGGTAAGCAGCTGCTCCCCATTGACCCTCAGCTCTGCGCTTGTCATATACTTCCTCTCCCAGCTTCCCCACACAGAAATCTAGGGAGTGCTGGAGTGCTGTGCTAAGGATGCTGGGGAATCTTCTACTGATGGGGAAATCTGTGGTTGATTAGCAATGTCTGCCATGGATGAGTAAGGGCAATGTGATGGTACACATTCCAGTTTGTTATTTTGTTGTTATTATTTTTATGAGTGAATTGAACACTCACGATGTGGCAGGCAGTATTCTAAGCGGTTCCTGTTTAATCTTTACGATGACTCTACGAGGTAGGTACTGTTATTATTATTAGCATGAAGCTAATAATAAGTAGAAAAATGGAGAATCCAACATGGGCAACCTGGCCCATGGCCGGGTTGGGGTGAAGGGAGGGGGCAGTACATGACCACACACCTAACTAACAAAAGATCTGGCACTCAGCCTCGGCCTGGGAGCTTTTATATGCCTCCTCCAGTTTGGAGCACTCAGGACCAGCAGGTGGCAGCACCTCGCAGGGTGAGAGGAAAGGGCAGATCCCAGCTTGGCATGGGAGTCCTTCAGGGATCAGACAGCCCAGATATCTATCGAGGAAAGCAAGAACAAATGAGGGTGCGGAGGAAGGCTAGCCAAGGGGCCCAGAGGAGGAGGGACAGAGCCTCAGACCCACAGGGAGCTGCCATGGCCAATGCTTTAGTTCCATCCGCAGCGCGAGTCTCTCAGCTTGCATTTCATGGTGCCTGCTGTGGGCTTTTTTTTCCTCCACTCTGGGAGAATGACTAACTTTAAGGACTAAAAAAAAAAAGTGTTTTGATTACACTGCCTTTTTACCAACTGGGAGCATTAGTCACCGTGGATTGCTGCAGATAACGGGGAAGGCAAGCAGCATCCCCCTCCTCCCCCTCCTGCTCCCTGATTAGCTCACAGAAGCCAGGGAGGAGACGCGAGTGAGGGAGAGAGAGAGAGCGCACCAGGAGGGAAAACAATCCCCCCTGGACAACATATGCCCCAGGCATCAGTCCAAGGATGCTCTGTCAAGCCTGGGCAGCCCCCTGACGACTTGCCCCACAGTGGGAGGCGTCCACTGGAAAGAGAGCTCACGGGAGGAACACTGAGCCCACTGCTCCCGCCGTCCAAGTTGGCTTTGGGTGGCCTGTTCCTCCAGGTGGGTCCACCAAGGGGAAGTCAGAGGAAGTCCCTGAACGTGTGGCTCCCGAGGTGGGGCGCTGGTGGCTGAAAAGGATGAGGGAGAGCACAGTGGAGTCATCATGGCTGTGATGTGAGGCTGGTACCCAGGCCGTGGTGGGGCTAAGAAATGCCTTAGGGCTGGCATCCTCAGGGCTCGGATTGGGGTTGAGAAGTTCCTGCAGGTGGGGATGGTACCCACTTTCCACGCTCCACACTTCACCATTCTCTTTTCTTCTCCATCCTCACGGGGGCGATATCTAGTACTTTGGCCTCATCTTTCTATCCAGAGTGGCCTTTGCACCTGCTGTGGTGCTGGTGGGGCAGGAGAGCTAAGGCGCTCTCCCCGTCTGGCCTGTTGGCCAAGGTGCCAGAGATGGGAGCTCTGTGCCTGGTTGGGGAAGAGAAATAGAGAGGCATGGCGCTGGGCTGTGTCAGGGACTGGCTGGCCCTGTGAATCCTGTTTTCTCTGCCCAGCCCTGCAGCCCATTCTCCCCAACAGTGTTGTTCCACCCTAGGAAGAAGTCACTGCTCTGAGTGGCCCTAGTAGGCCACTCATGGCTATCTGTGTGAAGAGTTCCAAGGGTCAGGACAAATTAGCATTGGACTCTAACAGTAAAGACAAAAGAAATTTTATTTTTCCATCTCTCAAGATCAAAGTACTTCATCTTGATTTTGCTACTGCTGATTCTCTTTTATTTTTTTTTAGATTTATTTTTGGCTGCGTTGGGTCTTCATTGCTGTGCACGGGCTTTCTCTAGTTGCGGCGAGGGAGGCTACTCTTCGTTGCAGTGCACGGGCTTCTCACTGCGGTGGCTTCTCTTGTTGCGGAACACGGCCTCTAGGCTTGCGGGCTCCACAGTTGTGGCTCTCGGGCTCTAGAGCACAGGCTCAGTAGTTGTGGCGCATGGGCTTAGTTGCTCCGCGGCACGTGGGATCTTCCCGGACCAGGGATCGAACCCGTGTCCCCTGCATTGGCAGGCGGATTCTTAACCACTGCGCCACCAGGGAAACCCGTGATTCTCTTTTAAAACTAAAACATCCACAGGTGTCTGGTGTTCACTGATCTCAAAAAGCGTATAGGGCAGCACCTTAGAGCAAACGGGGTTAAAAGAGGGAGAAGGCCTGGGAGAAATCACCCTCAGCCCCCAGGGCCATCAGTGCAATAGGGGATGTCCAGGTGCCAGGGTTGCTGTGTAGTTAGTTCCATCGGCTCTGGCCTGTCTCTTCAGGCTTTGCTCCCCCGAGCGTCTTACAACTGGCCTCTGGATGCTCCCAAGCCCCCTTCTCTGCCCTCTGAAGTTTCCCGTAATAGTAACTACCATTGACACTTACGGGCACTGCGTTAAGCATTTGGCACGTATTAGATCGTGTCTTTTTCACAGTAACTTGATGCGGAGGCTCCTCTGATTATCTCCTTTTTATTGATGAGGAAACCGAGGCTGAACGGATTGCCCAACGTCGTAGAGTCAGCCAAGTGAGAACGACAGGTGTTTTAAACCCAGGCTGTGTAAACTGCCTCGGAGTAGAAAAGAAAGTATCAAAAGGTCAGGGAGCTGGCATTTATGGGAGACCTACTCTCACATGTCATCTCGTTTGCCTCCTCCCTGAAGGGGGACAATGAGGCTTGGAGGGCTTGACCCCGGGAAAGCTTGTGCTGAACGTCAAACTGAAGTCCTAGCTGCAAAGCCCGTGCTCCAGCCGTGGTGCCGTCCAGCGGTCAGCTTGCAGCTGCGGGAGGGTACCCACTGGGGACAGTATAGGGGGGACAGGCTTTGAGATGATTGTGGGTGATAGAGTGACCTCCAGGTTTTTGTCCCCTGGCTGGGATGGCCGCCCATTCCCAGCTGTAGCCACAGGGCCTCCCAGGTAGGCACAGCCCCCAGGAGAGCATGGCTTTCATGGGGAATCCTTGCAGGTTCTGTAGGTGGCGAAGAGCAGATCTGGGGGGATGGGGAGCGTTGCCCTAGCCTGACCTCACTCCAGGCCTGGCTGCCAGCGTCCACCCCCTGCTGCTGTGGCCGAGACAGCCCCCAGACACCGGCAGGGCAGGTGGCAATTATCCCTGGGCACTGATTATACCGCAGGGCCGTCCAGAGCCCCAAATAGCAGCTCAGCCTGGCACAGGAGTGGGGGAGGAGAAGGGTCCCGCTGGGGAAGAAGGGGCAGGATTGAGAGGGTGCATATGGGATGGATGTATTTGGAAGGACTGTGGGGTGGGAGAGGAGCTCACCACGTTAAGGCTTCTGCCTTTCGGGGCAGGCGAGGGCCATCAAGGAAAAGAATGAGGTCCCCGCTGCAGCAGGCCGACCCAGAAGAATTAGATGGGGCAGACGCCACTACTCCAGCCTTCCTGAGGGTAAATCTGGTCACCCGAGAAGGTGGTACCCAGCATGAGCGGGGATGTAGAGAGGGTCTCACAACATAGGAGGAACCAGTGGCGCCACTGAGGCCAGACCAGCTGCCCGCCTCCAGCCTTGACCCGCGGCACCTCCGGATTGATCAGCAAAGGACCCCCAAAGAAGGCACACAGGGAAGGGAAGGGAGGCTAAGTGAGTGCGAGGAGGGGGTTGGGGGCACAGATTCCCCAAACCCCACAGGGCCAGGCCAAGGTCCGTGTGCAGTACAGGTCTTAGACCCTCGTCCAGCCATCCCTTGCCTCACATGGGTCTGCAACTTCCCGGGCCCCATGGACCCTCCCTCAGGGTGATCTTCAACCAGAGGTAAAGCCAGGTGGCCGCAGGCCTCAGAGGCTGAGGTTCCAGGAGCCGGGGCCACGGGGCGCCCTGCAAGAAGAGGCTCCTCGCCCCTCCGTGTCTAACTGCCCTCCCTCTGCCCAAGCCGCTGCCTCTGGACCTCTCTGAGGTGTCACAGAGGGCTTGAGACCTGCGGGGCCAGCAACTCTCCACAGCGAGGGCTGAGCAGGATGGGGGTGGAGGGAGAACCCAGTTTCTCAAGCAAGTCAAGGGAAAGTCAGGTGGCTGGACCCTGAAGGCGCTTGGGTGCAGTGAGCCGCAGCTTCCTTTGGGGGCCTCTCGGATCCGCCGCCCCCAGCCCTGGATCTGGCATCTTTAGAGGCTTGCCTGATGCAGCAGGATGGGCGCCCAGAATGGCTGAATGGGAGGAGCATGAAAATAAAATAGAAAAAGAGCAATATATTCCCCAGCATGTACCCCATTTTCCTTCTTGTGTAAGTATAGATTCCTCTGTGTTTATCTCCCCCCACCCCCCACCCTGCACACAGACTTTGAGAGTCTGCAACCATTGCAGCCTCCCTTCCTGTCGGCCCGGGAGGGGGCTGAGCTGCCAGTCCTTCCCCCACACCCAGGAGCTACAGCTGAGGGGAAAACCAGGGCAGAGTTCTTCCCAATATATGCCACTCTGGGGACAAGGCCAGGCAGAACCTGGTTTCCCAGAAGCCCTTGATTGTTGCTGGGTTTTTTTTTTTTTTTTGGTGGGGGGGGGGTTCTCGTGGACCCACCGTGCCCAGCGTCTGCACTCCTTCCTTCCAACCTGTGGGACCCAGTACCCATCTGGCAGCACCTGCTTGAGGGCCACCTGTGAGTCCTCCAGGCGCAGGTCAGAGAAGGAGGCTGTCAGTGGCTCCAAAGCACCTCTCCCAGCAACTCTGCTAATCCAAATAAGATAGGGAAAAGGCAGTGGGAGGAAATGATAGTTTCATGGTTATTTTCAGAAAGGAAACAAAAAAAAAAAAAGATGCAAACAGGAGCACACCCTGCATTTTGGTGCAAAATCTAGGAGTCTCGGGGAAAAAGAACCTACAGTTCTTCTTTCCTGTCCTTTCACCAGATGCCAGGGAGGGGCTGCCAGGGCTGCTGGGGACCTTGAGCTGCTTTCGTTCAGGGGGAAAGGGAGGTGAGGGGCTTAGGGAGGAGCCTGCAAAGACTCTTCTGATAAAGGCAGGCTGGGGGAAGCTGAGGCATGTCTGTCTTGTGGGCAGCCAGGGGCCCACCCTTTTGGGGGTGGAGGAGTTAGAGGGGTGGGGTGGAGGAGCGAGTGGAGAACTGGGAAATTCTGGAGCCGATGCTTGTAAAGCGCAGTGGCATGTGTAGGATCGGTGGGCTGGGAGGGTGTGTTCTAGGAGCACAGCGCAGAAAGAGAAATCGAGAGGGGGAGGGAGGGCAGGAGAGACTGCTTGCGGGAGAATTGAGTGAGGCCGCTGTGAGCATGTGTGCAGGGCGCGTACAAAGAGGGGAGCCCCCACCCCCCGCCGCACACCCCCCACCCCCGCCCTGCTGCCAGCGGGCTGCACACAGAAGGGACCGCTGAGGGCCCCGCCAGCTCCAAAATGCTGCATGAACAGAGGCCAGAGCCCATCTTCCGGACCCCAGAGGGAAACTGGGCTTTGCTCTGTAACCTCTGGGGTTCCCTGGACGATGCCGGGGGAATGCAGAGGGAAGTAGTGACCTGAACCTCTGGTGGCGGCGTGGGATGGGGTGGTGTCTGGAGGCCTGTTCTTGGATTTGTTTGGAGATTCCTATAAGAAAGTCTGGAGAGACTCAAGGGTAGGGGGATGTGGATGGGAGAGAGGTGGGAGCCAAGGACAGAGCTGCTGGGAGAAGGCTGGTGTGCCAAGGATGGGGAAGAAGCGAGCTAAGAATCCCAAGTGGGTGCAGATGAGGTGCTGTTCTCAGAGTAGGGGCGAGAAAGAGCTGAGAATAAGCAGACCTAAGAGAACCGGAAGAGGACATTGGGAAATCGGCTGGCCCAGGGTCCTGCCTGAGGCAGGCGAGGTATTATTATCCCCATTTCAGAGATGTGTCATCTGAGGCCCAGAGAGGTTAGTCGCTGCGTCCAAGTTTCTGTGAGTACTCAGAGAAGGCGCTACAGGGGAGAGCTGGGCAGGAAGCAAACTCAGGCCATCTGTTGGGTGGTCAAATGGGTGATGGAGGGGTCTCTGGTGTTGACATAGGGGGACCCACCAGGTATTGTTCCAGGGAAGACAAAGGTAGGCTGAACGTCAGGAAAATCCCTGTCCCAGGAGGCCCATAGGGCCTTGGATTCTCCTTGCGTGGGAGGAATGCCTCGTCCCTCCCAGCCTGCTAAACCAGACCAAGCCCTGGGACCTGGGAGAGTTGGGGAGGAGGTGGAGGTAATGACTCAACCCATCCGACACAGGCTTGACCCAGGGGTGGTTGGGAAACCCAGCAGATGCTCCAGTGGGGTGAGGGGTGGAATAAATAGGTGATGTTTAGATAAGGGAGAGAGAGTGTGCCGGCTGGGAGACGCTGCTGGTTCCGGGCAGCCCGTTAGGAGGAGGGTGGGCTTTGGGCTTTGGGGTTGGAAAGAAGGAATGAGGTTCCAGAACCTCCTGAGAGGCCTTTCCCGGTAGGAGAGGTAGAGGCTCAGGTGGTGGGTTTGGGGCTAAAATCCAAACATGGAGGACTCCCCGCCGTATGCGTCTTCAGGGTGGAGACCCAGAGGCAGAGCTTCTGAGCCCTCCAGGCACTGCAGCTCCCTCAGCGGGGCAGTGGCTCCTGCCAGGAGCCGGCCACCCTCCGGGGCCTTCCAGTCCACGGGCGGGAGGCTGACCGTCCACGCCCCTCAGGCCACTCTGAGAGCATTTGGATCGAACGGGACCCCAAACCAGGGGACCTCACTAAATGCCAGTTTCTATGCACTTTGCAGACAAATAAGGGAGAGAAAGGGTTAAAAAGCACATTCCCCAAACAATCACAGCCGCAGAACATTCCCCCACCACAGACACAGGCCAGAAGGAACTATAGTCAGGGAACAGAGGGCCCAGGGAGCCAGTGGGTCTGGAGAGAGGCCGGAAAGTCTGAGCAGCAGGAAGCAGGATCATTAAGTTCAGGCCCAGGAGGTCAGGAGCAGAGGTCTCTCCCGCGTCCTGCCGTCCTGCCGCTGTAGGCTCTGGCTCAGCCCCGCTGTGGGGAGGTGAAGGGGTGGGTCTTGTGTGTACTGTGTGCTGGTCCCAGAACATCAGAGCTGGGGGTGCTGTATAGATCTACCACTAGCACCACTCACTTTCCTGCTAGGACTTTAAGACCCAGAGGGGGACGGTGACTTTGCAAGCATCATACAATTTTGTCCTAATCTCAGAGTCAAGACCGACAGCCAGATCGCCTGACTCCTGATGTAGTGGAGCCCAGAGGTGTACAGTTGTTTGACGATCTAGATTCTCATTGGATGTAGATTTCAGCGCCCCAAGACCCAGAAGTTTCTGTGAAGCAGGGACCATTCATTCCTGAGCTTGTCACCTCTGAGCCATCTGGACCCTGTGCGGTTTCCTCACCTGATCTAGTAGGAAGAGCTCAGACCTAGCTCCTAGCTCTGCCGGGAACATCTGCCTGGAATATTCACCTGTCAAAGGAGAAAAGCATCCCTCAACAGTCTTCTTCAGGTTTCTGGGACAGAATAGCTCTTTTTCACAATTTTACATAGCAGCACATCTGCTCAATAGCCCTGTGGAGAGGAGGGGCATGAACTCCATTGTACAGATGGGAGAACAGAGGCTCAACCAGGTTCCAAGATCGACCTATGGTCTAACACAGAGGGAAAGGCAATGCTAGGGCTGAAGCTACGCCTTTGGTCTTTTGGCTGAGAGCCTGAGCTCTTCCAACAGCAGCAAAGGAGAAGCAGGTGGGTAGGCTGAGGAGGGGGAAGGCAGAGGTCTGTCCGTGTCTGGAATTGTGGAAGCTGAACTCTAAGTGCCCAAAAGAAAGAGGGTGTGGGGCGGTCTTTACTCCCAGCTCACCATCTCAGGTTCTGGGCTGAGGAGCAGGCGGGGAGGCCAGCAGGAGGGATGCTCTGCACAGACCGAGGAGAATCAGAAGATGGAACCCACATCCTAACCCCTCCCCCCAGCCCCAGAAATGGCTGCCCTGTAGCAAGAAGTAGCGACCAGGATGTAACACAGGGAAGTGTCATCTGGGTTGGACGACCTCCACCGAGCCAGCTGGGCCTGCTCCAGAGATTCCAAGCTGCTAGGTTGTTTCCTGGGGACTGTGGGCCACTGGAATTTTCTCTTCCTCTTTGGGGAAAAGGACAAGAGAGTGAGCAGCCCTACAGGCCACCAGGGGAGCATCCCAGGTAATCCACTCTACCTAGAGTCCAATGGGATAATTCACAAGAGACCTTAGCACGGCACTTGGCAGGTAGTAAGTTCTCAGTACCTTTGGGGTTTCCTTATTATTGTGGGACCTGGGAGAGGACTTTCTAAGATCCCCCAGGAAGTTTCCCTCAACCCACCCTTACCTCCCCCGCCTCCCCCGCCTCCCACTAGACTCTGATTTAGGTGCCTTACTATCAGGGACCACCATCCCATGACACCAGGCCCCATGTATTGAAATAGTCTGTTTATGCTTCTGCCTCTCCCTTGACAGAATGGAAGATCCTCGAGGGTAGGGACAGTGTCCTGTGCATGTTCGTCTTTGTACTGCCTGCTGCTTCCCTCCCCTCCCCAGGGCAGGCACTGGACCTGCTTTAATACAGTTTTGCTAAATTAATGGATAAATGAATAGATGCAAAGAAGCTCTGGTTGATGCCAAGTTGCCACGGAAAGACAGACACTGATGGGGGCTTTTGGAAGGACACGAAGCGGAAGACCAAAGAAAAGGCAAGGGGAAGACATTTTCCTCCTCCAGAATGAAACTGCTCAGACAAGTGTATAGAAATGATTCTCCAAGACTGAGATTTGCAACAATCCAGGGAGCTGGAGCTTGTGGATGGGAAGATGGTGGATGAAGTGATTTCAGGAATGTCCCATCTTACACGTTCAGGGCTGGGGTAAGAATATGATCCTATCAGAGGAACGTGGCCATCCACCAGCTCTTTGCCAAGGCAGGAGACATGGCCAATGCAGCCGCAGAAGGAGGGAGCTGCCTTTGCAGGGGCAGTTCCTGAGAGAAGAGGCCACGGGAGATTCCCACTCTCAGGTCGGGCAGCAGGAAGGGTCATCCATCTTATTAGGAACTTGGTACCAAGGCAGGTGGCAACGGGAAGAGAAAGGGTTCGCAGGCTTTGGTTCTCAAGGGAGGCAGTTCTGTCTCTCTGTGGACAAGCTGGAGTTTAGGAGGCATTGGTGGCCTCTGAGAGGACGTGGAAGAAAGTTTAAGAAGACTGCAGTCAGGGAGATGAAGAAGCCAAGCAGGGCAAGGGGGATTTGAAGGCTGAAAGGAGAGGCAGCCTGGACAGAGGGAGAGGACACCCAGGTACGGGTTGTGGCTCTCCCCAGGGGCTCGGTGGCAGGTTGGGGGGGCTCTCCCTGACCATGAGTCTTCAGATTGTGTTTGCTTTCTCTGTGATCTGGTCCCACACTACCTCTCTGACTTCTTCCTATGGCTGACCCCTTGCCTCACTCCTTTCCAGACACTCTGGCTCCACGTGATTCCTTGAATAGCCCAAGAACACCATCACCAGGACCTTTACACTCTCCATCCCCTCTGCCCAGAGTGCTCTTGCCCAGAGGCCCCTGTGTGGCCAGCTGCATCACCTCCTGCATCTGTGCACAGAGGCCCCTTCCCCGTGAGGCTGTCCCGGACCACCCTGTGATGTATGGTAACCTGCTCGCCAGCACTCCTTCTTCCTCTGCTGCATTCTTCTCTGCGATATAGATCACAGTCTGACATATTATGTATTTGCTTGTTTGTTTTTTACCTGTTTCTGCCCTGGAGAAGAGAATCTTTGAGAATGGAGGGATTTTTGTTGTTGTTGATGGCTATATCCTTCCATAAATATTTATTAAATAAATGAAGGAATCGGCACCTTCTTATGGGACCCTCCACTGATAGTCTGGATCTGAAATCCTGGCTCTGCCTTTACTGGATGTGTGACCTTGGACAAGCCACGGGACCTCTGGAGGTCTCTATTTCCTTACCCGAAAAGCAGTGTTGGACTAAATTGCCTCTCAAGGTCCCCTAGGACTCTACAAATCTAGGGGAACCCACCCAGGGGGGTGGGATGAGGTAAGGGCCCTGGCATCCCTGATTCTCTCATAGACCATCACTGCCATTAAAGCCTTAGATGACACTTCTGCTCCCAGACTAGGGTTGGGGGTGGCAGTGCCACCAGCCCTGGGGCTGGAAGCTGAGAACTGGCTAGAAGGCTGAGGTCAAGGATTGATGACTAAGAACAAGTCTCAGATCCAGGGTGAGGGACTGTTGGGGAAGAGCTGGGGCTGTTGCGTTTTATTTAAATCCCTGGTAAGGATCAGGAAGCAGGCAATAGCTCAATGACACATTAATTAACTTTGCAGATGATACTGGATCAGGAAGGTGTTACACCCACCCATCTAAGTGAGAGAGACAAAAGGACCTGGGAAGGGGTCAGGAACCAGGTCAAGAAATGGCAACAACGAGCAGCAGCTGTGGCCAAGAGGGGACAGAACTTGTGTCCTCTGGTCAGATTGGGGGTGGAGAGGATCCATTTTCCGAATACAGATGTCCAGTGGACGGCTGGGGTTGGGAGTGGTCGTGAGGACTGCAAGTTCCTCTGGCCGTCTTTGAATCGGTGTACCCATCCCTGGTGGAGCCTGAGCCCACTTTCTCACATCTGGGTTTGGAGGATGGGGAAAGGGGGCAGGGGCAAGGGACAAGGAAGATGAGTAACGTTTATGGAGCACCCACACTGAATCAGGCCCCATACACATCACTTCTTTTGAACCCCACAAGAGTAATGATCAGACGGGAGGAAAGTGACATCCAGAGAGACTAAGAAACGTGTTGACAGTCACGATGCAAGAAAGTGGCAAGAGGTGGGATTCAGATCGAGGATGGAGGTGGTGATTCCAAAGCAGGTTAACGGCCCCAAAGGAAAAGCTGGAGTAGCTGCTGGGTTTTCAAACTGCCTCTCAATTTTCAGGACAGAGATCTGAGTAAGTAACAAGTGCCCCCAAGGAAGCTTTCCTTAGTACCCTAGGGTCATGCAGGAACCGGAAAATTTTCTGCTTTCCTGCTCAGATGGCCTGACCTTCCTAAGTAGTGGGGAGAAGGGAACAAGGAAGAATGGAAGAACTTTGGGCACCCGGAGGGGAAAAACCCTCAGGACTAAAAGCGCCAGAGCTCTTGCAGCCTGTCGTTGAGAAGAAGCCAACGTTCCTGAAGGCCCAGTTCTGTTCTGGTCACTAATCTCCCTCCCTTTGGTGGAGACAGGGACCCAATGCATTCTGGGTAAGCGGTCAAGCCCTGGCGTGAACCACCCCAGAGAACGCAGGGGTAACTTCAGACAAGGGTAACTTCCCCCATGGAGGGCTGGGCTGTCTCCAGCCTCAGGGGCTTTAAGACATCTCTTTTCCTCCAGGGAGCTGAGAGATGGAAGCATTCCTGAGCCCCTTGCTGGGAACTCAGTGGGTGACCCCAAAGGGGACTCGAGTCTGCTGTTGGCAGGATTAGAAAAGAGCTTCTGTTTTTGGTCGGGTCATGATGCTACTGTGAAAGGTCCAAGGTAGAGATGGCTGCAGGCCCTGGGCAGGCCTCATGGGGAGAGCCACCTGAAGGTCTAGCGATCACGCGCCATGCAAATGAGAGAACATCACTGGAGTGATGATGGAAATGGAGGGTTGCAGAGTCCTGGAGGCCCCCAGGAATGGGTAAAGGAGGAGACTGTAGGAGCAGAGTGGGGTTCCTGAGGTCCAGGAAAGGCATTCCAAGGCCCAGAGATTGCCTTGTTCGTCCTTCATCCAGAGACGTTGAGAGCAGAGCAGGATCTCAGTAAACCAGCCCCATGTTCTTTTAAGTAGCCAGCACCGTCTAGAACCTTGTATTCTCTAATTCTTGTTTGCGGCTTTGCGTCCATGATCTGTACATACATACCTCCTTAGTAAGATTGCTCGGAAACCTTTCTTCTAGCCATCTGTGTGTTTGCCAGAAAGGAAGACATAGGTTTTTCATGCCCAGGTCAGTGGGCAGAGAAGCGCTGTGCCCCTGGTAGCCAGCAGGGGCAGCGGCAGGGACGACCCCAATTCCAGAGCCCAGATGAAGCAGTCGTGATGAAGATGGGGAATGAGGATCCCAGGCAGGAGAGTCGGGGCCTGGTCCCTTCCTGCTTGGGCATGGACACGTCAGAGACTTCAGCACAAGTTGGGGAAAGCCCCGTGACACTGCTCCCAACCCTGGCCCACCTCTGTTCTTGTAGAGGGTTGCGAAAATGATCATCGTGGAAAATATTAGAGGTGGCATGGATGGTAAACTTCAAGCAAAAGGAGTGGTGAAATTTCAAGACCTGGGATGCTGGGAGAAGCTGATGAGGCCAGACATGTTCCAGGCCTTCTTAGATGACTGATGGGGGAGTGATCATGTCCTCAGGGCTGTCCCAGGGACTGCTGTGACCAAGGGGTTCCAAGCGTCACTCAGATCTTCCCCCTTCTTCTGGAGACCTCATTCCTCTCCACACACAGAGTGGGTTTTCTAAAAAGAACCACTTGAGATAGATTTAGGATTCTGACCTATTTTTAAAACCCCATGGTACCTTTTAGAAAGTCATTTTCCCCTAGTCGTTAAGGTTTCTGCCAGTATGATTTCTAGTCTTTGGGACACACAGAGGTCTCCTACTTTCCCCGGGTTTATTATTCCAGGACACAAGGGGAGCTGATCAAGGCTGGGAAAAGGCAGCTCACAACCCCCTCATCTATGGCAAGCAAATTCTGGACTAGCAAAAGGGGATCAGTAACGATTGGCCATAGCGCCTGCCTACATTCACCGGAATCCATCTTCCTATTCCTTTTAATATACTTGTGAATAATACATAAAAACACACATACACACACACACACATACACACTCACTCACCACCACCTCACCGCCACCACAACCACCACCATATAAAAATATAAGTAAGCTATTCCTTGCCCCCAGTTCTCACAAAGTATCTTCTCATTTGTATCCAATTCCATTTAACTGAGTACAATTTTGCAAAGAGTCATCACCTTCCGTAGGCCACTCTGGAGGGGTATGTGCATGGGGGGAGGGCATCCTTTCATTCACCCCCAAACAACTTAGAGTTTCCACACTTTTATGCCTGATTTTGTTCCTAGGCCTCTTCTTTGCAAAGCCTCCCTTGATTCCTTCTCATGATAGCCCCATCCAGGCCTTTCCTCTACCATACCCCCACTTCACCCCTAAGTTTCAGGGTTGAATCTCCTCTCCCCATATTTACAAAACCCAGGCAGGTTGGGTTGCTGGTGTGATGCTATCTGGGGCAGCCTTATCTAGCTACAAGGTGTGAATCAGAGATTACACCACACAGGGCTGGTACCAGCCAGGCAGGCTGCCATATTGCCAAGTAACCCAGTGGTTGAACAAGGATGGGTTGAGCAATATGCACCAATGGGAAGTGAGTTTATTAATCATGCCGCATAGTACACTGTTGACGAAAGTATCACTCTGAAGGCCTGGCTTGATTGGAGAAGGTGCAGGTGGGGCTGAATGCTAACTGTGACGACACCCAGTAAGCTATCTTCCTCTGACGATGTGCACTTGAAAAACACATAGAAATCTGGAAGGATTCATCCAGTTTAGCAAAGAGATGGATTATATGCTCCATCATTAGGACTTTTCGGCCATCTTGGATTCCCTCTGTTAAAAAAGAAGGATACCTCCTTGTGGCTGTACACAAAGTTGCAGCTTGGAAGTTTCAAAGTTTCATGAGGTGAGAGAAGGGAATTCAAGATGGCAGCCAGTGACCTAGAACTGTGTGGGCGAGAAAATTTAAGACTGCATCTTGCGTTCTTGTTATTGATCTCTTACTTCAAAAACATTCTTTTCTAAGGCCAGAGCCCACCTCCTCCACCCAGGTCTGCCTTCAACGTCTCAGTAACTATAGCCAACCAGAAATACCACCCACATTTTTCACTGTGATGGGCCTACATGGAGGGCAGGATGCAGGGGTGGGGTGGGGGTGGGGTGGGGGGCGGGGGGGGGCGGTGATAAGAGCAGTTTCTGAGCAGGGACATTATAGTATAGTTCTGTCACTGTATGGCTGGCCTGAATGGCACCCCAGGCGTTGAGACACTGTCCCCCATTCATAATGTCACGCTACATTGACATAGCTCTGTATCAGACACCAAGCCCCTAAATGTTGCTGAGGCAGATAATATGCAAAATGCATGGCTGAGAAACCCAAGCAAGAGGGCAGGCAGGAGAGAGAGGATTGCTTTGTCCAAAGACTGTTCTAGAACAAGCCTCCCAATGATAAAGGATTCTAAAAGCGATGGGAAATAAGGTGAAGGGAGCAGGATGGAGATGTGGACACGGGAAGGAAGTGGAGGGTACATATCTCTTCAAGAGAAACGGAGAAAGCTCTAGGGCTGGCAAATCACATCAGTTAAGGAAAGGGAAGGTTCTGGAGAAGAAAGCTCATAGGGTAGGGAAGCATCACTTCTATGGGTGATAGAAGTTGTAAGATGGGAGGGATTACTGCTCTATAAGACATTCCCTGTATTTCTCCAAATTCCTGTGTTCTTTCTTCTCTTCTAAGCATCGGCTCCTTGGGTAGCTCATAAGAGCTAGGACAGGCAGCTACAAATAATGAGGCCTGGAGTATCCTGTCCAAGTGTGACTGCGTTGTAATGCTTTTAAACCTGATTTTTCCCAATTATCTGACCACCAAAAAGCTTTCAATCTTTCTGGTTATCTTGCCAACAATGAAGAACCCCCTCTCAAATCTCCGTCTGTTTCTCAGGCTTCAAAAGCTCTAGCCAGAGTAGTACTCAGTGTGGCCGCAGAGACCACCGCAGGTCCTATTCTGGTGCTCCCTGAAGCCACCAGAGAAATAGTTCATAAGCCAGGAGATCCCCTCCCTTCTACTCTCAAATACCCATTGGAAACCAGAGAGAAAGATTCTAGAAGGTTCCAGTCATCAGCCCCGGCTCCCATGAGCTTATCTAATCTGTTCACCTAATCTCTCTGGCAGTTTGAGGCTCCCAGAAGGGTGGAGGAGAATCCCTAGAACCACAGTAGAATTCTCTGAGAACCAGAGTAAACACTCAACATTGAGTTTGAAACGCCAGAACCCACACGAAATTCTAACCGACTTCTAAGAACACCAGACTCCATGTTTCCACGGTGAGGGGTTTCAGAGCAAGAACCACAAAAACCAGGCGTAAGAACCTATCAGACCAACCACCAGCCAGAAACAAAACAAGACAAAAAACGGGCCAAACCAAAACTTTATGCTATGAAAACAAGAAATAAAATAAGGAGATTTCTAGGCCGTCTGATTGTCAGCAAACACAATATATTTACTGTATTAGCATTTGCTCACAGTGCAAATGGTACAACATTACACCATTTCAATATTTCAGTTTTTAAAAATGCTGTTTTCATGAACTATATTATATTGGCATAACAATGTGACAAAGGAGCAAATGAAATGTTGGTGAAGAATTTCACCTTTTCACGATAACAAGCATATTTTTTTAACCTTAGTATAAGGTACTATAAATCCAAGAAATAAAAACATCCACAAAATATATTACATCTGGTTTGTCTTTTTCTAAGTACTCAACTTTATACAAAAGTCTTTCAAAAAATATCATTCCCCATAGGTTTTCCTGTTTAAAACCTGATTTTTTTCTCTCAGTTCACATAAGTTAGAGTGCATTTTCTTTTGCTGTTTTTTTCTTAAAACATGCAGACATATAAAAAATCTGGATAGCACAACCTTTTGGCAACAAAGCTAGTTTTCTCTTAGTTTAGCTTAAATGTCTGAGAACAGTTTTATTAAAACAAAGGAAAACTCAGAGTTATCATGCAGTGACATGCATATACCAGAAGGAGTAAGGAAAAAATATTAAAGGATATCTGATTCCTCCTTCCAGCTTTGAAGTGACCAAAATTTTTGTTTTTAATAATCATCACATTATAAAAAGTATTCAGCAAAATACTGTCTCTGCAAAGAAAGATTTTACCCTTCAGCTGAAAAAATATGGGCCCTCCCGGCAAACTTCATCCACTTCTCTCTCCTTCTACAAAAAGTCCAAGTACCTGGAAGTCCACAGTCCCCTGCTCTTTGATTTTTTCCCCCCTTTCACTAGACTCCTTTAGTATTATCTATCCACCACCAAAAACACCGGTGCTTTTTTCTTTAAAAAAAAAAAAAGTGGGAAATGCATAAAGTGACTTTAAAAACAGACATTCTGTAAACTCCAGACCTTTGTTCCTTCTCTCTGGGCAGCTTACTGACCACAGGAGAAATAACGCTAACAGGGAACAGTACATTCAGGCAAGACTGCACTGGAAGCTGTGTCAGAGAGTAACCTTCCCTACTACTCCACTTCCAAAGAGTCACCCCTGTGTGGAGGAGGCTGGGGAGAGGGGGTGCCTGAGAAGAGGTGAGGTAGGGCGGGGAGAAGGTGAGACTGGGGTATGGAGAAGATGTGCCTCATTCGGCAACATGGATTAATGCAAACATCCCCATAGCTTTGAGGAAAATTTGGACAGAGATGTGTGTATATGTGTGTATATGGATGTATATATACATACTCACACACACATACACACATGTAGATATAATCTCATCAGTTAAATTTTTCATAAAAAATAAATCATTTAAAGCTGTAAATGCCTACAAGTTCTCTTTATTCCGGTGCACTGCACTGGATAGCCAAGTACCTTAGAGGTTTTATTTTACTAGGAATACATATTGTGTGCATGTTATATATAAATGTATATATGTGTGTGTGTGTAGACACACATATATACATACATACACACACACACCGTATTCATAAATTTGAATTCTACCTGTTGTGTTGGTGATGACAAAGAGAGAGAGGAAAAGAAAGGCTGCATTCCCATTAATGGTGGGAAGAGAAATGGGTATGTGAGTGAGAGAACAAAAAGATGGCAAAATGGGGTGGTTGGTTGAGGCCTGCCTTTTTGGAAAAAGATTTGGAAAGAGATGGGAAAAGGCTTAGAGGGGAGAAGGGAGAGGAGGGGGAAAAAGGGCAGAGGGCAAACTCAGGAACAGAGATTTAAAAATCTCTGGGGCCGAGGAAACACATTTTTTTTAAAGGCAGGTTCAGTGATGGCTGCTTCTTCTCCCCGAAGATCAAACTGCCCTGAGGCCTTGAGAGGGAAGCGCTCGGAAAAGGAGGGATTCTGAGGGGCCAAACCCTAAGCGGCGGTAGCAGCACCGCGGCGGCGGCACCCGAGGCATTTCTGTGAGAAACATTATTTCGGAGCAGATGGAAGACCGTCTCGTCCCGCCACGTGCAGGCCCCCAGCGGCCTGGGGACCCGAGGTGGGGAAGAGTTTGGGGTGGACATAGCCCAGTTCAGCTCAAGAGTCTCGCACACACACGTCGGAGCGCGCGCGCGCGCACACGCACACACACACACACACACACAGAAACACACACGCACACATACACTCACGCGAGCACGCACACTCGCGCGCATCCCCGCACGCAGGCGCGCGTGCGTGCGGCGGGCAGCAAGCTCTGCGCTTTGGTGCGCTCCTTACCCCCTCCCCCTCTCGGGTCTTCGATGGGGAGCCGAGGGAGACGTGGGGAGAACCGTGAGGTGCTTGGGTCCAGCGAGGCTTGGGCGGGCCCAGCCTTCAGTCCCCCGCAGGTCCTTGGCCCGGCCCGGCGGCCCCTGGATCAAGACGATCCCAACTGAACAAAGCGGGCTAGACGCCACCTTTCCGCCCCCACGCCTTGGCTAATGGGGGGCAGCAAGGGGAAGGCGCCTCCTGCCCTGGCCCCCGACCGTTGGCCGGTGTGAAAGGGTGGAAACGGGGGACAGCGAAGGGAAACAAGGGGCCTTACGTCCATGGAGAGGCCAGGGCGCGGCCCCTGCGCCTCCGTGGCTAGCTTTCCGGCTGCATTCAGGCCAGCAGCCGGGAGACACTGAAGGGGAAAAGTGTGATCTGGGGGCCCGAGCCTCAGGCGCAGGTGGTGACCACAGGGGCCAGGGACACCGGGGCCGCCGAGGACGCAGAAGGCGCACCCCCCTTCTCCGCCTTCTTCTCCTTTTGCTTGAGGTGGATTTTGGCGTGGCGCTTGCGCTCGTCGCTGCGCGCAAACTTGCGCCCGCAGAATTCGCAGGCAAAGGGCTTCTCGCCCGTATGCGTGCGGATGTGAGTGGTAAGGTGGTCGCTGCGGCTGAAGCTCCGCATGCAGATCCGGCACTGGAAGGGCTTGTGGCCCGTGTGGATGCGCAGATGCCGGGTCAGCTCGTCCGAGCGGCTGAAACGGCGGTCGCAGCCCTCCGCCGGGCACGCGTGGGGCCGCTCGTGTAGCGGGGTCTTGCTGGGTCGGTTGGGGTACTTGCGGGGCCGGATGGGCTTGAGCGTGAGCGGCGGCTGGGGCAGGCTGCCAAAGCCCGGGTGGATCTGCTTGTCTTTGAATGCCTTGATGGTCTCCAGGGGGGTAATAGGGGGCGGGTTGACCCGGATGGGGTCCATGCCCTGGAAGGGCTTGTGCTCCGGAATGGAGCCCATGTCGTTGGGGTGGTGGTATAGGTTGTAGTCAGGAATCATGGGGAAGAGATTGCTGTCCAAGGCCGGTTTGGCCGATTGGTAATCCTGGGGGGAATAGGCGAGCCCGGGGTTGCCCTGGGGATCGTGGAAAGACACAGGCTCCGAGTAGAGATCACTGCAGTTAGAATAGGGGGGCAGCGCCGGATACATGGCCTCCACTTCCCCCTGCGGCGGCTGCACCATGCTGGCTGTGGAGGTTTGCGTGCTGAGTGCCCCAGAGGCCGGGGGCACCCCCAAGATGCCGGCGCTCATGAGGCTAATGATGTTGTCCTGGCACCAGTTGGAAGGGGAGTCAAAGGCGAACTTTCCCAAGTAGGTCACGGTCTTGTTGCCAGGGGCTGGCTGGAAGGAGCCCGAATAAGAGAGTTCCGGGTTGGGCTTCTCGTTGGTCAGACCGATGTCCATCACATTCTCTGCGGAGAGCGGGGGAGAGAGGGGAGGGGTGAGTGAAGCCGAGTCGGCTCCCAGGCAGGGGCGCCCAGGTCCTTGCCCAGGTGTGGAGGTGCGGCCGGGTGGAGTGCGCAGCGCATGGGGTAGGCTGCGCCAGGCGCAAAGCGGGCGGTGCCGCGCTCCCGGGCGCAACCTGGATACAGGAAAATACTACTGATCGGGGTGTGGAGTGGCTGCTGCACACACACCGCACACGCCGTACACACACACTCCCGTACCACACACACACACACACACACACACACACACACACACAGGCGCGAGCGCGAGAAGCATTGTTGTTATTCCCGAGGTGGGGCGGGCAGGTAGCTGCAGCTACAGGTAGTTTCAGACCCGAAGCGCGCCGGGCTCTCGCTCTCCAGCGCACACAACTCGGCCTCTTCCCCTAGCGCTGTCCGCGCCGGACCCCGCGCCTCTCCTGCCCCGACGAAGCCCCCGGTGCGCACTGCGCCCGGGGAGCTGACCCGGAGGGCTCCGACGCTTTGTCCGCGGCGCGTAGAGGGGTGCTGTCCGCAAAGGGAGCTCTCCCGCCGCCTCCCCCAGCCCCAGTCTCCTCCGGGCCTGAAGGAGCTTTCGGCTTTTGCTGGAGGGGGAAAGCCCAGCCTCAGCTTAGCGAGAGTGGAGGGCGGCGGAAAACCGGCCGGTGTCTCCATGGCGGGAGTGGCCGCTCTTCCCAAGCTCCTCGGTCCGGGGATCGTCCCCTGTGGCAGCCCCCGCGCGGGTGGGCCCCCACCTTCTCCCCTCCCCGCCGTCCCCACACCCCCACGGCTTTGCTGAAAGCCCTGGAAAGGCAGCGTCTTAGTACCTCTCCCACCGCGGGGACTCCACGCCGCACATGGCTCCATCCCGGGTGGGAGGCTGAGGGAGTAAGGGGGGAGAGCGCGGGTGAAAAGGGACGTTGGGCTCCTCCTGGGAAAGGGGGCGACAGCATTACGCCTTGCGCACAGCCCGGCGATCGCGCTCCCTAAGTGGAGAACCCCAGAGCCGCTTGCACCTACCTCCCTTCGGTCGGCGGCTGCCCCCACCCGGGAGAACCGAAGCCTCTACCGTGGCGTCGCCAACCGAGCCTTCCCGATCGGGGAGGGCGGGAGGAGTGGGTGGGAAAAGCAACTCGACCCCCGGAAAATTCCCAGCGCGCCCCCCATATCTCCATCCATCCATCCATCTATCCATCCATCCATCCATCCATCCATCCATCCATCCATCCATCCATCGCTAGCTCGTTCCCTCCTCCTCTTCCTCTCTCCCTTTCCTTCCTCGCCGCCTCCCCGCCGCCCTTACCTGTAGCCATCTGATTGTAATGGGCTACCGAGTCGCTGCTGCCAGAAAAGAGGTTGAGCGCGCTGGGGATCTCCTCGGGGTACAGATTGTCAGGCAGTTGGTTTAGCAAACTGCTCATGGTCACCGGCAGCTTCTCGGCGAGTTTGCCGGTCATAGCACTCCCGAGCTGCCGCCGCCGCCGCCGCCGCCACCGCCGCCGCTCGCTCTTAACGCAGCTTCCAGGCAAGCGGCATCGGAGAGGCGATCCGTGGTGCAGGGGAAAAGCATGCGAGAGGGAAAGTTCGGGAGGAGGGGGGAGGGAAGAGGGGAAGGGGTGGGCCTGGGGAGGGGATCTTCTCTTTTTGGGGGGTGGGTGGGAGAGAGGGCAAAGGAGGGTAATCCTCTTGGGTGCCTCAGCTGGTGCCGTAAGAGGCTGGGTCGTGGCGTGGGGGGGGGGGGCGTGTGCGGGGTGGGTGGGTGGGTGCTGGGCCGGGGGGGGATCTCGGCCCAAGGGGGTCGCACGCGGCCTCAGTATTGATAACACAAACAGACGCGCGCCCGCGGCCCCCCCGCCCCCCGATCCGCCACCGCCACCGCCGCCACCGCCGCCACTGCCGCCGCCGCCGCCTCTGCCGCTGCTGCTGCCGCTGCTACCACCACCACCAGCCCCGCAGCTTCCTAGCAAGCGCACTGCTGCCCAAAAGCTCCCAGCCAGGGAACTCCACCAGCCTATTTATCTGAGCCCCGGGAAAGCTCCGTGACGTAGCTGCCCATATATGGACAGACAAAGCCCAGCCGAAGGGGCGCGACGTCACAATGGAAGCTCCTCACAATGGAACATTAGAAAGCAGGAAGCGGGCCGCAGCCAACGTGCGGCGCCCGCACCGCTCGCGGATCTTAAAAAAAAGAGAGAGAGAAAGAGAGAAATAGAAGAGAAGAAGGAAAGAAAATTCGAGAGGAGAGAGGAAAGAAGGGTGTAACTGAACGTGCGGCGTAAAGCACGCAGCGCGGGGGTGAAAGAGCAATAATCGCCTGTGTGTTTATTTGATGTCTGCACTAGGAGAGCGCGCTTGTAGGACAGGGCGCCGTGGGGTGGGGTCGTTCGCAAGTGGCCTCTAACAGCCCCCCAGCAGGAAGAAAGAGAATTGAAAACACTCGGCGGGGTCCCTTTGCAGCCTGGGAACTTCTGGGGAACCCGGAAGGTGTGCGCTCCGACCCTGCCCCGGCCGCTCTTCTCGCGTACAGGATCCTGCCTGGCACTGGGACAAAGTCCCTCTGAGGAGGATTCCAGCGGGTCAGGGATCTCTGGTCCAGTATCCCGGGAACTTTTGTGCCGCCCTCCCTCCGATGCGCCGCCCACAGCCCTGCTGCTCCCTGGGCCCCTGACCCTGTGCTGACACCCGGCTGAGCGCAGTGGCTGGGAGATTTCGTAGCTGCATAGCGGCTGCGCGGGAGGCGAGAACTCCTCACCTTGGGGGTCGAGGATGTGCAGTTTTGGTGGTGAAGGAGAAGGAATGAAGTTGAGGGGATAGGGAACACGTGCACCAAACCCTCCATAAATTCCCTAATGGTTCCAAAGCACCCCTTTGGCCACGGGATGGCAGGAGGGCCCAGCAGGCCCAGGCGCAGTCGCTGTCTATTGCTGCCTGCGAAGGGCCCGCCACTGAGTTGCGGCAGCAGCCTGCCGAACCACAGTCTCTGAGCCACCACGACGACCTCCCCTGCTCTCTACCCTCCCCCTCGCCTTCCACAGGGCTGTCCCCATTGCTGACTGCCGGCGCCCTGCAGTCAAGGGCTGCCTGTTTGCCGACCCCGAGCGCTGTCACCTCCCAGAGAGGCAGCAGATCCCGGGGGCGGCTATGTTCCCCGAGGCCTGTTTTCGGAGCGCGCGCGGCCGGGCCGCGGGAGAGGGAAAGGAGAGGAGGGGGGCGTGGGGGAGCGACCCCGGATCACACCGGCTCAGCGTGGGAGGAGTCCCTCCTCGTTGGCCGTGTGGGCGCGGTGGATCCCGCGTTCCTCGCTGGGGAGTCGGGGTTGGGGGAACATGCATTTCTCAGGGGGAGTGGGAGTACTGACAAGGAGGAGGAGAGGATCCCCGGGCCTCACTCCGTGGGAGGGCCACGCGGGCCGGGGACGTGTGGGAGGAACTCCCGAGCTGCACATCGTCGTGGGGGTGGATGACAACCTCTCTCTCCTCCCCTCCACTTCACTCGGTGGAGAACTAGGGGTGGGAGGGCCCGGCCTCCCCCGGATCTCCTCTGGTTCTTAGGAAAGGAGGGATTCCCGCCGCCGCGGGCCCCCTCTCCCCCGCCCCTGCTGCCGCTCCCGCCAGGCTACCCACACCTATACCGCGGAGGCTCTGCGCCCCTGGGCTCTCCTCCGCCCGCGCGGCGCGGGGAGGGAGCGCTCTGCAGCGGTCCCCAGCTCCGGCCGGAATCAGGGCATGCAGCGCCTCCCGCCCCCGGCTCCCTCCCAAGGGGGGGCGATTGGCCGGCCCGGGGGCGTGGGCGGCAGTGTGAGCCAGGCTGGGCGCGGGAGGGGCCCTGGCGGCTGCAGGGAGGGTCGCGGGGCGGCGGGCCAAGCCGGGAAGAGCCATACAAGGAGCGGATCCGGTGACGCGCCGGCCGCGCCCCTTCTCCTTCTCTATTTGGCTGCTGATTCCGGTCCCCGGATTTGCATATTTTGGCATCCAGTGGAAAAGGAAAGAAGAACGGAACCCGCAGCCTTTAAAGGAACCGCACAGGCTGTAGCGTCACCTAGGGAGGCGGTCTGGGGGGCGTGAAAAATTAGCCAGCGGCTCTGGCCTCTGGCCTTGGAGCTTGGCAGCTGGGGGGAGGCGGGGAGAGGCGGGGAGCCGCGGCCACCAGAGAGCTTCGGCCGCTCCAGTCCCAGTCCTGGGCTCTCCGCGGTGCTTCCTGCTGCGAGTGCACCCGGAGGGTCTCTGCGGGTTCCGGCCCAGGACCAAGAGACGCCGCGAGGTCCGCGGCCTTTAGGCGAGCCGCAGGCCCCAGTAGTGACTGCAGTGCCCATGTTTCCCAGCGCGAGGCACAGCTCAGCCTGCGGGGGTGGCGGGGAGGAAGTGAGAGCCCTCCCGGCCGCCCAGCTCAACTCTGGAGGACCCTACCGTGATGCACCCCCCTCCCACCTGTTGAGACCTCTTCCCGGAGAGGAGGAGATTGAGGAGCTGCAAGCCCCAGTCCTGTTTGATAGGGGCCTACATTAGGAAAGGCAGAGGCAGTGGGAGCATTTCGGATCCTTGAAAGCTTCCAGGGCCCCAAAGACCATGGAGGAGTGTAGCCATTCCAGAGATGACCTGCAAACACTTTTAGGAGAGCTGGACCTGTTGCATCCAAGCAGAACAAGTAACAGGGTTTTGCAGGCCTGCTCCAAGCCTTTATGCCTGTTGGTGAGAATGGATAGGAGTCTTTTTGGGCAAGATGTCTGCCCCTCCTTCCTACTTGTCCATGACCTAGAACGGGAGCCTTCAATTCAAACAAGTATTCATTCAAACTTCAGTGTGATGTTGGGCAAATGTCTGAATCTCTTTCTTGGCCTCAGTTTTCTTGTCTGTAAATTGGGATAATAATAGTACCTATCCCTTTGATAATCCTCATGGAGCACTTTTGCCAGACCCCTAGCCAGCACTCAGTAAATGGCAATCATTATTGGTAAACTATATTTTCCCCAACCCTACCATGTGACTGAAAAGCCCTTTTTCCCCTTGTGTGTCTTAGGAGTGAGTGCGGTTGGTATAGGGAGTAAAAAGGGCCAGGTATGACACTGCATCCCATATCAGTGTGATCATATACAGGAAGTCCTATTTGTGTGCCGGGTACCTGCTGGGCACTATGTCATCGCAGAGATGGTGAAGGAATTGTCCCCACTGTGCGAGAACAGAGGGCCCTCAATAGCTGGTGGTGACATAAAGTAGGAAACCAAGAAGTCACTCAGTTGCTCTTTAACACTCTGGAGCATCCTTCTAGACTTTTTATGGAGGGTGGCTATGGCTCCAAGGTGGGGTGGGGGACTCAGGTGCCCTTCCTCCCCTCCTCTGCCCTGGAAGGAGCCATGCTGGGGAAGGCCTGCCTCTACAAGCATAGGTTCTCACTGCCTGGTTGCTGGTCGGGTTGCAGCCCGCACAGGCGTCCCCTGTCAACCTGGATGATGGTGGCAGATGGAGGGCAAGGTTCCGTGGCGGGTGGGGACAACCCTGGGTATAGAGTAGGGGTGGGGGGTTTGGAGTGGCCCCTTGCAGACTAACAGCATTCTCCCTTCTGCTGGCCAAGTCTTGAATTCAGCCTAGAAAAAAGTTTTTTTCCTTCCCTCCCTCTTTCTTTCCTCTCTCCCTCCTGAACAGGGGCTGAGGGTGAGGTCTCACTTTTACTGGTGGGCTCGGGTGAGATTACCTGAACTGCAGGCCCCGGACTTGTTGGAGAGTGAGTAGGCACTGGTTCAGGGCGTCCTTACCCTGGAGATGGTGAAGGGCAGGCCCCGCCCCTCTGCAGCAGAGCCAAGGCTGCCCAGCCCCCCGCTGCTTACCTCTGGGGGCAATGGGTGTGTTTGTCTTGGTGAAAGGGTAGAGGAAGGAGGGGACTTGCCCTACAAACCCACCACAGAAAAAGACCAGGTTGGTGCTCTGTCTTGCTCCGTAGTCACCTCTGCCCTCTGAACTTGAGCTCCCTTTTGCTAAAGATATCCAGTCCTTCTCTGCTGTCTTACAAGCAAGAAGCCCCCAATTAGTTCAAACTGGGGTGCTGGCGACTTAATGCATTACCCATCTCAGCGGGTATTTGCCTTTTTAACAGAAAATGCTTAGAAGAGGGTCATATATAACCTAAAGGGATTAAGCCTACCATTAAGCATGGTGCCTGGAAAATGGTAGGAACTCATATATGCTGGTGGGCTGAGGTCTAATGGTGGGATGTGAGGCCCAGTGACAAGGAGTAGGAGTTTTGGGGTGCAGAGAGCATCTGGGGTTCAAGTCACACCAAGCACCCATGTAGAGGGCCCACCCTGGTGGGATTGCTCCCGAATGATAGCTCCCTCGAGGGCTTTCAGTTGCTTTCCATTTTGGGTGTCCCCCAGGAGACGGACAGGTCGTTGGTGGAATCTCTCTGGCCAGCTCTCCCTGGCATTCTAGAGGTCATTGCCATTCCTTCGGTAATGACAGACAACTCTGAGGTGAGGTGGGTTTGGCCTAGAAGCTCGGGGAAGGAACTTGACAGCCACGATGACTTTGAGGGGGGTGGTCCCAGTTAAGAGCATTGTTTGGGGACTGCTGGAGGCTTTGGGCTCGCTGACCTTCTGGACCCACAAAAGATTGGGGCCTGTGGCGATATATCTTCTTCATTTTTTACAACAATCCTGTGAGGAAGCTTTTAGGGCTGCCCCCCAATCGTTTTTTTTTTAATTTAAAAAAATTTTTTAAAATTTATTTATTTATTTTTGGCTGTGTTGGGTCTTTGTTGCTGCACACGGGCTTTCTCTTGCTGCGGTGAGCAGGGGCTACTCTTGGTTGCGGTGCGCGGGCTTCTCACTGCGGTGGCTTCTCTTTTTGCGGAGCACAGGCTCTTGGTGTGCGGACTTCAGTAGATGTGGCACGAGGGCTCAGTAGTTGTGGCTCGCGGGCTCTAGAGCGCAGGCTCAGTAGTTGTGGCGCACGGGCTTAGTTGCTCCGCGGCATGTGGGATCTTTCCGGACCAGGGCTTGAACCCGTGTCCCCCGCATTGGGAGGCGGACTTTTAACCACTGCGCCACTAGGGAAGCCATGTTTGTTTGTTTTAAATGAAAGATCTAAGGTGTTGGAAAGAGTCTGAGTAGTTAGTTGGAGGACCCTTGGCCAGGAAGTGGCTGAGCTGAGATTTGAACTCACGGCCTTGTGACTCCAAAGCTGCCGCTCTTAATTTCAGCCTTTGTCCCCATTCTGGCTGTTAGGGAAAAGAAAGGAGACGGCAGGTGTGGGTAAGAGGAAGGAGAGGTATAAAAACTGTGCAGAAGGCAATGAATAGAAGAAAGACTAGCTGGACCTGCTTCCCAGCACCCCTGGGACCCAGCATGCAAGGTAGGGGAGGAGCCCCTGCCCAGGGGAGGGGAGGGGGTACAGCTCACAGGGACGTCAGGGAGGAGCAGCATTTCTGCCAGGGCTCCTGGTAGGTGGAGTAGCATCTGTGCCACTCTGAGCGAAGGTCCCACTGCCCTAGGTTGTCACAGAGGTCACAGGCTCCTCGCCAAGCCAGTCACACACTTCCATTTGAAACATCTGCTTGTGCCTACATTCCAACGAACTCATTAGAATCATGTTGAATCCGGGTGTTTTGGATTACTCTTCAAGCAATTTCAGGGAGAACCTGGTGACCAAAGGGAGAAAGTCTTGTTACAAAGTAACGTTTGTTGGCCGGTGAGGTGGAGACCCCTCCTCAGACGCAAGTCCAAGGCAGTGAGTAACTGCCATGGGGGTCCAGAGGTTGAGAGCTCAGGGCTGGGCTGGGCTGGGGCAGGGAGAGAAGGCAGGTCTTAGATAGAAGGCAAGACTTGGAAAAAGTGTGCTGTACGGGTAAATGGGAAGAACAGGCCCTGGCCTGGGAATCAGGACTTCTGGGTTCCACCATTAATTATCTGTGTAACTTTGGGCCACCCTCTGGTTCCTGGGCTTCTGGTGGGGCTGGAGTGGATAACCTACCACTAAATTCCTCCCAGCTCCTTTGATCCATGAATTTTGGATTCTATTGCGGAAAAGGTTGGGAGGAGACGTGTTAGTGTTCCCAGTCAAGTTTGGGCTCCTGGGACCCTTGAGGAGGAGAAGGGATGGGTCAGGGCATGAGGGCTTGTAATGGGAACTTTGCTGTCTTAGTTCAGCGGTGCCTGGAGGGTAAGTGGAGTCATGTGCTCAGGGGGCCTGTCATGGCCCCTGGGGCCCACTGTGGGACAGCCCCTTCTCAGCTGGGAGGGATGGTGTCTCTGCAGAAAAGACTCTTGGGGGAAGAGGCTTTTTGGAAAGAGGAACTTTGTCATCTGAAATGAACCAGAAAAGGTGTGAGTGTGGGGGGCCATTGGGGAGGCAGTCAGGGGGAGCAAAGAGGGAGTGAGAGAGAGAAAAGGAGGGAGAGAGAGGTGAGAGCAGAGAGGAGAGAGGATTTCCCCCCACTGCTCCCCACGCAGCCAGCCTCCTGCTGGCTACAGGCTTCACCCATGGGACAGCTCGAGGATCCAAGAGGCTGGCAGGTTCCTCTCCTCCCTGCCCTGGAAGGAAAACCTTTGGGGAGTCAGAGAGAGCTGTGGTCTCTCTAGATCTTGTGTCTCTTAACTCCCAGTCTCAGGGCCCTCCTCAGCCTGAAACAAGTGGGTCCTTCGCCTCGTCCACCAAGGTGAGCAGTTGGGGGCCGACCTCTGGCTTCTTCTTTGCTGTGCTATGCAGTCCAAAAACCTGGGATGTGGGGAAAAGCAGTTAATGACTCTTTGGGGCCCCTAATTCGAGGTCCTCAGTGCTGTCAGCATCCTCTTTCACCAGATGGCCTAGGCAGGGCTTCCTGACTTCTGTTGTGCCATAGCTCTGCTAGAAAATGACACTCTTTACAGCCACTGGAGTGAAGAACTAACAAACACTGCCCTCGGCCCATCCCATCACTCTGAGGGCTGAACAATACAGGCCAGCTGGAACCCAATGGAAGTCTGCCCATCAGCCTGACTGATGGCATGAGCTTTTCTGCCAGGGCTCAGGGCAGATGGGCAAAGGAGAAGGGACATGATAGATTTCTCTCTCTCCCCCCTTCTTTCTCTTTTTGCAGAATTATTTGGGCTATTCAGAATTATTTGGCCCCAAATCGTCAAGAAAGTTACTGGATGACAAGAGATGGTATCCGAGCTCCCTGGGGACAGGGACTGAGCCTCATTCCTCAGTCTTCCCAGCACTCCCACTGCCTGTCCCCAGCAGGTGCTCCATAAGAGGTTGTTGATTCAAGGGTCCACATGGGTGATTCTGAAACATGGCTGATTTGAGGAGCGCAGGATAGACGGCGACCTTCCCACTTTGTCCTTGCATTTCTACCACCCAGCGCCCACTATACAGGATGGGGGGGCCCCTTGTCCACCAAAATTCATTCCCCACTGGGGTGGAGGGGGAGGCTCCTGGGTCTGGGACTTAGCTCTCTCGTTTCAATGAGACAAACATCCAGGGCGCACTTCCTGTGGAGGGAATCAGACTTGAGGCTGGGATCCTGCGGTCTGTCAGGGGGCAGGTGATTTAAAGGGAAGTGAGGAATGAGGCTGAGGTAGAAGCCATCACACACAAGACATGATCGGTTCTGAAAGGAAGTGCAGGCAGGAAGTTCAGAGGGGGAAGGACTTGCAAGAGGACATGTTCAGGGACAGGCGAAAGCCTGATTGGGAGGGGTGGTGTTGATCGAGGCCTTGAGGATGGGCTAAGACCCATAAGTGAGGAGGGGAGGTATGAAGAGGAGAGTGAAGGGGGAGACAAGGGCAGGAGGTATTCAGTGTAAGGAGCTGTGCTTTCCCCCCTCATTTTCACGTTAAATTTATTTATTTATTTATTTTCATCTCTGAAACTACCTAGAGCCCATTAGCACTGTCCTTCCAGGACTTCTCTGGCCTGATTATGGCTTGCTTGTGGGTGAGTGAGGAATCCTAGAGGGAGAGAAGGGAGATAGCACTGAGGCTGGATCTGCAAGATGACAGCAGACATTTGGGCATCTACTAGAATGTAGGCTCCAGGAAGGCAATGGCCTGGGTCTGGACCTGCACTGCTGTATCCGCAGCTAGAACCTGGCTTGTGGAGGGGATAGTGGGTGCTCCATCAGTATTTGTGGGAGAATGAATGTGCCAGACGCTCTACCAGGTCCGGTTCGGGACACAGGAGCAGGAAAGGGGCTAACTCCAGGTGTGAGCTCCAGGAGAAAGCAGGACTCGGGGAGTCCAAGGCAACATGGACCCCAAATTGGGGGTGGGGTAGGACTCATCAGGCATAAACTTAAGTGGTAATAGCCCTGTTCATTGAGTGGCAATGATCCTTGGCGTTTTTCATCTTCAAAGTCAGGAACAAGCTGTAATTAATACTCCCGCCACCCGGGGGCAGGGTGGAGGTGGTGTGGAGAATCTTGAGCTGTTGGTGCTCAGTTGGGGAAACTGAGGCACTGGCGGAGGAAGGGCCGTTAGGAGAGTGGATGCAAAGGCCAGCAGAGCCCGGCGTCTGCAGGGGTGCCGTGAGCACTCCAGAGCGCAGCCCCCTCCCAAAGCCAGGCAGCTGGAGAGCCGAGGTCGTGAGTGGGGAGGGGCGCCGGAGACCCGCACCGGAGCAGAGAAAGGAGTCTCAGCCGCGGGCCTGGCGACCGTGGCAGTGGGCGATCGGTTTTGCCCGTGGCTTGGCCGACAGAGAGCCTGCCGGGGCCTCGGCTCCCCGCCCTCCGGGGGCGGCGCTGGAGGGGCGCGCGGAGCAGGGGAGGGGACTCGCTAGTCCTTCGTGTCCAGTGGCCAGGCCGCGCGCGGCATACTCAGCCTGAGTCACCGTCGCCTCCGAAATGCCTCCCGGTTTCCTCATCGCCCTGAGGGAGTTTTTCATTAAGGTGATTACCCTGCCGTCATTTAAGAGTCCGTAAATATCACCCAGGGACCGAGGGCGTGCAGCCGCCTCTAACTGCAGCCGGGGTCCGCAGGCCCCAGGCCGCGGGCGGCGCCGCTCCGCCTCCCCGGCCACCAGTTCGAACCATCTGCGCGGCCCCAACACCATCCTGCATCTAGCGTGACTTTTCTCTGGACCACGATGTCCCTGAGGGCATTCTTCCTTCAGTTCAGTCACCACCCAACCAGAAAAGGCTTTCCTCTCATACCCCTGGTCCAGGTGATGTACCAAACACCACTCCTAGTTTGCCGTGGTCCTACCTACCTTTTTACATTTATCTGTGTAATCCTTTGATGGATGCCTGCCTCCCATCCTCCTGCCCCAAGTTCTAGAAGGGCAGGAGCCACTTCTGATTTTGCATCGTATTCCCACGATACGGCCTCCTCTCAACCCACCCCATCCCCACCTAGCGCGAATGTCTGGGGTATCGCAGGACTCAGATTTTTGAATTAACAAGTCCTCATGAGGCAAGAGAACTGTTTGCTGACTGCCCCTGCACCTGATCGTCTTTAACATTTGACAGTTATCACTTGTGCACCTACCGTGTGTCTGGCACTGGAAATACAGCTGTGACAAAAAGAGCCTGTGGGGAGACTCAAGACCTAATGAGGGTTCGGGGTGAGGGTGGGCAATAAGAAGATACCTACGAGGTGGTGGTAAGTGATATGAGAAAAAAGAAATGAGGATAAGGGGAGAGAGAGTGATGGGATGTGCACGTTGAGATCCTGTTGTATGTAGTCATTCTTCCCCGATCCTTGCGTTTGGAGCTAGCGTTAGTGCCACTGACTAAAGTACTGAATCAGAAGATGTGGGTCTGTGCTGTTAGTCCAGCTAATTTATTGGATGCTCTTTGAAAATTTTTATGTAAATAAGATCTTTGTCAAAAAAATTACATCACAGTTCACTGAGGAAAGTCGGGTCTCTGAAGGCAAAGTCACCTGTGACTTGGCCCCTTGCCCCTGGAACAGCCCCTCTTCCCTAGACAGGCTTTCCTGCCTGCCACCAGGTGGCCTGAGAGAAAACTCTGACAGTGCCTGAGGACTCTTCAGAGGCCTCTGGGGAGGAGGTGTTAGTGGGCCAAGGGTGACTGTGGCTGTGGCTACCCCAGCCCCGAATCCCAGAGCTGCACTGCCTCTCACACAAACCCTCTCCTGGATGGGCAGGAGAGCTTTCTAGACCCCAAATGAAAGAAAAAGTTGCTGCAGTGGAAACTCGAGCTAACCTTCCCTCTTGCCCCACTTCCCTCCCGCGGTCACACTTCCGGCAGCCGCCACAGGGTATTTTGGGTTCGAAAACAAAGCGTCAGATCTATTTGAGCAACTTTTTTTTCCATCGGAGTAGAAGCCCAGGGGCCTGTGGCCACCCTGGGCTCGGCCACTTCCCCAGGGAACTGACGCGTTTCCCCTTCTCCACCGAAGACCAATTTAGCAAGTCAGACTGGCCACATTTTTAGCTTCTCCTTTCCCTGGCCTGGCAGCAGGCGAGAGCCCAGAGGTAGGGCTGCTGGGAGGAGGGTGTGTCTGAGTGCCTTCCTTGTGGACTTCAGGGGAAGGCCTGCTTCCCATCCTCTGCCAGAACCTCCTCCTCAACCCTCTCCAACACTCCCCAAACTGCATGTATTGCGCACACGCGCACGCACGTACACACACACACACACACACACAACCTCCACCGCCGCCGCCACAAATGCACTTGCTGCATCAGGAGCCTGCAAAGTGAGAGTTGTGGGGTTAGGGCTGGTCTGGTCCTCAGTTTAATCGAAAGGATGGTGTGCCCGTGTCACTGGCAGGCCAGTGTGCTGTGGGTTGTGAATGAAGTGGGCGTGCATCCGTGGACACTGTGTGTGCATGCAAATCCGACGTTTGCCACTGCCTGGGCTGGACAACACACACCCATGCAGCTTGCATGGATGTCTAGAAAGAGCCTGGCAGAGGTGAAACCCTGCAGTGTCTAGCGGGTGCGTACACCGTGTGATTTTGTGTGGGCTGGTGTATTTACAGTATGTGTGCAGGATGTGTATAGCAGAGGTGTGTGTAAGTGTGCGTGCACACGTTTGTATACGTGTGGACCGGCAGGGTCTGGTTCTTGGGGTATGAGGGAAGGAAGCCAGGCGAGCTCTGGACAGGGGTGACCAGCGTTCTCATGGGCGAATTCAGCTTCCTCCCCGGGGAGGTGGGGGTGAGTAGAGACCTTCTAGGTCTCTTTTGTAGCCCTTTCAATTCTTAGCACTCAGCTGAGCCTCCATCAATACTGGGGAAGGGCTGACTGGGCGCTGGCTTCACAGCCACAGCAAGGAGAGAAAGAATCTATTGCCTTTGTGATGGCTTGAGTATACACGTCCAGCTGTGTCTATGTGTGTGTGAGTGAATGTGCAAGTGTGTGAGTATGTGAGTGTGAGCATGGGATGTCTGAGTTTGTGTGGCTGTGTGTGAGCGTGGGTGTGGGTGGAGGTGTTTGGACTCCTTTCGGGCACTACCTAGGCTCGCTCTGCTGCCCAGGCCCTAAAGGAAGCCCCCTGAGCCCACTGTCTGCTTACTTCACGAGACTGGAAATGAAAGTTGCACTAGGGCCCTGCTACACCTGCCTTTCTGACAGGCTCAGCCTCTCTCCTTTGAGCCCTCTGCTTCCTGCACAGCTGACTTATGCCAGTGGGGCGGACTCCAGCTCCTGAGGAATAAAGAGGGCGCTTCTGTGTCCTGCCCTCATTCAGGGCAGGTCAGGAGGTTCTCGAGTCATATTTCTACCCTCTGTGCCTGAGTGCCCATGTGCCCCTCCGTCCTCCCTCTGCTAGGATCCCTGAATGGTTTCTCTACCATGCCCCCAAATAGCCATATAGAACTGTAGAACATTCAGCTGGAGGGGGCCTCTGAGAGCACCCATCCCAAACTATTTTATAGATGAGAAATCTGAGGCCCAGAGACGGCAGCTGACATGCCCAGGGTCACACAGCAGTGAATGGTAGCCCTGGTGCTAAAATCAGGTCTTGACTCCTGGTCAGTGGTTCTTTCAGCTACATCAGACGAGCTGACCGTGTCCTTCTTTCCTATTTCCTTCTCTTTCTGACTGTTTCTCTTCCTTTCGACTTTTCGACTGAAATATTTCCTTTTTTTCTCTCTGAAATGCCCTCTCTGGGTTAAGCGAGATGGCTTGCATTTGGTGGTACCAAGGTGGTACTCAGACCCAAGACCTCAGTCCTGGCATGGTTTTCATCTGCCCTTTCCAAAGGTTTTTCTCCTTCCTGGTCCCTCATCCCCCAAGGACTGCCAGGGACCCTGTCCCCTCCTCTCCCCAAGCCAGCCTCTTCAGCTCCTATTTCTGCTTCCAAGTACCCAGGAGGAGGATGAGAACCCTCAAGGAATTTTCTTCTTTCTCTAACCTTAGTTTCCTGGTCTCTAAAATGGAGTGGGGGTCTCTGCAGGGGAACTATGGGGATTTGTGTATGTGTGTGCATGCAGGTGTGTATGTGTGTGCGTGTGTGTGTATGTGCACCTCGCGTGTCTCCCAGCAGCTCCCGGGGGTAATGGGAAAGTTAATTAGTGCCAGGATGAAAGGTGCTATGGGGTAATTGCAGGTAATATCAGGACAGCCGGGAGGGTGGGGCTAAAGGCCCTCAGACCTCCTGGGGGTAGTGGGCAGCCCCGAGCCCCACTCCTGAAAACAGATCAGATACCTGGAGAGGAGGGGGGGAAGGGGGCATTCTGAGTGAAGGGTCTTTGTCTTTACAGGGAAGTGCTTGTTAGTTGCTAGGGAACTGGGTTGTCTTTCCTGATCCAAGCCACCCAGTTTTTTGCTGAGCTTGGGAGGGGCATGCTGGGCTGGGGCTAGAGGCTCCCTTGCCAGGTGGCCCTTTCCCTGGGGCTGCTGACGCTTGGATGGGTCTCTTGGGAAGGACTCTTGTCTGGGGAGGGTGAGTGCTCCCATTACCCTCGGCCTCACTGCTTGCTCCAGCCGAGATGGGGAGCAGAGCAGGTGAGGTGCAGGCAGGGAAGGAGAGGAAAACACACAGGTACCGAACAGCCTGCCCACCAGGCACTGTGCCGGGTGCCTTCCATGCCATCTCATCTAACCGTTGCAACAGACCTTTAAGGAAGGCACTTATTTACATTTCCCTCCCATTATGCTGTTTTGTTTTTGCAGTTGAAACACAGGTCCAGAACAGTTGAGTAAGTTGCCTGAAGTCAAAGAGCTATCGAGTGGTAGAGACTCTGTGATCTTAGGTGTGCTAAGTAAGAAAAGTTGTGCTTTTCAAATTTTAGCACCTCTTGGGACTTCCCTCGTGGTGCAATGGTTAAGAATCTGCCTGCCAATGCAGGGGACACGAGTTTGATCCCTGGTCCGGGAGGATCCCACATGCCGCGGAGCAACTAAGCCCCTGTGCCACAACTACTGAAGCCCGCATGCCTAGAGCCTGTGCTCTGCAACAAAGAGTAGCCGCCTGCTCACTGCAAGTAGAGAAAGCCCGCACGCAGCAACGAAGACCCAATGCAGCCAAAAATAAATTAATTATTTAAATAAATTAAAAAAAAATTTACCACCTCGTGCATCTAGCCAGCTTTCTTCTTATCCTATGGGTGCTCAGCCCTAACGCTTGAACCCACCATCACCATCATCACCACCATCATCACCACCACCACCACCATCATCATCATCATCACCATCACTACCACCATCACCACCATCATCATCACCATCACCATCACCATCATCATCATCACCATCATCACCATCATCATCATCATCACCATCACCACCACCATCATCACCATCACCATCACCACCACCACCATCATCATCTTCATCATCACCACCACCACCACCGCCATCATCACCATCACCACCACCACCGCCACCATCATCACCACCACCACCACCACCATCATCATCATCATCACCATCACTACCACCATCACCACCATCACCATCACCATCATCTTCACCATCACCACCACCACCACCATCATAACCACCAGCACCATCATCATCACCATCACCACCACCACCACCACCATCATCACCATCACCACCACCACCGCCACCATCATCACCACCACCACCACCACCATCATCATCATCATCACCACCACCACCACCACCATCATCATCATCACCATCACTACCACCATCACCACCATCATCATCATCACCATCACTACCACCATCACCACCATCACCATCACCATCATCATCATCACCATCATCATCATCATCTTCACCATCACCACCACCATCACCACCACCACCACCATCATAACCACCAGCACCATCATCATCACCATCACCACCACCACCACCACCATCATCACCATCACCACCACCACCGCCACCATCATCACCATCACCACCACCATCATCACCATCATCATCATCATCACCATCACCACCACCATCATCACCATCACCATCACCACCACCACCATCATCATCTTCATCATCACCACCACCACCACCACCATCATCATCTTCATCATCATCACCATCACCATCATCATCACTGGGAAGTCTTCCTATATATCCTTTTCCATCTCTTTTTTAGCAGTTATTACACAGGTAAGGTTCTGGGAGGGAGAGGGGATTGAGGGTGGTAAACTGTTGGGGTATTTGCCTTGAGCAGGTTGAGTTGGGTGGTAATGGCCTTGAGCTGGGCAAGGCCATTGCTGTGAGTGTCCAGGGGCTGGCCCTCCCCACAAATTGTACTTGGTCTAGAATAGCTGAAGCTGGGTTCAGGGAAGACACGTGGGGGAGACTCCCTTTCAGTTCTTTTGGAACCTCCAGCCTTCCTTCTTGGCCTACCTGGCTTCTGAATAAATAGAATGTCTGGCCTTTATTTTATGTAACCCAGAGAGCAAAATTAGAGTACCCTTTACCTGTGAGTACTGAGAGTGGGAAGGCTTGAGTTAACACCAGATTCTACCATTACTAGTTACAGAACAGGGATTAGGTTCTTATCTTATCTTAAGATTAACTTATCGGAATGTCAGTTTCCTCATCTGTAAGATGAGAATCATGACACCTACATTATTCGATAGTTGTGACAATCGGATGAGAGAATATGTATGAAGGCCCCGGTAGGCTGTAAAGCTGGGCAGGAAGGCACTAACTGAGATGCCACATGTCAGGCATTTGGCATGGTGCCTGGTGTGCAGATAGCACTCAACAAATGGTATGTGATAATGATGATGATGACGATAATTCTATCAATTCTCTTCATCCCTGTAAAGGGGTCACTGACACTCCCTTTCTTAGCTGCTTTGTCAGCTGTCTCGAAGCAATCTACATGCTCATTTTGTTTCTTCCTGGAGGAGGCAGCGAAAGAAAAGGGGCACGAGGCCCAAAGCCTTCTGCAGGCAGACAGCTGACTAAGGGGGCTTCCCCAAGGTCTCCTGGCCTCCAGGCTTCCCCTCCCGGCCACTGGGAACTCCTTCTCTGTGGCTTCCAGGGACGTCTGACAGGGCTGGCTTCAGCCTAGAGCCTGGGCTAGTTTTGTTCTTTTTTCAAGTTTGGAGGCCAGGAGGGTGGGGGTCTCTCTGGCAGCTGAACTAAAAGCCCAAAACACCAGGGGAAAAGAAAGGAAGGAGGGGGGAAAGGGAAGGAAAGCAAGCCGATAATTTCCTCGAAGGATAAACATCCGATTTTTTTTCCTCACCCAAAATAAACATGCTAGCCACAAGGAATTAAAAGCAGAAGAGAGGAGGATGTGTCTCGATTTGGGGCTGCTCTAGGAAGCTGACCTGCTATTTATGCTGGCCTTGGGCACCGACCGGAGCTGCCAATTACACTCCGGGCCCGGTGGGGTGGGTGCTGAGGGGAGAAGGGCCCGGAGAGAGGGAGGTTCACACACACTCAGAGAGTCCCTTCCAGGGCTGCCTTCCATGACACTGCAAAGGGACACTGCCTTTGCTTCTTCTTGTAGCTCTGCCGACAAGCCTGCCTGGTGGCGTAGAAGGGAGTAGGGAGCTCCTGCTGCCTGGACTGGCATCAAAGGCCCTTCTGTAGCATAAGAGCTTGCTGTCCATCACCTGGGCGGGGAGCTGAATCTATCGGTGTGGGGCAGTAGGGGGGCGGCTGCACCATCCAATCCCCTCCCATCACAAACTCCATCTCCCACCTCCTGGTGTTCTTCAGATGCCCGTCACTAAAATCTTCCCACTAGTCAAGAGTGTGCTGGGCTGGGCTGAGGGGTTGGCCTGGGCCCCTTGCCTTCCAGCTAATGCGGGGCATGCCTCTAGGAAGGTAATAACCCTGGGCCCAGGTGCGGCCTGCCCCTTTCATCTGGGGATCTCAGGCACTTTGCATGCATGAGTCACCCGTCTTGCTGTTTTCTAGCCAAGGAGGTGGGGAGTAATTAACTCTCGGAGGGAAACTGAGCAGAGGGGCTTGTTGAGGGGGTAGGGGTGGGGCTGAGGGGACTGGAGTTGAGGGTAGGGGAGTTTAGCCTATGAATGAGACCGTAGCAGAGAGGTGCCTCTAAGGGGGTTTTGGGTGGGAAAGCCAAGAGACCTTCAGAGAACGTCCAGGGGCAGTCAGGACGCTGAAAATCCCTTCCTTGCAGACACCAAGGTGTTTCTTCACAGCTTTCTAAAAGCATAAGTCAGATGACGCCCCCTCTCCCCTCCAGTCTACTTATCATTCCACAATTCCCCAGCGCTTTCAGGGTAGAGTCCAAAACGTGAACATGGCTGCAAGGCCTGGCTTGTTCTTGTCTGTCTATCTGTCCAGGTGGCCATGATTTTGGCCTTTCATTGCCCCCATCAGCCACGGGGGCTTGGAGGTGTCATTTCTCCTCTTTGCCCCCTGTCCCCACTCATCATTCACCCCTACCCCACTTCTCAGCCTTGAAGTTAAACATCACTTCCTCAGGAAGAAGAGAGCTTTTGTTTTTTAAGTCAGCAGGCAGTTTTCTTTTATTTATTTTTATTTTTTATTTATTTATTTTTGGCTGCCCTGGGTCTTCGTTGCTGCGTGCGGGCTTTCTCTAGTTGTGGCGAGCGGGCTTCTCATTGCTGTGGCTTCTCTTGTTGTGGAGCACGGGCTCTAGGCGCAGGGGCTTCAGTAGTTGTGGCTCGCGGGCTCTAGAGCGCAGGCTCAGTAGTTGTGGTGCACGGGCTTAGTTGCTCCGCGGCATGTGGGATCTTCCCAGACCAGGGCTCGAACGCGTGTCCCCTGTATTGGCAGGCGGATTCTTAACCCCTGCGCCACCAGGGAAGCCCAAGAAGAGGGCTTTTTGAGCTTTACCACCCCCCACCCCCCATCACAAAGCGCGTCGCCTTTACACCTTAGAACACTTGCCACATTTGCTGGAATTTGCTTGTGGTCATCTGATAAAGTTTGCCCTCCTGTAGTAGTCTGGAAGCTCCAAGAAGCAAGCCTCCTGTTGGGCCTGCCCTGGTCATACATGTCACCCCAGCACCTGGCAGGAGGTCAGGCACACACCAGGTGCTGACAATGTTTGTTAAATGAATGTCAGAGCTGGAAAGGACCATGGTGATAAACCAACCACCCCCTGCCTCTTCTTCCTCAATTTCACACCTGAGGAAGCAGAATTTTAGAGAGGATAAGTGACTTGCTCAAGGTCACACGGTGCCTCAGTGATCGTTCAGGGCTAGAGATCCCCCCCGCCCGCCTGTCCATCCTTCCCACCCCACTTCCCCTGCCACCCCACCACTTGCATTTACAGGAATGCCCCAGGCCCCAGTGCTGAACATCAATTGATTTCCTCCTCTTGGTTTTAGAAGGAGGACAGGTTTGGAAACAGAACATCCAACCATTAAGCCCTGGATGATTTTTTTTTTTTTTTATTCGGAAGAGAAAGGGTTTCATAGCCGGAGTGGGTTCTATACACAGACCACGGGTGGTGAGTACTGTGCACACATCTGCAACGTGAAGCCTGAGGTCTGGTGGGCCGTTATCTCGGTTCGGGTTTGTCCTTGGGCTCACGGCTTCCTCCCGGAGCCTGGTGATGCAGCGTGTCCTGGTAATTCTGGGTCATGAACTGGGTGCTGGCTTCAGGTTCGCCCAGGTGGAAGCGGCTCAGAAATCTGTCCATATTCCAAGAGCCTGGAAGGACAAACAGACCACAGGGAAGTAGTGAGAGAGAACCGTGGACTTCAGAGCTGGAAGAGGCCTGAGAGGGAGGCCAGCTGTGGGGAGCAGAGAGAGGAGGAGGCGGCCGTGGCCATCGGTCTGAGGGGTGCCCTCTGGCTCCTGGCTGCAGGGGCAGTCTCTGGATGTTAGCAGCGTCTGGGAAGGACGCTTCCTGGAGGACAACAGGGATGGCCTTTGGTCAGTTTCTCCAGGACTTTATTTGGCAGAACTCTGCCTTCTCACTCGTACGCAGAAAGGAAATGCCCAGTCAGGTTGGCTGCCCATTTTCTCCAGCCACCCCTCTTTTCCTGCAGGCTCTCCTGACTGAGGCCTGAATGCTTCTTTTCTTCATACCTGGTCAGCCCAGTTGCCGGGGCTGAGCTTGGCAGAAGCGTCTATGCCGTTCTTCCAATCTCCTCCCCAGAGGCCCGGCCACCTCCCCCGGAGTCCCAGGAGACCTTGTGCGACAGGGTTCCTTCCCTGGCTGTGGCAGAGGTGAGAGGCAGGGCATAGGGCCAGGCTGCTTCTCCCTGCCCTGAAGACCTGGATCCTGGAGGGGAGCGGAGTGTGGGCGAGACATTCCCGGCCTGGACCCTGGGGAAGTCCAGTGGGTGCCCAGGTCAGAGGGGGCCTCCTCGGGGGAAGAGAACACAGGGGCATAGGGGGAGGTGCATCTTCTGGGACAAGTGTGAACAGGCCTAGCAGCAGGGCAAGGCGAGCGAGGCCCCAGGCACGGGGGAGAGGCTGAGGGAGGCGGTCAGAGGCACATTCCCATGCTCCTGTTTCCCAAACCCTGGGCCTCAGGCACCCTCGGTGGATGGTTGGCAGGTAAAATACAGGTTGCCCAGTTCAACTTGAATTTCAGAGGAGCAACAAATACTCTGTTAGTGTAAGTATGTCCCACATATTGCCTGGGCCATACTTATACTAGCAAATTGAATTGGACATCCTGTATTTATTTATTTATTTATCACCATCACTGCCCGCCCCCTGGGTTTTTTCCCCCTAAAATCTAGCAGCCTTCCCTGGCTGGAGGGAGTACTAGGGGTAGAGCCTGCCTGGAGTAGAGCTAGACAGCGGCTGATACAGCCTGAACCAATGGAGAACAGTAATCTCTAACACACGGAGAGCAGGAAGTGAGGGGCTGGCAGCCTAGATTCCTCCCTGAGCCGCCCCTTTACCCACCTGTGGTCCTTGGTCTACACCCACCTCCATTTTTAGCAATGAAGAAGGCAAATCCCCTCTACCTGCCACCCTCCCACACCCCCAGCTGTTTGCATTTCAAAGATGGTCTCAAGGAGAGGACAATTTTTAAACCAAAGAAACAAAACAATGATAATAATAATAATAATAATAGCAATAACATGGATATAGTGCTTCCTATGTGCCAGGCACAGTTCTAGGAACTCCACACGTATTCACTTAGTCCTCACAAGGGGAGACTATATTTATTCCTAGTGCACAGATGGGATGGTGGTGCTGAGGGTGCCTGAGGCCCAGGGTTTGGGAAACAAGACCAGGTTCCGGTGCGGAAGCTTCTCAGGGGCACGGATGGGGGAGAGGACCTCTACGGGTTCCCTCAGGTCTTATCTGGCTGTAATTGTGAATGTGGTTGTGCATTCAAATTGGGCCTTTGAGGGCCTAGAAAATAGGTGCTTCGGGAGTTCTCTTGGGGGAAGGGCTGCATGGGATGGGCTGCTGCTGGGCTGTAGGACCCAATGCTGGTGATTTTCCACTAGAATGGGATGGAGGGAGGGAGGGAGAAAGGAGGGAGCAGGTACTCGCCTGGCTGTGGCCTTTGCACCCAGGGCACCCAGCGGACTGGAAAAGAATTGTAGTAACACGACCCTGGGAAAGTGTGTGTGTGTGTGTGTGCGTGTGCGTGTGTGTGTGTGCATGCTTGTATATGTGCGTGTGTGTGTGCCTGCATACCAGGGAAAAGGTCATGGGTGAACTGGCGCATGGCGGGCGCGGGGACAAGGGGGCCTTCCCCACGGAGCAGGGCAGGAAGGAACCTGGTGGCAGGGAGGGAATTGAAACTCATCACGAGATCAGAGCAAGTTGACGGAAAGAAATCCCCTGCACCCAGGGAGACCTTGCTCCCCTCTCCCAGCAGTCTGCTCTCTTGATTGAGCTAGGAGTGCCCGGGGGGCCTTGCAGCTGCTTCCGGGTCCCATTTCCAACAACGCTGGGGTCCTTGGGCAGCTCCGCAAGCCCGCCCCATCGCTCGGGAGACGGGGCCCAAGTGCCGCCTGGCTGCTAGCCTCTGCGGCCTCCTCCCCTGGCTTGGCCGTGACTCCTTACACCTCCGTTTCCTGCCACAGAGGGCAAGAGGAACTGACCCTGTGCAAGTTCTAGAAGGAAGAGGGGTGAGTCAGGCCCTCAGGGCTGTGTGGGGAGAGACGAGGAGTTTGGAGGCTGTGGCTTTTGCGGTCGCCGCTTTCTGTGGAAAGCCCCATCCTGTACGGCACTGCCCGGGTCCCTGAGCTGCAGGGGTCTGCTGCCATGCAGGAAGAGGGCGGCGCTGCTGCCTGTGCTCGGGCCACTCCCCTTGTACCCTGGACCCACCCTGGATGGGCTCTTCCTGGGATGAGGGCAGGAGTGGTGAGTACACTTCAAAGGCCTCTGTGGCAGGAGGCCTCCGGCCACAGGGAGGAAGGAGGAGGGTGTCTCCTGAGCCAGTGGCTGGAACACAGAGGCCTGGGCTCTTCAGGGCAGGGTTACCGCATATGATGTGCAGGTGGGTCCCTGCACAACCCTAGGGGGTGCTGCTTCCATCCAGCTAAGCCATACGCAGAGGCCATTTGCTCACTTACTGGCCGGTACTGATGGGGAAGATGTTAGAGGTTAGAGATGTTCCAGACCTGGGCCCGGAGGCGGGGAGCAGGGGAAGTTAGGTCACCTCATCTAAAGCCGTGGGGAGTGGGTGTTCTGAGCCCGATCTCTACGAGACACTGGGAGGGGGTGAATGACCCCTGTCATCAACAACTGGGAGGGAGGCTTCATAGAGACTCATCCTCTGAGTTTGAGTCCTGGGGACTGCAAGGCTGGAATGTTCGGGAATGGCCCTGGGACAGCTCCTGAACAGTTCATCTCTTCACCCCCGGCCTCCCAGATCTGTGGGGCTGGCTTACCACTGCTTGGGAGTGGCTCATCACACGGGCTGGACCACTCCCATTGGGCCTATCAGGGTTAAGAGGCATCCAAGAGACTGAGAAGGGGATGCTACACCCAGTCTAGCAACCCCCAGCCACCCCAGGATTCGGGAGAGCTGGGTAGACAGCACCTGGGCTAGAATTCAGAAGCTCTGAGCTGGAGGGAAATCTCAGACCCTGGGATCCAGGCCCCCCAACACTGACAGCTGCTTCCGGGGTCTGCCAGGCATGGGGGAGGGTGGCTTTATCCAGGCGCCACTCCTGCCCTCTACGAGTTTATAATATAGGACAATTAACAATGGACTAATAAGAAGCTAGGCCTTCGCAGGGTGGCCTCAGCCAGCAGCACAGCGTGCAACCCTGGCAGACGAGGTCCTGACCCAGCAGTGGTCCTGGAGTCTCTCCAGCAGCCCTACTCTTAAGACTTCCAACAGCACAGGACAGCGTTCCCTTGTGTCCTTGCTCCCACCTGACTTGTCATCTGGTCCTCAGTGGGCCCTCAAGCGTCCCCCTCTCGCTGGGAGGGAGGCCCCCATTTGGGTGAGCTGGGAACAAGGGGTGGGTTCTAAGCCTTCGGATGGGTCCCCTCAGCCTCTGCTGGGACTCACGGTGCCCGGCGCCTGGCCTGGGGCCGCCCTGTCACCCCAGGCCGGGAGCTGCGTCTAACCAAGGCAGCCAGGCTCTTCCCTGGCCTCTCCCTGCCCTCCCCCTGCCCTCCCCCTGTGCAGGGACACAAGTGCTTCCTGGCAGGGGACAGTGGCCCTGAAGAAAAGATAAAAACGGAACACCAGCCTAATAAGCGTCCCGCTGAGCGCCCGGCTCAGGTCTGTAATTTGTCTGACGCTTCGTGGGGCTGGCTGCGGTGATGGGAGTGCTGATGCCTTTCTGCTGAGATTAATGATGTCCTGGCGGTGGTGGGCGGGAGGCCCGAGCCTTTTATTTTTTGTGCCATTAAATGACATCCAGAGACTTCCACTCAGGAGCTGAAAAGCCCTCGTTCCATCACATCCAATTACTTCTGGAGGCTATTTGCTGAGGGGCTGATCCCGCTGGCTCGAGAGGCTTGGGGCCGAGGGGACCACTTTGACTTTGGCGGGAGTGAGGTTGGCGGGGGGATGCCAGGGGGATTTTCCGAGGTGGGGAGGGGTTACTTCCGGCTCCTCTGGAGAGGAGAACCCAGGAGAGCTGGAGAGCGGAAGTGCCATTCCTAACTATCCAGTAAGTGGATCACCCAGGCCTCCTCCCTCCGCCCTGTGGCTGGGGGCAGGGGTGGGGAAGGGAGCGAGAAGAGTGGAGACTCGAAACGGTCCATTTCGCCCCCAGTTATCAATTCCAGCATTTGGTGGTGGTGACGGCTGGCTGGAGTTGCGGGTGAAATTTGGGGATTTTCTGTGGTTTCCCGATGACCTGTTCAATACAGATTTGGGCAGTTGATGTTGGGATCGACTGGGGCATGTTCTGGAAGAGGGCTGCCTGGGGCCTGTGGAGATGGCAGGCGGTTCCTAGCCAGGGCGCCTGTCTGACAGCTGCCCCCATCTGGGCCGCTGCCAGGCCCCCAGTCCTACCCGCTCTGCCAGGTGGGTGGGGCGCTTCGGAGGCAGAAGAGGGCTGCCTGACACAAGCCCACACGGTGACTCAGGGGCTGGGCCCCGGGGGCTCCTGGGGCCTGGCCAGGTGAACCACCATGGGAGGTCATGGGGGGCGGGAGAGGGGCTGTTCGGCAGTGGGCTGCATGTGTTTGTGTCTGTGTGTGTTGTGTGTGTTTGGGTTGGGCTGGTCTCCAGGCAGGGCCCCCTTCCCTGCTGCTTGGCCTGCACTGTGCCTCTCCTCACTGCCACCAGGCCTGGTGGATTTCCTCCCAGCCTTGGTCGCTCCGCGTGCTGCCTCCTACTGTTGACGCTGCTTGGAGCTCGGCTGCCTTCACGCCCTCGGCCCGTGCTTTCAAACATTTCCCCACGGCGCCCCTTATCTCAATCACCCACGGTGCCCCGCAGGCCTTTAGACGCCACAAGCAGGACTTCAAGCCCACTGCGTGGCAAGTCTCCGCCTGTCCCTCCTCTCTGACCCCTGTGGGTGGGTGGCTCGCCCAGAAGCTGTTCAGTTCAGCTGCCTGTGGTGCTGGGGAGCAGATTCTCGCTGCCTGGTCCAGAGCCCAGGGACCCTCCTCTGCCCGCCCCCGCTCCCCCATCCCATTCTGCAAGGAGCAGTCCCTCTACAGGTCCCCGAGGCCAGCCTATGGAGGCGAGACCGAGCCTGGCGTGGCCTGTTGGCTCCCCTGGCTCTGCGGCACGGTTCTGGGCTCACTCACAGCCTTCGACAGGCTTCTGGATTGAGTTGTGGCATGGAGGGGATTCCCCTGGCTCACCCTTGAGGAGCGTGACGCGGGCTCGTGATCTCCCTGGGCGAGGCGCTGAGGTGAGGCACGGCACAGGCCACAGCTCCCGGGACTCGTGGTCCCCATGCGGCACTGGGCTACAGCCCTCCTCCAGGGGAGGGGTGTGTGGGTGTGTCGCTGAGGCCACCCAAGGCAGCGGGACAGCTTTGCTCCCTCTCCGTCCCCACACCAGGGCCCAGAAATCTGGTGGTCGGGGTTGGGGGAGAGGGAATGTGGGTGAAACGGCTGCAAAGAGCCTTTTGCCCCGGAAAGCAGAAGGAAGTGAACCTGCTATTAACTGCAGACCCTCGGTCAGGCAAGCCACTCACTGTTCTGGGCTCCGGTCTCCTCCTTTGCCCTGGGGAACAGTGGCCGCTCTGCTGCCCACCCCACACGGTCGGGCAAGGGGCAGGTCCGGGAGGGGCAGGGCAGGCTGGCGGAGAGGCTGGGCGTGCGCGGCCCCGCTGGCTCGGCGTTGGGACAGGGAGGGTGTGGACACCGAAATCGTCATTTGTGGGCACGGTGCTCACAGAAGCGGCTGCCTACGCAGGTGTTAAAGGAACTTGACCGTGAGGTGTGTTTGTGAATGTGGCATGTGAGAATGTGCAGATCCGTGTGTGTGTGTGTGTGTGTGTGTGTGTGTGTGTGTTTGAATGGGCACACGTGGGTGTGTCCCCTATACAAACACTCATTGATTCAAAGTCCACAGTGGGGACTTCCCTGGCAGTTCAGTGGTTAAGACATCGCCTTCTAGTGCAGGGGGTGCAGGTTCGATCCCTGGTCGGGGAGCTAAGATCCCATGTGCCTCGGGGCCAAAAAACCAGAAAACAAAACAGAAGCAATATTGTAACAAATTCAATAAAGACTTTAAAAATGGTCCGCATCAAAAAAATCTTTAAAAAAAATAAAAAATAAAGTCCACAGTGGGCTGAGCCCAGAAACAGGTGGCAAAAAAGGGAACGTAAGACCAGAGGTGAGCTCGGGGACTTCCCTGGTAGTCCAGTGGTAACGAATCTGCCTTCCAGTGCAGGGGACACGGGTTCGATCCCTGGTCAGGGAGCCCGCGTGCCACAACTAGAGAGAAGCCCCGCACCGCAACGAAGAGCCTGCGTGCCGCGATGAAAGATTTCCCGTGCCACAACTAACACTCGACACAGCCCAAAAAAATAAAAATAAAAAAATAAATACTAAAAGCAACAAAAGAAAAGATAGAGGTGAGCTCTTCCCTCCAGGAATCTCTCTGGTCTCATGGTAGAAGTGGGACCCAGGCAAGAGAAAAATGTAAAGAAATACAGAAGAGAGAAAAGCAGGTAACTGAGGGCGTACAACAGGGTGTTTTGTGAGCCTGTGAGAGGAGCAGGAGAGGGCAGGGTAGGGTCGCCGACTGAGAGAAGGTGGCCCTGTGGCGTAGGTTTGAAAGGCGCCACGGACTGGTGTCCTGAAGGTGGGAAGGCGGTCCCGGTTTGGGGGAAGGGGGAAAACGTTCTGCCCGGGTCGGCCGGCAGAAGCAAATCAACTGTTGAGTGAGAAGGTGGGCAGGTTGACGTGAATGAAGAAGCAGGAGTCAGTGGGCATCCTGGCAGCGTGTGGTTCGGAAGGGTGTGAACCAACGCAGTGAGTGTGGACCCTCTTCAGACATGGCCCCTCAAAGCATTCGGCTGGTTCCTCTAGAACCTGGAAGTCTGGAGGACAAATCCAAGGCTGCTGTGAGGAAGATGTGTAGAGAAAACATCGTGAATCCCAGATGAGCCCAGAGGCCTTATTCTAGGCTTTGGGTGTGGAGGGCGGGAGCAGGGGAATTGGGCGTGGGGGAGGGGAGTTAACTTGGAGGTCGAGGGTGCAAGTCCAGTGTATTACAGGCCCGAGGTAATGCCACAGCTCCAAATTTGGGAAGGTGAAGTGTCGCCTTTGGGACAAATAGTGAAACTGGGCCAGCCCTTGTCAGAGGGCACCAGTTCAGGTTCTGTCGGCTTCAGTGTTCTCCCCCATTTGGGATGCGGTCATGCTTAAGCTATGTGACTATCTCCCTCCACTCTCTCTGTGAGCTCCTAGTATCTGCAGAGCTCCACCAGGTGACTCTATACATCCACGGCAGCAGGGATGTATTTCTGTACCCATAGCGCCTAGAACGGGGCCTCATACTTGACACTTAGCGTCATCTGAATGAACGCAGAGGGCATTGGTGAACCATGCCAAGCGCGGTGGGAAAAACGGAACGGGGAGGAAGGAGCTGTGGATTTGAAAGGCAGGATTTTATAAACTAGGAGCGAGGTGGCTCCAAATCCGCTTCCAACGTCCCTGCTGTGGTCCCGGTGGCCCCGTATCTGATCGAAGACCTCTACTCAAAAGCGTGTGGGGTTGGTAGGGTGAGTCACACCCTAATTTGTCTGGCAGAACTCGAAGGTGGGAGAGCTCGGTGAGCTGGGAGCAAATCTGTTCAGGGTCATTCACTGGTAGACCAAGTAGTCCAACCCCTAGTCTTGATGATGGAGAAATTGAGGCCCAGAGATGTGAGGTGGCTTGTCCAAGGTCACATGGTGAGAGTTTGAATGTCAAGATCTTCCATTTGCTGACCCCTTGTATGTCATCCTGGGGTCACAGGACAAAGAGGAATCCGGGAGAGGGTTTCAGTCCCCGGTTCTGAGCAATTCCACCTCCCCCACCCCGACCCCCAACACAGTCATACAAGTTCAATGAGAATAATCTCATGTTCCCTTCTCATCCTAAACTTGTCATACACGACTAAGTCCCAGAGAGAGAGGCAACCCCGCAGGACTGGGTCAAGTTAACCACCCTCCATGGGTGCCCTTCTAGCTGGGCTCCTGCATACTGACCTCTTGCCTGCAGCCTCCGGACGTCGTTCCTGCTCGTTCATCCAGGGCTCACCTAACCAAGGCTGGCTATGGCACGCATACCCTGGGACTCCCCACCTCCCTCCATGGAAAGAAAACTAGATCAGGGCTTCCCTGGTGGCACAGTGGTTGAGAGTCCGCCTGCCGATGCAGGAGACACGGGTTCGTGCCCCGGTCCGGGAAGATCCCACATGCCGCGGAGCGGCTGGGCCCGTGAGCCATGGCCGCTGAGCCTGCGCGTCCGGAGCCTGTGCTCCGCAACAGGAGGGGCCACAACAGTGAGAGGCCCGCGTACCGCAAAAAAAAAAAAAAAAAAAGGAAACTAGATCAAAGTAAGCCCCAGGGTCCACATTTATTTTCAGGGCTCCTCATCCTGGCCTCCTGAGTGCTGGTCCAGCCTGGCGCAGCTGGAGACCCCCCAGCACCGTGCAGGTGCTTCAGAGACCGCCAAGGCCTTTGGAATTCCGCCATTGCGCATAGGCTGCTTCTGCTGTTACAGTCGCCCCTTGGGTTCATCCACACCACACGGCTCTAGGCCTCTGGAGGCCTCCTGTCCTCTCGCTCTGGTCCATCCTGCCTACCACTCCAGCGCCGTCATCTCTAAAGAGTGGCTTTTGCATGTTACTTCTCCCGCGAGCAATCTCCAGCAGCTCTCCAGGGCACCCACCAAAGTCACAGCTGTGCCGAGCTTCTGAGATCCTCCACAGCCTTCTCCCACTTTCTCCTTTCATAACCATCACAGGGGGCCTCCTTCTCACTTTTTAAAACAATCTTTGCCTCTGCAGTTTCCCCAGCCCAGAGCTCCCTTTTTCCTTCACTCTCCTCCTGGCCCACGCCCGGCCTCCTCCAGGTAGCCTCAGGATCATGTGGATTTGTAGATCATCTAGATCCAACCCCTCATTTTCTAGAGGAGGAACCTGAGGCCCAGAGACATTAGCTGACTTGCTTAAAAGTCAAATCACTAGCTAGAGACTGGAAATCAACATATCCTCACCTTGCAGGAAAATACCTTTCACTCTTCCTGGCTGAAGAGGGTGTGTCATCCTGGAGGGAAAGGGATCCTGGGAAGGGACAGGACTGTCCCTAAGTCCACGTGATCTCCAGTTGTCCGTACAGCCAGAAACGCAATTAAGTGCTTAATTATACGCCGCTCTGCATCATTATTTAAGTGTTTCCAAAGGAGATCGTAAGTCTCTTGAAGGCAGGGAGCTTTCCCTGTGCCCTGGATTGTGTTCTCTCCAAAGCCCTTAGTACGGGGTGCGTGGAAGGCGTCACGTGGTATGGCTGGAACCCCGGCCAGAGCTTTCATCCGTGAGAATAATTTTATCATCTCCATTTCTGGCAGCAAACGAAACAGCATGGAAGCCAAAGGGACTCTGCCCAGGGGCAAGTCCGGTTCCTAAGTTTTCACGTAGATGGAAGGGGGGTGGCCATGGGAGTGCACAACCAACCATAGTCTGGGCTAAGATCCACAGGGACTAATAATGAGTTTCAGGCCCGATGGGTCTCCAGCTTCCCTGCCTGCTGTTGATATCATAGGAAAAGCACCCATGGCTCAGGAGGACGAGCCATGGCAGGGGTGGAAAAGGTCTCTGGTGCACACGCCCCTTTTCCTCCTCTGCCCCTTTCACTGCTCCTCCAGGCATCACCTAACGCTCCTTCCCCCTCCATCCCGCCCTCGGAGAGCACTCGGTCCTACGGAGGCGCCTTCAGGGGACTGTTGTGACCCTGACGTTTAACGTGGTGATCGGAGGTACTGCCCTAGTTTATGCGACTCCCACACGTGTGGGGAAGCATCGTGGGCTGAGGTGCTAGTTTCCAGCCCCCGGAGATCACAGTGCTTGGACTGGCGGAAGGGGCTTCATGATGAGACAGGGACCCAGGGACTTGGAGAAATTGATCTTCGCCTGGGCAAGATACGTTTTTCTTTCCTTTCTCTCTTTGTATCCAGACTTGAAAGGGTGTCTTGGGCAGAGCCATTTAAACAGATTTACAGATTGGCAAGGTGCTGGGGGCACCTGGGGAAAGGTTCAGCAGTGGAAACGTTGCACCAACTCCGCTTCTAGGGCAGTCCAGAGCCTCCTGTGATTGGCGACCCCTGCTCAGCACATCTGAAGGGCTCCATGCTCCCCTCCTCTCCTCCGGGGCCTGGGGCAGTAGGCTTGTAACAGTACTTTCTCCAGCTTCCCAGTGGGTGGAGGTTGGTTAGGGTCACTGGGTGAGAGGAAATGGCTGATGACACCCACCCACCCTCCTGTCAGCCTGGGGGATGTGCCCTTTGTGCTCCCAAGTTGGCATTTGTGCATTCCGCATTCTCTTCCTTCCCTCATCTGGGGGGAGGGAGGTGGGGTGGGTCATAGAGTGCACAGGGATTACTATAGTTCCCACTTTCTTGAAGAGAAACCTAAGGCTCAGAGAGGGAGCATGGCCCACACGGGGTCAGGTGAGTCACCTGTGGTATCGGCACTGCAGGAGCCAGGTGTCCTGGGCTCCCCAGCTCCCCAGCTCTGGTGGTAGGAGGACCAAGGCCAAGCAGCCTGGGTTAGCCATTGGGAAGCTATGGGAAATGGGTCCTCTGAAGAGTGCCGGGAAGGTTGTTCAGAGAAGCCAATGGAGGGGGCATGGCCAAGGAAGTCTTCACCCCACCACTGAGATGGCACAGAGCAATTAACGACCATTGAAGACAGACCGGCAGGGTGGCATTCCATGGCCCTCTTGCCCAGATCAGACTCAACTCTAGGGTACAATTACCTGCAGAAGTGGTGTGGGGTAGCTGCCTGCACATGCCATTTGAAACTACTGGGGGAGGGCTTCCCTGGTGGCGCAGTGGTTAAGAATCCGCCTGCCAATGCAGGGGACACGGGTTCGAGCCCTGGTCTGGGAAGATCCCACATGCCGCAGAGCGGCTAGGCCCTCACGCCACAACTACTGAGCCCGTGTACCACAACTAGTGAAGCCTGTGCGCCTAGAGCCCGTGCTCCGCAACAAGAGAAGCCACCGCAATGAGAAGCCTGCGCCCTGCAATGAAGAGTAGCCCCCGCTTGCGCAACTAGAGAAAGCCCGTGCGCAGCAAGAAGACCCAATGCAACCAAAAATAAATAAATTAATTAAAAAAAAAAAAAAAGAAACTACTGGGGGAGATGCTTCTCTCTTAGGCTCCAGTTACTCCCTTTGGGACTCTGCCTTATAGATCCACCCACCCCACTGAAGCCACCATCTAGGACGATGGAACTTCTAGGGGGAGACCATATCTGATGCCAACATCTCTTTGAAGACACTCATCCCGGTTTATTCTCAAGAAACACCACCCTTTGACTCCACCTCCAAGGCTCACGGGTATGGTCAAGGTCCTGACTTCCCCATGAATTCACGAAGCATCCACTTCCACCCCAGAATTCATCCTGGCTTTGAAGGATGGGAAGGCCTTACCTCGAGTTTTGTTTTCTTTAGGAAGGAGAGAGATGGTCTTTCCTTCCTGAAGATAGACGAAGAACTGGTAGCGATGGAAGCCACTTTGTGCTGGTGGGGAAGGAGGCTGGTAGGCTGTGGGTAGAAAAATGAGAGAGCACCCTCATGGGTATCCAGGGTATCCAGAAAAATGGAGCCCACCGCTCCACATCCCACAGTACCCAGGGGTTCCTGGCTATTCTGGGCAGGGGGAAAGAGAATCATTCTTGGTCCTTTTCACGGACCCCTCCTGGGGTCCCACCCACTGCAAACCACTAGGATTTATCTTTGGCAGGATCTCGTCTTCAGCAGCTTCATTTAAGAAGCACATTATCTGGGGTGGCGGGAGGAGGAGGTATGGGCTGGTTGAAGGTCTTGGGCGCTGGCCGGGCTCTTGGGCCTTCCTGGGCCAGCGGGTGTTGGCGTTGTCCTCTTTTTGCTTTAGTCTGTCCTGATGGATGTCCTCCCTCAAGAGAAACTCATCTTCCTCTGCGAGTGTTTTTGGCAGGAGATTTTTATTTATTTTTTCAGCATTTCCTTATGAACTCAATCCCCAAAGAAGCCAATTTCTTGGCTGGATCCGGAGGATCTGGAAGTGGTTACGGGGGTGGGTGGGACTCGGTTCAAAGGTTTGATCATGGAAGCTGTAGGATCTGGGTGCTCGGGGCACCGGGAGCCGACACAGGCTCTTCCGGAGGAGAATGCCTATCTCCCTTCCTTTCGCTCTTTGTGCGGGAGGTACTCTTTTTCGGGGGAGATGCGGGGTGGGGACATCTCTCATCCTTCCCCCAAGTCTATGCAGGGCCTTGGGGTTTTGCAGGCCGACTTTCGCGGGCCATTCCAGCTGGGCCTCCTTCCAAGAGCGTGGGCCTCTTCCTCCCCCTCTTTGCTCCCTTCATCTCCCTTTCCAAGGAGCCAAGCATCTTCCTGGGGGTGGGTGGGGATGAAGTGTTTGCAAGGAGGATGCTGGGGGGAGGGAGTACCGGTACACTGGGGCCCCCTCCCTCTCCTGATCGTTAGACAAGAACCAGTTGCTGCTCAGAGCTGTGGAAGCGTTCCTCGTGGTGCACTTCTGGCCACTGGGGCCTCCGGAGTGCCCACAGCCAGGGGAATTCCGGACTATTCATTTCTCCCTGGGTTTTTGCATTGCAGAGCAGATGTATGTGTGTGTGTGTGTGTGTGTGTGTGTGTGTGCGCGCGTGTGTGCACGCCCGCAGAATGAGAACAGCACAGGCTGTGCCAGGAGCCATGTGAATTTGTGTGAATTGGGGTCTCCGCTGGGGTGGGTGCAGGTGTTGGCGGAGCCGATGGGCACGGGAGCTGAGGCTGTTTTGGAGGGTCTCTGTCAGTGCGTGTGTACATGTGGGTAAACTGATGCTTTTTTACAAACACTGCCAACCAGTGAGGGAACTCAGTGGTTCTATGCAGCTGAGAATTTATCCTTGGGGGAGAGAGAGACGCAACCCCCTCATACTAGGACTTTCCTGAAGAGGTCTCCCTCCAAAAGTAGGGATGAGGAGAAAGGGAAGGGGGACACACTTGCTGAGCCACGTCTCAGGGCCAGGTCCTGGCTAAGTGCTTTCCCTGTGACATCTCCCTAATCTTCACCACAACTTGGTAAGGTGGGTGTCACGGCCATTTTCTGGATGAGGAAACTGAGGCTCTGAGAGGTGAGGTCAGGCCGATGGTCAGTGGTGGAGCTGGGCTTTGAATCCAGGCCCATCTGGTGCCCGAGTCCGCGTTGCTTTATGGAACCATGATGCTTGGTTGGTTTTTCTTGCTCAACCCTTTGCCAGAGGCCAGCTCACCACCTGAGCATCCCCTTCAAGTTGAGTGGAGGGCATGCCCTTGCTGGCGGGATCCCAGAGGGAGGGGAGGTGGGGAGCTGATGGTGAGAATGGGGGTGGGAAGAGGAGGGCATCAGAGAAAAGGGAGGTCCAAGCAGCCACTCGCAGCCACATGGTGGGACTGGGGCAGGGGAAAGAGAGAGGGGGCAGAGGGAAGAGAGCTGCCTGCCAATCCCATGGAGTGGGGGCGGTTCTAGTTCTGGGTTCTCTCCCCACGGAGCCCTGCAGGTTACTGTGGGCTCCATTCCTTACTGGTTGTGTGACATGGGGCAGGTGGTTCTGTGCCTCAGTTTCCTTCTCTTTAAAATGGAGATATTGATGGCAGCGACCTTAAAAGGCAGTTGTGAAGATAAGATCAGAAGGTCCAAGTAAACTGCTGGCTGAGCGCTTTGCACACTGTGAAGCGTCCACATAAAGTTGTATCGCTGTGATTCTTGTAATCACCCTCACTGCCCTGGCTGGGGGGAAGGGGCGCTGGAGGGTCTTACTCACGTGATAACTCCTGGCCCTGAATCTTCCCCTTCTTCATGTCAGCGCCCTGAAAATAAGAGACAGGCACAGGCGAGGGTCACTCCTGGGGCAGCAGGAGGCCATGCCATCACACTTAGTCCAGGTGGGCCCTGCTGAGTTCTTTCTCTCGGAGGGAGTAGGCTGGAAGAGGAGGAAGCTGTCTGGCTGTCCTGGGGGGCGCTGCCAGAACGGGCCGTGGGGTTTGGAATGGTGCCTTGCGGGTCTGGGGAGAGAGGACAGGTGCAAACATTGCTGAGGGTGGTCTGGTGGCGAGGGATGGACCCCTGATCTCTGGAGAGCCTGACGGGACCCTTCCAGAAGGGCTGCCCCACTCTCACCATCTGTGCCCCCAGGCTGGGCCCAGGACACATCTCTGGGGCCTGTGGGGTCTGGTGAGATCTAGGGCGGGGCTGACCATCCTCACTGCTTGCCCATCCTCTCGGGTTCTCTTTGGGGCCTTCAGAATACTCGGCCAACGGCTGCCTGAGCAGCCAGAAGGGCAGGGAAGGGCCGGAGGAGGCCGGACTCTCTGATTCAGAGGCAGCTACTTCCCCCAGCCTCGACCGGACTCAGCCCAGCACCCTGGGCTGGTGGGACAGCTTCAGTTTCCCTCTTTCTCTTCCTCCCCCTTCCCTCCCTTCTCCCCTCTGCTCAGTGTCTGTGGGATCATGAGGTGATCCCGGGGCGTGGGCAGGGGGACGCGGGTGCTAATTACTGTTTGTGCAGGACCCAGAGATGCTCAGATGAAAGGCGCTGGAGCTGGCCCTGGTTTTGTGCCACAGCTCAGGGCGCCATGCCAGGGAGTCCTGCGGCCCCTCGGTGTGGGGTTTCATAGCCTTAATGATGGTGATTAGCATGGCTCTTCACTGATTCTGCCGACACCTAAGTGTGCCCTGGCCACCTTTACACTGAGCCCTTGTGGTGCAGCCCCTGCTCCTTCCCCTCGAGAGAGGTGCTCAGGGTGGAGATGGGGGGCGATGGGGATGGGGGAGCGTGAGGCTTCTTCTCAGTTCTCTGTGGAGATTCTCAGACTCACCTGGGTGACCCAAACCCTAGTGTGGTTGACTTTTTACCAAATGTAAGCCCCTCCCCGCATTCCAGAGCCTCTCCCCCACCATTCTCCTCTTTAGGCGGCAGCCTGCCCTCCGGCTGTTCTCACTTCGGGCCTTTTTTTTTTTTTTTTGTGGTACGCGGGCCTCTCACTGTTGTGGCCTCTCCCGCTGCAGAGCGCAGGCTCAGCGGCCATGGCTCACGGGCCCAGCCGCTCTGCGGCATGTGGGATCTCCCCAGACCGGGGCACGAACCCGTGTCCCCTGCATCGGCAGGCGGACTCTCAACCACTGCGCCACCAGGGAAACCCCCTTCGGGCCTTTTTTTCCAGAACGTCCCTCCCCCCAGGCTCCTCTGTGTCCATCTAGGTTACCTTTGGTCGGAGGAGGGGCAGGAGACTGCAGAAGGACGGACCGCCCCCCCACTTTGAGCCCCCCTCCCTCCGTTTCCTTCACGTCCTTTGACATCCCTGCCCCTTCCCTCCCCCTGCTCAGGAGCGTCCAGGAGCCTGTCAGACGCAGCAGAGCGCGCTCCCTCTGCCTGGCCTTCCCAGCACAGCCCCCTTCCCCTCAGTATCAGGCCGGGGTGTGGCCAGGGGTCACTAGGGTGCCAGGACGGGGCGGGGGGGGGCACGGAGGCCCCTCCCCTGGATACCCTTCTCTCCCGGGAGAGGCGGGGAGGGCCCTAGGCCTCGCAGCCACTCTCCCCAGATAGGTCTCTGAAGCCCAGCCCAGCCCGGCCTCCTCTGCCTTCCCAGCCTCCCCCTCATTCCTTTCCAAGTCATCCCGGCCAGCAGTTTGTTTAAACAAAACAATAGCAACCTAAGCCGCCTGTTTCTTTTCAATTCCCCACAGGCTCTGGTCCCACCCAGAGTGATAAACAGGCCTCTCTCCTGGTGAGAGCGCAGGGAGGGTTTGAGGGTGAGGATGGGCCCTGGGCCCGTGAGGTCAGAGCAGTGTGGAAAGTCTGATGGCAGCCTTGGTCAGGGTGGGGAGGCTCTCCGTCCCTCCCTTTCACTCCGGGGAGTCTTTTCTCCCCGACTGGGGCCAGCTTGGCAAAGACGCACGCAAAGCCTTGGATTCGTCAGTAGAGCTGGCGGCCCTGCCTGCCCGCCTTCCCCTGCCCGCTGCCCCTGAGCTCAGCTGAGGCAGCTGCCGCCGGCCCCGAGCAGAGGGCACTGATGGCTTTGAGAGCCTTTAGGGTCTCTCCGGAGCTTGTCCCATGGACAGGTGCTGGTCCTTGCTGGAAGGAAGAGCACAGAGTGAAGGCTCTGGGGAAGGCCCAGGCCGTAGAAGGGCTCCCTGAGCGTGGTCAGCACGGCTGGTACGTACCCGCGTTGGGCTGAATATTGGCGAAGCTCCCTCTGGGCCGTAAATCTTCCCTCCTTGGTCTGTCCTTGGGGGCCTAAAATTTCTACCGCAGAATCAATATCTGGTGGGGGACTCAGGAAACTAAAGCCAAAGGGTGAGAAAGTTGAGTCCCCAAGGTCAGACGACTTGTCCAGAGACTTACGAGCAGTGAGTGGGAGAATCCCAGAATGTTCCAGGAGGAGGGGGCCCCAGGCCCTTCGACCTTGGACCTGCAGTGCTGACCTGTGCCTCTTCTAGGACATCATGACCATCCCATCCCTCCTCTAGGAGGCGTTCTGGGGAAGACCATTATTAACGTACACAGATATCACCCAGAGGTCTGGGGCTGCTGTGGAAGTGGCCTACCTTTCCCCTCACCCCATGTGAAAACGTGAGGTCTCCTAAAACATCTTCGTGGCTTGGTGTGTCACATGTAGCCTGAAGTCACCTTAGAAAACTGGAAGCCTCTGGGGACGGGAGAGATTCAGGGACATTTTGAAGGCAAGAGGGGGAAATCTATCGTTCAGAGCACTTCCCAGGGAGACTGGGCTGAGGGAAGTGCCCTGAGGGTGGCGATGAGCCCAGCATTTGAGGACCAGACCCCATACCTGTCAAATCTGAGCACAGCAGAGGTTTAGCAGGAGAGCCTCAGGAGGGGAGGGGCTGCCTCACCTCCACCCCCTCCCCAGCCCCCAGGTACGCTGCTCCTCTTGGGCACCGGGCACAGACAAAACTTCCTTTCCCTTACTATAGCTAAGACAGGTGGACATTTTCAAAAGGAACTTGTCTAAATGCTGATTTTAAAAAAGAAATCATGGCCTAAATGACAAACAGTATAAAAATAGTTGGATTTCTAATCCTCAAGACCACTGAGAAGCCCAGGATGGGTTTTTCAGGAGTCAGGACAGAAGCACCGGAGGTGTTTGGTCAGTGTGCTTTGGGAGGATGTCCTGGGCCCTTCTAAGACACGGGGACTCGGTGGGCTTGGGAGAGCATCTCCTTTCCTTATCAGCATCCTCTGGAAATGGGGAGCCCGATACCCATCACCCTCTTAGCAAGGAGAGGGGAGGAAAGGGCACAAAATTGCTCAATCAGACCCTTAAATGCTCAGGATATAAGACAGCCTCTCCTTTTTCTTAGAAGTTGGTGCCCGATGTGTGCATGTGTGCATACGTGTGTGCATCTGTGTATGTACACGTGCATGTGTGTGTCCATGGCTTCCTGGCATGGGAATTAGCACAAATTATTCTAATTGCGGAGAGGAATCTCAACTCTATGGACCCTTTGCAGGAACTTCCTGGTTTATAGAACACGAGATTTCTTTTCCAGCTCTCTCCCACCTCAAGAACCCATTGCTGGTTTCCCTGGTGGTGCAGTGGTTGAGAGTCCGCCTGCCGATGCAGGGGACACGGGTTCGAGCCCTGGTCCAGGAAGATCCCACATGCCGCAGAGCAGCTAAGCCCGTGCGCCACAGCTACCGAGCCTGAGCTCCAGAGCCCGCGAGCTGCAACTACTGAGTCCACGTGCTGCAACTACCAAAGCCCATGTGCCTAGGGTCCGTGTTCTGCAGCAAGAGAGGCCACGGCCGTGAGAAGCTCGCGCACCGCAAGGAAGAGTAGCCCCCGCTCACCGCAAATAGAGAAAGCCCGCACGCAGCAACGAAGACGAACAGAGCCAAAAATAAATAAAAATAAAATAAATAAATTAATATATATATAAAAAAGAACCCATTGGGTATTGTTAAGCTAGTTTGGAACTGGCACATGAGATGCTTAAGAAAAGTTGAGGTTCAACGGAGAATCGCAGCAACTCCATTCTTGGACCAGGGCAATGCAGACTGTCGCACCAGAGTTGTTCTGAGTGGCTTGTCTCAGAGCAAGTAAAAAGCACAGTGCTGGAAGCTGGGAGCTGCCCCCCCGACCCCCCATCCTACATTTGTAATGAGCTTTTAGGGTTTATTCTCCAGGGCACTGTCCAACCAATGGATCTCATAGCAGCCCTTGCGTGGGATGGGCAGAGATTGGTCTCCCCATTTGACCGGAGAGAAACAGAGACGCTTCAGCTTCTCAAGGTCAGGGACTATATCCTCTCCATCTTTGTAGCCCTTAGGATGCTTTGCACATAGCAGGGGTAGTAGATGTTATCCATGCCCTGGCCCATCCCCTGGCTCACCGGCTCCACTTTCAATCTGCTTCTCCTGGTCCCAGGGCCAGCACTGGCATCCCGAGCTCACTTCACCCCCTGTGCATTAGGGCAGGTGTGCTGGGGCGTTAATGTTCCCTGGCAACAGCTCTTAACCAATGGCTGATGGGAACTGGTGCGTAAGTGCTCCGGGTACCTCCAGTGGAACTTGTTTGCTCCTGAACCTTCCTTGGGTGCCTTCCTTCTCCTGTCTTACCTGCTGCCTTACTCTCTCGTGCTCTCTCGTGTCCCCTTTAAAATAAACTACTTGTACTGATATCCTTGTCTCAGGCTCTGCTTCTGGGGGACCCCAAGCTAAGACAGTAAGGGTCCAATAAACATCTGTGGGATGAATGGAGAGATGAGTGAAGGCTTTGTCCAAGGTGTCCTAGGCAGCTGACTCTTGGTCCTGACCTCTTCTGATGAGACCTCACTGCTGCTGTCTGGACCTGGATCCTTCTGCCCTCCCGGGCCAGACCCTAGAGTTCCCTGACAGAATCGGTCCCTGATATATTAAGCCCTTGGAAAACCACAAACAGATGAGCCAACTAGATGAAAGTCACCTCGATCTTTCGTTTCTTGTCCCCTTGGGGACAGCCGGAGAGCTACATTCCCTGAGAATGAAGGGTTCAGAGATGCCCCTCCCCCAGGCTGGGGAACCCCTTAGGTAAGATTTGGATTGTGATGTCTGGAGGGTGGGGAAGGGTCCTGGCTCAGCACTGGGCCTTGCTGGGAGGCTGGCCCAGTTTCTTCACTTCCCTTCAGTTACCTCCAGGCAACTGCCCGCCCACCTGGGCTTACGCGAAGGCCCCAGGTACTCGGGCTTGCTGACCCCTCGAGCAGAGGGTCAGCAGCACATTTCCTTGAGCGTTAGGGAGATGCTTTAATCTCTTCATCCACCTCTTTCCATCTGGGCGGGAGGATGTAATCGCTTCTCCTGCCTGGCTTCAAACCTCAGGCAGAGTGGGAAGTTGTACATTTTGATCTCTGGGTGGGTGGGGCGGGGGGCATCGGGAAAGTCCTGAACTGGAAATGCGAGACACACAAGGGTGCAGTGGAGACGAGGAAGAGCCGAGGGAGAAACGAGCAAAACAGCGAGCAAAACTCGGGGGGAAAATGGGGAAAACAGGACAGAGTTCCAGGCTCTCTGACACTGGCACCAGACGAGAGAGCTCCCTGCTGTTTTACACAGCTGCCTGCAACCTGCCAAGTGGCAAAGGATCTAGGAAAAGGCACAGGATTGGAAAGTGCTACCCAGCAATCTGTGGATTCTGCAATTCACAAGGGGTAAGTCAGTGGAAGGCACTGACAGCTCCTGGGCTCTGAGATCTCCAGGGGCTGCGGCTGCCGGGCCGCCTAACACCCACCTGGAGAGGACCCAGCCCCGGAGACTGTACCTGCCCCAAGGGAAAGGCTGCGATCAGTTAAAACGATGGCTTGCTTTTTTGTCCTGGGGCTGGGAAAACGGGGGGCCGGCCACCAAGGTGGGTGGAGTGGAATCCGTGGGAAGTGGTGAGAAGGAGGCACAGACATGAGCCCTTCTGGGAGCCAAGCGCTTCCAGACTCCAGGGTGTAGGATGGCCGATTATTTGGGGCACTGGTTTCCCTCAAGAAGGGTCAACATCAAAGACCTGATGGTCTCCTCCTGGCGCCTTCCTGGGTGGCGGACTGCGTGGCGTTTTCTAAAGATGGGCTGCACCGTCTTTAGAAGACATCAGTGGATGGCCAGGAGATTCTGGTATTTGGCTCCAACTGGCAACAGGACCCTTGGGTTTTGATTCCTAGTTTGGCTTCAGATCTGGAGTCAGTTACTTCCCTGGGTCTCCAGATGCCACAATGAGTTGGGGTGAGGTGGGGTGTTGCTGGTCTGTTTCTTGGCGTAAGTAGTTGCCCAGATGGGAGGAGATTCACCACTCTCCACAACACTGGGTGAAGAGGCAAGATTTCCCAAGGCCGGGGTCAAGGTTGCTTGTGGTCTAACAAGTACAGGTTGTCTAAGCCCTTTGTTCCAGGACATATGGAGATGCGAGTGGTTCCCAAATAAGCCACCGTGTCTTGCACCTGTGTGTATGTGACACTATCTAGCATAGGGTTAGCCCTGAGGCATGATGGCTGGGGAGATGGGTAGATAAATGAATCAGTTAATGAGAACCCCTGTGAAATCGAAAATAAGAATATGAATTAAGACACATTTTATGGTATTGAGGAACTCATGGTCTAGTGGGGCAGATACATCAATAAAGAAATAACTGTATTATAGGTCTAAATAATTGCAGTCTATAGGAAATGTTGAAGGAGCAGAGAGGAAGGAAATTGTAATTGCTTGGGGGTAGTAATCAGGGAAAGCTACTGAAAGGGGGCTGTACTCGATCCGGGCTTTGAAGGGTATGTAAGAGTTTTCCAGTTTTCCAGTGGACAGGATAGGGAGGGGAGGGGCAGTTTACATTGACGAAACTGTATAAGCAATCTATAAATATGTCAACAAGGTGTGACAAGAACAGGTGGGTCTGGAAGAAGCTCAAGTTGAGGCTGGAAATGTAGGCTGGGGTTAGGCTTGAATGGCAGGCAGTGCTTCTGATTTCTGAGAATTGCAGCCATCAGCAAACCAAACTTTGGGCCCACAGACCCCAGGCAAGACTCTTTCTGTCTTCCAAATGCTCAGCAACTGTATCCCAGGAGCATCATCAAAGGGGGTTGGTCAGCTGCCTCTCCGGTCAAGAACAAATCTGGGTGGGGTCAGCTTTGGGACACTGCCCATATGTGGCAGGTCAGGGCTGGATGGAGCTGAACCCTGCGACCATGGCCTCACCCAGAACAGGTGCGCCTGGGACCCCTGAACCCCAACCCATCCCTTTTACAAACCGTAACTTTTTCAGTTTTAGATCATTAAAGGACAGCATGTTCATTGTAGAAAAAATTTAAAACACAGAAGAAAATAACTGGAAAGAAAAAGAATCCCCTGGATCATTCTGCATAGAGATAGCTGCCCTGAGAGCACCAGGGCTCCCTTCTTTGCATCTGGGTCCCAAAGCTTCTCGTCATGCAAGTGTCAGCTTTGAGCCCCTGGTCCCTTCTGGGGTCTGCATTGGCTGGACTCCCATCTGCTTGGGGAAACGTGCCTTAGTTACTCTCAGTATCTGAAGCTCAGAGACTGGGTTGGACCTCAGGAGATGGTGGACCCAGCCCTCTTTGACCCTGGCCTGTCACAGGTCACCCATTCTCAGGACGTAGCATCTAGGTAGGGTTAGGAAGAGGGTGGAAAGGAAAAAAAGGAATAAAGAACACAACGTATGGTCTTATTAAACTTGTCCCACTTAGAAATAGCCAAGAAATGTTAAGATAGATTGAGAGCAAATATCATGAGGTGATAGCTAAATATAATTATTATGCATCAATGTCAGCTTAGGCTAAAGACTGCCGTTTCTAGACACACGGAACGAACGCTGAAGCTTTCAGGACCAACAACAGGTTGCCGGAATGGCTCATTTACCTGGAATCATGTAGGGAATTGGATGTTTTTCATAAGAACATTTCCCTGATCTCTTGGATCTTATATTTTTAGCTCCCCAACTCCTTTCATCTTAACTATTTTGGATAGCGATCTTATTAAAACACTAGTTCTCATGTTCTTCAACACACACACACACACACACACACACACACACACGAATAATACCTTATGTAATTTTAAACACCATTGTGGTTGTCACAGTGAGTAGCCAGTTTTGCACCCTGCGACAGCACAGGACTGTAATGCTCAAAAACAAATACAAAGAACGGGCCGTTCAGCCTTCCGCCTGCTCAAACCTCCTCAGGGTCCAATAATTTAATATTGACACAGTGGTCAGTACATAAAGAAAGGGGAACCACCTCTTGTGGGGCGCCTACAACGTGGCAAGCATTCCGCCAGCATCTTTTTTTTCTTTTTTTCTTTTTTTTTTGCAGTACGCGGGCCTTTCACTGTTGTGGCCTCTCCCGTTGTGGAGCACAGACTCCGGACGCGCAGGCTCAGTGGCCATGGCTCACGGGCCCAGCCGCTCCGCGGCATGTGGGATCTTCCCGGACCGGGGCACGAACCCGTGTCCCCTGCATCGGCAGGCGGACTCTCAACCACTGCGCCACCAGGGAAGCCCTCCACCAGTATCTTTACGCAAGTTAGATCACTCCGGTCCCCGCCTCGCAGCCCATTTCCCACTAAGGTGCGGTGACCCTCAGGACACCCACCCCTGCCGCCAGCACTGCCAATGGGAGGATGAAGACCCTCGGTCCTGCTGAGGGAGCTGAGCTTCGTGGTCTGGCTTCTGGCGCTGCAAGAACCAGGGAAATGTTGCCATCTGGTTAAAAGCAGCCCCACTGGATCCGTGACTGAGCTGTTAACACAGCCGTTCCAAAGGGCAACCTGGGCTTCAGCCCAATGTCATTACCAATTAGCTGCACGACTTTGAGAAAGACACTATTTCCCAGCGTGTCAGTTTCCATACCTGTAAAGTGGCTGTGATAATGATACCTGCCCTGGTTTCCTCACAGACTCGTGAAGATGAAATTAGGAAATGGGATAGTCTGAAGTCCCACAGTGCCATCTGAGGGTAAGGGTCATGACGGTTCCCTTCCCCGGGCTCAGCGAGGAAGGAGAGGCGTGAGGCCACTGCTGCCCAGGCTAGGCGGGGAGACACTGCCCCCAGCCTCCGTCAGTCCGCCCTCAGAACCCATCCCGCGAGCTGTGATGGGCCCAGGAAGCCTCCTGGCAGGGTAATGGCTGTGCCGTGGGCTCGGCAGTTACTCAGCTGTAAACGTGGGGCCCGTCTGCTGGGCCTGCATCAGCCAGGGTGCGCAGAGCGCGTGGCACATAATGTTTATGAATATGCCTTGATGAGGGGCATTAGTATCTCCTAATGACACCGTCTGAGCCTGGCCTCCTTCCTTCTCTTGCTCCTCTCTCTCCCCCATCCCGTGGAGACACACACCCACTCACAGACAGAGACGAGGGCCCCCAGAGGAGGGACAGGAGGCAGAGCTGTCCCAGGAGGCAGGGGCTGGGATGGGGGTCGAGCCACAGGGTTCCGACAGAGGATCCAGGATGAGGGAGGAAGTAGGATGCTGCTGGCTCGGCTGTCAGGTGGGAAGCTGGCCAGAAAGTGCTCGCTGATGGGAGCAAGGGAAGCAAAGCAGTGGCAAGACTTTACCAAAACGGGAAGGAGCGGAGAAGCGTGGGGTGGGGTGAGACAGGAGAAGCTGGAGCTGGGGCGGGGCTGAGCCCTGGTGGGAGCAGGAGGGAGAGAGACTAGAGGTCTTCTGGTCCCTCTAGGGCAGGGCGGGGCTGAGAAGGGGGGCAGGGGGGGGAGGGGTGAGAGCCAGGGGAGGGGAAACAGCGAGTCACGCTCACTCAGGCTCACACGTGCTCACAGCCACATACATCCACACACTCCCAGCACCCCCCATGTATGCACACACGCTCATACACACACGTGCACTCACGTGCACACTTACAGATACATGATCGCACACCCCTCAACTCACACATGCCCTCACATGCTCACATAGATACATGTCCACAGTCACACACACGTTCATGCACAGCCTCCACACGCTCAGACACGCTCACACGTCCACACAGTCACACACACGCGCTCACTACACACACAACACACTTAGTCAATGCACACTCACATACACCTCCCCACCTACACACGTATGCACACATGCCCACACACACTCACATGCTTTCACACATACACACTCACACATGTTCACATATACACGGTCACACACACAGGGCCCTCCACCTCGCACACTTATGCAACGCACATATACACACAACACACAGGCACGCTCACACACGTGCTCACATGTACACACACATGCTCATACAACATGCACTCACATACACATACATACACATGCTCACACTCTCACGCATATACGCTTAACATGCATCCACATACACTCATGTATGCACGCTTGCACAGGCACTCATACACACACGTGCTCACACACACTCCCTCTCGCAGGCAGCTTTCATTGGTGGGTATGTCGGGGCGGAGCATGAAGGGAGCTGCCGGCTGCAGGGCACTGGGGAAGGGGGCCAGGGCAAGGCTAAAGCGTGGACAGTGGGATTAGGAGAGGTGGGTGTGGGAATCTCCAGGCAGAAGACCAGGACAAAGAGATGGCCGAGTAGGACTGAGGGCTGCGAGTAAGAATTGAGCTGTTCTCTGTCCACCCTCCGAAGTGTGAGCGCCAAAGGGCTGGGGATGCAGGAAGGAAGGGGAGCCCTGGCAGGAGAGGAGGTCGGCTAGGAGTGGAGGCGTCCCTGTCCCTGCCCTCCTGCCCTCCTGCCTCTGCTGTGGTAGGATGCTGCAGGCTGACCTGCCCTCTCTCCCTAGAGCAGCAAAACAATTAGGAAACACTGCCCACGAATCCCCAAAACAAACAGGGCTTGAGAGACTGCAGCCCAGCCAGAGGGGAGGGAGCTGCAGGGCTACCTCCTCAGGCCCACTCTTATCGCCTTGCATCTCTCATCTCCAGCATCTAGTCTTTCTGGCTGGGTGGCTGCAACCCCAGAAGAGGCCAGGAGGAACTGGGGAGGACCAATAAACTGGGAGGAGGTGATCTGCCGAGATCTTTGCTCCCCAACTCCAGCTGGACAGAGGGGGTCCAGCAGCCCCCTAGCCCCTCCCTGGCCTGGGGAGTAGTACCCCAGGGTTTGTGAGTGGTCAGGGAGTGCTGGCATCTGGAACGATCCCAGGGTGCTTGTGAGAGCTACATGGGGGCTCCCCCAGGTTCACAGGGTAGGGACCACCTTCACCGACAGCCAAGGAGCCTTCTCGGGGTGCCTGGCTCAGCAGTCTCCTCTGGATCCTGGCCCGCCTGGTCCTTCCATCTCCTCTCTTTTTGCCTAAGACTCCCCCCACCCCTCCCGTACCATCCTGCCCTCTACCGCCCACCAGGAAATGGCCAACTGTCTCTGGGCTACTCTGTCCTCCCCGTGTACCATCTATGGGATGCTGGCTGTCGTAGAGAATCCAGGCCCCAGAGGCCGGCGGGTCCTCAGTCAGGCTCCTGGGCTCTGTTCTCTGCTTTGTCTCTCTCCTTTGCCCTATTTTTTGTTCCATACTTGGCTCCAAGGCATAATCTGTACTTTGGGGCCTCTCCCTGCTTCCCCACCAAAAGGGCCCAGGCCTGGGGCTGCCTTGTGAAATGGAATGAAGGAAGGAGCGAGGGACTTTCTGGAAGGAAGCTTGGGGATCAGGACTTCTGAGCAAGAGAAGATGCTGGGAAGATTTGGAGGCTCTGTGAAACCCCGTGCTCCTTAGAAAGGGTGCTAATAAGCAGAAACAGTCTTAAGTCTCATTCAAATCCCATCTTGCTCTTTACGGAGGGACTGACAGTGAACTTGGCCTCAGTCCTCTAGCCCCTTGCTACTCAAAGCCGCAGCAGCATCACATGAGAACTTGTTAGAAATGCAAATCTTGGGTTCCACCTCAGACATAATGTGAATCAGAATCTTTCTTTTAACAAGAACTTGCGGTGACTCGCATGCACCATAAAGTCTGAGAAGCACTGCGGCAGCGTCCTGCTCTCAGCGCCCTGGGGTCTCTGGACCGGGCGGGAGACTCCTCATCAGAACTGCGGTGGCAGAACTGGTGGGAGCCACCTGAGCTCTTGTCCCTGAAACTATCCCATTTCAGGTCTCTCCCAGGCTCAGGAGCCCCCGTGGGATCACCCTTCCCTGGGCAGCACCTGGCTGACCTTTAGGTGCTGAGATGGCCCCAGCTCTCAAGTCAGATTGTTCAGACTGGTTGGGCTCCTGGGCGATTGCAGGAGGTGGGGAGGGGTTGGGGCCCCGGCCGGGACCGGGAGACGTGAGGCCTGATGTGCACCCTTCTTCCCTGCACCCCTGCTTGGGGCCACGAAAAGCAGGCCCGGTCCGTGAGTCTTGGTGGTGTCGCTCACTTTTCTGAGCCTTTGAGTCTCTGGCCTTAGGCAAGGCAGCCTCTCCTGCTGGAGGGGGACCTGTGCAGCCACGTCTGGGTGCACTGTTTGCTGGGTGCCTCACGGGGTGTTGGATACACACCCACTGGTGCTTCCTTCCCCCCATCATGCTCCCCACTCCCGACTCTATTTGAGGAGGGGGAATGTTTATTCCCCAGGTGTTTATTTATTTATTATTATTATTTTTGGGCCGCTCCGTACGGCTTGTGGGATCTTAGTTCCCCAACCAGGGCTTGAACCCCCCTAGACCCTTGGCAGTGCACGGAGGGAGGGCACGGAGTCCTAAGCACAGGAGCACCAGGGTAGTCCCCCACCAGGCGTTTAGAAATCTCTGGGGAAGGAGGAGGTAAGAGAGCCTTGCTCTTCCTTGCAGTCTGAGGACCAGAGGAGGGGGTGTGAGAGGCGCAGGTGGCAGGTCGGGGTCTGCTCTGGGGTGGGGGTGGGGGTGTCTTGTCCCAGCAGGAGGGCTGCAGTCACGGGCCTCCCTCAGCTTTCTTTCTTCACAGGTGCCCATGCAAACTTGCCATCCCCGACCAGCTGCCAGGCTGCCCTCGTCTTCCTTGGTCACGCCATGGGTGGTGCGGTGGGCCTGCCTGCCTGTGTCAAGGCCAAGGGAGCCGTGAACGTGGCCCACTGGGGCCGAGCAGTTGTCAGCCGGGACCAGGGCTTGCTCTCATTCTGTTGTGTCACATTTTGCAGTGCCCGGCAGGCAGATGCCAATCTGGGGAGCTTGGCAATCACAGTGAGAAAACAACAGAGAGTGAGGTCAGTAAACTCCACTCCACCCTGACCTCACATCTGGTCCCATCCGTCTCTGGAATGCTTGGAAACTGACATAATCCCAGGGAGAGGAAGGGGGAATCTACGGCCCTCTCTGGCAAGGTCAAGAATTGGGTCACTACGCTGAGCCTTCAGTGGGTGTCACCTGTTTAGGGCCACTCAGCTGAGCCCCAGAGGCCAATGGGGAGGTTTGTGCAGAGGACCCTGGCTGCCTCTGGAAGCGGCACCCACCCTCCTCCCCGGCAGGTGGAGAGCTGGGCTTGGGGCAGTTGTGATGCTTGGCTGCCGGCCCGATTGGAATCATCATCGGTCTCAAAGTGTGTTGAAATGGGTCTTTGCACAACCTTGAGGAGGGCCCGGCAATTCCAGGTGACAGTGCCCAGGGCTCTGAGGAGATGGGAGGAAAGGGGACGAGGTGACAGCAGAGAAAAAACCCAAAGAGGGGTTAAGGGGTTTTCACAGCTGCTGACTCCGGAGCCTTCTGGGGCTGGGGCTCAGCCTGCCTCCTTCCAGCCCTAACCCATGTGGCTGGACCTCAGAGGCCTTCCACCCTGGGAGTCTGGGGTTCTGGGATGCCAGGCCAATCCCTAGGCTATACCACAAGGAGCCGAGACAAACTTCTCCCTGGAGCTTTTCGCTGCGAGCGGTTAATCGCCCTGGCATCCGAGGCTGCAGTGCGTGAGCAAGGGGCCTTCAATGAAAGCAAACGGCCGCTGATTAATCTGACAGCTCCAGCCCCGCTCCTCTCTGTGGGGTCTGGCCACGCTCCATTCAGCCTCGATGGCCTGCAACCTATTACCACTGGCGCTTCCGGCCCTAATGGGGGAGAGGGTGAGCCCCCACGTCCCCTCTGCCCTACTGAACCAGCCGTCCTGTCCTGCGTGAGGGGCTGGCCCTGGAGGAGCAGGCTTGGCTGGGTGCCGTCCCTGGGTGACCCCTCAGGAAGGGGGCAGACAGCTGCTCAGTGGGATTTGTGTGAAGGGATGATAATTAGGAGGTAAGTGGGAGTGTGGTCTAGACAACGGGGATGGTTTTTCAGTTACTCGCAGATTGTGGCTTTGAGAAAGCAGTCAGGCCATCAGATCATTCATGCTGTGGGAGAAGGCAGAGAAGAATCGGGACTAGGGGAAAGTCCCTCTTTCTACCCCAATTCACCCGCCCTGGCTCCTGGCTAATGCCAACGTAGCCCACACTGACTGAGTTCCTGCTAGGTGCCACGTGCTGTGCCCGTGAGAGGGTGGCTTACAGGCTGGCGGGGACACGAGAGTAAAGAGGTAAATTACAGGTGAGATGAGTGCTAAGTGGAGGATTTACAGAGGGCCTAGTCTGGGGGCGGGGAGGGCTTCCTGGAAGAAGCACGAATCAGCTCTCCACCTGTCAGTGGTGCTTGGCGGGGAAGGGGAGGCCCATATTTCTGGACCCCAGCTGCCAGGCCAGAGCCCTTCCAGGGCGTCCTCGTCCCCAAGAAGCCCCAGGCCCTTATCACCTACTCCTTGAGATGCTTGACCCTCCCCTTGGGCTGCTTGGCGGCTGGGGGGAGGGAGGATTGAGGATGAAGGAAAGGGAGTGAGAGTCAGGCAGGGTGTGGAGGCAACCGACCTTGTCCTGGGCGGGACCCCCCTGCTGGGAAGCAGAAGCAGAGCTCCCTTTGCGGGAGAAACCCCCTCAGGATCTACAGCAATAAAAAAGGGGCCCCCGAGCTCTCTTTCGCTGCAGCCTCTAATGATGGGGTTGGGGTATAATGAATATCTGTGTGCTCATAAAACAGACTAATGACTGCCTTCATTTAATGGACCCCTTTTATCCTTACTGGTTCCCAAACCAGAAGGGACCGTCCTGGGGGCTGAGGTCCAGCTGTTTGGGTTGGGGGCCCACTGGTTACTGAGGCCCCTCGGAGGCTGCCTTTCCTCCTCCATCCCTTATCAGGTTGAAACCGCCCCGAGGAGTCTAGGGAGATGCCTGACAGTGACCAGCCTTAGGAAGTGGGCAGGCGATGGGGAGGGAGGAAGCATATACACCCTGATTCTTATGGACAGTGTCGACACTTGTACCACGTGGCTGCAGAGAAAGGGCACCTAGCAGCGGCTGACTGCACCACGCCCCCTTCCTCTGCCCCACACCTATACCAATAGGAGCTCACAAATCATCCCAGTGTCAACTCCTTCGCTTGAGAAGAACTAGACCCCAGGAGGGAGGGGCTTGCCTGATGATTCACCAGCAACACCTGTGTTTTGCTTGGGAGGTCTCCCTGCTTGGGACTCGCCAAGCCTGACCCTGTTTGGCTTCCTGGAGCTTGGTGAGATCACAACCCTGGGTATTGTGGCTGCAGGCTAGTGGGACCTGCCAGGCAGGGAATATTTTTAAAGAGATACTTGCCCCTGTGTTCCCAGGATTAGCTCATTGAGAGACTCACGTTGTTCTTTGAGTCCCGCCCCGACCCCATTTGATAGTAGAAAGCTGTCAGGGGAACATGAGTTCACTTGGGATAAAATGGGTAGTGGAAGTAAATAATCCAATACGCTTGTCATGGAGAAGCCCCTGGTGGTGGTCAGGGGACCTTGGGTGGCTGGTAGCATCTGAGGCAGGTGGGATGGGCAGAATCAGAGTCCCCACACCCTGGAGGATAGAGGGACAGGCCAATTTTCTTTCCCTAGAGTTCCGGAACTGCCTAACTGTGGTCTTTCGGTCAGAGACTAGAGAGGAGCCACAGGCCGTCATGACAAGGTCTGCCAGTGGCAAGAAACTCTGAGTCAGCCTGCAGCCTCAGTGTTCCCATCTGGGCGCTGGCCCAGCCCTGCCTCCAGGCCATCTGCAGATAATTGGGGTCAGAGGAGGGCAGAGGATCCCAGGAATGTAGGTTCCTGGGCCCCTGACCAACCTCCCATTTTCGGTGCCCTCCCCTTGGAGGCAGTCGCCCCCTGACAATGCAGGGCAGAAAAAGCATCCCCCACCCCATACCTGGCCTCTCAGCAGGAGGCACCGTGGTAGGAAAGGCACCTTTAGAAAGGCTCAGAGAGCAAACAAGTGAGGTGAGTCACTCGGAGGTGGTGTCGTGGTTATTAGGCAGTAACAACCACCATCCAATACGTGTGTCGGCCGCTCTCCTCTCTTGAGGCCTATCAGGTACTTTCATGCTATGGTATCATTTAACCCTCCTCCCCAAGGAGGCAGAAAGGACAAGGCTTATCATCCCCAATTTGCAGTTGGTGAACACAAGCTCCCAAGAGGTTAAGTGACTTGCCCGAGGTTATAGTCCCGATTGGCTGCAGATCTGGGAATGGAATCCAGGTGTCCTGGTCCATGATCTAAGCCTCCTGACTCATAGTCCAAGGTTACTTTGCCTGTACCTCATAACAAAGGGGGCTGTGTTCAGGAAATCAGTTCTAGAGCGAAGAGATGATTTCTTTCCCCTTTGCCGGAATTTCTTGGGTGACCCTGAATACACTCAGATTGGGCTGAAGGGCCAGTCTAGATCTTCCTAAATCTCTCCCGGGTCACGCCCAGGCCTGGGGGCAGGAAACTTTTTGGACAGGAGCGGGTCACTTTTGCCGGTGTCCTCCTGACTTAGGGGACCCTGAGCGCCACTGTTAGGCCACTGGGAGGGGCGTGGGCTGTGATGAGTCAACAGTTCACTAGCTTTAGGTTCTGCAGAGGCATCGGCAACCTGATGTGGAGGTGGGATCTGGAGGAATGAGGGGTGGCCAGGTGAACTGGGGAGGGCCTGGAGCCCTGTGGCTGGAGGATTTACCAGTGCGATGCTGAGAGCTCTCCTCAGGCCCTTGGCTTTACTAATAAGAGTTGAGGTTCCCTGTGAGCTTGGCTCTGTAGTTTCTGTCTCAATGCCCTCCTCTGCTTCTCCTTATCTTTCCAGTCTAGTTTCCACTGGTTTTCCACTATGAAGCCTTCCTCGAGTGCTCTCTCCTAGTGTTTCCCCTCTGTAGTACAGAACCATCCCCCACCCCCGCCCCAGGCTAGACCCACAGCTGTTTGCTCTTCTGCATCTCCTCTGGCCCTGAGTTCTTCCAGAGCATCTTGTTTTGCCCCCGCTGCTCTGTCTCCTGCTCCTGTGGCAGAGGTACATACCCGGGCCTGGAGGGGAGGGACTGACACACACCCAGCGCAGGCCTGGTCCAGGCATTCGACATTCATCAGTGCACTTGATCATCCCAATGACCCTTCAAGGAAGGAAATGGAGGCTGGGGGAGAGCAGCCACTTGTTCAGGTCATTAGGTGGCAGAAGTGGGATTAAACCCAGATATTGCTGATTTCAGACATGATTCTTTTCACCCAGTTCAACGCTGCCTCTCAAATGCTTGCTTAGAAAAATGTGGGAGAAAGTGACAAAATGGATTATATGTCTATGGGACTGAGTCAAGGTGCTGTCCCCTGGCTTGGAAAATGAACCCAACCTGTGGCAGAAGAAGCATTTATATTTCATTAGATTCAGTTCGCTTGTTTGCTTCCTTCTTTTTTCCCAGGAAACATTTTTGCTGCAGTGATTTGTGAAAGGGCCTCAGGGCCATCCCTGTTAGATGTGCCCCTCAACCCCTGCCAATGGAAGGAGCTGTGCCATATCTCTGTGAATCCAGGAGCCCAGGTGTGAAAGCCACCATGGGGGATGGAGAGAGGCCTGGTCACAAGGGCTGATCCATTTGGGGACAGGTTGGGCTCTTCAGGTCTGGAAAACCACCAGATGCCGTATCTGTGGCCCCTGACCGTAGGGTCTGTGATTCTGTTCTCTGGCCTTTATGGAGCAGGGTGGGGGAGAGTGTCGGTCTCTCAGATTAGGAGTAGCTGGTCAGCTCTCGACCACAGGATTTCCCTTGCTTTCCTCTCCTTCTCTCTTATTGCAGCCTCTTCCTCCTCTGTTCTCTTTTCTCTCCAGTCTCTTCCTCTTCACCCCTCTCTTCTGCCCTCTTCTCCTCTTTCTCCTCCTCTCCTTCCTACGTGGATCCCAAGCTTCTATCAGGAAACCAATTTCTTCATATTGGCTCCCCTAGTCTACCTCCTCCCTATCCATCCAATACAACATTCTGTGATGATGGAAATGTTCTCGATCTGTGCTGTCTTATATAGTAGCTGGTAGCCACATGTGACTATTGAACAGTTCAAACGTGGCTCGTGCTGCTGAGGAACTGAATTTTTAAACATTAAAAAAAATTTTGATGAAGTTTAATTTTTAATTTGCACATATGGCTGGTAGCTACTGAGCTGGACATCAGAGCTCTAAATGATACGTAGTGCTGGACCCGCCTGGAGGTGCCCCTCCTTGTCCAGGCCCTGCCTCTCCCCCAAACTTCTGTGGGACCCAGCTTCCCTCCTGTGCTCAGCTTCCTAATCTGCGAACTGTGAGAGGCCACGGAGTTCTGGGCTTGGACCTGGATGACCCTGGGCATTGGATCTGGGAGCCTCAGTAGACTCTTCTGTCAAATAATGAAAGTAATTTCTTGAGGAAGTTGCTCTAGCCTCAAGGTTTCCTTCCAACTCTGAGTTCAGTGCTTCTCTGGGCCGGATCCTGCTATGATCAGATCTGGGCGAGTCCGTGTGAACAGCAGGACAGGCGCTGTGTGTGTGTGTGTGTGTGTGTGTATGCATGTGTGTGAGTCACCTATGCATGTATGTGTGCATGCATGCACAAAGGTGTGTGTATATGGTGGAGGGTTGAGGCACAGCAGTGAGACCCTGGGGATCCTACCTAACTGAACAGCCTGAGACTAGGAAAGGGGCAGAAGGCTGCTTAGATGGGGAAGGTTGTGGTCTGACTCTACTTCTGCTGGGCGTCTGCCCAATCCTCGGCCCGGAGTGTTCCAATGATGCCCCAGACTTCCTCTTTTGCCATAAAAGTATCCCAGCAAGCCTTTCCACAGAGGCCCCAGGGGTTTTCTCGGGGAATGTGTGAGTTTGAGAGCAGGAGACCCAGGCTGCGTGCGGTCTCCCACAGAGCCTGGCCTTGGAGGGATGTGTGTCCCAGCCTGGGGAGCGGGGAGGGGTTTCACCTGGACCCAGGGCCTGGCTTATGCAATGTTTAGACTCTTAGTCAATTCCAACAACTTGGACGGACACACACGCACACGCACACACACACATGTGCACACACTGCGTAGGGAGGTGTGGAAGGGAAATAAATTAGCCTTTGCTACTTTGCCCTCCCTCCAAGCCTCTGTCACCGCAGATCCCCCCACATTTGGAGATAAGGGGGGATGCCCCGAGAGAGGGTATTCTTAGGCTTCTTGGTTGAGATGGGGGCTCCAAGACTATGAGATGGGAGGGACCACTGAGAGGAGCCCTCTGGGGGCAGGGAGAGAAGCCCACCAGCCAGTAAGTGATGGGACATTGTCAGAGTGTGGACAGAATGGGATGCCTTCTCTTCTGCCCCAGAAGGTGTGCCCAGGCCTCAGGGATCCTGGGTCACAGAACCCCCCTGGCGGAGAGTTGCATCAGGGCGCAGCTGCATGCTAGATGCCTTGGGGGAGAGGGCGCTGAGGGCTTGAGATCCTAATTTTCCAGCCTTCGGGTCAAACCCTCAGCCTCCACCAGTGCCCCACCCCCTCTCCAACTGCACACAGATGGAGGGGGTGGCTGGGGGGTGAGTGAAGAAAGGGTGTGTGTGTGTGTGGATCAGAGGTAACCGGGCTTTTATCAGCCCCGAGTCAGGGAGGTGGGTGGGAACAGCATCAGGTAGTCCTGGAGTTCCCCACAAGCCCTGCTCCCCACAAGGGCTTCCTGGGAAAAGAGCCTTCCTGACTGGGAAGCCGCGAGGCTCTGCCTGCAGACCAGGCCTCTCTCTCTGCCGTCACTGTACATGCTGGAGCATTCACAGAAGGTGAGCGACTTAGCAGCAGACCTGCCTGGAGGCAGGGAGCTGGACCAGATGACCAGTTGGGTCCCTTCGAACTCTGGAATTCCACACAGGGGACTCACCACACCCATGCCTCTTGGCTGTGTGGACCCAAACTGGTCCACAGAGAGTCTGGGGTGGGGGGAGCCGCTGTTGGAACTAGGGAAAGGACAGTCTGAGGTGTGGGTACAGAAAGGGGTGTCCCACAGAGCTCCGCTGGAGTTTCTGAATTTGCTCCAGGGCTTTCACTTCCCTGGAAGGAGAAGGGGGAGAGTTGAAAAGGTCTGAAAATTGCTTCTCGGTTATGCATGGTTTTGGCAGGAAAGCTGAGGGCTGTGTTCTTCCTTTATCATAGCTGACAGCCCGGACTTCCCACAATGCAGTGAAGGGGAGCCTGAGGTCTGGCTGGGGGGTACCTCCCTCACACGTCTCTTGGGCCTCTGTGTAGCTCTTCTTGCTTTAGATCTGTGGGCAAGAGGTCCCCTCTCTGTCACGTCAGCCCTAGGAGCACAGCTGCCTTCCCAGGCTCATGACCTCCACTGACCCTGCTTGAACTGAAAGCCACGCCTGCCCCAGCCCCTGCCTCTCCCTACCTCCTCCCTCCCCAGACAGGGGAGTCACCATCCAGGGCCTGGCCCCCAGACACAGCACATGGATCAACTCTCTGAGATGGTCGCCATTTGCCTGTCTGGACATTGCCTTTCCCTCGCTCTCTTTGAGCAGATTCCCCGTGTAGGTGGGTAGCTGCCGACAGCCGTGCAAGCACAGATGAGCCGTGGATGATGAGATCTGAAGGGAGTTCAGAGACCCCTTAGCGAGGTCTACCCTCTACCTTTTACTGAGGAACAAATTCAGGGCCCCGGCATCCACAGGACCACTTATAGGCAACATGGCTCTGGAACCCGGTTCTCCTGATTCCCGGTGTGAGATACCTTATACCAAATGAAGTCCTTCATTTTCCCAGGGGCTTGGATGTGCATGCAGCTGGGATTTGGAAAAACTGACCCCGGGCAGAATTTTCTCTTCTTCCAAGATCTAAGTGGATCATTCTGGGTACCTGGCTGGTGTTTAATAAGTGCCTGTTGATTGACCTGTGTCTCCGGGTGAATCCTCTCTCCTTTTCTAGAGGAAGGAGGGGTCAGACCCTGTAGGAGCTTGGTTTATCCCTTCCTTGCTCTCCTCTAGATTTCCACTCCTGTCCGGCAGTTAGAAAAGAGGATGCCAGAGGACCCACACTCCCCCATCGCTAGGAGCACGCTTTGCTGTCTCTTAGCTTCCTGCAGTGCCAGGACCCGAGGCAAGGAGTCAGTCTAACTAGGGCAGCCACCCTGACTGTTAGAGAAATAAACAAGATATAGGTATTGTACCGAGGGGAGAGGAGTTACCTCAAAAGTATCTCAGAAAAGAAGAAAGCCAAATTTTTATATAAGGTGCATGGATGGGGGGAGAGGGAGAAAAAATAAAAGCCTGGGTAATTAAGTTAATAGGTTTCTTAACGAATGCCCATGTGAGTGATGTTCGACACATTCAAGTGTTGACAAGAAGGTATTTAACTTGACACCCACGCAGCGGGCAGAAGCGTGCTCTCGGCTCCGACACACCTTCTTTGTCTGAAACTTGTAGTAAAACTCAGTGCTGGGTTGTGAAATCTGTCCCAGGGAATCCGTGTTGCAGGGGGTCCAAGGTCAAGCCTCCTGCTTCTGGACAGAGTTGGGGTGGGTGAGGGTTGCTACCCTAAACCTAAATCCCTAGATTAGGAGAGCAAAGCCTGGGGTCCTCAACTCAGAAGCCCATGGAAGCTGTTATTCTGGGGGTCTCGGAGGGCCCACAAGACTATTTTTGACTCTTGCGGGTGGTTGGAATGAAACTCTGTCCCTTCCCTCCAAGATCCAGTTGCCTTGTGGACCTTGGGTCTGATACCCAGGAACATCTGTGCGGTCCTGGGGCTTCCCTGGCACGATGAACTAGTGGGATAATCTGGGTGAATTGGTGAATATGGATTTTCCCTTTCTCTTAAACCTGTAGTAGGGAGAGAGGCCCCAAATCACCGGGCTAGTGGAAAGAAGCCTTGCCTTGGAGGAGGAGGAGGGGGAAGGTGTGTGTGTGTGTGTGTGTGTGTGTGTGCGCGCGCGCGCGCGTGCACGTGCATGTGTGCGTGTGTGTACTTAAAGAAAACTTTGGGTTACTCTCGTTTGAAAGCACAGGGGCATAAATTACCGTTCCTAAAACAAAGGAGCTTCTCCTTTTGCCAAGCAGCCTGCCTCAAAGGCCCCGGACAAGGATGGGGTTCCTTGCCTGCTGTGGTCTTATCAGCCTGCCTTTCTGCCCAGCTGTCATCCAACCCTCTTGTCATCAGCCATCTCTCATCCACCTTCTCTTTCTGTTACATTAAGCTCAGACTTATCGGGTGATCAGAGTTTTCAGGCTGGGACCTGAATTTCAGGGTCTCCGCCATTGTTACGGTGGCCAGATTTGTAAAGTGGAAAAATGGTGACATGAATGTCTTTGTGAAAGAAATTTTCTTTCTTAGATACTGAGCAAAACACTTTGAAAATAAAGTAACCTAACTCCACAGTTGTCTGGTCACCTTGAGGACGTGTAAATGAACAATGTGAAAATCCCGAATCAACATCCGTGGTTAATGGGTTTCCAGCCTGGCAGAAAGGCTAGCACTGCCCCTCACCTACAGTCATATACAAAGGCTGTGTGTGTCTGTGGATGTGGTGGGAAGAGTGGGGCGAATTGGAATTTCCCCTCATTTAAAAATGGCGGTCAGGAAGGCAATCCCTTCTTGCAACAAGAAAGCCTGGGTTAGCGCTTTGCTCTTGTTCTTGGCACCAGCCCTTGTTCTGGGGGCTCATTTCTGCTTCGAGAAGCCGGTTTCCATCCAGGCAATCCCACTGTTCAGGAGATGTAGGATTCTGGGGTTTGCACACACTCCTAAGACATTTCCGTTTCTAGGAAAAGGGAACAATTTATCATCTTTCTCCCTAACTCCTAATGCATTAGGACACAGTATTAAAGAAAAGGCTCTGGGTTGAGTAGGAGACACCTGTTAATTTTACAGGCAAATTTCCCATTCCTCCAATACTCTCCCGTCCCCATTCTCCATCACGGAGACATATCACGGCGATGTCTCTCCTTTAACTGATTGCCCAATTTGAGTTTCCTAAGAGCAAACTGAGAGGGTTAATCAGATTCCCCGCTTTCTTGTTTGACGCAGGCAGGTGGCCAGGGAGTAGCCCAGTTCAGCACACTCTTATTGAGTGCCTACCATGTACAGAGCCAGGGCTGGGGGCTATGGGACTGTAGTTCCTGCCCTTAAAAAATTTTCAGCTCACGGGAGGCGTAGAGCTGCCTGAATTATCCTTACAGTCCCAGAGAATGCACATGCCCTGCTCAGGGGCCAGGAGGGAACTGAGAGCGTCCCAGAAGCAGACAGGTTTCCAGAGAAGTCACTTCCTCGTGAGATTCCCCATTTCCTCCCGCCTCCCAGCATTGAAACTGGGGACACCACGTGGACCTTGACAATGAGTCAACGCGGCAAGGGCACACTTTTAGCTGGGACACCTTTTCACATAAAACCTTTTTTTGAAAATAGTTTTTCCTTCCTTGGGAGACATCTGGCCAGAGCGAAGCAGACTCCTTAGTTGTGACCAAATACTGAAATCAGATCAGTGATATTGTAGTGTGTTTCATATGGACAGACGTTGCTGGGAGAACTAGAGAGCTGGGCAGCTCCTGTAGCTGCCCGGAGCCTGAGGTTGAACCCCGAGGCAGAGCCCTCCAGAGTGGCCACCTTGCTGAAGTCCTTTCCAGGCCACCATTCCTTGTGGAGGAGGGTGGAGGGTGGAAGCCAGGGCCCTGGGCTACTGGCTTTGGTGTGCTGGTGGGTGGGTGGGTAGGAGGGCTGAATACTGGCTTTTGGACCAGACTTCCCCACCCCTGTGTGGGAGGCGTGAGGGGCTAGAGCTGGGAGGCAGGAAGTGAGCGCAGATGGGCTGCCCAGACAGCTGTGTGGGGGACAGAGCACATCTGTCCGGGTGAGTCTAGTGGGGCCCCTCCCCACAACCTCCATGCCAAGTCTACCCGTTCATCAATAGGGTGTGGGCTCAGTTTGGATCCCAAATGGGGAAAATGGTGGGAAAGGAAAGTTTGAAGGCAGAGGCAGGAGCTAGGGGTTGCTGAGGGGGTATGTTCCCATGAGAAAAAGAATGTCTGAACTCTGGGGGAGAGGAAGGGATGAAGAGCAAAGAGAAACTTAAAAGCAAGTGGATCAGAGTGCATCTGCCCAGGGTGGGCTTGTGGCTTCCAGGTGGCTCCTGAGAGCCCAGGGTCCGGCGTCTCCTCTGAGAAGCTGCCCAACTCCTCGCCTCTCCTGTGCTCCCCAAATGTCTTACACTGCAGCAATTAAAGTCCCCGAGGTAACTGCTCCTTCTTCTGTCTCACCTACTAGCCCGCGGGTGTACCAAGATCAGAGACCCTATCGTCTTCATCACTGAATCCTCACAGAGTAGACACTGTAGAAGTTTGCTAAATGAGCGAGCGATTGCATGGCCTAAATTGACACAAGGTTTCCCATTTAATGCTTTAATTTTCTCTAATTGGCTGTAAATATTGCTGGGGAAGCTTTTCCCAAGTAGACACTCAGAGATCTTTGGGAGATAGAAACTTTCAGATTCTCATCAGGAATTTGCCTGCGGGCCTAAGGGTAGTTTACCTCTTTAAGCTCTTTTCTAGGGAGCTGAGCACAGGGGAAAGGCTCATTGTTCTAGAAACACACTGACTTGGCATCATGGCCACTTGCATGTCGTCCTTGGGGCAGCTGCTTCCCCCTCTGTGCAAAGCTATTACCTGCCTGCTACAGAGCCAGAGAGGCAGGAATTATGAATCGCGTGGACCTCCACGAGTAGGGGAGGTTTATAGCTTCCCTGCATCTGTCCTCCATCACCTCTCTCTGCCCGGTTCTCACGGCGTAATAAAAGGAGATGCGAGGGCCTTCCCCGGTGGTCCAGTGGGTAAGACTCCACGCTCCCAATGCAGGGGGCCTGGGTTTGATGCCTGGTCGGGGAACTCGATACCGCACGCATGCTGCAACTAAGAGTTCGCGTGCCGCAAGTACGAAGTCTGCACGCCGCAACTGAAAGATACCGTGTGCCACAACTAAGATTCGGCACAGCCAATAATTAATTAATTCATCAATTAATTGATTAATTAATATTCAAAAAATAAAATAAATGAGCTTTGGGCAAAAAAAAGGAGATGGGAGTTGGAGTTCCAGCTCTACTGTGTGGCCCCAGGTGAGTCATTTCTCCTCTCTGGGCCTCTGTGTTCTCATCTGAACAATGAAGGCTGGACTAGGGAATCTCTGAGTTCTCTACCAGTTCCTAATGTCACATATCTGGTAGAATGATGAGCAGGGAATGTGGCCCTTGATATTATCACTGTCCCCCAGAGCCTGGGCTGGGGACTTTCCCTTAACTTAGGCTTGCGGGGTTGGGGTGGGGGGAAGGAAGGGCCCACAAAGCTACTGCTCCACTTGTGGATGCCTGTGTTCACCCACTTGCTGCAAAGGTGACTCTTCCTGGATGAGTTAGTCAAGTCCTGCTTGAAGCCAGAAAGTCTGCGTGAATGACTCTTAAATGTTTCCCAAGCTTCTACTCCTGTTTTCTATTACCTTGTGGGTGTAACAGAAGTGCCAATAGGGACAAAGGAAGGATTAAAGTCCCAAGGGCTTGGGCCCCAAATGGGACACGTGTACTCTTCTCTAACGTTATTTTTGTCATCACGCTCATCACCATCACCGTCACCCATTATTAATACTGTTAAGCATTTATTGTTCTTCATTCAGCCAAGAGCAGTGGGTGAGTAAATCAGCAAGAAACTCCGGCCACAGGAAGCCTGCACCGTTTCGGGCATTTCTCTGGTCAAGGCTGGTTTCTCCAGCCCTTATGCAGGGATTAAATCTGACCCGCAGCAGGAAATGGGGCCCGTGGCTTCGAGTTCCTTTACATGAAAGTGCTCTCCTTTCCAGAGGAAAGGTGTTATAATTCCAAGCTACTTTTGCCGCTGTGTATCTGTTTCTTACTCACATTGGTAGCTGCTACAATGCCTTGAACAGGGCACGACCAAAGGTGCTTGCTAAATGCTTATTGAAAATAGTGAATTATAATGATGTCTTATAACAGATTAAGCAGAAGTGGGCCTGGGAGTGCTCTGAAGTGCTTCTGAGCTGCCATGAGCTGAGAAACAGTTTAACTCCTCGTCTGGGGCATCTTCCCTGCTAACCTTAGAGCCTGGAGCCCTCGGGTTGCAAGGCTAGCAAGGGATTGGCTAGCAAGAGATTGGGAGGCAGGGTGGCCAGGACTCAGATAGGAGGCGAAGAGCTGGCGCCTCCTTCTGGCCCTGCCGGGCTGGAGCGGGCCTGGGGAGGGCTGGTGCGGGAACCTCAGCCCCTCGGCTCCCAGAATGTCACCTCCCTACCACCACCCCAGCCCCTTCGTCCCGAGAGAGCCCAGCTCAGGAGAGCCAGTGGAGAGCAAGGGAGGCTGTTATGTAACTGATTTAACTCCTTGCCAAACTGGTGACTAATTCAGACCGTCTCGGCCAGATTGGCTCGGCAGCTTTGGTGTCAGCTGCAGGAGGCCCGGCTGGTTCGTGGCTGGTTCTCACACCCTCTGCTGGAAGGATGTCTCAGCTCCCTTGCTGGCCTGGGCCACCACCAACCTCAACCACGGCTCCATCAGCACTCCTGCCTCCCGGAGACCTTCTCCGTAGGCGTCCAATCCCCCAACTTTGCGTCCCTTCCTGCCCTCCAAAAAGAGGCCAGGAAGACAGTTCATTTATGCCTGGGGCTCACTGAGGCCCTTCATTTTGCACCTGGTGAGGGTGAAGGGCGCTGTGGCCTGCTGCCCTTGGCTGGCCGGCCGGCCGGAGGGTTTTGGCTGCTAAAGTTGGCACTGTTGGGTCCAGAACTCGGGGCCCTTCTCCATCACTGATCAAGGGGAGAGGGCTCCAGGGAACATCTGCCCTCACCCAGTCCCCTGGCCTTGGACCCCGGGCCCTGCAGGTCACAGGCTGCCTGGGTGATGCTGGGAGGGGCCTGGGCTCACTGCTTCGGTTCTCACTTTTCTTTTTTAAGAGGGGGTGCTTGGTAAGCCCAGCCCGTCCCTCCTGCAGAAGGCCATCCTGAGGGGGGACGTGGAGGGAGGACATTTGTGCTTTATTTGGACGCAGTTCAGGGAAAAACACAAAGAGGTGTCCTGACGAGGCCCACGGTATTCACAGACATGAGTGCTGAAGATTAGTTTGTTTAATCCTTAACCACGCAGCCCTCTGTGCTTGGGATTATTCCCATTTTACAGGTGGGGAAACTGAGGCTGAAAGCAATTGGGTGGTTTGCCAAAGCTGGTAAGTGGCGTGGCTGAGCTGGGCTTTGAACTCACTCCCCAGTGGCTTGGGAGCCTAAGCTGGCTCTGATACACTGCCTTCCCATGGCATTCCTGGGATGGGTTCCCGAGGCCTTTGAAAGACTTGTACATCTCAGCAGCTTCATGGCAACTGCCCAGCTAGACCCAGAAAATAATACTACCTTGTACTGCTGCTTCCTTCCGCCAAGCCCCACACAGACATGATCTCATTCACTTTCCCACAGTCCCATGTGGGCTAAGGAGGGGGTGGGGACTCCGTTTCCCAGGGAGGAAAGGGAGGCACAGAGAGGGACGCTGGCCTGTTCTAGGTCACAAAGCTGGCTGGCGGCAGAGCTGGGACTGGAAATCAGGCATCCCTGACCTTGAAGGTGGTTATTTAGCTTGACGAGTATGGGCTAGAATCACCCCCGAGATACAGCAAATTGGGGTGCTTTTCTTAAGGGCTGACTCAGTGGCTGAAACAGCTCCAAGATAGCTGGGCTTGTGTTAAAAAAAGGAAATCTGAGATGCATATAAAGGCAATCTGTATGCCAAGAAAGAGGCGCTGGGACTAGTGGTCACCACACTAGCTCCCCTCCTGGCCAGTCCCGGCACCGTCTCTCTGCTTCCCTTCCCCGGATGCCTGGGGCTCAGATGCAGCCCTGGTGTGATGGAAAGAACAGTGGCTTTGAGGTCATGGAACCTGGAGAGGATATTCCCTAGGGACCCATAAATCAGTCATTTCCCCTCTCAGCTTTTCCACTTTTCACTCAAAAAGTGAGGATACTAACTACATGAAATAGACATTGCGTGTGAAAAATTTCATCAACTATAAAGCCTGCAGAGAGAGAGAAATTACTGGTGTTCCCTTCAGCCCGATCTCATCTCTACTAAAGACCTTTTTAAAAATGGCTTTGAAGCGGCGGGTCACACAGCAATTGTCCTGGTCAAACGTCTGTCTTCCCTACTGTGGCTTTTCCACTTGGATCTCTGGTACCCAGTGTCTGGTCCCGAATCAAATGTTCCCTGGGTGGCCCCATGGGCTCCAGGACAGGGCTGGCAAACTTTTTGCAAAAGCCCACCTGGTAAATATTTGAGGTTTCGTGGGCCACAGGCGATTTTGGTCACATGTTCTTTGTTTCTTTCTTTCTTTCCATACAACTCTTTAAAAACGTAAGAAACATTCTTAGTTCACAGGTCTTACAAGAACAGGCCGGTTTGGCCCGCGGGCTGTAGTTTGCTATGCCTGGCCTAGTGTAAAGTTGGGGGCGGGGGAGTTTGGAAGTAGAAAAGGCCTAGACCCCCAGTTTTGCTGCCTGCCTGCCTGAGGGCCTTCGGATCACTCTTCAACCTCCCCGGGACTTAGTGAATTGTCGCCTCGTGGCTGTAATAGTCCCTGCTTACTTCAGAGGGCTGCGTCTACACCGCAGCAGGTGCCTGAGAGATGCGGGGTGGTATCATTACGGCTCAGTGGGTGAGGGACGGCCCACCCTGTCCTTTGTGTGGTGGGGAGGACAGCACCCTCCCAGAGTCTGGGATATTCTACAAGGTGACCAACCAAGGCCCTGCTCGGAAGGCAGAGGGCCAGGGTTTCATGAGGAGAGGAAGACCTGGGGTTATGTCGAGGGGCTGGGTGTAGGGTTGGGACCTTTGTCCCACCACCAGCTTTGTCTTGGGCAGGAGGTGGCGTCTGGGAATCTGTGGGGCTACGAGAGGCTCCACACAGACCTGAGGCCCGGGGGGACCCAGGGCTTTGCCGAGAGGACACCGGCGACTCCCTGGTCCCCTTGAGTCCTGGCTTGTTGTCAAGTGAGAAACTAGAGAAGGAAGCAGTTGTGGAAAAAGTGTGGGTCAGAGTAAGAGCCACCATGTACTGAGCACTTTTGTGTCCCAGGTGCTGGGGGCTGTATGCCCATCCCCCCATCCCCCCAGAGAGCCCGGGCAATGCTGGGGCGGGAGGGGCGGGGGAAGGCTCACAGCTGCAGGGGCTGGAGCCGGGCGAGGATGGTCCTGCTTTCTTTGATGTTCCACTGCCTCCTGGGAGCCTAGCTCTGCCTGTGGGTTCAGGTTTGGGTGGGTACTCAGGTCAGGGGAGTGTGAGATCTTGATTCTTTTTCTTTCTTTCTTTTTTTTCTTTTTTTTCAATTATGTGGTAGTTATCTTTAAGTACAAAGACTTTTCCAATCATGTCACTTAGAGATCATTTTATCCACTGCTCTGTTTGCCGTCAGTCTCTTGTCTCTCTCCTCAGCAATGGTAAGGTGGATACCCTTTCCACGAGGAAGAGAGATCCATGGTTTGTTGCCTCTGCCAATAACGAAAATGTTGGAGAGCCGGGTGGCAAAGCTATTGCCGTTGGCATCTTTCACATGAACTACATCAAAAGAACCAGGATGTCTCTCCTGGTTAGTGATCACACCAATTCTTCCCAGGTTAGCACCTCCAGTCACCGTGCACAGGTTACCAGTGTCAAATGTGATGAAATCAGTAATCTTGCCAGTCTCCAAATCAGTTTGAATGGTGTCATTCACCTTGATGAGGGGATCATGGTAGCGGATGGTGCGAGCATCGTGGGTCACCAGATGAGGGATTCCTTTTGTCTCCGCAAAGATCTTTCTCACTTTGTACAACTTATACTTGGCCTCCTCAGATGTAATACGATGAACAGCAAAGCGAACCTTGGTGTCATAGATCAGAAGAAAATTCTCTCCAGTCTTGTCAATGCTGACGACATCCATAAAACCAGCAGGGTAGGTTATATCAGTGAGGACCTTGCCATCAATCTTAATGGAACGCTGCATGCATATCTTCTTTACTTCATCTCCTGTTAGGGCATACTTAAGTCTGTTCCTTGAGACATTCCCTCAGCTTGTGGGGACTGGTAGATGGATGAGGAGAAAACACACCAGTCAGTTTATCCAGCAGCCAATGCTTTGGAGCTGCTATGTGCTTCAGGTGTTTCTTGGGACCGCGAGCCATGGCTGCGCTAGGCACGAAAAGAGAGGCGATTCTTCTTTTTGAGAAATACAGTGAAAAGGACTAGTTCCTCGGCTGCTGGAAAAACCCCATCATCACCCAGCCGTGGAACCTGGAGCACTCTCTTCTGTGTACTTGTGCCATCCCGTGGCTGGTTCTGGAGGGTCACCTGAGACCAGCCTCCCGGGCTGGAACTCAGCAGTGTGACTCGGTACACAGCGGGCCATGTCTTCCTGTCGCCAACACCCTGCTTATTTCTGTGCCCCTTTCCACGTATAATTCACTGTTCCTGTATCTAGAAAGCCATCCTGTTACTTCTTTACCTGGTAAACTTCTACTCAATCCTTTAAAACATAGCTCAAATGTCACCTCCTCCAGGAAGTCTTCCAAGACTACCCAGGCACAGTTAGTATCTCCCTGTTCTGCCTTCAGGCACTTTGATTATTATACTATTTGGGGGTGGGGGACAAACATTAATCGAGCACTTAGTACATCCTACACCTTACGCTAGGCACTTTACTGAATTATGCCATTTAACATTCAAAAACCCATGAAAGGGTCTTATCCCCATTTTACAGATAAGGAAACCGAAGCTCAGAGCAGCTAAATAACCTGCCCGAGGTGAGGCTGGGGTCTGAATCCAGGCAGTATGACCTCAGTGCCCTCCCTCCTAACCAATAAATGATATTGCCTCTCTGACACTAGTTATAATTACCCCAAACTGTGATAATAAGTTTATGGGTCTGTAAATGGCCCGTGAGCTGAGGCCACGACTTACGTATCTTTGCTGCTGCAGAATGTAGCACAGTGCAGTGCACACAGTAGGCACTTAGTGGTTGCTCATGGAAAGAATGTTGAATACAGAGCCTGTGGGGGTTGGGCCCACTAAAGGAAGGTGGGGTGCTGGGAGCCGGGAAAGGAAGACCAGTGGGGGACACAGCTGAGTGGGTGGGGCTTGCTTGACCCTGGAGGGGAGGAGGTTCCTGCTGCCAGCTGCCATGCCATCTTGGAATCACGAGCCTGGCAAGAACAACAGAATGATGTCCTGACACTGCTTAGTAAGCACCTTCAACATGCTAGGAAGCGCTTCGCACAAGGGCATTCTAAGTCCAGGATAAAGGACAGCTAGTTCAAATCCCTCGACGGCTCACGAAGGCAGTGCCTTTGCAGGATGCACTTTGGCAAAGGATCACCCTGAGGCTGGGTCTGGACTCCGTGCCCCGTACGCTCTGAACCTTGCCGGCCCTCTGAGAAGCCAGGCTGTGGAGGGAAGTTGCATGAATTCCCGTGTCGGGGAGTCCTCTTTTGTACCATGCAGCTCTGTTTACAGCGGACTGGCTGCCTGGAGGAGCAGAGTTTTCGGGGGAGCAAGGAGATGGGCATCAGGACACTTTCATCTCTTCCCGGCTCTCTCCATCCACAGGAGGTGGGACCCAGCCGGGGCCCAAAGCCTGGAGCCTCCCAGCAAGCCAGGTGGGCCTGTGAGGTCATGCTTCCTGCCACACTTGCAGGTGGCCCTTTCCTGGGGCGCCAGCAGGTGTCAGGGGCAGGGGTGGTGTACGGGGGACCCCTTTAGCGTCCCCAGTCCCCTCTGGGGGCTGGAGGTGCCCCTTGAAGCCACTGGAAACCTCTTTTCTTGCCCGGAAGAGGTTCAAAGCATGCGTGGCTGCTGACACGGGGGAGGGGGGATGGGGGGATGGGGGGAGAGCGAGAAGACCCCCCTGCAAGCCGCGTTCATACAAAATGCATTTCCCAACGTATCCCTCTGGCCTGTCGGAGCCCCTTCTGCTCACTGCTCTGTTTATACATGATAGACAACTAATTAACATCCAAACCTCCTGAAAGGTCTTTTCAGAGGTAATGTTCTGACAGGTTATGTCAGCAAGGAGCACTGATTTGTCTAAGCATGGATCACATTGTTTCAGATTGAATGAGGTGAATATTAAACTGCTTTAAATGTACTCTTCATAAAGTACTAATTACACACTCCCAAGGGAGAACAGCCAAGGAATACTAAACAGTAGAGAAGTCAACAGAAGGTTCTTTTTATAGTATGTTGCTGGGCTCTGTGTTTTTCTGTCTCCTTCTCTCTCGCTCTCTCTCTTTTTTTTACAGTAAAATCACAGCACGCTAAAGAATACACGTTTATAGCACAATGCTTCTCATCTAATTATACGGCAATCATTAGTTTTAAGCTGGATGCATTATATTTTCTTTGATATATTATGCCTGAGGCACAACTCTGCATTTATTGCTGCTACTGGCAGATTCCAGTTCCCCCAACCCCCTTTTCAAACCCCAACTCCTCTCTACCCCGCGACCCTTTAAAAAATTATTTAACCCTTACTGTTAGTTCGCTTATTGTCTCAAAAAAGAATAATTGCAATTTAAATTGGCAAAAGTGGGGGAAACGACATACCCTTGGTTCATTAATCGATTTATTTGTTTTTAATTAATTAATTTATTTATTTCGGGCTGCGAGACGCTGCACGCGGGATCTTAGTTCCCCGACCAGGGATCGAACCCGTGCCCCCAGCAGTGGAAGCACGGAGTCTTAACCACTGGACCACCGGGGAAGTCCCCCCTTTGCTACTTTAAAGTGGAAAAAATAGGAAAGGAAATCTCGCGTGTTTCTGGGAGCTCTGTAATTTTTTTATTAACCAGGTAACGTCCTGAATACACAGTCTCTGCTCCCCGACCCAGTGAAATTCCTTCCTAACAAATCCTACAGGATCCCGCTGAGCTCCCAGTCGCTGAGCTCCATTGTCCCTCAGGGAAAGAGATATTTATATGTATACAAATACACGTCTCTAAAAGCAACAGAGGGGTGGAAAACCATGAGGCAGGGAGCAGTCCCGCCAAAATGCAGGGTGGCCCTTCAAAATGCCTATCTGCAGATGTAGCGAGAATTCCGCTCCAACAGTTTTTCTGGATATTTCTGACATCAGGCCTTGCCCATTGTTGAGAAAAAGCAAGATTAATTTTGAGATGCCCTAGATGGTCAGGTTCTCAGTCCTGAAGGGAGAAGAAGGCCAAGTTCCATGGGGATGGATGGCCTGATATTGACCCGACTGGTTTCTTCTTAGTCAGGCCTCTAGTCGTCATGCCTCTAAAGATAAAAGTGATGGCAGGGTCCCAGAAAGGTAGCATCGCTCTTGTGTAAGGAGCAAAGTGGGGTCCCCTTTCCCCACTGTGGTCTTCCTTTTCCTCCCCCGACATCAAATCAGAGAACTGTGGGATCTTGGACTTGAAGGGGTTAGAAATTTCCCATCTTTAACAGTTGAGGAACTTCAGAGCACAGAGCTGCCTGCAGTTCAAGCTGGAACCTGGGGTCCTGACTCCCAAGCTAGTACGCTTTCCTCTTCGGATAGAGTAACTCCAGATGACTCTTCTCTCACACAAATGACCCAGGGCAAAGGAATAAAATGACAGAGTGCTACGGACTGAATGTTTGTGTTCCCCTCAAAGTCACATGTTGAAACCCTAATGGTATCAATGTGATGGTATTTGGAGGTGGGGCCTTTTGGGAAGTGATTAGTCATGAGAGTGGACCCCTCCTGATGGGATTAGCGCCCTTATGAGAAGTGCCAGGGGAGAGTTTGCTTCCTCTCTCTGCTCTCTTGGGGCCATGTGAGGATACAAGGCGGCTGTCCAGACATTGGATCTGCCAGCACCTTGATCTTGGATTTCCCAGCCTCTAGAACTTGGAGAAATAAATGTTTGTCTTTTGAGCCACTCAGCCTGTGGCAGTTGTTATAACAATCCAAATGGACTGAGACACAGAATTCTCTTCTCCGAGAGCTGGAAAAGGTCTGGAAAGTCACCTAGTCCACCTTTCTGTTGCTGCTTGAACCCCCTTCATGACGTCCCCAACCATGACTTGTTCATTCTCGGTTCTGGCTCCTCTGCGGATGGAGGGTTGGCGACCTTCTCCCAGGGTGTCAGACCATCTCTGTGCAGCTCTCATGGTTAAGTAAGTGTTTAAGAGCAGTGCACGCTGGAGCGAGAGTGTCTGGGTTTAAATCCAGCACAGCCATGTCGCAGCTCTAGGACCTTGGATAGGGGACTTAACATTTCTTTGCTTCCGTTTCCTCTTCCTCTGTAAAATGGGAACAGTACAAGTGCCTGCTCTATAAGGTTTTGTGAGGATGACAGGAGATGATACATGTCGAGCAGTGCCCAGCCTACTAAACTAACCAAGCTTAGCTATTATTATTGTTAGGAAGTTCATCTAGCTCCATAGCATAACTGCCATGGTTGTAGCTCTGCCTGGGGCCCTACGGAACAAGATTAACTTTTCTCTTTGTGTGACTGTTTTTTTTTTTTTTGTTTTGGTTTGGTTTTTTTTGCGGTATGCGGGCCACTCACTGTTGTGGCCTCTCCCGTTGTGGAGCACAGGCTCCGGACGCGCAGGCTCAGCGGCCATAGCTCACGGGCCCAGCCGCTCCGCGGCACGTGGGACCTTCCCGGACCGGGGCACGAACCCGTGTCCCCCGCATCGGCAGGTGGACTCCCAACCACTGCGCCACCAGGGAAGCCCCTTGTGTGACTGTTTTCAACTATTTCATTCATTCAGTGCTCAGCTGTCACTGGATGACCCCTGCATGCCAGGTACTTAGTGCCAAGAGAAGAGAGAGATGTGGAAAAGACTTGCTCCCCGATCTCATGGATTTTTTTTTTTTTTTTTACATTTGTTTTGGCTGCGTTGGGTCTTCGTTGCTGCGTGTGGGCTTTCTCTAGTTGCGTGGAGCGGGGGCTACTCTTCATAGCGCTGCGCGGGTTTCTCATTGCGGTGGCTTCTCTTGTCGCGGAGCACAGGTTCTAGGCGCAGGGGCTTCCGTAGTTTTGGCGCGCAGGCTCAGTAGTTGTGGCGCACGGGCTTTGTTGCTCCGCGGCATGTGGAATCTTCCGGACCAGGGATTGAACCCGGGTCTCCTGCATTGGCAGGTGGATTCGTAACCACTGCGCCCCCAGGGAAGTCCGATCTCATGGATTTTAAACACCAGAAGAATTTACAATTTCTCTTCAGAGCTTCTCTTCCCCAGGGGACATGCTCTGGTTTCTTTGCCTGTTCCTCACTTAACTGTTTTCCAGCCCGTTTTCCTTATGTGAAATCACTGAAAGGAATACACCAGGGATGACGAAAAAATGGTGGCAAATCTGAGCTTCAGTCAAGGGCACACCTTGTGTCCATCATCCAAACACAAGAGACTGGGATTCCATGGGTGGATGGGACCCAGGTATGCGTTGTTTCTTTTTTTTTTAAAGCTCCTCGTTCTTTTTTTTTTTTTTTAAATTAATTTATTTATTTTTGCTGTGTTGGGTCTTCGTTTCTGTGCGAGGGCTTTCTCCAGTTGTGGCGAGCGGGGGCCACTCTTCATCGCGGTGTGCGGACCTCTCACTGTCACGGCCTCTCCCATTGTGGAGCACAGGCTCCAGACGTGTAGGCTCAGTAGTTGTGGCTCACGGGCTTAGTTGTTCCGCGGCACGTGGGATCCTCCCAGACCAGGGCTCCAACCCGTGTCCCCTGCATTGGCAGACAGACTCCCAACCACTGCGCCACCAGGGAAGCCCTAAAGCTCCTCATTCTTAAATCCAATACGTGTGTGTACGTGTGGGCATGTGTGTGTGTGTGTGTGTGCGCGCGTGCACGCGCATGTGTGCACGTGCATCCCCCCACAGATGCATGCCCACAGCCCCTGACCCTGGGTAAGCGGAGGAGGCTGCCTTCGGGTCTGTCCACTTTTAGGGACACGCCTTTTTCTCAGGGCTGACCCCTGCCTTCTCCTAGCCTCCCTCCTCAAGCCCGGGGTATTCTTGGCTGAGGTATTCCCCGCTACGTGAGGGTGCCAGCTGATGATACGTGAATCCTCCAGAAGGTACGACGTCATCGGTCAGTCCCCCTGCCTACCCCGCACGTCCATCCCTCCCGTCACTGATGCTGCCAAAGTTAGCACGATGGGAGATACATGTGACGCTGTCACTCGCCTGCTACAACCTGTTCCGCAAGCCTCCCTGTCTACTTCAGGATCCCATGCAAGATCGCGGCCCGTGTGCACGTGAGCACGTGCATGTCTAACCATTGCTCCATGCCTGGCGCTGTTCTTGGGGCCTCACAGGTGCCAGACCCGCAGCCGAGAGGGCCCCCTTCACAGCCCGTGCCTATCGTGGGCTTTGCACCTCCCCTTTTCTAAACCCTGAGGACACCACCGTGTTTCATCCATTGTTATCCCACAGCCTGACACAGTGCTTGAGACCCGAGGGAGTGGACATACACTGGTGGAAGTAGGGCTGGTGCAAGTGCTATTTTTGAGGAAGCGCTCTTGCCTTGTACCAACAGATACAGGCAGCCAGCTCCTGGGCCTAACCTGATGGACCCCTTCAATATACACTCTTCCTTTTGAAGCCCAGGCATCTCCCCTTTCCCAGAATTAGGCCTTCTTCACCCTCCTGCTGGGTCTCTGTTGCAGTGTACCACATCTGGTGATGAGGATGTCCTCTTTAGGGTCAGGAAGACCTGGCCATACACCTCTGAGGGACCCAGAGGTAATAGGGGCAGATGCTGTGCTGAGGAGAAAAGCACCCAGAATATGCCAGGCATAGTGGTAGGTGCTAGCCTGTAGAGCGACACCCTGCAGAGATGTGATCTCTGCCTTCATGGAGTTTGCAGCCTCGTGGCGACGCACCGGCTTTCTCATCTACAAATGGGACCTCAGACTACCCACGCCACGGGGTTGCTGTATAGACTGAAACAGTGCATATAGGGTGCCCGGCAGGGAGTTAACATTCCGTGAAGTTTCCAAATGGGCATTCTTCTGCACCCCAAGAGGGGCTTGAAGAAACTGGCCCTTCTGAGTCAGGAGGAAGGCCTGTGCACATCTCTGCAGGGATGTGACCTGGTGCCTGTGACACATCCCTTGGTGGTCACCAAGCACGGAGGAGGTGTTGGGGCCGATGGTGGCCAGCCTGCCCCGATGGTGCACCTGCCGCTGGCTCTGGGGTGGCAGCACTTGGGCGACTATGAAATCCAATATGAAGGAACTCCCTCTTTCCTCTGGCACTTTGATTTATGGCCTGGGTGTCACCTTCCTCCTCGGCACAGCGTCTGGCCCTTCTCCTTTCTGTGCCTTTCTCTCTCCTTGCTCACAAATACCTGGTGCTTCCCACCTACCCAGCTGAGCTTTGGAGGAGACTAAACTGGCCTTGAATGACTGCTTCTGCAACCTAAGAGTTATGTGGCCGCAGGCTAGTTATTTAATCTCCTCAAGCCTCAGTTTTCTCATTTGTAAAATGGGGCTAAGAATCCCATCCTCCCAACCTCATTGTGGGGATGGGGAGAGGAGGCGTGGGAAAGGTTCCCCTGCAGCACCAGGCATGCCGCCAGCCCCCAGCATGCGTGTCTTTCCGGTGCCCCCGTAAGTCACACTAAGGTAAGGTACTGTGGGTTTAATGGATTCCCTCTCCTCAGGAGTTCCTGCATTTCAAAAGAGGACACTGGCGCTGTCTGACACAGCACAGTAAATCGATGGCGCGAAACTTCAGGAGAAGCAGTGGGGGAGGGGAAAGAGATATTTTGGGGGCAGAAAATGGCCTTCCTTTACTTCTGAAATCACACCACTTAGACTAGCAGCTCTCAGCCTAAGAGCTGTGATGCGCTGGCATGGTACCAGCAGTTGTGAGATGTATCACAAACAAATATGCTGCTAATAATAAAGTGCCACAGTTTTTGAATAATCCCCCCCAAACACACTTTGGGGGGTTACCTTAGAGGGAATTCAAGGTTAGTTGCATGATATGGTCATACCCACTCTCATTCTTACGTGACTTCTCGAGTGGGGTAGAAAAGGGTGCACCTGGGATTGGGCACAACCTGGGCGTGCCTGCACGTGGGTGTCCCTGGCCACACGTGGCCTGGTAGAAATAACAGGTGCAGGTCAGGGACCTGGAGAAAACCCTTGAGACACTTAGAAGCACTAGGCATGCTGCACAGCGAGAGAAAAGAATGAGCCCCTGACTTCTTTTTTTTTTAATTTATATTTTTTAACATCTTTATTGGAGTATAATTGCTTTACAATGGTGTGTTAGTTTCTGCTGTATAACAAAGTGAATCAGCTATACATATACATATATCCCCGTATCCCCTCTCTCCTGCATCTCCCTCCCTCCCACCCTCCCTATCCCACCCCTCTAGGTGGTCACAAAGCACAGAGCTGATCTCCCTGTGCTATGGGGCTGCTTCCCACCAGCTATCGATTTTACATTTGGTAGTGTATATATGTCCATGCTACTCTCTCACTTCGTCCCAGCTTACCCTTCCCCCTCCCGGTGTCCTCAAGTCCATTCTCTATGTCTGCATCTTTATTCCTGTCCTGCCCCTAGGTTCTTCAGAACCATTTTTTTCTTTTTTTTTAAGATTCCATATATATGTGTTAGCATACGGCATTTGTTTTTCTCTTTCTGACTTACTTCATTCTGTATGACAGGCTCTAGGTCTATCCACCTCATGACAAATAACTCAGTTTCGTTTCTTTTTATGAGCCCCTGACTTCTTCTGCAACAATGTGGTTGGCTCCCAGGACAGAACACCATGCCTGCAGCCAGGCAAGGGCAAAGGAGCGCCCCCTCGACATGGCTCTATTACGTGAAGGCCTCAGCAAGCCTCATGGACCGTGACAGCAGTCAGAACTCTGTCGCCTTTGGGGTGGGGATATTGACTGGGAAGAGGGAGGCTTTGGGGGCACTGGAAATACTCCATGTCTTGATCTTGGTGGTGGTTACATGGTGAATGGACAGAATGTTTGTGTCCCCCTAAAATGTGTATGTTGAAACCCTACCCCCAGTATGATGGTATTAGGAGGTGGGGCCTTTGGGAGGTAATTAGGATTAGATGAGGTCCGGGGAGTGGGGCCTTCGTGGTGGGATTAGTGCCCTTTCGAGAGTCAGAGAGAGCTTGTTTCCCCTCCTCCTCCTTACTCTCCAAGGAAGCATACATTGAGAAGTCGGCTGTCTGCAACCCAGAAGAAGGCTCTCACCAGAACCTGCCGTGCTCTACCCTGATCTCAGACTTCTGGCCTCCAGGACCATGAGAAGTGTTATAAGCCACCCAGTTTATGGTATTCTGTCATAAAAGTCTGAACTGACTAAGACAATGGAAGTTTTACACTTAATATCTGGGTATTTGATGGATCTATTTGTAACTTAATAAAAAATTTTTTTTTGAAAAGCAGTTTGGAATCTCAGCCATGCACCTGTCAAGGTTTTTCCACAGTGCACCTTGGAAGGACCTTTACAGTAGGAACCCAGGGAGCGCTGGGGTCACATCAGGCCGTCTCAGGCAGGCAGCGACTGGCCACGAGCTCTCCCTGGTGGCCTACACTCCTGACTGACAACTTTTCGGGGCTGACGTCTCAGCCTCATTAGTGCCCAGTGCGTGGAGACGTGGGACCCTCACCAGATAATCTCATTCCTTCTGGCAAGACAGCTCCCAGCAGAGGCCATGGCGTGTTGTGAAGTGCTCCTTGCCTAGGATATCTGGGGGGCTGTCAGGTGCCCCCCAGAGCAGCCTCCGTGACAGGAGTCCGGCAGACACCCAGATACCCACTGCAATCGGTGGCCCCAGGATGCTGAGGTGACTCTCCCAGCCACCCATGTGGAGCTCATTTTGTTTGCTTTGTGTGTTACTTTGCACCCACCCCTTTGGTTGCCAAGGAAACAGTGACGCAGCCTCCGGTGGGGCCTCAGGCTTAGTCAATGTGGAGTCTTTTAAGGCAATGGTGGTTCAGTGAGGCGGCCCTGGTGCTGGGAGGGCTGGTGCGGGTGCAGGGGACAGGGCCGACTGGGGAGGGGGAGAGGGGTGACCCCGACGGAAGAGGCGGTGGCTTTGTTGCAGGCCTGCTGGACGGCGCTAGTCAGGATGAAACTTTTCACTCAGAGCCTCAGGAGACCCACCCTTGGCCGAGTCACCAGAAGATACAAGGCAGATGGTTCTAGAGGCGCGGGGGAACAGCCTTTTCCTGTCCTGGGTGTTTGTGTGGCCTGGGACAGCTGGTCTCCGAGGCTCTGGCAGGTCCAAAGCCTCTGCAGACCCGTCAACCAGGAGCAGCAGAATGGGTTTCTAGGCATTAACAACGTGTTTGTGGACAATGGGGGGTGAGGGGGTTGGCTGGGAACTAAGATCCAGGGCGACCCTTCTCAATGTGGGAATGCCTCCTGTATCCTCCAGAGATGAGTTTCCCCGCTTTCCACCCCCGCACGGCCATCGCCAAGGACCCCGGGACCCTGGGACTTCCCTGCCAGCATGCTGTGTCTTCTGCAGCCTCTGCCGGCAGGGCCTTGGGCCTAACATCCTCCGCTCCCCAGCCCTGCTCCCTGTCACGCATTAAGTTTGTCCTGGCCCCCCCCAGGGCCAAGCAGCCCAGTTCCAAGGCTGGGAAGGCCTGCTGGTCGTGGGCGGGTCTACCTCAGGGTCTTGTCTGGGTGCCTCTCTTTTAAACTCCCTGCCGAGAAAGACAGGTCTGCCTGCAGCTCTGGACGGAGCTTTGGTAAGGGTGTCCCGAGTTTGCCTCTTGACTCCAAGGCTGCCCTGCGGCCTGGTGAGCACAGCCCCTCTCAGGGCAGCTCTTCCTTTCCTGCTGCAGGAATGAATATCCTCCACTGTCTCACCTGAACGGGTCCCATCCCCACTCTCTAACCCCCCCACCTAACTTCCCTCTCCCTGTCATTTTCCCTATCACCCAGTCTCAAAACCTCCGAGTTATTTTTGATTCATCTTTCTCCTTTATCACCCTTATCTTGTCACTTATCAAATTCTGTCAGTTCTTCCTTCAAAATGTCTCCAGCATATGTCCCTTCCTTTTTTAAAATTAAGTTTCATTGTTTTTCTTAGTATAAAAGAGAGCTATGCACAATGTAGAAAACTTAGAAAATACCCATAACCAAAAAGAGGACAATTAAAATTACCCATAACCCTCCAGTCAAAGCTGTTATTAATATTTTGATACATGCCCAGTTCGTCCCTTGTCCCTGCCTACATACATACAACTTTTCCTTTCTTTCACGTCTCCCCATTCCTGCCACTATCACCTCGTCTACGCTCTCCTCCCCTCAGTCTCTCGGTGCCCCCCCCCCCCGCCGTTGTCCACCCTGCCACCTCTACCACTTTCTCAAGCGCTGCCTTTGAAACACGTTGACCCTCGGGCAGCCACTGGCCCGCAGGAAACAGGTGTCCCTCTGGGTGGAAGCCCACAGCTTGACGAGCATATGGCAGGCGCCTCTGTGTGATGGGAAAGAAGGCTCCCCTTCCTCAGGGTGGAGGCAGCTCCTGGCCTGGGTGAGTGGCTAGGGGGCAGGGTGCAGGCTGCATTGAAGTCCCCGCCTGTCCCTTCTGTGGGAGCAGCGAATAACTAGCCCTGGTCACACCTGCCCTTTGCTGTGTGGGGGCCAATTCTACCTTACTAACCGGTCCCAGCACTTACGCTCCTGACCTGCCGGGCCAGTCTAGCCCCTGCTTCTCCAACACTGTGTGTTTGGCCCCTCCTGGGGCCTTTGCCCAACCTACACCCTCTACCCCCTGCTCCCCTGCCCTACCTCATACTGCTGTCCTCAGAGGCCCGGCCCAGGGGTCACACTTCATGTGCCAGTAGGGCCTAGGCATGTCCCCTGTGTGTGGGGGATGGGGTCTGTGAGAACAGGAGATGGCCTGAGTTGACAGATCTTCACCCAGGTCGCTAAATGCAGTCTCCCAAGTTTTTAATGTCGCCTACTAATTCAACACGTTCAGAAGCCTTGTCTAGGCTGAGCGGAGCTGCCCAGCCCTGCCATGGCCCACCTCGTCTCTGAAGATTTCCGTGCCTCCGTCTCACCTCTCCTCGATCAGCCCGGCTCCTCACGCAGGGGTGTGAGGTCCCCTTTAGCAGCTTGGGTGATACGGTTTAGTGGAAACACACTTCTCCATTCAACAAGCATTTAGTGAGGGCCTAGGTAGATCGAGCAGTCAAAAGCCTGGGTTTGGGTTCTGATTCTACCACGTTCTTGAGCAGATCACTTAAATTCATTTTCCTACCTGTAAAATGGGGATTCAGTAGTTCTCAACCCACTGACTTGTGAAAAGGCGTTGGAATCATATACATGATGGCATTGTGTTGATATAAACTGTAAAGCTCTGTCACATGCCATTATTCTCCCGCCTTCTGTTGTTCAGGGTGTGCTAGCTTTATGTTTTGAAATGGTGTGAGCAGGCTTGCTATGGTAGTGAGTATGCATCGGACATTTGATAAGTCCTTGTGGATTAGTTAATAAAATGTACTCAAAGTGCCGTATCTTTCAATAGAGGATTTGTATAGATGACAACAAAACTATATGCAATGAAAGGATAATATATAATATTGATAATGATAATAGAGCACCTGCTAAGAGCTTTTAGCATCATTGTCTCCTTTAATCTTCAAGGAAGGTACCATTATCACCGCTGTTACACAGATGAGGAAACCGAGGCTTAGTGAGATTAATAGCTTCTCCTGAGTTGCACAGCTGGTGAAAGGTATGGACAGGAGAGGAAACAGGGAAATAAACTAATGCAGTGAGGTCGCCCATGCCTTTGGAGGGTTAGAGATAATATTAATATACACAAAATCGTCTAGAAGAGTCCCAGGCAAATGGTTTGCACTCAATAACTCATACCTATTATGACTGGGTTCCAGGGTCATTATAAACATTCTTTTATTTGATCGAATCCTTACAACAACCCTGTGAGATAGGGATTATTCTGTCCATTTTACAAATGGGGACACCAACGTCCAGAGAGGTTTAGTGCCTCTACCCGGGCCACACAGCTGGAGACATAGAGGCCCGCCTGGGACTCAGGTCCCACTGTGCCCTTACTCTTGTGGTCAACTTGGGTGGGGGGCTCACCAACCTTTCCCCAGAAATGCTCTGCTTCTTGTAATGTTGCAGGCAGTACTTCTACGAGCCTATCAGCTGCAGGCTCCTTGTTAAGGCCTTCAAGGCAACCTCCACCAGAGCCCACCGAGCTCTTGGAGGTACCTGTACGGTTGGGATGCTGAGGGCTGGGATCTCAGAGCCAGCGTGTGTCCTCCCTTTAAACTTCAAGGGAACGAAGACTTACAGAACTTATCTCGGCCCTCTCCACCCCTCCCTTTTTTTTTTCCCAAAGAAAAATGAAAGAATCTGATAATTACTTCTATCTACCACCCAACTGTAATAATTACCAACCTATTTCTTCACAGTGTGACAGACACCAGCTCTGGAAAACACATAGAGATAAATTAGCACTAATTGGTTTTCCTCTGGCTGTTTGAATTAGTATTTAAAGCTCCGATTACAAAGCAGAATAATTGCTATTAACGTCCTATTGCCTATTGCCGTACAAAAGGCAGTTCTCTCGAGAACCAGCCCAGGTGTATTATTACCCTGATTACAGCATATTTAACCTGGCTCGTTAAGGGGGAGACACAGGGGACAGTTTCAATATGGTGGACCGACCACTTCCTGCAGGGTGGAAAGCCTGAAGACAGAACAGTGAGGAAAGGAAGAGGAGGGAACAGGAAAAACTGGGCCTGGAAGCCTGTGGGGATTCTTCGCAGGGGTTCTGGGGTCTCTTCCTGCTTCCCTGTCTCCCTGGGGACCTTCCTGGGTCCAGCCTACCCTGCTGTGTCCACAGCCAGCCTCCTCTTCACACCCAAGGCCAACGAAGCCCTCGCAGGCCTTCCTGGCCCCGGCGTGGAGGCCTGAGGAGAGAGGCTGACAACTGAAGGATGCGTGGGATGTCCCGGATGTTGGCACCAGACTTGTCGCCAGTGAGCGCGTGGAGGCCTCTGCCCTCCGTCCACATCTCCTCCTTTCCAGCTCGGGGCGGGGGCTTTAGGACATGCCACGTGCTCCCTACTCCTGCTGTGGAGGATCTTGCATTTGCCCCCCTCCATCCCCTGACCCCTTCCTGGCACCATTTTCATTCTTGTTCCTCTACCGGGGTCTTTCTGACTAGAGGACTGTGGGTGAATTAGGGAGGAGGTGAGCTCGGTGAGGGCATCTTTTTTTAAAAATTAATTAATTATTTTTGGCGGCATCGGGTCTTCGTTGCAGCACACGGGATCCTTAGCTGCGGCGTGCGGGCTCAGTAGCCCCACGGCATGTGGGATCTTAGTTCCCAGACCAGGGATTGAACTTGTGTCCCCTGCATCAGAAGGTGGATTCTTAACCACTGGACCACCAGGGAAGTCCCGGTGAGGGTGTCTTCACGGGCTTCTGTACAAAGGAGGTAGAGAGTCCCAGCTCTTCCGCTCACTGGCTACATGGTAAGTCCTCCAAAGTCCAAGAGCCTCAGTCTCTTCAACTGGAAAATGGGTACAACAACCTCCCTGGTCCTGGCTTCACAGAGCTGTGAGGATCGAATGGGGGTGGGCGTTTAGGTCCTTTGTAAATCACAGGGGACTCTACCTAAATAAAGGGGCTTCTTTAATTCACTCTGGAACGGGGCTGGCTTGTGAAAAAGGCACTCAAGGTAGAACGGAGGTGCTTCTTGCTGGTCCTTTCTTTGGCCTCTTCTTCCTTTTCAGTAGCTTCCCTTCCTCCTCTTTGTCTCCTTCCCCACTTCCTCTTCCTTCCTCGAAAACTCCTAGATTTCATCTGTATCCCCATTCACGCTAGGATGTTAAGAACTCAATGAGTTACCCTTTCCTCGAGCAGCTGCATTTAAAAAGGGAGGGCTATGTTTAACCCAAAGAAATGAGTCACTAATGGTGAACTTTCAGGCAAACTGAGATGATATTTTGTGGGGGAGAAAGAGGATGTCACAGCGCTCCTCAGAGCCCCACAGGCAGCTGTCTGCTCACTGACACACAGGTCTAGTGGGGCCCTGTGCCAGGGGAGGAAGGAGGCCCCGCAGGGAATAGGTGCCAGGAGAGAAGTCACCAACGGAGAGGAGGCCCTGCAAACCCGGCTGAAGCTGCTGACCCGGAATGTTCGGTGGGGGTGGGGGTGGGGGGGCGGTGTTCTGGAGGCGCTGACAGTGAGCTTCTCTGGCCCATCTGTCCCCACCAGGATGTGGTTCCTGGACAGAGCTTGGGTTGGGCATCCCTGAGGCCATCCAGAGGAGCGCAGCCTCCCCAGGTGGGCTCCGCCTTTACCTTTCTCTGTTGCCATCTGGGAAATAAAGCAAGCTGACTCTCACCCGTCAGGACTCCTTGGGGTCTTTCACCCCTTCTCTGTCCCTGGCCCTTCTGGACACTCCTGTCTCTCCCCTTCTCCTCCCCTGGACCCCTTCTTCCTTGGTCCTGCTAGCCTCTGGGTGCCACCCTCCGCCCTGTCTGGGCAGAGAAGCCACAGAGAAAGAAGCAAAGCGGAGTCTTTGAAATGGAGAACAAGGTTTGGCCGGGTCTCTTCTAGGTAATGTTCTAGGGTTTTACGGCTCTCCTTCCTTCTCTGCATCACCTGATCTCTGATACCTAAGCAGCCAGTGCCTCTCAGCACCATTCAGGGACTCCAGAGCCCCAAGACCTTTAGCCAGGGGGTTCCCAAGGTGGGCGATGAGAAGATGGCCAGGGCCCATCTGCCAGGGAGAAGCCTCTGGGTGGTCTCTGCCGGGTGGGCCCAGCTGTAGCAGCCCAGGAAAGGAGCGTCACTGCCAATGAATCCTTCCTTTACAACCATGCTGGGAGGGACGTGCAAGGGCCCGTGGGTGGGTGTTCACGTATGGGGGGGGGGATTTCTTTTTAAGAGACAAGGTGGGTGGAATGGGGGAAGCCAGCTGGCTGTGGGCTCTATTTCTACTGACAAGGCTTTACCCTGTAGGTGTGAGGAATTCCAATTAAATATGCAGCCTATTTGTCTGTGTGTGGGAGAGGGTTTGCTGGGAAGGAGGGGAACGGAGGCAGCAGCGTCTCTGCGGCATACCAGCAAACCAGAAATTAGCTCCGTTCATCACAGGCACACGGGGCTTCCCTCAGCCCTCCTGTGCACTCACAGGAGTCGCGGGAAGGAGACAGACAGAGGAATCGAGAGAGAGGTTGGGGAGGCGGGATCTCCAGACTCGAAGGGCTTCCGGAATCTCTGAGTGGGCAGGAAGGAGTGCCTGACTCCTAGGCTCTTGGGGGGTGGGGTTTCCCGTTCTGGAGGCGCTGGCAGTGAGCTTCTCTAGCCCATCTGTCCCTACTGGGGACGTCGGGGGTCATCTGGGCTCACCCCCAAAACAATAGGGGTTTGTAGATACATCTGGGGGCACCTCCAACTGGGGAAGCAGGTGAGCCTGTGGCCAGGGCCGCCCAGGGCAGAGGCCATCACCTCTGCAGGGCCCAGGGACCACTTGGATTCTCCCCTTCTTCACCCCTACGGCAGAGTAGCTCTTGGAAAGCCTCATGGGCAGTGGTTTCTCTGAAGAACAGCATTCTGAAATGGTGAAGCTGGGGCTCACGTGTTGGGTGAAAGGATCACCCCAAGGAGTTTTGGGGGCGCAGTTACCTGGGCCTGCAGAAGCCATTGCAAACCTTTTGCCATCCCTTCATCCTTCCTTTTACTCATAGACGGAGGAAAACATGAGAGTTCTCTAAGGTACAATGAGCAATCCAAGTTGAATCTGATAGACACACCCTTTCAAAAGCAACACGATGTGGCTTTCGGGGGATTTCCATGGGTGCCCCACCCGAGATTCTTTGAATAGCAGCTGGGCTAGCTGCACGCCAGCCGCCTTGCCCTTGGCCTTCAAACCACTGGCCTTTCAGCTAGGCGGCCGCTCCATCCTCCCGCACCACTTTCTCCATCAGTCCAGTCTTCCCTGCATTTTTCCTCATCTTTTCTTGTTGCTATTTCCCTCTCCACCTGCAAATGATGATTCCTCCCTAACTCTGATCCCACCATCTACTTCCCAACGGGTTCAAACACCATCACTTGGCGACGAGCTTAGGAACAGGTTATGGAACCGGAGACGGAGAAGGGCTGGCAGGGCATTTTTCTGATCCAGGCACCCAAGGTGGTGGTTAAGTAACCCCAGCCAGCTGACCCTTCAGAGTACCCGAATGGGGCCTGCGGGTCGGGGAGGTGACCGGCACGTGGCCTCAGTAGCCAGGCCTACCTGAAGAACGGCTTGGGGGGCATGGCTTGGGTCGGGTGGGTGGGGGAGACGGGTCCCAGGGGAGTGCAGGCGTGGGTGGAAAGACGGGGAAGGCGAGGGGGCTGCCAAGGAGGCAGCCGTGCAGACAAGCATCGTGGGCCAGAGGGAGAGGCTGGGAAAGCAGTTCAGCAGGGCAGGCATGCCTCCTTCCTGTTCTCCCAGATCTTCTCCATCCTTTTCGCTTCCTCTCTGCTGCGTCCGCCTTCCTCCCCCACTCTCCCCACTCCCCACACCAGCTCTTCTCTCACTTTGAGAATGGCAGGGGGTGTGGCTGCTCCGGGAGAGCTTCCCGGGATGGGATGGAGGGGACAGGACCTGCCTCTCCAGCCCTGCAGATGCTCTTTCAGAGTTCCGCGTTCGACACCAAAACGAGCACAGCTTGGGTTTGCACAGGAGGGCAGTCGGGCTGCTGCCCCGGCTGCTGCAGCCCCTCACGTCTCTCTCCCCTCTGCTTCACCCCTGCCTGCCACAGAGAGTGGAAGGGAGACGGAGTGGCTTCAGGAAAGGCCTAGAGGGGGAGGGGAGGCCAGGAGGTGAGGGGATCAGAGGAGGAGAAAAGGAGAGAACATGGAGGGAGAGGTACGTCTGCGTGGAGAATGTCAAAATCAGGTTGCATGTAAGTATGTGTTTTGTTTTGTCTTTTAAACACTATTTCCTTAAATTAGGTATAAGGCAAGGAAGGTGAAGACCAGTGTCGGGCAAACTTAGCCCAAAAGGCACTTTGGAGTGTCCGTGGGATACATCAAAACTTTTGCCGCCAGACAGAACCTTGGAAGCACTGGGGGCTCAGATAAGTGAGTGCGCCGCCCAAGCCCCACAGTCATCTGGTGGCAGAGCTGGGACCAGGGAGTGTGGTGTGGCTTGGGCACCTCCGCCTGACCCTTTTCTCTGGACCTGGGACTGCAGATGACATTTCCAGAAAACATTTGGGTCTGCTCCCTGCAGGGCCCGCTGGGCTTGGTGGAGACTGCTTCGGGCTGTGTTGGGGGACAGGCAGGCGCGGCCAGAGGCTTGGCCCAGGTCGGCTGTTCTCGTGGACGTCAGTCACACTGAGAGGACCACGAGGCGGAGGGGCAGCGACATCGCGCCTGCCCTGTGTTGAGCACCTGTGACACGTGACGTGAGGTGTCACGTGGATCCCACATGGCACCGACACTTGCCTATAGGTACTGGTAGATAAGAGAAAACATCTAGTAGGAAGAAGCTCCTCTCTGTGCTCCCTGAGACTCGGGGCGTTAAGCAGACCCTCTGGGCAGAAGTCTAGGCCTTGTGTACAGAATAGTGCACCTGACCAATCCCTTAAGTGTTCCCCTGAGCCCAGCCTGGGAGGGGCCTGAGAGAAGGTGCGGGGCGTGGCCCTGTCCTCAGGGTAACTCTCTACCTGGGGACACACGGAGCTCTAAGTTGCTGAGGGGAAACTCCCTCAGGACAGCTGTGGTCATGGCGTGTTGGATTCTGGGGAGGGGCGAGCCCAAAGGGACGGGGGTTAAACTGGGGAGGATGAGGGCATGGGTGGGATTCCTCTAGGCTGTGAGGACTGCTTGAGAAGGGAACACTTCAGCTTGGCCTGGGGCGTAAGAGGGGCAGAGAGGCAGTGGGGATGCAGCCCCTGGACCCTCAGGGGAGAGGCGGGCCTTGAAGGAGATGGGCAGGGTCTCCGGGTGGCAGCTCAGCCCCTGGCTCCCAGCCTGCCCTGGTCCTGCCCTGAGGCTCCCGGCTCCCCTCCTTACCTCCCTGCATGGCACTCCTGTCACCCTCACAGCTGAGGGCGGTGACTGCGGCACGCATGGAGAAATGTTGTGAATGGCAGAGCTGCTCTGAGCTCCAGACTTCCTTTTGGGAGGGGGGGCGGGTTGGGGGGAGAATCTAACCGTGAGGCATTTTCCTGGCGCTGAGGATAACCTTGTGGGAGGCCGAGGAAATCCAATTAGATGAGAAGGCTGGGGAGGCTGCGGGTGTGTGGGAGAAGGTTTCTTGGCTTCCCCAGGCCCTAAATGAGAAATCACAGCCCGGATCCCTCATTGCAGCCCCCAGCTCCCCTTCCCAGGGCCAGCACGCTCTGATTCCTGCCAGCCCCCATCCCCTCCTAGCTCAGGGTGGGACAGTTACCCCAGAGGGGAAACAGAGTCCCACCGCGGCGGCCCCCTCAGCCGGCGGCGCCCCCAGGGCAGCCCCCTCCCTCTCTCTGGTTGTCCCCTGCGCCCCCCAGGCTGATGCCCCTCTGGACCTGGGCTCTCCGGCTTGCTCTCAGCTCACCTAAGCTCCCCAGTGAGTGTCTATCTCACCCAGCTCAGCGCGGATAAGGCGACAAGTGACCTCACTCCCCCGGACCAACAGCCTCCAGCGGCCCCAGACTGACAAATCAGTGAGCCCAGGCCCTGTTGCCTCTGACACCCCCTCTCAGCCTTCCTTAGAGGCAGTTGTGGGGGAACACGGGAGCACGGGTGTAGGGGGCCTCCTGCAGCCTCCACCCAGGGCCCCGCACTCCTAGGAGCTGCCCTCCCCAACGGCTTCTCCCTGCCTTCCTGCTGTCCCCATTTCTCTCCTGTGATCCTGGGAGGGGAGAGAGGCCTCAGCTGATGGAGCTGGGCTGGGGCTGCCCTTTCTACTGAGATGAACAGGCCTGGGTGGAGACCCTTCCAGCAAGCCTCTCAAGAGAAGGTTCTGGAAGCCCTGTCCTATTGGGGTGCTGGGCACCGAGACAGGTTCCCAGCCTTGTCTCCCTGCTCTGCTGAGGTCACGGGGAGGGTGCCTCGTGGGGGGCGGGGGGGGCAGCAAAGTCCTCGGCCCGTCATCGGCCCCGCTCCACGGTCGGGGTCTGCGCGCGGCTCTGCGTCCCTGTCGTCTCGTGGCAGGCTATCCTCGGAGGGTGTGAGGAACTCCAGTGGAGCATTCAGCCAGCCTGCCTGCGTGGGGGGCCCGGGCTGTGGGGAGGCGCGGTGACTAATCCTCAAAACACCAATTATGAGCCTCTGGGGAGGAGGTGGTGGGAAGGTGGGCGGGGGAGGAGGGGCAAGGCGGGGCCCGGGGTTTCCTCACCAAGTCAGCTGCTTGGCTGCCCGCACGCGATCCCAGGAAGGGAAAGCTATGGGGACCCAGAGTCCCCGCAGGAGAACTATACCCCTGCGGGGTCCACGGTACCCCGTATTCGGACTCACCCAATATTTTCTGAGGCCCTCCTCACATGTCCCAGGCACCCATTCTCCCCACAACCCTGAGGTCGCTGGTGTTGGCCTCAACGTACAGATGGAGAATCTGAGGCACAGAGAATAAGGGACTTACCTGCCACGGGTCACCCAGCTAAGAGGGGACCCGGCTCCATGCAGCTATGTCTCTGACTGCAAGACCTGTGTGTTTTTCCTGGGTGTCTCAGGAGCTGCGCAAAGAGCCCCGAGGGTCTTAGCAGATCATCTAGGGCACAGGCCACAAGTCCCCCCGTTATCTGAGGGGGACTGAAAGCCCAAGGGGTGATGGCTGGGGCTGCACTCCGGACCCTCGAGGCCTCTCCACGAGAGGAGGCAGAGGCAGAGTCACCCCTGGGAACGTTCATTGGCCCGGCAAGTACCCATCGATTACTTCCGCAGGCCCAGCACTTAGCAACGGGAAGGGCGAGGAAGGCCTGGTCTCTGAGAGGAGAGATTCAGCTGAAATTCGACAGCAAATGGAGGAGATGCTAGGATCCCAGAAGAAAACCTACAGTGGCCTCGCTGGGCCTGGGAGAAGGTGCGTTTGAACTCAGGTCTTGGTCGTGAGGACAGCGTGGGGCAGAACAGAACAGGACCTGCCAGTGGGCAGAGGGAAGGAGGGCAGCAAGGAGTCCGAGACGACCACGGCCTCTGCTGAGGGGTCTCTGCTTTTCTCCCTGGGCCTCTGCTGTGGAGTCAGCCTGGCTGCTCCAGAGGCCTGGCAAGTCTGTTCCCGTGACCCAGGGGACCCATTTAAGGGTCAATCCAATAGAAGCACTGGGGACAGTGCTTCAAAAGGAATGGGGGGCTTTCCCAATCCCTCAGACTTCTGGGAAAACGTTAGGTTTCAGACCTCGATCCCTAAATGATGTCTTTCTTCATATTTTGGGCTTATGAAATATAAGCATACAGAAGGGGATTAGCTGTTTTTATTTTCCAAGGAGGACACACGAGAGGAAACAGGGCTTAAACTACAGCCTGGGAATTTCGATTGGTCATGCGACCCTCCTGAGAGAGGGGACGGACGGCACAGAGGTCTGTTGGGTGTAGTTAAAAGTGGGGTTGCTGCCCAGGTATCCTTCGGCAGTTGGTGGATTCCTTTCCTTCTTCACTCAGGCCTGGTTACTTTCACTGGTGACAGAGGCTCTTGTTCCCCAGACCCTTTCCATAGCTTTTTGAGATCCACGGTAGCTCATACCTTGAAATCTATTTGTCTGGAACAACTAGGTCTGCTTTACCCCCAAGGACGCACAGTAGGGAGAATGGGGGAGCCAGAGGCGTCTGCATTTCTGTCTAAACCATTGATGGGGATTTTGGGGGTGATAACATCTCATCAGTGCTTTGAGGTTCCCGCTGATCCCGTGGGCTGCTCTCGAGAGGATGCCCTCCAGGCAGCCAGAGGGAGGGTCCTGGCAACTGGGAGAATACCCGGGGTGGGAAATGTGAGGCCTGGAGGCACAGGCTCACCCTGCCACATGCCCACAGGCAGAGAAGGGGCCTGGATCAGCAGCCCTTCCTCCGCTGGAGGAAAGTGAACAGAAGCAGTGAAGGGATGGCTGGACTGCTTGCATTCCCAGTGAGTCTAATGACCAGCTGCAGACTTTCCCTTCCAGAAAAGGACAGGAGGGTCTCTAGGGTTCCTGGCTAAGGGGGAAGGAAACTAACACATGTCGAGTGCCTGCCACGCGTCAGCCTTGTGCCTGGAACTGCACACGGGTTGTCTTAGTTCATTGCCCCAGCAAGGTTTGGGGGGTAGATGTTAGCTCCAACGTACAGCCTAGGAAAGGAGCTCCAAGAGGTTCGGTAACTTGCCCAAGTTCACAGTGAGCAACCAATGTGTCGGGGCTCAAATCTGGAACACTTGTCTTCAGAGTGGAACAGCCCCTGATTCTGGGTAGGCAAATGATCCTTTGCCACCTGTTGGGCTGACCCGGAGTACCCTGTTCTGAGCAGAGGTCCCAGAGTAGCTCCAAGCAGATGGACCCTTTCGGGTCAGGGAAGGCATCCCCTCCTCCATGCCCCGCCCATCACATTCGGTTGCTCTTGGCAGCGAGAGCCCCATCTGAGGACCGGGCCAGCTCCTCCTGAGTCCTGTGGAGGAGTAGGGAGTTCCGGGGAGAAGGGGAGGAGCCAGGGGCTGGTGGAAACTCCCCAAGGCAGCAGGAACCAGGCTGGGAGTGGGGAGGAGGGACACGGGGGTGGGTTCCAGGCTTTTCCCCGCACTTCCTCAGGGATCGCTTTACATAACCAGGGCTGCTTAGTCACCGCTTTTTACTTTTTTTTTGGAAACAATTTTCTCAGCATCACAGCTCCCATCTCCATCCCTTACTAGTCACCGGTGCTAGGGAAGTCCCTTTTCTTCCGTTCCCTAGGCAACCCGGCACATTTGCCTTTCAAATGATCCAAGGCCTGGGCGGGGGTAGGAGTTCCCTCCCCCTGTACCCAGGCCTCCCACGCAGCCACTCCCCACCTCCGTTGGCACTGTCATGTGGCCCAGCCACCCGGAGAAATCTGGGAGACCAAACGCCCTGCCTGTCAGCCCCTGTTCTAGACCCTCACATTTTCAGGCCTGGAGTTTGCCTCAGGCTCAGGGCCCCCAGCTCGTTTCTGGAGGTACCATGTTGAACTTTAGGCATGGCTGGCTCTCCTCACTGCTCTCTTTGCGGGGGAAGGTGGCAGAGCCGGGCCCACCTCAGCGAGGCGCAGGACACCCACGGCTGACACCGCGCCCTAAGAACAGGGCCTGCGGGCCCGGGCGCCCTGCTCACGCTTAACGTCTTGGGGCAGGGGAGGATTTGGCATGTCATGTCCTTCCTTCCATCCCCTCTGGCTCCCTCCAAACTGCCCATGTCAGCCTTGACTGGATGGAGATGCCCAATCGCTTGGGAAACAGACTTGGTGTGGGAGTCGGGGTGAGGTGGGGAGTCCTCGGGGTCGGAGCTGGAAACACTGGGCAGAGGTGCCCAGAGCGCCTTCCTACATCACCTTTCAAAGTCCTGACGTCAGTCCTGATGATATGAAGCCCTCCCTGACCAGTGGGTTCAATACCACCACTGAAGGGCGATCGTGTGCATCATAAAAACAGCATGGTACCAAATCACACAGCATGGAGGAACCTTTCACTCATTCACTCAACACCAATCTGGAGAGACCGCACTCCACGCTAAGCATTGTGCAAGCCGTCGGGTCCAAACCATCCCTCAGAGCGTTTTAGAGCGCTTCAGACTGTCAGACGGGGTCCTCAGACCACATACAGAAAATCTTATCCCCCCACACAGGAGTCCTAACTAGGAGCAAAGTCTCTTAGGGCTTCTTCAAGCACGAGTTCTTAACCTAGGATTCATGAACAGCCTTCAAGGGCGGGGGGGTCTGTAAATGGCCAGAGATTGCAAAATTGTATACATGTGTGCCTGCTTGCCTGCATATTTCTCTAGAGAGAGGCCCAGCACTTTCGACAGACTGGGGTCTATGATCTTCCAAGGGCTAAGGGCCCTTCCTGTTATCAGAGGCCGGCCCAGGTTTGGAAGCAGCTTGTCTTAGGGTGTCTGAGCGTGAACATCACAGCACGCCGCAGGACCAGTGTTGAATGACTGTGACCTAGTGATCAGCTTTCCAGGATCCTGGTGCTTGCCTCTGCCAGGACCATGGGAAGCCCCCGCTGGTGACCCCAGCCTCCCTGCTCAGACCCTAGGTTCAACCTCAGCCAGAGGCACCGAAGGGGCGTTTCACGCACAGCCACATCCGGCCTCTCTGCTGAGCCAGGCTTGCCGCCAGGTTTGGGTCCAGGGATGTGGGCCGGATTGGGCAACCTGGGGCTTCTCAGGGCTCTGTCTCCCCTGTTCCGACCTCACTTTGATTCCCTTTCTATATTTAGATCTTTTCTCAGTCCTTTCTTGAGAATGAGCGAATGACGCCTAGCAGTTCTCTTTGTGCTTTTAACCCTCTTTTCCCTGTTAGGAGAGATGGGCATGGCAGTCCGATCAGGACCGGCAGGAGTCTACAGAAATGCCTCCTCGGGTCTCTATACCCTCTCCTTCTGGCCTCGGCCCCGCCTCAGCTTCCTCACCAGGCCAAGGTGCCCGGAGCTGCCCTGGAGGAATGCACGAGGGGCCGGGCCCTCCGAGAGGGAGGCCTCACTGCTCCTGCGGGCTCTCTCAGCTTTCTGTGGCTGGTGGTCGGGTGCCCGGGAGAGGCCGGAAGGCTCTGAGTGGAATCAGATTCCTGGATTCAACCAGGGTCAGTGTGCTCCATGAGATCTCAGAGGAGAGATCCGTATGATGTAGGGGCGAGGGGCACTCACTTCACTGCCTGTTGTCTGAGCACATCGTGTGCACCAGGAGTAGAGCGGGTGTAGGTCTTGGAGCCGGGCCTGGAGGGCGAGGCCCAGAGAGACTCTCACTGCCGAGTGACCTTGGGAAGGCTACCTCTCTGGACCACAGGAGGCCAAGGACACCAGACCTCTAGGCCACTGCGAGGATGACAGAGATGGGTCATGTGAGGTGCCTGCCTGGATCCTGGCGTGCAGCAGGCACTCCAGCTTTGCTGGTTTTCTTCTGTCCCCATCACTGGTACCCCGCTACCAGAACTGAGTACCTAGTCATGTGTAAGAGGAGACGGATGCCATAGAGGGCTGCGGAACATGTGAAGGAAGGCTCAGCGGAAGAGGTGGGGACCAGGTAGGATGGCAACAAGAGTAAAGACAAACTACGTGCCTGGAGGGGAGAATGCGCTCAGAACTCCAAGGCAGAGAAAAGGACCAGGACAGGCGGGAAGAGGCAGGCTGTGGCTATCCTGTAGCTGTTTTTAAAGATTCGTCATCGATGCCTTGTTTTTAAGGAAACTGAGGCAGTGGGGTGGCTGGACGGGCCTCCTAGCCTTGAATCCTGGCCCTGCTGCAGCCACTGGACATGACCCCGGAGCCAACCTTGCATCCCGGGAGACGTGCCAGGCTTGGGGGCTGCCAGCCGGGTGCCCGATTTAGCACACGCCTTGTTAAGAGAAACTAATTAACAAACCTGCATTTAAATAAGCAGCCACCCGGGTGTTTGTAACCACCGCCTTATTGAATTGTGACAAGTTATTAGCCCTTGCATGTTAAATGAAACAGAAGCATCCAGGAAAAGCCCCTAAATCCAGTCTGCACAGAGCAGATTCCTGCTGAGAAAATGACGGCAGCAAGAACAGATTCACTTGCCGCTTTGGGGAGAACTCCAGACCTCCTTTCCTTGGAGGTTACATAATCTTCTGTCAATAGCGATGACACTAGGAGGACGGCAGGGGGAGGGAGGGGAGGGCCATCAGAGGTGCTCTGAGCCCCATCTGAGGCTCCGCTTCCTTTCTGGGGGGCTGGAGACACAGCCTAGGCCAGGGGGCCAAGGCAGGCCATGCGGCACCTGCCCGCGGCCACAAACAGGCCCTGCAGGTTTGAGCTGCGGCTGGGCCTGCTTCCTCAGGGCCCCGGTGTGCTCAGAACACTTCGTCACCCCGTTTGGCTCTTCTCTGGGACAAAAGAACAGCTTAGCACAGAGCCATGGGAACCCAGCCTCCCCACGGAGTCAGCTTTAGTCAGGGAATGTCTCTCTGCATTTCCTTCCAAGGATCAAGGGCCAGATTCAGTGATGTCTTGACTACTCTCTTTTTTTGGAGAAAAAAGCCATTGACCCTCAGGTGCCCACCACCAAGGTTACCAGGCCTTAGACAATGGAATTGGGAGACGCCCTGTCCTCATGTTATTTTTCCTTGTCCTCCTGGGGCACCTTTAGGAACCTGACCCAGACCTTCCCTCTGCACCTCCTGCCCAGCGCCCAGGACAGCAGAACAGCCATATCAAGGCATTTCCGAGGAGGCCACATCTCCAGGATGGGGTAAGACCGTAAAGGCAAGGATGTGGCTGAGTGTCGAGGTGCAGTCTGGTTTGGGACCAGTCTGCTGCGTGATGCCCCACCGTGGACGCGGCTCCATGTATCGGGGCAGGCGATCGAGAGGAAAGCCCGGTTAGGGAGGCAGGGCCGGGCAGGGGTCCTGGCAGGGTAACCTGGGAAAGTCCTGTGTCCTCTCTGAGCCTGCTTCCTCATTTAAAATGGGGACAGTAGCTACCATACAGGGTCCAGTGAGGGGCCCAGGAGATGACGTCTACTAATTCTATCTGGCATCCGATAAGCCTTTGATAAGTGTGTAGAGGACGCAGTGACAGGATGGATGAACGTGGAGCGGAGTTTCCTGGGCTCGCTGCTGCTCCAAGTGGACCTGGAGCTGAGCTTAAATTTCGGCTCTGCTCTTTACCACCTACATGACCCTGGACAAGGGGACTAACTCCTCCAAACGCCTGTCTCCTCGTGTGTCCATTAGCACTGATGCTCATCTCACAGTGCTGAGTGAGGATGGAATGAGATAACGGATGTGCGGAAAGTGCCCAGCGCAGAGCAGAAATGGAATAAATCCTGGCTCTCCTTCCCTTTCTCCCTCCCACTCGCTTCGTCCCATCTTTTCGTCTCCCAGCAAGAGAACCGCTAAATCGTCCATTCTGGAGGGATCTGGATTAGAGATACCAAGGAAAGGGTACTCTAGGACAGCGGTCCCCAACCTTTTTGGCACCAGGGGCTGGTTTCATGGAAGACAAGTTTTCCACGGGTTGGTTGGGGGTGGGGGATGGCTCAGGCGGTAACGCGAGCGATGGGGAGCCGCAGATGAAGCCTCGCTCACTTGCCTGCCGCTCACCTCCTGCTGTGCGGCCCGGTTCCTAACAGGCAGCGACCAGTCCTGGTCCGTGGCCCGGTGGCTGGGGACCCCTGCTCTAGTACATTATAATATTTGGGGCATGTTTTCCTTAGAATTAGGCTGGGACCTATGGGAAAAGGCTAGATATATTTCTGAACTTGAAAACCCATCTATCTGTGCCTTTTTAAAAGTTGCCACGGCAGGACTTCCTTGGTGGTCCAGTGGTTAAGACTCTGCACTTCCACTGCAGGGGGTGTAGGCTCTATCCCTGGTTGGGGAAGTTCCACATGCCATGTAGTGCGGCAAAAAAAAAAAAAAAAAAAAAAAAAAAGTTGCCACGGCAGTTAGATGGTGCAGAGAGGGAACAATCTCTTTCTCTCCTGTCCCTCTAACAGTCAGATCTTCAACTGACTAATCAAAGGTTACCCATCAGAGTTCACACTCCTTATATAGCTCCATGGCAGACAGCGTGGGAAAGAGAGCCAATGGGAAGAATGGATGGCCAATGCCCTGGGAGTCGTGCGAAGGGAAGAGGGCTGGTCCCTCTAGTCCCTCTAATTCAAAGTGGGTCCCTCCAGGAATACTTCCCAGATGCCTCTCTTGGCAGGGGTGCAGGATTTGCACAGGTAGGAAGAAGGACAGTATTCTAGAAGAACGCAATCCAAGTGAGCGGACTTGAAGAGTTGGCGTCTGTTTTTCTAGATATGTCAGTTAAGTTAGCATGCAGCGTTTGTACTGCAGACGTGGTCAGAAGGGCAAGAATTACACAGGGTCTTAAAATCTCAAATCGCTCTTGCCTGCTAGACGTTCTCTGTCTGGGAATTGGCAGAAGTGGACGAAGCGGGGATACCAGCATTTTGTTAGGTCACTTTTGTTTCAACAGTACTCATATCCTCTCCTTGCAGCCAGAAATGATGCTTTGTACAGATTCCCAGTTGGCCGGTGATGGCAAAGAGGCGTTAACTAGTAACACTAACATTTGCTCTTCTCTGCCCTTTCTATTCAATCAAGAAGCACACACTGGAGGGCTTCCCTGGTGGTGCAGTGGTTGAGAATCCGCCTGCCAATGCAGGGGACACGGGTTCAATCCCTGGCCCGGGAAGATCCCACATGCCGCTGTGCAACTAAGCCCGTGCGCCACAACTTCTGAGTCTGCGTGCCACAACTACTGAAGCCTGTGCTCCTAGAGCCCGTGCTCCACAACAAGACAAGCCACCGCAATGAGAAGCCCGCGGGCACCGCAACAAAGTGTAGCCCCTGCTCGCCGAAACTAGAGAAAGCCCACGTGCAGCCACAAAGACCCAATGCAGCCAAAAATAAAATAAATTAATTTAAAAAAGAAAAGAAAAAAAGAAGCACACACTGGAGATGCGGATTAAACATGGAGTCTACTCCCAAGCACTTGAGTCAGAAAAATAAACTATTGCTACTCTTGCTGCTGCTGCTACTTGCAGCCCTGTGCTAAGTTCCCGGATGCAGGAACGTCTGGGCCATGGTGGTTTCCGAGAGGAGATGGCCTCAGTGGTGCTTAAAAAGAAGGCCTTGCGCAGGGTGACGCTTTTAAGCTCAGCTTTAAAAGATGATCTAGGCAGATCATGGGGTTGAGCTGAGCGCTGGGAAGGGAAGACCCAAACGATCTGCTAGGGAGGAGCACAGGAAGGCTGCTACTGCTGGGGTGGGAATCGGGGGCGGGGTGGGAGGACTGCTGAGAAATGAGGCTTGGAGAGGAGGCCGGGCGGGTCAGGGAGGGCCCTACTGTCCATGCCAAGGTGTGTGGGTTTACCAGTCAATGGGTAAAATAGGGGAGTGGTCCCACCCTTAGGAAGATTCTGGGGTGGCTGTGAGGCTGTAGAGGGGGAGGGGGTGGGGCAGGGTGGCGGAGTAGAGCGGGGAGGATACTCAGTTTCATTTTGAATGCATTGAGAGCGGGCTTGCAGAACATCCAGAGAGACACACAGGTAATAGGCACCCAGATCTGGACTCAGGAAGAGGTAACGGGGTGTGCTGGAAGCCGTGGGAATGGACGAGCTCCTCCTGGCAGAGCCTAACGGGAAAGGGAGGCTGGGAGAATCTGGGAGGGAAATCATGGTAGAGGCGCATTTCAAAATGGTAGGTGTCATCTACCGGTGACAGAGATGCCACTGGGATGAGAACTGTCAAGTCTCCGTCAGATATGGCAGTGAGAGGGTCAAAGCTGGAACTATTTCAGCACAGGAAAGATGGGCGGGGGGGGGGGGGGCGTGCTGAAGAGGGAGACATTGCACACGCAGCCTTCTCTGAGAAGCAGCGTGGCTGGGAAAGGCAGGTGAGAAGTGGGGTGGCCGTAGCTGGAGCTGGGGGGCTCTGGGAGCCTCTGGCAGTGAGGACTGAGGTTGGCAGGGCTGGGTGGGGCGCACCCAGCATCCGGTACTTCCCAGCTGGGTTCAAAGTCTCCCACACACTTGCAGGGATGCTCGGGACACATACCTAGTCCCACAGCAACCTGGGCCTCAGTTTCCTCACCTGGAAGAAGAAGGGCCTGGATCATTGCAGTACTAGGTCTTCTTTCAGCTCTCAAATTGGATTGTCCTTATGCTTGTTCATATGCTATGATGCTATATGGATTCCAAATTGACAGAAATTCTAAATTCTGCGTGGCGTTTTAGTAATATCTACCAAAAAGCCTTCGAACATGTAAAACCTCTGACCTGAGAATTTCTTCTAACAAAGTCACGGCCGAGGTGAGTAAGGAGAGTGGGTATTCACAACTTTGTTCATTGTAGTGTTTGTGAAAAAAAGATACAACCTAATGTCCAATAGTAAGGAATCGGCTGAGTAAATTATAGTACATCCATATGGTAAACTACTTCTGCACTAAAAATCATGGTTTAGAAGAATATGTGTTGACATGGGAAAATGTTAATGATATATTGCTAAGTAAAAAGGCAGGCTACGTTACAGAATGTACAGTATGATACATTCATTTTTAAAATTTTTGATTAGGACACAGACAAAATCTTTAATTAATGTCATTTTTTCCTTCTCTTGGCAAGCAAGTAGAGTATTATCTGGAATAATGTAACTTAAAAAACTAACCAGAAAGAGTTAGACACCACGTGTGTTCATGTGAATTTTGAAGTCATTAGGATGGAAAGTAGGTTGTCACGGAGTCAAGGAAGTGGAGATATTCTGAAAGGAGAGAACTTTAGAAGTGGAATTCACCCTAGAGGTCAGGGAGCCCCACCTCCTCACTTTTCAGATGAAGTTCAAGCTTAGCGGAAGGTCTAGGACAGTCACTAGTCGGGGATGGGGTTGGGGGACCAGGTCTAGAACAACCTCCAGTTGATGCCTGCATGTGGCCCTCAGAGACCACCCCCACCCCACACTAAGATCTACGAGGTGACTGCATTTCTACGTACTCTGGGGCGGGAGGGTCATGGACTCCTCTATTCCCTGCACACCCTGGGGCCCGGATCACTCAAGGCTGCTCGAGGGGTGCAGGGCTGTCTGGGCTACAGCAGCATTTCATTGTCACCCAGCCAAACTGGGGGGAGACGGCTGCACTCGCCCTGTCATCCACGTTAATGCAGTAACACCGCACCGTCTTCCTAACGCAGGCCAGAGGGGTCAGGCCTGGCTTCTTCTCTGGCCCTATGCTGACCACCACGGCCACTCTGTCATCCCTTGCATGGGCCACTGCAATAGCCTCCTGACAAGTCTCCCTGCTCCTACCCCTTGCCCGAAGCAGCCAGAGGGATCCTGCTCAAACCCAAGTAAAACACGCTCTTCCTCTGCTCATCTGCCCACTCATTGCCTCCTGGTACATGACATACACAGAGCAAGCCTGAGCCCATAACCAGGCCCTGCCTACCTGGCTCCCTCACCTCCCGGAACTCCTCTCCCATGCATCCTCATTCCCCCCCGCCCCCCTGCCTCGACCCCACCGCCCACCGCCTTCAGCCACACTGGCCTCTCAGCTCTTCCCTGGACACAGCAGGCGTGTACCTGCCCCAGGCTCTTTGCACTGCCCAGTCCCTCTCCCTGGAGGGCTCTCCTCCCAGATTTCTGTGGGCCTTGCTCCATCACTTCCCCCAAGTCTTCATTCAAATCTCACCTACTCAATGATCCCCACCCCGAGCACAGATTTAATCCTGCAAACTGTGCATCCCCCCTTCACCCCACAATCCTGTTCTGCATTTCCCGCCCCTAGTATTTCACACCTTCTGATACACCAGCTCATTCATTTATTTATTAAGCTCATTGCTGCTCGTTTGTCTCCCTCCTCTAGAAAGTAAGTTCCATGAGGAGAGGGATCTTAGTTTCATGCACTGATGCAACCGGAGTGCCTAGAATAGAGGGACTCAGAGCAACTGCTTAACATATTTGTCGAATAAAAGCAAAAATTGGATAAAAGTTAAGAACTTGGAAACATTCCCCCTATCAGGAAAGCATAAGAGGGAATTTAAGACAGCTCTCAGTGAGAGGCACCTCGGTGTTTAGGGGTAAGCATTGCAGATGAAGTCTAAAGTAAAGTTTCCCTGCTCCACACCCCCATCTCCGACGCTCAGCCCCGGAAGCACAGCCTTCACTCCACCTATCTGGAAGCCTCTTTCTGTCGGCCTTCAGTTGTGCAGGCTGTTAGATGATTCATTCATTCATTCACTCATTCATCTACTCATCGCACACGCAGGCACAGAGCCAGATGCTCTTTTGCCCTGAAGGAGACTGCAGTCTGGAGGGGAGCGGGGACCCATGGAACCGACTGCCCCACAGACATGTGGAAGCTCCTCGTAACGGGCAGACACAGGAATCAGAGGAGGTGGACCAGGGCGCCTTCGTAAGTCAGGGGGCGTCTGAAAGGTGGCTTGAAGGATGGACGAGCAGGTTAAGAGAGGGAAGGGGAAGAAAATCATCCCAGAAAAGGCTCAGCAGTGGGAGAAACACTGGGAATACAGCGTGGCTGTGGCTGATTGGAATGATGGGTTCACGTGGGGTGGAGGGAGAGAGAAAAGCTGGACTGGGGCCTGACCTTGAAGGGTCCTGTGGCTACCTTTGAAGGCTGAGTTTTCTAGCTCCGAATTTGTACATTTTACAGGCTTCTGGAGAAACGGAGAGTTGGCTCCCTTCTCAGCCAACAGACGGGGTTTAATTGCTGTTACTGTCAGTGTAGTTGCAAATATCATATAAAAAGGGCTTTTTGGCTAATTGTTTTTAGAATAAAAATTCAGGAACTATGTATAGATATTATGCATCCAGGGTACTTTAAAGATCAAACTGTTTACATTACCCTTAAATACAGTCCTTAGCAGGAGGCGCTGGGATCTGTGAGTGACTGGGACACGAAATGATCCCCCAGGGCTTAAGATGCTGGAACAATATGACAGCAGTGACTTTTTGACTGGGTGGGGCGGGGGAGGAGGGCAGTTGGGGAGGGTGCAGTCAGCGCCCTTTGATTGGCCAGAGGCCCAGAAGAAGCTGGGTAATTTCACAGGCACCATTAACCTAAACTACTGCCTTCAGGCAGACAACCAGCGTCCCCAGCACAGAGAAGGCTGAATTCCACGGGCTTCTGGGGCTGGGGGTGGGGGTGGGCGAGGAAGGGGCTGCACTCCCGTGGGCTCCCTGAGAGCCTTAGCTGGTGGGGCTGAGAAGTAGGCCGGAGGCAGCCAGGTAGAGGCGAGCCTTTGGCACCTCGCCTCTGCAGCTTTCCCTCCTCAACCCAAATGGTACAGAGAGGATTTCTGAGCCAGGCAAATAAAGCAAATTCATAACGAGTCATCGCCATCCTGTTTTCGTGCTCAAGCCTCTCTCAAATTTTAATTTGGGAGCTTTTAGAAAGGCAAATTTATCTGTGACACCATCCAACTTCTATTTTATTGGAAGCCTCATCTCAAAGGATGCAATTGACTCCTGAGAAAGCTGTGGGCTTCTCCTTTTGATATTTTCCCAAATTCTCTGTGCGTGTGTGTGCGCATGCGTGTGTGTGCGCATGCGTGTGTGCGCTCACGTGTGCCCATTTGTTTTAGGGTTCTCTACTTATCGGATGTACAAACACGTAATGCATATTCACAAGGCAGCTACGGAAGTGTATATATATATACGCGCGTGTGTGTGTGTGTATGTATTTATCACATATATGTGTAATACAGCACAGAGTCCTGTATGCCAATATTTAAGCTATCATATTTAATTTACTCAACAAACATTTAATTAGCACTTCCTACTCATGAAACACTGTCCTAGGCCCTGGGGGGTAAAGTGATAAACAAGTTAGATAAAGCCCCTGCCTCTGGGGGCTAACGTCCCCTGGAGTCTTAATACAGGTTTTCCAACAAATGTGCAGAAATCTGTAACGACAGCCGTCAAGTGAGCTGGTGGGATATATCAGTAGGTCAGTATCCTTTTAATACAGGAGAGACAGTCCATTTGAGTGGAACAATAGCAAGTGAGGGTGGCACTGGGATTCCCTGCACAGGTGACTTCTCAGGGCTGAAGGGCCATCATGCCCCACTAGAATACTTTTGGGTGGTTTTAAGGCGTAGGTAAAAGTGCCCGGGGAAGGGTGCGTGGGACCCGCATATCCCATCCTTGTTTGTGGGTGTTTTTCAACATCTTCCTCCTCCCTGAAGCCTTCCCTGCTCACCCCAGGCATAACCAAAGTGTCCCTCTTATGACATCCTACTGTCTGTGCAATTCACCAGCCCTTATTACGTTCTGCTTTATGTTGATAGCTATCATTTTTTGTTCTAAGCTTATTTTGCTCTTTCAAAGAACACGTGGGGAAATTCTACTCAGTGCCTGGCCCTGGGCTCTGGGGGACACACAAATGAAGGACCCTAGCTTTGCCCATGAGGACCTGCCAGCCTAGTAGGAGGACAGGAGAGCAAAGCGTAATTACGAGGGCCAGGTGTATGACAGAGTTGTGCACAGGGCACCATGGGGGCAGGCAGAGGGGGGCTTGGCGGGGGAGCAAGAAGGTTCTCAGGCTCCGCATCAGAGATGAGGCTTAGATGCTCCCCAAAGAAGCCACAGACTCCTTGGAATAGGGACCTTACCTAATTATCTTTATATTCCCCCATAGCTGGGATGATCATATTCTCTTGCCCTGCGATTTCACTTTTTAAAAATAGCATTTAACATCTGATTATAAAAAAAAAATACATACTACAGAAAATTTAGAAAAAGAGCTAAGCTCAAAAAAGAATATAAGGGTCACTCATAACTCTGCTACCCAGACCTAACTAACTTCTATGAATATTTTGGTGTGTACCCTTTCCCATTTCTTTGGGAAACTTTAGATTGTGCTCTATGTAATTATTTTTAGTTTTCTTCTCCTTGTCATGTGACAATATGGCACGAGTATTTTATTGATGTCCTTACACACTGATCTTTGGTCATTTTAATGGTTGCAGAATATTCCACAGACCATAATTTATTTGCCCATCATTGCTTTGGGACCAATAGATTGTTTCTAACTTCTCACCATTATAAGCAACACTGTTGTGTGGATAAATTGCTCCTCACATCCATTATAACTTCCTTAGTATAAATTTCTAGAAGGAGATTGCTGGGTCATAGGCTATGTACATCTTAAAGGCGTGTGATATTTGATACACACTGCCAAATAACCCTGCAAAAGGTTTTTTTTTTTTTAACAATTTACACTCTCATCAGCACTATGTGAGAGGACTCTGGTGTTACTATTATCATTTTTTTTTTTTAAAGAAACAAACCCCAAACATTGGCAAATAATGGCTGCAGTGGGTGAGGGAGTGGCATCAACACTTTCTTGTTTTCATTTGCATTTCTGACTACCAGTGTAGGTCTTCATTTTTCATATGTTTATTCTGTGTTTCTTTTTAAAGAACTTCTTATTTCTGTCTTTTTGCTCACTTTTCTATTTATTACAAAATAAATTAATAACAGTTAACATTTATTGCGTGTATGTCATTTGTTGAGGGTGTGTCAGGCATTACCCTGAGTACTTTCTATACTGCTTTTTTTCCTTTGTTCCTTCCAACAGCTCATGAGTAACATACAATTGCAGTATTATCTTACTGATTTTTAAGTGACTCATATGTTAAAGATAGTAATCTTTTGTTGTCTATATCACAATTTTTTCCAATGTGTTGATCGTGTTTCATTTTGTCTGAGGAGGTTTTGATCTATGGAGGATTTATGTGGCTAAATTGATCAACTATTTCGCTTCTGTCTTTGCAAATATATGTTAAAAGGTCTTTTCCTATCTTGAGATCAGAGAAATACAAACAAATGTATATATATTTTTGGTTCTTTTATGGTCTAATTATTAACATTTAAATATTTAATCCATTTAGAATTTATTTTGATTATGAGAAAGAGCTTCAATGTTATTTCCCGCTCCCCCCCCCCAAGATGATTAGCCAATCATCCCCATAACATTTATGGAATAATCAATTCTTCCCCCTTGGTTTTAAAATGATTCCTTTATAAGACACTGAGTATTTTAATCTTTTTCAGACCTTTCTCTTCTCTATCAATGATATGTCTGTGTATATTCTCAACAGTACCATCCTTCTAAATAATTGTAGTTTTATAACATGTATTAATATCTAGAAGTAACCTTAAGTTCCAATAAAAATCATACTGTTGAGTTCCTATAAAAATCCTTTTTTTAATCGACAAGGAGCACATGTGAAAATTAATTTGGGAAATACTGATTTATGAACTTCTGATATCTCTCCCTATATTAAAGTCTTTCATCCTCCCTGTGAAAGTTCTTTTTTTATTGAAATTCATCACATTTATTGGACAGTTTATTTATCAATGAACTAGTGATCGGGTCTTCCCTGGTGGCACAGTGGTTGGGAATCCGCCTGCCAATGCAGGGAACACGGGTTCGAGCCCTGGTCCGGGAAGATCCCACGTGCCGCGGAGCAACTAAGCCCGTGTGCCACAACTACTGAGCCTGTGCTCTACAGCCCGCGAGCCACAACTACTGAGCCCACGTGCCACAACTACTGAAGCCCGCATGCCTAGAGCCTGTGCTCCGCAATGGGAGAGGCCACCGCAATGAGAAGCCCGTGCACGGCAACAAAGCGTAGCCCCCGCTCGCCACAACTGGAGAAAGCCCGCGTGCAGCAACGAAGACCCAACGCAGCCAAAAATAAATAAATAAATAAACGAATGATCAATACACTAGGGAGGTGTAGTTTGTATCCTGAAATGTGAGAATTTCTGAGCATTCCTATGGTTAAGAGGGCAATCAGGAGGGGACATTTAAAATTGGAAACGTATTGGCCAAATCCCAAAGGTGTGATCTCTGAGCCCAAGGTGGTCACTACAGCGCCTACACCATGTTGGGCACTCAATATTTCTGATGGGTTCACGTTGGCATACTGTGAGATATTTAGAGTGAAGCATTGGCAAATCCAAAGTAAAGATTCAAAGCAGTGACTCAAGTTGGCTCTTTAACCTATAAATGCACCCGGTTTCCTTGGCAAATCTCAAACGTCATGTATATGTGTATACATGTGTAATTCATTTCCCCATTGAGTTTTGAGTTCCTTGAGGGCAGGAATTTCATCCTATTCTTTGAGCGCCTCCACAATGCCCAGCAGAGAGCTGAACTCAGAAGGCGTGTCCAGTAAATCATGGCTGAGTTGAATGGAATTCTCTAGCTATTGTAACTATGGACAGTTTGGTCATTAGAAAGCAGCTGAGGAGGCTTCCTCTGGGCCGTGCTCTGCACTGGCTCCGTGGAGAGGACATGCCAGGCATAAGAGCCCTATTCTTTGCCTACACGCTGCCTAAGGAGAAATGGAGAGTGTCGGTACCGCAGATGGTTAGAGCTGAAAGGGGCCTAGGGCACCATGCTGGCCAACTGTTCATTTTACCTGGGATGGTACCAAGGTCCAGGGAGATGAATGGTTCAGCTCAGTCAGTGAACCAGGTGACAGGAGTTCAGTGTGATTCAGAGGTGATGTAAGAAGAGGTTTGAGGTGGGAGTCGGTGGCGAGCAGAAGTGGCAGTGAGTGGAGGGTGCGTGTTTGTTGGAGGAGGCTGTTGGCAGACGGCTGCAGGGTCTATGTGGTCAGAGGACCCGAGGAAGAGAGCCTTGTTGTCGTCTGTCGGTGGGACGACGCAGTGTCGTGTGACAGCCTGGCCAGGGGATGACAGCATGAAAGGTGAGGTGGTCGGGCAAGTACCCCGGCCGGGAGAGTAGCTGGCAAGGGCTGATGCCAAGAAGAACTGCCATGCTCTGGGTAGAGGGCCAGATGTGCACTGGGGCAGGAAGAGGGCAAGCAGAGTTTTCCCAGGAGGCTGGGAAACCAGGGCACGTGCCCTGGGACAACTAGGAAACAAGACAGCCCGGAATCCAGTGCTAAATTGCGCAGCACAAAATGCTAAGCGGGCGGCCAGAGAAGGGGAAGGGTCTTGGAGCCACAAGGAAGGCACGCTGAACAACGTGGATTTTGAGCAGAACTCTTAAAAAAAAGCAGCTTTTGGAGAGAAGGGGGTTTCCAGGTGTATTGATCATGTCTTTTATTTTCTGTATTTTTCTGATGCTTTGACATCCTGAGGGCTTGCTAATCCTGGAGAGACTGCCCCTCCCAGGACTAGCTAATTCCTAGAGATAGCAAACCACTCACCTGCAAATACACCTTTCATTTACAAATCAGTCAACCCCGAGGCTGTACCCCCAAGCAGCTCTTCTGTCTAACTTTCACACACCAAGCCAATATTCCCTTGTCCTAATCACCCCAAGGTCAGGCACTAGAGACCACCCCCATAGCCCAGAGTCAGCTGATAGCCATTATTCAAACTCTCCAATCCTAAAATTGTTCAAACTTGCCTACCCTGCCTCACCCATTCCTTCCTGCAGAAACCACAATAAAGGCCCTGGGTCATCCTTGTCTCTCACTCCTTCTGCCTCCTGACTGACACTGGTGCTTCCCCATGTGACCCTGCATGGCTAGACATGCCCCCTTCTCTTGGGGATTCTGAGTAATAAAACTTGTTTTAATGGTATTGATCTCTCCGAGTCATTACTCAGTCACTTCTATATCCTGGGTACAACCCAAACACGAGGGAGGGGAACAGACATCATGTTCGGGCAGCTGGTGCAGAGGAAAGAGCGTGGACCTTGGGGGGAGACAGAGCTAGGTTCAGATCCCCCTCTTTTCCTCTGACTCTCCTTTCCTGCTCCATCTTCCCCAGACCTCACTTTCCATCACTGCCCAGGGACCTCCTGCTCTGTTTTACTCTGAGTGGCCCAGCCAAATTCCAGTATTTTTTTTTTTACTGCCACTTACAGTTTGGGCCCCGTCAGTCCCAGGAAGCAGCCCTTTCAGCCTCACCTTCAACTGCGGTATGATGCTTTCCCTGCTATGAAGGAATTTCAGGCGCCTCTAAGGCCAACGGGGAAGAAAATTTGGGAGGAAGGCATGGGTAGACTGGGAGAACGTTCCTGGAACTACTAAAATTGCAGCCCTTGGCTGGGACCAGGTGAAGCTCACAAAATGCCAAACTTTGATTCTGAGACAGAGAGGACGTGAGAGCTGGGAGCCCAGCATGAACGTCCCTTTTCTCCTTCCCTGGACTTGGTTAATCACCCAGGGACTTAGGCACGTGCTAGGCGGTGGCTTTGCTCATTCAGCAAGCTTGGGACAGTGACAGGAAAGAGCAGTAGGATTAAAAGTTGGGACTCCTCAATTTTGGTTCACACTCTGCACCAATGAGCTTAGATGACTCTGGGCCTCAGCTTCTTCACCTGTAAAACGGAGGAGCAGGACCACGTACATCTGAGGGCCCTTCCGGCTCTGGACATCTAGAAATCTATGAAGCAGGAAGCAGTCCCTCCTCCAGGCTGCCAACCCCGTCCCAGCTTCAGGCATGTGCCGGGACCCTTTACTCCTCTGGGCAAAGGAAAATAAAAGGTCCCCTCATGCTGTGCCTTCAGGGTACAAGTGGCGGGGCTACACAGGACTGGTCCTCAGAGCCCCTGGAATGGCGGTTCAGGTTGACTCCCCGGAACTGGAGCCAGACTAGGGTGGGCTGAGTGTCCTGCCCAAGGCGGGGCTGCAGAGGGCAGCAGACGAGCTTCTTGGAGCCAATATGCGCAACTCCCAGCTCCTGTGGGAGAGTGCCAATTTCCTATTTACCTTTCACGACTTAGGAACAGTCCAGAATTTGACTGAGTCTGCCTCAAGGGGTGAATATACACTCCGTTTCCTTAGACATTTCCTCCTTGCTACCCCAGGCCTACCTGGCCTTCAAAGACCCGCCCACCCCTCCTCAGCTGCCCCCTCCCTGCACGCTCCCTTTGAGCAGCTGTCGCTCTTCTCTCTACCCAGTTCGCTACTTCCCGGTGTAGTAGCCTCCCTGAGGCTCCCTGAGGGCAGGTTCTTTGTCCTAACCTCCCTGAGGGCAGGTTCTTTGTCCTAACATCACAGCAGGCAGGAGTGGAAACCTATATGATGAGATGATGCTGGGAAATATTAACCTTGGCTTTGGAAAATCTTTGTCAGGTCATGGCTGTGCTTGTGGGGAGATACCCCTTCCTCACCCCAGAAAGGAGGCCCATCACAGGGGGAGGGCTGGGGCAGATGCTCCACGTCAACCCAGGTCCTCTCATCAGCCCTGTGAAGTGTTTTTTGCTTTTTACACATTGGGGTTCACGGAGGCGGGTCATTGGTTCAGAAATACAGAGCGGCCTTAAGGACCCAGGTCCACCCCGTGACAGGATCCCCGCTCCCACCACTGCCGCCTGCAGCAGAGGGCCCTGCTTACTGGCGGTGGGCCCCCAGGGAGGCACCTGTTCTTCCAGGACTGGAAGCAGCCCTGGGAGAGAGAGTCAGGGGTGGAGGCAGGGCTCTGACCTCTGCTACCAGGAGGCCAGTTCCCAAGGAGGCTGAGGTTTCTTTGGGGGACATGTGAGTTTCTTAGGGAAAAGATAGAACATGAGCTCGCTCCCTGGTGAACGGTTTTGCAAAAGCACACGCAGACATGTCCCCACACGCATGCACACACGCGCACGTGCACACACGCGAGCACACGCATCCACACCCAGAGCCGCCACGGCACGGCTCCCCGGCCACGTCGGCCCTCCCCCCGCCAAACCCCGCTCTCCCTCCTACCCTATATGTGCAATCTTGTGAAAACTCCACCACTCTTAAGGTTAATAAGGCTCATTTGCTTAAGATAGCACCTGTTTCTATGGTGACTCCTGCCACCCAGAATCTGTTCATCAACTGAGACAAGAAAACAGTGACTTCCACCCTCTTTGAAAGGAAAAAGCGAATTCTTAGCCAAGGGCTTGACAGGCCAGTAGCCCAAGGATCTCTGGGCGCTGTCTTGCACCCTATTTAAGTCCCTCCTGGCCGCCCCTCACCCACACCCAAGCAGAGCCCCAGATTCTGCCTGAAGACTCTGGACTGTGGTTTCCTTCCTTCATCTGTCTGGGAAGCAACAGAGCCCACTGTTGGGAAGTGGTTCGCTTTGTCCTGCCGCCTTGGCCTCCGATCTCTCCATACCAGTGCCACTGTGTCTTTCTGGGCCGAGGCTGGCAGGAGAGCCCTGGGAAGCGCCGGGCCTTCCTGCCCTCCCGCTGCCCCGACTGGGGGCCGTGGCTCACTCTGGGGCCTGCATCCCTGCAGAGGCCCCCAGCACGCCTCCTGCCACGGGCTGGCTGATGCTCCCCGACCAGAGCTGTTCAGGCGCCACACTGCCCAATGGCCCACTCTGGTTCCCTAAGGTGTATGGCTGAAGTTGGCAACACCCACCTGACACGGGTGCCAACCTCGGGGCGTAAATCACTAGGGAAGTAGGTTCCGAGGAGGGTGTTGCTAAGGACAAAGCTCCCGCGACTGACTTACCTTTTAAAATAAACGGGGGCAGCTTCCACGTCCTCCCTCTAACAATCTCACTCTCGCCAGTGCTCGAAACGCTTTGTTGACTGGGAGGGCAAGTACACGGGGAATTGCGAGGAACTTGGAGCTTGTTTTATGTGCCGGGAGGCCCAGGGGAGTGTGTTGCGCATGTGAATAGCATTTTGGCGCAAAGAAAGTTTGAGGACTGCTGATTAGGGATCAAGAATCATAGACTCTCCCCGGTGCTCTTTATCACCCATCTAACCGTCTCATTCTGTAGGTGGGAGAATAGAGACCCATAGAAGGGCAGACCCTGGAGCGGCGTCTCCCAGCCAGCAAGTGACCTAGCATGCCAGTCTTCAGAGTCCCGGTCCCACACTCTCTCCAAAGGGTTGCCCGTTCTCCTGCTAAATAGACAGACTCCTCACAGCCTCCATAGCCCTCCACAGCCCCTGCCTCGCTGCTGCTCTCCTCTCTCCTCCCAGTGTGATGCTCTGCCCCAGGCAGGCTGGTGTCAGGCTCACTTATAAAAGCCCAGCAGCTCAGAGCTGGAGGAAGTATCTGAGAGACCATGGCACTCAAGTTCTTGCCCAGTGCCTGGCAGACGGCTTCTTCTTGAGCATCGCCTCCCTCCTCTCAGACCCAGGGATGTCAATTCCCCCTGATATATCCCAACGTCAGGCCTCCTCTCTGAGCATCTCTCCCGACTTCCAGACTCATTTTAATCTCCTATTTGAAATCTCCACTGGGAGATCTAAGGAGCATCTCAGAATTAACAGGTCTAGGACAGAACCTGAAATTTCCACCCTCACACCCCAACTTGCCCACCCTCCAGTGTTCCCCATCTAAGTGAAGGCGCTGCCCTTCGCTCAGGCCCCAGATCTAAGAGCCGTCCTTGGACCACCCTTCACCCTCCACCTCCAATCCATCGGTGAGTCCTGTTGGCTCTTAGTGTCACTAAGGACCCGAAGCTGTCCTCTCTGGTCCACTGCTCTCGCCTTGGTGCAAGCCACCCTTATCCCTCCCGAAGGACAAAGGGCCTCTTGTGGTCACCCTGCTACCACCCTATGCAGCAGTCAGAGTGACCATTAAAAACACAAAGTCGGGGCTTCCCTGGTGGCGCAGTGGTTGGGAGTCCGCCTGCCGATGCAGGGGACACGGGTTCGTGCCCCGATCTGGGAAGATCCCACATCCCGCGGAGCGGCTGGGCCCGTGAGCCATGGCCGCTGAGCCTGCGCGTCCGGAGCCTGTGCTCCGCAACTGGAGAGGCCACAACAGTGAGAGGCCTGCGTACCGCAAAAAAAAAAAAAAAAAAAAAAAAAAAATTCACAAAGTCATTTTCATCCTCCTGTTTAAAATCCTCCAATAGCACATGTGTCAAACTCCCTGCCCAGGCCTGGACACAGGTCTATTTATTTATTCATTTATTTTAAAAATTTTATTGAAGTACAGTTGATTTACAAAGTCGTGTTAATTTCTGCTGTACAGCAAAGTGACTCAGTTATACACACACACACACACACACACACACACACACACATATATATATACATTCTTTTTCATATTCTTTTCCATTATGGTTTAGCACAGGATATTGCACATAGTTCCGTGTGCTCTGCAGTAGGACCTTGTTGTTTATCCATCCTATGTATAATAGTTTGCATCTTGGTCAGTGTATTATTAACGGCCTTTGGGGCTCTGACTCTGCCTGCCACACCACCCCGTGGTGCCCCTGCCGAGCTGCACACGGTGTCTTAACCCTTCTGTGTGGCTCAGGCCGCTATGGACCATGACTCGCCTGGGCCCCTCTCCCTAAGAAGCCTTTCTGTAACCTGCAAACACTTAGTTGCTTTACAGGAGTTAAGATCTCTAGATGAATGACACCTTCGAGGTCCAGAAAGAGCTGAGATTTACGATCACAGAGTCACTTTGAGAAACAGGAAGGGAAAATGTGGTTTCCTGTTGCTGAGTGTAATATCCATCCACATCAAAACTCCATAACAATTTAATAAGCAGATGGTCTGAGACAACAGAGGAAACACTGAACAGGGTCTGCATGGGCTCACGGAAAACAAGTCACTCCCGACCGCTCAGACTTCTTTGTTCATGAATGCAGTGGTCCAGTGGACCAGGAGAAAACGCTAAGTAAGCACAGTACAGCTTGACCGACCAAGGCTTTAGACCAAGTCAATCATGGTAGCCTTGTGGGCAAAGATGGTTTCAATGACTATGGTGTTTGGTGGGTTTGTGGCTTAGTTAACAAACCGTTCCTGAAGAGCGTTAACTCATAAATTAGTGTCAACCTCCAGGGCAGTCCCTAGTGACATGCCATGGGATTCTCCCATAGGCTCCACCTTGTTCAGTATCTTTATAGATAGCATGCTCACTGAATGTGTAAGGCACCCAAAGTTTCAAGGAACTGCTAATATGAAGGGGGACATAAAACAGTTAATTTTGGCAAATTTGGAAGGATGGGCCTGCATTGAAAAAAATTAAACTTAATAGGGATTAATCTCAAGTTCTATAGTTAGGTTCCAAATCAATTGCACAAGCACAGAATGGGGAAGATTTGGCCTAGCAGGAGTTCATGAAGGGAAAAGATGAGAGGAGTTTTCATTAACTTTTAAGCTAATTTTAAGCTAATAATAGAATGTCAAACCATAATGCAAGAGTTAAGAAAGTTAATATAATCTTAGATCCATCATAGAAGTAGAGGCTTTTAGATCATTGAAGATTATAAATTCCCTTTTTCTGCATCAGTCAGACCACCCTCTGTTCATTCATTCATTCATTCATTCCTTCAGCATGTGTTCAGCACATCTTAGGCCATGGGTTTCATTCAAGCACTGCAGATCAAATGTTTATAAAGTCAAATCCTTCCAGAGAAGAGTGCCTTGTGTAGTGAGGGGAGCAGAGAAGTAAATCAACGACTACAGTACAGAGTAGAGAGGGTTAGGATGGAGTTAAGTCCCAAGAACCATGGGAGAAGAGAAGGTGGGCAAGGGGGAAGGCTCCACAGAAGAGGTGACCCTCGAGCAGGGTAGAACCCACCAGGAGAAAGGAAAGGAAAGAAGGAAGGGAGGGAGGGAGGGAGGAAGAAAGGAAGGAAGGAAGGAAGGATGCATCTGCGATTGATAACCACTGCTGTGGGGCCTTGTTTATTTATCTCTGTCCTGAGACATTGAGAAGTCACTGAAGCCTTCAACTAGGGGAGTAACATGATCCTATTTCACTTTTAGAAACATCACCCATGAAGGAAAGATACTTTTGTAGGGGATGAGGTTATAGGAGGGGGATCCATTAGAAGTCTTCTGCAATAACTATCTAGGGAGGGGTGTTAAGGGCCTTAATTAGCTCAGCCATCTTGGCTTTTAATTCTATATTTACGATTCTTTTTTTCTACCCCATTCAAATGTCTGAGCTTTTGGTTATTCTGTTCTCTTCCTGGAATGCAGTCTCTTATATCCTTTGACTTTTCCAGGCCTGCTCATAATTTAAGCCCCAGCACAACTCCTATCTCCACTGTGAAGTCGTCACAATATGATATCACCCCATCCAGCCATCTATTCACTTGCCCAGCCACTATCTATCCATCCATCCATCTATCCATCCATCCATCCATCCATCCTTTCCTTCATTCTTTTATCCATCCTTTCCTTCATGCCTTCATTCATTGATTCATTCAAAATTGACTGAGGGCCTTCTATGTTCTGGGCACTGGCTAAGTGCTCAGGATATGACACAGGTCTGCCCACTAGGGACTCATGGTCTAATAGGGAAAAGAGATTCATAAATAATAACAAACTCATATGACGAGGACGCTAGCAGAGGTTTGACTGAGTGTGGTAGGAGCCCAGGGTGGGACTGACTAACTCAGTCTGGGGGCGTCAGAGCAAGCTTTTCAGTGGAGGTGACATTTGAGCTGAGCCTTGAAGGAGGAGTAGCTGCCTCACTGTAAAGGGGAGAGTGATCTGAACTCTCACAGCTATTTGAGTCTAAAGGGCCCAGTTGAGTTGATGCTAACCCCCGTGAGTTCTACTCTCTGTTTCCTATACATTAGCCCTGTCTTTCCAACTGGGGAGCAGGAAAAACACATTTTAAATCCACCTAACATTTATTCATCCAATTATCTATCTATCTATCTATGCATCTATCATCTATCTGTCATGTGTGTCTTACATTATTATTTTTTAATAGCCACAGTGCTGAACACAGTGCGGGTTAAACAGTTGGTCCCAGCGCTTCCTGGTTAAGTCCTTTGCCTGTGATGGCTCTTTTCCCTTAAGGTCTTTTAAGTGATAATCATGTGGACAGTTCATTCTCCAGCCAGGCCCTTTTCTACCTCTTGGGAGTGACATAAGCTCTTTACTGCCAAAGGCTCAACTTCCTAAGTTTCCTGTGGAGGATTTATGGTGATAGTAGGTGGAAGGAGTAGAGAACCAGCAAGTAGGTAGCGCCTACTAAGTGCCAGGTGCTGGGTGTTTTACACATTTTAACTCATTGTGTCCTCACAACATTCTTGCGAGTTTGATGCTAGTGTCCTCTTTTTTTTGGACAAATGATAGTTTTTGCATACATGCCTATGTGGCTTATAAAATTCTTTTTTTTTTGCTAGTGTCCTCTTTAACAGTTGAAGGAACAGACTCAGAGTGGTGAATAATTTGCTCACAGTTAAGTCGGAGAAGGTGCCTCCCAGATCCATTCTCTAAGGCCCAGGGTCAGAGCTGTGTTACGGCTGAGGTGGGCACGGCCAACAACGGAGGTGAAGGGTAGGGGGCCAGGAACCTCAAACCGCACTGCTCACACCAGCACCGCTGCCTCTTAGCAGCCACACCTGGCCCTGACATAAGCTGTCACAGGGACCAGGCCTGGGTAGCAGGGGGTGGAACCTACCTAAACTCTAGAGACCTAACGTGGTGTCATGATAATGTGTGCAGGCTCTGCGTTCAAATCCCAGTCAGTCACTCACCAGCTGTGGGGTCCTGGACAGTCACTTAACCCCTCTAGGCGTTAATTTTCTTGTCTAGATGACCTTCCTCTTTGGGCTTTTGTGAGGATGAAATGAGAAATTCATGAAAGCACAGTGCCCAGCACGACATGCTAAGTGTGCAAATATTTTATCTTCTTTTCTCTCTTCTTCTTCCCTTTCCTTTTTCTCCTTCTTTTTATTCTTCCTTCTTTAATCATTATTGTTGTTAACATGTTATAAGGATATAAGTTCTAAGAGGAGTATCTCCACCCGGGAGGGGAAATATGGCAGGTGGAAACACTGTAGACATCAAGGGGCACACCTTACAGGTCATCTGCTCTACCTCCTGTGTGTGGGGGGATTGGGGGGGAACATTCCTGGGTCACCCGTGACAAAGTACCTTCAGTGCTAAGTACTCCCTCCAGTGCGGAGTACATGCTCAGTTCTTAGGCGGTTCCAAATCTTAGAAAGTTCTTTCTTATATGGAGTCCAAACCGACTTCCATGTAAATTTCACACACTGGTTCTAATTCTCCCCAGTAGAGCACAGCAGGACTTCCCTGTTTTCCAATTCAATTTCTTCAAATTTTAAAAGAAACCTTTAAAGGATCCTGGAAGTCGGTTCTCACGGCTCCCCTTGGTGGTTCCAACAGGGCAGCCATCCCTGCTCTCCTGCTGTGGTTTCTACAGAGCCTCACCTTTCTGGTTGTTTCGTTCATGGTGTTTGCTGCCTTTCTTAAAATACTGTGGCCAGAACAAAAGACAGTATTCCAGGTGTGGTACCAGCCATGCGCACCCACAGGACCTTCTTAGGATCAAGGAAGTATCACCATGTCGAATATGCTGCCACTGGCGCCCTTTGTCTCTGCCTCAGCGCATGTGCTCGGGGTGGGGGGCTGGGGCCCAGGGGACGGTGACGAGCCCAGGTTTCTCATGGCAGGGCAGGGGGTGGGCCTGGACGTCTGGTCTCAGCCTCATCCATCTTACAGCTTTGGGGCATCTACGGGTGTGTGTGCTCGAATGAGGGGTAGGAGTGTGTGTGTGTGTGTGTGTGTGTGTGTGTGTGTGTGTGTGTGACAGAGAGAAAGGGAGAGAGAGAGAGAAAGAAAGAGTTTTCTGCCTGATCCAGGAATGCTCCTGGATGGCAGAATTGGTTTCCATAACGACTTTCTGATATAAACATATTTGATAAAAATAAGTTAACTGCGGAGCTGTGGTGGAGCACAGATTCTCAGAGTGCAGAGAGAGGGAGAGAGAGAGAGAGAGAGAGAGGGGGGGGGAGAGAGAGAGGGAGAGAGAGGGCTCTTCAAAGAACAGCATTTCCCTTTTTTTCACCCCTCCCGGTCAGTCTCCCTATATCTACTTTCCACAAATCACCTAAAAAGCTTTGTTTCCCATATTCCTGTATATCCGGGCCCCCTTCCTGCCTGTGCACATAATATTCATGTTCTCTCTCCCCCTTTCTCCTTAGTTACCTGAAGCACTACAGTATGTATGGGATAATATGATAAATTCATTTCCAATTCACTGCATTATCCCTTGAATATTTTAATGACTCATTGAATGGAGTAAAAAAAGCTGTTTCAAATGAACAATTATGCTGCATTAGTCTAAGGGTTGATTATATTTAAACAGTGCTCACATGGATAACAGGACACAGCGACCTCGGCATCCGAGAGCTAATTTGGCTCTTATCGCCAAATAATTTTACACTGCAAATTACCATGAAAACCTAAAGGGCTTTAAAAACATTCATCAAAAGATAATATTCCACTTTGTAGCAACATTTTATTTAAATTATTTTGAACGGGAGCGAAGGCATCTCTGTGGCGGGACAATGACAGCCAAGTGGGGATAGTGAGAGATAAGGAAATGGTGAGGGGTGCTGGGTTGGGTTAAAAATAAAGGTGGGAAGCGTTGGGGTCCTGACAGTGGGAGACACACCATAGGCCTGACTGGCACTTGCAGCCCAGCCCTGTGTGCCGGCTGTGGTCTGGGGTGACTCCAGGGGACCCTGATCTGGACCAGGGGGTCACACGGCAATTCCCAGAGGCTGAATGATGGGGCAGACCCCCTTTCCCCCAACTTCTTCTCCCACCAAAGTAAGTCTGGGTCAGGTTGGTGCCTGCAGGCTAGGCCTGGATCCATCTAGACTCCAGAGGCAAAAGGATGAGCTACTTTTGGGACTTCCCTGGTGGTCCAGTGGTTAAGAATCTGTCTTGCAATGCAGGGGACTCCGGTTCTATCCCTGGTCGGGGAACTGAGGTCCTACATGCCACGGGGCAACTAAGCCTGCATACTGCAACTACTGAGCCCGCGCGTTTCACAAGTAGGCACACCACAACTAGAGAGAAGCCCGCGTGTCGCAACGAAAGAAAGATCCTGCGTGCCGCAACTAAGACCCGACGCAGCCAAAAATAAATAAATAAATTAAAATTAAAATAATAATAATAAAAAAGGATGAGCTGCTTTCACCACATGGTTTGTGTGTTGGGGCCTAGAGTTGCCTAGAGTTCTTACTTTGCAAAACGTGAGTCCAACAGCCTAAGGAAAGTTGCTAAATCATAAGTAGCTGCTGTGGTCAGATCTCAGAGTTGGGGCGGAGGGAGAGAGAGTCACATTGACCAAGGCCCTACTCTTCTGTTCTGTGCCATGACCCTTAAACTCATCGAACATTGGGAAATAGATATTATTATCATGCCCATTTTAAGGATGAAGAAACTGAGGCTCAGAGATTCCCAACTGGAAGTGGCAGAGCCTGGAGCCTCCCTCAGTTCATCTGGGTGTCCACGTACACACCTGGTTTATAACCAGGGCCTCTGCATTGTCCCCATCATCAAACGCTCTTTAGGGCTCCTGGATCCAAACCGACATGCCCTTAGGGAGCATATGCCATGCGTTGCAGGTGTTTATTACTTAAAATGGACCCTCACAGGGCAGGGCAAAGCGTGCATGGGCATGTGCACAAATAGCAGCAGCAAAACTAAAAATACAGGTCTAAAGAAAGAAAGGAATTAATGAATCCTATTTCCTCGGTTTGACCTCTTCATCTGAACATGTGGTCCTGATGAAGACTGTTTATGCTTCTTCTGTTTACTTATTTATTCTTCTTCTGTTTATTCTTGCTTTGGAGCATACAGAAAATCGGATTATATAATTATATATATATTTAAATTTTTTTTTTTTTTTCTTTTTTGCAGTACGCGGGCCTCTCACTGTCGTGGCCTCTCCCGTTGCGGAGCACAGGCTCCGGACGCGCAGGCTCAGCGGCCATGGCTCACAGGCCCAGCCGCTCTGCGACACATGGGATCTTCCTGGACCAGGGCACGAACCCGTGTCCCCTGCATCGGCAGGCAGACTCTCAACCACTGCGCCACCAGGGAAGCCCTATATTTAAATTTTTATTGGATCTGCTGCTCGATTGATTAGGAGCGAGGATAAATTTGCCCCTTTATATAGTGCTTTTCTCTAGGCAAGCTTCTCCTTGCTGCATATGTAATTTCCCTTTTCCCGTCTCAATCCTGAAGAGCAAGGATTTGTGTCAGTTTTACAGACAAGAAGCCACGATTTCAGAGAGGTCAAGTAACTTGCCTGAGATCTCTCAGCAGTGGGACCAATAATTCCAACACAAGAGTCCTGACACGTGCTAATCACCCAGCTGGAAAGCAAGGGGCTATGATCCCAGCTCTGTTTATTGGGTTACCCATTTATCTTATTCACCGAACATACTAAGAGGTCCTCTAAAAAAACACCTCTCATTATGGAAAAATCCAATGCTATAGAAGAGTAGACAGAATAATGAGCCCTTAAGGTCCTTTTAATTCAGCCCAGAATTGCTTGCACTTACAGCTGCCAAAGGTTGAGGGCACTGAATGAAAGGGAAACATGAACTTGCCGTTTCCTTTTCTTTCTTAAAACAAAAAAGATATTCAGGACAAATTTTAGAATCATTGACGGTTTCTAGGAAGATTTTCTTTTTTGGAAGAAAAAAGGTACCCTTGTCTCCTTAATTGTTCTTGGTGTTCTTTGTCACCAATCATGACAGTCTTTGTGGAAAGTATTAATATACCATCTTCCTGTGTTCAATATTCCCATTAACAATAAAAAACGTAATGAAAATATCTGCATGAAAAGCCCTGAGCACTAATTTCAGAGACAAATAGAAGATGAACCACCAATAAGCATTTCTTCTGAAATAAATGATGCAAATTAATTGATATCTTAATTAGGCTTTAGCACGAAGATTATTAATTAGATTGAATTAGAACTGAAAGCATCTTAAAGGAAAAGCTGGGGATGTGGCACTGGGGGGAAGGAAAGATGTTATGTGTCAACGTTCTGTTCGAAATCTTTTTCGCTCAATGAGAGATTATCAAAGAGGGGACCCAGAAAGACAGCACGCTTTATTTATCAGTCCCTGCCTGCCGTGGTCTGGCCAGGTTTGGGGACTAAAGTCTAGTCTTCTCCCTGAGTGAATGAGAACCCACAGGTATAGGGAGTTCCGGCCCCAGCCAGCTCCTGGTACCCTCATAACCCCACCCGCAAGCTGCAGCCTCCTTCCTCTACCCTCCTAGAGTAGAAGCCCTCAGAGTGCAGGGAGTCCCCCTATTTTGTTTGTGTTTGTAACCCCAGTGCTAGTGCAGGGTCTGACTTTGAGCAATCATGATAACATCACAGCAAACAGTTACATAGAACTTTCTATGTGTTCTGGGTCCTGTTCTAAACACTTTACTTAAGAAAACTCGTTTAAGCATCAATAACAACAGTGTGAGGCAGGGACTATTGGGATTCCCACTTTACAAGCGAGCAAATTGAGACACAGGTTGAGCAACTCCCCTCCACCCACCCCCACCCAACCCAAATCACAAAGCTAATACTGGTGGATTCAGATTCGAACCACAAGTCTGGGTCCAGTTTCCTCACCCTGAAACACTATGCCGTAACAAATAATGGTCAATCCACACTTGTTGAATGACATGAACAAGGGTGCCATGAATGCCTGGTCCCTCCTGATGGACTTCTCTCTAGTTCCTAGTTTTTATTTAAGGACTAGAGCTTTACCCTACCCTGTCCTAGACCCCACCAGTCTCTCACTGGGGGCTGCAAATGTTTCACATATTCCTAAGGACTGGTTTATACTCTGTTTCAACCTGGACAGGCAGTCCAAAAACTGTCCCTACTGAGGGGCTCCCATGGCCATGGGGCAGCCCACCACCCAATTAGGCCTGAGTCCCTAATAACACGGCCAGCCTAGGTTCCACCAAGTTTGCCTCTGTGGCCATTGTGAATCGCAGGGCCACTGTCATTCTATATCTGCAGTGACTTCATGGCATGCCTTATTGCTGAGGTCCCTTGCTGCTGAGGGTTATGATAATATGTAGGGTTTGCTTTTATGGTGGGGGGGATCCAAGATATTTATCAGCATTCCCTGGGGAGGTTCCCTGGAAGCATCAACCTGTAAAAGGTAACCAGGAACAGAGCCCTGGGATGACGGGGGCTCTGTTTCTGATTATGCATACCATTTTACAGAAAGGGCACCATGACGTGCCCCTCGCCACAGTGGAGTTGATGAGAGAGATGTGGTGTGAAGCCTAACCACGTGGGATGGTGGTTTGGAGTTCGGTCGCCTGGATTGAAGACCCACCTCTACAACCCCCTCGCTGAGAGACTGCATCATTCGATCTCACCAGGCTTTGTTTCCCCATCTGTAAAATGGGGATAATGCCTGGTTCACAAAGTGATTGCAAGGATTAAAAGGAAATTGTGCAAATTGCTTCACAGATAGGTGATATTAACAACAACCCAGGCACTCTGAATCTGCCGTCTTCCTTCCAGCTGCTAAACCCCTCCTGGATGCCTGTTGAATGCGGATGCCCTGTTCTCTCCGGACTGACCCAAGTGGTGCCCAGGAATCTGCATTTTAACAAGCTTGCCAGCAGATACGAACGTGCTCTAACGTTGGGGACTGACAGCTATCACCAACACACAGGAGATGCTTCTGGGTTTGGTTAGAGCCCTCTCTTCCTTTGGCCGAGGTCCACAGCCTGAGACCTACACTGGCCTGGTTTTTCTATTGGCTGTGCAGCTGGCAGAACGCGGGGGCCGGCGGGCAGGTCGAGTGGACATAGCTGGGGAGAGCTGCTGCTTCCTGCTGGACCCTTGCATCAGGGCAAGTGGGTGAAAACGCGGCGGAAACCCAAGCTTCCTCCGGCCTGAGCGGGAAAGCTGAGGGCCGCACCCGGGCAGGTGGCCGTGGTAAGCTCTGTGGCTTAGTGGTCTCGCCGGCCAGCTGCCACCTGCCACCTGTTCTGCTTCTAAGCTGGGCTGCTGGGGCTAAACCCATGTTGGCCTCACAAGGCTTGTGCGAGAGAACTGTCCTGGCCTGTATTGGGGGAGGGGAGACTTCAGGCTTGGAAGAGAGGAAGCCTCATGGCTCCAAGGCCCCTTCTACTCTGAAATGATTCCATCCACATTCGATTTCATTCCAGTTTCTGAAATTGGGACTCAGAATTGCCCAGTAGAACCTTCCTACAGGCAGCCCTGTGCAGGGGGGCAGACTGTAAATATGATGACCAGAGCAGTATTCTTTTCTTGAGAGTTTCACCCCCTTGTGGCCACCTTGTGCCTGTGCTCTAATTTGGGGCAGGATCCAGGATCTTTCCCTTTTGAGCTCTCAGCTCCCCTCCCTCCACTAAGTCAGGTCTCTCCCCCAGCTCTTCCCTTTCGCATATTTATGGTGTTTCCAAGGCTCTCCATGAGGCCGAGAGGGGCGCTTGGCCAGGGAAGGGTGATGGAGCAATGACCCTACTTTCCCTCAACAGCCCGGCTCGGCCTCTGTCCCAGAAGCTGCTGCCGCAAGTCTCCCTGGAGGGAACCCCTTCTTAGGCCGTAGCCAGGGCTATCCCTGAAAACAGGCTGCTCCCCTGAGCGTCCTATGAAGGGCCTATGGTCACTGGGAGGGGGTTGGTTGCCAGGGTAACCCGCCACACACCACCACGTCCCCACTCCAGTGGTTGTGAGAGCCCAGACTTGCCAGGAGAGTCAATAGCTAGTTCAGACCAGTACCCCTTCCTCTGCCCCGTAGCTCTAGAAGGAAAAACACAAAGTCCTTATAGTTGTGGTACGTGCTGTGTTTTACAGAGTGCTCTTAGGACACTCTAACTGGATGATCACGACAACCACATAGCAGAGGTAACACGGTTCCCACCTTACAGATAAAGACAAAACGCAGAGAGACTCCATGACATGGTGGAGATCATTGAGGTGGGAACCAGCCCAGCCTGGATCCAAACGTAGTCTTTCTAGGTCTGGGTTCCCACTGTCTTACAGGGTTGGTGCCTTTGCACATGTGGCGCAAAGGCCACCGGCAGGCTTTCTAGGCACAAGATGCGTGGATGCCTGATGCTAGTGTGGATTTTCCCAAAATGCACTGCCACATGCTCGTGAACAAAAGATTCAACAGTCAAGTGAGATTGGAAAATAAATGCATGTTATATAATGCATACTAGGATATTAAAAGCTCTAAAAGGCCCTTCAGTGAGGGATGGGATTAATACATTTTAACCCAGAGTCCCCGAAACTTGCCTGGCAATGGAGCCTTTTGGTTTTTTGTTTTTTCACCTAATGCCCATTAACAAGCCACCAAATCTGCATCCCTCAGACCTACTCTGGAAAGGCTGAGCCGGGCTACTTCGTCATTATGGTTGACGACAAAAGGACAAAAATGAGGGGAGGCCACTTGTTTCTGTACAAAGAAAAAGAGATCGCCATGCCTCCTCCATGCCCCTTGGCCCATCAGCAGGAGACGCTGCAAGAGTCCCCTGCCACCTGGACTGCACAGAATCACCTGGTGCCCCCAAAATCCAGGCCCCTGGCAGTGGTGTGCTGGAGCAATTGCTACATTTTCAGAAAATTTGTCATTCACTCATTAAATCGTTAACTTGAAATTGGCCACGGTGGGAGTCTTTCTTTACACTACAGAAATCAGCAAACACTACAAATGGGGGCTTTCTTCCCACTTATCCTGAGATAAGGATATCCTGATCCTGTGTATCACTGATCCTGGGTCATTTTCTGAAATTATTAGAAAACATGGGCGAGGCTGTGACAGCTGGGCGCTGGGGGCAACCTGACACGGAAGTCCTTGCTCATCAGAGTCCCCAGCCCTCTTGAATGAGAGCTGAGAACTGTGCAGAATGATAATCCTCCAGCCCCAATCGCCAGTGAATCAGAAAGTGCCTTCTGGCCGGCTTACCTTGATATCTGTCACCAGCCAGTGTCTCCAGAATCGAGCTTTGGGAGAAGACCTGCTGGGGGCATCCGGATCCACCATCACCAGGATGTAGGCTGCACCCTGTAACACATTACCAGAAAGAAGTGTAGCATTGTGGCTAGAATTTGGAAAGGAAATCTACAAGGTGCAGACTCTCCTTTTACCTCAATTCCAGCTGAGAGTGGCTGACCAACACCTAAAGCTTCCTACTCGATTCATTCCTGTTCTCATGCCATTCCTCTTGTGTCACATGCTTATTCTCAGAGGAATGAAGTCTATCAAGTAGGCAGCTTAATAGCTTGGCTTTCCCTTTATAAAGAAGAATAAATCAAACAAGCATATTTACTCGGCACCTAGAAGTCTGTAACATCATGCCAGGAGCTGTGGAGGAAACAAAGAAGCCTAAAACAGGGCTTCTGCTCTCAGGAAGCTCACAGTGTGGTTGGAGCGACTTGTCCATTAACTCAGCAAATACAGGAGAGCTTACTCCATGTCAGGAACTGTACCGATTGCAAGGAATGCTCAGATTCATTTATCTCTTCAATAAGCATTTACTCAACACCTATTATGTGCCAGAAACTGTTCTAGGTGCTGGGAATCCAACAGAGAACAAGCAGGTGTGACCCATACTTTCAGGAAGATTTTACTCTAGGTAAGAGACACAGATTAAAAAGAAAGAAAAAAAAAGAGCAGAAGCAAGAAGAGCTACAATCCTGCAGCCTGTGGAACAAAAAACACATTCACAGAAAGATAGACAAGATGAAAAGGCAGAGGGCTATGTACCAGATGAAGGAACAAGGTGAAACCACAGAAAAACAACTAAATGAAATGGAGATAGGCAACCTTCCAGAAAAAGAATTCAGAATAATGAGAGTGAAGATGATCCAGGACCTCGGAAAAAGAATGGAGGCAAAGATCGAGAAGATGCAAGAAATGTTTAACAAAGACCTAGAAGAATTAAAGAAAAAACAAACAGAGATGAACAATACAATAACTGAAATGAAAAATACACTAGAAGGAATCAATAGCAGAATAACTGAGGCAGAAGAATGGATAAGTGACCTCGAAGACAGAAGGGTGGAATTCACTGCTGCAGAACAGAATAAAGAAAAAAGAATGAAAAGAAATGAAGGCAGCCTAAGAGACCTCTGGGGCAACATTAAATGCAACAACATTCGCATTATAGGGGTCCCAGAAGGAGAAGAGAGAGAGAAAGGACCCAAGAAAATATTTGAAGAGATTATAGATGAAAACTTCCCTAACATGGGAAAGGAAATAGCCACCCAAGTCCAGGAAGCACAGAGAGTCCCATACAGGATAAACCCAAGGAGAAACACGCCGAGACACATAGTAATCAAATTGGCAAAAATTAAAGACAAAGACAAATTATTAAAAGCAGCAAGGGAAAAATGACAGATAACATACAAGGGAACTCCCATAAGGTTAACAGCTGATTTCTCAGCAGAAACTCTACAAGCCAGAAGGGAGTGGCATGATATACTTAGAGTGATGAAAGGGAAGAACCTACAACCAAGATTACTCGACCCAGCAAGGATCTCATTCACATTTGATAGAGAAATCAAAAGCTGTACAGACAAGCAAAAGCTAAGAGAATTCAGCACCACCAAACCAGCTCTACAACAAATGCTAAAGGAATTTCTTTAAGTGGGAAACACAATAGAAGAAAAGGACCTACAAAAACAAACCCAAAACAATTAAGAAAATGGTCATAGGAACATACATATCGATAATTACCTTAAACGTGAATGGATTCAATGCTCCAACCAAAAGACACAGGCTTGCTGAATGGATACAAAAACAAGACCCATATATACGCTGTCTACAAGAGACCCACTTCAGACCTAGGGACACATACAGACTGAAAGTGAGGGGGTGGAAAAAGATATTCCATGCAAATGGAAATCAAAAGAAAGTTGGAGTAGCAATACTCATATCAGATAAAATAGACTTTAAAATAAAGAATGTTACAAGAGACAAGGAAGGACAGTACATAATGATCAAGAGATCAATCCAAGAAGAAGATATAACAATTATAAATATAAATGCACCCAACACAGGGCACCTCAATACATAAGGCAACTGCTAACAGCTCGAAAAGAGGAAATCGACAGTAACAGAGTAATAGTGGGGGACTGTAACACCTCATTTACATCAATGGACAGACCATCCAAAATGAAAATAAATAAGGAAACAGAAGCTTTAAATGACACAATATACCAGATAGATTTCATTGATATTTATAGGACATTCCATCCAAAAACAGCACTTCCATCCAAAAACAGCACACTTCTCAAGTGTGCACGGAACATTCTCCAGGATAGATCACATCTTGGGTCACAAATCAAGCCTCAGTAAATTTAAGAAAATTGAAATCATATCAGCATCTTTTCTGACCACAGCGTTATGAAATTAGAAATGAATTACAGGGAAAAAAACACAAACACGTGGAGGCTAAACACTATATTACTAAATAACCAAGAGATCACTGAAGAAATCAAAGAGGAAATCAGAAAATACCTAGAGACAAATGACAATGAAAACATGAGGATCCAAAACCTATGGGATGCAGCAAAAGCAGTTCTAAGAGGGAAGTTTATAGCTATACAAGCCTACCTCAAGAAACAAGGAAAATCTCAACTAAGCAGTCTAACCTTACACCTAAAGGAACTAGAGAAAGAAGAACAAACAAAACACAAAGTGAGCAGAAGGAAAGAATCATGAAGTTCAGAGCAGAAATAAATGAAATAGAAACAAAGAAAACAATAGCAAAGATCTATAAAACTAAAAGCTTGTTCTTTGAGAAGATTAACAAAATTGATAAACCATTAGCCAGACTCATCAAGAAAATGAGGGAGAGGACTCAAATCAATAAAATTAGAAATGAAAAAGGAGAAGTTAAAACAGACACCACAGAAATACAAAGCATCCTAAGAGACTAATACAAGCAACTCTATGCCAATAAAATGGACAACCTGGAAGAAATGGACAAATTCTTAGAAAGGTGTAACCTTCCAAGACTGGACCAGGAAGAAATAGAAAATATGAACAGACCAATCACAAGTAATGAAATCGAAACTGTGACTAAAAATCTTCCAACAAACAAAAGTCCAGGACCAGATGGCTTCACAGGCTAATTCTATCAAACATTTAGAGAAGAGCTAACACCCATCCTTCTCAAACTCTTCCAAAAAATTGCAGAAGAAGGAACACTCCCAAACTCATTTTATGAGGCCACCATCACCCTGATACCAAAACCAGACAAAGATACTACAAAAAAAGAAAATTACAGACCAATATCACTGATGAATATAGATGCAAAAATCCTCAACAAAATACTAGCAAACAGAATCCAGCAACACATTAAAGGGATCATACACCATGATCAAGTGGGATTTACCCCAGGGATGCAAGGATTCTTCAATATATGCAAATCAATCAATGTGATACACCATACTAACAAATTGAAGAATAAAAACCATATGCTCATCTCAATAGATGCAGAAAAAGCTTTTGACAAAATTCAACACCCATTTATGATAAAAACTCTCCAGAAAGTGGGTACAGAGGGAACCTATCTCAACATAATAAAGTCCATGTACAACAAACCCACAGCAATGGTGAAAAACAGAAAGCATTTCCTCTAAGATCAGGAACAAGGCAAGGATGTCCACTCTCACCACTATTATTCAACATAGTTTTGGAAGTCCTAGCCACGGCAATCAGAGAAGAAAAAGAAATATAATTTGGAAAAGAAGAAGTAAAATTGTCACTGTTTGCAGATGACATGATACTATACATAGAGAATCCTAAAGATGCCACCAGAAAACTACTAGAGCTAATCAATGAATTTGGTAAAGTAGCAGGATACAAAATTAATGCACAGAAATCTCTCGCATTCCTATACACTAATGATGAAAACTCTGAAAGAGAAATTAAGGAAACACTCCCATTTACCACTGCAACAAAAAGAATAAAATACCTAGGAATAAACCTACCTAGGGAGAAAAAAGACCTGTATGCAGAAAACTGTAAGACACTGATGAAAGAGATTAAAGATGATACCAACAGATGGAGAGATATACCATGTTCTTGGATTGGAAGAATCAATATTGTGAAAATGACTCTACTACCCAAAGCAATCTACAGATTCAATGCAATTCCTATCAAATTACCAATGGCATTTTTTACGGAACTAGAACAAAAAAAATCTTAAAATGTGTATGGAGACACAAAAGACCCCGAATAGTCAAAGCAGTCTTGAGGGAAAAAAACAGAGCTGGAGGAATCAGACTCCCTGACTTCACACTATACTACAAAGCTACAGTAATCAAGACAATAGGGTACTGGCACAAAAACAGAAACATAGATCAATGGAACAGGATAGAAAGCCCAGAGATAAACCCACGCACCTATGGTCAACTAATCTATGACAAAGGAGGCAAGGATATACAGTAGAGAAAAGACAGTCTCTTCAATAAGTGGTGCTGGGAAAACTGGACAGCTACATGTAAAAGAATGAAATTAGAACACTCCCTAACACCATACACAAAAATAAACTCAAAATTGATTAAAGACCTAAAGGTAAGACCGGACACTATAAAACTCTTAGAGGAAAACATACGAAGAACACTCTTTGACATAAATCACAGCAAGATCTTTTTTGATCCACCTCCTAGAGTAATGGAAATAAAAACAAAAATAAACAAATGGAACCTAATGAAACTTAAAAGCTTTTGCAAAGCAAAGGAAACCATAAACAAGACCAAAAGACAACGCTCAGAATGGGAGAAAATATTTGCAAATGAATCAATGGACAAAGGATTAATCTCCAAAATATATAAACAGCTCATGCAGCTCAATATTAAAAAAACAAACAACCCAATCCAAAAATGGGCTGAAGACCTAAATACACATTTCTCCATAGAAGACATGCAGATGGCGAAGAAGCACCTGAAAAGCTGCTCAACATCACTAATTATTAGAGAAATGCAAATCAAAACTACAATGAGGTGTCACCTCACACCAGTTAGAAAGGTCATGATCAGCAAATCTACAAACAACGAATGCTGGAGGGGGTGTGGAGAAAAGGGAACCCTCTTGCACTGTTGGTGGGAATGTAAATTGATACAGCCACTATGGAGAACAGTATGGAGGTTCCTTAAGGAACGAAAAATAGTATTAACATATGACCCAGCAATCCCACTACTGGGCATATACCCTGAGAAAACCATAATTCAAAAAGACACATGCACCCCAATGTTCATTGCAGCACTATTTACAATAGCCAGGTCATGGAAGCAACCTAAATGCCCATCGACAGATGAATGCATAAAGAATATGTGGTACATATTTACAATAGAATATTACTCAGCCATAAAAAGGAACGAAATTGGGTCATTTGTTGAGACGTGGATGGATCTAGAGACTGTCATACAGAGTGAAGTAAGTCAGAAAGAGAAGAACAAATATCGTATATTAACGCATGTATGTGGAACCTACAAAAATGGGACAGATGAACCGGTTTGCAGGGCAGAAGTTGAGACACAGATGTAGAGAACAAACCTATGGACACCACTGGGGGAAAGCTGCGGAGAGGCGGTGATGGTGTGATGAATTGGGCGATTGGGATTGACATGTATACACTGATGTGTATAAAATTGATGACTAGTAAGAACCTGCTGTATAAAAAAATAAATAAAATAAAATTCAAAAAAACCCAGACAACAACAAAACCCAAGGGAGTGCCAACTTGGGATTAGTTCTATGATTAAAATAAAATAGGACGGGGTTGGAGGAAGTAAGCGTCCCAAGAAGGGGAAACAACTGCTACAAAGGCCTTCAGGTGGGAACGAGTGAAGGTTTGAGGAGCAGAAAGAATGCCATGTGTCTAGAGGCAAGCAAGGGGAGGGGACAGGGCAGGGTTGGAGAGATGAGTGGGGACCCGGCTACAGAAGGCTTTGCAGACCTGGGTGAGGAGGGGGTTTTATTCTAAGTGCAATGCAGAACTACTGGAGGGTTTTTTTGTTTGTTTGTTTGCTTTTGTTTTTAAGCCAGGAGAGTGATATGCTCTGATTTACATTGTTAAATAGTTGTCATGGTGGCTGGGTGGAGAGTTGAATGGTCGGCAGGAGGCAAGAGAGGAGGCTATTGCAGTGATAAAGGGCAGGATGATGGCATTTTGGACTAGAATGGTAGCAATGGAGATAGAAGCCAGTAGATGGATCGGGGAAGTATTTTTAGAGAGCATCAGTGGGATTTGCTGATGGACTGGACTGCAGGGCAGGGAGGAGGGGGTAGGGAAAGAGAAATCGAGGATGACTCGGGGTTTTGGCTAGAACAACTGGGTGAATGGTGCCACGTAACGTCATGGAGAAGACTTGGAAAGGAGAATGTTTGAAGGGGGATATTGAGAGATCTATTTTGGACATGTTACATTTGAAACACCTCTTAAAGACAAGCAAGTATCAGAGTCAAGAGTTTGGAGGAGAGATCAGGACTGGATTTATGATATTTGGAGTCACTGACTCCCAAGGACCAAAGATGGCCCCTAAATCCAGAGAATAATGAGATGATTCATGGAGAGATTAGACATGGGGAAGAAAAGAGGTCTCGTGAGTGAACTCTAGAACATGCTAAGGAGGAGAGGAGGAGAGGAGAGGTGGATCTAGCAAAGGAGACTGTAGCCAGGGAGGCAGGGGAGCCACCTGAAGCGTAGGTATCATGAAAGCCGAGACAGAAAGTGTGTCCAGGAGGAGGAAGTGGTCAGCTGTGTCGAATGCTGCCGAAACGCGGAGCAAGATGAGGACACAGATGTGACAATGTGATCTGACAACATGGAGATCCCTTGTTTTCTTGGCAAGACCAGTGCCAGTGGAGTAGTAAGGACTGATGTTTGATTGGAATAGGTGGCGAGGAGATGGGATGCAAGGAACTGAAAATAGTTATTAAAGATGATAGGGCTTCCCTGGTGGCGCAGTGAGAGTCCGCCTGCCAATGCAGGGGACACGGGTTCGTGCCCCAGTCCGGGAAGATCCCACCCACATGCCGCGGAGCAGCTGGGCCCGTGAGCCATGGCCGCTGAGCCTGCGCGTCCGGAGCCTGTGCTCCGCAGCGGGAGACGCCACAACAGTGAGAGGCCCGCGTACCGAAAAAAAAAAAAAAAAAAGATGATAAAAGAGGAATTATAGTGTGAAGGGCAGCTGAGACGCAGAGTGGCTGTTACTAGATGGGAAGGAAGAGTCTAGAGATTTATTTCTTTTTAAATTTTTAAAGAGATGGGTGGCTGTCAAGAATGTCTGCAAGCCGATGGAAGGGATCCAGTGTGGAGGGAGGTATAGATGTCAGAGAGAAGAAAGGGGTTCGTTGTAAGAGCCAAGACTCTGGGAAGGTGGGAGGAGACAGGATCCAGAGCAAAAGTGGAGGGCCTGGCCTTTGGCAGGGGCGGAGTATACAGGTTCAGATGCAAGGGTGCTGGAAGATGTGGTGAGGAATGAGGAAATTGGATTCCGATGACTTCTGTTTTCTCAATGAGTTAGAGGCAAGGTCATCAGGGGAAGAGGGATTATAGGAAGTTTGGGGACAGACAAGGTGAGGAATAGTCATTTGGGGAGGTGAGAAATTGAGTATACCAGAGGTATGTAGTAAGGTTACTGGGTAATATTACATTCCACAATTATGCACTTTTTGACGGTTCAAGTGCAGACGGGGAATAAGTCATCGTTGGGTTTAGCCTGAATATGGACAGACTGGCGAGTATGATGGAAGAGAAGGGAGTGAGAGTGTAAGAAGTGAGTAGATAAATAAGGAGGGTCCTCGGATTCCTCTTGCTCTGGAGGGAGAGAGAGACATAGACATAACTGGAGTACAGTATGTGAAGGGCATGGGTAGCGGAGCATTTATCAGGCACTAAGGGAGCATGGAGGAGGGAACCTAAATCTCTCCACCTCAGGAGTCCAGGAAGGCTTCACCGAGTTGTCATCTGAGCTTGATCTTGAAGGATGAGCTCGTAAGGGGTCAGGAAAAGGACTCCCTTGGCAAAGGGAAGGGTCTGGGCAAAGGCATGAGGGGTTGGGGAAGGGCAAGAAACTTGGTGTGCTGGGACAGAGTGCATCTGGAAAGGAATGGTGGGTGACAGAGCTGAAAGGTTACTGGGACCAGATAATAGAAAACCTCACATGTCCTAAGTTGTTGAGAATTTGTTTTGCAACAGGACTCACTGAAATTATTTGAACAGACGACTGACATGATGAAATGCATGCTTTGGGAAGGCACATGGTGAGGATGAGTAAAAGACTAAAAGCAGAGTAAAAATAAAAAAAGAAGAAAATCGGGAGACTCTGAAAAGGGATCACGAGGGCTTGAAAATTCAAGTAGTAATAAAGATAGAGAGATTTGTACCACAGAATCAACAGCATGAGGTGACTGAATAGGGCAGGTGAAAGAGGGAGAGGGGTCCAGGAGGTCTATGAGATTCTATCTTGGGCAATTAGGTGGATGATGGTACCATGACTATTATGAGTAGAAATTCTGGGAGACAGTGAGTTTGGTGTTGAAACATGTAGGCAGAAATGTACCCTAAATGGAGCTATGAAGCCTGGAGCTCTCTCAAGACTTGGCATGTGGGTAGTGGGCATGGGGATGGATAAGATTGTTGGGGAGAACTTATGGAGTGAGAACAGAACAGCTAGGGTGGAACTTTGAAAAGGAACTTAGTTCCTTTGAACTCAGGAACTAAGAGTGGTGGGGAGAGGAGAGACTGAGGGGAAGAGAGTTAGGAGGAGAACCAGGGAGCAGAGTGTCACGGACACCAAGACGAAAAAGGGTTCAAGGAAGGAGTGGGGATGGGCTCAGTATAACAGAGCCATCAGGGAAGAGGACCCTAAAGCCGTACTGGCTGTGACAATTGGGGGAGAACTGGCTACTTTCCAGAGATGAGCAGTTCAGAGATAAAACTACTGTTTGCTGAACGTTAAAATCCCAAACCACATATTAAACGCTCTAGGAAATTAACTCAGAGAATTTGAAGATAAAGCCCAAGGAAATCTCCAAGAACTCAGAAGAGAAGGATAAAGAGATGAAAATATTAGGGGGAAAGTAGGATCATATCCTAAGGAGCCCGTGTGTGTGTGTGTGTGTGTGTGTGTGTATGTTTGTGTGCACACACACGAGTGTGTGTGATCCCAGTAGACTCCCAGAGAGAAAAACTGTCTGATACAACCAAGAATTGGTTTTAGCCAAAGCAGCAAGAAAATAAAAACAAAGTGTAAATACTGTAAAAGAAGAAAAAAAAATCTATGCTCTTTCTGTTTTTTAATTAATTGTTTTCCAAATGACATAATTGCCTACATGAGAAACCAAAAGACTCAGCTGGAAGCAACTAGACTAATATTCAATAAAGTGAGTTGTTATGAAATGCACACGAAATCAGTACTTTCCTACGGACAAATAGTAGTCAGGAAATATACTTTTAAAATCCCATTTACCATTGTAATAAAAATATAAAATATCTAGGAATAAACTTGATGAAAAATCCAAGGCTTACACCAAGAAACCAAAGCATTACTGATGTACATAAAAAGAAAACTTGAAGAGATGGAGAAAGACATATTATGCTCTTACACATCAAAGCCACCATTTGCAAATATGTCAGTAATCCTTTAATTAATTAGTTGATTTAACACAATTCCAATCAAAATCCTTAATAGATATTTTGGGAACTTCATGGAAGTTCTCCAAGAGATATCCACCCTCCCATGTTCAGTGCAGCATTATTCACAATAGTCAGGCTGTGGAAACAAACCTAAATGTCCATCAAGGTATGAAGGGATAAAGACCGGGTAGTTTATACACACAATGGAATATTATTCAGCCATGAAAAAGAGGGAAATCCTGTCGTTTGTAACAACATGAATGAACCATGAGGACATCATGCTAAGTGAAATAAGCCAGTAACAGAAGGACAAATACTGTCTGATTCAATTTATATGAGGCATCTAAAATAGTCAAACTCACAGAAGCAGAGAGCAGAACGGTGGTTGCCAGGGGCAGAGGGAAGGGGGAAATGGGGAGTTTCTGTTAAATAGGGACAAAGCATGAATCACAAAAGGTGAATAAGTCCTAGAGATCTGCTGTACAACCTTGCGCCTGTAGTTAATGATATTGTATTGTACACTTTAAAATCTGTTCAGAGGGTAGATCTCATGTTCCTACCGCAAAAAAATAAAATTTTAAATTAAAAAGAAGAAAGTAATCCTGCTTGAAGAAAGCAGGACAGAATCAACGCCCTCATCAAGCATTCTGCAAATCCCAGACCTTGACAGTACGCTCTGCTGGCGAGGTGGTGGGGAAACTTCATACATTGCTGTGGGAATGCAAAAATGGGGCCGATTTACCCTTTGACTCAGCAATCCCACTTCTGTAATTTCTTCCCCTAAAGATACCTGCATATTTATGAAATGACTTGTGTATAAGGTATTCATTTCAGCCATGTTTATGATAGCAAAAGTTGGAAATAACTCAAGTGTCCATCGGTTGGGGATTGGTTAATAAACACTGATACGTACTCACAATGGAATACTTTATAGCTGTGAAAAACAATGAAGATGTCTCAGATCTGATCTGAAAAGCTCTCCAAGGTAAATGAGTGAAAAATGTAAGGTGCAGAACAGTATATCTAGCACCTTACTTTTACATATGAAAGAAAAAATAAGCTATGTCTTCACATTGGTTTGTATTTGCATAAACAAACGCTGGAGAGATACTTAAAAAAAAAAAGATGTGGGTGGTGGTGGTGCTATGGGTGGATGGGACAGAGGTGGGATGGAAATCTCTCCTACGTGCCTGTTCTTTCATCTTGATTTTTGAGCCGTGTGAATACATTACCTGCTAAAAATAAACTAAAATTATAAAATCAAGTGAAACGTGTAGTAATCACATAGTATTATCTTAGTTAGTCTCTAGTCTCTCTCTAGCTGGCTGAGAGGTAAAGAAGGATGGCTTTGCCCTTTTTGGTAGGGAGAGCTCGTGGAATCCTCATTGCATCTTTGGGGGTCGGTTAGGTGCAGGGCAAATGCTGGACCAGGGCCCTGGGCTCTGCAGCTCAGGGCATGAGCGAGGTATGGGAAGCCACGTCAACAGATCACAGTACCTTGACATAATGACGGCAACATAGAAGGAGAATTAGATCTGAGCTTGTCCATGTGAAGTTTTTTAAACAGCCATATTGAAGTATAATTTCCATACCACAAACTTCGCCCCTTTAAAGCATACATTTCAACAATTTTTAGTAAATTAACAGCGTTGTGCTGCCATCACCATAATCTAAATTTAGAACATTTTCATCACCCCCAAAACAATCCTTGTGCCATTTGCAATCACTTCCCGTTCCCTCCCCCAGCTTCGGCCAACCATTAATCTACTTCCTGTCTCTATAATCTCCTTTTTGCCTTACCTGAACATTTCACATAAGTGGAATCATAGAATATGAGGTCTTCTGTGCCTGGCTTCTTTCACTCAGCATAACGTTTTTGAGGTTCAGCCATGTAGCGCGCATCAGCACGCCATCCCTTTTAATTGCCAAATAGTATACCGTTGGTATGACTTTTGTTCATCCACGTGATGGACATTTGGGTTGTTTCTACTTTTTGGCTACTGTGAATCACGCTGATATGAACATTTGCTACAGGTCTTTGTGTGAATATTTGTTTTCAATTCTCTTGGGAAAACACCTAGAGTGGAATCCTTAGGACATATGGTAAATTTATGTTTAATAGTTTTAAAAACTGCCAAACTGTTTTCCAAAATGGTTGCACCATTTTGCAATCCCACCAGCAGTGTATGAAGGTCCCAATTTCTCCATCTCCTCACCAACACTTGTTATCATCGGTCTGTTTGATTGTAGCCATTCTAGCAGGTGCAAAGCGTGAAATATAAATTAAAAACTCATTGAGTTTTTAATTTACATTTCCCTAATGACTAGTGATGTTGAGTACCTTTTCATGTCTTTATTGACTATTTGTGTATCTTCTTTGGTGAAATGTCTGTATAAATCTTTTGCCCCTTTAAAATTTATCTTCTTATTATTCTAGAAGGAAATTTTTTTTTTTTTTTTGTGGTACGCGGGCCTCTCACTGTTGTGGCCTCTCCCGTTGCGGAGCACAGGCTCCGGACGCGCAGGCTCAGCGGCCATGGCTCATGGGCCCAGCCACTCCGCGGCACATGGGATCTTCCTGGACCGGGGCACGAACCCGTGTCCCCTGCATCGGCAGGCGGACTCTCAACCACTGCGCCACCAGGGAAGCCCCATTCTAGAAGGAATTTTAATAGTTGTATCCCAACTGGGAGTTAGGGAAAAGGTGAGCAGTGGGGAGAGTGGAAAGGAAGGAGAGAAGGTGGTCAGAGCTGGATTTGCCTCATCCTTGAACCGCTGGCTTCTGCCCTCATCCATCATCTGTACATGGGGCTGTCTTCCTACTGTATCTCACCATGACACTGATTATTCCAGTAGGGAAATGTCAACCTCAGGAACGGCCACCAACCCAGGTGAGCAGAGAGCACCACTGACATTAACTCCCCCAGACCCTCAGTCCACTGATCCACTGGCCTCCTTCAGAGAAATCCTTGAGCCCCAATCTCCCTGCCTCCCATCCAGATCTTCTCAAAGACCACCCACCCCCTGCCATCTCCTCCACCACACCATCATGCCAACATGCTCTTCTCTCTTTTCCTCTGGGCCAGTTCTCTATTCCTCCTCCACTTCCAAACCCTTCTACTCTGCCCTCTGGAAAAGCCACTAAATAACAAGCCACGTCCCTTCCATCCTCTGTCTCTCCATAAATCGCTCTGTCTACTTCCTTGTCTTTGCCTGGCTCTCCCCTGAAGAGTCCCTTCCCCTTAGCTCCCTCGAGTGCTGATGTGTGTTCTCTCATGACCCTTAAACCCCAAGAGGTGTCCTAGCTCCCGGCTGCCACATCCTCTGTGGCTCAAGTCACTCAACCATACATACCCCCTCCTTCTGTCCTGGCTGCTGTCACCTATGACCTCGTGATGGTTCCTGCTCATTCATCGAAGACACTGGCACCTGATCACAGTCATCTTTTCTTCCCTAGGTCCTGCCTAGTCACCCTGGTGACTCCGGCAAACACGCGGATCACCCATCCAGCACCGTGGCCTCCCGCATACCTGCAGCTTTGCATCTCAGGCAAGCTTCTCTTTCTTTATCTCAACTATCGACTCCCACAGTCACACCTTGAAACTTATCATCCCCCCAGACTGCTCCACCTCCCCATGTCACTATTTCTGGCCACAATCTCCCTTCTGTTCAGCTTGCTTCTTCAACTCTGTCTACCTCGACTAATCTTTGACCCCAAGGGGACCTCCAGACCGTTGGTAAATGCCCCTTCTCCCAGCCCATCAGCTCTCTCTTGTCTTTGCTTGTATCCCAAATTGTCAAAATGTAAACTCCCTTGTCCCTCTATCATTTAAACATATTTCCTTCAAAAGACCCCAAAGCTGAGTAAACCCAACTTTCCTCTGCTTCTGTGTATGACGTGAGCAGTGAGCCCACCAAGAGAAAGTCATATCCCGGGGAAGATTGGCTCCATATATCTTGGCCTCCAGCTTCATGATGGGCCCTCAATACTGCTCTGCGTTTCTGGCATCAACTTGATCTGCCACCCTTGGTAATGGCTTTCCAAGATTTCAAACCTTTTCCAGTATCCTTAAACCTCCAACCTCCCTCCACTCCCCCTAACCCTCTCTCTTGGCAGGTAAACTTTTCAGCGATAACTTCTCAGAGGAAACTGAAGCCATCGTATGACAAGTTCTTCCAGGTCTGCCTCAAAGCCTGCAAACCCTAACTGCATCCACACCTAACCTCTCCTTCTCCCCACTGTTTGTCTTGTCTCCTGTAACAGCCTCCTAACAAGCTTCCTCCTACCTGTTTTTACTCCCTGATCAATTTTCCACCCTGATCCAGAACAATTTTTCAAAACACAGGTGAGATTGTGTTATCCTGCTGCTTAAAATCCTTCCCTGGCTTTCCATGGGTCCTTAGTGTGTCTTACAAGGCCTTGAATAATCTGGCCCCTTCCCACCTCACCTTGTCATCTTGTACACATGGCCCTTGCCCTCTACTCCACTCTCAGGGGCCTTTCTGTTTCTAAGGTTTGCCCTGCTCCCTCCTACCCCACGGCCTTTGCCTATGTTTCCCCACTCCCGCCCAACTCCCTTGAATCTGGTGAACTCTTATTCATACCTCAGAACCCAGTTCAGGGTGACTTCTCCAGAGGAGTGTTCCCTCACCCCTGTTCTAGGTTAAGTTCCTTTCTTAAACGTGCTCACATTTCCTTCCCTCAGATACGCATCTCAGTTTAGAGTCAATTTATACGTGTGTTGGCGTAAGTTTTGATTAACGTCTGTGTCCCCCACAAGACTAAGACCTCCTTGAAAACGGGGATTGCATCTGTTTTGGCTCACCACTATACGCCCATAGATTACAGTGTCTGGCACAGAGAACACACTTGATAAATATTTTTGAATGAGTAAATAAAACAATTATTGCAGCTGGCCCAGGTGGTTCGATTGTTCACGTGTTCATTCATTCATTCATTCATTCCACAAGCATTGACTGAGCCCTTATCATATACGCAAAGAATCCAAGCACCTTTTGGGCTCTTACCAGGAGCACTGCTGGCACTGCAGAAGATGCCTGGGCAGAGGGGCCTTTCTGACGTGCAGGGGTGCTCTGGGGTCTCTGAGGCCCCCTCTCTCCACCTTGCTATTTGAGCAGTCTGTGTGTGCCTGCCTTTCCCAGAGAGGAGTGAAAAGTATTCTTTGGACAGACTATGATGGGACTTCAGTAGGCAGTTCTGAGTCCTAGAAGTGCTGAGAAGATGTGGTCTATATTAATCACACCTTTTATTTTCTGATGCTTTGACATCTGGGATCTTGCTGTCTCTGGAGATGCTACCAGTTCCCAGAGATAGCAAATACGTACCTGAGACCATGCTCTTCAAGTGCAAACCTACCAATCCAGAGCCTATGCCATCTCGTTTATTGGGCTGAGCCACTATCCTCCTGGCCTACTCACCCAGGGGTCAGATTCCAGACAACCAGGGGCAGCTCCTGTGTTCCAGAGACCACCAGAACTATTCAAACTAGCCAACCCCAAGCCTGTCTACGCTGCTTATCCTCCTACGCCAATGTTTTATTTTTTCCCACAAAAATCACAGTAAGGATTCTCGCCCATGATTTCTCCTCACTCCTTCTGCCTTCTGACAGACCCTGGTGCTTCCCCGTGTGGCCCTGTGTAGTGTGCTGTGATTCCTGTCTTTAGGGATCTGTGAGTATAAACGTCTTCCTTCATGATCATCATTTCCATCTGCGTGTCTTATCACATCCAATTAAAACGAATCCCAGGTACGTTCTAGAACAGGGCCCTTGACTCCTTCGGACTCAGATATCCATCAAGACCATTTGAAGACTACAGGAACCTGGGGAGTATCTAGCATTGCATTTCTCTCATGTTCTAATATGATGATGTCTGTCTCTTGTTGCCTACAGCACTCACTTGTCCCAGAATGAAGGGCTGGGTTGACCTGATATGGTTAAGTTTCACGGTCAAGTTGAGTGGAGAGCCATCCTCTCCAAAGCAGTAGTTCTCACCCCTGCCTGAATGCTAGAATCACCAAGGGAGCTTTTCAAAGCTACCAAGGCTGGGCCTTTGACCTAAGGGGTCTGGAGAGGGGCCCCGGCTTTAGTGCCGACATGGAAGTTTCCCAGGTGACACAAACGTGGAGTTAGGGGTGAGAACCACAGTCCTAAAATCTGGTTCCCCCAAGTCCTTGACTGAATCTGCCACTGACTAAAACTCAGGTTTCTTTCCTCCTGTTTAATGCACTCTCAGGGAAGATCATGCACCCTCTACCTAAAGAGGACAGGCTTCCCCCGATCTTGGCCGGGGTCCCTTACGCCTGGGACCCTGGAGATTAAGGGGCTTGAGCACTGAATCGAGAAACTGAAGTCACAAATACAAGTCACCATCCTCTCCCACTATTCATTATGAGGTTGGTTGGAGTACAAATTTAGCCTATAGTGGGTTGGTTGTGTTTGAACCTCCCCCACAAAGTTCTGTATGGGAAATCTAGTTAAGAGCCTTCTTCCTGGGGGAGGTTGAGTGTAACAGCTGTTCCTCACCAGGACTGATAGTCTCACCAGGATGCAGTCCGGGTGTTGCCCCTTGAGCCTAAAGCCTTTCATCCCTGACGACTGACTCACATTTCAGCTGTCGACAAAGACAGTTCCTGGGCTGGGTGGACGGAGGCATGTCAACCTGGGAGTTGGGGCTCATGCCTTGCTTTCACACATTTGGGAAGAGGTGTTGTGTAGTCACTGTGGATCAGCTATCCTTCCTCCTTGCTCTCCTCTACTTTAGAGGCTGGGGAGCTACCATACTGGATTCCCCAGCCTCTCGTGCACTAAGGGGAGGCCATGTTCTGGCCAAGAAGAGATAGGAGAAAGTCCCTGGGAAGGGATCTCTTCCTGAAAAAAAGGCAAAGGCTTACTCAGAGAAAACCCTTGTTGCCTTTTGTCCCTTTCCCTGTTCCCCTTCATTCTGCCTGGAATGTAGATGTGATGTTGGATGTGTAGCAGCCATTCTGTGACCAAGAGGGGACAAGCATGAGGTTGAAGGCCTGTGTGCTCAAGATGGTGAAGCAGAGAGATGGCAAGAACTTGGGTCCTTGAGCTGCTGAATCTGCCTGCGATTGCCAGCCCCTAGACTTCTTGTTGCCTGAAACAAATAATCCCTTTATGTTCCTAGGGTAGAGATTTTTCTTCCTTGCAGCCAAACACATTCCTACCTGACACACACATCAGTTGTCTGTGCTGGTTTTGGCAAGTGAGTGTCAGAGGCTGATCTTCAGAAAGGCATCCTGATGTTGTGAAAAGATTACTCAAGTAAATGATAGAGAACTAGGATTTGAGCCCCTGCTGTTGCTTGTATAGGCTGCGTGTTTGGAGGTAAGTCATTTACTCTCACCAAGGTTCAGTTTACTGATCTGCAAAATGATAGTAATATGCATCTCACACAACAGGGTTACTCTAAAAATAAAATGAGTTAAAAGTGTGAAAGTATTTTTAAGACTGTGAAGCGATGTCCGTGGGTCAGGTTTCGTTATGTGAACAAATGCCCTCAGTGTTTGTTCCCTATGGTCCCTGGAGTAGCAGTTACCTTGACGGCCAGAAGACATCCTCCAAACGGCCTGTCACCAGCTGTCTGGAGGCAGAGAGGCTGGGCTGTCCGCATCTCTAAGTCTGGCCAGGGACGCTAGTGCATGCGGAGACAGCACATTGCTTCCCTCTAACACTCGCTCTTTTTGTGTTCCCAGAGGGACTAAGTTGATCTGGGAGTGGAACAGATTACAGAACCCCGGAACGCTGGAGGAAGCAGGGGCCGAGTTTCCCTAAGCAAACCTAGCCAGCAACCATCCAGTGTCTCCATGGCGCTCCCAGCGGTGAGTGTCCCTCACTCCCTGGGGAGGCGACTCATTCAAATGTTAGAAAGGGCTACATCTCATGGAGCCCAAAACTACCCTTAAAACTCACAGCTGTTCCTCTTCTTTCTTGCATAGAACAAGTCCTGTCCTTCTTGTACACGGCCCCCCTTCAGACATTTGAAGGCAATCACAGCTTCACAATGACCCTTTGTTCAGGCTAAAGAGCCCTGTCTCTTCAACTGGTTCAGCTACCTGGAGCTGCAACCCACACTCTGTCTATACAAAGATGCCCTTGTATGGTTCACAAAATAACAAGGGAGACAGACATGTAAACAACTGCAGCACGCTGTGACATGCTGGGATAAAGACTTACACAAAGGGCTATGGGAACATAGGACAGGGACCAAACACTTCTGTGCAGAATGGGGGCGAGGAGGTCAGTCTTTACAGAGAAGGCGGTACTTGATGAGAAGAAGAAAGGATGATTTACGACGGCCAGACGTGGAGGGTGCAGGTTGGAGGTTGCGGGTGATATGGGTCCAAGTCTGTTAAGGCCATAATTTGCTGTGGCCAGAGTCACATTACTGGGAACAAGGGGCCACTGCAGGGAACATCTACTAAATAGAGATTATCATTCTGAGTCTACAGATGGAAAAATTGAAGCTCAGAAGGATTAAGTGGATCCGTCTGAGGCAAAATGCTTTAGTGATGTGAATTCCACTCAATTGCTGTGTGGCCTTGGGCAAGTTGCCTAAACTCTCTGGGCTTCAGGTTTATCATCTCTAAAAGAGAGATCGTAATAATCGGAGTTCTTTTCTCTTAGATTGTTACTCACATTAAGCGAGTGAAATGGCTCAGAGTAGTGGCTGGCACACGTTAAGCGATCGATAAATGCCAGCCTTTGTAAGCAACTGAACGGCTTCTCTGGGACTTAAAACCATGTCCCTTGTCTCCCAATTCCACCCTCTTCTCCCTGCACAGAGGGCAGGCATAGGTCTGGAGGAAGAGGGACAGATTTGACGTTGACTCTTACTCACAAGAATATGGTATTTGTTTGCGTGTTGCAGATTCCTCCACACCTAAGTCTCTGGACGCTTGTGTAATTTAAAACACACATACTACAAAGACGTACTTGCTGGCAACGTGTTCCGGCATCTCTGAATCAAGTGCCTTCTGCCACTGCGCTGCCCAGTCCTCTGGGGACGGCGGTCCCTCCACAGCATCTGCCCACTCAAGATGGCTGGGGGAAGGGAGGCTCTTGGGATTCTGGCTGTGTGCCGGGGGGGACGCGGGTGAGCCGAGTGGTGAGTTCAAATCCTGGCGAATTCACTGTACTCTACCCACTCCCCAAAGCCCCCACTCTGGTCGACTGCCACTTTTCTGTCTTCATAAAGCTAAGGGACTTATTTAATAAATCTCAAAGCCTCACACGCAGCTAAGCAGGCAGCAGAGATCACTGTCTGTTGAGTGATGAATTGAGATATTATCCGTACTGCATGGGAGGGAGGGTGGGAGGGAGAGGAGGGAACTGAAGGAAGGGAAAGGAAAAGGAGGGCTCGTAAGCAACATAGTGTGTGCAGCTCGTTTCTTTAAACGAGTTAGTTATCGGACGGCTATCCCCACCTCCAAAGCTACATTCGCGCCCACCCTGCTTACCAGTTCCTCCTGTTTCAGCGAACGGCTCTGCCATTTTGTTAGCCACCAAAAGAAACATATGAATCATCTTTGGACTCTTCCCTCTCGGACCGTGCCCCGTTCTTTTTGATTTCCAAGCTTAGGGTCTCGCTAGAACCCATGCTCACTTTTCCTCCTACTCTCTGACACCCTGGGGTGAGGTCTGAACTAGTTCTTGCCTCAACTATTTCAACAGTTTCTTAACTGGCCTTCTTCCCTCTCTGTCTCCCTTCCTACTCATGTGCGGCTGGCTTGTATTAGAGAAATCCAGTGTGGACTTGGTAGACCAGTTCTCTGGAAAACAAACAAACAAATAGCCATAGAAAAACAAGCCCTGGCTTGCAGCGCTTGCCCATTTCCAGGGTAAATATTCACACCGTGGCCCATCCAAGCTGCCAACGTGAGGCCACAGAATGAGGGGTTGGAAAGAGCTGGACAGAGTTGGCTCTGGCCAGCACACAGCTGTCTGAGGAACAGCTCCCCATGGACTTAGGACTTTCATATTGTACAAACTTCCTAACCTGGCAGAGGCCTTTGACAGCTTGCTCTCACTCAGCCTGCCCAGCCGATCCCACCGCGGCCTGATAGGGGTATGCAGACTGGGCACGTTTCTGGTCTCCAGTGTGATTCTGCTTCCCTACTTTTGTGGCTTTATTTGTACCGGTCTCTCTGTCCATCGAAAAATCCTTCCCACTTCTCAAGACACACCTTAAATACTACCCGTCTCCTCTATGAAGACTTCTCCCGAGCCCCTTAGACCAGATACGATGTCCTTACTATTTGAATCCTGATAGCGTATTTTGTTTGTGCCTTTGCTGGAATACTTCTCGCTGTCTGCTGTGTATCCGGTTTTACGTGGGCAGAAGTCACTTGGTCCCTCTTACTAGAATATGATTTTCTTGAAGGTAGGGACTCTGATTTCTTTGTTGTTCCTGAAGTGCCTGGCATGTTTTCTTGCACACAGTAGGTGCTTAAGAAATATTTGTTGAAGTAAAGTGACCCATTTCCTCCGTCAGGATAAGACATTGGTTTATTTTCTGCATTCTAGAAGAGGGAAGAGATTTCTGCTTCCAGAGATGGACAAGCCCCTTGTATTGCTGGCCCTGACACTGCGTGGCTTGCTCTGGAGTTTTGCCTTTGTCTTTCTGGCCTCGGCCTGGGGGAACCAGGCCCCTCTCTTACCCACTGCCTCCCAGGAAGTCAAGATCAACTCAGACTTAATGCTTCCTCCCAAGAGACCCAAGTAAAGTGCTGGTGAGTTTGGCTCCTAGCGTTGGAGAGTTCAGCGTTTGCCTGAAAGCTGGGCCTGGGCCTGGGCCTCGGCTGACCCGGGAAGCCTGGGCAGTTGAAGCAGAGCTGGGGCAGTTCTGTTTGGCCTGGTGCTGAGCTGGGGCTTGGCCTCCTCTGCTCTCGGCCTGGGCCGCCACCGTCGCCAAGGCCCCTGGTGTGAAGGAATTCGAGTTCTAACTTTAGGTGGCTACGTGGCTGATGGCTGTGTTTGTGAATATCTCATTCCTACTTTGGTGGCCCAGCTGGTGGGAACAGAACGGGTAGTCATGGGACTGTCATCGTGTGCTGTCCAGGTTAACATGTAGCATTTCTATTACTATTAACAGACTTTCTGCTCCTCTCTCCATCTGTTCTCTGAAATAATTGCAGTTGTACAGACCATGCCTTTGCTACAGGCAAGCTCTGGGGAAGAGGATAGTGCTTTTATGAGAAAAAAAAAGTGTTAAAAAATAACAGCAAACATGAAAAGAGAGTGGGAATGGAACTAACAGCAGGTTTCCAATTTCTTGCGGATTCCGGCCTGCAAAGGTGGCGTTTTCACACTTGTTCGGGGTGACAGAGCCCAGCCAGATGGGGGTGAGTGGCTGGGCTGGTGGCTTAGCCTTTGGGACGTGCTGTTGGTCACCAGGGATTTGGCCCCAGTTGAGGTAGTGGCCCCTTGGTCGGGCGACCCAACGAGGGGCTGCTGGGAAGGGGTGAGGTCCCTAGGAATCTAAAGCCAGGGGCTTTTCGATGGTGCAGGGTGTCCTGCGCACAGGGGCTCGATGGTATCAAGGCCTGGAGGAAAGGCTGGAGTGGAAGGGCTGGCGGGGAGGTGGAGGTTTTGAGCTACATGGCTTGTTCTGTCTGGGCCTCAGTTTCTCCACATACAAAATGGGAGGGGATCATCTCCATGACCTCCTTCCCTGAAGGGCTATTAGGAGAATGAACGGGTTACTGCAAAATGTCAAGAATTCTTCTGATGGAGGGTTAAACTACAAAGGACCATTAAGACGTGGTGTGTGAAATATAATAACTATTAAAAGCGCAAACCGAGTACTTGTGGATTTGAAGCACACTGGTTTGCAAGGTTGTGTGTGGGATTTTCGTTTTTCCCGGGGGTACTAAGCAAGCATGTCTATGAGGACCATGACGCAATGGGTCTTTGTTCTGGTGCCTTCCTTCCCACTACCTAGCTCGTCCACATGAGGGCCCAACCCTGAGTGTCACATCTCATCCTGTGAAACTGAAAATGGTGCTCTGACCCCCTCGCCCAACCACCGCCCCCCTTGCAATGGCCAAGGAGAAGCCACCGCTGAGATTTTTAAGAGTGTATTGGATGGAGAAAGAAGGAAATGGATTAAGGGAGTACAGCCATGGGATCGCTAAGTCTTCTTAAAATTCTAAGAAGTGTTTTCGCGTGAAAGAAATCCAGGAAATGTGACCGGTCAGCTGCGAATAAGACATTTGTTGGGGAAAAAAAAAATTTTTTTTTTTTGTGGACTCTATACTCCAAACCCACAAAATGATTTTTTAAAAAATTCTGGAAAGGCTCGAGTGGAGACTCAGAGGGGCCGTCGTGTGACGATGATGACAGTATAAGATATTTTTCAGGTATTGAATAGATTTCACCTCTCTTTGCCACCTCAGATTACCCTCAGAAGTGACCAGGGTGTTGTAGATCTGCTTTAAAACTGGGTCCAGTGAATCACAGAGATTGGCAGGCCTTTAAGGTTTTTCAAACTACACAGGTGTAGATGAAATGTGACCTGATAGGCTGGGTGGGGGGGAAGGTTGTCCCAAAAGAACCTAGTTTTTTTTAATACAAGAGAAGATTAAGAAATCTGAAAGGGAAGGATTTTAAGCTATTTCTTCTTATGGACAAATTTTCAGCGTTATCTTGTAAAAATCCACATTTCCTTTGGCCAAAGGCTTGATTGGAAAGAATGTGAATCAGTTCCTTGAGAGACTGTCTGTGTTAAAAACTAGCTACACTGTATTAGTTTTTGGTGTGTTTGTTTCCACCATCATCTTATGAGCTCCTCCAGGCCAGGGACTGACGGCTGGCTCTTACTGTCCTCTACCTACATGAAAGGTACAGTAATGAGCAGGCAGAATACATGAACAACATATATAACTAATGGTGCAAACAGCTAAGGAGTTTGCCACCAAGTAAATGCATTTCCGTAAAAAGTAAACCCTGGATGTACAAATTGATGCAATCAGTAATAAAAGATTATCAAACAAATAATAGTTACCATTAATTGAAGCCCTATTATATGCCAACCATTCCAGATCCCTTGCCTCATTTAACTCCACAGCCAGCATACGAGGTCAGTTCTATAATTCCTGTTTAAAGATGAGAAAACTGAGGCATAGGGAAATTGAGTAACTTGCCCGAGAGCACATTGTTAGTAAGTGGCAAAGGCAAAAATCAAACCCAGTTCTGTATGATTCCAAAGCCGGGGCTCTTAAACTGTCTGTTCTGCTCCCCTTTGAGAGAGAAGAAGTAGGATTTCTGTAGAGTGCAATCGTGCCTCCTTAATCTGTTATAGTTCTTTGAGGGGGTACATAAATTAGTGGGAAGGAAAATTGTATTTAGTCTTTCAAAAGCTTTTGACAAGATTCCTTTTTTTAAAACTAATTAATTTATTTTTATTTTTTTGGCTGCGTTGGGCCTTTGCTGCTGCGCGCAGGCTTTTCTCTAGTTGCAGAGAGCAGGGGCTACTCTTCCTTACGGTGCACGGGCTTCTCATTGCAGTGGCTTCTCTTGTTGCAGAGCATGGGCTCTAGGCATGTGGGCTTCAGTAGTTGTGGCACTCGGGCTCAGTAGCTGTGGCTCGCGGGCTCTAGAGCACAGGCTCGGTAGTTGTGGCGCACGGGCTTAGTTGCTTCACGGCACATGGAATCTTCCCGGAGCAGGGCTCGAACCCGTGTCCCCTGCTTTGGCAGGCGGATTCTTAACCACTGCGCCACCAGGGAAGCCCAAGGTACTTTCAAAATTAAAAACCTTTGGTGCTAAATATTTTGTCATTGATAGGGAACAGCTTAGAGATAGCAACAAACAAAGCAACAAATGATCTCTTTCTCCGTTCACTTCTAAATGAAATTCTTTGGGGGCCTCAATTCTAGGCCTCTTATTCTACATTCTACACCTTTATATGAATTGTATGGGAGAGGAAGTGTGCAATGAAACCTCCAGGCAATCAGATGGTCAGGAAATCCTTGGGCAGGTGGAAACGCCACCAGATGGGGACAAATCCAGGCTGACCCTGGGAGGCCGCAGATGAGTTCCCAGGCAAGTCCAGGCCAGGCCAGGGCCTGGGCAGAAAAAATCCTGGGTATTTCTGGGAGGACAGCTCAGGAAAGGATATCATAGTTGCTACGGACTGTTCCCTAAAGACTGCTGTGACCCAGAAGGACAACAAAGGTCGGGCTTAACTAGAAGGAAATCTGTATGAATTAGTGTGTGCATTTGCGTAGAACCATCTTATGCCCACGTGGAGGCGCTGTCCTCGGTTTTGAGTGCTGCAGAAAGGGGTCACTAGAATGGTCCAATATAAGGAACGGGAGCCAGAGGGGCCAGCAGTGGGCAGGAGAAGAAGATAAGAAATAGCAAAGTCCATCCATGTCTCTACAAATACAGAGTGAAATAAGTCAAAAAGAGAAAGACAAATATCATATATTAACGCATATATGTGGAATCTAGGAAAAATGGTACAGATGATCTTATTTGCAAAGCAGAAATAGAGACACAGACATAGAGAACAAACGTATGGACACCAAGGGGGGAAGGGGGGGTGGGATGAACTGGGAGATTGGGATTGACATATATACACTATTGATACTATGTATAAGATAGATAACTAATGAGAAACTACTGTATAGCTCAGGGAACTCAGTGCTCTGTGGTGACCTAAATGGGAAGGAAATCCAAAAAAGAGGGGATATATGTATACATATAGCTGATTCACTTTGCTCAACTGTGGAAACTAGCACAACATGGTAAAGCAACTATACTCTAATAAAAATTAATTTTAATAAAATGAGCAAAGTGTTTCAAATGACTGAGAGCACAAATGTCTAAACACACTCTTGGTCACCAAATCCTTGAAGGCGGACCTAGGGGGAACTCTTGACGCCTGAAATGGAAAGCAATTCTTTGTCAAGAGCTCTTGACAAAGAAAAGAAACTGCTAACTTACACACTGGGGGGTAAACTCATCTACTTCGTTACCCAAGAGGTGAGACAGGCTGAAAATACAAATTGCTCCTTAAAAGGTTTGGAGAAACCTGTGGGCTATCGATTCACAATGGCTTCTTGGGTAGATTGTGACTTAAGGAGGAGATGCTTAAGTCCTGATGGCAGAGAGGAGCATTCAGGGTCTCTGGGTGCAGTGGCCAGAGGTGGCATGCACAGCTGGACAGAATACGGTTCGTTTCACCCCAGGGTGCCAATTCTGATGTTCTTTTTGGGCCGAAGGAGGTAAGAAATATTATGCTTATATTCTGAATAGACTGAATATGGTTTACAAAAAGTCATTCCTGGTTCCTACAATTATATGGGCCCTGCCTTTCGGGTGTCAACAGGGGGAGCCTTAAAAATCTGGGGGTTGAGTGTGTGGTGCTTTGGAAAGCGATCATGATAAAGTGGAAGGGGCGTGGCTCTGTCACGAGGCCAGGATCCCAGTAATCCTACAGAGCCAAAGGAAGCATGTTCAGGTCGCTTCTTACTGCTATTAGGAGCAGGGCCAGCTCCCTGGGCCTGTGACCCATGCGGCACTGAGAAGGGCCAGGCATGGTTTAACGCGCTGTTGCCATCTTGAAATTCTCAATAATTTTCAACTAGGGGTCCTGCGTTTCCATTTTGCATTGGGCCCCGGAAACTATGTCATTGGTCCTTGATAGGAGCTACTCAGCCGGCCTAACAATGTGTGTGGGGGGGGATGATGTCAAAGGAAGGTCAAGGAAGAAGGCCAGTCGAGGCAGCTGGATCCAAACGATACCAGGAAGTGGAACACGTGTAAAATGGACAGTTTCCTAGGCAACTAGTTGCTCCATCTGAGTGTCACACACATGCTTTGCTAAAAGCATTTCTTAATGGCAGGGACTAAAACAGGAGCGATCAGGCCCAGGGGAGCCTGGGGCATGTCTCATGTTGCTCAAAGACCTGTTGTATGGCCAATGCCTTAGCAGAATCATCTAGAAGAGTGAAAAAAAAAAGGCCTGGGGCCTGGTCTCAAGTAGGTGTTTTGGGATTGAAGGACAGCCTTCCCCTTTCTTCCCAGACAGTTGTATTTTTCGGAAACATTCTTAAGTAATGAGTTGCACTTATGACAAGGGCCACTCCTGAGTTCTCTGGGAAGCTAGAAGAGCCTGGATTCTGAGTCAAGGGTGAGGCTGGTACTATGGAAGAAAAAAGCAATAAGACACTCAGAGGAGCGTCTAGGCCAGGCTGTGCCTCTCCATGCCTCTCATCTCTCCTATCCCTACACTGAAGTGACATTTCTAACAATCGCTCCACTCCTGGGACCCTCGGCTTCTCCGTCTTCAGAGCAAGTTGCCTCAGAACCTCCTTAGAAAGCATGAAGGGGCCGGTTCTTGGCAGACAGTCCTCGCTGGAACGGTTGGGAAAGAAACAAAAAAATACTACGGAAATCATTAATTTCAGTGCTCACATTGTCCCAGAAATAATTACAGAAGAAAAACCAAGATGAGGTCCCAGAAATTCCCCACAGACACTTATGCAGCTCTCAGCTGGCATTTTTCATCGGAGAGAAAAGAAGTTACTGTAAATTATGAGGCCGTGCCGCAAGGAAATCCCCAATCGCAAGGCTTTGCCTGGTTAGAAAATTTCAAATATCCCAGTAAAGTTGTGCAGGCTTTTTTCTCTCTTTTCAGGGAATGTATTCTGCTCCCTCTTTTCTGTTCTGTCTAGGAAATGAGCTCTGATCGGGATAATCCTGGCTCTGGGTGTTCAGAGAGAGAGAAGTCCTTTCTAGTCGAGGGGTTTTGGAGGTATGCTCCTAACCCCCTCGCAGGGCTGCTGCCCTTGCCTTCAGCGGGAGGCCAGTGTATCTGAAGCCTGACCCTGATTCCTTCTCTGGTCTCAAGCCTTGGTCCTTAGTTGACTGGACCACAGTGGACACGTGACCTGGGGCAGGCAATCCATAAACCAGCCAGTGCGTGCTCCGGCACAAGAAAAGCTGGGCTGAGCCAATCCTATTCTACCCTCTGCAGTACTCTGAACCAGGGTGCGTTAGCAGGGGGCAGTAGAAGTGCAAATCGAAGTCCTGTGTGGCCGAGACTCAGGCGGGGTCAGAATGACCGGGGGTGAGGTCGGCAGCACAGAGAGAATTCTGTTCCCAGGACCACCTGGGGCCCACCAGCCTTCTACTCCCTGTCTGGTCTTCACGAATCCTGCACACGAGCCTTCTTTTACTTGAAGGGTAGAAGCAGGTGGAAGGGAGAGAGGCACAGATTTCAATGTGGCCCCGAGGAGGAATTTCGAGAGTCAGCACAGAGCAGATGTGGAATGGGCTGCTTGGGAGTGGGTGTAGGGTAGGGCAGAAGGGTAAGCTCACCATCACATGGGGGGAAGCTGGAGGGCCTCCTCCCATGCTGCCATCCCACGAGTCTGTACGTATTAGAAGGCTGGTCTGTTCTGTATCCAACTGTGTGGCCTATGGGGGTAACACTTTGCCATCCTTAAGGGTGAGAATCTGTCCTAAACATCATGGTTACTCCAGCCAGACTCATTCTGCTCTCCTGTCCCAGGAGGCACCTCTTACTGCTCCCACCACCCCCAACCCATCATGAAACATCATTCCTTTATGGCTATGTCTTCTGACCAGACTGTGAGCTCCTCTGGGCAAGCAGCTCAGTTACCCTCAGGACCTGGCACCATGTCTGGCCAGGCATGGAATGAGTGCACAAATCCACACAGAATGAATGGTGGTGGGACTTCCCTGGTGGCGCAGTGGTTAAGAATCCACCTGCTAATGCAGGGGACACGGGTTCGAGCCCTAGTCCGGGAAGATCCCACATGCCTCGGAGCAACTAAACCCACGAGCCACAACTACTGAAGCCTGTGTGCCTAGAGCCCACGAGCCACAGCTACTGAGCCCACGAGCCACAACTACTGAAGCCCCTGTGCCTAGAGCCCATGCTCCACAGCAAGAGAAGCCACTGCGATGAGAAGCCCGCGCACCGCAATGAAGAGTAGCCCCGCTCCCTGCAACTAGAAAAAGCCCACGCGCAGCAACAAAGACCCAACGCAACCAAAAATAAATAAATAAACAAATAAATATATTAAAAAGAAAAAAAAGGAATGAATGATATTGTTGGCGCACAGGCTTCCTGCTCGGATCACAGAGGCTGGGACAGGGGGGTAGACATGCCGGACGAATGCCCTTTGAACCGAGCTCAGTGCCCTTCTCCTAAGTGGACCCTGCCCTTGGGTGGGCACTGGGCACCCCTTTCTCTTCTCCATGTCCTCAGAGTGTTACCCCCCTGTGCACACATGCAGATCAAGGTGTCTGGCTCCCTCCCATGCTCACCAGCTCCTCAGAGGCACGGGAGGAGGCAGCAGGCACACAGGCAGATTGGTTCCGCGGGAGGAGAAGCTGGTAACTTTAGTCAAGCCAACGTGGGCATCCTCACCACCCCATCCCGGGAAATCCTGTCCTGTGCCCATCCCCACCGCAGGCCCACCTTCTCCACTAGCTGCTGAGCCAGCGGTAACTGAAGCCCGCACTGGGATTCTCACAGCTTGCTTTCCAAGAGGGAAGGCTAGAGGGGCGGGGAGCCTTGGTCTACACCCACCAAAGCCAGATGAGAGGCGTGGCTCTGATTCCAGAGCACCCCAACTCTGCTTCCTCGTGAGAGGGGAGCACGCTGGGCCTGGGGGCGCCCGTCCCCTGCCTGCATCTACCACAGCCCGAGTGGCCAACACCGGTCAGCTGCAGCAAGGGGACGTGATGCACAGGACGTGGACACGTAGTGCCCGCTCAGCGCTTGCCTCGAGCTGAGGCCAAGCACAGACTGCGCCTGCGGGAGACGACAGAAAGTAGCAGAGGCAAAACGAAGAGGGGAATCTCGTGACCTGGGCCTCAAGACGCAAGTAACATGGCTTCTATCCCTGTGAGTGGTGTTCACCTCCAACCCCCAGCCCCCAGGTCACGTATTTTCTTCACCTCGTACCTCGATTGTAGGGAAGGTGGGCTGGGCCCATCCCTCTGGGGCAGAGAGAAAGGAAGGGGGAGGCTGGGAAGCGTGTTCAAAGGCCCACAGTATGGAAGCGATGCTCAGAGCCGGAAGCCAGAGCTTGCAGTTTCTATGCCGTCAGACCCTGGCACACAATTCTCGAAGGGGTCTCTTTTGCTTTGGAGATTTCTGTCTTTAAGGCACATCCTTGGGAAAACGTCCCCCACCCCACCCCGTCTCTCTGGTCCCTTTAAATCCTCGTTGTCTTATGGTTTCATGAGGTCTGCAGGGGCAGCCACACAGCGGCTGTGTGCCGGGAGGAGCAACCATCTCCGAGGGAGACGAGACCTCGCTTTTCGTTCCGGTTTGGTCGCTAACTAGCTGTATAATTCTGGGTCCCTCTATCAGTGAAAGGAACGGTGGGATGTGATAGGCTAGGTACTCTGCTCCTCACAGGCCTGACTTGTTTTTTAAATTGAAGTAGAGTTGATTTACAATGTTGTGCTAGTTTCAGGTGTACAGCAGAGTGACACAGTTAGATATAGATGTAGATGCAGATATATTCTTTTTCATAGTCTTTTCCATTATGGTTTATTACAGAATATTGAATATAGTTCCCTAGGCTACACAGTAGGACCTTGTTGTTTTATCTATTTTATATATAGTAGTTTGTATCTGCTAATCCCAAACTCCTAATGTATCCCCCATTTCCCCTTTGGCAACCATAAATTTGTTTTCTATGTCTGTGAGTCTTTCTATTTTGTAAATAAGTTCATTTGTATCATATTATAGGTTCCACATATAAGTGATATCATATGGTGTTTGCCTTTCTCTTTCTGACTTACTTCACTTAGTATGATAGTCTCTAGGTCCATCCATGTTGCTGCAAATGGCATTATTTCATTCTTTTTTATGGCTGAGTAATATTCCATTGTATATATATACCACCTCTTCTTTCTCCATTCATCTGTCAATGGACACTTAGGTTGCTTCCATGTCCTGGCTATTGCAAATAGTGCTACAGTGAACATTGGGGTACATGTATCTTTTCAAATTAGAGTTTTCTCTGGATATATGCCCAGGATTGCTGGGCATATGGTAGCTCTATTTTTAGTTTTTTAAGGAACCTCCATACTGTTTTCCATAGTGGCTGCACCAGTTTACATTCCCACCAACAGTGTAGGAGAGCTCCCTTTTCCTCACACCCTCTCTAGCATTTATAATTTGTACAGTTTTTAATAATGGTTATTTTGACTGGTGTGAAGTGGTACCTCATTGTTTTGCATTTCTCTAATAATTAGCAATGTTGAGCATTTTTTCACGTGCCTATTGGCCATCTGTATGTCTTCTTTGGAGAAATGTCTACTTAGGTCTTCTGCCCATTTTTTTATTGAGTTTTTGTTGTTGTTGTTGAGTTGTATGAGCTGTTTGTATATTTTGGAAATTAAGCCCTTGTCGGTTGCATTGTTTGCAAATATTTTCTCCCAGTCCATAGGTTGTCTTTTTGTTTTGTTTATGGTTTCCTTTGCTGTGCGAAAGCTTATAAGTTTGATTAGGTCCCATTTGTTTACTTTTGCTTTTATTTCTAAAGTCTCAGGCCAGACTTTTAAGTAAGTGCAAGAGCAGAGGCACCAGCCCCATGCAGCCTGTCCACTACGTGGGACGGTGCCCCCAGCCCCTGTCCCCTTCCCTGTGGGAATGGCCACCACCCATATTACCACTGTTCCTTCCAATAGGGTGATAGCCTGGAACACCATCAGGGAACACTGGCTTGAGGGCAGGAAAACCAGATGAAGGCCTACATTCCATATGGAGGAGAACTCATGGCCTGGAGCACCACCCTCAGACCCCTGAAATGTCCCAGGAGAGAGGCCTGAGGCTGAGGTGACCGCCGGGACCCGAGCCTGCAACTCTCGGAGGGGGTAACTGCTAAACTGTGCAAGGCAAACACCTCAAAAGAGCTAAAATGACTGTAAATGCCTAAACATTTTAAAACAAGCCTTACAACAGAAGGCTTTTAATTTTTTTTTTCTTTGCCCCAGTGCTAAAGCTCTTTTTCTCTCTCTCTCTCTCTCTGTCGCTTTTTCTTTTGGGGGGAATTCAAAAGCCGTTTTATGCCTCATTACCTGCACACCGTGAGTGATGTCTGTCGGTCCATGTGCTGTAAATACCTTAAATCATGCTTCATTAAGAATATCTATGGTGCTATTAAAGAGCTATAATAGACAATGAGTTAACAGATGATTAAAGATGAATTCCATTTGTGTCAGTCACCAGCCAGAGAGAGATGAGGGGCTGGAAGTTCTCAACTCATTATCCTGGAGTGCAGCTCTCCCGGCCCCCCGGCCTGGATTTGTGAGGAGGGGGAAGGTGCAGGAGGGCTGTCTGCTAGTCTGGAGTGGATTCGGGCCCCATGTTGGTGGAGTGGGCTGCACCAGGGGAGGATAAGCAGGTGGGACCAGCCAGAGGGGGCTGGAGAGGGAATCCTGTGGGGTAGCGTGTGTGTGTGTATGTGTGTGTGTGTGTGTGTGTGTGTACATGCACTCACTCCCATGCTCGGATGTCAGGAGCTGTGCTCACTGTCTGACAGCGCTGTCAGCTCTTCCTGACTGTTTCCATGCAAAGAGTCAAATTCCACTTGGAGCCGTGAGAACAGATCGATCTCGAACGCCTGGTAGCCAGAGAAAAATAGACAAGGGGAAAGGAGGAGATGGGGTCCCAAAGGTGGAGACAGTGGATTTTGAGTAGCAGCAACGGCAGGTGGGGAGGAAAGAGACATTTCCTTTCATCAGCTGTGTTTTTAGGCAAGAAAAAATGAGGGTCACCAAGAAAGAAGAGGTTTGGCAGAAAGGTAGGATGGCTGAGGAAGTGGAATCATTTCCCTTTAAAGACAAAAGTGCCCTGCCTCATCTCTGGTCTCTTTGCAGAAGCTTTAGCCAGTGTCACTCCACAGAGTCAGAAATACACTACTCCCTTTGTCCTAACACAGTCTGCAGGTAGAGATCTGGAGAGCAGCAAGCATTTTTTTTTTTTTTTTTTTGCAGTACGCGGGCCTCTCACTGTTGTGGCCTCTCCTGTTCCGGAGCACAGGCTCCGGACGCGCAGGCTCAGCGGCCATGGCTCACGGGCCCAGCCGCTCCGCGGCATGTGGGATCTTCCGGGACTGGGGCACGAACCCGTGTCCCCTGCATCAGCAGGCGGACTCTCAACCACTGCGCCACCAGGGAAGCCCGCAGCAAGCACCTGAATTCCCATCAGTGACTGCAGGCAGGAGTGGGTGGGTAAGATCATCATCAGAAATGAGGAGGAGTGCAGGGCAGGCCTAATAGATGGCTTCAGCACGCTCCACGGACACTACATTTTTGCTTTAGAAGAGGGTTGGAATTATTCTCCCATTTTACAAGCGGAGAAGCTGAGGCACTGAGTAAACAAAGATTATATCTATTGATCAGTTGAGGTGCTTTGTGCCTCCTACCCACAGACATGTTTTGGGCCTGGTGGAGACCAAAGGCCTTGAAGACATGGTCCTAGCCCTGAAGGCGCTTCACAGTGTGGATATGAAGGTGGGAATCCCCACGCATGGGCGGGGGAGGTCAGTTAAAGGGCAGTGAGATGGGGTGAAAGGTGTGCAGCTCGGAGGAGTGTTGCTGGGCCCAGGCTCACGCACCGGCTCTTCCCGGCATCTTCTGACCCAGATGGTATTTCCACGCCCTCTGCCAAGTCACACCGGCTCCGCCGGAGACACTGATGTGTGGCATTATGCTATTCACATTCCTGTTGCTGCTGTCACGCTCTCTGACATCCCTCGTGTCACCTGCCGTGCTGTCTTGAATGCGCTACTTGGCCTGGGGTGTTACTACAACTCTTCACTCTTCACATCTACTTTTTATGCAAAAAAAAAAAAAAAAAAGTTTTTTAAAAAAAGATGTCAAAATCCAGTGCTTCTGATTTCTTTCACATGAAGCCAACCCCGGACGTCCATGTGTCTGTGGCTTTGGTCTGTCTTCTGTTGTTGTGGAATGCACCCAGCCTGCGGGCGGGGCTGGGAGAGAGGACCCGGGTGTACTCTGAGAAGGAGGTGGCACGGGTGACCCTTTGATAAAGGCTGGATGGAAAGGAGAGAAGGTGGGGGGAACGGGTGCAGATGGACTTGGTCTGACCTGGTGCTTTGCTGTTCACCAAGTCCCTCCACGCATACTGACTCACTGGATTCCCCAGAAACCCTTGAAAGAAGAGGTATTATTATCCCCCTTGGAAGACAGAGAGATCTGTGGCTCGGGAGGGATAAGCGGTGGGCACAAGGACATGGGCCAGTGAGTGATAAAGCCGGGGTCACTGCTCTTCCTCCAAAGCCTCCCCTGGTTTAGAGGCAGGGTGGACGGGAGCTACAGAAAATGATGGCAACTCTACAGGCGGGAGGGATGGCGCTAGAGCCTATTGGCTAGTGTTTCAAATTAGACTAACAAGACGAGGGGACTGGCCAGCAGTGGGAAGGGACTGGAGCAAGAACTGGGAAAGGAACAAAGCCAGGGCTCCTCCCTGGAGCGAGCTAGGCTGCCGGGAGAACTGTGAAGCAAGAGAAGAAAGTTGTGTTCAAACAGCCAGGAAGATAAGCAATGATGAGACAGCAGCTATGATCTGGCCCGGGACTCTTCAACAAAGTGATTCAAAGCTATACCAGCTAGGAGGGGTTCTCCTTGGTGTAAAAATGAGCACATACATCTTCACAGCAAGTGTGTGTGTGTGTGTCTGTGTGTGAGATGTTAGAAAGAGCATGGGCTATGGGCCTAGGTCTGAAGGTAGCGTCTGCCACTTGTATAACGGAGGCACTAACGCCCCCCTCCCAATGTGGTTTGAAGATGACGTGAACAACATGTACGGAGTGGCGCCTAGCTCATAGGCAGGAAGGTTGCTGCGTGCATTCGGTGCTTACTAAGAGCCACTGCCTCCAGGACCCTTGGGGAGGGGTAGGAGGAAGGGGCCTCTGCTGGGCTTCCAGATCCTCTCATTGCAATGGGATCCAAGTTTAGAAAGGAGTTGGAATAGACTGGGGTTCAGATTCCACCGGCTTCATGCCATGTCCCACTTCCAGGAAAAGAAACGGGTTTGTTGGAAAAAGAAAACAGACTCAGAAGGCATCTTGGGCATCCAACAGTTCTTGGGCAAACACCGTTGAAACAGCAACACTTGGATCGGGTTTCCATCAAAAGCTTCACAAGCTGAAGAGCGAGAGGCTGGGGACCTGGGAAGGCAGCCTCCAGGCGACCATGCCAAGCAAATCGTGCCCTGGGTGATAGTCTCTACTTCCTCCTTCCCATCCAGGTCTGGTCTGCAAGGAGCCTCTAGTAAGTCCTGACATGCAGGACTCCACGGAGATCGCTGGGCTGCCTGAGGAAGGGGATGCAGAAGACCCTGGGCTAGAAGCCCGAATACCTGGCTTGAGTTCCAGCTGCACCAGTTACTGGGTCCCGCAATGCCCTTGATTCATGGCTTTGTATTCTAGTTTCTTCTGAATTACTTTTTGAGACTGAACCCACTCCTGGTCAAGGAAGTGCTTTGGGACCTTCAGTGAAATGTACTAAGATAGACGCCTTGGGATTTTAGAACTAGACTCTGAGACCAGAGATCATCTGGTATAACTTTATTGTTGTACAGAGGAGGACACTGAGGCTCAGGAAGGTTAAGTGACTTGCCTAAGGCCACACAGCTAGAACACTCCGGTACTCTTCCGTGGTGCCACCCACTGCACATCAGAGTTAGTTCTGAAGCTGACAGTCTGCAGCTATGGGAATCCCATCACCCACAGCTGCCAGAAAAAGAGGACACGACACAGCTCTCCAGGCAGCACAGGCGAGGACTGAGGGGGAAGGGGGAACATGCGTCGGCCCTGATAATTGAATCTTGGTGCAGAGAGACAGCCCGGCAAGCGGCAATTGAGTTAAGCAGAAAATGCCATTTCTGTATCGTTAGACGCCTTCTCGGCCCAAGGCCCTGATCGTGCACCCCAAGCACCTGGTGGTCTCGCACATCTGACCCCAGCTCCCAGCTGAGCCACGGGCCAGCTGGGATCAGCCGCGTGGGGCAGGGAAAGAAATTGATTTTCAATCCCCAGGGACCGCGGTTGGTAGCTCGGCAGCCGAGGATTCTACAGACCTGGAGAGAATAGAGCACCATCCCTCTGGAGGAGTTATTGAACTCCCAAACCTGCTGGTGGGGATGAGGCGAGGGCGGGGGGGGGTGGAGGCTGAAACAGACTTCATCAGCAGCCCCATCACTGAGACTTAATGGACGTCTTTTGCTGGGGAGTTTGCCCCTTGCTGATTTCTCTTCTGAATACTTAATTTCAAACTCCTGCCCTCCACCTCCAAAGCATCAACCCTTAGAAAGTAGGAGAGCTGAGTTTCTTTCTTTCTCCCTTTTCCCTCTACCTGTTGTTCTGAGGCAAGAAATTGCTTTTGTGGAATGGCCTTGCCCTGACTGCACGAACGCATCTGTGGGGTCCCCTCAGGCACACCTTCAAAGACCTTCAAAAGAGCACAAACCTCCTGGTTTCTTTTCTGAATCTATGTATAAAGGAGCAAACCCTGGGACTTCCCTGGTGGCGCAGTGGTTAAGAATACGCCTGCCAGTGCAGGGGACACGGGTTCGAGGCCTGGTCCGGGAAGATCCCACATGCCGCGGAGCAACTAAGCCCGTGCACCACAACTACTGAGCCTGTGCTCTAGAGCACGCGAGCCACGACTACTGAGCCTAGAGCCCATGCTCTGCAACAAGAGAGGCCACCGCAATGAGACGCCCGCGCACCGCAGCAAAGAGTAGCCCCCGCTCACCACAACTAGAGAAAGCCTGTGTGCAGCAACGAAGACCCAACGCAGCCATAAATAAATTTATTAAAGAAAACAAAAGGCGCAAACCTTGGTCCACTTTCCCTCTGAGCCCACCTTTTCTAGTAGTTGGTAAATGAACAGCAGTTAGAAACACATCAACTACAACGGCCAACCAGAAAGAGCCTAGAAAAATCTGTTTCCCAACACAGACTTGGTTCCAGCAGAATCTTTTGTGAGTGTGAAGAAAATCTGAATTATGGTTCCTGGCCATGCAAAGTCCTCACTAAAAGGAAAAAAAAGAAAGAAAATGCTACATCTGTTTCCGTTTCACTCGCTCACGTGTTTCATTACATGGATGAGACACTGGTCTAAATTTACCAGATCCTAAATGATTAACAATGAAAGGAAGGAAAGAAGGAAGGAAGGAAGGACGGAAGGATGGAAGAAGGAAAGAAAGATAGACTAAAAGATGATGGTGGGGCTTCCCTGGTGGCACAGTGGTTGGGAGTCCGCCTGCCGATGCAGGGGACACGGGTTCGTACCCCGGTCCGGGAAGATCCCACATGCCGCGGAGAAGCTGGGCCCGTGAGCCATGGCCGCTGAGCCTGCGCGTCCGGAGCCAGTGCTCCGCAACGGGAGAGGCCACAACAGTGAGAGACCCGCGTACCGCAAAAAAAAAAAAAAAGATGATGGTGACGTTTTTGAAAAATGCAGAAGGCTAAGACGTGCTGCGTTCCTGGGCAGTCGAGGCGCTATGTGAAAAGCGGAGTGAGGCCTCAAAAAAGGAATAGGGCCTCATTAGAGTGGTGAGATGCCCACCTCAGCCCCCAGCAATTACCATCCCCAGAAGCCTGCAGGCTGCAAGGCGCTTTCGTTACTGGGGGAGTAACGGATTGCTCACCTTGAGCCCCCATCTTGCGCTAAAGCATTTTCCGCGCTAAGGACTCCAGCTTCATTTAAATCTGTAATTGTTTTGATTTCAACATGTATGGACTATGGTGACGTCATGACTAAGAATTATATTAGTCAAGAAGTTGGCTACTTCTAGGCGTCATTAGTCAGCCCTCATTTTAGTCCTATCCCACCCTGGCCTGAACCAGTGTAACATTTCTTTTTTGCACCTGTAGGGATCAAGTGAAATTTCCCTTCAAGACCACCTGTTATAGGGATAATTCGTTTCTATGGGTCACAGAGGTGGGATGAAATTGGCGGATGCAAACAGGGAGGGTATTCCTGTTTCCACACGAAGGGAGGCCAATGCTGGGCACAGGAGAGAGTTTACTGCAAATTCCTGATTTTTATTAAGTTTTTAACTTTTCAAACTCTGTAACATCTATTAGCTCACGGTCCCTGAAGTAGGTAGGCAAGTACCCATCTCTGCAGAGAGGGTCGCCCACCGCTAGCCCTGGGTATACTTTCATGTCTACAACTTGCCTCGTGGTAGATTTCTTCCACCAGAGGAAACCCAGTAGAGTGAACCATTGTTATGTCTCTGGGGATTTGGAGTCCAAATCCTGCACTTGGTTTCTTCTGCTGCCTCCTAGAGGCCCAGCACTCCTTCTCTGGGCTAAATGGACGATGGCTTGAATCCACAGGGGGCTCTTATCTGGATGATTTTTGTCAGGGCAGAGGGAAAGAAACACTTCCTCCAGACTTTCGGAGGGATTGGGACAGACAGATAAATAGATCACAGGAGAAGCACCTCGGCTGGGACAATGACACCAATCGCTGACTGTATTTGATAAACAGGCCATGGGTCCTAGTTTGCAAGAACCACAAAACCTGCAACACCAGAGTCAAGAGATGACTGGACAATGAAAAATATTCATATAGGAGAAGAAAATTATCCATTTGGCATAATGAATGCATGCAATGCCGTACATAGACGGTAGTATCAGAGCCTCGATAGGAAAAGTCCCAGTGCATGATTCCAGGTGCCAGAGAATTAAACATGGTCCATTAGGAGTTTACTGAATGGCAAAGTGGCTTGGAAATTAACAGTTGCCTGTAGGTAAGGGAACAGTATTCATTCTCACTGCTGACTCCATCCATGAGGCTCCGATTCCACAGGAGATGGATCTCGACCTGCAACTTTCTCTGGATTTTCCCACATCTCCCTGGACAGTTCTCTTCACTGAGGGCTCACCAACACCCGTTCATGACCTACCAGCCTCTGGGGCCCCATTAGGGCCTGGCACTCACTCCTCCTCCATGAACAGCGTGCACAGCAGCGTTGTAGGGGAAACTATGCTAAAAATAAGTGGTGTTGCTGTAGGGACCCATCTCAGGAACGTTCCTGATGGAAATCAATGTAACTGTGCCTTGGGGACACCCAGGGACAAAAATAACCCCCAAAGTGTCAGGAAAAGGCAGACGAAAAGTCAGGCCCTGGGGCAATCAGGAAGCAGAAGGGTTAATGTCTTTTCACCCGGGTCTTCACGTAGGGAATCTGAATTCTTGATCAAGCAATTTGTCAGGATTGTTGTACATTTACTGTAATTACAGAACATCAAATGTGCATTGACGTAATTACCATAAATATGTGTAAAGACATTATAACGTGTAATTATGTCATATAATTATTTAATAAAGCATGTAGAAGAAAAATTACTCTGCACATGCTCAGTGCACATCTTTTTCTTACTTTGTCTACTGAAGGTTGTATTTGCTCCACTGCCCCATCCCCCTCTTCAAAATTACAGAGACAGTTTTTCCCATTTAGGATTAACCAGTAGAAGAGTGAAGTTAGAAAGTGTGTCCGCAACTTGTGTGAGCGAGTGTGTGCGTGTGTGCTTACACACACACACAGGGAAGAAAGGCATTTTCAAACCCCGGCAGGGGTGTCACAACCCAGGTGTGAAAAGCACACACACTGCCGTGTGGTCAGTGTTTCCGTAGCCGATAGTGGAACATCGCCATACTCACGGTGATGGGGTCAACCCCTCCATTCTCTCTCCCACTTGTCTGGGGTGACCTCTGGCCCTGCGCAGGGTGGACGTGTCAGGGCACAGGCCGCCTGGTTTGGTGGCACTGAAAGCTCCTGGGAGAGGGACGTTTGGAAAGATGTTGACATTATTCTGAACCCAGGGACGCTTTCTAAAGATTTGGACAAGAAGTTAAATCCCCAGGTGACATAACTAGGGATTTTGAAGCAGAGTCTGGACTTGTCAGATTGTCGCCGGGAGACCAGAACAGCCGTAAGGTCCCTTCCCAGCCCTCGGAGACTCTATCAGATGTGAGGTCTGTGTTCAGATTTACATTTTCCATATTCCCCCCTTTTACCCTCTGAGTCTCCTGTGAGTCTTGGAGAAAATGCATCCCTGAAGGTCAGGATTCCGGAGATAAAATAGATTGAAGTATTATGTTCCAAGGATTCAGAGTTAAATTAATGAGAAAGAATGCTCTAATGAGTGGGAAGGCTTCCCAATAATAACATGAAAATAGAAATCACAGAGGAAAAACAGTGATGGATTGGACTATGCAAAAATGTACAATCCCTCTTCATCAAAAGAGAAAACAAAACACCGTAGAGTAAAAAGCAAACAAAAGACCAAGTAAATATTTGCAACATGTATGACAAAGGGGATGATGTCCTTAATGTATTAAAAAGCTCTGACCAACCAATAAGAAAAAACTCTCAATAGAAAAATGGGCAACAGTGGACAGAAAAATCACAAAATAAACACAAATGACCAAAAAGCACATCAAAAAAATCCAACTTACTCCACAATCAAAGAGGGAGATACTGTTTTTAACCTACCAGTCTGGTAATTATTTTAACAAATTATAATACCCAGTGTTGTTAAAGTGTTGAAGGTATGGGAGTAGAAATTGATTAACTTTCTTGGGGCCAACTTGGCAACGAATATCAAAAACCTTGAAGAATACATACCCTTTAACCTATTAACTACTCCTCTAGGATTTTATCCTAAGGAATTAAAAATATAGTGAAAGGATCTCCCTGGTGGCATAGTGGTTGAGAATCCACCTGCCAATGCATGGGACACGGGTTCGAGCCCTGGTCCCGGAAGATCCCACGTGCTGCGGAGCAACAAAGCCCGTGAGCCACAACTACCAAGCCTGCACTCGAGAGCCCGCGAGCCACAACTACTGAGCCCACGTGCCACAACCACTGAAGCCCACGTGCCTAGAGCCCATGCTCTGCAATAAGAGAAGCCACCACAATGAGAAGCCCGCGCACTGCAACGAACAGTAGCCCCCGCTGGCCACAACTAGAGAAAGCCCGTGTGCAGCAGCGAAGACCCAACACATTCATAAATAAATAAATAAATAAATAAAAATTATATACAGTAAAAAATTTAGGTCTGAGTTTTCCTGATGCCAAATTATTTATGGTAGTGAAAGAAAAAAAATTCCCACAAAACAGCCAATGTCCAAAAAGAAGAATTGGTGAAATGAAGTCTGGTAAAGTCACAATCCCATGGAATGTCATTCAGCCATTAACAATGATAGGAGAATGTTTGATGACATGTAAAGAGGCACTCTTATGTGGAAAAAATTAAAATTATAAACCAGTATATAAAGTAAGATACAATTTATAGATATAAAAAATGTGGAGGAATTTATACCAAGATATTATTACTAATCATCTTTTAGTGCCAGAGTAAGAGCATTTCCCTCCCTTTTTCTTTCTTTCTTCCTTCCTTCCTCCCTCCCTCCCTCCCTCCATTCCTTTCTTTCTTTCTTAAAAATGTGGCTAGTCCAAAATTTTATAGTAAATATTTGGGCTACTTATAAAGCACACTGAGTGGTGTATGTGCACGCGCGCACACACACACACACACTCTCTCTCTCACATTGTGGTTTAATTGCCCTAATGCTCTCAGTAAGACTTCCCAATTTATAGATGAAACCTCCCTACCGCATGGGGCTCCCCCTGTATACCAAAGCTGTACCCTTCTCTTTGCCTCTTGCCTCTCACTCATCCCAGAAACACTTATGGCCAGAGGCAAGTTCTTGAAGGACCACCCAGGGTGAAAGGCTGACGCTCAGTGTATTTTGGCCTCCGTGCAATGAGCAGGATTCACAGCAAGTAAATAGCAGAAGCTGAGTTAGAAGCCGAGATGGTGGGCCAGGGGCTGGTCTGGTTGGTGGGGCCCTTGAACCCAGGACTGGTGGGATGGATCTTTCATCTGAACTCTAGGTTGGGGAGCTTCTAGAGTTGATTCTAGTGGGATTCAGAGTCTAGAATCAAAGAGGGAGATGGAAGTGGGTTACGAAACTGAGAAGCCAGTAACTGACCTCAAATACTGAATATTCCTAATGAACTGCTTTCTCAGTCTCTCATTTTGTACATGTTTAAGACAGTGTGTTGAGTCAGGGAGCAGTAAGCCATGGAGATGGACAAGACATGATGGAGAGGGTGCAGGAGGAGAGCTATCCATGAGACTTACCTGAAATAGGGGTTGTCCATGGCCTGGTGCAGAGTCCATGTTTAATGGACCAAGGACAGGGAAAGCTCTTGGCTGTTATCCTAAGCATCTTCTCCACTATTTTGTAGAGCGTGGGGCCCATGTGGTAGAATTCTTTGAGGTGACCAGGGTGGCCTATGACATTCTTTGCTCTTGCCGCTATTATAACTAAGGAGGGTTCCTCTCTGGGTCCCAGTGAGAAGCTGGAGCTTCAGGTGAACCGACAGACACAGCGGGTCAAAGCGGGATGGTGTGGGTAAGGGAATGGTGAAAGGAATCATCTAGATTCCTGCATTTCTTCTTACTAAGTTCCTTTCTCAGCTGGTGAGCAGCAAAATAGCCAGGGCATCTAAGGAGTTGAACTGTTTTTAGCACTGTAGCCCAAGAAGGGAATTGGCCTGTCTTTCAATGAATGACCACTCAGTTTAAGGCTTATTGTCAACCTCAGAACAAGAACTTTCTTCTGTTTCCATTTGGTAAATACAGGGATACGAGGCATGCACAATACTCCCTCACTGGCAAAGGTTTAGTCCCAGCATTCTTGGAGAATGCATAGTATTATGTGTTCATCCTGTCATTCAGATTTCAAAGTACGTCATCCATTCATCTTCCGGATATCCTTAGAAAGCAGGAAAGGGATTATTACATTCATTTTTGAGATGAAGAAACTGAGACTTAGAGATGATAACAAGCTTAAAAATCTTATGTTAAGTAAGAAACAGAGCTACATTGAGAGGTCTGTCTTAAGCCATCTGGGTCACAGCTCCATCTAGAAGTCAGCATTGCCCAGTGTGTCCTTGACACGCAAACACAAACATTACAACAAACTGAACTCCAAAATGTCCTAGACCCACTCATTTCTACTTTCAACAAGGAAGCCTTTTGTCTTAGACCTAAAAGAGCCCAGCCTATAACACAAAGTAAGGCAGCGCCTCCAGGTAACCCGATCACGTGGCCATCCCACTCCCCCCCCCCCACCAGAGCCTGCACCTCAGGAGGAAGTGGGGGGGGGGAATCCAAGTGGCTTCTGATGCAGAGCTAGCGATTTGCCAAGAGTGGTGCTTGCAGCTTATGAATATTCAATTAGAAAGAAGTCAGGCTAATCAGATTGGGATCTCGTTGAGTTTCCATCAGGGCGTCTGGAACTTAAACACTGCTGCGAGGGTCAGTTCAAACCAAAGTCAGCAGAAGAACTGCCCAGAGGCGCCGGTGCCATGGGCCCCCTCTGGCCCAGGAGAGGTGGGCCTTGGGGTCTGCTTAGCAGAAGAGGTGGGGTTGGTGTAGAACTGGGATAACGGCTTGGTACACTGGCCCACAGAGTACCCAGGATGATCCTATAGTAGTCAAGGTTGAAGAGAATATTAGAAGACTCACCTCAGCGGCATATGAAAGCAAAGTCAAAATTTTAACCTCCATACCCCCTGACATGGCATTTGAGGCACATTTGACCTCCAGCTGACCTCATCTCCTGCCATGTCCCAGTCGTACTCCCTTGAACACGTCCTGCACTTTCTGCCTCTACCTTTCCTAACACCTTGGTTCTTACAGGCGTCTTCCTGGCTTTTGTTTTTATCAGTCATGCTAGAACACTCATAATATACAATTTGCCACCTTAACCATTCTTAAGTGGACAGTTCGGCAGTGATAAGTACCTTCACACTGACAAGCAACCCAGCCCCAAAACTTGTCTCGCAAAAATGAAACTCTTTTCCCATGAAACAACTCCCATTCCCCTCAGCCGCTGACAGCCACCATTCTATTTTCTGTCTCTGTGAATTTGACTACTCTAGGTACCTTATATAAGTGGAATCCTACGGTGTTTGTCTTTTTGTGACTGGTACGATGTTTTCAAGTTGCATCATGTTGTAGCATGGGTCAGAATGTCTTTCCTTTGAAAGGCTGAATAATATTCCATGGTACGTATATACGACATTCTGTTCATCCATTCCCATCTCTTTTGCCCGTTCAAAATCTGACTCTGTCTTCAAAGCTTAAAACCCAAGGTACCTGCTTCATGAAGCTTTTCTCAAGACTCTCGGTTATAGCCAGTCATTCACAAAGATCTTCTGAGCATCATTTATGTAGCAGGCACTGTGCAAGGCAGGGACGCGAAGATGAGTACCCACAGTCTCCCACTTGTCCTCCCTTCAAGCTCAGCTCCTGGCACGCTGCTCAGGAATGACTCCGTGACAGCACTGACCGTCCATGTTCCTGACACGCCATGCTGCCTCGAGGTATTCTTGATGGTTTCCACATTAGTCATCTCCCTTGTAAATTCCTGAGGACCTGACCACATCTTATCTCAGCATCTCCAGGGCCCAGCGCAATATATTGAACATGGGAGACGACCAATAAACACTTGTTCAAATAGAGTTAAATTTGCACCCCTTAGAGTGCAGGGCTTCTTGACTTCTAAGCGACTGACACAATGAGCTAGAAGGCAGTGCAACCTCTGCCACGTCTGTTACCTGATGCTGATGCAGGGCCACGGGTTGAGATTGGGCACTTCATAAAAGTAACTTAGCCTGCTGATATCGGCATGTGCAGAGAGAGACGTGGAGACTCCATTTGCCCATTTGCTAATAAAAGCGGTAGCTAAGATGTACAGAGCTCTTTCAACATGTCGGGCTTTCTAAGTGCTTTCCACAGACTAACTGAATCCTCACCATAAACCCAAGAGGTGGGTTTTAGGTAGGATAAGTAAATATCTTTTATTATGCCCATTGTACAAATGATGAAACTGAGGCACAGAGAGGCTAAATACTTTACCCTATATCTACAAACGAAATTATTAGATTTGCCGGAAATTTGCCTATACACCCAGGCAGGCAAATTCCCTTTTTTTTTTTTTAATAACTTTATTTATTTATTTTTGGCTGCGTTGGGTCTTTGTTGCTGTGCATGGGCTTTCAGACTTGCGGCAAGCGGGGGCTACTCTTTGTTGCGGTGTGTGGACTTCTCATTGAGGTGGCTTCTCTTGCTGCGGAGCGTGGGTTTCAGTAGTTGTGGCATGCGGGCTCAGTAGTTGTGGCTCGCGGGTTTAGTTGCTCCATGGCATGTGGGATCTTCCCGGACCAGGGATCGAACCCGTGTCCCCTGCATTGGCAGTAGGATTCTTAACCACTGAGCCACCAGGGAAGTCGCCAGCCAAATTCTTCACACTACACTGTGCTGGTATGAACATCTTGCTTTGGCAAGATTTGTTGAGGTATCACCTCACACCGGTCAGAATGGCCATCATCAAAAAGTCTACAAATAATAAATGCTGGAGAGGGTGTGGAGAAAAAGGAACCCTCCTACACTATTGGTGGGAATATAAAATGGTGGAGCCGCTATGAAGAACAGTATAGAGGTCCCTTAAAAAACTAAAAATAGAGCTACCATATGATCCAGCAGTCCCACTCCTGGGCATATATCCAGAGAAAGCTATAATTAGAAAAGATACATGCACCCCAATGTTCATTGCAGCACTGTTTACAATAGCCAAGACATGGAAGCAACCTAAATGTCCATTGACTGACTGATGGACGGATAAATAAAGATGTGGTACATATATACAATGGAATATTACTCATCTATAAAAAAGAATGAAATAATGCCATTTGCAGTAACATGGATGGACCTAGAGACTATCATACTAAGTGAAGTAAACCAGACAAAGACAAATATCATATGATATCACTATATGTGGAATCTAAAAAGAAAAAAAGATACAAATGAACTTATTTACAGAACAGAAACAGACCAACAGACATAGAAAACAAGCTTTCCCAAAGGGGAAAGGCAGGGAGGAGAGATAAATCAGCAGTTTGGACACTACTATATATAAAACAGATAACCAACAAGGACCTACCATATAGCACAGGGAACTATACTCAATATTTTGTAATAACCTATAAGGGAAAAGAATCTGAAAAAAAAGATATATGTGTACTGTGTATAACTGAATCAGTTTGCTGTACACCTGAAACTAACACAACATTGTAAGTCAACTGTATTTCAATTAAAAAAAGAAAGAGAGAGATTTGAGGTAGATTACAGTTAGCAGAATCCACTGGAGAACCTCTTAAAACATTAACGGGGGTGCTCTCTCATGTCACGGACCTATTTTCTGTTTTGGCTGGTCTGGAGTCTTGCATTCTGAATTTCCTTAAATCCAAGGGATGTCAACTTGATTATAAAGAGATATCAAGAACTAAGAACTTCTCTTGACAGAAAGGTGTGGGGTGGAGGTGGTGGACAGGGGAAGTAAAAAGAAATGGAGAGAAATTTGTTTCAGTTGCCATTTATAATAACCTGGACCCCATCTTTCACTTTAGCGATAAGATCTTAGGAGCAATGTGTTAGGTTTGACCAGCATACTGGCTGGTCTGGGAGGAGGGAGGAGCAGTGATCCTCTCCCCGTCTCCCTACCAATTCTGCATCCTGAATTAATCTCTCCTGCTTGTTTAGCTAAGCAGCAAGTGAGGGGTGCAGAGAACGGATGCCTCTGGAACTGGAGGGACGGATGGAAGGGCTGCAGTGGTGACGAAGGGCATGATGAGTGGTGGTAGGGGAGCTTTGGGGCAGGAACCAAACAGAGTGGCCTTAAAGGGAGGGGTGGGGCTTGGGCAGTTGGGAAGCAACTGGGCGAGGGAAGGGATGGTTATTGTTCAGAGGACAAGTAGACAGGTTTGACTAAAACAGAAGGTTTAAGTGGGAGATATAGTTGGCAAGCTGGGTTTTCTCTTGTAACCTGTGGACCACCATGGAAAACTTCAAAAAGGAGGGCAAGGCAGAGTGTTGGGAAGATGAATATAACAGCAGTATATTAGACAGACTAGAAGGAGTAGAAATGGCAAGGTCACTAGGGGACTGTGGTGGTCAGTTTTATGTGTCAACTTGGCAAGGCTACAGAATTCAGTTATTCAGTCAAACATTGGTGTTGCTGTGAAGGTATTTTGTAGTTGTGATTAATGTCCACAATCAGTTGACTTTATTTTATTTATTTAATTATTTTATTGTGCAGGGCCTGCATTCCTCTAATCTGGTCTCAGGTAATCTCTTTATTTATTTATTTATTTTCTTTTTAGTCATCCATTTTATACACATCAGTGTATACACGTCAATCCCAATTGCCCAATTCATCACACCACCACCCACACCTCCCACCGCTTTCCCTCTTGGTGTCCATATGTTTGTCCTCTACATCTGTGTCTCAATTTCTGCTCTGCAAACCGGTTCATCTGTACCATTTTCTAGGTTCCACATATATGCGTTAATATACGGTATTTGTTTTTCTCTTTCTGACTTCACTCTGTATGATAGTCTCTAGATCCATCCACGTCTCTACAAAAGACCCAATTTCGTCCTTTTATGGCTGAGTAATGTTCCATTGTATATATGTACCACATCTTCTTTATCCATTCGTCTGTCGATGGGCATTTAGGTTGCTTCCATGACCTGGCTATTGTAAATAGTGCTGCAATGAATATTGGGGTGCGTGTGTCTTTTTGAATTATGGTTTTCTCTGGGTATATGCCCAGTAGTGGGATTGCTGGGTCATATGTTAATACTATTTTTAGTTCCTTAAGGAACCTCCATACTTTTCTCCATAGTGGCTGTATCAATTTACATTCCCACCAACAGTGCAAGAGGGTTTCCTTTTCTCCACACCCTCTCCAGCATTTGCTGTTTGTAGACTTGTTGATGATGCCAGTTCTAACTGGTGTGAGGTGACACCTCATCGTAGTTTTGATTTGCATTTCTCTAATAATTAGTGATGTTGAGCAGCTTTTCATGTGCTTCTTGGCCATCTGTATGTCTTCTATGGAGAAATGTCTATTTAGGTCTTCTGCCCATTTTTGGATTGGGTTGTTTGTTTTTTTAATATTGAGCTGCATGAGCTGTTTATATATTTTGGAGATTAATCCTTTGTCCGATGATTCATTTGCAAATATTTTCTCCCATTCTGAGCGTTGTCTTTTCATCTTGTTTATGGTTTCCTTTGCTGTGCAAAAGCTTTGAAGTTGCATTAGGTCCCATTTGTTTATTTTTGTTTTTATTTCCATTGCTCTAGGAGGTGGATAAAAAAGATCTTGCTGTGATTTATGTCAAAGAGTGCTCTTCCTGTGTTTTCCTCTAAGAGTTTTATAGTGTCCGGTCTTACATTTATGTCTCTAATCCATTTTGAGTTTATTTTTGTGTATGGTGTTAGGGAGTGTTCTAATTTCATTCTTTTACATGTAGCTGTCCAGTTTTCCCAGTACCACTTATTGAAGAGACTGTCTTCTCCATTGTATATCCTTGCCTCCTTTGTCATAGATTAGTTGACCATAGGTGTGTGGGTTTATCTCTGGGCTTTCTATCCTGTTCCATTGATCTATGTTTCTGTTTTTGTGCCAGTACCATATTGTCTTGATTACTGTAGCTTTGTAGTATAGTGTGAAGTCAGGGAGTCTGATTCCTCCACCTCCGTTTTTTTCTCTCAAGACTGCTTTGGCTATTCAGGGTCTTTTGTGTCTCCATACACATTTTAAGATTTTCACCATTGAGAATGATGTTTGCTGTTGGTTTGTCACATATGGCCTTTATTATGTTGAGGTAGGTTCCCTCTATGCCCACTTTCTGGAGAGTTTTTATCATAAATGGGTGTTGAATTTTGTCAAAAGCTTTTTCTGCATCTATTGAGATGATCATATGGTTTTTATTCTTCCATTTGTTAATATGGTGTATCACATTGATGATTTGCGTATATTGAAGAATCCTTGCATCTCTGGGAAAAATCCCACTTGATCATGGTGTATGATCCTTTTAATGTGCTGTTGGATTCTGTTTGCTAGTATTTTCTTGAGGATTTCTGCATCTATAATCATCAGTGGTATTGGTCTGTAATTTTCTTTTTTTGTAGTATCTTTGTCTGGTTTTGGTATCAGAGTGATGGTGGCCTCACAGAATGAGTTTGGGAGTGTTCTTTCCTCTGCAATTTTTGGAAGAGTTTGAGAAGGATGGGTGTTAGCTCTTCTCTAAATGTTTGATAGAATTCACCTGTGAAGCCATCTGGTCCTGGACTTTTGTTTGTTGGAAGATTTTTAGTCACAGTTTCGATTTCATTACTTGTGATTGGTCTGTCCATATTTTCTATTTCTTCCTGGTTCAGTCTTGGAAGGTTACACCTTTCTAAGAATTTGTCCATTTCTTCCAGGTTGTCCATTTTATTGGCATAGAGTTGCTTGTAATAGCCTCTTAGGATGCTTTGTATTACTGTGGTGTCCATTGTAACTTCTCCTTTTTCATTTCTAATTTTATTGATTTGAGTCCTCTCCCTCATTTTCTTGATGAGTCTGGCTAATGGTTTATCAATTTTGTTAATCTTCTCAAAGAACCAGCTTTTAGTTTTATAGATCTTTGCTATTGTTTTCTTTGTTTCTATTTCATTTATTTCTGCTCTGATCTTCATGATTCTTTCCTTCTGCTCACTTTGTGTTTTGTTCTTCTTTCTCTAGTTCCTTTAGGTGTAAGGTTAGACTGGTTAGTTGAGATTTTCCTTGTTTCTCGAGGTAGGCTTGTATAGCTATAAACTTCCCTCTTAGAACTGCTTTTGCTGCATCCCATTGGTTTTGGATCATCGTGTTCTCATTGTCATTTTTTTCTAAGTATTTTTTGATTTCCTCTTTGATTTCTTCAGTGATCTCTTGGTTATTTAGTAACGTATTGTTTAGCCTCCATGTGTTTGTGTATTTTAAGTTTTTTTCCCTGTAATTGATTTCTAATCTCATAGCGTTGTGGTCAGAAAAGATGCTTGATATGATTTCAATTTTCTTAAATTTACTGAGGCTTGATTTGTGACCCAAGATGTGATCTATCCTGGAGAATGTTCCATGCACACTTGAGAAGAAAGTGTAATCTGCTGTTTCTGGATGGAATGTCCTGTAAATATCAATGAAATCTATCTGGTCTATTGTGTCATTTAAAGCTTCTGTTTCCTTATTTATTTTCATTTTGGATGATCTGTCCATTGGTGTAAGTGAGGTGTTACAGTCCCCCACTATTACTGTGTTACTGTCGATTTCCTCTTTTCGAGCTGTTAGCAGTTGCCTTATGTATTGAGGTGCCCTGTGTTGGGTGCATATATATTTATAATTGTTATATCTTCTTCTTGGATTGATCTCTTGATCATTATGTACTGTCCTTCCTTGTCTCTTGTAACATTCTTTATTTTAAAGTCTATTTTACCAGATATGGGTATAGCTACTCCAGCTTTCTTTTGATTTGCATTTGCATGGAATATCTTTTTCCATCCCCTCACTTTCAGTCTGTATGTGTCCCTAGGTCTGAAGTGGGTCTCTTGTAGACAGCATATATATGGGTCTTGTTTTGTATCCATTTAACAAGTGTTTTGTGTTTTGGTTGGAGCACTGAATCCATTCACCTTTAGGGTAATTATTGATATGTACGTTCCTGTTACCATTTTCTTAATTGTTTTGGGTTTGTTTTTGTAGGTCCTTTTCTTCTCTTGTGTTTCCCAGTTAGAGAAGTTCCTTTAGCATTTGTTGTAGAGCTGGTTTGGTGGTGCTGAATTCTCTTAGCTTTTGCTTGTGTGTAAAGCTTTTGATTTCTCCATCAAATGTGAATGAGATCCTTGCTGGGTCGAGTAATCTTGGTTGTAGGTTCTTCCCTTTCATCACTCTAAGTATATCATGCCACTCCCTTCTGGCTCGTAGAGTTTCTGCTGAGAAATCAGCTGTTAACCTTATGGGAGTTTCCTTGTATGTTATTTGTCATTTTTCCCTTGCTGCTTTCAATAATTTTTCTTTGTCTTTAATTTTTGCCAATTTGATTACTATGTGCCTCGGCATGTTTCTCCTTGGGTTAATCCTGTATGGGACTCTCTGTGCTGCCTGGACTTGGGTGGCTATTTCCTTTCCCATGTTAGGGAAGTTTTCATCTATAATCTCTTCAAATATTTTCTTGGGTCCTTTCTCTCTCTCTTCTCCTTCTGGGACCCCTATAATGCGAATGTTGTTGCATTTAATGTTGTCCCAAAGGCCTCTTAAGCTGTCTTCATTTCTTTTCATTCTTTTTTCTTTATTCTGTTCCGTGGCAGTGAATTCCACCCTTCTGTCTTCGAGGTCCCTTATCTGTTCTTCTGCCTCAGTTATTCTGCTATTGATTCCTTCTAGTGTATTTTTCATTTCAGTCATTGTATTGTTCATCTCTGTTTGTTTGTTCTTTAATTCTTCTAGTTCTTTGTTAAACATTTCTTGCATCTTCTCGATCTTTGCCTCCATTCTCTTTCTGAGGTCCTGGATCATCTTCACTATCGTTATTCTGAATTCGTTTTCTGGAAGGTTGCCTATCTCCACTCTATTTAGTTGTTTTTCTGGGGTTTTATCTTGTTCCTTCATCTGGTACATAGCCCTCTGCCTTTTCATGTTGTCTATCTTTCTGTGAACATGGTTTTTGTTCCACAGGCTGCAGGATTGTAGCTCTTCTTGCTTCTGCTCAGTTGACTTTAAGTAAAGGAGATTATCAGAGATAACCTGAGTGGGTCTGATTCAATCAGTTAAATTTTCCCAGAAGAAGAAGAAATTCCACCTGTGAACTACAGCCTCAATTCCTGCCCAAGTTCCCTGCCTGCTCTTCCTGACGGTCTACGCCACACATGGGACTTGCCTAGCTGTCTCCACAATCACATAAGCCAATTTCTTGCAATAAACCCCCTGCTATATATTTCCTACTGGTTCTGTTTCTCTAGTTGAATCCTGACTGATACAGGGACAGACCACTAGTGTGGTTTTCGACTAGACAAGAGAAGGCTCGACCAGAGGCAGAGATGAGTGAGGGAAGAGCAAAGACCAAAAGGACTCAGATGGCCTGAAGGTGCAGGCGAGAGAAGAGCCCAGGGAAGCCGGCAGTGATGGTCGGGAGGCACTGGGAGCAGGAGGCCGGGGTTCCCACCGTCCATCTGCCACTGATTACACAAGTAACTCCATCTTGCTGCGTCTCTGAAAAATGTGACCTTGAATTAGTACTTCCAAAACGTCTTCCGGCTCCATATTCTATGATTCTATATCTCAGTCATCTTTGCAAGAGTATCTCATCTTCAATCAAAAATGGATCTTTTTTTCTAAATGAAGTCTATTTTCTTGCCCCCAGAAGAGTGATTCAGGAATCACAGTGTCAATAGTTAAGTATCCAGGGACTTAAAATGAATGAAGGGATGGAGGGAAGACTTCACGGGATTCCAAAACAGCAGCATGGGTTGAGCAGCTGGTAAAAGGAGCTGGAAGTACAGCCATACCAAATAGAGGACAGAGGACTCTGGCAATATTAACAACAATTAATATTTACCGAGGGCTTACCATGTACCAGACACTGTCCTAAGCGCTTAAACAGGCATCAACTCTTTCAGACTTCACAATATCTCTAACATACACCCCATCTACAGATGAGAAAAGGAGGTTTGAAAAGGTTGAGTCACTTAACTTTCTCTAAGGGCACACAGCTAGTAGGAGCAGAGGATATGGAATTTGAGCCTAGACCAAGGCCCATGCTCTTAACTAGGTTGCAGACCTTTATTGCCACAACAGACCAGAGGAAGCTATTTGCTGTGAAAGGCAGCAGTAGGAATCTCCAGCACAACACAGGTAACATGGAGAATTAAGTGAGCAAAGGCCTATCGCCTTGAATTCCTGCCACCACAATGTACAAAACTGCTGATGTGGGTGAGTCCCTCCGTGTCACCCTCCTGTCTGTGTATCCCCAGGGCCAACACGCACTCCCATCTTCTGCACAGCCTGCTCCAGCAGGAATGCATTTCAGGTGCTCCATGATTTTTTGGTTGGAAAGCAGGGCCCTGAAACTGGTAAGGAGACTTCCTACAGCTTCTGAAGCTGCATTCATAGCAGTTGGCAGTGTTTTCTGATTCATGGTGAAAGCCCTAGAGGAAGGGCTGGCTTTCTGTGGAAGTGAGCGCAGGGCTTTAACTCTGATAAACAGTGGTTAGGGTCTTGCATGCATATTTCCTACCTGCAGTTGAAGAATTTCCCACCCCTTTTGTTTACCCTTATCTGATCAAAGCACCATTCATTGAACCAGCATTGAAACGGGACTGTCTGCAGTGCTGTTAGTTGCCATGGCAGAGATAGAGGGTAGGTACTGCCCTCCAGGGGTTCCAGGCATCCAGTTCAAAAGAGAAGGGTGCCACCTGGGTGGTGATACCTCGTTGAATTCCCAGGGAGATGTTTGCCCTGCCAACCTAACAGTGGGCCAGAGGGGGAGAGAGAAAGAAAAGAGAGAAAGAGAGAGAGAGAGAGAGAGAGAGAGGGAGAGAGAGAGAAAGGACGGAAGGAAGGAAGGAAGGAAGAAAGATTGTGTCACTCTGGATTTCCAGTTCGGTAATTGTCAAACATGTCTCAAATGCACCCTGTCTTCTCCACGGCACCTGGTCCAGGTCTTCATCACCTCTAATTGGTCTCCCGGCTTCCACTCTTATCCCGTCAAGCTCGCCCTCCTCCCCGCCACCAGAATGCTGTATTTAAAACTCTAATCTGGAACTTTCCTGGTGGCGCAGTGGTTAACAATCCACCTGCCAATACAGGGGACGCGGGTTCGATCCCTGGTCCCCGAAGATCCCACATGCCCCGTAGCAACTAAGCCCGAGCACCACAACTACTGAGCCTGTGCTCTAGAGCCCGCGAGCCACAACTACTGAAGCCCGTGCGCTCTAAGGTCCACGTGCTGCAACTACTGAGCCCGTGGGCTGCAACTACTGAAGCCCGCGTGCCTAGAGCCCGTGCTCCGCAGCAAGAGGGACCACCGCAATAGAAGCCTGCGCACCGCAGCGAAGAGTAGTCCCTGCTCGCCACAACTAGAGAAAGCCTGTGCAGCAACAAAGACCCAAACGCAACCAAACAAAACGAAACAAAACAAACGGAACAAACACAAAAACCCTCCAATCTGACCGGGTCCTTTCCCTTCTTGCACCAAGATCCTCCCCAGCCTGACACATGGAACATTTCCACCACCAGCAACTCTGAACTCTTTCTTTCTCCACCCTGTATTTTGTTCCCAGAATGCCCCTTGCCTTTTTGCTCCATCAACTCCAATTCTCAATTATAGACTAAGCTCAGGTGGTCATCTCCTCCAGGAAGCCTCACCTGATTAGGAAATAAGCCACTAACTGCCCTAACCCCCTTCCTCCCCGGTGGCCACACTGGGTGAGACTTCTGAGCTCCTACAATGCTCTCTGCAGAAACAGCTCTCTGGGGCCACCTATTTGTACTCTAATGATTGGCTTCTACGCTCCCCTCTCCCCCGAACCTCAGCTCACTGAGAACAAGGACTGTCTGACCCCTGAACTTGATCCAGGACCTGGCACTGAGTGTGAAGTAGAAGAAGGGACTGGCCAAGGCAGAACCACCAACAGGCCGTAGGAAACTTGGGGTTCTGACCCCGGCTTGATCACACCTCCATACCGTAACTCCGTGCCTCAGTTTCCCCACTAGGAAAGCGTGGGGGTGGGGAAGAGGGGGGAAGAGGAATCTAAGTTACTCTGGAGGCAGCAGCTTCCATTCATTAGCATTTGTAAAGGGCTCTGAGAGCTGCAGATGGAAAGCTGCTCTGGCAGGCAGCTTGTTAGAACTAAAAATAGACTTGTGTAGCCCCTTCCCGGCAGAAGCTCAGGAAAGGCTGGAAGGGGTGAGAACACAGGTAGCCAGAGGTGGAAGAAGCTGACCCAGTCCTAGAGGGCGGTCAGCGCTACAGTAAACTACCGCGGGGGACACCGTGGCCACCGCCGAGCACCCGCTCAGCCTGACCCCCAGCAGCGCCGCCTGCGTGGGCAGGTCAGGGGCAGGTGGCCTGCCGTGCCCGGAGGCAGGGGGCAGACTGTGGCCTTTTCACAGTCTGAGGACGCGATTGCTGTCCCCAGATGAGCTGCCTTTGCAGCAACCGGGAGGGGGCGGGGTGACGGGGCGGGTGGGCAGGTATCCCAGAGGAGGGGGAGGGGGAGGAGGGGAGGGGAGGGGAGGGGAGGAGGAGGGGGAAGAGGAGGAGGAGGAAGCGGGCGGGGCCGCGGCGTCTGGGGCCGCATCACGGATGGGGGTGTAGAGGGGGTGGGGTGGGGTAGAGAGCGGGGCTACGGGCTGGACGAGAAAGAATCGCCGGGGAGGGGAGAGAGGGGCCCACGATCTCCTGTGACTCAGGTCTGACTCAATGCCATTTCTGAAACAGCCTAGGGGGCGGGGGGAAGGTGTCTTTTCAAAATGACGAAACAACTCCTTGCTCAGGGCAGCCCTGGGAGAGCTGCGGGTGGATGGGAATCACCCCGGGTCTTCCTCCAGCAAGTCTCCCTGCTGCCCACCCACGGGCGCGGCGGCGGCGGCGGCGGCGGGACCCTCGCGTCGCTGTCCGATTTCCACTCGCGCTGCCCTGGCGCCTGCAGGGGTGCGGGGCGGGCGGATTGGGGGTGGGGGGCGACGGTCCCCCCACCGCGAGGCGGAGCGCGCCGCCACCCCCCGGTCGCGCCGAGAAGGAGCCCCGGGGAAGAGCTAAAAAAAGGGCAGGCGCTGCGGCGCCCGCCGGGGAAGGAATTCCCTCCGCCCGGCGCGCACGCGGCCCCCCGCCCCCGCCCCATCCTGCTCAGAAAAGAATCGGATTCTGCCGGAGAGTAGGAGGCAAAGGAAGACTCAGTTCTAGCCACCACCACCCTCCCCTCCCCGCCCGGATCCCGGAGAAGGGGGAATAGGATTCCGCCCCCCAACCGGATCTGGTGGTCGGAAGGACGGGTCCTGGGGAAAGGAGGGGGCAGCTAGTAACGGGGGCCCCGAGCGACTGTGGCGGCACCCAGAGGGGCCTGGCGGGTTCGGACCCGGGCCGGGATTCGGGGCACGCTGCACAGTGGCCAGCGCAGCCCTGGCTCTCCTGGTTCCGGTGCCCCAACACCCACTCCTCCGACTCAGAGCCAGTGCCCCGAGATGCGCCCGGGGTCCCGCGCGCTGACCGACTCCGGGAGGCGAGAAGCCCTGAGCCGCAGCGCGCACAGTTTGCCCCCCACCCCGCCCCGCTCGCTGTTTCTTTACCGAGAACTGAGGACATCGGTCCGTGCCCAGTCCCCATTCAGAGGGGGAGAGGAGCCGTGTGAAATTAGGAGCTCACAACTTCACTTGCAAAGTTCTGCAGTTTGCAGAGCAGGTCCACCAAGTTATCCTGCTTGTCTCACAATCACCCTGGCGTCTCCATTTGACAAAAGATGAAGCAGGAGCCTCAGAAAACAATGTATTGTCCAGCTTTAGCTAAGAGAGGTAAGGCCGAGCATTTGCAAGGCCGAGCTCGCAAATGCTTGGTTCTCTATTTCAGGAACTTTCATCTGCCTCCTAGTTCTAGGCCTTCTTCTTCTTCTTTTTTTTTTTTTTTTTTTTTGCGGTACGCGGGCATCTCCCTGTTGTGGCCTCTCCCGTTGCGGAGCACAGGCTCAGGACGCGCAGGCTCAGCGGCCATGGCTCACGGGCCTAGCCGCTCCGCGGCATGTGGGATCTTCCCGGACCGGGGCACGAACCCGTCTCCCCTGCATCGGCAGGTGGACTCTCAACCACCGCACCACCAGGGAAGCCCATAGGCCTTCTTCTTTGGGGTCTTTCATGCATTTAACATTCTGGGGATGCTTATTATGTGGGAGCAAGATGCTGGGGACAGAAAGACCAACGAGAGTCACTCTCTGACCTCAAGGAACTCACAGTTGAGTGAAAAAGCGAGAAAACAAAATTATAGATTAAAATTCAGTGTAAACCACACTGTTCTAAACACGGAAACAGAGTCAGTAACTTGCTCAGGTCTCAGGACTGTAGCTGTGCAGCCAGGATTTGAACCCAGACATTCTGACTCCAGAGCCCACCCACACATAACCACTATACTAAACTGCCCCCCTTTTTTTTTTGCTTAACTATCTACCCTTAAGTGAGGGGAAAAAAGCAGATCACAAAACAGAATGTACAGGACGCTCCCAATTAGAATATATATAAACACTCAGGAAAAAAAAAAAAAAAGACCAGAAGAATATATGTCAAAATGATGGGTGATTTTTGTTTTCTTCATTTTTTTTATAAGCTCCATATTTTCTGCACTGAATATGAATTTTATAAGAAAAGAAAAGCAATAAATGGTATTAAAGTACAGCTTGAATGCAAAATTTCCAAAAGATGGTGATGTTTGCATTTGCCCAGTGGGAAGCCTAGGAAGGGCAACCCCAGGGGAGAGGACCATGTACCCCAGAGGTTCAAAGGCATGGCAGGAGGACAGGCTGGCTGAAGAAACTGCAAGGAAGTCTGTCTATGTGATAGGAGTGAAGAGGGGCCAGAGTGTGGGAGGAGAGGCCTCAATTGAATTTCTTGTCAAATCCCTCAAATAAAGAATTCCGAACCCTTAATATTATCCTAAAACCTTCCCTGAGGGGTTAATTCCCTCGGGGATCTAAGAGAGCGGTCCAGGAGTTGGCTGTGATTCCTGAAGGTTATTACTGTGTTCTATATATTGTGTTCTATATCTTTTTCTGTCTTCGGAGGTGAGAAGGCTGGGTGTAGGACGTTAGACTCGGTCAACATATTTGGGTCAGAAGGGGCCAAAGAGCTCGGGCGGAAGTCATTGAGGATGGCTTGTTAACGATGTACATTTTCATTAATCTGGCCCCCTTTCGTAACTCAGTTTTACTCTCACTCAGATCCAAGCCCGCAAAGACATTCCATCAGTAACCTCCTCCCCGCTTGCTCCATGCTGCCCATCCCTCTGAGGTCCCTGGGCACACCAGTTCTAATATCAGCCTCAGCTTATTAAAGCACTAGATTTCCAGGTGGTGGCTGGCAGGTCTTGTCCTCCACACCCAGCCCAGGCTGCCCAAAGTGCCCTGGTTCCCCTTTCTCTGCTGGAGAACCTGGGACAAAGGCCAGTTCACTGCTTTTCCCCCTCCTGGCCCCAGCCCTCTCAGATACATTCTGACCCCCCGGCCCTCCTCCAAACAAGAGCTGCAGCGTTCAGTATACAGGATGCAAAGATGCAGCTCCTCTGCAGATTCCGAGTTCCAGGCTGGAAATAGAGGGGCCTTTGCTCACGTCATTGCATGAAATTCACCATCTGCCACTTGAGCAGGAGACACTCGGGGATGTTTAATGTGAAAACACAGCTCTTGCTTTGGGCGATTGACTATTTCAGGGTGAGGACCACAGCTGGCATGTTAACCCTGGGACCCGGGTTACTGATACGAGGGATTTGGCCTAATATGGATCTAATGTGGGGTTGAACCCACAGTCCCAGTTCTCTTCCCTTTAAACAGCTAGCTCTGTGCATGCACGGGCCACAGGACCCAGCCCAGCCTGGCCTGATCCGGGGTTGATCTGGCTGGGGGCAGAGCCGAGGGAGCAGGAGAGCTGAAGCGACTGCCCCTGCAGCTGCTGGGCCCCCTCTCAGCCTTCCTTCTCTGCCTTTATGTGCCTTGTAGGTGAATGGGAAGGCAAATGGGCCAGGAGGGGCCCTTGTGATAATCTTCAAAAAAATCTGACATGTCTGTGTTGCTGCTACTGGGCAAGGTAAAACACCACCCTGGTTTCTGCTTCTTGCTGACTTCCTAGAAGCGAGCAGTCAAGAGGTTTGGGGGCTGTCTTTCATCTGATTTGTCTTCAGTGTAATTTTGGGTAGCTTGGATTTTGTTCACCTGCCTTCAAGCCTCAAGGGGGGGTGCCTGTTTTATGCGTTGCCCTCCCGCACTCCCTCCGAGTGCCCAGTGACTCCTGGACAAAGGTAGGGGTGGAGGAACTGGGTTTTATTCTTTCTGTTACAGCTCTCAGCCCAGAGTCTTATACACAAACTCTTCTGAACTCCAAACCCATCTATCCAACAGCCTACCAGATGTCTCCACCAAGATGTCTAACAGCACAAACTCAGCATGTCCGAAACAGAATTCCTCATCTATGTCCCCACGCCCCACCTCCTGGAAATTTGCTCTTCCCCATCTCAGTTAATGACGTCCTTCCAATGGCTCAGGTCAAAAATCTTGGTGTCATCTGTGATTCTCCTTCCTCTCACCCGCACATCAAATCCATGAGAAACTTCTCTTCTGATTGCTCCTCGACTCCACTTCCGCCACATCCTTGGAATTCCTCAGACACGTCAGGCGCACTCCTGCCTCATGGCCTTTGTACTGGCTGGCCTCTCTGCTTGATCTCTCTGCCCTCTTGCATCTTCTTTACTTAAATGTCCCTTTCTCGGTGGAGCCCACCCTGCCACCCTATTTAGATGGCAAACCTCCCCCATGCAAACACCTCCAATCTCCCTTGTTCTTTTTTTCTTCACATTGTACTTACTTCTAGAAAGCTATATGATAGCTTATGTACGTACCACAGCTGATCTGGCTGCTTGGTGGCGCTTACAGGGAGATAAGAAGCTGTGGGTCTGCAGGACACACAGGAAGAGGGAACAGAATTGAATGGGGTCAAGAGAATGAGAAGACAAGTCACAGACTGAGAGAAAGTCTTTGCAAGAGTCATAGTTGATAAAGGACTGGTATCCAAAATCTACAAAGAACTCTTAAAACTCAACCATAAGAAAACAAACAACCTAATTCAAAAATGGGCAACAGACCTGAACAGACACCTCACCAAATAAGATATACACATGGCAAATAAGCATATGAAAATAGGCAACATCATATCCTTGCGGATTTGAAAATTAAAACAACAATGGGATGCCACCACATACCTATTAGAATGGGCACGGTCTAGAAAACTGGCATCATCAAATGCTGGAGAGGATGTGGAGCAACAGGAACTCTCATTCATTGCTGGTAGGAATGCAAAATGCTACAGCCACTCTGGAAGACAGTGCGGCAGTTCCTTATAAAATTAAACACACCCTTACGGTAGAATCCAACAGTCGTGCTCCTTGGTATTTACTCAAATGAGTTGAAACCTTATGTCCGCACAAAAACCTGCACACAGATATCTATAGCAGCCGTATTTATAACTGTCCAAACTTGGAAACAACCAAGATATCCTCCAGTAGGTAAATGGATAAATTGTGATACATCCAGATAATGGGATATTATTCAGTGCTGAAAAGAAATGAGCTCTGAAGCCATGAAAAGACATGAATATTAATCATGGGTAAAGACAAAGGTATATTACTAAGTGAAATAAGCCAATCCGAAAAGGCTACAGACTGTATGATTCCAATGGGACATTCTGGAAAAGGCAAAACTATGGAGATAGCTAAAATAATGAGTGGTTTCCAGGGGCTGGAGGGAGGGAGAGATGAGTGGAACACAGGCGATTTTTAGGGCAGTGAAACTCTTCTGTATGATGCTGTAATGATGGATATATGTCATTATCCATTTGTCCAGACCCATAGAATGTACAACACCAAGGGTGAACCCTAATGTGAACTATGGGCTTTTTGGGTGGTAACCACATCTCCAAGTAGGTTCACTGACTATAATAAATGTAACATTCTTGTCCAGGATGTTGATGGGGGGGGAGGCAACGCATGTGTGGAGACGGGGTGTACGGGAACTTTCTCCACTTTCCACTCAATTTTGCTTGAACCTAAAATGACTCTAAAAAATGAAGTCTACTAAAAAAAAATAAAATAAAATAGGTTGAGTGGGCCACAGGTCTTTGCAAGCAGTAGATCTGCAGGCTTCTTCTCACCTTGCCAAAGAATCCCTTGGCTTTTGCCAGAGAAGGGGCTTTGTTCTGGAACAACTCTCACTCATCTCAAAAATCTCAGCATCAAGAATGGCCTTAGGGACTTCCCTGGTGGCGCAGTGGTTGAGAGTCCGCCTGCCGATGCAGGGGACACGGGTTCGTGCCCCGGTCCGGGAAGATCCCACATGCCGCGGAGCGGCTGGGCCCGTGAGCCATGGCCGCTGAGTCTGTGCGTCCGGAGCCTGTGCTCCGCAACGGGAGAGGCCACAACAGTGAGAGGCCCGCGTACTGCAAAAAAAAAAAAAAAAGAAAGAATGGCCTTAGGTGTGGGTGTTGGGGGGACATCCAGGAGGAGGCTCTACAGATGCCCTGGACTTGTCTGCTTCCTACTCAACTAGGCAACGAGGGCAGGGACATAAAAGAGACTTCCTGTTGCTGCCCACATCCCCAGGCTCAAAGTCCTGGGGGAAGCAGGGCCCTTTAATCCACTGAAATGCTCATGGAGAAGCAAGGACAGCTGGGGTAGGTGACCCCAGAAATAGGAGCAGAAGTCCTGCCTCTGTCGAGAAGCCAAGGTCAAACAAGCCACTGGGTTTCTCTCCTCTCTTGCCCCCTCCTGTATTTAACTGATCAAATCTCTTAGTCCAGCACTTCTGTCCTAAGGGCAATTCACATCCAGGCTTGGGCCAACATTTTGTCACCCCTTCCTGTTGTAAAAAAAACCAAAAATGTTATTTTCACTCCTGCTTCTCACGGGTGCTAAAGGACCAAAAAAGCTTCTCTGGAATAATAATAGTCACCAGAGATTTAGCACTGAGAGATTCAAAGTATTATCTCAATTAGTTCTTATAGCATTCTTAGGATACAGGTACTATTACGTATGAAATCAAGCTACTTGCCCAAGGTAACATAGCTAGAAAATGGTGGAGTCGGGATTTGAACCTGGGTCTTTCGAACTCAAAAGCTACCATCTACTGCCAGCAGGGTTAAGCAATGCGTGCATTGCACAGAGGTCCCCAGGTAAGAGGGGGGTTAAACTAGGGGTTAAAATTCAGCCCCTGCTCCATTTGCCAAACCATGCCTCCTGGCCTAGGGATGATCAGACCCAAAGACAGGATTCCTTTCTGCAATTTGGACAAAGGTACTGAGTATGCTGGCTGCAGCCCATATACTTGCACGGAGCAGGTGAAGTCTGCTAGCTGGGACATGGCAGGGTACCACGTGTGAGTTTTCCGATAGGATGGGGGAAGGGAAAGAAGTCAAAAGCCTTTTTTTATAAGGTACCTCGGAAAACGAAGGGGCAAAAACATATTATTTCCATGACTGTGAAGGAAGAAGTTGCCTCCAAAGGCCATCAGTCTCCCTGACCTTTTTTACTCAATGGCTACTTTGAGTTCCTGGCCAGGACTGGTTCCAAATCCTGATTCCTGACTTCCAAGTTATTTTTTGCTAGATCAGGAAAGACTAAACACAGAAAGGGGAGAATTCCTATAGGCAAAGTTAAATTACAGCTGCAACCGAGCAAGGTTCCACCAAAATCATCTTTCCCTGGGTGGGTATGAAGCGAAAGGGCCAGGAAAATCTTCCGAAGCTGGTACAGTTACCAGAGAGCCTGTACCTCGATTGTTCAAAGCTTTTCTTTCTCTTCAGTGTCAGCCATGGAGGAAAGGATGAGAGGAAAAGAAGTCTTAGGGGACAACATTACATTTGTCCATTCCAGTTAAGTTTACCAGTATAGCATTTTTTTTTTTTTTTTTTTGGCGGTACGCGGGCCTCTCACTGTTGTGGCCTCTCTCGTTGCGGAGCACAGGCTCTGGACGCGCAGGCTCAGCGGCCATGGCTCACGGGCCCAGCGGCTCCGCGGCATGTGGGATCTTCCCGGACCGGGGCACGAACCCGCGTCCCCTGCATCGGCAGGCGGACTCTCAACCACTGCGCCCCCAGGGAAGCCCCCAGTATAGCATTTAAAGTAACTTGCGGATTAAATATATTACACTCAGTGCAACATCATCATTGCCCCCATTGCCCCCTCCCAAATTTTATTTTTGAGGAAGCAGTACTGTTCTTAACACACTGATATTTATTTTAATTCTCAGGGATGAGGTCACGTGCAGCCTGAGAGGTGCATGCAGAATGGGAAGGGGCAGTCCCAGATGTTGACCTTGGGGGTATTAGGGGAGACTTAGGGGTTGGTCTAATGTGGGAGCTTCAGGATTTATCAGGTTGGGGCCCTTCCCTGCTCTTCTCTGGGGTCCCCACGACTGCCTGGTTACCATGTTTTTCCCTCCCTGGGGATGCTCAGCTTGCTAAGGTGAAAAGCCACACCTAGCCCAGAATTCCAGGTCTCAGGCCCCCTAACTTGCTGGAATTGGAGCCCATCCTGTGACTGTGACTGTGGGGGAAGCATAAAGGCCATCAGAACACAGATTCCAGAAAGACGGACCCTGTGCCTCTCAGGGGCTGAAGGAATTTCAATTAAAAGAAGATCGGAAGAGGGGAAGGGAAAGAAGTCAAAAGCCCCTTTATAAGTCCCTGGGAAAATGAAGAGGCAAAAAAAAAATTGATTATTTCAATTACTATGAAAACGTGTTTCATTAGAAGATGGGGGATTCATCACTGACACTCAAAAGCCCGAAGAGCGATATCCAACATTATAATACCTCCGTCTCCATGCAGGGAGAATGAGTTATTAAATCGGAAGATGAATGTTTTGCAGTTCAGTTCACTGCATCTGTTAAAAAAGAAATAGTTATAAACATGCCCTGGGTCCCTGACCCCTCCCCGTGAAAGCTACCTCTTGCTAGCCCCCAACCCTCTGTATCTTCAAGGATCTCGACCCCTCCCCATTTCACATTGCTGTGGCATAGGAAAATGCAGGAGGAAGAACGAAAAAAAAAATCAGCAAATTAAATGCAAGTCAGAGTCTTTTTCTTAGTATTAAAAAAAAGTTGCATATAGTTCAATTGTCGCAAAGTGCGACGATGTAAATGCGGTGCATTCTTATGTATAACAGCTTTTCCTTCCGCTCCCATGGCAGCCTCAATAACGCTGCGCTTCTGTTCTGCATGAATAAATATGTATAAAATGTAACGCTGCAAAGAAATAAAATCTGATAACTGAAAGATACCATTTCTCAGGTTCTGGGAGCAACACGAGGCACCAGCTTTTCTGATTCTTTGGTGTTTATGCGAGGAGCCATTGAAATGATAATGTGGAATTTATTATTATTTTTTTTCCAGGGGCAAGTAATTTTCAGCTGTTCATCGGGGCTTTAAGAAATGGAGGTTTTGGCGGTCTTCCTCCTCATTTGGCGTTCTGGGTGGGGGTCTAGGGCTGCTACCCTGCTTCCCCATTCAGGCTATATACCCACAACCTTGAAATCGCTTCCCTTCTTCGCCTTGTGAGACAACCTTGTTAGAAGAATAATGAATTTATCCCTCGGAGCCAGCTGTGCGCAGCCTTTGCACCAGGGAGACTCACGTGCGAAGTGATTCTCAAGCTCTCTCAAGCCCTGAGAGAGGGCACTGGCTATTATACATAATTCCCTGCCCACGAAGGCTAACTCCATCCCTTTCTCTCCCTCGTCAGGAAACCACATAGGACATTATTTTACCAAAAATCTCAAATAGGAGATGACTGGTTTTGGTTTTGTTTGTTTAATTGTTTACAAACTTCTGCACTTTCTTGCCCGTAACTTTCTAGCCCGTAACACGGTTCTTGGAACCCCAGCGACTTGCTCCTCTGCTGTCTGAGAGGGCTGAAGCTGGCAGCAATCAGGGGCCGGGTTCAGTCCTCAAGGGCCTCACAGGTCCGGCCCCCCCACTTCCTTTCCAGCTCCTCTCCATTCACGTTGTCCTGAGACCGGCTAAGTCTCATGCTATGCTTCGAAACACCTCCCAGGCTTTCCAGATCTTCCTGTCATTGCATGTACTCTTCCCTCCACCTGGAACACTCCTTCTGACCTTTCTAGACTTGGTTTTCTCAGCTTTCAGGAGTCAGCTCAAATGCGCAGCCACCCCTCTTACTACCACGCAGCTCCTGTGCATCCCATACGTACTACAGTAACGTGTCTGCTGACTCTTTCTGCCAAGTTCCTCCAGGACAGAGGTGGCGTCTTAGGACTCTCTGCATCACCGGTAGGTACATCCTGTCCATGGTGAAGTTCAGCCAGGGTTTGTGGAAGGATGGAATGAATGCATTACCCAGAAGAGACGGCATCCAGCTCCTTCTTGGGCGTCTCGGGATTGGTCTCTTTAGACCCCATTCCAGGAAAGGATTTGCATGAGATTGCTTGGAAGCGCTTGAAAACCCAGAAACTCAGGAAGGAGGTCACCATCCAGTGAGGAAGTTTTCGGTGCAGGAGTGATGCACCCATCTCGACCTCAGCTCACAGCCCTGCTTCACTGGTGAGTGTGTGTTTACAGTGCCTGGGTTGTGTAAATAAGCAGTACTTGAAGTATGTAAAGTAGAAGTTAATGAATGAGCTAGGAATTGTTTCCTCAACTATTTAAACAAAGCTACTTCTCAGGTGGGACATCAGCTTCCCCAGGGCAAAACCAATACATTTTCTTGCTGACCAAACTAGGTAAGCAAATTTCTGTGACGTGAAGGGTAGGAAAAAAAGACTCCGAGTTTCGAGTTTCCATGATCCTCTCTTCAGCCACTGTGTGACCTTGGGTCAGTGACTTAACCTCTCTTATCTTTAAAATGGGGATAATATGAATAAGAGTATCTCCTTTATACGGTCCTTGTGAGGATCTAAATGTGAATTTGGTAGCATGTGTCTGGAACAGAGAAGCCCTTCAGAAACATGAAGCTTTTTCATGGTGGATTGGTTTTCAAGGACTTTTTTCTGCTTTTACACGTATCAAATGAACATCACGTTTCGGACTTTGTTCTCCCCAAACCGGGTTCTCCTATGAGAAAACAGCCGAGAAGTGACAAGGCTTTGTGATACCTCTGTGCTGGGTGGGAATCCTTAAACGGAGCCCCTCAGCCTCAGGGATAAGGTTTCTGAGCCATTTCAACTGTTTTGGTGGCTCAAAAACCTTTTTCACTCCCTTCCTATCCGTGGACACATGGATCAGGTCAGGGACGACTTGGGAAGAAAGGGACTATTGGTGTATAATGAGCATATCATCGAAGAGCTGCTTTTCCTGACTTGGAATTAAACACCGAGGGGCGATGCAGAGCTCATCTGGGCCTGCTGGAGGGTTGGTCGTCCTGGGGACTGTCATGCCTTCAAGAGTCAGGTTTCTTTGCCCTCACTTAAGTGAGGTACTGTGCTCCCGTGAGCGGCCAGCCAGAGCCAGGACGCACTTACTACAGGAGAGGGACACAGGCTCCGGACACCAAGCTGGGAAGCCCGAGGCCCCGAGAGGCTTCAGACAGACACACAGCGGGCGGCAGCAGGGAGGCCCCCAGTCCAGTGGTTCAAGTCCAGGAAGCCCACCCACCCAGCTTCCAGTCCTGTTACGAACTTGTCGGGGACGACCAACGCACACATGGGCAGCTGGGGGCTTTCCTCAAATTGACAACAGCTTCTTGTAACTCTGCAGAACACGAGCTGCTTGCATAAACACTGCCTCAGAGACACCTGCTGTGGGGAACGCATGGAGTTGGGGAGAGGCAGAAAGATACAGGGGGAGAGGACAGTTTCCCCATCCCACTACAGAGGGGACATTTATCCATCCATCCATCCATGGTGCACGTGCAGAGGCTCTGTCACGAGCTCGGTAGTAACTGGGAGGCAGGGAAGAACACAGTACAGTCAAAGGGCCTCTCACTGTCCCCACCTCCTCCCACACTCCCCTCCAAACGAGACTTGGCTGGGGAAAGACCTCTTGGGGTCTCCAGGGCTACTGCACTACTGTGGGCTGGGCGTTTGCCAGCGAATCCATCGCAGGCATAGGAGGCTGGCTGCACAGCAACTCCTAGGGAGGGTGAGGTAGAGATGGGGTGAGGATGGCGAAGAAGGAAGGGGCTAAGTCCCTGGCATGGAAGGTTGGAGAATACAGTAGTAAGAGGGGATATGGGGGCCTCTACTTCAAACCTATACTGCAGGTCAAAGCCATATGCAAACTGCAGATGTTCAGGGAGAGGGCTCTGAGACGCGGCAGAACCGGGTATACTGCAGAAGCCTCCCGTCTCTGGGTGGAGCTTTTGCACTTCTCTGCTTGTCAGTTTACCTGTCGCGCCAAATTAGTGAGCTCGCTGCTGCTGCCTCCGGCGGAGGCTCTGAGTCATCTGGTTGCTCAGTTCTGATCACAAAGTACACGGGAGAGCCTGGTGGCGCTCCTGGAGCCGGAGCCAGCCGGGAAAAGGGTCTCCTTCCTTCTGCTTCCGGGACATGTACAGGGGCTCCTCACTCCTGGTCAGCCCTGAGCAGAGTGCAAGAACGAACAGGGCTGCATCCCTGGCTTCATCAGAGGAGGCTCGGAGCTCATGGAATACGGTAGCAAACCGAACACCCAGGCCATGCTGGATGCTGAGGGAAGAATATCCCTCCCTTCCAAAGGTTTCTGGCTCTTCAACTGTAGTCGTCACAGTCAAGCCACCAAGGGCCGATCCCAGAGGCTATAAGGGAGCATTTAGAATGGTGCTGATCTGGCTTCTTATCAGAGAGCCACGGGTGAGGGCAAGAGCTACAAATTATGGTTCTTGTTCCTGAGTGTGGCTCTGGACCCATCCACCGTATCTCCTCTGTGTACTTGATTTCTTGGGAAGAAGGAGAGTTCGGGTCCTGCCCCAGGGGAAATGCTTTACTACAGCTAATGCTCCCGCGAGGTCTCACTACAGCTGATGGTACCTCAGGGCAGGCTGGCCACACAACGAGAGTGCGAATCTCTGGAAAGGCACACAACATATTTTCTTGTGATGTGTCTGCTTCCGGGCCATCCAGCCCACCAGACTGTGAGCCCCTCCGAGGCAGGGTGGACCTCAGGCATCCTTGTGCTTCCAAGGCTAGCACTGGGCCTGGCACACACATGGCACTCAATAAGTGTGTCACAGACACGTGAATCAGTTGCAGAGATGAGATTAAAACTCAATGTGGAGAGATGATTGTAATAAGGAAGAGCTAATCTGACTCCATACTGGATCTGTTTCTTTTACTGTAACCTTTGGATTCTTCAGCTTTTGCTATAAGACTGTTGCCTATAGCCTGAAATATGCAGGATCGCCCATTCTCAAGGCTTTGACCTTTAAAGGTATAACACTTTCCTATTCATATAGAGATAAAAAGTTGCAGAACAGAGAATAACATTTGTTTTATTGGAGGTTTACAGGAACATTGTGACCGGACCTACCCACAGAGCTGCAAGAACAAAGGATTCTGGCACCAAGATGTTTGCACCAACCAACTACACCCCCTCCTCTTCTAGTATAAAAGAAGCCTCGATTCTAACAAGGATAAGATGGCTCCTTGGGACACCACTCCACCATCTTCTTGGTCTGCTGGCTTTCCAAATAAAGCCCCTGTTCCTTTGCCCCCAAAACTCGTCTCTTGCTTGAGTGGCCTGCCATGCAGCGAGCAGTACGAGCTTGGACTTGGTAACATGATCAGCTCTCGAGGGGAAGGTCAACTCCAGGAAGCAAGAGAGGTGGAAAGAACCTTGAGATAATCAAGGTCCTACTCTTCAGCTGACAGAAGACAAACCTGACGTCCTGAGAGGTTAAGCGCCATACACAACCCCACACAGCTAATTCGGGGCTCCAGGACTGCCCCCCGAGAGTCCTCACGCCGCCCCACGCTGGTGGCGGAGGACAGGGGACACGCCGGGGGAGGTGTGATTCCAGGCCTTGGGGTACACACCCCCGTGAAAACAAAACTGCATGATTCAACACACATCTGCAGCAGTCGTGCAATTATCTCTGAGATCTAAGCAGTGATCGATGGGAGTTTTAATTACCAACATCTCTGCATCCTCCCCCAGAGAAGAAAACAAATATTTTCTGGGATGTTTACTTCATCGTAAAATTTGGTGAAATTCTACCTCACTCAGATGGGCACGATGCATTTGCATGAAAGGGGCTGCTAGACATCATTTTTGTTGTTGTTCCCGCAGCTGAAAATATTGTTCTGGCTTCTGCACGCGCTTAAGTTTGGCCGCCAATCGGAAGAGCTGCTCCCACACTCGGGCCTGAGAAGGGGGCTGAGGGGGAGGGTACGGCTAGGCCGGCAGCTGGGCTGCGCTCCTCCTGTTTGGTCTCGATCGCTGGCTCCCTGAGTCCTGAGGGAGGCTGACCTGGTCACTGACGGCAGCGGTCACCCTCTGCCCTCTGACGGCGGCCTTGCGCCTTTTCCGGTGTCTGGAGCTTTCCAACCTGCAGGCCCTGACACAGGGAGGGCCGAGCCTGTCAGGCTGGTACCCTCTACGGCTACTGTATTTACCCGTTCGCTTCCTCTTGTCTGCCCCCTTCCCTCCACCGGGCTGAGAGCTCCCTGAGTCAGGGGCCTGGCCTGTCTCATTCACGGGTGTGCATCCTCAGTGCCTAGGGCCATGCCAGGCACCTAAAAGACTCAGAATAGCTGGTGAAAGAAAAAGTGAAACCCCTTAAGTTCCAAACAGAGTTCTCCCCATGGGCAATGCCTTTCCTTGGGGGTTCATTCTCCCTCCTGGAATGAATATCTATTGCTTCTTGGGATACACTCCATTGAATCCTTTTTGGACCAACCTGCCCACGGCAGAGGGAGCAGCAGAGTGCAGTGATTAGGAATGAGTCTCTGGGCTTGAGACCTGGCTCTTCACTTACTGCTTGTGTGACAGCCAGCAACTGACTTAACCTCTCTAAGCCTCAGTTTCCCCAGCCGAACAATGGTGCTGAGTGGGGCTGCTCCTCCTCGGGCTGTTGTAAGAATTAAATAAGGTAGTGAATGTAAAAGCCTGGCCACCCCGAAGGGGCTGAATTCCTGTTACTCTAATGGTCATCATCGTCACCATCACTTGGGAGAGTGTCAGCTCCACAGGATGGATGAAGGAGGAGGGCTGGGGGGCGTGGGGGGCTTCTCTGTCCTTGCGCACATCACTGGTTTTACGTGAGGATTAGACACCCCTACCCATCTCCTTAGCTTTTCTGCTGCCCCTCCCCATCCTTTCCCCCAATTTTTCAGAGAAACAAAGCATTTAAAACTGGGATTGGTCCAATTTCTCTCTAGGGAAGGAAACGGAAACCCAGAAACGTGAAGCAGACTTGCCGTGGCCACGCAGCCCGTTATTGGTGGAATTGAGACGTGTAGGATTTCCGAATCACGCTCTAAGACAGCCCCAGTCACGTGGCTGGTGCCGTCCACACCCAGGCAGCACCCGGGCCCCCAACGAGGGAGGAGAGACGGGGAGGAGCTTGGCAATGGCTCCATTGGTCAAAGGGTGGTGGGAGTCTCCCCTTCCTGACCCCACAGACCCCGGATTGGGGTGGTGTTGGGTAACATACCGACACAACCTGCTTTTTGTCACGTGCAGATGGTGATGTCACCATGCCCTGTTTTCATTAGGGGTCTGGGGCAAGGGATGGGGGAGGCCCCAGCCTGGCAGGAAAGAGAAGGCAGCTGATGGTGTGTGGCTATGAACGTGTGTTCATCTATCACGTCTTTTTGTTCTGATGCTTTGATGTCTTGGGGTCTCACTGATGCCAGGGGTGGGGTGTGGATACTGCCCCTCCCAGGGCTAGCTAATTCTTATAAGCAGAGCATGCCTTTCATATGCTACGCAGACCATCCAGAGTCTTTTTTTTTTTTTTTTTTTTTTTTGCAATACGCGGGCCTCTCACTGTTGTGGCCTCTCCCGTTGAGGAGCACAGGCTCCGGACGCGCAGGCTCAGCGGCCATGGCTCACGGGCCCAGCCGCTCCGCGGCACGTGGGATCTTCCCGGACCGGGACACGAACCCGTGTCCCCTGCATCGGCAGGCAGACTCTCGACCACTGCGCCACCAGGGAAGCCTCATCCAGAGTCTTTATGTCCCCAGTCCTTCATCAGGTTCTCACTCTCTGGGCCACCATCCGCCTGCCTAATCACCCCAGGGTCAGGCACCAGTCAACTGGGGACAGCCCTTATACCCCAGAGCCCATGAAGTTATTCAAACTAGCCAATCCTAAGCCTACTTACCCTACTTCACCTATTTCCTACCCATGGAAACTACAATAAAGGCTTTTGCCTATAGTTCCCCTCACTCCCTGACAGACCCTGGTGCTTCCCCATGCGGTCCCCCTGCATGGTCTGCCTCTAGTTTCTAGGGACCTGTCAGTATAAAAACTTCTTCCTTTATGGCAGTCACTTCTGTGTCGTGTGTCTTACCACACCTGCTTCAAACAAACCCTGGGCATCCTTCAAAGAGTAGGGGCATTTGCACAAAGCAGGTATTAGGACACTTATATAGAAGTTTAGAGATTCAGGACCTGGAAGGATCCTTAGCATATCCTTAATGACATCCTTGATCCAAACCCTTTCTGATGTGGGAACAGCCCCCCAACAGCCAGCAAGGCATCCCTTCACTCTTTCACATTGAGACTAATCTGAACAGTGTTTGTCACCGTCACCGCTGTCAGCTCCACAGAACACATCCAGATTACACCCAATACCGGCCGCTCAAATGCTGACAACAGTGATCTCCCTGTGCCCCCAGGGCTACGACCAGATCTCCGACTCCCACCCCTGCATTCCTCTCCAGGGAAGATGGTATCTGCACACTTAAAAAAAAAAGAGTTGAGCTGAAGATGGCACAAAATGAGTTCCTTCGACAGACAAATTTGCTCCTGAAACACTCTGCCAACCTGCTAATGAGTTGTCTTGAACCTTGCGCGGTGTTACCTCTAATTTTGCAGCCTGCGAGGATTTGAGTTCTATGGACAGCCTCACATCTGGTTTGGAATTATAGGCTGAATGGCTGCTCACTCCTATTATCGTGCTGTCAATCTTGTATTAGCACATTATAATATGGTACATTGAATGCATCTGTTCTGTATATCACGGGGCCTCATTGTCATTTGTTGGATCATTTTTGTCTTATATGATTGTTAAGCAATTGTTTCGTCTCAGGCGGCTTAAACTTTGATTACTGTATACTATTTACGGGGAATATAAAAAGCGGGGTAAAACTCCGTCATCAGCTGATTTCACCAGTTCTCAGCTTGGGTGTTCACAAGCATTTATGTTGAAGTGCAAAGGCTCCCTGACACCTAGACACACATCCTTGAAGGGAAGGGGACCGAGTAGACCGATCTTGGCTCCGGGGCTGAAGAGTGAGCAAGTTTGGAGGCAATTGAACAGGCTGCAGAGAATGTCCCTCTGTTTCCCCATCATGGGCGGTTCCTCTTGCCCCCACACTGCGGAGAGGAGTCACACACAGACCTCAAACCCAAAGGCCTCTTTAGGCGGAATACGAAACGCACCTGGTCCCACCACCTAGTTAGAAGTAGTTATGAAGGCTGAAGAGCTGCTAGCTGAGATTCATTGCCCAAATCTGTGAGATAGGCTTTCTTAATTAACAAGACAAGGAAGACTAGGACGTTGCTAAAGCTACCTGGCAGGACTGGGAGCCGCTGTCACCAACACGGATGATGGCATTTCCTCCTCTGAGGAGCATATTATAATGTCAGGACGTGTGTTCTCAGATTCCAGTGGGATGGGGGAGTGCACTGGCTAATAGGTGGAAGCAAGTGCAAACTATGACTCAGGATCTAGGAGGGAGGTTAATCAAGGAAGGGCCAGTTGATGAGATCCACTCAGTTCACAACTGTTGAGGACCCCAGGAGGTGAGGAAGGGAGAAGGCGGGGTGTTCATTCCGAGGATCATCGTCCGTCCCCCTGACTTGGATGTTCCCCTTCCTTTTGTCTCCTCTGAACAAGCTTCTCACTTATCCCCAGCCTTCACATGACCAGTTCAATTCCATACCATCATCATATTCTCCCAAGGTCCTCTCCTTAATTTTGAATATTTGTCTCTGTGTCCTGGCTCGTCCTATTCCCCTCTTCTCTCTGCTCATGCAAGTCTTACCCAGGCTTACCTCTTACAGAAAGCCCCACCCTGCAGCGCTATCTTTGTCCTGAGTCACAGGGGCATTTATTTACTGTTAGATAATTACCAGGTTACATCTGCGCAGAGTTCACTGCACGCTCCCGGATGAAGTGTACACTTCTTGGAAGTGAGAATGGAATGTGACATCTCTGCACATGGTGGTGCATTGGGCGATGCGAGCAGAGATGGACGTAACAGTGAAAACGGATACCACCTAGTCCTAGAAAATGTGCACCACCCTCGCTTGATGCCAGTCAGTAAAATAGCCCTATTTATCGAGAGCTTATAAATGCTGAGTGCTTTATACAAATCATTGAATCTTCCCAGCAATCCTGTGAGGCGATTTCTCTTATTTCTCTTTTTTATAGATTAGGAAACGGAGGCTGAGTGAGTTTGGATGACTCGTTCAGGGTCACACAGATAGTACAGGACCGAACCAGAAATCGAACTGAGGTCTGGATGACTCCAGCCCCCTCCCTTTTCATCTGAGACCAAACACAAAAACCAGGCTGGCACTGGTCTCTTCCACGAGATGAGTGCCAAGCTCAGCGATGCCAGCTGCCAGGCCCTGTTCGTCCACCTCCCCAGCCCCAGGTCAGGACACAACTGTGACCCCTCTCTGTTCTTCCAGGATGCTGACACTTCCCTTTCTGCTCAAGCAAAGGAGATGAGAAGGACATAGAAGGACAGTCCATAGGCACTAATTATCTCTGCTTTCTGGCTTCTGTAGTATCGCCGCTATTGAAGCAGCTCTGGCAAAGGTCGCCAGCGATTTTCTGAATGAAGTCAGGACTCACACATCCCAATGAATACTCCTCAGTGGTGTTCCCCAGGACCCTCCCGGGGACGCCTGTCCTGTGTCCCAGGCACACTGCCAGGGTGCAAGAGTGTGGGAGCACCTGCGTTTGGGAATCGCCTTTCGTGCCAGCTTATGGGTCACTCCCAGAATCTGCTTTACTATTTCCTAGTCACATACTAGGTAAAGAGCTGATTTACCCATCCACTCCTTCTGAGGAGTCAGGCTCACCTCTCCTGTGTGATCTTTAAGCATAATCAACATGGAATCGTAGATTAAGGAGGGAAGTTACATTTATTTGTCGATTCATTCACTCACTCACTCATCAACCGTTTCTTCAGTAATAAGACCCTTACTAGACAAATCCTGCCTCCGGTGCAAATCAACCCTCTGTTCAGTGCTACACTGTCTACTGCTGCACTTCACAGAGAGACGGGATCAGAGGCAGCCACCCACAGAGGGCTTCAACACGGCACCTGACTGCCTGGATGTGAGGAATCGTCAAGGCTTTCCTAGTCAGTGATCTGGCTACATTTCTCCCTTCTCTGTCTGCAAGTTGCCACATTTCTGGAACAGGCGAAAGACAAACTCCTACGTCCAGGCTGCTTACAGGAGACCACTTAATGCAGCCCACAGCTATGTGGATCTGGCCCTCAACTTCATGGCCTCTGATCATCCTTGGTAGCTGGGGGACCTTGAGGCTTTCTTAAATTTCCTGAGCCTAGACTTCCTCATCTTTAAAATGCAGCTGGAAACCATGCCCACTTCATGGAGTTGTGAGGGTTAAATGGAATCATGTCCAAAGCATTCGGCACTTGTGAAGTCTGGGGTCTCAGGTCAAGGCCAAGACGCAGGGGGTGGGGAGAGGTCAGCAACCTGTAAAGTATCTCTGGAGGGTGCACACACACACAAAGATGGGTGACAGTGGTTGCTTCAGAGGTGGGGAGCTGAGTGCGAGAATCACTTTTTACAGTGACCCGTATACACCTGCTGACTCAAAACATTTCATAATAATGACAATGACAACAATGTAAAGGGAGTTAGTGCTCTAAGTTTAATTGCTTTCTACTTCTTTACATTTAATTGTCTTTCCCACGCAATACATCTTCAACGGATACTTCTTTAAAAATGAGCTATGGGGCTTCCCTGGTGGCGCAGTGGTTGAGAGTCGGCCTGCTGATGCAGGGGACGTGGGTTCGTGCCCCGGTCTGGGAAGATCCCACATGCCGCAGAGCGGCTGGGCCCGTGAGCCATGGCCGCTGGGCCTGCGCGTCCGGAGCCTGTGCTCCGCAACGGCAGAGGCCACAGCAGTGAGAGGCCCGCGTACCGCAAAAAAAAAAAAAAAAAAAAGAGTTATGGAAGAACCATCAGTCTCAGGCCCCTGGCTCCAAGGCTGGGACCTGTCACTGAGACGGCCGCCCGCCCGGGTCTGCCCACCTCCACCCAGCCCACCTGGTGCCCTTCTGAGCAGGGCTATGCCGGCTTGAGCAGGGCCATTGGCACAGCTGCAGGCACGTTCTCTGAGTCTCCGTATTTTCAACCATGGTCTCACATCGCTGTGGCATAAATCTCCCTAAGCCATTATTTCTGGGCTAGTCCTACACCCGGGAACCTACAACGCCGTTTCGCTGTCCCCATCTACTCTCAGCTCTCTCCTTGGGAGTCAGGGGCTGCCATGCACTCAGGCTAATGTCTCACTTCTCTCGGGCACACAGCCAGGGCTGCTCTTCTCCCTTCAGGAACGTGCTGGGCTCCGCTTTGCTGACGTACATACCCTCACCTTGATCATCCTGCCGCAGGGAGCTCTCTCATCTCTCCCCTCCCCTGGCTGAGCGAGGCCAACCCTGGCCATCCCTCAGGGCTGAGCTCAAGTCCTCACTCCTCCAGGAAGCTTCCCTGACTTCTGCCTGCCTGTGCCGCTCTTCCTCAAACTCCCACGAGCTCGGTCACTATTCAGTTCAACTACTGATAAGCGCCTCCCGTCGTGTATTGCAAAGAACAGGCGTATCTCATCTTACTGTGCTTTGCTTTATTGCACTTTGCAGTTAATGGCGCTTATTACAAATCGAAGATTTGTGGCAACCCTGCATCGAACAAGTCTGTTGGTGCCATAGTCCAACGGCTTTTGCTCACTTTGTGTCTCTATCACATTTCGATAATATTTCAAACCCTCTGCTGGCAAAAAGATTACAGTATCACTCAATGGTGGTTAGCATGTTTTAGCAATAAAGTGTTTTTAAATTAAGGTATGTACATTGTTTTTTTTAGACATAATGCTATTGCACACTTAATAGATTACAGTAAATGTAACTTATATGCGCTGGGAAGCCAAAAAGTTTGAGTGACTCGCTTGATTGCTATATTTGCTTTATTGTGGTGGTCTGGAACGAAACCCAATAACTCCGAGGTCTGCCTATAGCTTTGTTTTGTCTCCCCAACTGGATCACAGACTCTTGGATAACCCAGCTCACGCATTAGCCTTCTTCCACATCCCCATAGCACCCGCTTACTGCCACACACATCTTCCAGCCTCAAAAATGACTTGATTGGGCTTCCCTGGTGGCGCAGTGGTTGAGAGTCCGCCTGCCGGTGCAGGGGACGCGGGTTCGCGCCCCGGTCCGGGAAGATCCCACATGCCGCGGAGTGGCTGGGCCCATGAGCCATGGCCGCTGAGCCTGCGCGTCTGGAGCCTGTGCTCCGCAACGGGAGAGGCCACAGCAGTGAGAGACCCGCGTATCGCAAAAAAAAAAAAAAAAAAAAGACTTGATTTGGGAATTCCCTGGTGGTCCAGTGGTTAGGGCTCTGCACTTCCACTGCAGGGGGCACGGGTTCGATCCCTGGTCGGGGAACTAAGATCCCGCATGCCGCACTGTGCGGCCAAAAAAAAGAAAAAGAAAAAGACTTGATTTGACTTGGAGTCAGAAGATCTGGGTTTGAGCTCTTTGAGCCTGAGTTTGCACAGCTATAGCATGGAAGTAATATTCCTACCACATAGAATGACTGAAATCAGGGCTTGGGAGAGAGACGTGCCTTTCTCAGAGGGCGGAAGGAGAGAAAGGAGAGTCCATGGGAGTGAGAAACAGCAGGAGGGGGAGGCCGGGCCATCTGAACTCACAGGAGCCCCCTCAAAAACTAGAACAACAGAAGGGGGCTGAGGATAGGAGGGTGGGCTTTGGGGAACACACCCCAGCCTCCACTGAGAGAAGACTGCTCCTTTCTCCTTCCTGCTCTGAGGCCCTGGGGAGCTTGGAGTTTAGGGAGATGATAAGTAGAGAGAAAATTAAAGGCAAGAGGAGTCTAAGGAAGTCGTCAAAGCACAGCCAGGCGAACAGAACCCTGAAAAAAAAAGGTAATGCCGTAAATTACAGCTTAAAAGCCTCGTTTTGGGCAAATTGCTTTTTAACAAGCAGACAAGCTCTATCAATAGCATCTACCGTATGTTTTTATAAAGTGCAGAAATATGTTTTTACAAGGCCAGTAAATAAAGTTCCTATCGATTTGAACTCAAGTGTAATCTGTTTTTCTGTCTGCCACCAACACTGGTAATAAAGCAGAATCATGTAATACGGTATTTCAGCTAATGTGACTATACATCACTGCAGGGACGCCCTGCTCTGCAGCGATCTATCATTTTCTATTGGTATTGCTTAGCCGCAGAATTTATAAACTTGCTCCAAATTGATGCAATGTTCAATTTTCTTTTCCAATTTATTTTTGGTTGAGCCAAGCAATATTGAGGTCTCTGAGCAAGCGGCTGAGCACTACCAGATGTTACCTGGAAGACTTCACACTCCTGGGGAGGAGTGGGGAGATGTGAGCCCGCACTCACTACCCTCAACAGGCAGGGAGACAGAAGGCCCTGGAAGAAGATGGTGATGGAGAAGAGGTAACCTGGGAGCCCAGCAATGACTGTGCTCTAGAACATCCAGGGGCTGAAGGGTGAAAGGCCAGAGAACATCCAGCAGAGAAGCTGTAGCGATGAGCGCTGGGAAATGTGTCTGGGAATTTTGCTAAGACGTAGATTCTGATTTGGTAGGTCTGGATGAGGCCCGAGACTGTGCATTTCTAACAAGCTGCCAGGGGCTGCTGATGCTGCTAATTTCATGGGTCACACTTGGGGTAGCAATTCTCTAGACCTCAAGCATCTTCAAGGCATAGAGTTACAAATCTTGGAGCTGGAAAAGACCCCAAGAAGTAATCTGGTCCATTCCCCCATCCTCACATGGGAAAGGTATCATTAGCTCTATCTTTCCAACTCCCTGCTCCCCTCCTCTGTGCTTTGGAACACGGTGGGCACACCTCTGCAGTTCTACCCGCCACCTCACGGTGCGTCATCCACTGGACGCTGAGTGCCTAGACACCACTCATATTTGGAGACAGCCTGGCAGATGACAGGGAGCAGTGCAGTGTGGTGGACCACGTGGAGTTTGGAATTAGATAACGTGGGTTTGAATTCTGATTCCACCGCTTACTGACAAGCATGCTTCATCTTCGGCAAATTATTTTCCTCCTTGAGCCTCAGCTTCCTCACTGGTGTCTTGGGAATAAAGTTCTTCCTCAAATTCTACCCGTCTTATTAAATGGAATAACATCTATAAAGAGCTCGACACAGCCAGATGTTCAAAAAGGGCCAGTTCCCTTTTGTATTTCTTCAGAATGCACTTGCCTAATGAATGAATGAATGAGTACTTATGAGGTAACCGAGACAAACAAAGTGTAAGTGGCTCATATTAGATCCTGCAGTAGAGAGAAGCCAGCGCAGAAGGCTGGGTTGAGAGGGTTGGAGCCTGGTGCCTCCTGCTTTCCCTGATAATCTCACCTGATTTCTCCCACATCCTCACCTGCCAATGAAACCCAAGTGGCAAATGCATGAAATACTCAGATGGTCTCTTGGTCTGTCATGAGTCATTTGCTGCCCAGAGAGCACAGCTATTTGGGGAATGAGGAGTCTGGGTGTGGGGATGGCAACGTGGTTAAGGCATGGTATTACCTCTAGCGTACCATGGGATGTTATTTATGTAGACTTCAGGGTTATGGAGGCAAATATTAGAGTCATTTAGAGAGCAGTCTCTGGGAGACAACTAAGGCCCTTAATAAAGTCCAGATCGGTGAGACGGCCTCGCACAGCTGAGCAGGGGCAAGGATGGGATTATAACTGGGTCTTTCCACCACCTTTCCGCCATAATCACAGCCTCTTTCATACCTTCAGAAACCAAGAAAGTAGAAAGTAGAGGCACTAAGAATCATACTTAATTAACTCAAAGTATGAGCAATGGAAATTCAGTAGTCAGCCTACTTAGTGCTAAAGTAGTTAAAAATAATTTCCCAAGTAATGTATCTTCTGAATTATTTCTAAATGCCATGTATTGGTGATATATTTCAAACACTGTGGTGAAATTCACCTAACATAAAATTTGCCATCTTAACTATTTTTAAGTCTACAGTTCAGTAGTGTTGTGTGGTTGGTTGTCATGCAACCAATCTCCAGAACGCTTTTCATATTGCAAAACTAAAATTCATTTTGCAAAACTGAAATTCCATGTCCATGAAACAACTCCCTGTTCTCCCATCACCTAGCCCCTGGCAACCACCATTCTGCTTTCTGTCTCTATGAATTTCACTACTCTAGGGACCTCAAACAAGTGGAATCCTACAGTATATGTCATTTTGTGACTGGCTCATGTCCCTTAGCGTTATGTCCTCAAAGTTCATCCACGTTGTCTCACATGTCAGAATTTCCTTCCTTTTTAAGGCTGAATAATATTCCATTTTATGGATAAGACCACATTTTGTTTATCTATTCAGCTGTCAGTGGACACTTGGGTCATTTCTATCTTTTGGCTATTTTGAATTATACTGCTCACATGGGCGTACAAATACCTCTTCAATATCCTGCTTTCAATTCTTTTGGATATTTAACCAAAAGTAGAATTGCTGGATCATACAGCAATTTTATTTTTCATATTTTGAGGAACCACCATACTGTTTTCTATAGTAGCTGCATCATTTTACAGTCCCACCGACAGTGCACAAGGTTTCGATTTCTTCACGTCCTTGCCAACATTTGTTATTGTCTTTGCTTTTCCTTTATAAAAATAGTAGCCATCCTAACAGGTATGTGGTGGCATCTCATTGTGGTTTTCGTTTGCATTTACCTAATGATTAGTGATGTTGAGCATCTTTTCATGTGCTCGTTTAGCCATTTGTGTATCTTTGGAAAAATGTCTATTCAAGTCATTTTTTCGTTTTTTAAATTGGACTCCTTTTGGTGTTGTTGAGTTGTAGGAGTTCTTTATATGTTCTGGATATTAATCCCTCATCAGATATATGATTTACACATATTTGCTCATTCTGTAGTTGCCTTTTTACTCTGTTGATTATATCCTTTGACAATTTAAAAATTTTGATATAGTCAAATTTATCTATTTTTTCTTTTGTTGCCTGTGCTATTGGTGTCATATCCAAGAAATCATTGCCTAAATCCAGCTTTACCCTGGTTTATTCTAAGAGTTTTGTAGCTTTGGCTCTTAGTTTTAGGTTTTGATCCATTTTGAATTAATTTTTGTATATGGTATAAGGTAAGGGTCCTAGGTTATGTTTTAATGTAGATGTTTTTCATATTATTTTTACTATCGCTGTGACCATAGCAACGAAATATCAATCTCAAGTTCCAAAGTTTAGGAGGTTACATTTTGCCAAAGAGTGGCAGGAACATTAACAAGAATAAAATAAGTACACGGAAACAGGCCTACATTTTCTGGATTAAATTTCTGAAGTTTTGTGTGTGTTTTTTTTTTCCCTCCATTTCAGGCAGGTGTTTTGATTGATTTTTATCATGATTCACAAATGTATTAATTTGGACAAGCCACTTACCTCTCTGAGCCTCAGTTTCCTGATAAGTGAACTAGAGATAATAATATCTCAGCCTCCTCTTAGGATTGTGATGAAATGAAATTAAGGTATAAAGTAGGTACTTAGGAAATGTTAGTTTCCTTCTGTCTCTTCAGCCCCTGAGCTTTGCTCCATACCTTCATCTTGAATATTCCGCCCTTTCTTCTTCTATATGATGGTACCAAGTAAACATCAAGTGGTTTAAAGGCTCATCTCTCCCAAGAAGGCTTCCTTGACTCAGGCTACTCATTCTAGTCTTCCCTTCCTTTGTATGTCCTTGGCACATAAAGGTGACCCTTTTGTTTCCCCTGACTACGGTAAACAAAACACAGGGCAGGAAGCCTGCGTTCTGCTTCTAAAACTGGTCTTGACAGGCCGTGGGTGATCAAATTAGAGACTGTATGTTGGCAGGTAGCGTGATTCTGTGGGTTAAGTGAGGGCTGAGGGACCCAGAAGATTTCAGGCTAAGTGATGGTTCAATTGCCAATTTAACTTAGAATGAGAACAAACTCAAATTTCTTGGGCTTCCGTTGTCATAGCTTGAAAATGGGCATGATGCTTTGTGCCATTAATAAAAAGATAATTTCAAAAACCACTGGGACAGTTTGCTTTGCAAAGGCTATAAAAATGGAAAGAGAAATAAAGAATTTATTCTTGGAAGAGAAATCCCCACACCTCAGGGGATTCTTAACTATTTAAAATCATAGAACCCTAAAGAGAATTTTTAAAACATATGGAATCCAAAAAACACTTTGCAGAAGTAAATTTGCAAATAATTTAGGGGGTTTGTGGCTTCCCCAAAGCCTAGCCAGGGTCTCTAGACTATTGATGAGTCCCAGGATAAGGGCTCTGCTCTGTACAATGGAGCATACCAGCAATAAAATACCTGAGGTGTGTGCCTCCTGCCCTCAAGATTTGCTTTTCTTCCTCTGCAGTCCCTTTCAATCAAACCTGGTGCTTATATCAGGTCGCTGACTCGGAATGTCACTGCTCGGAGATGAGATAAGAAATTATCAATAAAAGTGTCACTTTAACTCCTTTGGCTGATGGATGTGGCTGTACATGGTGGTCCCTGCTTGTGCTGTCACCAGCTGAAGACTTAGGGACCACCCCATGGTGGGGGCACAGGGCCCACTGCCCTCCTGCATCTCTGGAACGTCTCTTTACAGTCAGCAAGAGTCCCACTCTCTCTAGACTGGAGATTTTCTCATCATCACAGCGAGGATGTACCAGATTATAAACTCCACGCAAGGAGACTATTAAAGGACACAAGGTGGAAAAAGAATCCAGCCTTGTCCTGATAAATCATAGTTCTGTGCATTTCAGTTTAACTTCCCACATTCATCCTCTTCCTGAATCAGGCTCTTCTTTACTACACAGTGATTGTCACTTGGCACCCTCTGCAACCTCCTGCAAGTGGACCATCCTGAACTGCAGAGGCTGGAAGTTAAAAACTACATTTCCCAGACTCCCTCGCAGTTGGGGTTCTGGATGCAAATTTGATTCCACCAATGAGATACACCCACACAACAAGGTGAGGCAGAGGCCTTCTCCTACTTCCTGGGCTGATGCAGTTGTGAAGACTTTTGGGTTTCTCTGCAGCAAAATTCCAGTCTTGGATGGCAGCTTCATGAGGGGAGAGATGCAGCAACAGAGACCTCCACACTCACTGTTCTCAAGTCCAGTCACTGACTTCACGGGAGCTAAATGTCTCTTCGGAGCTGGAGACAGCCCCCTGACCCCTGGATGCAGTGGCTGTGGTGTTTTGAAGTCAGCAGTTCCAGAGACAGCATCCTGATTCCCCAGCTTCCTCACTGGGGCAGAAAAAGCAGCTCCCCTGGTAGGCCAGCTCGGTGGTTTTATTCCTGGAGGAGTCATTCTTGGAGGCTGAAACTAGAGCTCACCCCTCAGCCCATCTAACAGTTTTGTAAGCACCCAGTTTCCTGTAGTAAGTACATCCTTGCTCAAAATAGCTAGAGTGTGGTTTCAGTTTTCCATAACTCAGCACTGACTGATGTAGTGTTTTGGAACTAGAAGAGGTTGCAGGCAGTAGACCCTCATGTTTGGGGTTGGTCATCTGTCTGGTCCAGTCTGAAGACAGGTAAAAGTCTTCTGCTTCCAGCCAAGATGGCGTAACAGGGACCAGATTTACCCTACCACCTGAGACAACTAAAAAACGGAACAAAATATGTGCAACAGTGGTTTTCGGACTTTGAACAGCAGGCAGTGCAGGACAGTGATCAGTGAGACAGGGAAAACAAATGAGGAGAATCTTACGATTACCCCAGCTTACTGCCTGAACAGAGTTTCCAGGCTGCAGTGCCGGGAAGGGGAACCCAGGTGGAGTCTGACAGTCATTCTGCATCGAAGAGATAGGGCTGGGGGTCCAAGGAGGTCAAGGTGCCCAGAATTCACAGGACAGAGAGAGAGAGAGAGAGCTGTGCAGAGATTCCTGGAAGTTGCAGAGAGTCCTCCTTGAGTTTTCAGTGGAGTACTGATCAGAACTTGCATGTGAGGAAACTATGTACGTCCAAGGAAAGAACTCCCAAAAGAACAGAGGGGAACATCTTCAGGGCTCACACAGGGCTAAGAACAGTTTGCATTCCCACCAGCCAGATTTAAAAAAAAAAAAAAAGAAGCCTTACAATTCATGGGGTAGTAGAATACACAGCAGTAGAGCAAAATTAACCCTAGAAAAAGGCTGCTCTGGTCTGCCACTAACAAAGAGCTTAAAAGCAAGCCTCAAAAGGATCAGTCTATTTTCAGTGAACCCAGCTACACCCCAGAACAACACTCAAGAATAATTACAAGAATATAAAAAATATTTCATACCCAACAAAGTAAAAATTCACAATGTCTAGCACACACCTAAAAAAAAAATTACCAGGCATGCAAAGAAGCAAAACAAGGACAAAAATCAATCAATAGAAGCAGACCCAGATATGACACAGATAGAAGTAGTAGACATGAAAAATTATTATAACTATATTCCATACGTTCAAGAAGGTAGGGATGCTTAAATATCCCAAGAGAGATGGAGCATAGTTTTTAAAACTCCAAATTGATTTGGAAGGGCTAAAAAAAAAAAGTACAATGTCTGAGATGAAAAATATACTCAATGGAATTAACAGAAGCTTAGCCACACTGAATAACATATTAGTGAGCTTAAAGACACAGCCATAGAAACTATCCAAAATGAAAAACAGAGAATAAAAAAGACTGGGGGAAAAATCCAGAACGGCATATCAGTTAGCTATGGGGCATCTTCAAGTAGCTAAATATAGATGTAATTGGAGTTCCTGAAAGGAGGGAGGCAGAAAAAAATATTAGGAGACATAATAGTTGAAAAATTTCTAAATTTGATGCAAACTATAAACCCACAGGTCCAAGAAGCTCAGTAAAAGAAACTCCAAGCAAAAGCAACATGACATAAATGACACCAAAGTACATGATAGCAAATTGCTTAAAATCAGATGGGGGAACAGATTACCAATATAAAATGTGACACTGGTAGCCCATGATATTTACAGCAGTGAAAGATTCTTAATTGTCAAATGTGGTTGCTTAGAATAAAATGTCTATGAAAGATAAGAGTTTGGCAGAGTTCATGATAGTTGATTATGTTGGCACTAATGAATATAAAGACAGTGGAGTAAGATGGCTGCTTCTGCCTGAAGTAGAGAGATTAAAGAAAAAAATAACAAACTTGGGGATTAAATTCTTGACTCAAGGCACAATCAGAAGAGCAGGGAACACTTATGACTAGCCTGAAAGAAACTTTGGGGGAAAAAAAACAACCCCAGAATGCTACATCAGTGAGATGTGGGTTATCTTCAAGTAGCCTGCAGCTTCAGGGCCAACAAAATAGGAATCAGAAACGGAAACTGACCCTGTAGTTTGCCGAATTACAGCCGAAGTTCAGTTCAGGTCTCTTATGGGAGAGAGCACTGACTGGGAAAGGTTGGGACCTTCTGAAGTGGGATGCATGATTCAGATGGCTGAACCTCAGACCCCACTGCACCTCCCCTTCCAGCAGAAGCTACCCCTTCTCTCTGTCTGACAAGGCTGATCTTGCCTTGCAACAGAATATCTGTTCTTGATGCCCACACTGACAACCCTCATTGCTCGCAACCTATTCTAGAGTCAGATTTCAGCATGTCCCGTGGAGAGGTACAAAGTCTGATCCTGAAACGGCAGACTTCCGTACAAAAATAATTGTCATTTGTTTTCTTATATTTATTGCCAGAAATCTGAGAAATATATGTGGGAAAGATACTAGATCAGAGAGAAAAGAAGATAATCTTAGACTGGGCCAGATTGATCAATATGGATTCTAGATCCAAAGTTAGCTCGATCATCCGGGGGTGGTTCTGTTTGCTCAGTGGGTTATATGATGACATCTGAACTCAGTGGTATCCTACACTAAATGAGATTGAGGTGACAGGAATTCCTTGACATAATATAAAGGAAAGAATCTAAATACGTGGAGAACTACGGAAATGTTGGCATAGGTTAACACATTTGCCCCCCTCGTGTACTCCCTAACTCTGTCCCCTGAGAACATCTTTCCTTCATGAGTATTTAGAAATACTTTGGTGAGGGGAATGCCAGCATTATTTTTTTCTTTGGCTGTCTTCAGAATTTTGAGAATTTCTCTTATCTTTGGTTTTTAGAAGTTTGTTCATGATATGTCTAGGTGTTTGGTATTTTGTTTGTTTTATCTTGATTACAGTTGTGTGAGCTTCTTGAATCTGCGGTTTGTTGCCTTTCATTACTTAAAATATGTACTGGCCATTCTGTCTTCAAATATTTCTTCTGCCCTGTTCTGTCCCTTTCTTCTTCTGGGACTCCAACTACGTGTACGTTAGAGCATTTTCTATTGTCCCACAATTCTTGGACGCTCTGCTCTGTCTCTTCTTTTCTCTCTTTATGTGCGTTTAGATAATTTCTATTGATCTATTTCAAGTTCACTGATTCTTTCATCTGCTATGTCCAATTTGCTGATAAGATCATCCTAAGGTCCATTTCAGTAACCTATCTAGTTTTCCTTGATGAAGGTTCTGCCTTTTTGCGAGATTGCCTCCTAGGGGATGAGACCTAGCCCCGAGCCCAGCCTAGTGGCATGGACCCTGCTTCCCATGGGCAAATTGCTTCATGCCATCCTGCTTGCCTGAGCTCCCAATTACTGCCTACCCGGTGCTTCCTTGGTTCTGGGGCAGGGCTGATGTGTGATGTGAGACAGCTCCCTGGAAGTTGCTAGTGACATAGTTGGGGAGAAGAGACATGATTCCAAAACACCACATCCTGATGTGGAGTGAGATAAATGCTCTTAGGATGCAGAGTAATGTGGGAGCGCAGAGGAAGATGTAGTAATCTGGGAGAAGAGACAGGGAGCTGAGTCATAACCTGAGCATGGTATAATGAAGGTCTGAGCTAGAGCAATGCATGGGTCAGGGCTAACATCCATTAGTAACCAGGAATTTTGTACTTGTTTTTGGAGTTTTGCCTCTCCTTACCTGTGAATTCTCACCCCAATGGCTTATTTACCTGATGGTTGCGATGTTCAGCGGGGATATTACTGGGGTTCAAGTACCCTCCATCCAAGTTGAGTCTCTTCTGATCTCCCTTCATCATCCAAATGGTCAGTTTCCTTCCACCCCTCTCTCCATGGGTTTCTTGGGGCTGAATCAGATGCATTTCTACATTAACTTTCCTGACATTTAGTCCAGTAAGATTTTTCCAGTTCTGGATATCTAGAAAACCACATCACCTATTTCATTTCTCATTTTGTCCACCTGTCCTTGGCTTCTCTCTGCTTGTTCAAGCTGAGGGTCAGCAATGATTAAGACTCTCCCAATCTAATTTGCTCATTGGTAGAACCAGAATTACACTGAACTTAGGAAGTGACAGTTTATGGCAGGACAGAATTTCAGAGGTGTCAGAAGCCTCAATCCATCTCACCGCCTGATATATGATGCCTAAAACCCCACCATTAGTGTCTCTTTTCTTTAGCTCAGTAGTTCTCAACTTATATTGATGCATAGCATATGATGGTTCTCTGTTTCTCTCTCTCCATATACACATGATAGATCAATAGATAGATAATCTTTATACACGGATAGGTATAAACAAATATATAGCTAAATCAAGTATCAAGCATACTAAATATACTAAAAAATACATATATTATAAAGGCTTAATGTAGACATTAATAGGGAAGGGAAAAGATTTAAGAAAGACTATAAAAAGTATGGGGAAAAAATTAATACTGAGTAAAGACTATGTTTTTCCGTTAATTGAGAAAATACAGCCCTCCCCGCCCTTCTCCTTTTCTTTCTCTTTCTTCTTTAAATTTAAGACCGGTTCAGCCTTTTAGCATGCAAAATCCCTTGAGGCAGATAACATTTTAAGCTGCTATCAGTCACCACACTGTGATGTGATATGTTTGAGAAGAACAGACATAGATGGGGGTGGGTTGGAGAAGAAAGAGGATGCTGACATGTCTAAGGGGGAAAAAAGATGAGGGGAAGGGCACGATTCATGGAGGACTGAGGTACCAAAGACAAACTATGTCATAATTTTCACCAGGCTTATCTCTGCCGTTTAACTTCCGAGAATTAGCTCTCTGGTTTTAGCATGCATAGAAACATCACAAGGGATTTTGTTTTTCTACGTCAAACCTTACAACAACCCTATGAGATGGGTATTACTCATCATCCCATTTTATAATTGAGAAAACTGTGGTTTGGAGACGTAAGTTTCAACTCCAGTTCTATCTCCAGCCTGGACCTCTTTTTTTTTTTTTTTTTTTGCGATACGTGGGCCTCTCACTGTTGTGGCCTCTCCCGTTGCGGAGCACAGGCTCCAGACATGCAGGCTCAGCGGCCATGGCTCACGGGCCCAGCCGCTCCACGGCATGTGGGATCTTCCCAGACCGGGGCACGAACCCGTGTCCCCTGCATCGGCAGGCGGACTCTCAACCACTGCGCCATCAGGGAAGCCCTGGACCTCTCTTTTGAACATCAAACTCTTCTGTATAAAAACTCGCTTAACATCTCTCCCTGGATGTCTGATAACACCTCAAACTCAGCATGTTCAGATCAGATGGCCCAAGTTCTTGCACCTATCCCCTAAACATGCTCTTCCCTTAGTCTTTCCAATTTGCTGTGGACTGAATGTTTGTGGCCACCCCAAATCCATATGTTGAAGCCGTGATTCCCAATGTGATGGTATTTGGAAGTGGGGCCTTTGGGAGGTGATTACGTTTAGATGAGGTCGTGAGGGTGGGCCCCTCATGATGGGATTTGTGCCCTTATGAGAAGAGACTCCAGAGAACTTGCTCTCTCTTCTCTCCTTCTTCTCCATGTGAGGACACAGAGAAAAAGCAGCTGTCTACAAGAAAAGACAAGAGAGGTCTCACCAGAGACTGAACTGGCTAGCACCTTGATCTTGGACTTCCCAACCTGCAGAACTGTGGGAATATATTTCTGTTGTTCAGGTCACCCAGTCTATGGTATTTCGTCATGGCAGCCTGAGCTGACTAAGACACCATCTCAGAAAATGGTAAGTATCCTCCCAGTCATCAAACAGCTCAATCTAATATGAAGAACCTCAACCAAAGTGCTCTAACCTGTGGTTTAGGGTAAGTTTTGAAAGACAACAATTGATGTTCTTACCCGAGAGAATCAGATGTTTCCCTCATGCTCTGCCTTCCCAGGAGGAAGCAAGAGTGGGCCCCTGGGATGTCTGTTAGGTCCTCTGCCTCTTTTCTTTCTCCTCTGGAGTTACTAAGTCTTTCTCAAGGGTCTGGGGTAGATGAGACACTGCTTGTAAGAGAAAATTTGTGATTGAAATACAGCAGCCAGGATGGAGGGCAGGGCAGGCTGGAGAGCCCTGCTGGTAATAAAGGGGTGAATTTTGAGGGGCTGAGCCCTGAGGAGGCTCCCTTACCCTCCAGAGTGGAGAAGCTGAGGAAGACAGAGAGGGACAGGCCTCACCATGGAAACTAGATGAGGCAGGGAAACTGAACCCAAGTCTCACTTTGCTAGTCCCTCCAGTGGATGTTTCCACTGGAGGGAATGTGGCTTGGAATTACAGTCCACTGTCCTAGACAATCAGTGCAGTGTGGTGGTTAATACACAGCCTCTGGGGCCAGATCACCCGTGGGCTTGAAGGCCAGCTCTGAAGCTCAGCACCTGGGGCCAGCTACACACCTGTTTCCTCATCTGGAAGATGGGGGTGATAATAGCACCCACCTCACAGCATTGCTGGGAAGATTAAAGGATGATGGTACTTGAAGAACTTAGGACTGCACCTGACCAGTTAGCTCTCATCACGCCCTGCTCTCTGGAGGGAAAAGCTGCCCTCAGCAAGCTGGACGCAGACCTACAGAGCCAAGGGCTGCTGGGCATTTGGCCATCCGTCCCCTACCCTTACCCGTCCCCAGCCCAACCCGGCCCCTTTGGGCAAGAGCCAGCCCCTTCCTGGGGAGTCTCGGCCCTGGGATGACAGAGCAGGGCTCACTCAGCTCATGTCCCGGTCTGAGGGGCCTGAAGTGCTCACAGGAGATGGCTGAGCCTTCAAAACCATTAATTCTGAAAAGCCCAGGCATGAGGAAGACTTGCTTTTACAGGTGGTTAAAAAAAAAAAAGTGCTTGTTAGCTTTCTCCTCTGGAAGGTTTTCCGGGTGTGCCCTGCTGCGCACGGCCTGATGCCGAGCTCCCGGGACTCTGAATTCAGTGGAGCGGCAGTCCTCTTGGAAAAGCTGCTCTGACTCCTGGCTGTTTTTCCCCTGGGGTCGGGGGAAGGGATAGAGGGGATGGAGGGAAGAGGGCTGTCAGGCATCTCACCTACCCAGTGTCATTAGAAAGGGATTAAAAGAGAGCAGAAAAATGGCAGAATTCACCTGTGTACCGCTTTTACTTTTTTCGAAGAGCTTTCATGGGTACCACGTCTTTTGAAGCACCTGGGGCCTGGGACAACAGCTAAACCATCTTGGACCCCGAGAGACAGCAGGGAAGGCCAGGAAGGTTTTATTAGCCAACGTTGCAAGTGAGGAAGTCAAGAACGTGGAGGGGGAACCTGTGACAACAGGAGGGGCGAGGCACAGAGAAAGCAGAAGGCCAGGAGAGCGGGCTTCTGGTGGGGGCTCCATCCCCCCCGCCCGTGTGACCTTGGGCAAAATCCTTAACGTCTCTCGGCTTCAGCTTTCTCATCTGCAAATCGGGGATCGTGGTACAGGTTGTGCCAGGCCCAGGGGACCGTTATGAGACAAGGATGAGGAACACACAATGTATAATAGGCTCTTTAAATGTGAGAGACAATAAAAACGACTTCTCGGGAGGTCACCTCTCCCACGACCCCAAGTGTCCAGAACACGGCGGAACATCAGAAAGGGAAGGCCGAGCGCCTACTGTGGGAAAGTTCTCTGCACTCAAATTGGTTGCTTTGACCATTTTCCTCTTTAATCCTCTCAAAGTAGATATTACCATCCGCTTTCACAGATGAGGGAAGTAAGGCTAAGAAGTTGAGAAACTAGTGAAGGTAGTTGGATACAGAACTGGAATCTGAACTCACATCTGTCTTTCTAGACCTCGAGCTCATGCTCTGACCCCCCTGTGATGTTTTCCTGAACACCCCGCCCCCCCCCCCGCCCCCGGCTCCGAAAAATACACACAGAGGCATCTCATATACGTCACGGGGCTTGTAGGTGAAAACTCAGGCACTTGACTCACGTTCTCACTTTGAGCCTGTTTACTCTTGGTTTAGAAATAATTCTGACCTGTTTGGTTATCAGTTTTCCCATCCTGCTGCAGATCAGAAGGGACATAAGGATACCAATCATCTTTGACAGGAGCAAGAAATAACAGATGACAGGAGGAAAATAAATTTTAAAAGTAATTTTAGCAGTGTTGGGTGGTTTTGTGTAGAAACAAATAACCTTACAAATTTCTTTGATCTCTACAGCTATCACTTGTGAGTGATCTAAAAAAAAAAAGTCTGGGGCTTCCCTGGTGGCGCAGTGGTTGAGAGTCCGCCTGCCGATGCAGGGGACACGGGTTCGTGCCCCGGTCTGGGAAGATCCCACATGCCGTGGAGCGGCTGGGCCCGTGAGCCATGGCCGCTGAGACTGCGCGTCCGGAGCCTGTGCTCCGCGATGGGAGAGGCCACAGCAGTGAGAGGCCCGCGTACCGCAAAAAAAAAAGAAAAAAAAAAAAGTCTGCCTTCCTTATGAAAATAAAATAAAACCTATATTCCTAAGGCAGAACTGGCTCCAGAAAAAAGAAACTCTGTGTTGGGCAGGGCAGCTGGACCACAAGCATCTCAGACTCCTGTTCCTCAAGATTCTTGTTGTTCTTTCTGAGCCCCTGTTCTGGGCACGTTCCACCTCTACAGTGAAGGCAGAGCACAGACACAGAACTGAAGCTTTTGTTCTCAGTACCACTGTGAAAAGAGCAATGCATCACAGATTCACTGAAGACTCAGGGACAGCAAAAGGGAAGCTGATGAAGACATTAACGTGAAACCAGGTGACTGGTGCAAAATAGCCATTTGCTTGTCAATTACACAATCAGTAACTATCGATCAGGCACCTGCCAGGTGCCAGCGTAGTCCTAGGTTCAGGGCCTTCAGCTGTGAAGTTAACTGACTCTCTGTGACCTCTTGGTGTTGCCTGTGCCCTTGGAGGGAGCGTGTCATGTTAATCAGCAGCTTGCGACCCCTGGAGAGGGATGAGTCCCCTCTTGGTCTTGCCTAACTTCATATAAAGTCATCTGCAATACCACCCATCCACTCCCTACACTGTCAAACACAACTGTACCATAATAGGAAACATATATTTGGTCTTTATCCTTGGTTCCTGGCACAGAGCTCCTAAGACCCTTGGAATCTCCAGAGTGATTAAGAATGTCTTCTGTGTGTTAATGAGGTGACTGGTTGGGGGCGGGGATGGGGGGGGTGGGGGAAGATGCCAGATAACTTCAGGATGGGGACTGGTCCCAGAAAGACCAAGGCATGATTAGAGGGTTGGAACTTTCAGCCCCAACCCCAGACCTCCAAGGAGGGGAGAGGTGGAGATTGAGTCAATCACCAATGTCCAACGACTTAATCAATCATGCCTTTGTAATGAAACCTCCATGAAAACCCTAAGTGATGGGATTTGGAGAACTCCTGAGTTGGTGAGCACTTTAAGGTGCTGGGAGGGTGCTGCTCCGGAGGAGGCCACGGAAGCCCCCCGTAACCCCTGCCCCCATGCCTTGCTCTATGAATCTCTTCCATTGGGCTGTTCCTTGAGTTGTATCCTTTATAATACATTGGTAATAGTAGGAAAACTGCTTTCCTGAGTTCTGTGAGCTCTCCTAGCAAATTATTGAACTTGAAAGGGAATGTGTAGTGGGGACCATAATTCTTTAGCCGAGTCGGAGAGAAGTGTGGGTACCCTTGGCACCAATACTTGTGATGAACGTCTGAAGTAGGGGATGGTCTTGTGGGACTGAGCCCTTAACCTGTGGAGTCTGATACTAAGTCTGGGTAGTTTGGTGAGAACTGAGTTGAACTGTAGGGCTCCACGTTGGAGAGACGGAGAGCTAGCTGTCGGTGTGGATAAAACCCCGCATTTGGTATCAGAAGCCCAGTGGGAGAAAACACTGCGGGCCCCTGAGGCAGCCTCCAGCGTTCTGATTCCCTAAGAGGACTTATCATCAGGGCTACCTCCCCCCAGGGCCAGGCTGGACCTGCCCACAGGGGGGTGGCCTTAGCCGCTAGAAGTCCCCGGAAGCCCTGCTACAACATGACTCAGCAACTCCTGCTGCCGCACTGAAGAAGCGGCCGTAGGTAGCAAGGGCACCGGCTGTGACAGATGTTTACAAGGATGACATGGAATCATTTAACAGAGGTTAAGCTATATTCGTTAGATTGTTTAAGAAGGCGGGGTTGTATGTAATCTATTTTAGAGAGACTGCCATACAAAACGATTAAAATAAGAAGTTGGAGTATGTCAACGGGCAAGGTTGGATTATCCAGAAGGTGAGCTTAGAAAGAACAGCTCACTTCCAGCATGGTATCACTGCAGTGCCATTTTTTTCAAATGACTCCAAGTCCCACGTCATTTCCTGAGTAAACCACCCCAAGTTCTCCGGGTCCCCTGGCATGAGGCACAGTGTTCCCGCGGGCACCCGTGACCTCAGTGAGGAGGTGACAAGCCCCACCTGATGCCTTCTTACCCTCTCCCCAGGCTGCAGCCTCTCCCTATGCAGCCTGGGTGCCGTGGACACCCAATTCTGACCACCGCTGTCACAGCCCCAGTCTCTGTCCAACTCTTTTCCCTGTACAGAAGGGACAAAGAACCGTGTTGACTTCCCTAGGGTAAGGAACAGTTCCATCTGCCTGCCTGGGGTTCCAATATTTTACAAATGTTCGCAGAGCCCTGTGGGTTTTGCTCCATAAATACGCAAGAGAGCTTGACCAAAGGCAGACCCCAGGACCCCTGCTGGAGGAAAACTATATATGACACAAAGTTTTTCCAGCAGAACAAGTTCCAAACTCAGGGACCCTGGATCCCACTGGGTTCACACAGGCTGTGGGTGGAGTGGAGGAGGGCATTGAACACTGGACCTCTCTCATTACGCCGCACGGACCTCATAAATAGGGAGAATCAGGTGACAAGCCTGAAGGAGCATCAGGTGAGACAGACCCAGGATGGCAGTGATATCTCAGGCACAAACGCCTGGGACTTGGATTTCATCTCACGCTGATGGTGCCTTACATTCTCATAGCTTAAGTGGGAAGAATCACCCCAGGAACTCCGAACTGTTAAGAGCAGAGTCCATTTGCCTGCTATCTGAGAGGCAGCCATGATTTTGTGATTAAACACACAAATTTGGGAACCAGACAGCTGGGCTTCAAATCCCAGCTTCATCACTCACCAGCTGTGTGACCTTGGGCAAGTTGCTTAACTTATCTGTGCCTCAGTTTACTCATCTGTAAGACTGGGAGAATAATGATTGTGAAAAGTAAATGGGTTAGTATTTCTAAAGCACTTAGAAGCGCCTGGCACATGTCACTGTGCTAAATAAAACAAAATAATCCGGCCAAGGCAGGGGATTGAAAAGATGAGGCATATCCAATAAATGTCTTGGAGGCTCAGATGTGTGGATTCTGTCTCATAGCTGACTCCTTGCCCCAAAGGCAGCAACTCCTGAGTGGGGCTGTACGGGAGGGAGTGCACGAAGGGTTAAACCCCCAAGTGAACAGAAAAACAAGTTCCATCTGGTCCCTGGGACAAAGCGACAGCCTGCAAAGCCCCCAGCCCGGGCTCCTGCTCAAAGGACACATTGCTTTTTAAAATTCCAACTTGTGGCTGCCTCGATCTATAAATCAACCAGTTCTCCACACCCTAGAGCTCGGAGCAGGATTCACAAATGGCAGCGAGACATTCGTGTTCCGAGAATAGGCATCTGAAAGTGCCTTTGCACTCGGGGTACCCAGCCCCCCCGGGCAGCTTCCTGAAAGGCCCTGGGGCTAGTGCTTCATCCCCGGCTCCCCTTCAGAGCAGGGATTGCTCTCCAGGGGGTAAAGAGAAGGCAGGCAAGACGGCACAGGGTCAAGGCTCAAACTGGAGCTGGGATTTTGCTTAGATGCCTCACTTCCGCGAACTGTCTCTGGGACTCAGCTGTATCAGCTGTTTGCCCCGCCTCCCCACGCCACTGCTGGGACCCCATCCTTAAGTGCCAGGCTGGGAGTGGTGAAAGGCTGATTGATTAGAACCATCAGTACTCCACAAGGCACTGGGGGAACCCTTTCAGAGAAGCAGTGGGCTTCTTCTTGGTTCCCTAGCTGATTTGCGCATGGGGCAGCTTGTGCCCAGGCATTCCCCGGGGGACACAAGACCCCTCCACACGTGGAAGGGGAGAGGAGCCAGGATGAACCCCCGGGTCCGCCTGTGGGCCTTCGCCTGAGGCAGCGCCCGTCAGTTTTACCACACCCCCTGGACGCATGCCCACGCCTGCCCTGATAACACTGAATCCAGCCCTAGTGCTAACCCTGCAGAGCAGGGAAGTAATTCACAAAAAGTTGGGCAATTGAAAGTTACAGTTTCCACAGCAACCAGCACTCAGACCATTTGGGTAGCTGAAGCCTTTTCCTCTTAGCATTCACTTTTTTCCTCTCCCCAAATAGCATTTTTTCTGTTATTATTACAGTAATACACATTCACTGGAGAACATATGGAAATTACAGACAAGTGTAAAGGAGAAAATAAAAATTACCCTTAATCCCACCACTCGGAGCAATCCAATGTTAACATTTTGATGTATTCTTCATTCGTCTAGTTTTTTTTTTTTTTTTGCATGCATGCATAAAAAGATATAATTTTTGAAAATTGGGACTATAGTGAAATTACTGTTTTATCATTTGGTTTCTTTCACTTAAAAACATATTGTAAGACTTTCCAATAGCCTTAAATATTCCCTGAGAACATGATTTTTAATAGCTACATGGTATTTTTTCATATGGATAGAACATATTCTATTTAACCAATCTATTGTTGAGCTTTTTAGATGATTTTCCTTTTTTCTTTCACTATTTTCAATAACACTAAAATGAACATCCTTTTACATCAATTTGTGTGTGTCTCATTAATCAGATTAGAATAAATTCATAGAACTAAAATTATTGTTCAAACGCAATGAATATGTAAATAATTCTAATATGCATTATTAAATCCCCTCCAGAAAGGTTGGGGCAATTTATACGTCTTCCTGTAATGTATACTCTCCTTAAAAAAAAAAATCCAAAGTTCAAATTTGGTCGGTTTTAAATAAAGTCTATACCATTTTTAAAAATTACATTTCTTTGAATTATAAATGGAATTAAGCTTTCCCCTCACTTTTTTTTAAAAAAATTATTATTATTATTATTTTTTTTTTGCGGTACGCGGGCTTCTTACTGTTGTGACCTCTCCTATTGCGGAACACAGGCTCCGGACGCGCGGGCTCAGCGGCCACGGCTCACGGGCCCAGCCGCTCCGCGGCATGTGGGATCTTCCCGGACCGGGGCACGAACCCGTGTCCCCTGCATCGGCAGGCGGACTCTCAACCACTGCGCCACCAGGGAAGCCCTCCCCTCACATTTTTAATGAACTTTCTTCTGTCTCTAATCACCCATTAACATCCTTTGCCTCCTTTTTCTATGCGGTATTCATCTTCTTATTATTGATTTATAAGAGCTCTTTATGCATAAAGATAATAATCCTTTGTCATATTTATGGCACATATGTTCTCTCAGTTTGTCGTTGGATTTTTATTTTGTTTATGGCATTTTTTAAAGTGCAGAAGTTTCAAATATTGTTGTAACTCACATCCACCCTTCTTTTCCTTTATGACTTTATCTTTAGATTTTTATGCCCAGGCAGACCTTCTCTAACCTGAAATCCGATAAATATTTATCTGTATGTTGCTTTTCTAGCCATTTTATGGCTCTGTGGTTTTGATTTCACACTGACTGCTCTAAAACGCCTGGATTTCTTATACAGGTGTGGTTCCGCATTTTCTTGTCTAATGGTCCTGAGGCTGGAGTCTGCAGGGCCAGGTTAGAGATGGTTGCCAGGGAGATGCAGGAATTGACCTGCTGCTCCTGCCTTTCAGGAGATCTCAGCCTTGCAGGCACCTTTCCATGGAGTCCTGGTTTTTGCTAGTGAATGGGAGAAATGAACAGGGAGGAGGAAATAGCTGTTTCACGATTACACACTGAAAAAGGTACACCTCACGTGGCTTTGTTTCCCATCTGAGATGGGAAGGTGGAGGATGGGGGGTGCCAGATGCATGGAGAGCTGGCGAGCAGCTTCATCCTTAGCACGTTAGAAATCAAGGGAGTAGATTCCAAACCTGAAATTAACCATCACTCTACTTGCAAGAACTAAAGCCTGTCTTGCTGGCATTGCATTTCACCAAATACCAGGTTTGCATGAAGAAGAGGTACAGGGGGTGGGGGTGGGGGAGAGGGAACCTGGGACTTCAGCTCCCCAGAGATGTGGACCTTCTCTTCAGTCCAATCACCCAAAGGGCCCCAAGAGTCAGTGAGTACCAGGCAGGATGCTGTGATCCCAAGCAGAGGGTGGTTAACTTCGGACGCCATCTGGGAAGATGCTGCTGCAGACTGTCCCCGCTCTGTCCAGCCTCAGGAGATAACCGCCTTCCTTCCATTGTCCCTATTTCAATTCAGCACCCCAAACTTTTTGCCAAGGCTGTTTGCCCACTTACTGAAGTCATCTCTGCATGTGCTGACAAGGCAAGGGATTTATTCATTCATTCCACAGGTTTACTAGGGTCTAGTCTCTGCATACCTCTGTGTCCAGCCATGGTGGTCTATTCCTTTCCAACGAGGGATAAAATATTTCCCTCCCATCTCCTGCTCTCTGTTATCTCTCCTTAAACCCCTAAAAACACCTCACAACCCTCTGCCTTGTATCCCATGTCTTCTAGTCACTGCCCTGCCTCAGCTTTCACGTTGCAGGATGCACTAGTCACCTGGGCGTTGGAGAAGATTATTATAACTACCACCACCACCATCACCATCATCCTTTACTGAATGCTTCCTGTGTTGGCACCGACAGCCTTTACATACGTGTCCTCTCGTAATCATCATTCAATAATCTTCATTCAACAAGTATTTATTAAGTGTCTACTATGTGGTAGAGACTGTCCTAGTGCTTGGGATACACCAGCAAATAAACCAAAGATTCTTGCCCCCACGGAGCTTATATCCAGCTGTGGGGTGGAGGCAGGAATAGGCAAAACAAACACATAAACATAATAACTAAAGAAACTGTGTGTAGCTTAGAAGGTGATAAATACGAGGGGAAGAAGTAGAGAGGGATAAGGAGGCTCGGGGTGCCAGGGCCAGGGTTGGGAAGGCCTCCTTGAGAAGATGACATTTAAGCAGAGCTGGAAGGAGGTGAGGATGTGCGCCATGACTATGTGAGGGGAGGACAGACTCCAGCAGAGGGAACCACCACGCAGAGGCCCTCAAGCATAGCTGCTGTGGTCAAGGAGGAGGGGCTTCCCTGGTGGCGCAGTGGTTAAGAATCTGCCTGCCAAGGCAGGGGACACAGGTTCGAGTCCTGGTCCGGGAAGACCCCACATGCCGCGGAGCAACTAAGCCCGCAAGCCACAACTACTGAGCCCGTGTGCCACAACTACTGAGCCCGTGTGCCACAACTACTGAGCCCGTGTGCCACAACTACTGAAGCCCATGCGCCGAGAGCCCGTGCTTCACAACAAGAGAAGCCTGAGCACAGCAATGAAGAGTAGCCCCCACTCGCTGCAACTAGAGAAAGCCTGTGCACAGCAATGAAGACCCAACGCAGCCAAAATTAAATAAATAAATTAAAAAATTCATTAAAAAAAAAAGGCAGATGGGATGCCAGGAGGTTGGAGCCAGTGAGCAAAGCAAAACTGACAGGATCGAGGTCAGAGGGGTGACAATGGGCCAGGTCATATGGGGTCTTGTAAGCCACTGTGAGCTCTTTGGCTCTCACTCTGGTGACCTAAGGAGAAATGGAAGGATTTTGAGCAGAGGAGTGAACTGATCTGAACTGGAGATGTAAAGACTCGCTCTGGTTGCTCTGTTAAGGGTACGCTGGGCATTTGGGGCAGGTGTGGTGGGTTGGAGACCAGTTACGAGGCTGTTGCAATAATCCAGGTAGAAGGAGGTGGCTCTGGCCAGGGTGTTAACAGTGGAGGAGAGAAGTGGTCGGCGACCGGATAGATTCTGAAAGCGAAGACAAGAGCGTTCCCTGGTGGGTTGGATGTACGGTGGGAGAGAAGGAGCAGTCACTGATGACGCCAGGATGTCTGGCCGACACAGCTGGGAGGCCGGGGCAGCGCTTCGCCGAGATGGGGAAGACGGCAGACGGTGCGGGTTTGTGGGAGGGTAGAGACTGGGCACTGGGGTTGGACGTGTTGCCTGTGAGCGTGTCCATCAGTCACCCCGGTGGCCATGTGAGTAGGACAGCATACATACAGATGACATTTACAGTCGTGACACTGGATGAGACCACAGAGGGGGAAAGTGTAGATAAAGATGACAAGAAGACCAAACCCTGAGGCCTGGGGTATCCTGCATGGAGAAGCTGGCGGGAGGAGAACCCAGCAGAGGGGACCAAGAAGTGAAGAACTAGAAACGGAGAAGGCAGATCCGGAGTGTGTGGGTCCCAGAAACCACGAGGAGGAGGAGACCAGCTAGACCAAATGCTGCTGATGGGCCAAGAAAGTTTAGGATTGGGACTTCCCTGGTGGCACAGTGGTGAAGAATCCGCCTGCCAATGCAGGGGACACGGGTTCGAGCCCTGGTCCGGGAAGATCCCACATGCCGCGGAGCAACTAAGCCTGTGCGCCACAACTACTGAGCCTGTGCTCTAGAGCCCGCGAACCACAGCTACCGAAGCCCGTGTGCCTAGAGCCCGTGCACCACAACGAAGAGTAGCCCCCGCTTGCCGCAACTAGAGAAAGCCGGTGCGCAGCAACGAAGACCCAACGCAGCCAAAAATAAATAAATAAATAAATAGGGAAGCTTAGGATTGATGACAGATCGCTCATATTACCAGAAAGGGATCTTACACCCATTTTAAGGTGAGGAAAAGGAATCTCAGAGGGAAGAAGTAACTTGCTCAAGGTCACGGCGTTATGAGCAATCAACTAGGATGTAAGACAAGGTCTGTGCAAAGCCAGAGCCCTGGCTGCTTCTCATACCAGCCCTCGGGGCTCCGAGCATCTGTGAACCAGTGAGTCAGCTCCCACACCCAGCAGCTTCCAGTCCCGCCAGACTCTTCCTACTCTGCAGGTCAAGTCTGTAGGCAAGCAAAATGGGATGAACAGAGGGCCACCAACACAATTTAAGACAACTTTTTACTACCAGGTGGGATGTGAGGGACATTCTCTGTGTGCAGGTCTGCCTCTGCCCTCCTCCTTGCCTTCTAAGCAGCTGTTTCACCCACCTCAGTAGGGGCCTGGCCCCTGAGGGCATGTCAAGTTCATGGCCCCTAGTGTAAGGAATTCCAGTCCAGGCATATTTGTATTTGAATAGAAGGGCATTTCCACAGCCAGCTGGCAAAGGATCGGTGAGCAAGGGGTGCAGAGGCGTGCACACTCAACCCAAGTCAGGGACCCTCTGTTTCTCCATTACCAGGCAGGTCTTCACTGTCCCACAGCCCTGGCCATCGCCTGCCTGTGCCTGAGACCCTGGCCACCCAGCCCGCTCACCCCGACGGGGCAGGATGACGGTTGCCTATCTCCCCCTGGTGTCGACTCTTGCAATTGCAGCTCCAGGAGGTAGAGGAGGCCATCGCCTTCCAACCAGCTGGGCCTGGAGAGCCACGCCTACCAGCCGGGCCTGGCCCTGCTCCCTCCTGGCCCTCTGGGCGTCGCCTGCCTCTAAGGACGCGTCAAGGATCTCTGCATTCCCGACGTGGCCAGCAGAACTCAGTCCTGGGAATTAGAACGTCCGATGGATTCTCCTGACTTTACCTTGGATTAGTGGTACAGACCTGCAGGTGGGGAGGAAACGGGCCCTGATTTGTTCACGCTTCTGTACGCCCCCCCCCCCAATCTGTCCCTTTGCTAAGTCACTTGACATTGCTGGGTCTCCATCAGCCCATGAGGGCTGATGAACAAGAGGAACTCCACAACCCACTTCTTCCCTGTGTTGGTTTAGGAACTGGCTTCTTCCTGGACCTGGAGCCTGGCGGCAGTCGGGAAACAGCTCATTTGGGGTGCACCGCAGGTTGCCCTCTACCGCTTAGGTGGCGGTGCTGTGGTATGGTCAGGGCACGAGCTTTGGAACCCACACAGACCTGGGTTAAAATCCTGACTCTGCTGCTCATGAGCTATGGAATCTTTCTGGGCCTCAGTTTCCTGACCTGTAAAATGAAGGTAATCATTGCCACTGTGCTGGTAGTCGTAAGGTTTTAGTGCGATAATGTCCATAAAGCACTTAGCACACAGTCTGGCTGCGTGGAAGACGGTCAGTAAATGTCAAGACGGACTATATACTCGGGACCATCGGGATGGAGGGGGCATGGGAAAGAGCACGGTATAGGGGCCAGAGCGTCCGAGCTCTGGTCTCATCATTTAACATCTCTGTGTGTTAGAGCAAACCGATGTCCACAAGGTTGTGATGATACGCAAACGAGGCCTCGGGCTCCCCATCGTGGGCAGAGACCCCTGCCTGGCCCACCTCTCAGGACTGATCAGAGATAAGGACCTTCAGGACAGGGAAGGGGCTTTGAAAATTGTAACACATTCTTGTTACTGAGAGACAACCCTGCCCCCAGCACCCTGCACTTAGCTCCACATCGTAGCACAAATCTCATGCCCAGGGAGTTGCCTATTTTTCTTGCCTGTCTTTCAAGCATACAAAGGTCTCTGCCCGCAGGGAGTTTACCTTGTAGCTGGAGAGACAGACAAGAAAACAAGTGGTGAGAACGCTGAAATTGACACCACGGGCAGGCGTAGGTGGGTTCTGTCCACTCCTAAGCGTCCAGTTAAGAAAAGCAGAATTCCCAGGAGGGAGCTAAGCCACAGGACAACTGGCCACTGGCTTGGGGAAAGATAGACAGCGTTACCAAACCTTGCACGGTGAAGAAGGTGCTAGAACCGGAGCCCCAGGTGGTAGCCTAGGCTATTAATCCCCAAAGCCTACATACTGTGTGATTCCAACTATATGACATTCTGGAATAGGCAGACAATAAAAAGGTCAGTGGTTACCAGGGGTTAGGGAAGAGGGTGGGATGAAGAGGCAGAGCACGGGGGATTTTTAGGGCAGTGAAAACACTCTATATGATGCTGTAATTGATACTTGTTGTTATACATTTGTCCAACCCATAGAATGTCCAATACCAAGAATGAACCCTAATGTAAACTATGGACGTTGGGTGATTATGATGTATCAGCGTAGGTTCATCAGTTGTAACAAAGGTACCACTCTGACGGGGGATGTTGATAGTAGGCGAGGCTTTCTGGGGGAAGTCTCTGTAATTTCCACTCACTTTTGCTGTGAACCTAAAACTGCTCTAAAAAATAAAGTATTAAAAATGAAACAGACATATAATTTCCCTTGAGCTGTTGTTTCTGCATCTGTAAAGCAGAGACAACCACGCTCACTCTGCCAGTCCCATGTGGTCATGGTTAGCGGCCAGATGGGCTCTAAAAAAAGCTGCGTGCTGGCGGGGCGTCAGGAGTTCCCTGGTGATGGAGAGAGACCCTCAAAGTCCAGAAGGCATGACAACCGCCCCGCCGGCCCCCAGCCCTTGCCCCCAGGAGGGCTCAGACTGCAGTGGGTACCTTGTCCCAGCAGCTGCTCTGCCAGCAGAGGCCCTCCCCACCTCCTCCTCTCCCCCCTCACCCCCAAGTCCTCAAGTGTTAACGAACAATAAAGGACATTATTACTCATTTAAAATTCCTCACAGGCTTTCCCAGAACTCCAGCCAGAGGAGGCAAGAAGTCGCTGCAGGGCTTCCCTGGTGGCGCAGTGGTTAAGAATCCGCCTGCCAATGCAGGGGACGTGGGTTCGAGCCCTGGTCCGGGAAGATGCCGTATGCCGCGGAGCAACTAAGCCCATGAGCCACAACTAATGAGCTCGCGCACGGCATCTACTGAAGCCTGCGTGCTCTAGAGCCCGCGCTCCGCAACAAGAGAAGCCACCACAATGAGAAGCCCGCGCACCGCAACGAAGACCTAACACAGCCAACCAATCAATCAATCAAATTGTTAAAAAAAAAAAAAAAGAAGTCACTGCAGCATTCAAAGTTCAAGTGTTTGTTCCTCTAAACGGCTCCGACCGAGGCCAGGCAGCTACTTAAAATCCAAGAAGCCTCTGCTCACGTTCCCAGCAGACCGCCGGGGACAGACCCCAGTCATACGGCAATCCCCGCTCCACCCCTCCAAAACACACACCGGCTGAATGACCTTTTTTCTTTAAACCAGGATGCAAACCTGCTGGACTTGCCTTTCAGGCCCCATCTGCCCCCTCGGTGGAACAGCCCACAAAGTTTTTTCAAAGAAACATGATTTGATCTGAAAAACATCTGGAACCCATTTCCCCAGCACTGGACTGGAAGCTCTCAGCCGACATCACCGAACAATTACTGAACAAACGCCCTTTTCGCCTGTGCTCTGAGGAACATCCCTGCAGACTGGGAACAGGTGGCTTTATTGAAAGGTCTGGCCAGAGGTTCTGTAAACCCTGGAGCAGAGGGTATAACGACAGGAAAGGTGGCGGGGGATACAGAGGACTGGAACTGAACATCAAGGCCAGGAAGCTCCCTCACGAAGGCACCCGGGAGCAAAACGTTAGCCACACAAGCGCTTCTCCCGTCATCCTCTCAACAATGACAGCGACTCGCATTCTCACCACTACGAGATGCCCTTCGTGGGCGGGGTGGGGATTTGTTTTTTGTGTGTGTCCCTGGCTCCTGTGACAGTGTCCGGTAGAGGAACAGGATCTGCACCAGGGAACGGATACATGCATGACACCCCAAGTCTGGACATCGGGGCCAATTCTCCAGGAGCTGGGGTAAATTTGAGAGGCAACATTTCGCAGGTGAAAGAGCAGCGAAACTGGAAGGCAGGAAACCTGCCATCTAGGGCTGGTTCTTCCACTCCCCAGCTTGGGTGAGCGTGACCTTGACCTTGGGCAGCGTCCCCCATCCTGTAGTTGTGGGGATAATCCCTACTTTGCCTAGCTCCCAACGTTGCTAGGAGGACTGTGAAATCCTGCATGGGAAGTTTCTCTACGGCCTCAAAATCTGTCTGCAAAGGCTAGAGGTGGTGATAAGCGTCGCTCCTCTCCTGCCTGGTCCTGTTGTGGCTGGAGGTGCTCCCATAACAGATGGTGGACTGGCCTGGGCTGGGGTGGGACACAGCTGGGTGATTTTAGCAGCCTTTGACCGAGCAGGAAGGTTAAAATGACATGGGAGCGGGCTCTCTTCCACGCATGCGTCCTTGCCTGGGTGCGGGGTGCTCTCCTCACCTGCCTTCCTGGCCTGGCTCCACCTGTCAGCCCCTGTCTCTGGTACCACCGCACTGGCTCCTTCCAGAGCCTCCAGAAGCCCAAACCCTTCTTCTGTGTCTTTTGCCCTTCAGACTACAAAGCAGCCTCTTATCATATGACAACCTGTACCATTTATTACGCTCCTGTCCACTGCCAGGCACTGGGTTACAGTTACACCTCATCAGTTCTTCCCTAAAGCCTCACTAGCACGTTGGTGAACCCCCGCCAGTAAACTCCTTACCGTGTCCTGACTTTACCTTTTTCCCAGGCTCACTGTCCTGAAACTCCTCTCCCCCTCGCTCGAGAGCAGCGCCAGGGAATTTGGCAAATCCGACGGCTCTTCCCCAGCCCGGCCCTGCAGCAGCCTCTCCCTTGCCTCTCTGACCTGACCTCTGTGGGCTGGCCGATTCTGGCCTCTCCGTATCTTCTCCCCAAGGAGCCTGGCTACCTTGAAGAATCCACCCCCCACCCCCAACCCCTGGATGCCAAAGCTAGGCCTCCAGCCCTGTCTTTTCTTCCCAGCATCAGACAGTTGATCCGCGTACTGGGTGCACGTAGGGGCCTCAGATTCAGGGATGCAAAGCTGCTTCCGCTGCCCGTGGTCCCTATAGATACAGGCCTTCTCCTGTGTCCCTTGCTTGGGGACAGCACCAGTATTAGGGAGAGTGCCCAATCACACCCTTCGTCCCGATTATTAACAGCACCTCCCCGTTCACTCTCAAAAACGTCGTTTCAGTGGATGAATTACATGCTCAGCTTAACCCTTAGCCACCCACCTGCCTGTCGCAGAAACCCAAGGGTCATCCCAACTCTCTCCTTCCCTGCAATCCCCGTTCCTCCACAGTCACCAAGCTCCATGGATTCGACCTCCTTTACACCCTCAAGCTCAGGCCCCGGTCCATGCCATTGCCCTTCTGTTTCAGCAGGTGCTCTCCCTGACTCCAGCCTCACCTTTCTTCCATCCTCCCACCTGCACCTCAGTGACCTACCCAAGTGACCTTCCTGAATTGCTAATCCGATCACATCCATCAACCTAAAAATCGAACGGTGACGCCCCTTCCCCAGTCTGGCTTCACAATAAAATTCAGACTCCACACCAGGGCCCACGAACCAGCACCTGTGGCCCCTCAGAGCATGGTCCTGCCCTCTCTGGAGCCTCATCCCACACCTGGCCAACCCTGCTCCCCTGTCTATCCCCTGCCGAGTCACCAGCACAGGTCAGCTTGGGGTCACCCCCTCCTGGAGGCCGCTCCTGGCCCTCGTGCTACCTGAGGTTCCTGTCCTGAAGCACTGACACCGTGTCCCTGCTATCCGTCCACCTGTCTGTCTCCCCACCTTAGACTTGGGAGCTCCCTGACGGTGCCCTTTATCTTTGAATCTCCAGCACTAAGAGGGTGCCTGTGTGTTCCATCTGTATTTGTTAGTGAATCATTTCACATCCCCAGCACCAAATTGCGTGCCGGCGGCTGTCCCAGGAGCAGATGCACTTAGCTGCCCCGGCACGTGTGCACGCTCCCTCTCGGTATCTTTTCCTGAACGAGCCGGGGGGGCCTGCCTCACCCATCAGGGGCTGCTCTGACCAGAACTACCCCGCGTGTCGGCACCCTGTGTCCTGCCTCTGCTAACTACTTCATGACGGCAGCAGCTCCCATTTTTCTCTCTGTGCATAAAAAGAAAGATGGGAGGTGGGCCGGGGAGCTCCGAGGTCTCTTTCATCGAGGAGCGTCTGTGACCCTACCACACGTGGACGTCTCCAGATTTCCAGGCCTAGAAGATTTGTGCCCAAACTTGTGTCTCTACCTTGGGCTGCCAAGGGCAGGGAGGTGGTCCCCAAAAGGCAGACACAGAGATGCTGCAGGCCCAGGGTGACATGGGGATGTGCCTGCCCAGCCCAGGAGGAGGACACTCGGGGTCACCAGCTTTCTGGGGAGGAGAATAGGGCTGAGCCGAGTCTGACTGGAAAGCCAAGGGACCGCAGGAAGGACAGCTGTGGTCTGAGTTCCTTCCTTCTAATGCAATGCACGTTCCCCACGTAATGGCAATTTCTTCCCTTCAAAAGGATTCCAGCGGGTTAAATTCAAGGTGAAGACTAAGCCCCAGTTAAGAAGCTTCTGGAGGGCCTTTCAGTCTTCGCTGGCTTGAGAAGGGATGCATTTCGAGATGTTTGCCTCTTAATGTTTGTCACAGCACCAGGGGAGAAAAGCTTCCTCTTACCTCAGCACCTCTCTCAGCCCTCAGCGGCTGTCGGCACCAGGACCATCCACATTTTCCTGCACTACTTTGCCTTCTCGGGAGCCCACCTGACTTCCTCTTCTCTCTCTGCTTCCTCCTGTCCACCCCAGACCCCATCCACCCTGGCGGAGGAGAGACTAGTGCTGACCCGGCGTTCTGCAGAGGCGCCAGGACACCCGGCAGCTTAAAGTGCAAACCACCGGGCTCACACACCTCAGAGCTCCCCCTCCAGAAGGCGTCCGTCCACCTGCCGTTCATGCACTCCTTCATTCATTCATTCGGCCACCTGGCCACCCAGTCAGCCAACGCGGGGTCTGCGATGCTGGTAGGGACTGTGGGTGGTTCAAAGAAATACAACACATGGTCTTGCTTTCCTAGAGCTTATAAACTGGTTGAGGCTATGGGAGATATGAATAAGCAATACAAGACAGAGGCAAGTAAACACCGGGTTTGGAGGGTAGGGGAAAAACGCTTGGAGAAAGAAGAGACCTGAGTGAGATGGGGGTGGGACCCAGAGGGAGGCAGTCAAGGAAGGCTTCTTGGAGGAGAAAGCATCTTGGTAGGGGCAGGGTATCCCAGAGTACAGGGTCCAAGTCTGGGGAAGTGGCCTGAGCAATGGTGTGCAGGAAGGAAGACCCCTGCTGGGCACAGAGACGCTGTCCCCTGACCTCTGGGCCCCTCCTTCCAGGGCTTCGGGGCTTGCTCGGTGGGGGGGGCTCCCTGAGCATGTCCACTGGCAGCTGCTGCTTTGGTGGCATTGTTTTAATCCCCTTTGAAGCGAGGCACTGTCTCCACATAGCCAGTCACCAACCTCTTGCTTTTTCCATCAGGCCCTGTCCCAGAGGAAATGCCTTCATTTTCGTCTCTGTTACTAAGGACTCAGGCTCCCCCGCCCCCACTTTTGAGGGGCCCTGCACCTTCTCTTGTTTTTCCTACCCAACATCCTTTCCCCCTGCACCTTGATTCTCCTTTGGGGGAACAATCCTCTTCTGCTCTCAGCCCTTGTAGATTAAGTGGGACTGCCCAGCATCACTGTTTCGGTCAGGGACGGTCATGTAATCCAAACAGGACAAGTCTTGGGACCTTTAATGGTTGGATGGGGCCAATCTATTGCCAGTGGGTTAACAAACTAGTAAAACATAACTCTGAAGATGATGAGGTCATCTTTGGCACCACAAGGAAAGAGTCTATTTACATAAAAAACGAGCACAGAAAAAAAGTAGAGAAAAGGGACAGATAGATTCCTGGTGACGTCATTTGAGCACCTGGATCCAGCCATGCCTGAAGTATTCCCTGGAGCTTTCAGTTTGTGAACCAGTAACACCTTCCCTCTTTTTTGGCACAAGCCAGTTTGAGTTGATTTTTGTCACTTGCTACTAACAGTCTTGACTAAAGAAATACTTAACTTGACGAGCACATTAAATGAAACGACACATGAATAGTCTCCAACATAAAGTAAGTACCACACAATAAATGGAAGCTTTTGATACTCTAGCTGAACCTGCCTTCTCAAAGGGCAGATTTCCATAAACTTTAGTTCTATAGCAGTAGAATACTACTTTTTCTTTCTTTCCACCACTCTGACCGAGCCGTCCTTTGTGAAATCTCTGCCCTCCTTGGATTTCTTAACCTCAGCTCTGCATCCTTCATCAATCTCCAGATTTTCTCCCCTGCCCCACCTCTGAGCTGAGACAGGATAGGAGATTTCAGGATCTGGAGGGGGTGATATCTTCTCTGCGTTTTGTGTCCGTACCCCAGGACAATCAGTACCAACTAGACTGGATCAAATGCAAAAGCTTCCCAAACGGGCTTTAAACTTGCCCCTCCTAAGGGCACCAGGTACTCAGGAAAGTCTACACTGCCATCTAGTGGACATCTGTAGCAATAGCACATGGGATGGAGCTCTTGCCTTAGACTCCCTCTCGGGACAGTCACTGGACTGTGAAAGTATTTGGTCCAAACTCTTCACTCCTTAAGAACAAGTGAAGTAAGGGTGAAGGCGAGAGTCTTGTCCCATGGGACAGCGTTATACTCTTCCCTAGAGGATTAGGCTCCTGCCCTGCTCCTGTCCTGAGTTACAATCACCAAGGCTTACGTTTCCTCTGCTTGTCCTGCCCGTCCAGGGGTGTGACCCAGCCCAAGGGTTTCCGGTGGGGAGGGCTGACGTGTGCGTGTGTGCACGTGCATGTGCATGCGTGTGCATGTGTGCCAGGCTTGGGAGGATGGAGGGAGAGGACACCCAGAAGGCGTCTTCATGACTTGCTTTCTTAGCCTCCCAGAGGAAAGGATGTTTGTCACGGTGACAAACACAATAGCCTGTCAAAGGCTATTCATGTTCTTCATGTTCTCAGCCTCATAAATTGAGACATATCGCCACTTATTTGTTCCCTGATAGTGAAAGGCGGTTAAAGAAAGAAAAATCTCGGGAATTCCCTGGCAGTCCAGAGGTTAGGACTCAGCACTCTCACTGCTGGGGCCCCGGGTTTGATCCCTGGTGGGAGAAACAAGATCCTGCAAGCCCTGAGGTGCTGCCAGAGAAAAAAAAAAAGAAGAAGAAAGAAAAATCTTCCCCTCTGCTTCCTGGTAGTCTGTGCAGCTCCCCACCCTAGAACCTGTTATCTAGGTATACCTGTGTTGACAGCCCCCAGGCTGGACCGACAGAAGGGAGGAGCCCTCTGTGGACTCTCCCTGCCACGGTGAACAGAGGGGACCAGGAGGCTGACCGCAGTGCGCATGTGGTCACATCCCGGCCATGACCCTTCTGTCTCCACGCCTTTGTGGCCTGAGTCCTGGACACAAAACAGTCCTTGTGCCTAGGTTGACACTGGCACCTCTGACTAAAACACGCAGACAAAGCGAGGGTCACCCTCCACCCCTGACACTCTGGGGGCTCAGCCTAGAGTCAAGGAAGAAAGAGACATTGACCAGGACACTGGAGCAGCTTCCCCAGCAGCTGCAGTCCCGTTTCCCACTCCCCAGTGCCCTTCCCCAGGTTTATCGCATCCCCAAGCCCAGGGAAGCTTCCAGAACAAGATGGTGCCAATCATTTCCCAGCAAAAGGAATAGTTATTGACAATTCTTAAAATGTTTCTATTTTTTATTTCCTACCCCTCGGGGCAAACTTCTGAGCGACTGTTATATTGCGATGCCCAAGAGTCAAGGGCACGGACCTCTGCTTGTTTAACCTACGTGAGAGGCGCTGCCCGTTAAGAGCCGGGTCCCTCCCCATTCAGATCACTCTGAAAGCCCAGCCACTCTGCACCCTGAGAAGCAAGTCCCCACAAGCCCCTCTCTCCTCCTTCTCTCTGCCGACTCCAAAGCACACCCCGGCTGGTCGCCATGTTGACTGAGGAGCCAGGCTCAGGGGCCCAGGAGAGGGAGAGGCCCCGGCGGAGCGGCCCCGGAGCCCCACCAAAGCTCCCACCCGCGGCCCTCCTACCCACCCCACCCTCCTCCAAGGTGGCGGGGCTGCTCTAAAGAAGGCACGTGCTTATAGCAACGGCCATCTGGTACCACCAAAGCCAACCCAGCTGGCTCTGCACGTGGCTTCGTGTCACCCAGATGAGCAAACCCAGAGGGAACTCGAGACCCATGACCCTCCCATCCAGCCAGGCTGGCTCACTCACGTCCAAGGCCCCAGGGAACTTAACGATCGGCTCGGTCCAGTAGGTGATCTTCTGTCTGTAGTTGTTGCATTCCGGAATAACCAGGCAGCCGAGGTTCCCCAACTCTGGGTAGAAAACCTTAAGGCCCCTAGGGAGAGAGGGAGGTGGTTGGCCCATGTCAGGATCTTAGGGGAGCCCGGGGTGCGTAAGGCTTCAGTCTGACCTGTGTAGCCTGAGTTACTTGACCACTTGTGCCTCAGTTTCTCTACCTGTAAAATGGGGACACTAATAATACCTATTTGTAGGGTCGCTAAGAGGAGTAAAATGGTGATTTGTGTTTACAACGGAGGCTGGCAGGTTATCAGGGGTCAGAAAGTACTCATTACTGTCAGTGTTTACTTCTCAAAAAATATATACATCCAGAGGCAAACCTGGTCAGTGTCTTTAAAGTAGGACTGGGCGTATAAGAACAATATATTCACATTGCTTTTCTGGAATGTTCTTATTACATAAAGAAAGGTTTAGCAAGTTAGCACAGGCTTCTTCATGGGCACAGACTTTTCTGGCCCCTAAATTATCAAGACCCTCTCCATACCTGCAAATCCCACCAGTAATTAAATAACCCACTTCTTTGGGTGATGCATTGCCCCTACCCTAGGCTCTCAATCTGCCATTCACTGTGCTTTCAAAATGCAAATATCTCTCAGGGGGGAAAATACCTAGTCCCTAAGTCCGTGGTGTGCATCCATTTATCTACTTTCTCCCTGAGAAGCTCTGAACTGCACAAGTGCCCTGAGAACTGGGCTTGCCGTGCAGGCTGATCCCACACCTTCACCAGGGTTAGACTTAAGGGCTCACTTGTATTTGAAACTCAGGGATGGAAACCAGGCTTTCAAACAGATACAGGAAAAACACCTCTGTGTCAACGTTTTTTTTTTTTTTGCTTGCCCTTCTTCCCTATCCTACTGTCATGTTTTATCACCAAGGCCTGGGGTCATTTGGTTAAGATGATTCGCTCAGCCTTTCCAAAAGCCCAGCATGGCAGACCAGCTCCACAGTGGTCACCCGGAGCTGGCCACGTTTCCTGCTGGGGGTGATGCCTGAAGGGCACCCCTGAGAATGTCCCTGGGGGAGTAGATCTGGAGGGGAGCTCCCGAGGTCAGGACCCGGGAGAAGTACAGGGATCACTTCCCGCTGGAGAGTCCCACATTCCCCCTCCCACCACCCCACCCCTTCCAGTGGATCCTGAGGTCCTGCCTTGGGCAGAGGTAGCCCAAGTCTGCAGACACAGGATGCTTCCTCAGACCGGCACAGCCAAGGCCAGGACTCAGGCCCCTTGAAGCAGGACTATTCACTGAAGCCAGTTTAACTCCTTGCAATTTTACAGTAGTGCCTTTCCAATGGCATAGTTTTAATAGCTTTTAAAGAAGTTTTAGAGGATGGATTTTCATTTCCCATCACGGCAGCATTTTAAGGAATTTTTGGGTTGTTTCTGCCACAGTTCCCTGCCACTGCAGCTATCGAGATCCGAGGCTGAGAGAGGGGACCCTCTACTGGCAGAGAGATGGAGATTCAGCCCACAGCCCGGAACTGGGAGAGGCAAGGGGTGGGGAGGAGGGAAACTGAGAACCAGAGGGGGCCTTCCCCAGGGAACAAAAGTGCCTCCTCTTTTGATCCCAGTAGAACTGCTGCAAATGTTAAAACAGTTAAGCAAAATCACCGAGTTGACATTTGGTGAGTGGGCCTAAAGCCCCAGAGAGTGCCTTCACAGGGTACATGCCAGGGGACCAGGAGTGAGGTCCGTCCCCCCCAGGTCCCCGTCATACCCACGGAGCGCTGCCTGCCCAGGGATGGAAGCCCACATGTTGCCTGCAAGTCACATCCTTCAGATGAGACTGCAGCCCCAGACAACAGCTGGACGGCAGCCTCCTGAGAGCCTGGGCCAGAGGTGCCCAGCTGGGCCATGCGCAGAGAAACCGAGGCGATAAACGTGTGCTGCTGCTAGGTTTGGGGTATTGTGCTGTAGGCAATAGAGAAGGGCTGCATAGTCTTGTCTGCACTTCCCTGGGACTGGATGGTCACAGAAGTCCCTTCAGCATTGTAAGAACCAGATCAGGTATGAAAAAAGCTCCAAATCCCACCTGCCCCAAAGCGAGGGAGATCAAAAGGCCCATGGAGGGAAGGTAGCCTTCACAGAGGCGCCTGGGGGCTCGGGGGGCAACCCACCCTCTGCTGCATGGTTCTCAGTGTGGGTCTGTCTCCAACTGACTCTTCTCGAAAGCGGGGGCCCAGAACAAAGCCCCTAAGGAGGAATTGAAGGATGGGAGGTGGATGCCCAGAGAAGAAAGAGCAGCGGGTGAAGGTGGGGGGTATGACATCTGTGTCCAAACAGCTGAAGGACCCTCCAGAGACTAGATTTGTTCTATCCAGTGCCTGGGGGCAAAACTAGGAAGAATGGGGTGAAGTGAAAGAAAGGCAGCCCCCGCCTTGACATAAAGGTGTTCCCTCTGAGGGGGAAGCTTTTCAGCACAGAAGAGAGGGCTTGGGGAGGCAGGTCCTGGTCCCTGGGACAGTCCACTGAGGCCACCCGTGCGGAGGCAGCAGGGAGAGGGGTGTTGAGTAGGTTCACCCATTGGGTCAGGGTTGGACGACTATGGTTCCTTCACTTCTGAGACCGAGCCTAGGGTTCTGACTCTCCGAGTTTTTGTCAGTCCAGTCTGGCTTTCTCAGGAGTGGGTAAGGTATTATTCTGGGAGAACTTCTCTCTTAACAATGTTTCCCCACTGCTTGTCACAGCACAAAAAATTCCTCCCTTATAGATTAATACCTTTAGGTATTGAGTCCTAACTTCAAGAATTCCCTATTAGACTCTAACAATACCCGTGAAAGGAGGTGCTTTTCTGGGGGCAGTCTCTCGGTGGAGTCAGAAGCCTGAGCTGAGCAGGGCTCTTGGGGAGGGGCTCCAGCATACTGATCTCTCCTCTGGGGTCTGATATGTCCTTGATGTGTTCTCATTCAGTGGTGATCTTTTACAAACAAAAGCTTCCCTTGTGCAATGATGATTTACAATCAAAAGCCATCGTCCTAGCAGGCAGGCTTAGTGCTGTAAGTCCATGTTTCTCAAACTGGGGATCTGCTGGTGTCTTCTAAGAAGTCCTGAGAGTGACTCTTGCAATGGACTGAAAAATCATTAGGTTGAAATCCCAGCCCCCCGTGAGATGGAATTAGGAAGTGGGGCCATTGGGAGGTGCTTAGGTCATGAGGGTGGAACCCTCATGAATGGGATTAGCACCCTTATAAAAGAGTCCCCAGAGAGCTCTCTCACCCCTTCCCCTCTGTGGGAAACAGCAAGAAGATGGCCATCTATGAGTCAGGAAGCAGGTTCTCACCAGACACAGAATCTGCTGGTGACTTGATCTTGGACTTCTCAACCTCCAGAGTGCTGGGAAATAAGTTTTTGTCCTTTGTAAGCCACGCAGTCTGTGGCATTGTGTTATAGCAGCCCAGATGGACTGAGAGAGCTCCCCTTTCCTTGAGATACTCTGGGCCCTGGAGGAAGGTCAGCCGCTAAAGGTGGGTGGGGAAAGAGCATGCGTGTAGTCAGACGAGGGGGGTTGAATCCTAGCTCTGCCACTTGTCAGGTGTGTTAGCACTGTGGGCAAGTTATTTAATCTCTGGGGATTCCTCATCTTCAAAATGGGGATGATAACACCTACTTGGTGGGTTATGTTAACAATGAAATAAGTCAAAGATTTAAAATCGCCAGCAGAACTCCTGGCAGGTAGCAGGTGCCCCAGAGCTCCCGCATGTGCCACAGTACACAGGCCACCGGGGTGCGAGTGTGCGGACGTCTGCAGGGCCGAGCCTGGGGCAGCTGGGGTGCAAGCTGGTCTCCTCCAGTGACCGTACACATGTGATCACGTTCTACATGTTCCACAGGGAACATACAGAGGCGCTCTGTATGGGGCTGTGATCATAGCCCGGCCTGGCCTTGCCCTGGGCCTGCTGTCATCCCCAGCTTGCGGGGCTTGACTTGCCTGCCAGAGGGAAAGGACTGTCCACTCCTGGGAAGGTCCCACTCAGCAGAGCACCCAGAGCATTGGTGCCCACATGGCAGGGGTAGCTGTTCCCTCCTGCCCCACACAAAACTGCACACAGGACTGTTTCACCAGAGTTAAAAAATGGAACAAAATCAGTGTCTATTTTTTTTGGGGGGGCGGAATTCAACTATCTAATTCTTTTTTTTTTTTTTGCGGTACGCGGGCCTCTCACTGTTGCGGCCTCTCCCCTTGCGGAGCACAGGCTCCGGATGCGAAGGCTCAGCGGCCATGGCTCACGGGCCCAGCCGCTCCGCGGCATGTGGGATCCTCCCGGACCGGGGCACGAACCCGTGTCCCCTGCATCGGCAGGCGGACTCTCAACCACTGCGCCACCAGGGAAGCCCTATCTAACTTTTTAAGGGAAAACATTTTTCTTTCTAAAAGTCATGTCTGTAAGAATTCAAATGTACTCAAGGAGACAGAGTAAGAAGTGAGAGTCCTTGACCCGCTCTGACCTCTGATGGCCTCAGTGGGATGCCAGTGTCCTCGGCCACCAGGCTGGCGGAGGGTGTTGGCAGCAACGTGGCCTGGGCAGCCCTCAGGATGGCTCATGACTCCAGGACAATGAAGACTGGCTTTTCTGACCCACAGTGGGTGAGGAGAGAGCTGACTTCTGACGCAGAAGGGGAGAAGCTTGCACCGTTGGAAGGGACACAGCCAGCCTCCCACGCCCAGCCTCTTCTTTGAACGACGTCCAGTGGCCACACTCCTGCCTGTCCTGACATTCCCGGGGCCTTGTTAGAGAAAAGCAGACAACCACCTCTCACAGGGAGGGTACCATCACACACCGTGTGTCAAATGCCACTTTTCTTTAAAATGCCACTTTGCTGGGGGGAAGGAGCCTTCAAGGCTGTAGGCAGGGATGGTCTCTCTTGGGCTCCCAGCAGGGAGGGTGAGGCCAGCCCCACAGGGCCCCTCCGGTGTGGAGGCCCCAGGGGGAGCCGGCCAGGTCCGTGTGCCCTCCCGATCCTGGAAGAACCGCCGTCTGGACGGACGGCCCGGGCCCGTCTCAAAATCCTTCCCTGGGTGTTGTCCTCCAGCCGGGTGGCCCCAGAGCTGACTCATGCTCTGCCTGTCCACAGAGGCCGCCTTGTGAGGCAGTGGCCCTCGGTTCCCGGAGCCCTCCTCCCTCTGCCCTCTGGGGTAGGGGGGCCGCCCAGCCTTACTTGCAGAGGACAGCGTCGTTGTCAGGCAGGGCTTCGTACACGCACGGGTCCTTGTCCCCCTCGTCTCCGGTGGCCATCATCGTGAGGCCCAGGAGCAGGGCTGCCACGGCCAGCCTCATGGTCCAGCTCTTGGGCACCTGGAATGGAAGGAGCCCGTAGTGCTGCTGGCCCTCTGCAGGGGGCGCCCTTCCCACCCTGCAGCCCCCAACCCTGGGGGCCCACCTGGTGGGACAGAGCCCTCTGCTCAGCAGGGAGAAAGGTGGGCGCAGCCTGGGCTCCGGCAGCTAATCCGCCACCGGACACAAGTATCTTGGGTGGCCCTGGGCCTCCTCCCAGCTGGACTCAACTGACAGTCGTGGCCGAGGCCCCGCCTCCATGAGAGCAGGGCCGTGCCGTCACTCTGTCCTGCTGCCAGGGCACAGAGCAGGCTGCAGAGCAGGAGGGTTTATACAAGCCTCCTGCGAGGCCCTCGTCCTGCACACACACACACACACAGACACACACACACACACAGACACACACACACACACACACACACACACACCCAAGTTGCCCCGTGCGCGGTCAGTTGGCTGAGGGCCAGCCCGCTCCTTTGGCTTTAAGGCAAACCCTGGGAGGCTGGTGACCCCCGGCTTCGGGTTCTGGGGGTGCTGATGAGGGCCCCAACTTGCTGGGTTTTCTAGGAGCAGGAGTGAGACTGGGCTGTGCCCCTTGCACAGCTCTGCTTCTCCCACCCACAGCTCCTCTGCCACCTGTCTTGACAACCTTGGGGCTGTCGGACGGTGGCCGTGGTTGGACGCGGTTGTAGGAAGGGCTGCTGCACGAGGGGTAGAGCCGCCGGGCCCCGGGCCAGCTCCGGAGGGCCAACTGAGGACAGAAGGGCGCGTCCCGCTACAGCTTGCCGCGGTGCTGAACTCAGCACTCTCCCAAAATAATAGTCCCTGGAGAAGAAGGCCAGCAGGGCTGCTCGGGAAGGGGGCCGCGTGCACAGCGCTGTGCTGGGAGGAGGGGGTGCACCCCGAACCAGTTGGCTGGGACCGCAGGGCGGCCTGCATTCCCTACGGAACAGGCCAGCAGGAGGCAGGAGTGTGTGGAGCTCTGACTGGATCCAGAGCGGGTGGGAGTGGGCGCGATGGGGGGAGATCAAAGACAGTTCTCCCACCTTGGGGGGATGGATGGGGGGGACTGAGGACTCCTGGGTTCTGCTCTGAGCTCCTCCACAGGGCTGGAGGGCCCCATGCCTCTCTAGAGCACACCACATTCATCCTTCAAAAACAAGTGATCCCGTTGCCCTTGTGCTTGGCTAAGGAAGATGAGATCGTAGCTCTGCAGTCTATGCAGCTAGATCTTTAGAGAAACCGTTTTCAGCTGAGTTTGCTTTCCGCTTGAATTCCTGCTTCCAGGATCCCAACTTCCAGCAAAAAGCCTTTCCTTGAGGTTACAAATGAAACACATTTCTCAATAATCAGACTCCCTGAAGTATGACTAGGGCTCCCCCATAGATCCTTCCCAAGATCTCCCCTACTGGAGAGTGTCTCCTAGCAGCCTCCCCACAAGACAGTTGTGAAAATAAAATGAAATGAATTATGTAAGGCACTTAGTAAGGTGCCTGGCACATAGAGAATGCTCAATAATTAATGGATAGTGTAAATATTCTTCCACAGATCCATCCATCCCTTCATTCATTCCCACACAATCCATCTCACCAGCAGGTAGGAGCACCTCCTATGTGCTGAGCCCTGTGCTGGTCCCCGGGCATGGGCTGACCATGGTCCCTGTCCTCATGGAGCTCACAGGACAGCCAGAGCCAGAGGATGATGGTGCCAGAATGGTCATCCAAGGCCAGGAGACTCCTGTCTTCAAAGTGGCAGCCACTAGAGATGCCAGAACTTTCATGGGTGCCAACACCTCTTAGCCCCAGTGACGAATGGCTGTCGGGAGGTGGGGGCCAGTCCACGGTGCAGGCTTGTTCCTGTGGAGCCCACTCACGTCAGCAATTCCTCCCTACTCAGTGAGCACCAGGCTTTTAGTACTGAATCCTCATGATGATGATTTTCTGAGGTAGGTACTATTATGATCCCATTTTACAGAGGGGAAGACTGAGGCACAGAGAGGTTAGCTGACCTGGGTCACATGGGTAGTAAGTGGCCGACCTGGGATTTGAACCCTCGCTGGCTGACTCCATGCTCCTTAACCATTTTGCTCTACTGACCCCTCTTGCAGCTCCACTGTGCCTCCACTTATTCCCCCTCTATGCCCTTTGTTCTTGGAATAAAGTCCCGAATCGTCCAGGTGTCCCACAGTGCCCTGCAAGATCCGGCTCTTCCTGCCTCTCTAGCCACGTCTTTCTACTCTCCGCCTGTCCTCAAACTATTTCCTGCCCCAGGGCCTTCCTATGCTCCGCCCTCACTTCCCAGTCCATCCTGGGGGATCCCGAAGGGTCATTTCTTCAGAGAAACTTGCTCTGACACCGAGACTCCGTTAGATTCCCGTTATGCAGAATCAGAGCAATTTACTCCCTTTCTTATTGTTCTTATATGTTTGTAAAATAGTTTTGTAATTATTTACTTAGTGATTTGCTTATAGTCTCCCCATCCCCCAGCCTACAAGCTTCTCAGAGGCAGTACCTAGTCTGTGTCTAGCTTTCCCTGGTGGGCCTAGATGCTAAATAAATTCTTGTTTGAATGCCTGACAAACTTGCCACTTCTGTTTCTGATCGTCCTCATTTCACTTAATAGCTCCTAACTCTCTATAAATATCAGAAGGAAGCTAACCACTCAGGTTGGCCTCGGGCCCTGGATCCCTTTTGCTTATTTATCTAACTTTCTTTGGCTTGTTTTTGTACGGAGAGATCTGACAGAATGCAGCGGTTCTTGGTGTTTTTGAATCTGATCCTTTCCTTGGGGAGTTACAGGACTTGGCTTTGAACTCAGAGTCCAAGATTGGAGAGCCACATTCAAGCCTGGGGAGCACAGCTCCCCATTTCCATCACCAGCCTGTTTTGCTCAATTGCTTCACTCTAGAGGCACCATCTCCAGACCCCTCGGTGCCCATCCCTGAAGCTTCCTTCTCTTCCTTCAGGCACCTGGGCTGAGACCGCCTCCCAACACCATCAATAAGGCCAAATCGGTTGGCTTCCTGAGATGTCCTGGTCCTTCCAGACACCTGGATCTACTGGACCAGTGCTCCTGGAACACTTTACCCCCCTCCCATCCCTCCAGGCCTCCTGTGCCTGACACCCCCCATCACTGCCCAAGTGTCACCTCCTTTCTCTACCCAGACGCAGACTCTCATGCTTTCCCTCTCTCCTCAACCTTTCCATTTATGCCTTCAGGAATCACTGTACTGCAGGGACCAAATTCCCCCTCATTCTTTTCTTTCATCCCTCATTAAAAAAAAATTGAAATATAATTCACATACCATAAAATTCACTCCTTTAACATGTACAATTCAGTGGGTTTTAGTACAAAAATTACTAAAGGATGTGCAACCATCATCACTAATTCCAGAACATTTTCATCACCCCAAAGGAGCCCAAATAACTCATTAGCAGTTGCTGCCCATTCCTTCCTCCCCCAGAACCTGGGAACCACTAAATCTTTCTACCTTTGTAGATGTGCTTATTTTGGACATTTCATATAGATGGAATTATACTATATGTGTTCTTTTGTGACTGGCTTCTTTCACTTTAGCATAGTGTTTTTAAGGTCCATCATGTTGTATCATGTATCAGTACTTCATTCCTTTTTATGGCTGAATAATCTTCCACTGTATGGATATACCACATTTTATTTATCCACTCAGTTGATAGACATTTGGGTTGTGTCCACTTTTTGGCTATTACTAGTAATGCCTTTAAAAACATTTGTGTACATTTTGCTTTGTTTTGCTTGTGAACCTATATTTTCAATTCTCTCGGGTTATGCCTAGGAGTAGAATTGTTGGGTCATATGATAATTCCATGTTTAACAGTTTGAGGAACTGCCAGTCTGTTTTCCAAAGTGGCCGTTACATTTTACATTCCTGCCAGCAGTGAGGGTTCTAATTTCTCCACATCCTCAGTAGTGCTTACTGTTTCTTTTTTAATTATAGCCAGCCTAGTGAGCATGAAGTGGTATTTTATGTCATTTTGATTTGCATTTTAATAACGATTAATGATGTGGAACATCTTTTCATGAACTTTTGGCTCTTTGTATATCTTCTTTAGAGAAATGTCCATTCAAATCCTTTGCCCATTTAAAAAATTGGTTGTCTTCTTATTGTGTAATATGGGTTCTTTATATATTCTGGATGTTAGACACTGATAAAAGTGTTTTGATATTTATAGCAAACACCTTTTAACCGCCCCTGAGTTTATGTTAATGAGGTGACTTTTGGAAAGCACCTAAGCTGGTTGCCAGGGGAACCAAACACGTGATTGGAGGGTTGGAACTTTCAGTTCCTCCCACCCCCTCACCTCCACGGAAGAGAGAGGGGCTGGAGATTGAATCAATCACCAGTGGCCAATAATTTAATCGATCATATCTATATTATGAAACTTCCATGAAAACCCAAAAGGATGGGATTCAGAGAGCTTCTGGGTTGGTAAACTTGTGGAGATTTGGGGAGAGTGGCACACCCAGAGAGCATGGAACCTCCACGCCCCTTCCTGCGTACCTCACACTACACATCTCTTGTATGTGAGGCTGTTCCTGAGTTATATCCTTTTGTGATAAACTTGTAATCTAGTAAGTAAAATGTTTCTCTGAGTTTTGTGAGCCGCCCTAGCAAATTAATTAAACCCAAGAAGGGGTCATTGGAACCTCTAACCTATACCCTGTAGGTCAGAAGCCCAGGTGAGAACCTGGATTTTGATTGGCACCAGAAGTTGGGGCGAAGTCTTGTAGAACTGAGCCTTTAACCTGTGAGAGCTGATGCTACCTTCAGGTAAGTAGCGTCAGAATTGAGTTGAACTGTAGGATACCCAGATGGTGTCAGAGAATTGCTTGGTGTGGGGGAAAAACTCACACATTAGAACTGGTATCGGAACTGTGGACCCTCGTTGGATATTTGATTTGTAAATATTTTCTCCCATTCTGTGGGTTGTCTTTTTCTTTTCTTTATAGTGTACTTTGATACACAAAGTTTTTAAATTTGATGAAGTCCAATTTATCTATTTTTTCTTTTGTTCTCCATGCTTTTGGGGTCATATGCAACAAATCGTTGCCAAAGCCAGTGTTATGAAACTTAACTCCTATGTTTTCTTCTAAGAGTTTTACAGTCTTGGCTCTTACATTTACATCGTTGATCCATTGACTTATTTTTTGCATCTGGTGTTAGGTAAAGTTCCAATTTCATTCTTTTGCATGTAGCTATCCACTTGTTCCAACACCGTTTGCTGAAAGGACTTTGCTTTCCCCACTGAAACTCCACCTCCTGCCATAACCAGAGCCTCCCTGTCCCCTTGAGAAGCTGCTTCTCCATGTATCTCAGGTTTGGGAGGTAAGGTCAATGAGCACCCCCACTCCCCTTTGGTGCTTCTAGACCATGATCTCTCAGCCTTCTTGTCAAAATCTAAATTTCATGGGGCTTATTCCATCTGAAATACTTCTAATCAGTGTCATCTGCCTTCCTACCACTCCTTGCTCACTGAAGACGTTGCTACTTGGCATGGGGACTTTGTTTCCTGCTCCAAGCCTTGCTATCGACCCTGGGTGACATCTATATCTATGGGTCACCTCTTCCAACACCTCCAGACTCTCTTCCCATGGCGACTTCTTAGACACTGTCATCACTGAAACCATTCCATGCCAAAAATCTTAAATTCAAGCAGCCATTCTGATGACAACCTCTTCTCCTTCCTAGTCACTCATTTTGTTACTCCCACTGCATCTAGTCTTCCATCTCATTCCGAACTTCAGTCTTTTAACCACTCTCCTTTCTCCTTATCTATGTTGGTGCCTGGGTCCTGGGAACGTTCATTTCTACTATTCACTTGCCAACATCTATATTGCTACCTCCTTACCCTCGTGTTGTGGCTGTTGAGTGTAACTCCAATTTTGGACCAGTCCAAGGGTCTACCTGCTCCACTCTGCACCCTTGCTGCTCCCCACTCCCACTTATCTTCTTGGTACTTTACACCTTCTACAGAGCCTGGTGCAAAGGGATGAGGAAAAACACTGTGCTAAGTGAAAGAAGCCAGTCACAAAAGACTACATATTGCATGATTCCATTTATATGAAATAACCAGAGTAGGGAAATATATAGGGAGAGAAAGTTGATTAGCTTAAATCTGGGGGCGGGTGGGTGGGTTAATGGGGAAGGTAGGGGTGCTAGCTAAAAGGTATGAAGTGTCTTTTGGAGGTGACGACAGTGTTCTAAAGTGGACTGTGGTGATGGTTTCACACATCTGTAAATACACTAAAAACTGTTGAATTATACACTTTAAAAACCATTAAATTATACACATTTAACTTATACATACATACAATTTGGTGAATTGTGTAATATGTGTAACATGTCTCAATAAAGCTGTTTAAAAAACAATCCAAGGGGGACTTCCCTGGGGGTCCAGTGGTAAAGAATCCACCTCACAATGCAGGGGATGTGGGTTCGATCCCTGGTCAGGGAACTAAGATCCCACATGCCGTGGGGCAACTAAGCCCACATGCCAAAACTACTGAGCTCACGCACCTCAGTGAGAGAGCCCATGTGTCACAAACTACAGAGTCCACGTGCTCTCACCCTGTGTGCCACAACTACAGAGCCCACATGCCCTGGAGCCTGCGTGCCACAACTAGAGAAGAGAAAACCTGCACGCCGCAACTAGAGAGAAGCCCGCGTGCCACAAAGAAAGATCCTACATGCCTCAATGAAGATCCCGCATACCACAACTAAGACCCAACGCAACCAAAAATAAAATAATAAATAAATAAATAAATAAATCTTTAAAAAGAAAAATTCAGGGGCTTTCTTGGTGGTCCAGTGGATAAGACTCCACACTTGCAATGCAGGGGGACTGGGTTTGATCTCTGGTCAGGGAACTAGATCCTGCATGCATGCTGCAACTCAGAAGTACGAAGGCCACAACGAAAAAGTCTGCATGCTGCAACTAAAGATTCTGCATGTCTCAATGAAGATCCTGCATGCCAAAACTAAGACCTGGAGCAGCCAAAATAAACAAACAAACAAAAACCTAACTAAATAAAAACAATCCAGGTAACATATGCAAAATGATGGACTAGGAAGTAAAGCTGTCACTGTGTGCAGATGACATGATACTATATAGAGAGAATCCTAAAGATGCCACCAGAAAACTACTAGAGCTAATCAATGAATTTGGTAAAGTTGCGGGATACAAAATTAATGCACAGAAATCTCTTGCATTCCTATACACTAATGATGAAAAATCTGAAAGAGAAATTAAGGAAACACTCCCATTTACAACTGCAACAAAAAGAATAAAATACCTAGGAATAAACCTACCTAGGGAGACAAAAGACTTGTATGCAGAAACTATAAGACACTGATGAAAGAAATTAAAGATGATATAAACAGATGGAGAGATATACCATGTTCCTGGATTGGAAGAATCAATATTGTGAAAATGACTATACTAGTCCAAGCAATCTACAGATTCAATGCAATTCCTATCAAGTTACCAATGGCATTTTTCACAGAACTGGAAAAAAAAAAACTTTTAAATTTGTATGGAAACACCAAATACCCTGAATAGCCAAAGCAATCTTGAGAAAGAAAAATGGGGCTGGAGGAATCAGGCTCCCTGACCTCAGACTATACTACAAAGCTACAGTCATCAAAACAGTATGGTGCTGGCACAAAAACAGAAATATAGGTCAGTGGAACAGAATAGAAAGCCCAGAAATAAACCCATGCACCTATGGTCAATTAATCTACAACAAAGGAGGCAAGAATATATAATGGAGAAAAGACAGTCTCTTCAATAAGTGGTGCTGGGAAAACTGGACAGCTATATGTAAAAGAATGAAATTAGAATTCTCTAACACCATACACAAAAATAAACTCAAAATGGATTAAAGACCTAAAAATAAAACCAGATACTGTAAAACTCCTAGAGGAAAACATAGGCAAAACACTCTGACATAAATCACAGCAATATCTTTTTGGATCTGCCTCCTAGAGTAATGGAAATAAAAACAAAAATTAAAAAATGGGGCTTAATTAAAATTAAAAGCTTTTGCACAGCAAAGGAAACCATAAACAAAGCAAAGAGATAACCTACAGAAAGAGAGAAAATATTTGCAAATGATGCGAACGACAGGGGATTAATCTCCAAAATATACAAACAGCTCATACAGTTCAATATCAAAATAAGCAAACAACCCAATAAAAAATGGGCAGAAGATCTAAACAGACATTTCTCCAATGAAGACATACAGTTGGACACAAAACATATGAAAAGGTGCTCAACATTGCTAATTATTAGAGGAATACAAATCAAAACTACAATGAGGTATTACCTCACACTGGTCAAATGGCCATCATCAAAATATCTACAAATAATAAATGCTAGGGAGGGTGTGTAGAAAAAGGAACCCTCCTACACTCTTGGTGGGAATGTAAATTGGTACAGCCACTATGGAGAATAGTATGGAGGTTCCTTAAAAAACTAAAAATAGAGCTACCATATGATCCCACAATCCCACTCCTGAACATATATCTGGAGAAAAACATAATTTGAAAATATACATGCACCCCAATGTTCATTGCAGCACTATTAACAATTGCCAAGATGTGGAAGCAACCTAAGGGTCCATCAACAGATGAATGGATAAAGAAGATGTGGTATATATACACAATGGAATATTACTTAGCCATAAAAAAGAATGAAATAATGCCATTTACAGCAACATGGATGGACCTAGAGATTAACATACTAAGTGAAGTAAGCCAGATAAAGACAAATATCATATGATATCACCTATATGTGGAAACTAAAAAAATGATACAAATGAATTTATTTATAAAACAGAAATAGACTCACAGACATAGAAAACAAACTTATGGTTGCCAAAGGGGATGGAGGGGGATAAATTAGGAGTTTGGGGAAAAAAAAAACAAAGAAAGAAAAGAAAAAGCTACTTTCAAAGTAGTAGAAAATTGCATGACGTGTTCACTTGCATTTGCCCCACCCCCTCTTTGGCATAGTTCAGTCTTGCTTTGGAGGAGACTGCAACCCAGTTACCAGTTTTCTCCCTCAAATCAGAGGGAGCAGAGAAGACCTTATTGCAGTGTTCTAACCTATCAAGGAATTGTCTAAAGGACTAGTTTCTGTTTTGCCTAACTCAGATCTCAGAGGGGATAAGGAGTGGGCATTGTTCACAAAAGCTGCAGGGAAACTACAGATCCACAGACACCTGGGGCAAGAGATTATGGGTGAATACACATAAAAGGCAATCTAAGGCCCCAAGCAGAAGCTAGGATGAGACTCTTGGGGAAATTAAGACATTCAAAAACAGCTGTATATGTGGGGGAATTGAAAAAGCCACATGCAGGTCCAGGCAAGACACATGCTCAGAAAAGACCTGAGAAGACCTTAAGTTTTCACCTTGGGCTGATCCCTAGACCTAGAGCATACCCAGCTAATCAGTGAGGACTTCTCTGGCACATAGGCACTCTTAAAAGACTGGGAGAGGTGCTTGTTTCATTTAAATGCCCGGTTTTCAACAACAACAACAAAAGAAATCACAAGGTACAGGAAAACAAAGCCCATTCAAAGGAATAAAGTAGGTTGACACAAACTGTTGCTGAGGAAGTTCATACATCAGACATATTAGACAAAGAGTTTAAAATAACTGTCTTAAATATACTCAAAGAGCTAAAGGAAAATATGGACAAAGAATTACAGAAAATCGGGACAATAATATATGAACAAAATCAAAATATCAGCAAAAATATAAAAAATTATAAAATGGAACAAAACAAATTCTGGAGCTGAAAATTAACTGAAATGATCAATTTACTAGAGGGGTTTGGTAGCATTTTTTAGCAGAGAGAAAAACATCAGTGAATTTGAAAATAGGAAAATAGAAATTATTGAGTCTGAATAGCAGGAAGAAAAAAGAATGAAGAAATGTAAACAGAGCATAAGAACTATGGGACACTATCAAACAGACCAATATATGCATGATGAGAGTCCCAGGAGAAAGAGAGAGAAGGGCCAGAGAGATTATTTGAAGAAATAATGGCCCAAAACTTCCTAAATTCAATGAAGTCCATGAATCTACAAATACAAGAAGCTCAAAAAACTTCAAGCAGGATAAACTAAGAGAGACCCATACCAAGACGCATAACCAAACTGTTGAAAGACAAAAATAGGATTTTGAAAGCAGCAAGAGAGAAGGGACTTGTCATGCACAAGGGATCCTCAATAAGATTATTAACTGATTTCTCAGCAGAAATCTTGGAGGCCAGAAGACATTGGGATGATATATTTAAGATATTTAAAGAAAAAACTGTCAACTGAGAATTCTATATCCAGCAAAACTGTCCTTCAAAATGAGAGAGAAATTAAGACATTCTTAGATAAACGAAAACTGAGGAAATCCATTACCTATAGAGTTTCCCTGCAAGAAGTGGTTAACAAGAGTCCTTCAGGTTGAAATGAAAGGACAATAGACAGTAGACGAAGATATAAAGATCTCAAGTAGGGGTAAATACATGGGCAAACATAAAAGCCAGTATTATTATAATTTTTGTTTGTAATTCCACTTTTTAAAAGTATAGGATTTAAAAGACAAATACACAAAAGTAATTATAGTTATATGTTAGTGAACAGACATATAAAGATGTAATTAGTGACATCAATAACACAAAGTGGGGGGTATAGTTACCCAGGAGTAGAGTTTTTGTATGTGATTGAAGTTAATTTGGTATTCATTCAAATTAAATTGTTATAACTTTAGGACATTATATATAATTCCCATGGTAACCACAAAATATATCTATAGGATATACACGAAAGGAAATGAGAAGGAAATAAAAACATGTCACTACAAACTTCCAAAAAATTAAGGTGGAGGGAGCACTTCCTAAGTCATTCTATGAGGCCAGCATTATCCTGATACCAAAACCAAAGACACTTTAAGAAAGGAGAACTATGGCCCAATATTCTTTATGAATACTGATGTAAAAATCCTAGCAAATTGCATTCAGAAGCATATTAAAAGCATTATACAACATAAACAAGTGAGATTTATTTCTGGAATGCAAGAACGTTTCAACATACAAATGTCAATCAATGTACTACCACAATCAGTCAATGTAATTGTGTTTATTCTGTTAATATCACATTAATATCACATAATATCACATTAACAGAATAAAGGGAAAAGCCACATGATTATCTCAATTGATGCAGAAAAAGGATTTGATAAAATTAAACACCTTTTTTTGATAAAAACACTCAACAAACTAGGAAGAGAAGGAAACATCCTCATTCAATATGATAAAGGCCATATATGAAATACCCATAGCTAACATCATACTCAATGGTGGAAGACTGAAAAATTTTCCCTGAAGATCAGGAACAAAACAAATATATTGGGCTTCTGTGGTGGCGCAGTGGTTAAGAATCTGCCTGCCAATGCAGGGGACACAGGTTTGAGCCCTGGTCCGGGAAGATCCCACATGCCGCGGAGCAACTAAGCCGTGAGCCACAACTACTGAGCCCGTGTGCCACAACTACTGAAGCCTGCTTGCCTAGATCCTGTGCTCCGCAACAAGAGAAGCCACCGCAATGAGAAGCCCAGACACTGCAACGAAGAGTAGCCCCCACTCGCCACAACTAGAGAAAGCCCGCGTGCATCAACAAAGATCCAACGCAGCCAAAAAAAAAAAAAAAGATATAAATATTAAACAAACAAAAACAAATGTATTACCTTGCCAGGGATGCCATAGCAAAATATCACAGACTGGGTCGCTTAAAAAATAGAAATTTATTTTGTTATAGTTCTGGGGGTTGGAAGTTTAAGATCAAGGCGTCAGCAAAGGTGGTTTCTCCTGAGACCTCTTGGCTTGCAAATATTTATCTTTCTCACTGTGTCTTCACATGGTTTTTTCTCGGTGTGTGTGCAACCCTTGTGTTGCTTTGTGTGTTCAAATTTCCTCTTCTTACAGGATGTTAGTCATATTGGATTAGGGCCTATCCTAATGGTCTTATTTTATCTTAATCGCTTCTTTAAAGGCTCTACCTCAAAATATAGTCACATTCTGAGGTACTGAATGTGGTTAGGGCTTTGATATATGAATTTTTGGAGAACACATTTCAGACCATGACAATAAGGATGCTCACTTTTACCACTACTATTCAACATACTCTTAGAAGTTCTCGCCAGAACAATTACATGAAAAAAAAAAAGAAATAAAAGGAATATTGAAAAGGAAGAAGGAAAATTATCTCTATTGTCAGATGACACAATTTTATATGTAGAAAACTCTAATGATTCAGAGTGAATTCAGCAAAGTTGCAGGATATGAGCTCAACACACAAAAATCAGTTGCATTTCTATACATTAAACAATCGAAACAGAAATTAGGAAAAAAAATCCATTTAGAATACCATCAGAAAGATGAAATACTGAGGAATTAACCTAACCAAGGAGGAGAAAGACTTGTACACTGAAAATTACAAAATGTTACTGAAAGAAATTAAAGAAGACACAAATTAATGGAAATAAATTCTGTGTTCATGGATTGGAAGCTTTAATGTTGTTAGGATGTCCATACTACCCAAAGTGATCTGTAGATTCAATGCAATCCCTATCAAAATACCAATGACATTTTTCACAGAAATAGAAAAATCCATCCTAAAATGCATATGGAATCCCAAGGGACCCTGAATAACCAAAACGATACTGAAAAGAAGAATAAAGTTGGAGGATTCACAGCTCCTGATTTCAAATGTTAGTACAAAACTGGGGTAATCAAAACAAAGTGGAACTGGCATAAAGACAGATATATAGACCAGTGGAATAGAATAGAGAGCCCAGAAATAAACCCTTGCATATGTGGTGAGATGATTTTCAACAAGGGTGCCAAGACCATGGGGAAAGGACAGTCTTTTCAGTAAATGGTGCTGAAACAACTGGATAGCCACATGCAAAAGAATGATGTTGGACCCTTACCATCCACTATACACACACATTAACTCAAAAAGGGTCGAAGACCTAAATGTAAGAGCTAACACTATGAAACTGTTAGAAGAAAACATAGGGGAAAGCTTTATAATATTGGATTTGTCAATAATTTCTTGGATATGACACCAAAAACCAGACAACATAGTAAAAAAAAAGTACATTGGACTTCATCAAAATTAAAAACTTTTAGCATCAAAGAATTCTATCAAGACAGTGAAAAGACAACTGCAGAATGAGAGAAAATATTTGCAAATCATAGGTCTGATAAGGCTTAATACCAGAATATACAAAGAACTCTTACAACTCAAAAACAGCAAAATAAACAATTAAAAATTGTGCAAAATACCTGAATAGATATTTCTCCAAAGAAGATATACAAATGGCCAATAAACACATGAGAAAATGCTCAACATCTCTAGTCATTAGGGAAATGCAAATCAAAACCACAATGAGATACCACTTCATACCCATTAGGATGGCTATTGCTAAACACATACAGACACAGATACACGAACACACAGAGAAAATAACAAGTGTTATAGAGCACGTGAAGAAATTGGAACCCTTGCACACTGCTGGTAGGAATGGGAAATGGTGTAGCCACTGTGGAAAACAGTTTAGTCGTTCCTCAAAAAGCTAAACATAGAACTACCTTATGATCCAGCAATTCTACTCCTGGACATATACACACAGGAATTTAAAGCAGGGACTGAAACAGATACTTGTATGCCAGTGTTCATTGCAGTCAAAACGTGAAAACGACCCATGCATCAATGAACAGGTTAATAGATAAACAAAATGTGGTGTACACATATAATGAAATATTATTCACCCATAAAAGGAAGGAAACTCTGACATATGATACAGTATGGTTGAACCCAGAAGACATTTTGCCAAATGGAATAAGCTAGTCACAAAAAAGACAAATACTGTGGGATTCCACCGATACGAAGTACCTGGAGTTATCAAATTCATAGCAAAATGATAATTTCCAGGGGCTATGAGAATGGGGAGTTATTGCTTAATGGTTACAAATTTTCTTTTCTGTAATAAATGTTTTAGAAATACATAGTGGTGATGGTTGCACAACATTGTAAATTTAATTAATGCCACTGAATTGTACACTTCAAATGGTTAAAATGGTAAATTGTATGTTACGTATATTTTAACACAAGTGTGTGCACACACATGCCTGTGCACATAAACACAAATCCAAGGACCTAGTGTTCTATAGAGCCCACTTTTGAAACACTGACCTAATCCATTTTCCTCACTGTATGGACAACTTAATCAGCCTGTGTAGACTGCTGTCCATCCTCCCAGTCAGCTATGCTCTCCCCACCCTAAGGCCTTTGCAGAAGCTATTCTCTCTGCAAGGAGTCCCATTCTCTCCTGCCCCATGATCCATATGGCTAACTTTTGCTCACCCTTCAGGTGTTATTTAAACATCGCTTCCTTCGGGGAAACTTCTTGGGTATCCTCTCATATCTACATCCAGTATCTGCAATACTTCCACCATGATGGTATTATCAGACCATTTTTATTTGCCATTTACGTGTGTTGGTCTGTTATTTTACGGGGGAGGGACCATATGTATCCTGTGAATTGCTGTGTCTAGCACCTAGCACGGTGCCTGGGAAACAGCAGATGCTCAATTACCACTTAAAGAAGGAAGAGAATAAGGGAGGGCAGGGTGGATATAGACTTCCTGAAGGCCCCACCTCCACCTCTATTAATCTGGGTCTCACTTGTGCACCAGGGCAGTTTGTTTCTCTCTCTCTTTTTTTTTTTTTTTTTTTTGCGGTACGCGGGCCTCCTACCGCTGTGGCTTCTCCTATTGCAGAGCACAGGTTCCGGACACGCAGGCTCAGCGGCCATGGCTCACGGGCCCAGCCGCTCCGCGGCATGTGGGATCTTCCCGGACCGGGGCACGAACCCGTGTCCCCTGCATCGGCAGGCAGACTCTCAACCACTGCGCCACCAGGGAAGCCCTGTTCCTTTCTTGATAGCAGTCATCAGTATCTTCCTTCTACTCTAGTTCTCTGTGCATATATTTCATCCCGTGAGGGCCCCAATTGTCTCTGCGTTCCCCACGGTACTTTGCACATAGTAGATGCTGGAAATAAACAAGCACACACAGTTAAAAACAATACATTGTGAACAGATTATGCTGACCTTTTGCTGTTCTTCATATTAGGAGAACAGGAAAGAACTCCACAGACTCTCAAAATGCACTTGGACCATCTTTTAGTTATCAGCTACTATCCGTTGCTTTTCATGCGCCTTTCACTTCAGATGACCAATTTGGAAATTGTCTTGGAACGTAAAAGTATCAAAATGTGGGCTTCTCTGGTGCTGCAGTGGTTAAGAATCTGCCTGCCAATGCAGGTGGCACGGGTTTGAGCCCTGCTCAGGGAAGATCCCACATGCCGTGGAGCAACTAAGCCCGTGCACCACAACTACTGAGTCTGCGCTCTAGAGCCCACGAGCCACAACTACTGAGCCCGAGTGCTACAACTACTGAAGCCCGCGCGCCTAGAGCCCCTGCTCTGCAACAAGAGAAGCCACCCAATGAGAAGCCTGCACACTGCAACGAAGAGTAGCCCCTGCTCGCTGCAACTAAAGAAAAGCCCGTGCGCAGCAACAAAGACCCAAGGCAGGTAAAACAAACAAGCAAAAGTTTCAAAATGTATATCTTTTTCTTGTTATTTTAAGAATGCTTGCTTTCCTTCCATCACATTTTGTATTAGAGATCTTTAACTTATCAAGCTGAAGATATAGGAGTTGGTGGTGGTGACAGAGAGCAGGGCCTGGGGGCAGTGGCAGGGAGAGCTCCAGAGCTGTATTTTCTAGCAGTTACATTTCCCAAGAGTGAGGGGACTAATGGAGTGTCCGTGAGAAAAGCCCAGTGGTTAGCTCTGCCCCAACCACTCCTCTTATCCAAGGACCTGCTAGACCTCTCACTGGAAGCTAGGGGCCTGGGCCACTTCATTCCAGTGACACAAGTTCTCCTTTCCAAGAGCCCCAGGCTGCTGGTTTCAGCAACCAACCATTGACCTAATAAGCCCATTTCTTTAGCCATATATAGTACATACTAATGAATCACTCCATCCACAGAATGGAAGGTCCCAGATGTGTTATGAAACGGTGGCGTCTTTCAGGTTCATTTGCTGCCATGGTACCCTTGGAAGGTTGAAAATTTTGTTTCTCCTCATGGAGGTGAGAAGTGAGCTTAGAGCCCACCAGAGCTGTGTATTTACCTGGCCCCCTCCTTTCGCAAATAGTTCCAGTCTCCAATTCTTCCCACGTTTAAAGATGGGAGGAAATGGGGATCCTTCTTCCCATGGAAGAGGAAATCAGGACCCCACAAAGGAAGGAAACTTTCTGAGTCTGTTACTTACTTCCTCCGTAAGGCCTGAATGAACTAAATCAGTAATGCTAATCCCATTAGTAATGCTAGTTCCCAGTCCAGAACTCCAGGAGTGAGAAATGTACCAAAGAGTCCTTTCTAGGAAAGTTAGATAAATGTTGGATGCTCAGAGACAAGCATAGAAACTCCTTGAAGAACAGCTTCAAATCACACAGAAATTCCACCCTAAACATGCATTCCCTTCAGTTCTCCAGGCCACAGTTCTCATCCTTGAGGCCTCTCCCTTCTCTCTGTCTCTCTGTCGCTCTAGAAGGTCTTTATGGAAAGTCCCTACCTCACACCTCATACCCCACATAGGGGAGAAGAGCACTGTCACCTACTCGGAGCAGTGTGGGAGCTGTTGGGTGGTGATGGCTGCAGGGGAGCGAGCAATCCTGGCAGGTTTCTGGGCTGGAGAAGGTGGGGAGCAAGCTCCCTCCAGGATGCCCTAGCGTATGGGCTCTTAAGGCGATCAGGGTCTGGCGGTGTTCAGGGATTGGGAGTATAGGGAAGGCTCCTGGAGTAGCCAGCGGAGGAGGCAGTGGTTGGTCGTTGGGGAGGCAGTTGGAGAAAGTTCCAAGGAATTCCAGGGAGGAGCTAATACGTAGGGTGGGAGAGAATAGGAAAATAAGACTGGGTGGGCTTTCTGGCATTCCTCCTTCCAAGGACTCTACAGAAAACAGTGGAAATCACAGAGATGATTCTCTTACCTTTCAAGATACACTGTAAAGCTGGCAGAAGAGGCACTAGGGATGCACTGGGGATACACAAAGAGAAAGGTGCAGAGGGATGGAAGGAAACCATAGAGACCAGAGTCCCTGAGAGAGACAAACAGCATCTGACTGCTTAGAGCCAAAGGCTCAGGGACACGGACAGCAGAGAGGGGGGATTGGGACCCTTGCTTGGGGTGGAGCCGGGGCCCCTTCCACAGTGAGTGCAGCCTGGAACCGCAGAACAACAACACTGGTTCAAGGCCACGGTCTGCCAGGCCTGCCAACTCAGTGTCTGGCAGGTAATGTTCTACCAAAATGGGCAGTGGACGCTCCTGTAATGGGCAACTACATCCAGACAATTCCCTGGCTTGAAGGACCTGGGTTTCCCGCTGTGTTTTAAATGACCACATCTGGGTCCACAACCTGGGTTTCTTTCTGGAAAACTCCTCCCAGGAAATTCAAGGAGTCAGTGGAAACGTATACACCCCAGATGAATTAAGTTTGAATCTCTGAGGGTAAGGCGTAGGCATCGATATTTTTATCGATGCTTCTCATGGGAGTCTAGTGACCAGCCAGGTCAAAGAATCGCTGTATAGACTGGTGGCAGGCACTTGACAGATGTCGAAGGTACAAAGACGCACAAGATGCAGACCCTGATCTTCATGAACTCACAGCTGAGCAAGGAGGATAAACATCAAAACAAACAGTAACAACAAAATTGCCAACAGTGTGCTGAGTTCGGCCATAGAAACATGCCTAGGTTAAAGAGGAAGATGTTAACCACGTGTTTTGTTTTAGGCATTTTGTGATGGTTTGACACCTTGGGGGTCTTGGGGAGGGATGCCCCTCCCAGAGTTAGCTGATTCCTAGAGAGAGTGAATAACTTGCGTTGAAGCACATCTTTCACATACAAACCGACCAACCTCCAATCTATACCCCCAACCACCTCCTTTATCCAACTCTCACCCACCAAGCCAGTATTTTGCCTGCTCTAAATCACCCCAGGGCCAGGTACCAGACAACAAGAGACCACCTCATACACAGAGTCTGCCAACGTTATTCCAACGACCTAATCTAAGCTTGTTCAGCTGTTTAACCTGCCTTATCCCTTCCTTCCCATGGAAAGCACAATAAAGGCTCTGGACCATGCATTCCCCTTATGCGTTCTGCTTCCCGATCAACCCTGGTGTTTCCCCAGGTGGTATGGTATGCCCCTTTCTCCTGGAAATTGTAAGTATATATTTGATACATAATATATTTGGATAATATATTGAAAATATATATGTATCTTTAGAAAAATGATTCTGCTTGCAAATATTCAAGAACACACTGGATTAATATTAACTTGCCTTTGTCAGCTGTTATACATTTTCTCTGTGTGTTATCCCCTTTTATCCTCACAGGGACTTCATGAGGTATGGAGTGATAGCCCCATTTTTCAGACAAGGAAACTGAGGCACAGATAGCATGAGAACCTTGCCCAAGGTACACAGCTGGTAAATGGTGGGCTGGATTTGAAGCCAGCCATGCTGACTCTAGGCCTCTGTTCTTTCCCTCAACATGCTCCTAACCCACCCTTTCCAACCCTGAGAACTGGGATTTGGTGTTTCTGTCTGTTTGTCCGATGACCCCAGACAGCATGTGAATAAGGCCGTGTTTGATTTCACTGACTTCATCCCTCTGCCAAACTTTGTGTTCCACTTTCAACGTCCCCTCCAAGCTTCCAGGGGCCTCCCTGGTCTATCCTGTAGGAGAGGAAAGCAGTCTGATGGGAGGAAAGGCACTTTCCTGAGAGGCTGGATGGGGGCCCGGCCCATCCACACACACAGCCTGGGTATTTTTTGACACATGTGAGAGGGACAGGCTTCTGAAATGAGGGGCTTTCGGGGGATATCCTGATTGTCCAAGAAAGGAGCTCTGCTCCAGGGGGCCAACTCCAACCTCCCCCTCTCAGGAAGGGAAGACTCACTCCAGGCCCTACGCTCATGTGTGAGAAATAACATCCCCCAACAGTCAGGTTCCCCACCACCGCCTGCCTCTGGGACTCCTCTGGCTTACTCCCCACCTGTTTTGGGGACTCCACTCTACTCTGCCCTGGGAATGTCCTCCTTTACCCTACTCTCAATCTGACCTCTCTTTAATGCCCACCTCATGGCTGTTTCCTGCTGCAAGTTTTCCTTGAGTGCTCCTCCAGACCTACATCCCTTAAGCTGACATGTCTGTTTGACTTTCATCTGTACATGTCTGCCTTCTCAAGCAGGGTTCATATTCCTTGAGGTACTATGTCTTTGCATTGGCAGGGGTCTTGGGAAAACTACCTTTTGAGGGGCTTGGGTTCCCCAGGGAAATGCCACTCAGTAATGAGACTTTCTTTGGTCACCAGATTTTTTCCTAAATTAGTAGAGCCTGTGGTCCTTAGACTGTAAACAGATGACACCACGGCTTCCCACAGGGGCCCTGGAAGTAGGTTTTCCTTGGTAGGACTGCCAGTCAGCCACATCTCCTGGAGTCCTCACAGATGATGGCCTCGAGAGCACAGGGTGGCAAGAAGGACACCAGCCCTGCTCTACCAGCCAGGACCATGTGCCCCTGCCTGTAGCAGGAGAGATAGAAGTTCTCAGTACAGCCCCTCCTGGGGCTGGGACAGGAGGCAGCACTACAACTTGCTCTTTGACGTTCTCAGATCCAAGTCACATCTCTCATATCCTCTTACTTCTTCATATCTGATCCCATCACATCTTTCTTTGTAGGGACCGAGGGGTGAGTTCCACCTTTGGAGTTAGGAAATACATTTCAACCAGACTGAAGAGACTTTTTTTACTTCTTGATTCATTGCATGTAGCACTGAGCACAGCACTTGTGGGCACTCAGTGAATATTTGTTGAGGAATGCATGGGTGGATGGAAACTTCTAGAAAGCTCATATCTTCTGCCTTGTTGAGTCAGGCACCTTCATTCCAGATGCTCAGTGTTGATTCTACCACCATCTCAATGTTGGAAAGTTTCCTTATAATATGGATGAGACATATCAGAATATGTATCCTGTTTGGTTTCTTTCCCCCTGGCCACCCAGAACACTGTTATAAGCAAAAAACATGCCTCTGTACTCAGGTCTGTGCCCCTAAAGAAAGAGTCTAAACACTTGTGAATTGGATCCTATTGTAACTGCTCACATGGGAAGAGCTTATATAAGTGAATAATTGCTACCTAACAATCGTTTATCTTTGGGTTTTCTTAAAGCCAGATGTCCTAGATATATGACTGCTAAAGGATAATTTTCAAAAAAGGGAAAATCATCACTCCCACACAGATACAAACATATGTTAAAAATTTTATTTAACTCATTATTAAAGAGGGAATTAAGGCCTTATAACCGGTTCAAGGGCAAGCCAAAGAATAGACACATTGATTGATCAGGAATATTGAAATGAACATGCAATGGGCAAGGGAAATCAAATGAACCTCCATCACACAGAATTTACTTACATGTTTATAGACAAGAATTATTCAGCATTGTTTTTAGTTATCTACATCATTATCTACAGTTTATGGAGTTTTAAAATAGCTCAAGTCATGAAAGGGGCAGAATCTCAGAAAACCTACAAGAGTGTGCTCTAAGCAGTTTTCCATGGCAAACATTCAGTAATATTATTTGCTTATTCAAACTTCCTTACATGACAGAAGTGACATTTGAAGTCAATGGAGAAAGAGCAGACTATCCAATAAGTGCTGCCAGGATAACTGAATTTCCATATGTAAAAATAAAACTGGATTTTAACACCGTAATTTACCCAGAAAAAATTTCAGGTGGATTAAAAAATGAAATGTTAAAATAGAAATTTTCAAGAAGAAAGATGAACTACAATTCTGCAGCCTGTGGGAGGAAAACCACATTCACAGAAAGATAGACAAAATGAAAAGGCCGAGGACTTTGTATCAGATGAAAGAACAAGATAAAACCCCAGAAAAACAACTAAATGAAGTGGAGATAGGCAACCTTTGAGAAAAAGAATGCAGAATAATGATAGTGAAGATGATCCAGGACCTTGGAAAAAGAATGGAGGCAAAGATCAAGAAGATGCAAGAAATGTTTAAAAAAGACCTAGAAGAATTAAAGAACAAACAAACAGAGATGAACAATACAATGACTGAAATGAAAAATACACTTGAAGGAATCAATAGCAGAATAACTGAGGCAGAAGAACAGATAAGTGACCTGGAAGACAGAAGGGTAGAATTCACTGCCATGGAACAGAATAAAGAAAAAAGAATGAAAAGAAATGAAGACAGGATAAGAGACCTCTGGAACAACATTGAATGCAACAACATTCACATTATAGGGGGCCCAGAAGGAGAAGAGAGAGAGAAAGGACCCAAGAAAATATTTGAAGAGATTATAGTCGAAAACTTCCCTAACATGGGAAAGGAAATAGCCACCCAAGTCCAGGAAGCGCAGAGTCCCAGCCAGGATAAACCTAAGGAGAAACACGCCAAGATACATAGTAATCAAATTGACAAAAATTAAAGACAAAGAAAAATTATTGAAAGCAACAAGGGAAATATGACAAATACCACACAAGGGAACTCCCATAAGATTAACAGCTGATTTCTCAGCAGAAACTCTACAAGCTAGAGGGAGTGGCATGATATATTTAAAGCAATGAAAGGGAAGAACCTACAACCAAGATTACTCTACCAAGCAAGGATCTCATTCAGATTTGACGGAGAAATCAAAAGCTTTGCAGACAGGCAAAAGCTAAGAGAATTCAGCACCACCAAACCAGCTCTACAACAAATGCTAAAGGAACTTCTCTAAGTGGGAAACACAAGAGAAGAAAAGGACCTACAAAAACAAACCCATAACAATTAGGAAAATGGTAATAGGAACATACATATCGATAATTACCTTAAATGTGAATGGATTAAATGCTCTAACCAAAAGACACAGGCTCGCTGAATGGATACAAAAACAAGACCTATATATATGTTGTCTACAAGAGACCCACTTCAGACCTAGGGACACATACACACTGAAAGTGAAGGAATGGAAAAAGATATTCCATGCAAATGGAAATCAAAAGAAAGCTGGAGTAGCAATACTCATATCAGATAAAATAGACTTTAAAATAAAGACTGTTACAAGAGATAAGGAAGGCACTACATAATGATCAAAGGATCAATCCAAGAAGAAGATATAACAGTTATAAATGTTTATGCACCCAACGTAGGAGCACCCCAATACATAAGGCAAATGCTAACAACCATGAAAGGAGAAATCAACAGTAACCCAATAATAGTGGGGGACGTTAACACCTCACTTACACCAATGGACAGATCATCCAAAAGAAAATTAATAAGGAAACAAAAGCTTTAAGTGACACAATAGACCAGATAGATTTCCTTGATATTTATAAGACATTCCATCCAAAAACAGCAGATTACACTTTCTTCTCAAGTGCACATGGAACATTCTCTAGGATAGATCACATCTTGGGTCATAAATCAAGCCTCAGTAAATTTAAGAAAATTGAAATCATATCAAAGCATCTTTTCTGACCACATCGCTATGAGATTAGAAATCAATTACAAGGAAAAAACCTGTAAAAAACACAAACACATGGAAGCTAAATAATATGTTACTAGATAACCAAGAGATCACTGAAGAAATCAAAGAGGAAACCACAAAATACCTAGAGACAAATTACAACAAAAACACGATGATCTAAAACCTATGGGACACAGCAAAAGCAGTTCTAAGGGGGAAGTTTATAGCAATACAAGCCTATCTCAAGAAAAAAGAAAAATCTCAAATAAACAATCTAATCTTACACCTAAAGGAACTAGAGAAAGAAGAACAAATGAAACCCAAAGTTAGCAGAAGGAAAGAAATCATAAAGATTAGAGCAGAAATAAATGAAATAGAAACAAAGAAAACAATAGCAAAGATCAATGAAACTAAAAGCAGGTTCTTTGAGAAGATAAACCAAATTGATAAACCATTAGCCAGACTCGTCAAGAAAAACAGGGAGAGGACTCAAATCAACAAAATTAGAAATGAAAAAGGAGAAGTTACAAAGGACACCGCAGAAATCCAAAGCATCCTAAGAGACTACTACAAGCAACTCTATGCCAATAAAATGGACAACTTGGAAGCAATGGATAAATTCTTAGAAAGGTATAACCTTCCGAGGCTGAACCAGGAAGAGATAGAAAATATGAACAAATCAATCACAAGTAATGAAATTGAAAATGTGATTAAACATCTTCCAACAGGGCTTCCCTGGTGGCGCAGTAGTTAAGAACTTGCCTGCCAATGAGGGGACACGGGTTCGAGCCCTGGTCTGGGAAGATCCCATATGCTGCGGAGCAACTAAGCCCATGTGCCACAACTACTGAGCCTGCGCTCTAAGGCCCGTGAGACACAACTGCTGAACCTGCGTGCCACAACTACTGAAGCCCGTGTGCCTAGAGCCCATGCTCCGCAACAAGAGAAGCCACCGCCATGAGAAGCCCGTGCACCTCAACGGAGAGTAGCCCCCGCTTGACCCAACTAAAGAAAGCCCGCATGCGGCAATGAAGACCCAATGCAGCCAAAAATAAAATAAATACCTAAATGAATTTATTTTAAAAAAAATCTTCCAAGAAACAAAAGTCCAGGACCAGATGGCTTCACAGGTTAATTCTATCAAACATTTAGAGAAGAGCTAACACCTATCCTTCTCAAACTCTTCCAAAAATTGCAGATGAAAGAACACTCCCAAACTCATTCTATGAGGCCACCATCACCCTGTTAGACCTGCGCGGTCTCCTAGGAGTTTCGACTCGCCCAGGAAACAACAAGAGTCGGAAGTCGATGCAAAACGCAAGAGGTTTATTGAAGGCCGGTGCACCGGGGTTCCTTGGTCCTCATGCAGGAGGTCGAAGAAGAAACCCTTTTGGGCGCGAATATGTCAGTTTTATAGGTTCCCACTTCCCCGTATGTAAATTATAGATTTGGTTGTGTTCTCCTGCTGATTGGTCCCGGCTTAGGCTCGGACCAGAGAGGGAACTTGTCCCCAGCTGCCTGATTGGTCTTTGACAGACACTCTTTTTTACATTTTGTTATCTCCCTCCTTCTCCCCAGCTGCCTGATTGGTCTTTGACAGACACCTGTTTTACATTTTGTTATCTCCCTCCTTCTCCCCAGCTGCCTGATTGGTCTTTGACAGACACCTTCTTTACATTTTGTTATCTCCCTCCTTCTCCCCAGCTGCCTGATTGGTCTTTGACAGACACCTTCTTTACATTTTGTTATCTCCCTCCTTCTCGGAAGGGGGCCGGACATCCTGGAAATTCACCCATTGTCTAAGAAGCCCCTATTGTCTGGAGAGTTCTTAATCATTAGCTGGAACAATGTCCCTCGAGTCCCACAACCCTGATACCAAAACCAGACAAAGATACTACAAAAAAAGAAAATTACAGACCAATATCACTGATGAATATAGATGCAAAAATCCTCAACAAAATACTAGCAAACAGAATCCAACAACACATTAAAAGGATCATACACCATGATCAAGTGGGATTTATCCCAGGGATGCAAGGATTCTTCAATATATGCAAATCAATCAATGTGATACACCGTATTAACAAACTGAAGAATAAAAACCATATGAGCATCTCAGTAGGTGCAGAAAAAGCTTTTGACAAAATTCAACACCCATTTATGATAAAAACTCTCCAGAAAGTGGGCATAGAGGGAACCTACCTCAACATAATAAAGTCCATATATGACAAACCCACAGAAACATCATTCTCAAAGGTGAAAAACAGAAAGCATTTCCTCTAAGATCAGGAACAAGACAAGGATGTCCACTCTCACCACTATTATTCAACATAGTTTCGGAGGTCCCAGCCATGGCAATCAGAGAAGAAAAAGAAATGAAAGGAATCCAAACTGGAACAGAAGAAGTAAAACTGTCACTGTTTGCAGATGACATGATACTATACGTAGGAAATCCTAAAGATGCCACCAGAAAACTACTAGAGCTAATTAATGAATTTGGTAAAGCTGCAGGATACAAAATTAATGCACAGAACTGTCTTGCATTCCTATACACTAACAACAAACGATCAGAAAGAGAAATTAAGGAAACAATACCATTTACCATTGCAACAAAAAGAATAAAGTACTTAGAAATAAGCCTACCTAAGGAGGTAAAAGACCTGTCTTCAGAAAAGTATAAAACGCTGATTAAAGACATCAAATATGACACAAACAGATGGAGAGATATACCATGTTCTCAGATTAGTTATGGCTTTAAGACGAAGTAAAAAGCTTGGATGGGAAAAAAAAAAAAGTTAAAATATTTACAGGGGTTGCTTTTGGGTTACGAATGTGCATGTTTATAGAGTTAAAAAGTGGTTATTGCTAGGGGCAAGTGTTGTAGTTTTAAAATTTAATTTAATTTAATTTAATTTAATTTAATTTATTTTGGCTGTGTTGGGTGTTTGTTGCCGTGCGCGGGCTTTCTCTAGCTGTGGTGAGTGGGGGCTACTCTTCGTTGCTGTGCGCAGGCTTCTCACTGTGGTGGCTTCTCTTGTTGCAGAGCATGGGCTCTAGGCATGCGGGCTGCAATAGTTGTGGCACTTGGGCTCAGTAGTTGTGGCTCATGGGCTCTAGAGCGCAGCCTCAGTTGTTGCGGCACACGGGCTTAATTGCTCTGCAGCATGTGGGATCTTCCCGGACCAGGGCTCGAACCCATGTCCCCTGCACTGGCAGGCGGATTCTTAACCACTGTGCCACTAGGGAAGCCCAAGTGTTGTAGTTTTTTGTGTTTGCATCTTAATTTTTCTTTCCTTCAAAATGTTATAAAGTGAACATATGTTTTGCTGCGATAAATCCAGAAGATATTCAGTAAGTAGTTTGGGAGAGAGGAGAATAGATAGGTATATGATGGAGAGAAAAGAGAGAAGAGATAATAAGAATCTTCCTAAATGGTCACACTGTCCTTCATGGGGGTTGGCATTCTCAGCCCAACTATGTATATCTGAAGATTTTATTCAGATATGTAAAATCACATTATGATTCCACAAGATCCTTTTCTCTAAAATTCCCTTTAAAGAAGATACACAATTCTTATCTAACAGACCTCATAACCTGCAGTAATAGTCATGAAACTGAAACTGAGCAGGACCCTGTGGGGCCCTCCCAGGTACAAATGCTTTCCACATTCCCTGTTTCTTTTTTTTTTTTACATTTTTTTTTTTCAGCTTCCCTGTTTCTTGTTTGCAGAAAATTGGCTTCATTCACCTCTGAGACCTTCCCTAGGTGCCAAAGGGCAGATTCAAGCAGTTACTAATCAGGGAAGCGAAGGAATGCAGAAACAAAAGAGAAGCACTCAAGGAACAATAGTGCAGAGATAAAGCAGGGTCCTGGTTCCTTCTTAAGGAATATACATAACAATACCGTTAAGTCTTTTGCAGGAACTAAGGCCTCCACCCAGGTAGAGGATGGTAACTTCAGGCTGAGCCCAAGATTCCTGAACACTGCCCTGTCACCTCACCTTGAACCAATCAGAGAAAGTCTGCACAAAGTGGAAGATAATGAAGACTTTTATCCCCTCCCCAAATGAGTCTCCCTTTAAAAACTTGCATGGTTGAGCAGAATCTTAGGAGTTGTTTGTTTGGATCTTAGTTCCCCCACCAGGGATCTAACCCATGCCCCCTGCAGTAGAAGCATGGAGTCCTAATGGCTGGACCGCCAGGGAATTCCCAGGAGTTGGTTTTTGGACACAAGTCCACCTTCTCCCCAGGTTGCCACCTCCTGAATAAAACAACCTCTCCTTTCCAACCAACACTTGTCTCTCGAGTATTGGCTTTCGAGCAGGGAGCAGGCGAAACTGAGCTCAGTCACGAGGCAAGACAGACAAAAGTATGGCTTAAATAAGTAAAGTACAGACATGCAGGAGGAGTTGGGAAAGTCAGTTCTCTGCAGGGCATCACGACTGACTTCTAAGCGTTCTGTTCCAGCTTCCAAGACATGCTGCCCTCTCTGCTTCCCTATGGAGGCCATGTGCTGACCTCCTAATCACAATTCTTCATTCCCCAAGGGCTCTGAAACCCAGCTGACTGTCTTCTCTACTCAGGTCTTAACATCCTCTAAGTCAGTTCAGCATCCCAAGTCTGAGTGATACAACATGATGGCTTCTTAGTTCCTTACTACCTCACCTCCTAAGAGCTTTGCATCCATTGTGTCTTTGCCACCCTCTCCCCAGGGCACACTGCTCCACTTCTGCTATCTGAAATCTCACATTCCTTTTCAGCCCCATCCTTCCAGCTCTCTCATTCATTGACCTCCTCCTGAAACTGTGCAACTCAGATTGGGACTTGAACCCAAGGTCTTTTAACTGAGATCACACACCTGGTCTCAGGACTTAATGAAGCTCAGCTTCTTGATGTCTTGTCACAGAAAGAATTCAGGGAGAGACAAAGTGATAAGTAAGAAGTGGATTTATTTAGAAACACACTCCACAGACAGAGTGTGGGCCATCTCAGAAGGTGAGAAAGGCACCAGGGTTTCAGGTTGTCAGTTTTTATAAGGGTGGGCAATTTCATAGGCTAATCAGTAGAAGGAATATTCCAGCTATTTTGGGAAAGGGGGGGATTTCCAAATATTGAGCCATTGCCCACTTTTTGACCTTTAGGGTCAGCCTTGGAACCATCATGGAGCCTGTGGGTGTGTCATTTAGCATGGGGATGTGTTACAGTGAGCTATACTGAGGCTCAAGATCTAGTGGAAGTCGGCTTGTCTGACTTGTCCGCCATCTTGTACTTATTTGGTTCTAATCAGTTTATGTTGTATCCTTGGGCTATGTCATTGTTTTAAAGGTTGTGCCCTGCCCCCTTCCCTCCTGTTTCACTCCCACTAAAACTGTTTCTCAACCTCATGAAACTCATCAGTCCCATAGACTGATTTTACAGGAAAACAAGCAAACAAAACCCAAAAAAACAAAAACAGAAGCTATGAGACAAGGACTACCTGAATTCCTCTACTTTCCTCCCAACATAATGGGAAAGGTGTCCCTCCCTAGGTCAAAGACTTATCCCTCTTACTATATTTTAATCCTCCCCCTCTCCTCCTCACTCAGCCCGTCAGTTGTTCCTTTCCTGTATCTTTAATCCCTCTCCTTCAACTTGATTCTTCCTACCAGCACTTAAGTATACTTATGTCTATTCCATCTTTTTTGTTTTTATAAATGTATTTATTTTTATTTATTTATTTTTGGCTGTGTCGGGTCTTCATTGTTACACGCGGGCTCTCTCTAGTTGCGGCGAGTGGGGGTTATGCTTCATCGTGGTGCGTGGGCTTCTCATTGCGGTGGCCTCTCCTGTTGCAGAGCACAGGCTCTAGGCACGCAGGTTTCAGTAGTTGCAGCACACAGGCTCAGTAGTTGCATGCGGGCTCTAGAGTGCGGGCTCAGTAGTTGTGGTGCACGGGCTTAGTTTCTCCGTGGCATGAGGGATCTTCCCGGACCAGGGATCTAAACCATGTTCCCTGCATTAGCAGGTAGATTCTCAACCATTGTACCACCAGGGAAGCCCCTCTTCCATCTTTAAATGATCCCTCTGTAGTGGATGCTGTGATACATAATCCAGATGCCCCTTTCTGCACAGAGACATTCATTCTTCCAGCTGCCAGGAGTGTTGGCTGCTGACAGCTGGCAGCTCAAGCCCACTCCAGGAATTGCCACAGTGAGCTGCCTTGCCCAAGGTGACACCCATTCTCCAGGGCAGGCCACAGTCTATGGCTGGTAAGTGCTGGGGCATTTTAAGGGTACTTGGGATTTGTTTTCAGCAGGTATAGTAAGACATGCAGGCATGGAGATGACTGTCATGAAGGAATAGGTTTATACTCATAGATCCCTAGAAACAGGAGACATGGCACACCATGCAGGGCCACATGGGGAAGCACCAGAGTTGGTCAGGAGGCAGAGGGAGAGAGGGGAAAATAGGGGGAAATGTGAGAACCTTTGTTATGGTTTCCATGAGGAAGGCAAGGTGAGACAGTGTAAGCGGGTTTAGGATTGGTCCGTTTGGATACTTTCATGGGCTCTAGGGTGTATGGATGGCTCTGGTGTCTGATCCTGAGATGATTAGGGCAGGTGGATAGAGGCCCAGGTGTAAGATCTTGATAAAGGAGATGGTTGGGGGGTATGGACCCTGGATTGGCTGAGTTGCATAGGAAAGTCATGCGCACAGAGGAGTCATTTTCTATCTCTAGAATTAGCTAGTCCCGGGAGGGGCAGTCTCTCCAGAATCAGCAAGGCTCCAGATGTCAAAACAACAGAAAATACAGAAAATAAAATGACGTGATTAATACATGGGGTAAAATGCCAAGCCCCCTTAACTTGATTCTGGGACATCTAGGAAGAGCCATCCTAGCTCCACAGCTCCCAGAGAGCTCTGCCAATACCTGGATCGCTGCATCACAGTTCACCTCTCCCTCTGCTCCCTCACTCAGCCCCCACCCTCTGGAGTACTCCCCAAGAAACTTCCTGCCTGCAAACCTCCATCTCATCATCTGTTTTCCAGGGAATTGACTTAAGGCACTCTCTAAGCCCCACTAACCCTCATCCATTGCTCTCCTTTCCTTCACAGCCAAACTTCCTGAAAGAGCAACCTCTCCTCATTTCTCCGCTTGCACAAACCAACTTGCACAGCTTTTGCTCCGCTGTTCTCAAACTTCAGCATGACTCAGAATCATGTGGAGGGCTTGTTAAACCACAGATCGCAGACCTCCAGCTCTGAGTTCCTGATTTTGTAGATCTGAGGCAAGACCCAACAATCCACTTTCCTTATTTGCTCCCACATTAGAGAACCCCTGCTTTCACGGTCCCCTATTCTGTCAGGACGAAGTCCAAGCTTCCTCTCAGGGCCCTTCACAGTGTGGCCTCCGTTTCCCCACTAGCCTTGTCTCCCCTTGTGTGTTTCTGGGGTTTTTGTTTTTGTTTTTCTTTTGGCCTCACTGCGCAGTTTGCAGGATCTTAGCTCCATGACCAGGGATCGAACCTGAGGCCCCTGCAGTGGAAGTGCAGAGTCTTAACGACTGGACCACCAGGGAAGTCCCCCCTCATGCGTTTCTGAATTTGCCTTCCTGTGACTCTGCAGTAGTTGTGGTTTCTCATGGAGATAGGCTCTCCTCTTGCCTCTGGGCTTTTGCACATATTTTATTTGCACCTTGACACTCCTTACGTCTTTCCCCTGCCTGGGTAGCCCCTTTTCAATTTCTTATTGATAGGGACAGAGTAAAGGGACAAAGTAGGCAATTAAATGGTTAATCCCATTAGGGAATTGTAAGTAAAGAAAAAGGATGGGAGCCCCCAGTAAGTTAATTATCACTCAAGAAAGCAGGTTCCCTTAACCACAAAACCAAGCAGGCTTGCTTAGCAATAAAACCCAGGCAGCAGAAGCGTGAGATATGCCCCGAAACAATAAAACAATGGTGGCATGAGACTCACATCCTGCGCAGTGAGCTCAGTAAGTTAATGACCCCTGGGACATGCTCTCTGCACGCATTAAAAAACAATTTATGGAAAGGTGACATTTCAAAGTGAAAGACCCTCATTGTACTGAAACCTAAAATAATTTTTCCATAGTGCCATGACAGTCGTGGCTTGACCATGTAGGGACAAGAAAACTCCCCAGCCCAACCTGGAGGATGAGCTGATGATGGAAGCATGACGTCTACTCAAGAATGAGGAGGAAGGTGGTCTTTTCCCCCTCCCCACTTTTCCTCTGATTATAACTCCAGCCCACTAAGTTCTCGGGGTGCGGCACCCTCTCGCCCACCCATTTGGAAGACTCACGAGCATCCTATTCTAATACATCACTTTTTTTTTTGGACTAAAGGTACAATTTGTTGAATTTGTTGTTTTTATAAGTTCTCTTTTTGCAGCTCAGCACAGTAGGTGAACCTAATACCTTATAACATGTGGCCCAATTTGGTTATTTTGGGTTTTTTTAATAAACGTCTTTATTGGAGTACAATTGCTTTACAATGGTGTGTTCGTTTCTGCTGTGTAACAAAGTGAATCAGCTATATGTATACATATATCCCCATATCTCCTCCCTCTTGCGTCTCCCTCCCATTAATAAATCACTTCTTATCTATCACTTTGCCTCTCTCTGAATTCTTTCCTTGCTGAGCCATAAAGGACCGGAGCGCCTTGGAGCCCCCCGAGACGCCACCTAGTGGTTCCCCTGTCTCTTCTCAAGGCACTTCTTCAGGAAGTCTTGACCCTCTCCCTGCCTGCTGTCACAGGCAGCCCTCACTAAGCCATCACAGAGTGAATGGGGAAATGAACAATGGGGGAGACAATTAGAGAGCACTCTAATCATAGAGACCCCTCCTCCTGGCTGAGGCCAAATGGCAAAAGAAGAGGCCCTGATGGGGTGAGCTGGGCCCACTGGCAGCTCCTGGAGACAAAGGGGAAGAGGCCGTGTCTGCAGGACAAGGGGCACTTCCTCTGGCTCCAAGCCTATGACAGCACGTGCCCCCTTGGGCTAGTACTCTTGTCCTGCTCTCCTCAGCCCCTGCAGTCCCCCACCTCTCTCTGTCCCTCCCAAACCTCTCCACTTGGGCCAGATGAGACCTACATCTTGCACCAGCTCTCCCAGGGGAGTCACCTCCCCACCCCTGGTGGGAGTCTTGTGATCGCTTTGGTATGCGTGACAAGCTCCCCAGAGTGATGCTTTGCGGGGTGACCTTGCCGTCCAGCAGAGCCCCTGTCGAGTTTGCGGATGTACAGCTGGGCTGCTTTCTGGGCCTGAGGGCGTGGGAGGGAGGGGAGGCAGGGGCAGGGGCAGACTGCTTTTCCTCCATAGATATTTGGCCCCGATTTTCAAGCCCAGGTTACATAAGACCTGCGGAGAACTACGCTCCCCTGTCACCCACACCTTTCCCTTTCTGTGGAGCATTTCACAAGTGCAGCTGCTTCTCAGAGAAGGTCTATTTTGGGAGCTGTTTCCATTTGACCTATATTAAGCACAGTCACAAGGCAGAGGCAAGTCGCGGGGTGCAGGGTGGCCTGTTTGCTCTTTGTGCTTTTTTAGTGTCACGGGTGAGGGAAGCAGACAAGCTGATGCCCATAGTTTGGGAGCTGAGACTCAAGTGGCTCATGGGCCTCCCCAGGGCAGCAAGCTACAGAAAGCTCTAGACTCGGACAGCCTACCTGTAACTAGTGCAGGCCCACGCCGCCATCCCACTTCACAATTCTGATTTGCCTCCCCCTGAGGCCCTGCTGACAGAGAATACCTGAGTCACTTCAGCACTGGTCAGGGAGGAATTTAGGTTCCCTGCAGGCCTAGAATCTACCAGGCCGGGCCAGGGTGAGTCCCGGCCTGGGCCTGTGAAATGCAGTTAGTAGAGTTTTCATTGGCCATCACGTACCTCCACGGGGAATTCTCTTTCCTGAGTTAATGATTAAATCACATGACCAGCAGGGGGAGAGAAAGGGTTGCTGGGAGGCACTGGCCCAGGTACTGAGCACAAACAGGTATTACTCGGAGTTCCCACCACTTTGAGGGCCCGTGGACAAAATGACAAGAGAAGTGATTCACCCACTAAGCACCCCATTTGCCCCTTTTCAATGGGGGTATTTCTTGGATCACTGTTTTCTCCCTGGAGCCCCTTCTCATTGTCTCCCTGGGAGTAGAGGTCTGATTCCAGGGTCTAAAACTGGGCCCCAAGTTGCTGACCCCCAAACCTACAGCTCTGTGCTTCCTGCCTCCTGGGAGTCAAGCCAATATCTCCAAACAATTGTCCCACTGAGACGTCACAATCAAAAATCTCAAAGCAAAACCTCACTCCTCCCCCACATCCAAATCAGCCCCGCCCCTGGGATGCTGCCTGGTCCACCTTGCCACGTGCCGCACGCTGTTTCTACCTTAGAAGGACAGAATGGACACTGACCTGACGGGGGCACGTCCAGCCAGCTGGGAGATCCTAATATTGCATCCCCTCAAAACTGCTGGAAAGGAGTCCTGGCTTTGTAGTGTGAAGCAGACAGCAGGGTTTCTGCTCCAACCCCTTGTAATCCAGTTGGTGGAGGGCTCCCCTCAAGACATTGGGTTTGGCCTTCACACCTGACTCAGAGCTGGCGGGAAGCACCTGGGGAAGTGGGAGGGGGCTCCCCTGGGGGAGTTGATGCGCGAGTTACTGAGGAGCGGGAGGGATGGAGAGAGCTGGGTGTGAGCGAAGAGCAGAAGTGAGAGCTGATTTTAAAAACTTGAGGTTGGCCTCGAGGAGTGGCTCTGAGGGCTGGTTGGAAGAGAGGATGGGTAGTGCATTCTAGGCAGGGACACAGCCCTGAGAAGGAGCAGAGCAGGGCAAAGCAAAGTACGGCCATCACGCTGTACTACGTGGGATGCTCTTGAGAATATGGTGAGGAGTGGGTTAGCAGAAAAAGATGGAACCAGCTTAAGGAGATCCTTCCCGTTTGGTGGCCCCTTTCCTTCCCTTGTTTCCTGTCCTTCCCACTCCCTGCAGTGTAACAAGTCCTGGCTGCCCCTCACCCTGAGGGGACTCCTGGGGTGTGGGGGTATGGAAGCTGTAAAACACTTTCTGCAGGATGAGATTGAGACAGCGCAGACCAGGCTGCAGACAACCTAGCGGGGTCGCAGGCAGCCAGCAAGAGGTGAAAGGCCATCTCTGCCCTGGGGGCAGCAATGCTCTGGAGGTGGGAACACTGGGACCAAGGGATCAAAGGAAAGGAAGGTGGAAGCAGAGCCAAATCGAGGCAACGGAGGGACTTGGGAAGAATAATCTGCTTTGATCATCAAGGAATAAAGAAAAGTCCATGTCATTTTCTGCTCAGGGAAATACCCAAAAGGAAAACAATTTTTTTAAAAAGGGAGAAATTCCAAAAGAGGGGATATTGTCATTTTCAGTTGGTAAATGTCAAAAGCATTGTTTCTGTTGATACAGCATGATGGGTAGAACACATTTTGGAGGGGGGGGAAGGGAATAACAATATACATATCCAGATGCAAGCTCCCACTGCTTGACTCAGTATCCCCCCTTTCTACTAGTTTAGAAATGTTCCGATGAAAAAAAGTCTCCTTGTCCACTGACCATATGCTACATAAAGGCAGGAAAATGACTTTCACCCCGTCATTCCAGCACTCAGCACTTTGCTGGAACATGGTAGGTGCTCAATAAACACCCATTTAAAGAACAAATGTGCAAAAAAAGAAGCTCCTTGATAATTGCAGGTCAACTTTAGAAGAATTGGTTAATTTCATCCAGTGATGGTAATATTAGGCAACTGTTCAAAAGGTCTGAGTAAGAAAATAACTATAAAAGATATTGGGGAGTGGGGCTTCCCAGGTGGTGCATTAGTTAAGAATCCACCTGCCAATGCAGGGGACATGGGTTCGAGCCCTGGTCCAGGGTGATCCCACATGTCGCGGAGCAACTAAGCCCGTGTGCCACAACAACTGAGCCTGCGCTCTGGAGCCCGTGAGCCACAACTACTGAGCCTGTGTGCCACAACTACTGAAGCCTGTGCGCCTAGTGCCCGTGCTTCGCAACAAGAGAAGCCACCACACAGGAGTAGCCCACACTCGCCGCAACTAGAGAAAAGCGCGCGCGCGCAGCAACGAAGACCCAACACAGCCAAAAAATAAAATAAATAAATTTTAAAAAAAGGTATTGGGGACAATTTGGGAAATACGAATATCAACTGGGTAGTAGATGATATTAGGAAACTTTTGTTAAGACATCTACAAGTTATTTTGAAAAGTTTTCGCCAAAAAAAAAAAGAAGCACAAAGGAAAAATGTTAACAATTGTTAAGTCTAGGTAATGGGAATGTGAGTATTCACTGCACTTTTTTTTTCAATTTTTCTGTATGTTTTCAAATATTTATAATTAAAAAGTTTATAAACATAAAGGACACCTTACAACATGAGGCTAGAAGATAAGAAAATGTAAAATTTTTTATGATTGATAAATAAAAAGCAAAAAATATATAAAAATGTATAACATGGAGGTAGAAGAACTGAAAAGAATTGCCAATCTGATGTTGAAGTCATGGAAGATATCTTTTCCTTAACTTCCTGTATGTTTTCTTATCTTTGAAAAGCAAGTTTAAAAGCTATTTATAATAAGCAATTCACTGCCTAACTTCTTATATCTTTTGTATATTGTCATGATATATAAATATACATGTTTATATCTTTATTAGAGTCTTTTATACCAAGTTATTTAACATACCAAGTTGAAACTTTATGTTTCAACTTGAGTTACATTACATTTTCTTTTATCACTAACCTATGGGATGCAATAAAACAATTAAAATACTGATTGTACCTTAAGAAAATAATCCACCCAAATTTATTGCTTTAGTGACATTTTATAAGTGAAAGAAAAGACCTGACAAAACATTTCCTTCCTTCTTTCTTTCCTTCCTTGCAAATTAATTTGTTTACTATTTTGGTAAATAATTACCTTTTGTGCTTCTCTTCCGCCCATCCCCAATCAGAAGATATTACAGACTTACTTTAAAAATCTGGAAGGTATCAAAATACACAGAAAGAAAATTTTAAGACTCTTCATTTCAACATCTAGAAAAAAACAGTTTACATTTTGTGATATTTCCTTCAATCCTTTTTCTCATGCATGAGTTTCTCTTAACTGAGATCATACTGATAAACAATCATGTATCTTGTGTGTGTGTGTGTGTGTGTGAGAGAGAGAGAGAGAGAGAGAGAGAGAGAGAGCATGCTACACACATTCCATCTTATGGATACAGCATCATTTATTTAAACCTTCCACTATTGTAGGGCACTTAGTGCAATAGACTGAATGTTTGTCTTCCCCCCAAATTCATGTTGAAACCTAATCCCCAGTGTGATGGTATGTGAAGTTGGGGCCTTTGGGCAGTGACTAGGTCATGAGGGTAAAGCCCCCATGAATGGGATTAGTGGCCTTATAAAAGAGACCCCAGAGCTCTCCCTTCCCCCTTTCACCATATAAGGACACAAGGAGAAGACAGCTGTCTATAAACCAGGATATGGGCTGTCACCAGGTACTGAATATGCCAGCACCTTGATGTCCCAGCCTCCAGAACGGTGAGAAATATTTTTCTGTTGTTTATAAACCATCCAGTTTATGATCTGTTATAGCAGCCTGAATGGACTAAGATAGTTTAGTTTTTTCTTCATTTTTCCCCTATTTCTAGTGTTGTGAACATCCCATATGTACATCTTTTCCTCACTTCTTTTGTGCTTAGAATTTTCTTGGATCGAAGTATATGAATTCTTTTCTCTTAGTATATATGTAGGAGAGGAGAAATATAGCTTTTCCCCTACCTTCTTAAGTTTAGTAACCGAGGGCTGTGAATTAAATCAACAAGACAGATTAAAGGGGGAAAACGTTTATTTGGGTACACATGACAGCCAACAAATGAAGTAGCTGGCTCATTAAATGGTTAGAGTTAAAGGCTTATGTACCTTACTTAGTAGGGGAAAGGGTGAGAGGAGTAAAATGCTTCTCTGGGAAGAATAAATAGGTTTCTTTGGGTAAGATAAATGGATTTTCAGAACAAACAAGAGATGAAGTTTGTGATGATATTGTCTATACAGGTATGAGGTGTGTCAATGAAAATTCAATTAACTATCAAGAAGAAAAAAAAAGGGAATTTTATTAGAGCCAAACTGAGGATTAGAACCCAGGAAGCAGATTCTCAGAAAGCTCTAAGAACTGTTCTGCCTGTTGGAAGTCGAAGGTACAGTCATAGACATTTTTGAGACAAAGGATCATACGTCAAAATGATATACGGGTATTTTACGTAAAGGTGGCCAAGGATACGTAGTCCAGGTAAACATGTACAAAGCACAGAGCAAGTCATCATGACCCCCTTTGGGGCTGGGAAAGTTACATTTTAAGGAGTTACATTGATAGCATCAGAAGAAAGAAAGAAAAAAAAGATCATTAGGGTTGAGCAGGCACTCCCATCTCTGAGGAGCTCTGGTTAACGTGCAAAGCAGATGCACAGGGCGTATCGGGGAAGGAGGAGGCCCAAACAGACACAGAAAGAGAATTTTATGTTTAATTTTTCTTGTCCTGCCTTAAAGTATAAATTTTATTTCATTAGATGTATTTCTGTTTCCTTCAGGTTCATACAAATTCCCCAGAAAAGGGATGTGGGGCAAGGTTTATCTGATCTATTTGAGGAATAGGTCCACCCTGAAGAAATAATTTATGGCAGACTTATTTCCTAGAAATTTCTGCTTTTAGTCAGATAAGGGAAGCTCTAAGAGGCTTCTTTCTGCATCTGTTGCATCTTAAATGTCCTTCAGCTTAAAATAATCTTTATACCAACTCCTGGACTTCGAGTGGGTCCTCACATGTATCATCTGATTATTTTCCAGGACTGTTTTACTAATTTATGCTTTCACCAAGCAAATGGAGTTGAGTATTATCATTTAAAAAAAAAAATCCTTACTGATTTGATAAATTAAAATTGATCTAATTTTCAATTTTTAAAAATAACTGAGGATAAGCCTTTGAAAAAAATGTTTGCTTCCACATTTATTTCCTTTTGAAATGAATTATATTTGTATGCTATTTACCTATTTTTATTGGCTAAAAAAATTTACTAGTAAATTAAAATCCTTCAGATTAGTACACTAGAATATTTATGAGGACAGACTGAAAAATGTGTATTTATCTTACCAGTGTGAAGAGAAATAAGAATTCATTTAATCGTCAAATTCCTTAATAATTTTGAAAAACAGAAGGGTCAGTTCATTTAATCAGGACAATTTTGATTGTTATCCTAGCCATCTTCAAAGTGAAAGTCTGGACTAAAGTCCAACACCAAGTTTTTTTAAAAAACAGACTCTGTGGATATTTAAACTTAGTGCTCCAAATTCCATGGAAGCGAATTTTCTAACAGCTTTGTGTGATGTCCCAAATACTTGAGCAATTCCAAATTCCAAATTTGTGTTTCAACTTGATTGCATTAAGTTCAGTTCACTCCATAGCTCTGACCCCAAAACAATGTTTTTTAATTTGCTCAAATTTCCTATATTTAACTTTCTTTTTTAGTCATAGCCAATCAAAAGAAAACACTGCATCGCTCTAAGCTGCTCCTTTCAAGTGTGATCCATTATCTGTTTGTCGAGATTAAAGCAAAAGAATTTGGTCACAATTTTTCCAGTTCTAAACCACCTACTGATTTTCCTCTGAGATTTATAAATGTATTTTCCAGAATTCTACTGCATTATATACAAAAGGTCTGCTTGTCAGAATATATTTTTTCCTTACAGTCTCATTTTCTATCACAAAAGCAAGTTGTCAGTGCTTGGCAAAGTGTCTGCCATAAGTAACCAGTTCCATAAATGATTATGTTGATTGGAGTTGATTCAACTGCTGGTAAAAGTGAAACGGCTCTGTAACGCTGCTTGTGGTGACAATGATTTTCAAACCTATGCTGAATTATATCACTGACAGAAGGATAGGGAGCTTGGGGCAAGTCTGGTGGAGTTGCCCCCAGCTCATTCTCAGCCGTGGCAGCCTCCCGAGCTGTGGTGGCCACCCTTCCCCCAGCCTCACTCTTCTTTGCTTCATTGGAGCCGTGAGATGCTCTCCTCACTAGGGCAGCCCCCTCGAGATGGTTCCAAGTAGGCTGGTTTCGAGAGCAGAGCCTTCTGCCAACGAGATTCACGTGAATAAGCGGCCACATCCCTGCCAGGAATTCACAGCTGCAGCTGGTACAGGTTCTTCCTGCCGCATTGGGGTGGGAGCAGGGTGGGGGGGTGTGGAGGGGACGTCAAGGGTGAAAGGGGACTGAAGTGAGGTACCATCTGTACCGTCTGCAGCCCCTTCCTCCTCCTACCTGCCCTTGGAGCAACTCCACCTGCTCTCCAGGGGGTGCAGAATGAGCAGTGGGCCCACTCTAGCTGGACTGTTCTTACGGCGCAGTGCTGGCTTCTGCAGGGGAGTGTAGGGCCCAGGCTTGGCCCCAAGCCCAGTCAGCTGAGCTCTAGCTGCCGCAGCACCACACTGCTCAGCCCAGGCAGCCCACTAGCTGGACCACTTCACACTCCAGTGCAGCTGGCACCCCTCCCCCCATGCCCCCAACCCCTGGCCTCCCCGCTGGGATCTCAAAGGCCCCAATCTATAAATGGTGGTGTCTGTCACTGGAGAGGCTAAAGCATCAGGACCTGCCCAGGCATTTCTGCAGCAGAACTAGAAGAGAGAAGCCTTGCACTGCTCCCAGCTCCGTCCTCTCACCATTCCACCCAGCCCACATGCAGGAAAACTCAGAGGCTACTGGCCTGAGGCCATCACCACTGTTTCCATCACGCAGGCCCAGGGCAGTGTCTAGGCGAGATGGCAATGTCTGTTTGGAACTCCTCCCCCAGTGCCCTGGCCTTTCCACCTGCCCGGGAGGGCGAGCCCAGCTGTCTTCCCAGCTGTCTGCTGCTTCCTCTTTCTGCTCTCTCATTCTCAAGCCTTTCTAGTGTAGCAAGGTGGAACTACCTAGCAAACCAGACTTCAGGTTTCTGGGCCAAGTCCAGCTCATTGTTACAGACAGTCTTTCTTGGGGATTGTGAGGCAGCTTCCAGCCTCATGGTGGGTATCTGGTTGATTAGCTCTGCCGGCCACATGCCTAAGTGGGAATAAAGGTGACATGTAGCATGTTTGCACCAATATGGACCCTACCTTTACACCAATCCAGTGAAATAGAGCTCAAAGTGTTTCACCAAAAAGGGCTGAAAGTCTGAGGTTCACAGTTTGGCCATAGCAAAGCGTGAGTAAAATGTGGGGGGAAAGTATTTGGTTTTGGTGATGATGATCATAACCCCCGTCTTTATTTTCTACCTTAAGGAAAAAAAAATGTTTTTGGTAGAGGTAGGACTTATTTATCATTTAAATAACTGATTTCTGTTATACAGCAGAAACTAACACCACATTGTAAAGCAATTATACTCCAATAAAGATGTTAAAAAAATTACAGATTAAAAATAAGTAAGGGGCTTCCCTGGTGGCGCAGTGGTTGGGAGTCCGCCTGCCAATGCAGGGGACGCGGGTTCGTGCCCCGGTCCGGGAAGATCCCACATGCCGCGGAGCGGCTGGGCCCGTGAGCCATGGCCGCTGAGCCTGCGCGTCCGGAGCCTGTGCTCCACAATGGGAGGCCCACGTACCAAAAAAAAAAAAAAAAAAAAAGTAAGTAAGTAAGTAAATAAATAAATAACTGATTGCATGTACTTTGGATGGTTCCATAAAGTATTCAATAATCCAATTTGTTTTTGTGGGATTTGCTTGGGCCCGTTTCAAATTATGTTGGGTTGCTGAGGGTCCCCCTCACAATATGCTTATTCCATGGGGTGCACATGAGTCCCTTGCTGACCGAGGAAAGGCTAGAAAGTCTTTGCACTGGTGGGGGTAATGACCATGATCTGGAATTTTCTCAGCAGTGGAGAACTCTGCTTCTGAATAACCAGCTGGAATGTGGAGAGGCACATTGAATACTTTCAAGGTAGCATAAATACACACTATTTTCCTTTATTTTCTACTTTCTAAATGAGCCTGTATAATCAGAAAAAATAAGATATAAAAAGGAATGTAATGTTATATACCTGGAGTTATACTATGTATTTTTTACAGCTATATCTATTGGTAGTGAAAATTTTAGTGGCTTTTAATTTTTCATATTTTCCACGTTTTCTGCAATTATTAATATTTATTAATGAGCACTTGTTAATTATTACAGAGAAATATTTTAGAAATAAAACACTCATTTTTTTTCTTAATGAAAACAAGCAGAAAACCTAATTGATAAAAATGAACTCAGATGGAGATCTTAACAGGAAAGGAAGCTTAACGTGTTTGAGAAACAAATACAGAAAACTATATTTATTACCTTAGGATAGGAAAAGGGTTTCTTCATCAAGACATAACATACACTAGCCAGGAAAGAAAACTTGATCATTTCAACTGCAATGTAATTAAGAATGCATGTTTATCAAAAGCCACCATAAAGGGAGTCATAGGGTTTCCCTGGTGGAGCAGTGGTTAAGAATCTGCCTGCCAATGCAGGGGACACGGGTTCGAGCCCTGGTCCGGGAAGATGCCACATGCCGCAGAGCAGCTAAGCCATTGCACCACAACTACTGAGCCTGCGCTCTAGAGCCCGCGAGCCACAACTACTGAAGCCCGCGTGCCTAGAGCCTGTGCTCTGCAACAAGAGAAGCCACCGCAATGAGAAGACTGCGCACCGCAACGAAGAGTAGCCCCTGCTCGCCGCAACTAGAGAAAGCCCACGTGCAGCAACAAAGACCCAACGCAGCCAAAAATAAATTAATTAATTAAAAAAAAAAAGAGAGAGAGGGAGTCATAGCACAAGACATACTCCTGGAGAAAACATTTGTCACACACACAGCTGAAAAAGTTAGAAATATTTTTTCTATATTAAAATATATAATGTTTTATGATATATAATGTTTATATTACTGAAAAATATTAGTTCCAGAATATATAAATAACTCATACAAATCACTCATGATAACAACGTGATGGTGTCCAAAGAATGGGCAAAGGACATGAATGGGCACCTCATAGAAGAAGAAACACAAATGTACGAAAATGTATGAAGCTAACCACTCAGCCTTGTAAGTAATCAGAGAAACACAGAGATACCATCATGCATCCAACAGAGAAGAGGCAAAGCTGAGGTCTGAAAAGGTAAGTGGTGATGAGAATGTGAGCAACTAGAACTCTCCTACACTGCTGGTGTTACAGCCACTTAGGAAAACACTTTGGTGTGATCTTGTCAAGTTCAGCATGTGCGTACACTGTAACCCAGCAATCCCAGTTTTACATATCTACCCGGTGAGAAATGCTTGAATGTGTACACCTGAAAACAAGTTCAAGAAGATTCAAAGAAGCGGTTCTCATAATAGCAAAAATCTGGACAGCAGAACAATATGCTATAGCCCTGGAAATGACACTGCAGTGAAAATGATGGAACCCAGCTGCACACATCAGTGTGGCTGTATCTTAGTAACATAAGGCTGAGAAAAACACAAGTCCAACAAGATGATGTACATACAGTACAACAACACTTCTCAAAACTTTGAAACAAGCACACCTGAACAGTATATTATTTAGGGATGCCCACACAATATGACATAAACATTTTTAAGTCATCAAGGAAATGACAAATACGAAATGGAGATCAGGGGTCCCTCTGTTGGAGAGGCGGGCAGTGGGAAAGGGGAATTACACATTTGTAGCTTCAACCATGCAGTGTATTGGTTGTGTTATACTTTTTAAATTGAGTAAGGGGTTCACAGTTGTTTGGGTCCTTGTGTTTTATAGCTTGGATATGTGTAACACTTTAATATATCATATATCACATCACTTAGAAATGTAACAACTACAGAAGGAAACATGCAGCATGTCCAAAGCCTGTAAGTGGAACTCCTTTGATATGAACTCAGTCTTGACTCGGGATTCCAAACTCTTAAACCTATCTGGTCATGATACATTGTTGCCTTATGAAAGGTGATTTAATTTGAAAATATTTCCTGATTATAATCATTGGTATGGGTATGGAGGCACAGACCCATTCCCTTATCCCCACTCTTTACTTCTCAACATCTTCCCAAATGATCATGGCCCCTCGAGGGTACCTAAGAGGGTGGAGGTGGGATGAAGGCTGACAGCACGCTTCTCTAGGGCCCCCTGCACATGAGACCTACCCTACCAGAGAATAGCGTACTGGCCAGACCTCTGGGCATCACCTTCACTGACAGGCCAACCCTCTTGACCTGAATTCATTTGGGGGGCTAGACCACAGAATCCTTTCTTTCTCAACAGAGCTGCTGGTAGGGACAGGGTGGGACTGTGAGTCCTGGGCAGCTGGGGGAGATCAGAGGTCAGGGGCAGTCTGGTGAGGGGATGGGAAAAGCAGTTGCCTTCTGGAGGAGGGGGAGGTAAGGGAGACACACTAAGTCAAGCAGCCACTGCGGCACACATCAGAGACCCCGGGAGGTGAGTGCTGTCAGGACCGTGGGAATCCTCTCCCTTTTCCCCGATGAGACGCTTAACGGGGTGATTGCTGACCTGGAAATGAATCCAGCTCTTCAATTCCCAGCCCAGGGTACTGTCATGACAACACTCCCTTTTCTTCTCCACAATCCCACCCACGAGCAGTCCCTTACATAATATTCAAAATGGGGAGGTAACGGAGTTCAAGCCGTTGGGAGTGATATGGGTGGTTCATCAAAGAAGTAACCAGGCTGTTGTTCTCAGCATTTAAAATGAGGGGCTGTCAAATATTTAAGACTCACAAAAGGGTAAACCGAGACCCAGAAATCCAAGAAGCACAGAGGTCGGCCTAGGTTTTGAACTTCCTTGCTGCACCTTCTTGAGTTCCCTGGCTGGCCAGCCAGGTATGTCTAATCACGACAAGCCAATAGCTTTCCTGCTGTTTGTTTTCCACCTGCGTGCAGGTGAGCAGAAGCAGGAAGAAAGCCTTCCTGTCCAGCCCCACCCCAAACCCCGGGTCCCCCGCTGCGTCCCCCCTTGCTTCTCCGGCCTGGCTTCCTTTACCACAGCTCTATATAGCCTTTAGCTCGGGGAGCCAAAATTAATCACTGGTGGGGTTGGAGCACAGCGTTGTTCCTTGGCTCCGAGCCAGGCTCCCAGGATGTGCGTCAGAAAAAAGCTGGTGGGTGAAATTCCAAAGCAATTTGAGTCACTGGGGAGGAAGCGAGACCAGGACAGAAGTCACAATGAGAGCCTGAGGGCAGAGCAAAGCAGGGCCCTGTGGGTCAGGGGCTGGGCGAGGCAGCAGGAATGCTCACCTGCCCAAAGATGGGTTATAGGACTCCTACCCAGGTAGCTTATCTCTGAGCTCTGCACAGCCCTGGCTGGGGCAGGAACTGACCAGGAGGTCTACCTGCTGGTTCCACCCCTGGATACAGTAACCATGCCCTTCACCTGGCTCCCCATAGGCTGGTCTTTGGATCCCAGCCCCTAAAAATCCCTGTGGTTGTTTCTTCATGCATTCCCTCCCACTGACCTGGCCCAGGACACTGCTTCCGGACAGGGAATGGTGACAGGCCAGCCGGGCCCCAGAGAAGAGACGGCAGGTAAGTCCATCACTCATGTCCCACCGGTCCCGAGACCACCCTGGGCCCTTTCTCTGTGCCTGGGGAAAAGACAGGAGCTGCAGCGAGCCCTGGCTGCCCCACCTGTCCCCACCTGTGCTCACCTGTCCTCACCTGGTTACTCCTAGCACGCAGTACAACGCGGGGTTCTCAGGATGTGATCTCTCGGAAGGAGGGAGGCGTGAAGGCAGCAAGAGGGGCAGGTCGGTTAGGAATCAGGTGTCTTCCCCATCAAGGTGCAGCAGCCCCCTGACGGTGGCCCAGCAACCAGAGGCAGCCAGACTCAGGGCAGGAAGCAGGGCGGGGGTGGGGGCGGGGCAGGAGGAGTGTCCACAGGTGCCCTGCGCAGGCACCTGGCCTGGATCCCACTTTCTCCCTGTGAACCTAGGCAGGAGGGAAGAGGAGGTGGGGGAAGAAAGCTCCCGCAATAGCCTGTTTCATCCTGATCAGTCGAAGTGGCCACTGGCCAGGATGGAGCCCAGGAACAGCCTGTGATTCTGGGCCCACACTGGCCCTCAGGCTCACTCTATCTTCTGCCCTTCTGCAGTCTGAAGAGCCACTGCCCATACCAGGGATGCCCCCACTCTGCCAGTTACCCTGAGCCTGGCCTTTCCTTCAGTCCTACCCCCAGGCCCTTGTGGCCCCTTAATGACTCCCTCCCCACTCTGGGAGCTCCCTGATTTTTCAGGCAATGGGATCCATCTCTCCAAAAAGAAACTGAGCGCATCCCTAACCCAACTTTTCACCCTCTCATACTCCCGGCTCACCCAATTTCGTTCTTTTTTTTTCTAGTCACACCTGGCCAAGAAATCTCAGGCTTGCTCTAGGAATTCCTTCCAGGGCAGCCAAGATTCCAGGCCAGTCTGTTGTTACTTCCTTGCAAAGGTTTGAGCAGCAGAGTGAGGGAGTCCTTTTGTTTTAGGAACCAGGCTGAGACCAAGGCTTCTTGGGACTCGAGGGTGTGTGGAGCTCACAGGTGGGCGGCCATGGGCCTTGGCAAAAGTGGAGGTGAGCACAGCTTGGCTGACAGGGGCCATGTGAGGTCACCATTTAAGGATCCAACTGATCATGTTTACAGTTAACCTTTGCCCCAAGCTCTAAGGTCCAGTAATTTTAGGTCTTCTCTTTGTCATCAGACCTCTAGGACACTAGGGCATATTTCCTCATTTCTAGTTGTTAAGACCTGTCAGTTCCACTGCTGGAGATTATATTTAATATATATACACATTATATACACACACGCACACACACATCCCATCAGCTGAGTTAAAAACCCATGCCTCGAGGCACGAAAACATTTCCACATTCTTGACTCCCTGTGGGGCAAGCTGGGGTAAGTGTGGGCTGGAGGGGGACTTTGAGGCAAGTTTCAGCTGGTCCATTCCTGCTTCTGTGCTTTCTGTTTCCCTAAAAACATCATATGATAACATCACACAGTCAGAATTTCAAAACTGGGGGAACATCACCTAACAGCCTTGTCTGGTCTCCCACAGGAGGAAACTGAAGCCCAGAGATTAAAGCATGGTGCAGGGGCTAATAGCCTGGCAGGGCCACAAACTCCCTGGGTGACTTTCCCAGGCCGTTTTCTGCTCTGGGCCTCAGTTTTCTCATCTGTAAGAGGAAGAGGGTTATTTTTAAATGAATTAAGAACATGTTAATGCTCTAAAATCAGGGCATGAGGTTGGAAGGGGCGCAGGGGCTGTGCGGTCTCCTCTCAGAGGCTCCGAGCCAGCTGCCGGAGTGGAATCCTCGCTCTGCACTGCCCTGACAAGTGACATCACTTCCTGAAGCTTCAATTTCCTCATCTCTCCAGTGGAGATACTAATAGTACCTCCTTACAGGATGGTTTTGAAGTTTAAATAAAGTAGTACCTGTAGCCCAATAGTGGGCATGTAAGAAACTCTCAATAAATTATTATTGGGATTTCCCTGGTGGTCCAGTGGTTAAGACTCTGAGCTTCCACTGCAGGGGGCACAGGTTCAATCCCTGGTCGGGGAACTAAGATCCCACATGCCACGTGGTGCAGCCAGTAAATAAATAAATAAAATTTTAAAAATAAATAAATTAATAAAAATTATTATTATCATTATCATTAAACTTAAATCCCTGGATGGCATCACTATCATTTTATAATCCTCACAACCTCCAGCAGTGTCTGGCCCTAAAATGCACTTAACATGCGTGTGATAATTGAAAGAAAGGCTACATGAACGAATGAGCAAACAGGTCTCATGTTTTTCCAGACACCCAGGATACGTGATGGGACTTGGGTTGCACGGCAGGTCCTGTGCCTTCAGCCTGGCAGGGCCGTTAGCGACCCACGTGGCCTCTGCCTGCCAAACGGCCACCACACGGGCCCTGCAGAGGCAGAGTGGGGTCTGGGCTCTGACTGATGCCCCCCGGCACCAGGGCTCCCCGACCCTCGGTGCTGTGTGTATCAAACGGCGGATGGGGAGGATGTAAGTGAGGTCCGCTGAAGCCACCCTGCCTCCCCAGGGGTTCCCTGTCAGAGCGTGGAGATGGCGGTGCAGGGTCTTCTTTTGGGGCTAGGATTCTACCCAGAGCTCCAGCTCCCCAAGAGCTTTCTGTGGGCCTCCTCTAAGAGGAAGAAGAGGGATGGGTTGGCAGAAAGGTAGGGTGACCAGGGCTGAATGTTCCAGAGAAAGTGCTAAGCCCCAGACTACCAGACTAAGCTGAGGCACATGTTCAGTGGCCTCCGAAGTGCCTGGACTGTGGTTCCAAGTGGCCACATAGCGGCAGCCACCATCCCTGCCACTCTGCCCAGGGGCCCGTGTCACAGGCTGTAACGGGCTGACCTGTTCTCTGGGAAGCCTGCAACTCTGAGCACCACGCTCCTTTACCCTCTGTGTCCTCCTATCAGCCCCACTGTGCCCTGGTCCGCCACCCTTCTCCCCAACTCGCTCCGTGTCTTGCCCTGGGGGTCCAGTACGCGGGAATGACCCTGCCCTGCAGAGCAATGCTCTGGCTGGGACAAGTCACCTTGGACTCTCCACGCCCACCTTCCCCCTTCTTAGCCATTGAGCCCCTTCTTGACCATGATCTTGGGAGGGGCTGCAACTTCCCAGGGTAGCTGGCTGCTAACCCTGACTGGTTGGAGCCTAAGAGAGGGCTTTTGGGTCCAGAGAAGCCCAGAGACAATGCAATTGCCTGGTTGGTCCCTCACCTCTGTCACCACCTCAGGAAACTTCTGGTCAGCATTCCCTGGCCGCCCACCCTAGAGGACCGTGCAGGGTTGAATAATGCCCATATGGCATTATAATAATGTCCAGTAATACCTGGTGGTCCACTGGCAAGTTGCCCTCCTCCTCTGACCAAACCAGAGCCATGTGTGTGTATTCTTATAGAAATCTCTGCCAGGAGCTGTGGGGAGGGAGGGGAGCAGATGGGGAGACAAAGAAGAGGGGGAAGGAGAGAGAAGGGGAGAGAAGCAGAAAAGAAGTGGTCTTAAATGTGGATGGAGTGGGTCCTTGACAGATCCCAGACTTTGTGGGGACAGAGCTCCGGGGACCTGGGGAATTCTCTGTCTCTGGTTACAAAAAGGTAGGGTCAGAGCTGATCTTCCAGGTTAACACCCGATTTTACTGAGAACCCCAAGGGCATGGGAATCCAGCTTTGACCTCCAGTGCCTTTCACACCTTTCTCTTTCTTGTGTTGTTGGAATCCAAGCACCAGGAAGACGCCAGGGCCAGGGCAAAGGGTACAGGGTGGGTCTTCAGGGAACTCAGGGCGCAGAGGAGGACCAGGTCCTTTCCTGGATAGCCCCGCACAATCCTTTAACCTGGGTCAAGAGCAGCTCCAACCCCAAACTCAGGTCTGACTACTGACATGCAGCAATGCCCAAGGGGGTGTCTGTTCAGGCTAAGCTGACCTTGACAAGAACACTGAGCCCTGTAAGTGTTTACTAAACAAACCCTGTCCCCTGAGTAGGGCAGCCAAATTTAACCCAGCCTCATTGCCATGCAATTATGTTTTTAAGATGCTCCATTCCTTTATCTGGAAGCAGGAAACAGTAATACATGCTCACAGTGGACCACTTCTGAAGGACAACAGAAAACTTTCCCATCCCTGACACTAATTATTATCTCTGTGAGCTCTAGCACAACCAGCTATCGAGGGAGAAAATTGGGTCAGAAGAGAGGAGGTTGGGGGCTCCTGGACACACACCTCCCCTGCCCCTCTCTCCTAGACCCCTCCCTGCCCCCTCTCGAACACTGCAGCCACATGGAAACCTGTGGGGAACAGTTGGGGCTTTTTATAATTTTATTTGTTAACAGTTCAGGCTATTTTTTTTTCATGCTTCAAGTGATGCCAATGCCTCATGAAAATGTTGTGAAAAAAAACAAGTCTATTTTGGGGTGATCGGCCTCCTCAGAGCTTCTCACTTGCAGCTCCGCAGGCTCCGGGAATGGGCCTGCCCTCTCTCAGAAGTTCTGCAGCCTGCCTGAAGTTCAGGATCCCGGGCCCAGATGCACTGGCTAGGGGACGCATTTTTTCCTCCTCTTGTCATTTTCCTGCCTAGAAAGCAGGGCAGAAGAAACACCATCTAGCTTCTTTCTGCTTCCAGCTGGCCTCGCAGGGGCTTCCGGTGCACTGTCCTGAGAAATGAACATCCCAGGAGACTCGGAGTAGATCACGTCTTTCCCCCATGGCATTCGTGGTGATGGTGCAGCTCTTTAAAGACATAAGCCAAAAAGTGCTCCAATTTCTCTACTGAACGAAGCGCTGTTTCAAAGCTGCAATGTCTGTTTCACGGAGGCCTCAGCCAGCTGTGCAGAGCCAGGGTAGAGGGGCTTGGGTGGGTGGGCAGAGGGGTCTACATGCTCAGAACTCTGCTAGCAAGGGCTGGTGGTAGCCTGGCCAGGCCTGAATGGGAATGGATTCTTCAGTTCCTGCTGGAAGCAGCCCTGCCAGCCCCACAATGTGGCTGTAGGAAGGCTACAAGGACCAGCTGGGCTTGGAGGATCTCAAGCAGAACTCATTGCCTCACCTGGTTTGTTCATTTTCTCAGGACCGCCCCCCTCCCATCCCCGCTACCCCCCAGGCGCTGGGCCAAGGTGGGCCTGAAATTTTCCAACCCTGGTAGGTCAGACTGTCAGAATTCCACCCCCCCCCACCGATCCTCACCCCAATGCCCTCTGTGCTGTCTGCTTTCCATAGGCAGCCCTGGGGTGCACAGGAACACATGGCACTGGTCCTCCGTTCCAGCGTAGGTCTGTGATGGAGAGAAGGCGGAAGTGGAGGAAGAGTTCAAGGGACCACACAGTCTCTGATCTCAGCCCGGGAAGATGAGAAAATCATTTAGCCACCCTCTGACTTCGGGCAAGGAATACTGTTATCCTCAGTGGGAGACCAGAGAGATGAAGTTCCTTGACCAAAGTCACAGAGCCAGTTCCTGATGGAGCGGGTACTAGAACTGAGATCGGCTCCTCCTCTGTTTTGGTTTCCTTCACTCTGGGCTCTTGGGGCTGCTGTGGTCCGCATCTCTGCCCTCACTGGGCTTGAGGGGGGGCTCCTCTTCCCTTGGCTTCCTTCTGTCTTGTCACCACCCTGCCCCTAGGGGGTTGTCACAGAGATACCCTTCCATTACCCTGAAATGACACAGTGCCATCTGTTTCCAGAGGTCTATGGCTGGCCTCTCCAAGCCCTTTCTTCATCATTCCCTATTTCTCCGGAAGTTCTAAAATTTTCTGTGTCTGAATTGGTCCCCAAATTGTGACTGACCACGTAAGGAAGCTGAAAGTGGGGACGATGGCAGAATGAGGTTCTCTCTCTGCCTCTTACCATGTGTCTAATCCCTCCACCCTCCAGCCCAAAATGCTTCCTTCTGTGCTCAGCCTTGGCAGCCGTCAGCTGACATTTTAGAGTCCCAATTTGGGTCAGGAGCTGCTCCAGTGAAAAGGACAGCCAATTAGACATAGGCCTTCCATGTTAGGAACTCGTATCAGGTGTCAGTGCTGGAATGAGCCTCAAAGGTCACCTGACCCAACCCTCGTACATAAGAAAGCTGAGGCCCAGAGAGGTCTGGGAATTGTCCAACGTCACACAGTTGCGTGAGGACGGAATCCAGGCCTCCTGATGGACAGTGGACCGATCTTTCCAAATTACCAAACAAGTTCAGAATGTGCAGATGCCTGCAGCATGGGATGGCCCATGACCCCAGTTCTTGCCCCTCAAGGAGCCCCTTGTCTCCCTTTGATGGCCTCTCTCTTGGCCCCGGGGCTGAGTGTCTCAGCCCATCGAGCCTAGACAGCAGAGGCCATGCTCTTACCTTGAGTAGGACCCTCTGTTTGGGCTGATCGACCTGGTGGTGCCTCTTTGCATTACTCACAGTGTGCTCATTCCTTCTCCCACTCTCTTCCCCTGCCCTGCCCCCTTCCCTTCCACCCAGCCCAACCGGGAGCCTGGAGGGAGCACAGAGCAATGGCAGCCCGAAGAAAAGGCCAGTACAACCTGTGGAAGCCCTCTCTGGACATGTGAGTAGCCACTGTGTGATGTCAACTCCTTCCCCATCAAGTTCTGTACCCCAAACATTCATCCACGCGTCCAGGATTTATTGAGTCCCTCTTGAGTGTCTGTTGCCAGGCGCTAGACCAGCACGGATGGTACTCTTTTGAATAAGCATAGTCCCTTCCCTAAAGCGTCCTCAGTACTGTGAGGGACAGAGAGACCCCATGATACAGCAGGGTGACTGATATTCTTAGAGGAGTGTAGAGGAAGGGCAGGGAACCTAGACTTTGCAGGGGATACTCATGGAAGACTTCCTGGAGGAAGTGACATCTAGGCTGAGATTTGAAGGATGAGTAAGCATTATCCAAGTGAAGGGGGTGGAAAGAGGAAGGGTGTTCAGCCTGAGGGAGTCACTTGAGCAAAGGCCCAGAAGATCCCTGTCTCCTCGCAGAGACCTGAAATTCCCCATGAGCCCTGGGCAAGGAGGCTGAGAGACTCCAGGCTTCCAGATTCGGCTCCTTCAGCCCACGTCAGAAGGCCTGTGGGGTGGGCTTCACAGAGGCTCGAGTGTTCCAGCAGAGGGGCAAAGAGAAGACAGGCTAGCAGCTCACAAATAGTTGAAGGGCTGAAGCTGCTTGGGAAGCAAATGGAGCATGCAGGTTGGAGAAAGGCACAGTGGGAGGGGTCTGCATAGCTTGGGCTGGTACCAGGGAGGGACCTTCAGAGCCACAGGGAGAGGAGGGCTTGGTGGCACTGGCTGAGAGCCTGCTGCATGGGTGCATTCCTGAGAACCCGATGGAGAGTTCTCTCCCCAGACCAGCCTCCTGCCCACGGGCTTCAGGAAAACGGCAGCGCGTGATGTCCTGGAGGAGGGCGGTTATGGGGATAGATGGAGGGGGTGACGTTGGGGGACAAGTTCAAGGGGTTTGTGTCATTGGGCAGGAGGAGTCAAAAGAGGGCTGTGGTAAGGGAAGAGATTTTTGGGAAACTAGAAGGGAAAGAACCCCTCAGGCTGCAGCCAGGCACTGTCCCCTCAGGGCACGTAAGCTTGGCGAGGGAGGTCCTTGCCTGGGCCACCAGCAGAAAGGCAGTGCGGACACCCAGGCAGCCAGTGATATGGGGGAGTCAACAGCCTGTCCTGAAGTGCTCCAAAGAAACACACAATGGTTCCAAGCTGCAGAAACTGGGAAGAGGGGGCTGGTGTGTGTGTGTGTGTGTGTGTGTGTGTGGTGTGTGTAACAGAAGAAAGCAGGAGGCAGAGAGGAAAGGCCAGGAGCCTTTCTAGAAAAACTTCCCCCCCAGGCCTGACTTGAGACATACAGTTGACCCTTGAACAACAAGGGTTTCCACCGTGCGGGTCCACTTACAGGCAGATTTTTTTCCAATAAATATGTATACAGTTGGTGCTTCGTATTCACAGGTTTCTGCATCTGCATGGAAACCTGAGAATAGGGAACACCAACTATGTTCATTGTACTTTGCCATTTTATATAAGGGACTTGAGCATTTGAGGATTTTGTTATTCCCGGAGGGCTCCCGAAACCAATCCCTAGCAGATACCAAGGAATGACTGTAATCTGAAGGGAGGAAAGTGGACGTCCCAGGGCTGGGGTGGGCCGGGTGCAAGGGGAGGGGGAGGGGGCAGGCCGCCTGCGCTATGAGAGGCTGCTGAGGGCTGGGAGCTGGGGCCTGGGACACAGGGCTCAGAGCAGGCCACTGACAACTCCTTGGTTGCTGGCGAGGGACCCAGCCTCAGGGAATGGCCCTGTTTTCCATTGGAGGGCTGGCAAAGGTGAAGCAAACATGGTAGCCAGATCCTTGGCCTGGGAGCCAAGATCTTGAGGCTGTCTTGAGTAGCTGGGAGGCATGAATTGAGGGCCAGGGTTGGGTGGGAAGAAGGCCTGGCATTGGCCACAGTTGGGGCAGAGGCTGAGGGCTGGGTCTTGGTAGTGATCTGCCTCTCGAGTTGAGAATCTTCAGTTGCCCTGATGAGGAGAAAAAGCTGGGATCTTGTGCCTCTTTCTCCAAAAAGAGAAAGGGCGCATAGCTGCAAGCCCTATTGCCCCATGACTTTGGGGAGAGGTCAGTTCTCTTTTCCTGCTCTGTGCTGCATCGGGGCTCTGCCTGTTGCTGGGATGTGTGAAACATGAAGCCAACAGGCTGGCGCTCTGGAGTGGGTGGAGGGATCAGGATGTCAGACACCCTGGCCCCCCAATGGTGTCCATGCAGAGATCTCATGCTGTGCTCTTGGCGCAGAGGTTAGGGTGAGGCTCTTCAACACCAAACCTGTGGGAGGAGCACACCTGTACACAGTTGAGTTTCTTTCCTAAGCTTGTGTTCAAACCACTACTCTGTTTTATGAAGAGGGGATCCTAACTAGTAGCACCCTCGATCATGCTTAATCTCTTTTCCGGCTCTAGGTAGATTCAGAAGGAGGTGGGGGAAGCATCCCTCACCAATCACGCACTTACTGAATGTGGACCAGGCCGGAAAGCATGAACACCTTGGTGGGCAACTTCCAATTACATGCATTCATAGATGGGAAGCATGCTTCAGACAATACAAAATTCATTTTTTATTTGGCTTTATTTTTTGGCAATTATATGTTGCAGAAACTAGTATTAAAGTGGATTTGCATTCTCAGAGCACAAGTTGGAGGTGTGACGGAGGGGGTTAAGGGGGAGGCACGTCAATCTGGGCTTTAAAAATTGTCCAGAGGTAATCGACAAGATGGATAAAACCAGACTGAGCTGACTACTGTCATTACTAGCAGTCAAGATCCTCATAATCAAACTAGCCTTGAACATGGAAACTTCCTTTGAGGACCACTCACGTTACAGATGTCATCCCTTGTAATCTATTTTACAGAATTTTGAGACAGAGAGCCCAAAGGTGCTTTAGGTAACGTCTCCAGGGCTAGTGTCTTCGTGGCATTTCTTTCAGAGGGCAGAAGATACTGGTGAACGCCAGGTGGCAATAGGATGAATGTGGGATGGAAGTGGAGCCTGCTGGAGAAGAGGGACGGGGGACGGGGTGTGGGGCGGGGGAGGCTTAGATGGGAAACAGGTGCAGATGGTACAGGGCCCCCCCCACCCTGAAACTCATTAAGGGGCATGGAAATTGGAGACATAGGCTGTAGCTGCAGGGGTGATGATGGAGGGAGGAAGGTCCTCAAATGCCAGAAGAACGCCCCTGACGGCAGAGGAAACGCTGTCTTCCTTTTCTCATGGGAAGCAGTGGATGCCTGGGGCTAAGTAAGGGTCAAGGCAAAAATGTCGAGTTTCCCGTCCCTAACTCGCACCCCTTTCAGGGCGGACTAGGATGCTCTAGGAGTTCTTTCTCAGCCTCCCGGAGGAAAGGGGGGAACCCCGTGGGAGTCCAGTGCGGTTTTGATCCTCGCCAGGTAGAGGGACGCTGCCCCAGCACGGGTGGCGAGCCGAGACCCCCTACGCCGCTTCCCTCCCGGAGTCGGAGGAGGTGGGGGGAAGAGTAGAAGGAGCGAGCGGCGTCGCGAGGCGGGGCAGGGGGCGGGGCCTCCGAGACGCCCAATCCCCTTATTTCTCCGCCCCTTCCCCGCCCACCGCCCCCTTTCCACCAACGGAGCGCCGAGATGGGCGGCACCTGTCACGGCTGGCGTCTTGGGTACGATTTTGCCCCACCTTTTTTTGCTGCCTTCTTTCTTTCTTTTTTTTTTCCCCCTTTCCCTTTTTTGTGAATGAAAAAAGGAGGTCGCGAGCGGTCCCTGGGACTGCGGCGCTAGGCTTCTTCGTGGCCGCGCCTTCGGAGCGGGCCCGGGCGCGTAGCAGTGGCGGCCTCGCCACTCTAGCCCACTCCTGCTCGCCGCCTCCAGCCTCCGCAGCCAGAGGACCGTTGGCGGCGGCGCGGCCCAGTCGCGGAGGTGGGAGCGGCCGGCCAGCTGCCCGGCGCCGGCGCGCCTCCATGACACGGGGCGCCGGGGGCGCGGGGAGATGCTGATCCGGAAGAGGCAATGGCTGCAGTGCCGCGCGCGTGGCCGCTCCCTGCCCGCCGTCCGGCCCGGGCTTCTCTGTCAGAGTTTTTGATCTAACGCGAACCGGGTACGGAACCTGAGCGGCAGCAGCGCGACGGCGCCGGCATCGTCCTAACTTGCACGCGCGGAGTGACCCCAGCCATTTCACTAAAATGAGCGTGCTTAGCAGGAAGAGATGTGTTCCTTACACTAGAAATTACCCCGTCACATGTAGCGGTGTAAGTAAATGATTAATTTCTGTTATGGCTGGGTTGCAAGCAGCCTCTGGAAACGCGCCGCTTCCCCGCTCTGCGTCCTCCCGGGCCCTGTCTGCGCCCCTCCTGACTTCCCTTGGGCTTCCGCTCTTGCCTGGGCTATAGCTTCGGCTGCTGGGGTCTTAGCGGGCGGGGGACTAACATTTTCTTGGTTTATCTAGGGAAGGGAAGATGACTTGATTGCCGTGGCGTGTCGTGGCCTTCCCCCTTCCCCATTTAAAATTTAAAAAAAATTTTATTTTGTATGTGTGTGCAGAGCAGCGTGCAGGAAAAAAGGTCCAGAGTGGTGGAAATGTTTCCGTTAAAAACCAATGGAATGTATTTTGCTTGCTGTTCTGGAGATGTTTCTTTCAACACACTCCATTGCAGTCTGTGCGTCTGAGTTCTGGCAAACTACTGGGAGAAATCCTTAGGGCTGTTTGTTGATGTTTGAAGAGGCTTATTCTGTGTTTAGGCTTGCATTTTTTGTTAATATGACCATTCAGGATCCCTTTGGGCCCCGCTGCCCATCGGGCCTGTGGAGGGATTCATCTCTTTGCCTTCCCCCATGTTACAATGTCAGTGGCCTCTTTTAATTGGAAGGCCACCCTCTCTGCTTTTCTCTTCCTGATCGTATACATCCTCCTTGATTTTTACCTTCATTTTCAAGATATTTTGTATTTTGTGTAAGATGCAGGATGTGGGATATTGGTTGCTAGGAGACAAAGCAGGCTCCCAGGGAGATTCTGTTGTTTCCTTGACAACCAGACTAGGGCAGCTACAGATGAACAAGGCTCCTATCAGCTGTGGGAGGGAAAGAGGGGCTTTTCTGGGCTCTGCAAAGAGTGTGTGTAGGTGTGTGGGTGTGGGACTGGGAGCCCGTGAGTGTTGCAGCTAATCTGAGCACACCTTTCATTTTGGCCTGTCCTGAGTTCAAAGAGCTGGGAGAGCAATGGGCAGGAGGCTGTTTTTGGAGAAGGGAACAGGGATTGTGGGTTGGGGTGGGAAGGGAGCACGTACGTGACGCTGGAATCATTGAGGGAAAGGAGTGGCCTGGGGGTCGTGATAGCCAGGGCAGGGTGGCAAGGAAGCCGTAGCGTACGGAGGTTGGCCAGGAAGCTCAGAAGGAATGGGGATGAGGCAATTGTGCAGAAAAGTCTAGAGTCATTGAAGGAGAGAGTGCTAGAAGGAAAGGGGAAGTTGAGAAGCTTACTGAGTGGGCTGTGCCGTTGTACATAAGCGGTGATACAGTAAAGTAGCAATATTCTTGAGCAAAAATTACATTACTGTTGGCAATGGCACCATATCTCCAGTACAGGTCCTTTTAAAGACAGGCCTGATTACACTAAGAGTTCTGCTGGCTTAATTGGGCCAGTGTGTATCTTAAAGAGAGATATAATTACACATATAGATATGTAATCCAGCATTATATAATACCACATTACATAAGAAGGCAAATACCTCCTTTCGGCCCAGGCTCTCTTGGCATGGATTTACCAAGATTCAGGAGACTTTCTCCGGGAGCCCTCATACCCATTTTCCCGAAGGGCAGATTGAGGCCCAGACAAGTGAAGTGATTTGCCCTTTCCCAGATCTGACAATGAAGTTTGCCAGTCAGGCAGCCGGCACAGGGGTGGAGTGGGTGAGAATGATAAAAATCAGGAGGAAGTCAAAGGACATGCAGGGGAAGGCCTCAGGGGCAGCTGGGGAACGAATGGGGAGGGGCTGCTCAGCTGGAGCTGCACCCAGCAGGTCTGCTGGCTAAACTCACAGCACAGTGTGGCTCTCCTGCTTGTTGCTTAGCTGTCCCCTACTTAACCATAGAGGTGCATAAGGTGTGCCTGAGTGTTTGAGTCATAGACTCGATGATCTTGGACCAGCACTGAACTGCTCTGCTGGTGTTCTGACATCCTCCTCGCCATCCAGCTGCTCCTGGATGTAAGAACCGATGTGCCTGCTCCGTACCTCCTCATCCCCCCCTTCTGCCTACACACCTCCATGCTGCTGGAATCTGAATTCGAGAAAGAAGTTCTGTGGGCTAGTAGGTTTTTCTCTTTCTCCTACAGCTGCATGTATTTGTATTTGGGATTCTATCTGTTTTGTTCTTCCGTCGATAAAACAGAAACCACAACCCAGAAGATTCCTCCTAGCGCCAACACATCCTCCCCACTGCCTGACTTGAGACCAGGAGCTGTCAACATGGGGGTCCCGGTCCTCAGTTCAGGAGAGAGAGCAGCGGGGAGGCAAGATGGTCGGTAGAATGGTGGTTGCTTGCTGGGGAGGGCGAGCAGGGGCAGAGGAAGGAGAAGGAATGAGGCAGACAGTTGCGCTGGAGACTGGCGGGGGGTGGGGGGGAACCTGCACGGAGACCCCTTGTTGTTTAGATCCTGTAAAATTCCAAGGGGGAGACGCTTGTCTCATTGAAAAGTCCTTGCTGTACTTTTTGCTTAGGTGGCTGAGATGCATCTACTCGAGCAAATCCCAGTTGCCATCGTTACTTGGATATTTCAGGTCTGCATTCCTGCCTGCTGGCATCCAGTTACAGCCCAGCATGGTGGCCTGACTCCTGGGCTGGATGGCTCAGCAGTGAGGGTGCCTGGGCAGCCTCCAGGACTCCTCTGAGCTCAACCTTCCTTGGCCTAGGAAGGATTCCTCCAAATTGCTCCAACCCCCAGCTGACTTCAGGTGCACAGGGAATGTGAGCAGGGGCAGGCCAATGACCCTGGCAAAACCACGCTTCCGAGTAACGCCCGCATCTACCCCTACCCTCTCTCTTCCACTCTTCCAGGAGGTGGATGCCAACTGGGAGGCTGCCAGCAAGAGCCCCTTCAAGCCGAGGGCCCCCTCCTGGTGACAGCTTTTTAAACACTGACATGACATTTTGACTACAGAAGGGACTTCTGTTTGTTAATCTGAGCAATCCCTCTCTGTGGGTGGGCAAGCCACTTCCTCTCTACCCAACACAGAAGGAAACTAAGGCAAATATTTGCCCAGAAATTCAGGCCCAAGTTTCTGACTCTCTGCTTCCCCATTACCCATGCAGTCAAGTTAGCGAGCATCCTTCCAGGGTTGCCAGTGTCTGGGGGCTTCCAGCCTGAGAATCCTCCTCCCCAGGAAGGAGAAGTGTGGAAAGGAGCGTATCTCACTTCCCCTGAAACTGGATGCAGGATGCTTGGAGGGTAGGCCTGGGTAGGGGATGGGAAGGCCCACTGGTCTCTTAGCCGTGGGGTGTATCATCCCAGGCCCGTAGTTACCCCCACCGCCATCTCAAAACGGGGCCTGCTGCTGAATGAGCCACGTAGGCAACGGGACAGACCCAGAGGAGGAGAGGGGAGGCCTGTGGACTGCTCAGGTGCATGCAGAAGCCCCCTCAGCCCCAAGAGCCTGGGCTGAAGGACTCTGGCATCTCCATAAAGGGGGCCGGGGTTGAAGGATAGCCATGGGCAGGCTGGGGCTTGGAAATCCACAACCAGAGAGGGAGAGGGACAAAGGTGGAGGCCAGGAGAGCTGCTGCCCAGCTTTGACAAGTCCATTAAATTTTAAAGCGGCCCTGCCCTCGGGCATGCTGGGAAGGGGTGGGGACCTGGCCGTGACTCCGCTTCTCTCAGCTGTTTGTTGTTCTGCTGCCACAGCCCTGCTGGCTGGAGAAGGAGCGCGGATGATGACTGAGCTTCCTAGGCAGACACTTCTCTTCCCGGGAGGGTGGGGACTGGCCCTGGGCAGACTCCGCCTTGGTATCTCTCTCAGGCATCCCCCCCATCCCGGAGCCCCACCGGAGGATGGCGGCAACAGGAGGGAGACCAGAGGTTCACCTGGTGGAGCTGCGCCTCTCAGCCTGAAGGGGCTCCCGTCTCCTCGGCCCCTGCAGAGCTCTTGGCCAGAAAGCCGCCCGCTCCTTCCTCCTCCTCTCCGCTCCGATGCTTGGAGAGGAGGCAGCCCTGGCTGAGGAGAGCAGCTGGCCCCGGCCCTCCAGGGGCTGGCATGCATAGCTGTCTTCACCGCTTCTCTCCTCTCCCTCAGGTCCCAATTAATGGATTCTGACATGGATTATGAAAGGCCAAACGTAGAGACCATAAAGTGCGTGGTAGTGGGGGACAACGCTGTGGGCAAGACCAGGCTCATCTGTGCCCGGGCCTGCAATGCCACCCTCACCCAGTACCAGCTGCTAGCCACCCACGTGCCCACAGTTTGGGCCATCGACCAGTACCGGGTGTGTCAGGAGGTAAGGCTGGGCGTCCGCGCCGCGCCGCGCATCTGGGCTTCTTCCCCAGGGATCACTCCAAACGGGGCCTGTGCCTAGCTCATGGAAGCCCCTTAGGGGTCGGGTGGAGGCAGCTGAAGAGCAAGGAGCCCTGGGAGGGAGACCTGAGAGGAGTGCCCCCCTCCAGCGGAGGGGTCCTTGGCCCTTTGTGTTTTGCACGGCTGAGCTGGTGCCTGGGGCATAGCATCTTGTGTAATCATAGCCCCCAATAATGGGGAGCCCTGAAGGGGGAAAGGGGTGGTGCTTTGGAGAGATGAGAGCTGGCGGTAGGGAAGAAGCTGCCAGCTAACGATACCAAAAGATCAGAGGCTTGGAAGTGTCCAATTGGCAGGTACAGTTGGGAACAAGGGCAGGCTCCCTGAGAGATCCCGTCCACTGCCGTAACGGTCTGCCCTCTGAGAGTCTCTCACCTCCTGGCCAGCTCTTGTTAGTGAGTCTGCAGAGGTGGCACCTGGATGAAGGTGTTTTAAGGCACACGTTGGGAGGCACTGGCTGTCCCTCCAGCCCCCATGTTGCAGGACCCTCAGGAGTGAGCAGGCATGCAGGGCCTCCAAGAACTGTTGCCCTAGATTCCTGTCCCCCTCCCTGCCCCCACAGGTGCTGGAACGTTCCCGAGACGTGGTAGATGATGTCAGCGTGTCCCTCCGCCTCTGGGACACCTTTGGAGATCACCACAAAGACCGTCGCTTTGCTTATGGGAGGTAGGGAAGGCCCCCGGCTGCCTGCGGGGAGCCAAGTGGATGGCTTTTCCCTGCTTTCCCCGAGGTATGAAGCGCCTCTGTGACCCTGAGCCTGGCAGGAAGGAGTGGAGAAAGCAGCACGGGCAGACCCGTGAGGGGGCGGCAGCCTGGGTGGCTTGCGATCAGGACGCCTGGTTTGAGTCCTACCCTGTTAAGCAGTGGCTCTGGGACTCTGAGCAGTTAGGAGAGCTGTTCTAAGATGAGTTTTCGCAGATGAGATGGTAAAAAGTGGTCATTTCTAACTCACAAGAGAGCTGTGAGGTCAAAACAAGAGTCTTTGGAAGCTCTAAAATGCTAAGTGAGGGGTGCATAAACTAGAGGTTCTATTATTATACGTTTTGGGAAAGATCGTGTGAGCAGATCCATATGACAGACGTGGGACTGCAGTGTAGGGAGTGCAGGCGGGTGTGTGTGTTCTCCCTCGTTCCAGGGGCAGGTAACCTACCACTAGCTTTCTTTGCCTGTAACCTCACTCTCCCACCGCCAGATCCGATGTGGTGGTTCTGTGCTTCTCCATTGCCAACCCCAACTCCCTGCACCATGTCAAGACCATGTGGTACCCAGAAATCAAACACTTCTGCCCCCGAGCACCTGTCATCTTGGTGGGCTGCCAGCTGGACCTGCGCTACGCCGACCTGGAGGCTGTCAATAGGGCCAGGAGACCCTTGGCTAGGTAGGGGGTGCTGGTGCCTAGGGAGGGGAAGGCGGCAGATGGGGTGTGGGGCGTGTCTCCAGGCTTCCTGCTCAGTCCTGAGGGAATCCACTAAGCCTCACATCTCTCCCTCCATTTGAAGCGAGCTCATGTAGGGAGACAACAAGAGTTCTCATTCTTTCATTCATCCATCCATCCATCCATCCATCTATCCATCCAGCTATCCATCCAGCTATCCATCTGTTACACTGAGTGGGCCATACTGGGCTAAGCATCATGAGGAGAGAAGGAGAGGGAGTGGGTGGGCAAGCATTCCTTTGCATGAAAGGAGCTTATAATCTTGCTGGGAGGTGAACTTGATAGGTGAACATGTTAAAAACCAACGTGGAATGTTGCATGTTAATTGCCAGACAGGTGGTTATCGCTACCACTGTTTTGAGCTGGGGAGGTCACCAGGGCCGGGCATAGATATGGAGGGCTTCCTGGAAGAAGAGGTGATTGGAAGTGAGCCTTGAAGGACTAGTAGGATTTAGCGAGACAGAGGAGAAAGGGAGTGGAAATGAGCAGGGCAGGCATGGGTCTTAGGACACAGATCCTGAGCAGAGACCCTCCAGCCTGGTGAAAAACAGACAGGCTCTGGAGAGCTACCTCTCCCTGCCCCCCACTCTCTACCACCAACATGAATTTGGCTTCCCTTCTTGAACCTGCCAGGCCCATCAAGCCCAATGAGATCCTTCCCCCAGAGAAGGGTCGGGAGGTGGCCAAGGAGCTGGGCATCCCCTACTACGAGACCAGCGTGGTGGCCCAGTTCGGCATCAAGGACGTCTTTGACAACGCCATCCGTGCAGCGCTCATCTCCCGCCGGCACCTGCAGTTCTGGAAGTCCCACCTCCGCAATGTGCAGCGGCCTCTGCTGCAGGCACCCTTCCTGCCCCCCAAGCCGCCTCCCCCCATCATTGTGGTGCCCGACCCCCCCTCCAGCAGCGAGGAGTGCCCCGCCCACCTCCTGGAGGACCCGCTGTGCGCGGACGTCATCCTGGTGCTGCAGGAGCGTGTGCGCATCTTTGCCCACAAGATCTACCTCTCCACTTCCTCCTCCAAGTTCTACGACCTGTTCCTCATGGACCTGAGTGAGGGGGATCTGGGGGACCCCTCAGGGTCAGGGGGCCCCTGCCCGGAGGACCACCGGGGTCACCCTGATCAACACCACCACCATCACCACCACCACCACGGCCGGGACTTCCTGCTTCGGGCAGCCAGCTTTGATGTGTGCGAGAGCGTGGAAGAGAGTGGGGGCTCCGGACCCGCTGGACTCCGGGCTTCAACTAGCGATGGGATCTTACGGGGCAATGGGACAGGGTACCTGCCTGGGAGGGGTCGAGTGCTATCTTCCTGGAGCCGAGCTTTTGTGAGCATCCAGGAAGAGATGGCAGAGGATCCACTGACTTATAAATCCCGGCTGATGGTGGTGGTGAAAATGGACAACTCCATCCAGCCGGGGCCCTTCCGGGCTGTTCTCAAGTACCTGTACACAGGGGAGCTGGACGAGAATGAGCGGGACCTTATGCACATCGCCCACATTGCTGAGCTGCTCGAGGTCTTTGATCTGCGCATGATGGTGGCCAACATTCTCAACAATGAGGCCTTCATGAACCAGGAGATCACCAAGGCCTTCCACGTCCGCCGGACCAACCGGGTTAAGGAGTGCTTGGCAAAAGGCACCTTCTCAGGTATGGAACGTGCTTAGGAGCTGATGTCCAGAAGGCGGGGGAGTTCCCTCCAGGAGCCTTCTGAGGTCCAGGTAGCATTCTAAGTCATCTCAGCTGCTGATGCCCCTGAAGCCCAGCGTCCCCAGCCTGAGAGCGTGGTCACATTGTGCTTCACAGCCTGTGGCTCGGAAGGAAGCAGGTTGTCTGGGCACGCTGTTGACCCTTGGGGTTGGGTGTCCCACGTTCTTTCCCCACGTGCTCACGTGATGCCTCTTCTCCGCCCGGACAGATGTGACCTTCATCCTGGATGACGGCGCCATCAGCGCCCACAAGCCCCTGTTGATCTCCAGCTGTGACTGGATGGCTGCCATGTTTGGGGGGCCATTTGTGGAGAGTTCCACCAGGGAGGTAAGGCTAGGATGGGAACGGTTGGGAAAGAGAGGGACTTACTCCCTTCCCATCTGAGGCATCTGTCACTTAATGGTACTTTCCTCAGCCTTGACTGTGTGCACGTCACTGAGTGATGGGCCCGAGAGAAGTTTATGAGATGGTTCCCACAGCCAAGGACTTTCCAGTCTACCAGGCTAGGGAAATACGGTAACATCTTAACTCTACAGTTGAGAAGACACTTTCGATTCGTTGTCTTATATTGTCTCACACGAGACTCTTATAGCGTAGCCTTCCACTTTACGTGTAAGGAAAGTGAGGACCTGAGAAGTTAAGCGACTCATGCAAAGCTCTGTAAGTAGAAAGGAGAGGGTAGGACTTGAACTCAAGACTTCTGATTCCTTGGCTGTATACATTGTACCTTGCTTTCTCCCGGACGCACGTGAAATAACTAGAAAAATATTCAGTCTGTCCCAAACTGAATCCATCACTGTTTTTAAATGTAGGTTTTATTATAATTGAGGTATGGTGACGCCAACAGATCAGGAAAAAACTACCATTAAAAAGATAGGTTGTTATACTCACAGATCTCAATGGGAGGGGCACACACAGCGTCTGGGGACATGCAGGGAAGCACCAGGTTGGGTCATGCGGCAGAGGGAGTAAGGGGGACTGTGGGCAGGAGCCTTTATTGTCTCTTCCCTGGGAAGGAAGAGGTGAAGCAGGGTAAACAGGCTTAGGGTTGGCTAGTTTGAATAATTTCATCAGGCTCTGGGGCATAGGGGCCGTCCTGAGTCATCTGGTACCTGGCCCTGGGGTACTTAGGGCAGGGGGAGAGTGGCCTGGAGTGTGAGAGCAGATGAAGATGACACCTGGGGGTGTGGGCTCTGGATTGTTTGGTTTGCATATGAAAGGCATGATCTCAGGTGAGGCCTTCATTATCTCTAGGAAGTCCCTCTAGGGTCAGCAAGGCCCCCAAACTGCAAAGCATCAGAATACAGAAACTAGAAAGAAACACTTCATGCCATCACCCTTCCCTTAATCAGGGCCACTCCAACCCCCTGTTCTCACTGATGCCGCTGCTTTCTTGGGCACCTAGACTGGAAACACAGAGTTGGAAGGCGCCTATCAGTGTGTCCTTAGAAGTATCCTCTTCAGTCTGTTCTCTCAAGTCTGTTCTCGCCTTTCCACTCTCCCAGCCAAGCCGAGCAGCCCAGGCCGTGGCCCTGTTCTCCATCTTCTCTGAACTCCTGCAACATTGACTGTCCGTCACTCAGCCTTGCAATTAACAAGGTCCTTCTTTGTGCAGTGACTTCAAGTTCTGAGGGTCCACACCCCGTTTCCCCAGCTGGTTTGTGGTTTCTCTTGAGTGTAGGGACTAGGTCTTTTACTTCTGCTGAGTACTCTCCTCAGCTCTGGTCCCTTAGTCAGTGCTCAGCAAACACTTGAATGAAAAGCTAGACGAAGAACAGTGCAGCAGAGCGTCCTATGATACAGAGTAGGGATTTCCTAAAATTTCTGGGAAGGACGTCTTTCCGGCAGGCGAAGTGGAGGGATTCAGATTTGAGTTGTCTGTGCTCCTTGAAGCGTGAGTTGGGTTGGGATGTGCAAAAGTGTGAGGCTGGGGACTCTCCAAAGCTGCGGGGCCCACCACTACCACAGAAGCAGCTGTAAAGCTCCAGCGGATCCCCAGTGTAGCCTGGAGAGGCCGGCGTCTGATGAGAAAGCAGTTTTTGTGTTGGTTCTGCTCTGAAGAGATCCCAGAGGCCCAGAACAGCAGCTTCAAGCAGACCGGAGACACCAGCTGATGTCTGCTTTGCTCATTCGCATCCCACTTGCACTGCTCCCTGAAGGGCTGGGAGGGGCTGGTGCAGGGGACCAGAAGGACTCCTTCACACACCCTCCAAGCCGGAAGGATGCTAGCAAGAGTCCAGGTCCTTTTAAAAGCTGTTGGAGGGCTTCCCTGGTGGCGCAGTGGTTGAGAGTCCGCCTGCCGATGCAGGGGACATGGGTTCGTGCTCCGGTCCGGGAAGATCCCACGTGCCGCGGAGCGGCTGGGCCCGTGAGCCATGGCCGCTGAGCCTGCGCGTCCGGAGCCTGTGCTCTGCAACGGGAGAGGCCACAGCAGTGAGAGGCCCGCGTACCGCCAAAAAAAAAAAAAAAAAAGCTGTTGGAGCCCTGCTCATAGGTGCTCAGCAGCTGGGCTCAGCACAGGCTGTTGCTGTGGGAGACCAGCCTTTGGGGAAGGGGGGTTCTGAGCAGGTCCAGGGGCCACGAAGGGGTGGCTGCCTGTTTGGAGTAGCCCAGCTAGGTGGGCCAGAGTCTTCTGAGTTCCTCAGAACTGAGTTACTCTTTCCCTAAAGCTGGACCTCACCGCAGCCTGCTCTATTCCTTCCCACCCGCAGGTGGTGTTTCCTTACACGAGCAAGAGCTGCATGAGGGCCGTGCTGGAATACCTGTACACCGGCATGTTCACCTCCAGCCCCGACCTGGACGACATGAAGCTTATCATCCTGGCCAACCGCCTCTGCCTGCCACACTTGGTCGCCCTCACAGGTAACTAAGCTCCGGGGCCTCCCGGGAGGAGGAGTCGGGGACCCCCAGGAGTCGTGATTGCTTCTCTCACCTGTCTCCTCCTAGGGGACAGGCCACGAGCACCCAGGGAATACGTTTACATAAAGTGAAATACGTCGGTGCGTACTGGGGTTTGGGTGAGGACACGGATGTAAAGAAACATGTGAAAGGGGCGCTCGGTGGGATCACCTTGTAGGCTCTCTCCAGAGGGCATCTTGGCCCAGCAAAGTGGTCTCCAGCAGACGCCAGGGCCTGCTGTTCTTATTAGCTTGGCCGCACTCATGCAAGCTTAAGAAGTCAAAAAGAAAAGAACACGTTCCTCATCTCTCCCCTTCCTCCTTCCTTTCTTTTTCCTTCTCCTTCTTCTCCTTTCCCTCTTCCTCCTTCTTCTCTTCCACCTTCACTTTCCCTTTCTTCTTCTAGAAATAAGACAGCAAACATTGACCTGCCGCTCCTAATTCCTTGATTCCTTGTAGATCCTGAGAGCTCGAGCTCAGCTTTCAGGATGGACCAACCTCAGAGATGGGTTGGAGCAGGGACTGAGGCAGGAGGGAGACCAAGGTGCAGGAGCTCAGGGTCCAAGGGCTGGAGGAGAAATGCCGCCATCCCGGTCAGGGGTGTCTGGGGTCTGCTGATGTTGGAGTCGACATTTGCTTTGCGTTGGTGTCGGCATTGCTACCTGTACTGGTGTTGATGTCGAGGTTAGTATTCTTGGGCGGGTCAGGGGGCAGAGAGCAGGGCCTCAGATACTGAGTTGAGGTTCAGGGAAGGACCCGGTGTCAGAGCTGCTGGGGCCCTGGGCAGATGATCAAGGCTGGGACTGAGCTATGAGGGAAGTGGTGATCCCATGATGAGAAATGAGTTGGAAGGTGGGACGTGGTCCCAGGAAGAAGGGAGAAATCATTGATCAGAACCAAATGTGAAGAGCTGAGCCTTACCATTCAGGAGCTCAACTCCCTCTGCAGAGCGAGTCCAGGGGACACCAAGGGCTTCAGGGCAGGGAGCGAGAGACAGGCTTCTAAAGCTTACAACTGCAGAATTCCCTGGCGGGCCAGTGGTTGGTTAGGACTCCGCACTTCCACTGCAGGGGGGCACGGGTTCGATCCCTGGTTGGGGAACTAAGATCCTGCATGCCACACAGTGTGGCCTGGAAATAAATAAATACATAAATAAATAATAAAGGTCAGAGCTGCAACAATATGTCATCCATGGTCATCCATGAAAAAGTGCTGTGGCCTTCCCAGAGCACAGAAAACTGTCCAAACTCTTAGACCGAGTAATTCAACGTTTGAAAGGCTATCGACAAAGAAATGACCCACATGAAAAAAAACGTATAAAGGTGTTTAAGTTTGTTTCATCATGGCAGGCGATCAGATACAAGTCAAATAGACACCATTGGTTAAGCACACATGGGTAATTTTCACAAGGTAGCGATGAAAAATGTTAATCACTGCTGCGTGGAAAGGCTTATAGAGAATAACACTGAATGACTTTTCCAGTGAAATGCGCCATACGTGCAAGAAACATATTTAAAAAATGCGTTGTGTATGTACCTTGTCAGTGGAAAATGCCAAGTATGGTGTAGTAAGTGGTGCTTTGTGTTTAGTGATATATGCTTCCTATGAAGTTATTAATTCAAGCTTAAAATTTTTTTTAACATTTATTTATTTATTTGGTTGCACTGGGTCTTAGTTGTAACAGGTGGGCTCCTTAGTTATGGCACGTGGGCACCTTCGTTGCGGCTTGCCGGCTCCTTAGTTGTGGCTTAGCAGTGGCATGTGAACTCTTAGCTGCAGCATGCGTGTGGAATCTAGTTCTCTGACCAGGGATCGAACCCGGGCCCCCTGCATTGGGAGCGTGGAGTCTTAACCACTGCACCACCAGGGAAGTCCCAAGCTTAAATTTTTTTTAATGTTAAATATAACACAAATACACATAATATATGGTCAGCTTAATGAAGTATTACAAAGCAAAGGGACCCTTGCCGGCCATACCAGAAGCCCTTCACCTGTCCCTCCCAACCACAGGCCCTTCCCCCGTCCCCAGGAGGAACCACTCTGCCTATTATTCTTTTTTATGGCCTCACTTCCTTACACTTCCTCATAGTTTTATCATCCAAATGTGCATCCTTCAACACTATAGCATGATTTTATTTTTTATATATCCTTTAAGTTTTTTCTTTTTTAATCTCTAAGTACCTTGTCCATGAAAAAAACTTTCCCTTGCAATTTGTTGGAAAAACCCCACTGATCTAGGAAATCTAGATTTTTTTTACTGATTGCGTTTCTATAGTACACCATCTTTCCTGTAAACTGGCCATTGGATCTAGAGGCTAGATCGGATTCACATTCAGTTTTCTTTCGGTAAGGCTACTTCATACATTGTTTCTCTTTTTCATCAAGAAGCATAGACTGTCTGCTTTTCTGTCTCTTTGTGACGTTAGCAACCATTGAGTGTCATTGCCTGGATCCATTAATTTATTAGGTGTCGTGAAATGGTAATATTCCAATTCAGTCATTTTTTTCTTTATCTGTTGGAACACTTCTAAAAAGAGAGAACCTTGCCCTCACCTACTGTTCATTTACCCAGTGGTATAGTTCATGTAGAGCAGGCAGGTGAATGCTTGATTCTTTTATTTACCAGTTTTCAAGATACATTTGTTTTCCTATCATCCTTTGAGAGTGACCAATTAGTTTCTTATTATTAAGTATGCTTATGAACTCTCAGATTTGAACCTACTCAGTTGGTTTCAAATAACTGCAGTTAGCTTTATGGAAGCTCAAATACCCTACTGCTCCCTTAGCCTGTAGGAGTCTCTTCAAGTTGGCTGCAGAGTCTCTGAGCTTTCTGCTTATCAGGAATGACAAGATGTTCCAGGTTCCTCTTGTACATTTCCTGCCCCAGACCTGGAATCAGCCATTTCTCTAAGAAGTCCTGGTTTCTTGTAGCTGGAAATGGGATTTCAAGGCTGCAATCTGTGCATTAGAGATGCTTTTGCTATTGGGATGGCTCTTGTTTCTAGGTCTTTTCCGTGGACTGAGCTGGGAAATATATTTTTAAAGATAAAATACTTTATGAGTTTATAGCGATACAGTTAAAATTCAGGACTAAGAGTGTTTACTTCTTCCATAGAAACGTTTTAACATGAAATGCAAGGTCAGTACACAATTTGTTACAAAATTTAAATCAATACGAACAACTTGGTTTAATCCTTAGTTCTAATTCATAGTTCTCAGCAAACCTGAGGTTTGATACCCTCTCCCATCAGTTTCAGTGGCTGCTCTGGGGGGCGGGGGCTTTCACCCCACCCATGTAACTACTTGGTGCAACGTACGTAGCTTGAAAAACCCTTTTAGGTGATTCTGATCTGCTTCACTTCCCACCTCCACTCCACCTGGAAAGTCTTGCTCTAATCCCAGTTTCCTCACTGGTAGCAGCAGACTTATATCTCCTGGCCTGTTGGGACTCACCCCTTTGCCCTGCGATGGGCCCCTGCCAGGGGGGATAAGCAAGTGCCTGTCCACTCCTGTGGTCCTTCAGCCCATTCCTGGCTGTGTGTGTGTCACAGAGCAATACACAGTGACCGGGCTGATGGAAGCGACTCAGATGATGGTGGACATCGATGGGGACGTCCTTGTGTTCCTGGAACTGGCTCAGGTAGGATGGCAGGGGAAGGAATCCCTCCAACATTCTCAGCTTTGGGCTCTGCCTGCCCATTTGGCAGCGAATGGGGAGGGGCTGGGAGGTGGTGGGTAGGAAGGGAACCCACTGTCAGACTTGGTTCCCTGAGTGGGCAGAGCCCATCTCATCCTCCAGGCCAGAGGATGCACCCTACCCCGCCAAGAGGAGAGGCTGGCCATGGTGGGGGGAAGGGACAGAGACTTCAGGAAACGGGGAGGGAAGCCCGGAATCATGTACAGACGTGGCTGCTGCCTGCTGAGGTCATTTAAGGCACACTGAGGACTCTCCCTCTAAAATGAACTTCCCACCTCCATTTTCCCAAACAGGCAAGCAAAATCTCCCACACTGGCCCTCCGGGTGCCAGAAATTCTACCAGTAAAGATTAGTTTACGAAGTTAAAGCATGGCAGACACACCTGGGAAGTCAGTTTTCTAAGCCTGGTCGTCAGCACCTTAGTGCAGGCTGCTTCGGTCCCTGACAGCATAGAGGACGAGGGGTCATATCTGAGGAGGGCAGACACAGCAGGATGCCGCCACATAGGAATGTGGATTTCTGGGGCTGCCGGGGACAGGTCGGAGGTGAGGTGGTGGTCGTGACAGTGCCAAGGAGCAAATCCAGCGTCATTCCCTTGTGGTCTTGTGTGGCCTTGCCTCTCGAGGTACCTCTCGAGTCTTTATGACTTCAGGGCCTTTGCCCACCTGTGCCAAAGCTTTGGCTCTGAAGGCAGCTGTAGATGTCTGTGTGCAGACCCCGCCCCTGGGGTCCCAGCACAGATGCGTTCCCGTCTGTTCCCAGTTCCACTGCGCGTATCAGTTGGCTGACTGGTGTCTCCACCACATCTGCACCAACTACAACAACGTGTGTCGCAAGTTCCCACGAGACATGAAGGCCATGTCCCCAGGTGAGCACCCCCGGCTGCACCTGTGCTCCTCCGTCTGCTTGGGTCCAAATCTCTGCCCTGACCCCAGGGCACCCGGAGACTGCCAAAGACCCTTGGGCCTAACTTGACCTTGTGGGTGGGGAGCAGCCTGCAGAGGTGCATCCGGCCAGGCAGAGGGGGGCCCGGGAAAAGTGCTGGCGTGGAGGGCAGGGCTCCCTTGGGGACCTTGGGCAACTCACTTCGCCCCTCTGGGCTTCTGTTCCTCCTAAGTACAGTCAGACTAGAGTTGGTATTTTTCAGACCTTTTTGCATCAGACTCCACAGTAAGCAGTACATTTTACCTTGTGACCCCAGTACACATATAGAAAAATACCTCAATTGTTTTTAATGCTACTCATGACCCATGACATTAATTTCATAACCTAGGAATGGGCACAAGTCCCAGCCTGGGCAGCACAGGTCTGGGTATCCTCTGGGATCCCTGCAGCTTGGCCTCTGCTTAATTGACGTCTCAGGTCCTGGGGCCCACAGGAAGCGCATAGGCTCCAGGGAGAGGTGTCGCTGGCCTCCCCGAGTTCCTGCCGCTCCATCTTGAGGTCTTCGCTGGGCGCCCTCCACTCTGCTGTGACCCCCTCCCCGCTGGCAGCTTCTCGCTGTACGCCGCCAGTTCTCCCACCCCCATTCTCTCCTCTTCACCCTTCTAGCATTTTCTTTCTAAAGCACAGCTCCAATCGCATCACTCCCCCGGTTCCAAACTCCCGTGGTGCTCCCCCGGCCTTCCAGAATAGGTCCAAACCCCTCAGTCCAGCCTTCCCTCCCGTCTGACCTCCTGCAACACCCCCATCCCCACTTGCCTTGGAAACCTCAGCTCTGCCAGCCACCTCTGCTGTCACCCCAGCCAAGCCGCGCATCTTCTTGCCGACAGCTTTGCTTGCCCTTTCTCCCCCATACTTTGCCTCAGCCTGCTTTATTCTCAGCACACACTAAAGCCCTGTGTAGATCTTCCCTCTGTCTTTGAAGAATAGCACAAGTGGGAACGCCTTTCCCCGGCACGTACCGTCAGCCCCACTCCCTGGGCACCTGACTCTCTTTAGGGGGCCCTGTGAAGGGATGTGGTCCTTGCAGGACCGAAGGCCGTCTGCGGGTCCCGTGGCAGCAGGGCAGGGGTGGGAGTCCCTCTTGCCCCTTCTCCTGACATCCTCCTCGTCAAACCCTACTGCGTTCTGCTCCAGAAAACCAGGAGTATTTTGAGAAGCACCGGTGGCCGCCTGTCTGGTACCTGAAGGAGGAAGACCACTACCAGCGGGCCCGGAAGGAGCGTCAGAAGGAGGACTATCTCCACCTGAGACGGCAGCCCAAGCGGCGCTGGCTGTTCTGGAACAGCCCTTCCTCGCCGGCCTCTTCAGCCACCTCCTCGTCCTCCCCATCTTCCTCCTCGGCTGTGGTCTGAGATGCTGCCACCCTCTTCTGACCCCGCTGCTGTTGCCCCCACTTGTTCTTGCCCCTCTGCTCTTCTGCATCGCCCCCTCCACCTTCCAGGGACAAAGGACTCACATAACCGGGACCCTACGGGGAGGAGCTGCTCTCACCAGCCAGCATAGCTCAGCAGAGAGAGGAAGGAGCCGGGCCTCGTGGGTCGGAACAGGCGCCCGGGGAGAGGTCCCGATTCCACAGCAGGGCAGGAGACGGCTCCTGGGAGGTGGGGAGCGGGGAAAGGGCTGAGGGCTGTGGCCTCTGGTCTCTGGGTTGGAGAGCCCTAGAATCAAAGGGAAACTCTCCCAGCCGTGAGGCCGTGTGTCTTGGTCTGCGGAGGCAGCCTCCTCCCCGTGAGCGGCCGTGAGCAGGCAGGGTCCTACCTCTGTTGATCGTGTGTTTGCATCAGTGGACTTAGAGGGTTGCAAATGTTTTGTGGGCATTTGCACGTGGAACCTACTCAAATCCTCACTGGAGAAGTCAGGGTAGAAATTAAGCCTTCAGAACCCAACTCAAGGTTTCCACCCCTGGGGTGCGGCTGCCAGAGGCCGCAAGTGGAAGGCTGGCCCTCTGCCAGCATCCCTCCCAGCGCTGTGGGCATCCAGGCCCGAGAAGAGCGGCAGAGGTTGCTCAGAGCTGCAGGCCTAGAAGCAGCGCCTCTTGGTGCAGTGAGAAACTTCTTTCTCCTCTCTCCTTCACCGCTCAGATTTGGAGATGGAAACGAAAGGAAACAGCTGGAACAGGGGGAGAGAAGGAAGGGAGTGATGGGGGCCTGGGTACAGCAATCCCATGCTCCTTTGGGCTCCTCCCCCTGCCTCTGGTTAGCATGGCTTCTCGTGGGGTAAATTTAGCAAAAAACCCCAAACAACAATGAACAGAATCACCACCAACAAAAACGTTGTCGCCTCTATCCCCTCAAAGGAAGAAAGACAGAAAAAGTCCCTGTATGGCTTCCATTTCTATAAAGCCAAACAGGGTTCCCCATGTGGATGAGGCAACGGTTGAGACAGTAGAATTGACTCCAGTGCTTTTCAGGAAAGCAGTGTCACCGGCTGTGACCGAGGACGCTCCGGCCCTGCTGGTTGACCCTGGGCAGCACGTTGCATGCCCTCAGCATGCTGGGGATGAGGTTTCGGGGGTGGGGAGGGTGGGCCCAGGAATCTCTGTGGCGTCGGAGCCATGCGTTCGCCCATCATGAGAATCAGGCTATCCTCACCTTCATCAGGTAACTCCATAACATATGAATGTGTTGGAGGGATGGGGTGTGGTAGGGGTCAAAGGTCAGGAGAAAGGCACTGACATGGAGAATAGGAGGCCCTGTAATGAAGGATCATAGCACATGGCCTCACTCAGTGCTGGCTCGTGATAAAAGGGAAGGAGAAAAAATGGAATTGAACAGGAGCGAAGCCAAGGTCAGTCCAGAGAAGAGGAGGGAGGAGACTGGAGGACTGGAGGATTAAGACAGTAGCTTTGGGGAAAAGCTGGGTCGCAACTGACCTTCTCCACGTTTTCTAATCCTGATTCGTATTTCACTCCCCACACCCTTTGTAGATTTAGAAGACGGAGTCCCTCTGATGAAGGTGGAGCCAGAGAGACTGAGCTCCTGGCCTCAGAGCTCAGGAGTCACCTCGTCTAAGAAAGATGCTTTAGGAAGAGGAACTGGTTTTCGGTCCCAGGGCCCTAGGTGGGCTCCACCACCAAGAGGCTGGCTTTAGGTCTGGGATAGAGCAAACCCAGAAACAATGGAAACTCTGCATCAGTTTTTTGGTGCCAAGACCTAGGGATTTGAAATTAAGTCCTCGTCAAGAGAAGGAGCAGGTCAAGTGGCAGGTCAAGCGGGTCTAGAGTGACTGTGCCCCGTGTTGTCGGAGCCCCAGACTTGGAGGCCATGGCTGCCTCCCCTCCAAGTCCTTCTCCGGGTGGCGGGCTGGGAAAGCAGACGTGTGCTGCCCTCTAGTGGCCGGTTAGCTCCTTGCCGCTGAGCTCGGGGCGAGCCTGAGGAGCAGTGGGCGGGGCAGAAGGGGAGCCTCCAAGGTGGGGGGTGCAGCTCTGCCCCCAGCACCTTCACTGTGGGGGGGGGAACAGAGGAGGGGCCGGGGGGCCTCCCGGGAACTCTAGGTGGGTGGGAGAGCCAGGGCCTGAGGTCCAATGGCAAGGGAATTGGGGCTCCAAGAGGTTGCAGGGCTGAGCCACTGGGCCCACTGATGAGGACGCAGAAAGGCCAGCGGGGAGAGAAAGGGAAGGTGGCCCGGGAGTTGCAGGAGGCCCCCAGGTGAGGGGTCACAGAATGACCCCAGCAAGCAGGGCCCCCCCCCCCTTCCCACCAGCTCTGTCAGAGCCAGTCTGCACCTCTAGGGAGCCCAACAGGCCCAGGTGTGGCCCAGAGACATCACCTGCGGAGGCTGTGGGGAAGCTGGGCCAGGCTGGGGTCCCTCCCCCAGGGGAAGGGCAGGGAGGAGGGGCTGGATTCCAGTCCCCCAGGAACCTGGCGCCCGGAAATCCAGAGTCAGAGCAGGAGACGCCCATGCAGGGCGAGCTTGAGCCCGAGGCATAAAAGGGAGAAGGATGGAGCGGGTCACACAGCAAGAACACACACCCCTGCACCCGGGTCACTCAGCACTGCTCCAGAGAACAGTAGGATGGGGGAGAACACACACACACACACACGCCTCTTTTTATATAAAATTGCATATTTAATTTGGTCATGAATTCATAAACACATGAATATTTTGTACCTAATGGCCTTTCTTGTATTGTTTGATATTTCCAACAAACTCTTCTAACGTGGGAACTTCCAATGGAGAGGAGCATGAAAAGATACCCAACCACTAATGAAACACTTATTAAGTGCCTATCGTGGGTCAGGTGCTATTTGGACTGGATATAAAACAAAAAAGACAACTTCATGCTCTCATTCAGCTTACCTTGAATAAATAAACATGACAAACACTGACAAGGCTAATACTTTAGACGGGCACTTAAGGAAGTCCTCCGAGAAAGGAACAAGTGAGGTGAAACATGATTGGCAATAATTCATTTATTTCTCCCTCTGAAGATGAATGCAGAGTGTCCACAGATGCAACAGCAAAGGCAGGAAACGCCGGACTTCCAGGGAAGGGAGGGGCAGCAAAGTGTGACCTCTGGAAGGAACAGGGAAAGGGCTGCAGCACCAAGGCCACCGAGGTAGGACCCCTACCAAACTCCACGAGAACACCATGCCCTGAACATATCTAAATACTCAGCCAATTCTAGTTTGGGCCCAGCCATACCACTCTTGGACACACAAAGTTCTGAGATGGAAAAGACCAAAAACTTGAGAATGACTACTTCCATAACATTATCTTGCCACGACTGGAATACTACAGAGATAGGTGGGGTGGAAGGAGGGCTGAAGTGGTTACAAAATATTTTTAAAAGTAAGAGAAAGTGGTCTACTATCCCTCAGCTGAGTGTGCTGCCATGCATATTCCTTATTTAGGCAGAGCAGTCAAGTGAGGAAACCTCCCACCAAGCGCTGGGAGGGGCAGATGGAGGAGAGGAAGAATCACGAAGGGAAGCCAGCTTGCAAGCCTTTATTCTCAAAACAAGATTGCAGTAGAGATTGACCAAGATAGCAGAGTAGAAAGACCCTGAGCTCGTGTTCTCTCACAGGCACCCAAAATTACAACTATTTGCAAAACAACCGTCGATGAAAAAGATGGGAACGTACCAGAATAGATCTTCTGCAACTAAAGACAAAAAGAAGGAACCACAATGAGATGGGTCGGAGGGGGCAGACTCACAGTGTAATCAAGTCCCATACTCCTGGGTGGGCAACCCACAAACTGGAGAATTATAGTGCAGAGGTTCTTCCACAGGAGAGTTCTGAGCCCCACATCGGGCTCTTCAGCCCAGGGGTCCTGCACCAGCAAGATGAGCACCCAGAGCATTTGGCTTTCAAGGCATGCAGGGCCATTAATTTGGGGTGTCCCAAAGGACTGGGGGAAATAGAGACTTCACTCTTAAAGGGCACACATAAAATCTCATAAAATGCACCGCGACCTAGGGCAAAAGTAGTCATTTGATAGGAGCCTGGGCCAGACCTACTTGCTTGTCTTAGAGCACGTCCCAGAGAGGCAGGGCATGGGTGCGGCTCTCCCTGGGGACATGGACACTGGTAGCAGCCATACTTAGAAGCTCCTTCTACTGCTGGACACTGGTCCTGATAGGCATCATTGTGGGATCCTCCCTCTAGCTCATGAGCCCCAAGAGCTGATGAGTTGGGTGGGGGTGGCCAGCCCCACCCAACAGCCTGTAGGCACCAGTGCTGGGATGCTTCAGGCCAAACAGCTAACTGAGCTGGGACACAGCCCCAGCCGTCAGCAGACAAGCTGCCTAAAGACTTCCTGAGCCCACAGACACCTGTAGGCGTGCCTCCAGATATGACACTGCCCACCAGAGGGCCAAGACCCAGCTCCACCCACCAGTGGGCAGGCAGGGGCCCTGCCCTCCAGGAAGCCTTCACTAGCCTCTGGACAGCCTCACCCACCAGGGGACAGACACCAAATGCAAGAAAACCACAATCCTGCAGACTGTACACAGCAGGCAAGACCCTGGCCTGGGAACAGCTGGGACCCAGTCCTGCCCACTAGCAGGCCAACACAAGCTTCAGGACACCCCAGACCCCATACCCAACTGTGTCAGGAGCTAGCTCCCCTGCACCAGCGATATGACACCAGCTCTGGAATTCCTCATAAAACCCCAGGACAGAGCTCTGCATGCCAGTAGTCTGACACTAACCCCAGGACCTGGCTTCAGCCACCTCACTCGGGACTTAGTGGCCCGGCAATAAGCCTTGAAGCAATGCTCTAGTCATCCTTCCTATGAATACGCCTGACACAGAGTCCTTGTGCAGCCAACAGGATCCCAGGAGGCCTCACAATGCACCCGCCCCAGCCTGCAGAACCCATGATAATGTGGTAAATTTCCCATTTAGCACATATCCAATATGGACTAGATGCCATTCAAAGGGTTCAGTGCAAGTTCTTTCCAAACCTGGCATTGCCCAAATATCCTGAACCCTCACTGGCAGGTGAGCACACATGGACTCGTATGCACGTGAACACTGGGATGCCACTGGCTGGAGCCAGGACCCTGCACAGGAGCTACCTTCCCAAGATGATCTTGGGAGGCGTCAAGAAAGTGTCTTCCCAGCATCCACACCTGTCTAGGCATTGCCTCACTCCCTGCCTCTGGCCATCCCTCTGGCTGGAGCTCTACCACTGAGGTACCACCACACCTAGCTCTGTGTCCACCAGCATCAGCCCTTAAAAGCCCAGCAGTCTCTGGACGGGGGGAGACAAATATTCCCTCCCTTGGTGGCAAACTCAGCTATGGGGTCTCAGGCAAGGTTGCTCAGGCCCCTGGCTGTCAGTGACTCTCCACGGGATCAGGGGAGCTCAGGCAGTTCAGCTGGACTAGTAGCCGCTCCACGGGTCCTAAGCTCCTATTTTCCTCCCAAACACAGCAACCTCAGGCTGGCTGGGCCCTGGGGTCCTCGCCTTCATGCACCATATTGCTGGAGTTCGGTGATTCTCTGCCCCTCCTGGATGTTCTCACACCTCTAACCAAGGGATCCCAACACAGATGGGCCCATCCACGCAACAGATAGACCTAATTTCAGCTCCAGCCTAGCCAGTTTCCCCATGAACTGAAACCAACCTAGGTCTCAGTATTATCCTGGGTTAGCTGCTTTTTAAAGATAAACTGAAACCTAGTAGGGTTAAGTAGCTTTTCAGAGATGACACAGGTGGGAAGTTGTAGGAACAGGAATTCAAACCTTGATCTCTCTTGAGAGAACTTGAACATCTTTGTTCTTCCTACTCCTGCAGGCTGTGCCCTTTTGCCTGTTACTCTCTCTGACCTCTCCTCAGATACGTGGGAAAGGCTCACTCTGACCTGCCCCCAGAGCAAGCCCCAGGGACCCACTGCTGAATAGGGAGACTAAGGCAGAGGTGGAGGGAAAGGGCTGAGCAGAGGACAGGAGGAGCCAGGGAGCCTGGGAGTAGGGCCTGGAGGATCACTGAAGTCATTGGCAGAGAGAGGGACTTGAAAGGTCTGTCATCAGGGACTCCCTGACCTCCCAAATGGTGTACTGGCATGGGCTACTGGTACTGCCAAAGTCAAGCACTGACAAGCTACAGAGGTGAGAAGAAACTAACAAAAATCGACTAGAGGGTTCCAGTTTCCAGTCTGGGATATAAGGAGCTTGGAAGTCATCACTTCCATCCTCAAAACAAGAAAAATTGAACAAACTGAAAAATCAACAACTTTTCTTAGACTCCTCAGGGAATTGAGGTCACAGGGCAAACCACTGCCTTGAAAATTAGTGAAACAGGCAGACACACAGAGTCACAGCTTACTCGAGTGAAGCCCAGGAGTGGAAGCTAGATGCCAGAGCCAGTAGTGGTGCAGGAGAACTTACATTTTCATTGATGAAGTGCTGGAGGCTTGACGTAAATGAGCTTGAGAGTTAAAACTCCAGGGGAGTCCAGTTGCAGGGAGGCCCCACACTTTCATGATTTTTCCTTCAGCAGCCTTATTAGGTTCTCAAAGCACAGATCAGAGAAAATCTCTTCCTGCTTCTAGTCGGGGGGGGGGGGGGGGGGAAGGGGTGGGGGGAGGGAGAATGTAACCATTTTGAAATATGCTCTGAGCATTCTATTCTACTTAACAAAAGCCTGCCCTCAAGAGAAACGATTTAAACAGAACGTAATCTATAGGGTTGTTTTTAATAGCCTAAGTGACTATGGAAAAAGGGTAATCCCCAACTCCGTCGCCCTCAACCGTTCCTGTCTCAACTCATGGAGGGAGTGGTACAGAGAATCATTTGTGAAGGTCTCGGGGCCATGGACACAGGCTCACAGAGACCTAATTATAGACTACAGAATATATCCTACCCACCACAAACCTCACCACCACCTCTAATAGAGCTCCTATATAAGAGGGGATTACAACTAAAGGAAACGCATACCTTAGACCTTATTTAAGAAGTCTCTAGGGAAGTCCAAAGACAACAGGGGGGACCAAAACAAGGGTATGAGAAAAACTTTTATCCTCTGACACCTATAGCTATGCCAAATATTAAGAAGAGTAACTACCAGCCAGATAAATATAAAATCTCACACTCAAGGCCTATCTACTTCAGTTTCTTTCACTCAGTCCACCACGTCCAGCTTTCGACGTAAAGCTGCAAGCCATAAAAAAAGACACACACATAAAAAAACAGTTTGAAGGACAGAGCAAGCATCAGAAGCACACTCAATTATGGCAGACATATTGGTGCCCAGGAGTGGGATTTCTGGGTCGTATGGTAATTCTATGTTTAGTTTTTTAAGGAACCTCCGTACTGTTCTCCATAGTGGCTGTATCAATGTACATTCCCACAAACTGTGCAAGAGGGTTCCCTTTTCTCCACACCCTCTCCAGCATTTGTTGTTTGTAAAAACAGGGATTATTTAGAAGTGTGCATCTTAATTTCCAGACGTTTGGAAGCTCTCTACTTCTCACTCTCATTTTTATACAATTTAAAGCTTCGACTTTGGACACAGTGGAATAAAATGCCATTATGTTTGTTTAGTTACTTTATAGAGGTTCTTCAAATATCACTGACGTGAAGTTTTGAAATATTAATTTTACATAGTAGTTCTCAGTCTTTTGCACTTGTAACCATAAGTGAATTCCCAAAAACTATGTAACCCTGGCTGCTGGAGCCATGTTTATCAGGGGAAGTTCACAGACACAGGAATAGTGGGGCGTTTGTGGGTCCCCACTGCACACTCTTTTCTGGGCTAGCACACAGGGATCCAGTAGGGATCCAGGGTCCAGGAGAGGGACCCAAAATTTGGGCTCTGGTGCTTTATGTGTCCATGAAGTCTTGAGGAAGGCTGGCCTTCCTCCTGCCGGGAGGCAGTCTTGAACAAGTTAGCCCTGTCCTCTCACTACTTCAACAGCCATAATTTTCATTACTCCCTCTTGGTCTCCAACCCCACTCAGACAAAAGCATAGTTTCTCATGGGGTTGCCAACCTTTTATTTTTCAAACATTATCAACATCATTTCATAAAAGGAAGGACATTCGAACCCCTATTAACTAAGAAGCACATATTGCAGAATAAGCGCGTTTGCCCTAAAACGAGACCCTTAGGTATTTCCATGGACCATCCTTGATTTCTCCATTATGCTGCTGAGTAGTGCAAAGTTGGTGCTCAAGAACTCCTTGGATGACGGTGTGCTATCAGCAGCTGCTGTGAAAGAAAAAGCTGGCATCCTTGGTGGCTATATGGGCAGAGGAGTTGAGACAGTAGGTGATGTCTCTGTGCTGTCAGTGAGGGCTGTCCTCTGCCCACACCTCTTTTAATCCCTTTGTATCCCTACCATCTGAGGAATGAAGGCAGTGATGAATTATTGGCAGAATTGCCCTGTCTGATAAGAGGGTCACCTGCAAGCCAGAGGGCCCTGGAACACATCACTCCCTACCCACCACTTAACAATTCCCTTCAAAGAAAGGTGCAAATTTGTAATAGCTGTACCGTTAAGATATGCAGTCTGTGCTTCGGAAAATTGTGCCCTGTTCTTGGAGAAACATGGCATTTTGTAGGGAGAACCCAGGCCAGGTGGCCAAACTCTCTGTCAAGTCTGTTTCTTCAGCCAATACTTTGATTTCAAGTGAGGGTGTTGGAGATGAGTGCACCTTCACCATGATAGCCTTTCCCTGGTATCACTGGCCGAGGTTCCCTTTGGTGAATATTACGTACAAAAGGTTGCCCAGCACCTGCCTCGCTGCTGCTCCTGGGATTAGGCACCTCCTTTGCACACCCTGTGGATCGTGGTCCTTTCTCTGATGCTGTGAATGTGTCACTTGTTAAACTATTATTTCTTGAGGCCTGTAAACTATTATTTCTTGATGTCTGTGCAAGTTTCAATTCTGCAATTTCTATTTCATTCTTCTTATGGATTGAAAAACACTAGTGAAATTCCTCATCTTACAATCTATGCTCCTTAACATTAACCCTAGTCTTCTTAAAGTCCTTGGTCTTGCTCTCTCGGAGGCTTCCTGGGGCTTGATTCCAGTGGGCTGGTGAGGTGGACACCACTGAGCTTGACAACATGCCGTACTCCACCCAAGCCTGGAGATCTCTGGTGTCTGGGGGAAAAGGCAGGGGCTGTGAGACAAGAGACAAGAATGGAGGTAAATTCAGGGGTAAAGCCCAGGGAAGAGTCCATATGTCAGTTGCAGGTCAGCTATGTGCCCTCTGTCCGAGAAGACGCCCCTCAGTGTGGGATGACCAGCTGCTCTCAGAGAGAGCGAGGCTCCTGGGCCTGGCTTCTCATGTGATACTGGGCAGATCCTATGCACAGAGGCTGTGGCCTGCAGGGGGCGTCTATCAGCACCTCTGCAGGGGTGAGGGGCCAAAGGGGGCCATGGGCAACCTCTCCCAGGAGAAGTCACCTGTCCTGGGGCTGGGGCATCAGTCCCTCAGACCCACACCATCTACCTTTCTACCTGGGTTCCAAGCCCAGCAAGGCACAATCCTGACTTCCCCAGTGTAGGATTTCGCCAGTGTGTGACAAGCCAGGCTGTGGCCACCTACTCCGAGGGTATAGGTCAGCAGGGCAAAGCCCGTCACTCCCCCTGGTGAGGCAACTACAACAGAAAGGTGAGCTTTTGAGAGCAAGGGTCAGGTGTCAGGGAGGAGAGGCAGAACCCCAAGAAGGGACCCATCGCCCGAGGCCACATCCTTGTGCACCTCTGTGGGGTCAGTCAGCTCCAGTGTCTGCTCTGAGATCGCAAGACCCCACAATACTGGCCATCACAACCACCTGCCTCAGAACAAAACAAGAGGGCACGAGAGCAGGAGGCCCATATGAAAAGTGTGGTCCGTTGAGGAGATGCTCCCTGGGCCAAGTGACAAGACATGGCTTCTCAGGGCACAGCTGCCCCCAGACTCAGCATAAATGTCTGGGCTGTGAGCCCATTGATTCTGGGAAGGGGACCAGCACAAGGTGAACAGATGCTCCATACTTTGAGTCAGGCAAGCCAGGAGCCAAGCCCTGACAATCAGCCTGCGTTACACCCTCATGTTTCACAGGGCAGGAGCCTGGCTGGGGGGATGGGGCCTGCCCTGAGGTCACAGCAGAGAAGGTTTGCTGCTGGAGGGCCATACACAGGACAGCTGTATAGAATGTGATCAAAGGCTCTCTGTTGCTTCATGCCATTCAAAACCAGGGGCTCTTAAACAGCCCGAGGGTAAGATACCGCCAAATCCTTGCTGAAATTTCTGAGCCCATCCTCAGATCCCAATTTTGCACAGATTGCCAAAAGTTCCATGGACTTCTGATCAAGGACCCGATTCATCTGGATTGCTCAGTGCACAGCAAGATTGCCAGGATAGGGCCTAGGGATCTTGCCCACACAACCGTCCCTGACATTTGCTCCTGGAGAACCACCTGCCCAGCTACCGACATCTCCTCCTTCCCTCTAATCAGGCTAAACGCAACTGGGAGAAAGGCAACATAAAAGGAGGCAAATGTGGAAAAATAAACCCGACAGTGCTGTCTCCCCCAGCTAAGACTGAGTCCATGAGTCTACCCACTGCACTCACCTGAAAGCCCCCACACATCACCAGGAGCACAGAGAGCACGCAGGCCATCAGATACACCTGACCTCAATTTCCTCCTGAGAGAGCACTCAGGGGCCTCCCTGGGATTTGGAGGTGTCAACAATTCACTGCATTGTGGCTTATGCCACAGAGCAATTTTGAACAAGGATTATAGTACCAGTAAACTTTAAGCACTGCTTTAAGTCCAATCACTTTACGTTTAAAGAGAGAGGAATTGGGACTACCCAGTGGTGCAGTGGTTGGGAATCCGCCTGCCAATGCAGGGGACATGGGTTTCATCTCTGGTCTGGGAAGATCCCACATGCCACTGAGCAACAAAGCCCGTGCTCCACAATTACTGAGCCTGCACTCTAGAGCCCACGAACTACGACTACTGAGCCCGTGTGCCACGACTACTGACGCCCGCATGCCTAGAGCCCGTGCTTTGCAACAAGAGAAGCCACGGCAATGAGAAGCCTGCTCACTGCAACTAGAGAAAGCCTGCGCACAGCAACGAAGACCCAACGCACCTAAAAACAAATAAATAAATTAATGAATTTTAAAAAAGACAGAGAGGAATGGAATATTTTAAACAGAGACATATGAGTCCTTTAAAGGGCCAAAAAAAGTTGCTTGCAGCTTTTCAAATGGGAAAGGAAACAAAAAATGACTGGGTTTGCTGTTTTCCTTGAATTTGTCTAGTACTAGCACTAGATAATATTGATGATCTTCATGCTTGATCACGAACAACACGATGCTGTAATGTTCAAACTGTTGGTGGAACTTTTTTAATCTCATGATTTACTCTGGAACAATTGTGTTGACATAGGTACTGATGGTGCAAAAGCAAAGGTGGCAGAAGTGCTGGCACCTTAACCCAAATCAAGGAGTGGCACCAAACTGTACTAGTTGGGCTTCTATTCACTTGTGTTACCAGTGCCAGTTCCAGTTAAGAATGTTCTGTCTTCAACAGTAAAAATGATTTATGTTAGTAAATCTTGACCATTGAAATTGAATATTTTATAGTGTATGACGAAATTCAACGTACTAACGTATGTTGAGATCAGAATTTAGAGATTTGGAAACTTCTCAGCCTATCCATATTTGAAAGTGAGAAAGCTTGTTCTGAAGAAAACTCGAAGGGTGTAGCAGGTGTGCTATTAATTTAATTTGTACTCTCAGCAGAGGCCAGGAATAGAGAAGGATTAAACCAGCAGGGACGCTGCCAGTTTGAACTAAAGGGGACAGAGACAGCCAGGCAGAATGAGGGAAGGCTGTCAGAATTCTTGGATTCTACAGAAAGGGAGACTAGAGCAATTCGGCTGTGAATGTGTACTCCTCATTTTATTTCTTTGGCGGTACGTGGGCCTCGCACTGTTGTGGCCTCTCCCGTTGCGGAGCACAGGCTCTGGACGCGCAGGCTCAGTGGCCATGGCTCACGGGCCCAGCCACTCCGCAGCATGTGGGATCTTCCCGGACCAGGGCACGAACCCGTGTCCCCTGCATCGGCAGGCAGACTCTCAACCACTGCGCCACCAGGGAAGCCCTGTGTACTCCTCTTGAAGAAAAGGGAAGAAGGACCCCAAAGGTGATTCCGAGGTCATTGGGTCTGTCAATCCCACCACAGGCCCAGGGGGCCTCAGTTTCAAAGTGTGAGATTGTTGCCCTCACAGAGAGTCATGGTGTAGGCGGAGGCCCTACAGAGAGCTGCAGAGTGAGTGGCACCCCACCAAGCTGAAGGAGTGGGGCTGCCCCACCGAGCTGTGGGGATGATGTTGCCACCCCAGTGGGCCTGGAGGGCAAAGCCTCAAACCAAAGAGGATTATTCTCGTGCCTTAAGATCTAATGGGATTGGCCTTGCTAGGCTTTGGACTTGCTTGGAAACTGTCACCACTTCCCTCTTTCCTAGTTCTTCCTTTCGGAGTAGGGATGTCTTTTATATGCCAGTCCCATCATTGTATTTGGAAACACTTAACTTGTTTGGGTCACAGATTTACAACTACAGAGAAATTTTGCCTCAAGATGAATAGTACCTCCAGTCTCCCCCATATGTGATTTAGATGGTGTTTAGATCAGACTTTGGACTTTAAATTTTACAGTTGATGTTGGGATGAGTTAAGGCTTTTGAGGCTGTTTGGATAGAATGAATGTGTTTTGCATACAATAAAGACACGAATTTTGGGTACCAGGGGCAGAATGCTGTGGACGTGTATCCCCCTCACCAATTCTTATGTTGAAGCCCTAACCTTCAGTGTATTTGGGGATAGGGCCTTTGGGAGGTAATTAAGTCATGGGAATGGAGCTTTCATAATGGGTTTAGTGCCCTTAGAAGAAAAGACACAAGAGAGATCCGTCTTTCTCTCTGCCACGGGAGGACACAGTAAGACAACCATCTGAAAAGTAGGAAGAGAGCTCTCACCAGGAGCTGAATATGGCACCTTGATCTTGGCCTTCCAGCCTGCAGGACTGTTAAGAAATTACCGTCTGTTTTTCAAGCCACCACGTCTATGGCATTTTGTTATAGCCGTCCAAGCTGATGAAGACACAGAGAATATATAAGATGGTCTAATATACATATATCCAGGGTTCTAGAAGTAGACGCAGGAGAGGATGAGTAGAAGTAACATTTGAAAAAGATAATATTATGTTCTAGATGAGATGAAGAATGTGTTATCAGTTAATGAAGCAAAATAGATCACATGGAGGATAAATTTTTTTAACCTGAAACTAATCACACATCAAGAAACTGGAGAACACAAAAGACAATCTTAAAAAAAAATCAATTAGCAAGGAAACTGATCACCCATCATGAAAGGGTGTACTGATGGCATAATTTGAAAAAACAGTAACAAAAGCCATATTCAATGGAATAAATATTCGAAGTTCTAAAAGGAAAAACTTTTCCTCTGGAACTGATTACCCTGTCACATTATAATTTATAAAAGTTCACTAACAAGGGAACTGATAAATTATTTTTAATGTATGCATACAATGCAAAATTATAAAGACTTAAAAAATTAAAGAACATCTAATATATCCATTTTTTTTTCATTTTAACATCTTTATTGGAGTATAATTGCTTTACAATGGTATGTTAGTTTCAGCTTCACAACAAAATGAATCAGTTATATATATACATATGTTCCCATATCTCTTCCCGCTTGCGTCTCCCTCCCTCCCACCCTCCCTATCCCACCCCTCCAGGCGGTCACAAAGCACCAAGCTGATCTCCCTGTGCTATGCGGCTGCTTCCCACTAGCTATCTACCTTACGTTTGGTAGTGTATATATGTCCATGCCTCTCTCTCGCTTTGTCACCGTTTACCCTTACCCCTCCCCATAGCCTCAAGTCCATTCTCTAGTAGGTCTGTGTCTTTATTCCTGTTTCACCCCTAGGTTTTTCATGACATTTTTTTTCTTAAATTCCATATATATGTGTTAGCATACGGTATTTGTCTCTCTCTTTCTGACTTACTTCACTCTGTATGACAGACTCTAGGTCTATCCACCTCATTACAAATAGTTCAATTTCGTTTCTTTTTATGGCTGAGTAATATTCCATTGTATATATGTGCCACATCTTCTTTATCCATTCATCCGATGATGGACACAGGTTGTTTCCATCTCTGGGCTATTGTAAATAGAGCTGCAATGAACATTTTGGTACATGACTCTTTTTGAATTATGGTTTTCTCAGGGTATATGCCCAGTAGTGGGATTGCTGGGTCATATGGTAGTTCTATTTGTAGTTTTTTAAGGAACCTCCATACTGTTCTCCACAGTGACTGTATCAATTTACATTCCCACCAACAGTGTAAGAGGGTTCCCTTTTCTCCACACCCTCTCCAGCATTTATTGTTTCTAGATTTTTTGATGATGGCCATTCTGACTGGTGTGAGATGATATCTCATTGTAGTTTTGATTTGCATTTCTCTAATGATTAGTGATGTTGAGCATTCTTTCATGTGTATGTTGGCACTCTGTATATCTTCTTTGGAGAAATGTCTATTTAGGTCTTCTGCCCATTTTTGGATTGGGTTGTTTGTTTTTTTGTTATTAAGCTGCATGAGCTGCTTATAAATTTTGGAGATTAATCCTTTGTCAGTTGCTTCATTTGCAAATATTTTCTCCCATTCTGAGGGTTGCCTTTTGGTCTTCTTTATGGTTTCCTTTGCTGCGCAAAAGCTTTTAAGTTTCATTAGGTCCCATTTGTTTACTTTTGTTTTTATTTCCATTTCTCTAGGAGGTGGGTCAAAAAGGACCTTGCTGTGATTTATGTCATAGAGTGTCCTGCCTATGTTTTCCTCTAAGAGTTTGATAGTTTCTGGCCTTACATTTAGGTCTTTAATCCATTTTGAGCTTATTTTTGTGTATGGTGTTAGGGAGTGATCTAATCTCATACTTTTACATGTACCTGTCCAGTTTTCCCAGCACCACTTACTGAACAGGCTGTCCTTTCTCCACTGTACATTCCTGCCTCCTTTGTCAAAGATAAAGTGACCATATGTGCGTGGGTTTATCTCTGGGCTTTCTATCCTGTTCCATTGATCTATATTTCTGTTTTTGTGCCAGTACCATACTGTCTTGATTACTGTAGCTTTGTAGTATAGTCTGAAGTCAGGAAGCCTGATTCCTCCAGCTCTGTTTTTCGTTCTCAAGATTGCTTTGGCTATTCGGGGTCTTTTGTGTTTCCATACAAATTGTGAAATTTTTTGTTCTAGTTCTGTGAAAAATGCCAGTGGTAGTTTGATAGGGATTGTTTTGAATCTGTAGATTGCTTTGGGTAGTAGAGTCATTTTCACAATGTTGATTCTTCCAATCCAAGAACATGGTATATCTCTCCATCTATTTGTATCATCTTTAATTTCTTTCATCAGTGTCTTATAATTTTCTGCATACAGGTCTTTTGTCTCCTTAGGTAGGTTTATTCCTAGATATTTTATTCTTTTTGTTGCAATGGTAAATGGGAGTGTTTTCTTGATTTCACTTTCAGATTTTTCATCCTTAGTGTATAGGAATGCCAGAGATTTCTGTGCATTAATTTTGTATCCTGCTACTTTACCAAATTCATTGATTAGCTCTAGTAGTTTTCTGGTAGCATCTTTAGGATTCTCTATGTATAGTATCATGTCATCTGCAAAGAGTGACAGCTTTACTTCTTCTTTTCCGATTTGGATTTCTTTTATTTCCTTTTCTTCTCTGATTGCTGTGGCTAAAACTTCCAAAACTATGTTGAATAAGAGTGGTGAGAGTGGGCAACCTTGTCTTGTTCCTGATCTTAGTGGAAATGCTTTCAGTTTTTCACCATTGAGGACGATGTTGGCTGTGGGTTTGTCATATATGGCCTTTATTATGTTGAGGAAAGTTCCCTCTATGCCTACTTTCTGCAGGGTTTTTATCATGAATGGGTGTTGAATTTTGTCAAAAGCTTTCTCTGCATCTATTGAGATGATCATATGGTTTTTCTCCTTCAATTTGTTAATATGGTGTATCACATTGATTGATTTGCATATATTGAAGAATCCTTGCATTCCTGGAATAAACCCCACTTGATCATGGTGTATGATCCGTTTAATGTGCTGTTGGATTCTGTTTGCTAGTACTTTGTTGAGGATTTTTGCATCTATGTTCATCAGTGATATTGGCCTGTAGTTTTCTTTCTTTGTGACATCCTTGTCTGGTTTTGGTATCAGGGTGATGGTGGCCTCGTAGAATGAGTTGGGGAGTGTTCCTCCCTCTGCTATATTTTGGAAGAGTTTGAGAAGGATAGGTGATAGCTCTTCTCTAAATGTTTGATAGAATTCGCCTGTGAAGCCATCTGGTCCTAGGCTTTTGCTTGTTGGAAGATTTTTAATCACAGTTTCAATTTCAGTGCTTGTGATTGGTCTGTTCACATTTTCTATTTCTTCCTGATTCAGTCTTGGCAGGTTGTGCCTTTCTAAGAATTTGTCCATTTCTTCCAGGTTGTCCATTTTATTGGCATAGAGTTGCTTGTAGTAATCTCTCATGATCTTTTGTATTTCTGCAGTGTCAGTTGTTACTTCTCCTTTTTCATTTCTAATTCTATTGATTTGAGTCTTCTCCCTTTTTTTCTTGATGAGTCTGGCTAATGGTTTATCAATTTTGTTTATCCTTTCAAAGAACCAGCTTTTAGTTTTATTGATCTTTGCTATCGTTTCCTTCATTTCTTTTTCATTTATTTCTGATCTGATTTTTATGATTTCTTTCCTTCTGCTAACTTTGGGGGTTTTTTGTTCTTCTTTCTCTAATTGCTTTAGGTGCAAGGTTAGGTTGTTTATTCGAGATGTTTCCTGTTTCTTAAGGTAGGATTGTATTGCTATAAACTTCCCTCTTAGAACTGCTTTTGCTGCATCCCATAGATTTTGAGTCGTCGTGTCTCCATTGTCATTTGTTTCTAGGTATTTTTTGATTTCCTCTTTGATTTCTTCAGTGATCACTTCGTTATTAAGTAGTGTATTGTTTAGCCTCCATGTGTTTGTATTTTTTACAGATCTTTTCCTGTAATTGATATCTAGTCTCATAGTGTTGTTGTCGGAAAAGATACTTGATACAATTTCAATTTTCTTAAATTTACCAAGGCTTGATTTGTGACCCAAGATATGATCTATCCTGGAGAATGTTCCATGAGCACTTGAGAAAAATGTGTATTCTGTTGTTTTTGGATGGAATGTCCTATAAATATCAATTAACTCCATCTCGTTTAATGTATCATTTAAAGCTTGTGTTTCCTTATTTATTTTCATTTTGGATGATCTGTCCATGGGTGAAAGTGGGGTGTTAAAGTCCCCTACTATGAATGTGTTACTGTCGATTTCCCCTTTTATGGCTGTCAGTATTTGCCTTATGTATTGAGGTGCTCCTATGTTGGGTGCATAAATATTTACAATTGTTATATCTTCTTCTTGGATCGATCCCTTGATCATTATGTAGTGTCCTTCTTTGTCTCTTCTAATAGTCTTTGTTTTAAAGTCTATTTTGTCTGATATGAGAATTGCTACTCCAGCTTTCTTTTGGTTTCCATTTGCATGAAATACCTTTTTCCATCCCTTTACTTTCAGTCTGTATGTGTCTCTAGGTCTGAAGTGGGTCTCTTGTAGACAGCAAATATATGCATCTTGTTTTTGTATCCATTCAGCCAATCTGTGTCTTTTGGTGGGAGCATTTAGTCCATTTACATTTAAGGTAATTATCGATATGTGTGTTCCCATTCCCATTTTCTTAATTGTTTTGGGTTCCTTATTGTAGGTCTTTTCCTTCTTTTGTGTTTCTTGCCTAGAGAAGTTCCTTTAGCAGTTGTTGTAGAGCTGGTTTGCTGGTGCTGAACTCTCTCAGCTTTTGCTTGTCTGTAAAGGTTTTAATTTCTCCATCAAATCTGAATGAGATCCTTGCTGGGTAGAGTAAACTTGGTTGCGGGTTTTTCTCCTTCAACACTTTCAATATGTCCTGCCACTCCCTCTGGCTTGCAGTTTCTGCTGAAAGATCAGCTGTTAACCTTATGGGGATTCCCTTGTGTGTTATTTGTTGTTTTTCCCTTGCTGCTTTTAATATGTTTTCTTTGTATTTAATTTTTGACAGTTTGATTAATATGTGTCTTGGTGTATTTCTCCTTGGATTTATCCTGTATGGGACTCTCTGTACTTCCTGGACTTGATTAACTATTTCCTTTCCCGTATTAGGGAAGTTTTCAACTATAATCTCTTCAAATATTTTCTCAGTCCCTTTCTTTTTCTCTTCTTCTTCTGGAACCCCTATAATTCGAATGTTGGTGCATTTAATATTGTCCCAGAGGTCTCTGAGACTGTCCTCAGTTCTTTTCATTCTTTTTTCTTTATTCTGCTCTGCAGTAGTTATTTCCACTATTTTATCTTCCAGGTCACTTATCCGTTCTTCTGCCTCAGTTATTCTGCTATTGATCTCATCGAGAGTATTTTTCATTTCATTTATTGTGTTGTTCATCATTGTTTGTTTCATCTTTAGTTCTTCTAGGTCCTTGTTAACTGATTCTTGCATTTTGTCTATTCTATTTCCAAGATTTTGGATCACCTTTACTATCATTATTCTGAATTCTTTTTCAGGTAGACTGCCTATTTCCTCTTCATTTGTTAGGTCTGGTGGGTTTTTATCTTGCTCCTTCATCTGCTGTGTGTTTTTCTGTCTTTTCATTTTGCTTATCTTACTGTGTTTGGGGTCTCCTTTTTGCAGGCTGAAGGTTCGTAGTTCCTGTTGTTTTTTGTGTCTGTCGCCAGTGGCTAAGGTTGGTTCAGTGGGTTGTGTAGGCTTCCTGGTGGAGGGTACTAGTGCCTGTGTTCTGGTGGATGAGGCTGGATCTTGTCTTTCTGGTGGGCAGGTCCACGTCTGGTGGTGTGTTTTGGGGTGTCTGTAGACTTATTATGATTTTGGGCAGCCTCTCTGCTAATGGGTGGGGTTGTGTTCCTGTCTTGCTAGTTGTTTGGCCTAGGATGTCCAGTACTGTAGCTTGCTGGTCGTTGAGTGAAGCTGGGTGCTGGCGTTGAGATGGAGATCTCTGGGAGATTTTCGCTGTTTGATATTATGTGCAGCTGGGAGGCCTCTTGTGGACCAGTGTCCTGAAGTTGGCTCTCCCACCTCAGAGGCACAGCACTGACTCCTGGCTGCAGCACCAAGAGCCTTTCATCCACAGGGCTCCTTAATTTGGGATGATCCGTTGTCTATTCATGTATTCCACAGATGCAGGGTACATCAAGTTGATTGTGGAGCTTTAATCCGCTGCTTCTGAGGCTGCTGGGAGAGATTTCTCTTTCTCTTCTTTGTTCTCACAGCTCCCAGGGGCTCAGCTTTGGATTTGGCCCCGCCTGTGCGTGTAGGTCGCCGGAGGGCGTCTGTTCTTTGCTCAGACAGGACAGGGTTAAAGGAGCCGCTGATTCGGAGGCTCTGGCTCACTCAGGCCGGGGGGTAGGGAGGGTCACGGAGTGGGGCGGGCCGGTGGCGGCAGAGGCCGGTGTGATGTTGCTAGCCTGAGGCGCGCCGTGCGTTCTCCCGGGGGAGTTGTCCCTGGATCCCGGGACCCTGGCAGTGGCGGGCTGCACAGGCTCCCCGGAAAGGGGTGTGGATAGTAACCTGTGTTCGCACACAGGCTTCTTGGTGGCGGCAGCAGCAGCCTTAGCGTCTCATGTCTGTCTCTGGGCTCCGCACTTTTAGCCGCGGCTCGCGCCCGTCCCTGGAGCTCTCTCAAGCAGCGTTCTTAATCCCCTCTCCTCGTGCACCAGGAAACAAAGAGGGACGTAAAAGTCTCTTGCCTCTTCGGCAGTTCCAGACTTCTCCCCGGACTCTCTCCCGGCCAGCCGCGGTGCACTAACGCCCTGCAGGCTGTGTTCACGCCGCCAACCTCAGTCCTCTCCCGGCGCTCCGACAAAAGCCGGAGCCTCAGCTCCCAGTCCCGCCCGCCCCGGCGGGCGAGCAGACAAGCCTCTCGGCTGGCGAGTTCCGGTTGGCCTGATCCTCTGCGCTGGAATCTGTCCGCTTTGTCCTCCGCACCCCTGTTGCTGTGCTCTCCTCCGCGGCTCCCAAGCTCCCCCACTCCGCCACCCGAACTCTTCGCTCGTGAAGGGGCTTCCTAGTGTGTGGACACTTTTCCTCCTTCACGGCTCTCTCCCACTGGTGCAGGTCCCGTCCCTATCCTGTTGTCTCTGTTTATTTTTTTCTTTTGCCCTAACCAGGTACGTGGGGGGTTCCTTGCCTTTTGGGAGGTCTGAGGTCTTCTGCCAGCCTTCAGTAGGTGCTCCGTAGGAGTTGTTCCACGCGTAGATGTATTTCTGGTGTATCTGTGGGGAGGAAGGTGATCTCCGCGTCTTACTCTTCCGCCATCTTCCCGGAAGTCCCCCATTTTTCTTAAAGTAAGAATGTTGAAAGAAGCAGCCAAAGGCAATATGATTTACATGACACCATATATAACCCAAAATATTATTATTATACATAATTGTGATTATCTACAGCTGTGCTAAAAGCATAAACATTTTTATAAGATGGATATTTACCAAGTTCTTGATGGTGACTATCTTTCTCATTGTTGGTGAGACTGCAAAATGGGACAACCCTTACGGAAAACAATATGAGGTTCCTCAAAAAATTAAAACTAGGGGCTTCCCTGGTGGTGCAGTGGTTGAGAATCTGCCTGCCAATGCAGGGGACACGGGTTCGAGTCACGGTCTGGGAAGATCCCACATGCCGCGGAGCAACTAGGTGCGTGAGGCACAACTACTGAGCCTGCGCGCCAGGAGCCTGTGCTCCGCAACGGGAGGCCGCGACAGTGAGAGGCCCACGCACCGCGATGAAGAGAGTGGCCTCCGCTTGCCGCAACTAGAGAAAGCCCTCACACAGAAACGAAGACCCAACACAGCCAAAAATAAATAAATAATAAATTTTTAAAAAATTAAAAATATAACTACCATGTGATCCAGCAGTCCCACTTCTGGGTTTGTATCCAAAAGAATTCAAAGCAGTATCTCAAACAGATACTTGCACACCCACATTCATCGTAACATTATCCAAAATACCCAAGATGTGAAGAAACCCAAATGTCCATCAACAGATGAACGGATAATGGGGTCTATAAATACAGTGAAATATGTCCTTCCTTGAAATAAAAGGAAACCATGTCTCATGCTACAACATGGATAAACCTCTAAGACGTTATGCTAAGTGAAATAAGCCACTCATAAAAGGACATATCCTAGCCACTCACATGAAGTATCTAGAATAGTTAAAATCATAGAAACATACAAAGGTGATTGTCAAGATCTCCGGGAGGAGGAGGGAGAATTAGGGAGTCTCTGCTGTCCCAACCCGCGCCTGGGTCCTGGGGAAGGAATCAGAACTCAGAAGCAGGGGAAGAGGCTTTGGCCAGCAGGGAAGGGCGGGTGAGCCCCAGGGTGGGTTCACAAAGGACCAGAGCATCTGAGTGCGTTAGGAGGAAGGGGCTTCAGAGGTGGGCCAGCACAGGCCATGATGGGGGCTAAGCAGGCTGCAAGGGGGGGCAGTTCGGGGAGACAGTAGGGGTCTGCGCCCTGCCCCTCATTGTTTGCTCATCTCACCCTTATGAGCGGGTCATTTCCCCTGCTCTGATGATTCGAAGTCTCTGCCAGCACCCACAGGACAGTGACTGAGGCCTTCACACTCCTCTGCACGGATCCCAGCTCCCACCCAGATCTGGGGCCACAGACACCTCTCCCCCAACCCTGCTGCCCCTGTGAGCAAGCTGTTCTTGTGAAACGTGGTCATAGTTTGTTAGGAGGAACTGTTTTATATGGGAATACAAATCAGTGTTGATACCAATGCACACACATGTCCAGCCGTGGGTGGAAATGGACGGGACAGTAGTTCTGGGGTGTCTTTGCACACCCATAGGCCCCTGAGGCCAGTCCCCACAGCCACAGCCAGATGGGTCCTCCTCCCTCAGTTGAACGAGATGCTGCTGCAGAGAAATCCCACAAGTTCCACAAAGGGGCCCAACTGTCATTACCCTTATCCACACCTTTCACGGGTGCCCCATGAATTTCCCTGCACCCATTCCCCTTGTTGCATCCTCATTGGGATTAAGAGGTAGCTGCCTCCACCACTCTGCACATTGCAATAATCCCAGCGGGACTAGAGGTTGTTCCCGCTACGATGAGGCAGACAGTCCTGTCTCCATGGCCAGGACTTTTCCTCTCTGTTCACGCCACCCACACAGGAAACCCTGGATGAGCGGAGGGTCATCCCAGCGCCGTCGCCTGGCCACTTCAGGGAAGCAGAGAGAAGCTCCATAATGACAAGGGCTGTCTCCAGGCTCCATCCTAGAAACTGGTGAGTGTCCAGAGGGCTGAAAGGCACAAAAGCAGCTCTGCCTCCCCAGAAGGTTCTGGGATGCAGAAGATGATACAGAGGCCCCAGAAGGCCCCTAGCCAAGCAGGCTTTAGAGAAGGGGATGATGAGGGGGTCCCTGGGGAGAGTGAGAGCTGTGCGTTCCCAGGGCCAGCCTGAGGAGTCCTTGTCTATGTGGAGGAAAGGTTCGGCCACCTGTAGATCCAGAGCTCCTGTGACCGCCCTCATCCTTCCTTCCTCTCTGGATCGCTCTCTGTGGAGCAGCGCAACACGAACAAGATGACAGTGGCCTGAGAGCATTTCCCACCAAGACGATCTTTATTCACAATTGATATACGTCACTCCAAAGGTCCTGCTCCACCCACACCTGGCCACACCCACCTCCCCCACCTCCCTAACCTCCCACAATCCCGCTCCCCCCCCCCCCCGGGCCTGGTGGTCCTGCCCTCCCTCCCTTCCCCCCACATCATCCAGGGTCAGCACTGGGATGAGGAGGAGCCCCTAGGCTCCCCTGGGGGCCGCCCTGGGGCCTCGCCCTGGAGGGCCAGCCCAGCTGTTCCCTACTGGCTGCAGTGCTTCTTCCACTTCCTACTCTTCTCAGGGACACACGGGTCACACTTTCTTTTTCTCGGCTGTGAGGGGCGAGCAGGCCCCAGAGCCAAGCCTGGCCTCCCAGACACCCCGAGGCCAGCCCCGGGGATGGGCAGCTTCTCAGCAGCGGCTGGGCGTCCACACAGAGCCCGCTTCCTCGACTTGGGAGCGGCTGGTGGAGCTGGGCTGAGGCCTCTTCTCTGATGGGAGGGGGCGTGGGGAGCACTCTGGGCCCCCCAACCTCCAGGGGAGGCCAGGCCTGAGGCATGGGCAGGACTCTGGGACACCCAGCCAGGTAGCAGGCTCTGCAGAGAGCCAAACAGGAAGGCCAGGCTGGGGAGCTCCTCGTCGTTGTCACTGGAGCCGTCCCTGGGCCCTCGGGCCTCCCGAACAGGAGAGGCCTCTCTGAGAACAGACGCGTCCCTGGGTCCCCGTAGAGGGCCAGCGCGCCTTTGACCCTGGGGAGGGGAGGGCGGTCCGGCCCAGAATGGAGAGACCTCCTGAGGTCCTCGAGAGGGAACAAAGGCTTTGGGCCTGCACAGGCCAGTGTCTGTTTGGATGAGCCTATGAGGAGCCTCAGAATCGATTTCTGGTGGGCAGGCTTCATCACTGACCCCTGGATGGGGGTCTTGGTCGTGCCTCTGGGCACCTTGGCCGGCGTCGGGCTCAGAAGGACTTGAGCGCGTTCCGGGTACACCGTGACTCGGGGCTGCCCGCACACCCTCGTCCTCTTTCAAGGCCAGGAGTCGTTTCTGCACCAGCTGGTAGGAGGGAGGAGGACAGTGTTGGCTCCACACACACGTGTGAGAGGAGGAGCCCTGGGCAGTGGGACAATGGCCCTTGGGGGAAGGAGGGGATGGGGGACCCCAGGACTCGAATCCAAATACAGACACTGTGGCATTCCTGCCATCCTCCTGCACCTTATTCCCAGCTTTGTGCCCTTCCCTACCCTCCCGGCTCCCCATCCTCTCCTTCCTTTCACCCTGCACTGCACCCACCCCAAAACGGGCCCTTCCCCATGCCAGGCCTCCCAGGCAGGGGAGGGATGGACAGCGCCAGGTGGCCCTCCAGTTCTGGGGCCCTACCTCTCCCCTGTTCACTGGGGTCCCTCCGTGCCCTGGTCTTCCTGGGTGTCCCTTGTCTCCCGTGTTCTACCGGGGATCCCTCCCTCCTCTGGCTCCCCTGGGTCATATGGGTTCCCCTGTCCCCTGGATCCGCTGGCGTTCCCCTCCCGTGGGGTCCCCTGGCTCCCTGAGTGTCCCTCTCCCTCCCCTGACTCACTTCTTCCGGGGTGAGCCCTTCCTCCTGCTCCAGCTCCTCCACTAGGGCCAAGAGATCCAGCTGTGGGTCTGGGGAAAGCAATTCTGCCAGGAATCGAGGGTGAATGACTGCCTCCACCTCGGACAGAAAGAAGAGGCTGTGAGCATCCTTGGCCAGGAGTGGCCTGTGAGACAAGAAGACCCGGAGGGAAAGTGAAAAGCAGAGACCCACCCCACTCTCCTCCACAAGGCGGGGATGGTCAGCACACACACACACACACACACGCACGCACACACACGCACACACACACACGCACATACACAGTCACACACAAAAGAGCACATATACAGAGGCACATACACAGACACACAAAGGCATACACACAGAGAGACACAAACACGTACACACATACATCTGCGTAAACCTCCCCTAACACCAGGCTCAGGAACAAGGAGCTGAGCTTAAGTCCCAACGGCCTGAGCAGAGCCCAGATCTTGGGTGCTGAGTGTCCCATGCCCTGGCATCTTGTAGACCCCAGGCTCCAGGCCTAGCCTACCTTGGTGACAAAGTCCTCCTGGGAACACAGCTTGTCAATGTAGCTCAAGAGGCCCGGGTCCGAGTAGGTGCCGTCCTCTTCCTGCTGCAGCTCATTTCCGTCCTCTCCACCTTCCGCATCTGACTCGCCTGTGGCTGAGTGGCCGGGCCCCACCAGCGCATCCATGATGTCCATATACTCCCTCACAGCCTCGGGGGGAATCTCCTTGGGTGCCCTGGGCTCCGGGGGCTGCTGGGACCTGTGTGGCTCTGGGCAGGAGGGCTGGGCCCTGGGGCCGGACATCCTGGGAGCACAGGCTGAGGCAGAGCGGGAGGAAGGGAAGGAAGGTGAGGGACTCCCGGTCCACCTCCTGACCACCGAGCGCACGTTGGTGAGGGCATTGTTTGGGGGACATTGATGTGGGTGTGGGGGGGTCAGGACCACCTGAAGCCTCATGCACTGTTGGAGAGGGGAGGTAAGGGGGGCATCTAAGAGAGTCACAAGTAAGGAAGTGGGGAACCTCCAATTTTCTAGGGGTCTCGCCATCAAGCCCACTTCCTAGGCAGACCTTGTGTGGGGTCCTTTGACAGGGAGGTGTGAGAGGAGTTACAAAACTGACCAAGTCAATACCCCATAGTGACAAAGGGCAGCTGAGACCCCACGCCCCCACCCCTGCCTCGGTGGCTGTTTCGGTTGAAAGACCAATGCCCCTGTCTTGAAGGAAAAGGATCCACGTGGGGACAGTGGCCCACCCTAGGCCCCTGTTACCTGTGCCTTCAACTCCAGTGGGAACCTGGGTGCCTGGCTGAAGGCCCACTTTCGGGGCTGGGGGCCCCCGAGGATCCAGCTTCGGTGGGGCTGGAGGAGGCAGGTCCTGCGCGCACTGCATCCACTGCCCCTTCTGAATCTGCATCTCCTCCTCGGCCTCAAATTCCACGAACCTGGGGGATGACGGAGGCACAGGGCACCCTGAGCAAAAGGCCTGGGTTCTGGAGCCCAACAAAGGCAGCCAAGGATGAGGGATTGGGAGAGGATGTGCCTTGGGGCTGTCAAGGCCCTGTGAGGTGCTGTCCACAGCAGAGAGCTGCTCCTGGAACTGATACAAGATCTGGGACCCTTCCTGCCTCACCAGCACTGGAGGCCATTCAACAGCATAGACCCAGGTCGCTGAATCGAACCAGGTCAACGGAACACTTGGCTGACCCAGGGGGCACCCTCCTCACCCCGTCCCCATCCAGAACCACATGAAGGGCTGACAGCCAGAGGCTGGAACAGGTGTGTGTTCCCCACAGGGGTCCTTGCCCGAATCCAGGACCCTGGGCTGGGACTGAGAGTCCTGGAACATAGACCTGGAGACAGGGCCCAGGAGAGGCAGGGCGACGTGGATGCTGAGCTCAGAGGAGAGGCCTTCCTTTCCTCTGAGAGGCGCTCGTTGGTTTGCTTTTCTTTCTTAAACCAAGGGGATTACCATGGAGCAAACAACGGAAGGGCCAGAGACCCTCGGGCTGACGACAGCTGGCTTCCCCAGCCTCTTCAGGGATGCCAGTGTACCCACTCAGGCCACTTTTCATGAGGAGAGGGGGTCCCAAATCTATGTCAGTGGCCGCCAGCCACCCACCACTAAGGAAGCAGCAGGCTGGCGGGTGGAGCTCTTTCCCCGGCTCAGCCCATATGGCAGGAGTTGGACCCCAACTGGACTCACAGCGTCACCCTGCCCCATCCTGAGACCTTCATGTCAAGGCAAGGGTAGGTCAAAATCAGGGGAGGGCAGAGCTCCTGGTGGAGGAAGGACAGAAGACCCAAACTCTCAAGGTGAGGGAGGGGTTTCTGGAGGACAGTAGGGCCTCTGGGCTGCGGGGCCCCTGTTCTGAGTGACAGCCCTTCTCCTTTGTCCTCTCTGATGAGCACCCCCACGGCCAGACCCTGCCCTCACCCACTCGCCTCAGCCTCCACGCAGCCCCTGGGCCCAGGGCGCTGACTCACTTTTCCGCTATCTTGTAGTAGATCATCCGGTCAACGTTGCTTATGCGCTGCCATTCCTGCACGGCCCTGCACAGTGCCTCCTCCAGCGTCATGGTGGGCTTCAGGCGGGCCATGGATCGAAGCACTGGGCTGTAAGACCTTGGGGTCAGTGTCCGTGCCCAGCCCAGCCCCCACCTGCCTGACCCCACCCGCCAATGTGGACCACACATCACTCAACGCAGCATGACTGAGCAACAGGAGGGTGAGAGGCAGGTGTCTGGGAGGGCAAAGACAAGCCTTCCCGGCTACTGCTGTCACCACCTCACACTCACTCGAGGATGACCATCCACTCCCAGGCTACAGCTGGGACACTGTGCCTTGGGGAGCTCTTTTCCTCTTCAAGGCTGCCTTTTCATAAGGAAAATCACTATCATCAATGAGACGTGGCATGTGCCAGGCCATCTGCTAACACTCCATAGATTAGCCCAAGGAGTCTTCTGCCCGGTCCTCAGAGTGAAGTGTGACTGTCCCCTTTTTACGAGGGACCGGAGGTTTAGGATGGAAATGCCTGCCAGGCTCACAGCTCTAGTGGGAGAGAGCCCACACCCTTAGGAGAGCTCTACCATCACCCTGTTCCTAGTGGAATTCTCCACAACAACGAAGTCGAGGCGTGCATTAAGCGCTCGCCTGGGCCCCGCACTCCTCCCCCTCCTCCGAAGTGACCTCCCCCTGCCATGTACACCAAGTCCTGTATGAAAGGAGACTGCACCACAGGAGAGTGCGGCATCCACTCCTTGGCTCCTCACCTTACAGCACGACCCTCTCTGACTGCAAGTCTTCAGTCCATATTACCATGAGAATCATGGAAGAGCAAGTTGGCTAGACTCTCAGGGTGGTGGGGTCAGTTGAGATGAGGCACATTTCAGTCATGATGTCATGGACTGGGCGGCTCACCCATATGACCGACAATGTGCCTTCTCATAGCATGGACATCGCCCTCAGACCTTGCTTCCAGTATCCCTAGAAACCTAACCTGCGAGTCCATCCCCAGGTCCTCTTTATCTAAAAGCTCCGAGAAGCTCACGACCCCCTGAGCGTTCACTCACATGAGAAAGCAGGACAGAGCTTCTGCATCAGGACTCTGGGGAAGGTGTCTCCGCGCCAGTGGCTTGAGGCGCTGCCAACGTCGGAAGTTACTGTACACGCTCTGGGGGTTAGAGCAGTCACCCTGCGAGGCGTAGGGCTGGTTGGTGGCCAGGCTGCCCTCCCTGGAAGTGCCATGTGGCCAAGGCCCAGAGTTCACTGGGCGAATGATAGGGGCCAGCTGGGCAGCTGGTGGTGGAGCTTGAGGAGGAAAGCCTGGGGTCCAGCCTCCCTTGCCAGCCTGAGTAACTCCAACAGCTGGAGCAGTCACAATGGTCTCCATCGCAGGGGGTGCTAAGAATACGGGTGCAGGACATGCAGCAGTCCCGCTGAGGGCCCCTGGAGCGCTCCAGGTGAGGGGGCCCTGAGTTATGATAAAGGTCTGAGTCTGGGGGGCCTCCACTGGCCTCCCTTGTGACCTGACTTGGATAGTGAGGTTGCAGGCCCCAGGGGCACTGGGTCCACGGCCACCATTAGCCACCAAAGGCGTCGTGGGGAAAGCTGGCAGCAGCAGGCTGCTGCCAGGAGGGAATGCTGGGGTGATGGGAGGTGGCAGGTGCTGCCCCCAGGGTGGCCGGTCCTGGGGGCCAGGAATGGGTGGAGGATAGAGCACTGCCATGAAATCAGACAAGGAGGCACCAGGGTTCATGATGACATCCGTTCCCAGCACTGGAGCTGCTGTTGAGGCAAAGGAAAGGAGTGAATGGAGCAGGAGAAGGGGCCAGTGGGACAGAGGCTCTCTGCGGCATCAGAGTGTAAATCTCCACAGGTGAGAGACACCTGGACAAGGGAAACTGCAGCGTGCAAATGTCTTCAAGTGCTTTTCATGCCCTGACCTCCAGTTGAGAATTATTCCACTGGGGACCCCGCGCCCATCCACCAAGGTCCCTGACCCCTGCCTGCCGAGAAGAAATTGCCTCAGCAAGCACTCACTTGGAGAGCCTCCCTAAGGCGCCCCCTGGCAGCTAAGCCTCACAGGCTGTCTCCCAAGACCTGGAACTGTGTGGACATCCGCTCTGTGGGAAATGCCCCTCAGCTGGCGTACCAGCAGGTAGGGACCTCCTGCAAGGTAGGTTCTAGGCACCCAAAGGCACTGTGTAAAACATTAGGGCCCCACCTCCTGCTCAGTCCTCCTTTTCCTGACGCTCAGTATAAATCCCCTCTTTCTTGCCTAGCCTCACAAAACAAAACAAAATGCTGGAAAATATCCCTCTAATGGAATCCTGATACAAACCCATAACACTGGCCCAGAATGCACCTGCATCTCAGAACAACCCACAGCAGGTACGTAACATGGGCCAGGTCCTGCCACCCCCTTCCCAGTGCCCAGAGTCACTGTCATCACTCAGGAGTTCTCTTCCTAGGAGGTGGGGGGGGTCTGAGAAGTAGGCGCATGTCCCTTGGATCCTGTCATTTCACAGCCAGTGATGGCTGCACAGGATTAAACAAGGGCCAGGTAATTGTCATGTTACATTGGTCGTGGGAGTATATAGACCGCCGGTGGTCCTTCCCCTTCCAGCTCCCAATAACGGAGAGACAATCTGAGAAGCAAGCATAAGCCAGGTGCCATGGCGACCAACTTGTCTGAAACACATCCCCGTTCAGGAGAACAAGGTACACACCACGGTGCACCTAATTAACCAGAATAGGTGTCATAGGACGTTTAATAGTAACATAGAAGATCGTCTTCCTGACCCTGGGCTACACTCCTTCCCCCTTTAAAAGAGGAAGCAGCCTTCCTAGACATTCCACCCGAAACAACCCCACTCCACCTCTGTTCCCTGTCCATGAAGGAGTGACATAAAATATGAACAAACTCTTCCTCTCAAGGCAGCCTGAGGGTCCACCACGAGATACTGGACCACAAAAGGAAGAACAATTCAGAGCAACTCAGGAACCTGAGCCCTCTCTTGGCTGAAGTTACACGGTTGCCCATCCCCTGTTGAATCCAAGGCAACAGTTACCTGAACTGAGAAGTGAGCTCTGGGCTGGGAGGAGTGGATGAGGTGTGGGCTGCGGCAGTTAGAGTAACCTCCTTCCTAGCTCTCGGAGAGGACACTTCACTGCAGGTGTGGCCACACACAGCCCCATTGAATAGTTTTCTCACCAAGACCATCTCTCCCCAGGGCCCCCTGAGATACAGTAGGCTCCTGTTCAAATCCCTTTGAAAGATATGGTGAGGCAAGCTTCAGGTACCTCAGGAACACAATACAGGTCTAGGCTTTCCTCATGACCCTCCCTGTGTCACCACCAGGACATCACACACATCCTTACACACACGTTTCAAAGTGGCTTGTCTCCCTTCTAGAAACAATCAACCGTCTGCTGCCATCCTTTCTCCATAGCCAGGGCAATTCCTCTTGATCCACCTCCAATGACCCCTCCTCCCCAGTGCAGTCTCAGGTTTCTTCAGGCTCCCCAGTCTCCCCAGGTGAAATGTCGTTGTGGGTCCAGTGCTCTCTTCTCCCTCTACTTCAGTCCAACTATGTGCCCACAGTGAAGTGTCACGTATGAACCCGAAGGATGTGAGAGATGGCAGGGTCTCTGAGAACACACCCCCAGCCTATAGGCTTACCTCCTTCTGAAGCCATCCTGCAGGCTTGGGCACGGACTACTGCTGCCTGGTAGCCTCAATGAGAAACGTCAAGACCAGGACCCAGAGAGCGACCTGCTTCAGCAGTTGCTCAGGATCCAAGGAGAGCCACGTTTAAATTTAAACAGTAGCATGTGGGCTGAAACGTTCTGCAGTGGGGGAGGGGCAGACGGCACGTGGGTCCCGGTGAGGTGGGGTGGGGGGACATTCCACGAGGGCTCTGGGAGGTAGGCAAGAACCGGAAGTTCCTTCCACCTCACACAGTGGCAACACAATTGGCGTGTGCCTCTTTAGGCAGTTTATAAACTTTTTGATTCACGGCACCGACGTTGGACATGACGGTCCCTTCCTTTCACGTCTTTATCCATCAACCTAGTTTTGTGTCCCTCAACACACTCTGCTTCCTACCTGGCTCTTGACTTACTTCAACAGAGACTAGACTTTCTGAACAAAATACCCAAGTGTTAGTCTGATAAACACTTGGGGACTTATGGCCACATGGAAGTGAGTATTTGAAATTAGGATTGTCTCAGCAGATCCAGTGTCTTTGACTGCTGTATGTACATCACTCCTAAGGAAGTGGTCCTTGTGCTCCAACCAACATCCAGCAGGACCAGCCTTACTAATGATCCTTTGTGCTGGAAAGCCCCCGTCCATCAAAAAACTGTCATGCAGCCCCCATGTCCAAGACCAGAATTCACTAAATGTCTTTCTCATAGTATTCCATGGTCGTTAAAGATTTAGTTTTTTACCTTGTAAATGATTTTAGTATAATATTTTAAGCGAGTAACACCTTCTCATGGTTCAAAATTAAATTGTGCAAAATGGAATATGCAGTGGCGAGTCCTCCTCCCACCTCTTTCCCCTGTCAACCCAATCCTCTTTCCCGGAGGAAACCAGTGTTCTCTCTTTCATTAAAATCTTCCCAGAGATATTCATGCAACTAAAAATGAAGGCGATCTATTTTCATAGAGGAGCGGACTGTTAGGAAACTTGTCAAGGGAGATGAAAGCTGAAAACCTCAGAAGATGGCAACCAAGTCTCTTGGGAGACGAGATTCACTGACTGCTGTAGCAGCAGTAGAACTCCTACTGATTGTGGGGTGTCGGGGAAGGAAACAGGTTTAGAAGAGCTGTTCCACAGTGTGAAAAAGACTCCCGTTGGTGCTTAAGAAGTTCCTTGCCCCTTGTCAGGAAAAACTGACTCAGAAGAAGATGAGAAGATAAGGTGAGAATATTTCAAGCAACATCATGGTGAACTTTATATCTAAAGAAACTCCTGTTGGGGACTGAAAAAAATAAACGATTTGTGAATATCGCTCAGTACTGGAACTTTTATAATGAAGGAAAACTTAAATGATTTTCAACCAATAACTTCATACTAGAGGGATGGTGAGGCAAAATATTGTACCCAGGCACTCGAGAAAGGCAGGCTTCCTTGTTGCTTCCTCCCTTTGTTCAGTCATTCAACCAATTATTTACAAGATTCGCACTCATAACTCTGATACAGTATTTGAAGGACTCTTCTCAAGGCCACTGATACAAAAATTGCACTGTGCAAAAATTAGCCAGTCCCAATTCTGCAATCACTTTGGTAATACTTCAAAATCCTACACCCCAGAGACAGAGATAATCAAATTAGCCCAAATGTAATTTGGGAAGACCAGTCACAGAAGGGAGTATCTAAAAGTCCTTTGGATCATGATCTCTGACTATTCCTGCCCAGAGTCTGGGGGCAGGCATTGACTACTGAGAAAAAACATCTCTGGACATGCATCACAAGCCTCAGAAGACAGTTCATCTTCCACTCAATCACGAAACATTAAAGAAACGAAGAGATAACATGTTTGTGTCTTGTGGAGTTTTCACGTCTGTGCACTTGGAGGTGCTTAGTGCTGTTAGATGTGAGCGGTCTTCAGGGGCATCCTGTTGAGTGAGAAATGCTCTAATCTTGCAACTGACCAGAAAGCGGATCTGATGATTGAAGTTTCTTTGGGAAGTATTACAAAGTCAGGTCAGTAAGTTGATCCCGCTACTATTTTTGTTGTTGTTGTTGTTCTTATTGTCAACCGAAATTCTGCAAGATATTATTAAAAAAGGAGGGAGGGAAAGTAAAATTGTTCCCATACTACCTGCTGTGTTGAAATTGGCCCAGATTGTCAACTCTTTCTCAAAATTATTTTAAAAAACCCAAGCCCATACAAAGGAAACACCTGTAAATCAACATTTATTGAACAACCTCCATGTCTTAAATACACTGAGAAAAAATATTCTAGTAGAGTAAAATGCGTTGGACAAACTCTAGGAACGGAGTCAGGAGACAGTATCTGAAGAGTGTTTCCCAGGTCTGAAATTCTTTGCTAGAATTGTTCTTTAACGGAAACTTCAGGCTTGCTAGGCAAAAGGACCTACTGCTTTTTGAAAGGCATAAACAAGAACCAAGGAACTGCAGTCCAAAGGGCATGAAAGCACTTGCCCCAATTTGAGGCTACTGTGCTTACAGCGGAGCTCTCCACAACGCTTTGTAGCTGAGTGCATGGGTTTCACGTGTGCAATATAAAAATCACGAGTGCACATGTCACAAGAGCTGGTTTTAAGAAGAGACCGTCACGAAAGTTCCCGGCAAGGAGCGTCGCCAGTCAAGTTGCGCAGCGTGCCCGACCCTCCATTTCTCTCCTCTCCTGCAGAGACCGCCTGGAGCAGATGCCCGCGCTCCCCGCGCCTAGACGCCTGCGCACGCCTGCGCACGCCCACTGGGGCGGGGCTCTCGGGCACGCGGACCGCCGTCCTCCAACGGCTCCCAGCGTCTGTTGGGGCAGTTTGCTCCGGAAGACAGGAGCGCATGCGCGAGCGCGGACGGTGGGGCCTCAACGGCCGTCAGGCGGCGGAGGGGCCTGTCATGGCGGCCTCTAGAGTCAATTATAGGAATCCTGAGGTAAGGGGTACGGGCACTTTTCACCCCCTCAGGTGTCACCGCTCTGTGCTGTTGTTCACCCTGTGGATTATTTGTGCCCTTGTCCGTGTAAGGAGACTCGCCACAATGTGGATTCACGCCCCCATAGAGCTCGATTCCCTTGAGGTGTTTACCCCAGGGTTATTGGCACGGCTGGGGAGCCGGCTGCATGAAGGGTTCCGTGACTGCGGGGCCTCCAGTGGGGGGTAAATCGTGTGTGCGAGCTCTTCAACAGGTGCCGTGCTAGTCTGCGCGTTGTGAAGAGTACAAAAGCTAGAGGGAAGTTCTTGCGAGTTGAAAACCCTCATCTGCTTCCAGAGGTGTAGCTCAGGTGATTGGAAAATGCGTGAAGATCGAGGGAACACACTCATAGTTTCACTAGTGCCTTCCTTCTTATCATAAAAACATCAATCAACACTTATGTTCAAACTGCATTCTTTTGTCAGCGATGGGAGCAGCTTTGCTGAATGTGGTAATAAACATGTATTTTTACATGTTTATTACCTGATGTCAAATCCTGACTGATTTGCAAGCATAGATGGGGTCTGTACATATTTAATTGGTTGGTGGGAATCTGATGTGTAGTCACATGTGCGGGTTGGTTTTGTCTGTGGTTATTTGTCTTTGAAGGGAGGTCATGCCTGTGTTTTTGTGAGTGTGTAAGGGTGAGTGTTGTATTTGGAGGGTGTTGGGATGTGACGCAGGCATACTCAAGGAGTTGGTGGTTAGGTGTTTGTAATTTGGTGTTTGGGGAATATGTTTACATGTGTTCTTTTCTCCCATGAATTTGGGGATTTGTGTGTGTCGAATGGTGGATTGGGAAGGATTATCTGCATATGCATAAGGGCAATGTCAGGAGAAGTAGTGGTGTATATTACTTTGGGTGTCCAGTCTGTTTATTTTGTGTATTTGGGGAATGTAGGCTGATCATTTGTGTATTCAGGGCATGTTGTATGGTTATGGGGTGTTTGTGTGTGTGCATTTTCAGGAGCTGTCTATGTATATTTGGATGTGTAGAGGGCAAGTCTGTGACTATTTTATGGGACTGGTGGATGTTGTATATGTAGGTATGTTGTGTTTGTATGATTCTGTATTCTGCAAGATGGCAGAGTTAATTCTGTGTGAGAGGTTGGGAATGTGGTGTTGTGTATACGCCAGTAGTGTGGTACTGTATGTGTATTTGGAAGAAAGGGCGTATAGGGTGATGTTATTGCATATTTGTAGTGTACTGGGTAATTGTGGTTGTATTTGGGACTTGTGGAGAGTTGTGTGTTAAATGAGTTTGTGTGAGTATTCAAGGCTCATGGCCACTTGGAGGAATATTTGCTGATGCTGTGCAGTTGTAATTTTCAGTAGGAGCCTCTTAGGCTTATGTATTTTGGGAAGTGAGTATATGTGTATCTGATAGAGAGGTGGGGTTCTATGTTTCTACAGGGAAGATGGACAATTGCATTTATATGTATTAGAAATATATGATACTGGTATTTGTTAGTACTTGTATATGTGTGAGCTGGCTGATAGCTAGGGATGATTTGATATATGGAAGTTGTTTCATAAATGGTTTGCTGGAGATATTTCCATGTATCTTACTTGTGTATTCTAATCCGTGTGTGTGTCCATCATCAGGTGCGTGCATTATCAAAGCTTGTTCATAAGGTATGGAGTTGTTAGGAGTATTCAAAGTGTATTTCTTTGCAGAATGCTAGGGTGTTTATACATGTGTTTGGTAGGCGTAAGAGCTGGTCTGTCTATATATTCAGGATGAGGGTAGAAATATATATATATACACACACACACACATATACAGTTTATATGTTGGGGTAGTGGTGGGGAGCTTGTCTTCTGGAGAGGTAGCATAATGTATAGTGTTTGGGAGGGGATCCATATGTTCATGGGTTAGGAATATTTGCATGTGTGTATCCATAGGTGTGTGAGAATTGTGTATGTATATTAGTAAGACTGCAGAAGTTGTCGGTGTTTTTCTGTTTTGAATGTGTCTGAGCATTTGGGGTGTATACTCATGAGGAGTCTGTGGGTGTGTGTATTTGTGATTTGTGAGTATATCAGGAGGCTTAGAGTCCTCTATGTGTCTATTTTGAAATGTAATGCCTGAAGAATTTAGTGGTGTTGCTTGTATGTGTGTTGTCAGTATTAGTGAGGTGGACTTATATGTACAGTTGACCCTTGAACAACACGGGTTTGAACCCCACGGGTCTACTTATAGTGGATTTCTTTTTCAGTAAATACCACAGGACTACTACAGGATCCATGGACACAGAGCCACTGCATGGAGGGTTGGCCCTAACCCCCAAGCTGTTCAAGGGTCAGCTGTATTTGATAAGTATAGGTTATTTGTGTCTGTGTGTGTTTTTGAGTTCCTGGGGCTTGTGGGGTATGTATTCTGCGGGATGTGAGAGTTTAGTCTGTGTGTTTGGAAACCAGTAGACCGTGTAGGTTACGTGTGTGTGCAGGAATCCTGGAGTGTATGTATTCTAGGGCTGTGGGATTGCATATGGGTCTTTTTTGGGATTGCACATGAGACAGTACTTGGTGAGCCTGTGTGTTTAGGTACTCAGTGTGTACATCTGGATGGCATATCGGTTGCACATGTTTGTTCTCAGGCCCATGTTGTGTGTGTATATATAGTTGTGAGAGTGGAATGTGAATATTCAGGGTGAGTAAGGTTTTGTCTGTAAAAATGTAGGTAGTAAGAGGTGGTCTGTTTGTGTATTTATTCAGGGTGTGGGTAGAAATGTACGTGTGTGTGCAGGATATATATATGTGTGTGTGTGTGTGTGTGTGTGTGTACAAACACATATGTATATGTGGTATCCTTTTGGTTATATATGTGTGGTGGGAGTTGAGGGTTCTACTTGGGGTGTAAGTGGATTCTGTGCACATATTCATAGGAAAAGGTATGGGATGTGCTGGAACTGGTTCATACTATCTTGGGATAGTCAATGGTGCATATCTCTTCCCAGCTCTGTGTTTAGTGATGTCAGGTGGGTAGCTTGAAATAGGTCATGCTGGGAATATTTATACCATGTAGATACCATAAGTGAAGTCTTTCCCACCTTTCTCGGAGAACTTCTTATCAAGCACTTACCAGCGTACCACTGATGTGCGTGTTTGGATGTATGTATGTATGTAGCAAGAATATTTGGGCATCGGTGGGTACGTATGGGACACTCATGTGAATTGTGAGTGGGGCATCTGGGGCTCTGGGCCCTTGTATATGTGCATTGACCCTGGTAATTGTGAATCATTGCATTGCTCCTATCCTGTTCTTTAGGGCCAGAGAATCCCCATAAATGTTGTTGATTCCCAGTAGAAATCATGCAGATGGATACAGGGGTGTCTGTACCTTAGGCAGGTGGACAGTCCTTCAGCATTTGTGTGGTCCTAGCATCTGGGTCCCTAGAAGTGGGGGCCTGGTGGACAGATGGCCATGCAGAGCAGAACCTTCACAGGTGTGTTGTTGGTGTGACAGGCAGCAGTCAGAAAGTCGTGGGGCTTCCTGGATAGGAGGTCAGATGACCAAGGGCTTTCCCAGGAAAACCCCCTGAGAATCTGTTGGACAGCTACAGGCATTACTGGGTCTTCTGTGGCACAGCTGACGTGCAAGGACACCCTCCACATGGGGTCCAGAGCCATGTGTCCCTGAGCCCAACTGCCCCAGGGTGGTGGGAACTGTTGCGTATCAGGCTGGTTAACTGTATCACTAGGTCTCAACCAACCTGTCTCCATGGAAACCTAAGTCCTCACGGATAGGCAGGACCTCTAGGGATCACTGAACTGACAAGGACAGAGGTGGGGAGGCTTTGTCACTGAGGGAGAGTGGGGGACTGAGACCTTCAGAGCCTGGGGAGTCCCACTCTGAGGAGATATGGCTCTGATGTTGCCAAACCCTTTAGACATGTTCTCTGTTCTTTTCTGAAGGCTCAAGATGCTTCTAGCAGTGGGAAGCTTATCTCAGTTTCATGTTTCTCTGATAGGATGAACTGACCCTTTTATTCACTATTCCACATCGAGCTGCAAACCCATCAGAGGGAACCATGTGATCATTGTAGCCACCAGCTGACCCCACAGCCACCTTGTGCCTCCCTTGGACCCACCCAAGAATTTCTGAGCCTTCTTTCTGGTGAGTCTTGTGGCCTTTTCTCCCTCATTGTGAATCCTCCTGCCAATAAAACATGCTGTGAATGTTAACAAAAGGAAACCTCAACTAGAATTGGAGTCTGGAAGGCCCCCCCCGTAGAGGGAGCTCTCATGCCTTCTCATCATCAATTACCCCAACAGGAAGAGGTCATTTACTGACCCCAAAGAGGAAGTGCAACCACCTTACTACCCCAGCTGGAGGAGGGAAGACTTCCTTCCTGGCCAGCAACAAGAAATAGAAAATAGAAATAGCTAATAGAAAATTCCGCAGTTTAGCCAATGAGACGCCATTGTCACCTGAAGTTTTCCTTTCCTCCAGTGAACTTTCATTTTTTCCCTTGATGATGACTTTCTTTCCTTGTCCCACCCTCCTTACTATAAAAGCCTTCTGGGACTTCCCTGGTGGTCCAGCAGCTAAGACTGCACGCTTCCAATGCACGGGGCATGGGTTCGATCCCTGGTCGGGGAACTAAGATTTCCACATGCCATGTGGCATGGCCAAAAAAAAAAAAAGCCTTCCATGTTGTGTAACCCGTTGGAGTATGTCCCTTTCTATCAGATGAGATGCTGCCTGATTCATGAATCGTTTAATAAAGCCAATTTATTCAAAATTCAAAGTAAATCTTCAAATTTACTCAGTTAAATTTTGTTTTTTAATACATTGGTAGCATGCAGAGGTGGCCACTAACAGTTTAATATGTATCCCTCCAGAAATGTTCTGTATAAAACTATGTACGTGCACTTTTCTAAAATCCACTCTTATGATTGCTACTGCTAACAGGATGATTTTATGATGAAATGCTTATCTTTTTAAAAAGAAAAAGATAAATATATTGGTGGCAGTGATGGGATCTGAAGCAAATTTCTGATAACATTTGGGACAAGGAGGAACAGGTGTGGTGCCCACAACTCCTTTGAGTTCCCTGTGTTTCTTGCCCTTCCTGAAGGTTGTTGGTAAGCTCCTCTTGGTTTGAGCTCCATTCTCTTTGCGTTTGTGCTCCCAATCTAATTGGCTTTCCTTTACAGGGCAGGACAGTTTGGGCTGGTAGAGGATTCTCCCTGAGGCCAAAGGCCTAGCCTTTCAGATGGAAATTCCCAGGACACAGTAACATCTCTTGGTTATTGCCAGTATATTTTTGAGTGGTAAACTCTAGCCCCTAATTTTGTTCCCTGGATTCCACATTGGGCACTGCTGACAGTGTAGTCTGCACTTGCCCATCTGTTTGGAATCAGCCCCCAGTTTCCATGCTTGGAACTGTTGGTGGCGGCTATAGTTCTCCATTTTGTTTGGAATCACTTTGCAGTCCCCATTCCTTGGGATTTGCTGGTTGGATCTTTTTCCTCAGTCCAAGAATCCCTGGTAATTGGTGGTGGTGCATACCAGGCCTTCTTTTGTCCAGGACATAGTAACATCTCTTTGTTACTGCTGATATATTAAGGCGCAGTTTTTTTGTGTGTTCTTTTGGGTTGACAAAGGCTAGCTAAGGAAATGAGATCCTTTATCGCCAAAGAGTTGAGAATGCCAGCTTCTGGCACACCTTCTTATTTTATATTTAAGAACTATGGTCCTGGAGGTTGTAGATATTTAGAAAGATGGCAAAATTATACTAATATTGATCTAGAATTACAGTGGTCATTGTGGGGCATGTTCCAGTTAGACAAGATTGTTCATTTAAGGAAAACACTAGAGAGCAAGGGTTCACAAATTGGACAGGGAGAATGAGATGCCTGCTTTAATTGATATGTAAAAGTTTACAGAAGGTTTCAAGATTCCAAAATAGCTTCGTTTAGAGACTTAGAACAAAAAGCTAATGAAAAATTAAAGAGACAAAAGGTACCTGAAACAAAAGACCATAGGATGGATGTGACTGCAGGTTTAACTCCCCCTTTCCTTTTTCACCTGAGTACTCTTGTTTTACTCATTTTCTGTCTGAAATACTTTTCTATTCCAAAGAGAATATTTAACAATTGCCATTTAAAGTAAAACTACCTGAGGTTGCAGGTGAGCCCCCTCAGGTGTCCTTTATCCCTTGGTCAAAGACTGAGCTGAGAGCTATAGTCCAAGAATTCTCTAAACCTAGGGAGTGTTAGACCTGCGCGGTCTCCTAGGAGTTTCGACTCGCCCAGGAAACAACAAGAGTCGGAAGTCGATGCAAAACGCAAGAGGTTTATTGAAGGCCGGTGCACCGGGGTTCCTTGGTCCTCACGCAGGAGGTCGAAGAAGGAACCCTTTTGGGCGCGAATATGTCAGTTTTATAGGTTCCCACTTCCCCGTATGTAAATTATAGATTTGGTTGTGTTCTCCTGCTGATTGGTCCCGGCTTAGGCTCGGACCAGAGAGGGAACTTGTCCCCAGCTGCCTGATTGGTCTTTGACAGACACCTTTTTTTACATTTTGTTATCTCCCTCCTTCTCCCCAGCTGTCTGATTGGTCTTTGACAGACACCTTTTTTACATTTTGTTATCTCCCTCCTTCTCGGAAGGGGGCCGGACATCCTGGAAATTCACCCATTGTCTAAGAAGCCCCTATTGTATGGAGAGTTCTTAATCATTAGCTGGAACAATGTCCCTCGAGTCCCACATTCCCCCCTTTTTCTTGTGACTATTGATTCCAATCATGGAATCTCAACCTTCTGTTCGTAAACTTTGGTACTGTTGTCTTAACATTAGAACTTGTACAGTACTGATACGTTCTCTAATAAATGCTATCAAGCGATTTAGAACACATGGTCCAAAAGTTAAAATCAACAATAAAACAATAAGAGGTCCCAACAGAGTAGAGATTAAGGTGGTAAACCAGGGGGACTTATCAAACCATGATTGAAACCATCCTTTTTCGTTCTCTCTCTCCCTTTGCCTTTTATCTAAGCGTTCCCTTAGTTTATCCATGGTTTTGGTAATTGTTCCTGAATGATCAATATAAAAGCAACATTCTTCTTTTAGAGCGGCGCATAATCCCCCTTCCTTAAGAAACAGCAAATCTAGGCTGCAACACCATTTCTGAAAGTGAGGTGAGTGATTCCTTTAGTTGAGTTATGGAACTTTCTAATGCTCGAAGGTCGATGTCTACAGCCTGTCTTAAACTTGCATAATACTGGGGTTGTTGTATGAGGGCTGTGGTTCCTGTTCCTATCCCGGCAGATATTCCTAGTCCTAGAAGGACAGCCAATGTGAGGGTTACAGGTTCTCTTTTGTTTTTTGTTTTTCCTACATATTTATCTAAAAAGGATGAGTCTGAATGGTAGATAAGTCTAGGGACTAATTGCACTAACACACAAAAGTCAGCTGAAGTATTAAGAACCTCTAAAGAGACACAAGGGGTGAGCCCTGTGTTACATGTCCACCATCCATCTTGAGGAGGTACAAGATATCCTGAGCCTGAAGGGAGGCTAAAATCATGACAAAGGTGTCTATGGGACTGGGGAGGTGTTCCTATACAAGTACCATTTCCAAAAACCGAGGACAGGGTTAATTTACTGTTCCCTTCTTGCTTCCATCGACATTGGTCTGAGGAGGTAGAATTAGTATAGTTGGAGCTATATCCTATAGCATCATAATAAGGGGGAGGGGCAGTATAGCAAAGCCAACATGATTTTGTAGCCTCTGGGTTTGTAGCATTGAGAACCGTAAAGGCTGCCTGCACCAAAGAAAGCATCCTATCCTGAGGAGTCCCAGGCTTAACTGTGGGTTCTTTGGATCCAGAGGTTTCATTAGTCTCATTCTTTGTTGACGTAGTTGAAGGGGCCGGGGGAAGCAAAGGGGGGCCAAGTATGGGATTCGGGCCTATTGATATAGGAGCAGGAGTCTCAATCTTTAGCTTAAGGGTCATTAATATTTCTAAATCATATCCTCTCATGTAAAATCTAACGCCCCAAGAATGACCATTTATCCATTTTTTATCTCTTTTTCCGGGATTACTAAAGGAAATTTTAAGGGGATGACACCATCCTGAACATTTACTCCGGTGTCCGGTATCCTCATTATGAGAATAATTAGCCGTTACAGTAATAAAATCCCAAGTTGAGGTGGGTTTCCAATTAGTATCCCCGGTAGTTTCACATCCCCAGCTTTTGCAATAAAAGTTTTCAGTTCCACCACATTTATAATTCAGAGATCAAGGGCGGTGGAACCCGGGGCATACGTAGAAAGTGAGGATACCAAGCATCATTCTTTTGCCTGCATTTTTGCAACCCGGCCCAAACCAATCAGTTTCCGAAACTTTGGAAGGGGCAGTGTTCATATCATGAGAATCTTCTGTATCCCAATAAGGTGCTCCTATAGCCAATTTTACAAACATCAGGAAAAAGATCTGGCCACCAGGTCCAGGGGGGTGCAGTATGACTAATGGACCAGGTTACATCTCCAGTCTGAGAAATTACCTGCCAAGTTAAACGTTGGGGGAGGTGAGGGCTAAAATCACTTACAGTCAGTAAAGGCAGTAAAACCAAAATTATAAGTCTTAGGTTCGTAGAAGCTTGAGTTTGAGCGGGTTGTCGGTTCTTTGGGCCCGCCATCCTGATGATGCCTCACTGGTGCAGCCTTCACATGTGAAGCATGGATCCAGGCAGCGATGCCGTCCACTTTTATGGCCGTTGGGGTGGTGAGGAGGACGGTGTATGATCCTTTCCATCGAGGTTCCAACGTCTGGGTTCGATGCCGACGGACGTATACGGAGTCTCCGACTTGGAAAGGATGAGTTTCTCCCGGTGTTCCCGGTTGGTAGGCCTTGGCGAGTTGGGACCATATTTCTTTCTGGACCAATTGGAGTCCCAGTAGCCTAGCATATAAGTCAGTGTTATTTTGACAATCAGGTTTTATTTCTTTTCCTAAAGTGAGGAGGGGAGGCGGGGCACCATATAATATTTCAAAAGGAGTAAGATGGTATCGGGAAGGTGTATTTCTAACCCGGAATAGGGCCAAAGGAAGGAGCACCGTCCAATCGGTACAGCCAGTCTCCAAGGACAATTTAGTTAGGGTCTCTTTTAGAGTCCTATTCATTCTTTCTACCTGACCTAAACTTTGGGGTCTATAGGCACAATGTAATTTCCAATCAGTCCCCAAATATCTGGCCACATCCTGACTTACCTGGGCGATGAAGGCTGGACCATTATCAGACCCTATTACCTTTGATGCTCCAAATCGAGGAAAAATTTCTTCTAAAATCTTCTTGGCTACTACAGCAGCTGTTTCTTTCTTTGTTGGGAAAGCCTCTATCCATCCTGAAAAAGTGTCTACAAAAACTAAAAGGTATTTATTACCGTACCTTCCAGGACGCACTTCGGTAAAGTCCACTTCCCAGTAAGTTCCTGGGCGGTCCCCCCTGAGTCTCTTTCCAGTTTCAAGTTTCCCTTTATGAGCATTTACCTGTTGACATGGGACGCATTCCTGCACAATTTGTTCAGCTAATTTTGTCATTCCAGGGGTTTCGTACCCGGCTTTTTGTAACAAGGCTACCATCTTTTTAGTCCCCAAATGTGTCCATCTGTGCATCTGTTGTAACATGGATTCTGCTTGCTGAGGGGACAAAGTTCCTTTTGTTGTGGCCGGGATGATTTCTTCATCGCGGCCTGGTTTTTCAGGAACTTTATCTGACAGTCCTAAAATGACTTCTCCCGATGCTATTTCTCGGGCCACTTGGTCAGCCATATTATTTCCCCTAATTATTGGGGTATTTCCTTTTTGATGTCCAGGGCAGTGGATGATACTGACTTTAGTAGGAAGCATGAGTGCAGTCAACAAAGCCACGATTTCGTCTTTGTTTTTAATTTCTTTGCCACCTGAAGTTAGTAGCCCTCTCTGTTGGTAAATGGCACCGTGGATATGAGCGGTAGCAAACGCATATCTACTGTCTGTAGATGTTTACTTTTTTATTCTCTGCCATCTCTAATGCCCTCGTCAGGGCAATTAATTCAGCTCGTTGGGCTGAGGTCCCTTGTGGTAGCGCCGCTGCCCATATGACTTGTTTTCCGTCTACCACGGCTGCCCCAGTTCGACGCTTACCTTCCTCCAGGAAACTGCTCCCATCCGTGAACCAGGTGAAATCAGCATCAGGGAGGGGCAGGTCCATCAGATCTGGCCTACTGCCGTGTGCTGCGGCTAGTACTTCCTGACAATCATGTATGATGGTGGAGCCTTCCAAGTCAGGATCAGGTAGCAAGGTGGCTGGATTGAGTCCTGTGGCTGGAGCAGACTTGATGCGATCTGAGTTTAGCAAAAGGGTTTGGTAATGGGTCATCCTGGCATTAGTTAGCCACCTATCCGGTGGTTGACGGACTACATTTTCCAGGGCATGAGGAGCTGTTATCGTTAGATTTTGTCCTAAAGTTAGTTTGTCAGCATCTTTGACTAGAACGGCCACTGCAGCGATTATCTTTAAACAGGTGGGCCATCCTGATGCCACAGGGTCCAATTTTTTTGACAAATAAGCAACTGGGCGATTCCAGGGACCCAATTTCTGAGTCAATACTCCTTTTGCAATGCCCTTATTTTCGGCCACATATAAATGAAAAGGTTTGGTTACATCTGGCAGTCCTAGGGCTGGAGCTGAAAGTAAAGCTCGTTTGATTTGGTCAAAAGCCCGTTGTTCCTTATCGCCCCAAACGAAAGGAGTGCTGTTTTTGGTTAGGGGGTACAATGGGGCTGCCAGCTCAGCAAACCCTGGAATCCATAGTCTACAGAATCCGGCCGTCCCCCAAAATTCTCTAACCTGCCTGGCGTTTTTGGGAGCCGGAATTTGGGCCACCGTATCCTTTCTGCTCTCCGTGAGCCATCTTTGCCCCCCTTTTAATAGATACCCCAGGTAACTGACCTGTTGTTGGCATATTTGTGCTTTCTTGGCTGAGGCTCTATATCCCAGGGTTCCAAGTTCCGTTAACAGTTTTTCAGTACCCTTGATACAATCTTCTTGGGTCTCAGCAGCTAATAAAATATCATCAACGTATTGGAGTAATGTTACCTGGGGATTTGATTCTCTATATAATGCCAAATCCTGATGGAGGGCTTCATCAAAGATGGTCGGGGAGTTCTTAAATCCCTGAGGTAGCCGTGTCCATGTCAGCTGACCAAACATTCCCGATGTTGGATCTTTCCATTCGAAGGCAAAGTAGAGTTGGCTCAGGGGAGAGAGTCTTAAACAGAAAAAAGCATCTTTAAGGTCCAAAACAGTATACCACATATGTTGAGGTGGAAGAGTGCTCAGGAGGTTGTAAGGGTTTGGAACTGTGGGGTGGAGGTCTGCCACCCGTTTGTTTACCTCTCGTAGATCCTGCACCGGCCGATAATCATTTGTTCCTGGTTTCTTTACCGGCAGGAGAGGGGTGTTCCATGCTGATTGACATCTTATTAAGATGCCCAAGTCTAATAGCCTCTGTATATGGGGACGGATACCGTCTTTGGCTTCTCGACTCATGGGGTATTGACGGACCGTTATTGGGGTGGCAGTTGCCTTGAGTTCCACTAGCACCGGGGGCCGATTTTTGGCCATCCCCATTCCGGCAGTTTCTGCCTAGGCTTGAGGGAACCGAGTTACCCAATCAGTAACATTAACTCGTGAGGATGAAGGCTGCTCGTATAATTTATATTCATCTTCTAATTTCATAGTCAATATTTGAAGTAACCTTCCCTTATTATCAGTTATGGTGGAACCTTCTGGCTGAAAGTGGATTTGAGCCCCTACTTTGGAGAGTAAATCTCTTCCCAGCAAAGGATAGGGGCATTCCGGAATAATCAAAAATGAATGGGTTACTCGTCCAATCCCAAGATCTACTGTCCTTCGTGTGGTCCATGAATATTGTTTATTCCCAGTGGCTCCTTGTACCCATGACCTTTTAGCTGAGATAGGACCTTTTGAGTGGAGAAGGACGGAGTGCTGGGCTCCGGTATCTACCAAAAATTGAACAGGTTCCCCCTCCACTTTAAGAGTTACCCGGGGCTCGGGGAGAGGGTTCGAGCCCTGACTTCCCTAGTCTTCTTCTTTCAATGTTAAGATTTTGTTTTTGGTTGGCCTTCCTCCATTCTTTTCTTAGGGCATTCTCTCGCCCAATGTCCTTTTTCTTTACAGTAGGCACATTGGTCCTTGTCTAATGGCCGCCTTCTGTCTGCCGTTCGCCCTTCCTGCCTATTTCTATCCCCTATATTTCTTCCTCCAACCACAGTGGCCAGTATCTTACTTAAATTCCTCTCCTGTCTCTTATCCCGTCTTATTTCATGGGCTTCCTGCTCTTTCTGCTTTCTTTCTTCCTTCTCTTCCTCTGTTTCTCTTTTGTTATATACTTTATCTGCCTCTTTTACTAACTCCTGAAGCGAAAATCCCTGCAAGCCATCTAGCCTCTGTAATTTCTTCTTAATATCAGGGGCCGCTTGATCTATGAAAGCCATTGCTATAGTAGCCCTATGTCCCTCCGAAGTTGGATCATAAGGGGTAAAGCGTCTAAAGACTTCCATTAAACGTTCCAGGAACACAGTTGGCGATTCCTGGGGCCCCTGAGTTACTTCCCTTACCTTAGCCAAATTAGTGGGCCGTCTGGCCGCTCCATGGAGACCCGCCACCAGAGCCTGGTGATACATTTTCAGGCGCTCCCTACCTTCCGGGGCATTGAAATCCCAGTTTGGCCTGACAAGTGGGAAACCAGCATCAATCTCGTTAGGCAGCTGGGTAGGTTGCCCATTGGCGCCTAATACATTTTTTCTGGCTTCTAAAAGAACCCGTTGCCTCTCCTCAGTCGTTAGGAGAGTCTGGAGCAGCTGCTGACAATCATCCCATGTGGGCTGGTGGGAGAAAACAAGAGATTCTATTAAAGCGGTAAGGGCCTGTGGATTTTCGGAAAAAGTTGGGTTATGCATTTTCCAATTATAAAGATCTGCAGAGGAAAAGGGCCAATATTGGAGAGGTCTATTCCCTTGGCCATCGGGGGGGCCATATTCTCTAAGAGGTAGGGCAGTGGAGTCCGGGGAGATAGCCCTCCGGCTCCTAGTGCCCACTGAGGGACCCCTTTCTTCTTCCATCATGGATGGTTCCCTTGGTGCCGAGGGCAGTGGAGCTGGGGGTCCTCTAGGTGGTAGGGGATTCGGGGCCGGAGGATAAGGGGGTGGGGAATCCAAAAGAAGCAAATCGGACTGCGGGTCAGGATAAATCGCCTTCGGTAGATCCGGGGCGTCGGGTAGCTTCTCCGTGTTGGGGTTTTTCTTTAAGGCTAATATCTCCGACGCATCTGATGTATGCGCGGACGTACCTGTTGAGGAAACAAAGGGCCGGACCCACGGAGGTGGGGAGAGAATTAAATCTTCCCAGACCAAGACATATGGTACTTGGTCTGGATGTCCGTGGGGATCTATATTAAATATCTTAGACTTCAGCAGCTTAATCTTGTCTAATAAAAAGGATCCTTCGGGGGGCCATCCTATCTGAAATGTTGGCCATTCAGAGGCACACAAAGTCTGCCACTTTCCTTTCTTTACCTCTACCGAAAAATTATGGGCTCTGGCCCGAACTTCGGTCCACTAGCTTAGGGTAAGGGAAAGAGGAGTCGTCATAGTTTGTCCCATTGTCGTCCGTCAGAGAAGAAGAATAGACCACAATACAGAAACAGTTAAAAACTCCACGAAACACATATACGTATGGGCCACCGCGAGCTCGCTTCAAAACCGAAACTTCTTCAGATGGCAGTTATCACCAAGGGAACTGCCGAAACCGAGTGAAGGGGAGACAGAGTTTGCCTCTCCTTCCAGATGAGCCACCAGGGCGTCCCCTAGGGCTCATGGACGCCGGCTATTAGCACGTCTGCCTAGCCAGAGGTCCGATACAGATTCCATAATAAGCCGATTCTTACGGCTTTCCTCCGATAATGGCCCACAAAGAACAAGGGACAAACAGACAATCAAGCTCGAGCTTACCTGGTACCTCCAACTCCCGATGTTCTTGTGGTCCGGGGCGAGTGGAATCCCGGACGAGCCCCCAAATGTTAGACCTGCGCGGTCTCCTAGGAGTTTCGACTCGCCCAGGAAACAACAAGAGTCGGAAGTCGATGCAAAACGCAAGAGGTTTATTGAAGGCCGGTGCACCGGGGTTCCTTGGTCCTCACGCAGGAGGTCGAAGAAGGAACCCTTTTGGGCGCGAATATGTCAGTTTTATAGGTTCCCACTTCCCCGTATGTAAATTATAGATTTGGTTGTGTTCTCCTGCTGATTGGTCCCGGCTTAGGCTTGGACCAGAGAGGGAACTTGTCCCCAGCTGCCTGATTGGTCTTTGACAGACACCTTTTTTTACATTTTGTTATCTCCCTCCTTCTCCCCAGCTGTCTGATTGGTCTTTGACAGACACCTGTTTTACATTTTGTTATCTCCCTCCTTCTCGGAAGGGGGCCGGACATCCTGGAAATTCACCCATTGTCTAAGAAGCCCCTATTGTCTGGAGAGTTCTTAATCATTAGCTGGAACAATGTCCCTCGAGTCCCACAGGAGGAACCCCCAACGGTTACTGAAGAATTTAGAGTCACTGTCAGGGCGCATGTCCCCAAACTGCTAGATCTTTATCCGCTTGTACCCGTGTTCGTAGGACTGGGGGAAGCCCCAGAATGGATGCGGGAAGCAAAATGACATAATCCCTAGGATGATATTCAAGATCCTCAACCTGGAAAGGCTTGCAGAATAACAACTGACCTTTTATAAGCTATTCCTAAAATCTTCCCTGCTCACACTTGGTCTGTTAGTAATTGGCCTAATAGTGATTGGTCTATTATTCACTCATACAAACAAAAGAGGGATGGAAGACTTTAGAGCCAGTTTGGAAGCTCTCTTTTTACAGCAGTTGGTGTTCCAAGGAATAAAAAGGCCACTCAGCCTGCTTTAACTGCCCTCTTTGTAAATGGATTATCTTCTGAGATTAGTGGATTGATAAAAGGGCAGAAAAGAGGGTGGGAGGCTGTAGGCCTGACTGAACTGGTGACTATAGCTGAGCATTTTGAAAGGACCCTGAAGCAAGATCACGAACAGAAATCCACGGAGCTCATAGCCTTACAGTTACAACAGCTCTAAGGCAAGAGACACAAAATAACACCTGGGCCTCCCCCATTACAACCTCCTAGGGGTCCATGATCAGTTCGATGACCCAAAGTTGATGTTTCATTTGTAATCAGTGAGGACACTGGAAAAAAAGGTGTCCTCAAAGGTCCTATGCAAACTCTTCACGAATGCTCTCATATCTGTCTCAAAGGGAGGGCCCCCCATGACCCTCTCCCATAGTTGGCAGAACTCCAGGGGTTCTCTGGTAAACTATTACCAGCAATTACCTTGAACAGCCCAGAGGAAAATATAATGAAAAACTGCCAACTTTTAGTTGATACTGGAGCTGTGCTTTCTACTTTAGACCCCACTCTCATACTTCACTTTGAAATCTCCATTAAACCCTAACCCTAACTGTAAACAGAATTACCTAACCTTTAACACCCTACCCCTAGCCCTAACCAGAGCTGTGCTTTCTACTCTAAATCCCGCCCTCAAAGAACAACAGGTCCCTCTGAGTAAAGAGGATGTTTCCATAATGGGAGTACCTAATACAGTTCAGAGAGAATTTTTATCTCCACCAAGATTCCTTTTCACTATGCAATATAGCCCCAGTTAATCTATTCGGTAGAGATCTCTTTTCTAACTTAAAAGGGCCAGTACATTTTGCCTCCAGTGGAGATCTCACCTTAAAATTTCCTGATCAACCTGAACCTCATCATTTATGTTCCTTAAAACCTGTCCTGGACATAAAAGAGGAAGTTCAACAAAAGTTCCCTAATTGGATGGAGATGCCTGCAAATTTGGGGGCTACTTCTGACAGTGTTAACATCAGAAGAATCAAAAAATGCAAACCTATAAAGATTCAGATAGATGTAGCTAAACCTCTCCCTAGGTTTCCTCAGCAACTATTAAAGCCTGCGGTCATACAAGGTCTCGTACCTATTGTAGAAGGCTTAATTGCCCGGGAGGTAATCATTCCTGTACTCGTCCCTGCAGCATGCCAAACTTGCCTGGTTGGAAACCTGGCAGGATGGCGATTTGTCCAGGACTTGGGAGCTGTTAATAAAAATAGTTTTTCCCTGTTGTTTTCCTGTTGTTCCAAACCTAGCCACCCTTCTGTCACAAGCTTCAACTGACTTGAAATGGTTTACTGTTGGAGACCTTTGTTCACCTTTCTTCAGCATCCCGGAGACCCAACAGCCAATATCTATATGCCTTTACTTGGAACAGTCAACAATATACCTGCACTTTTATGCCTCAAGGGTTCACTGGGACCCCTTCTTTTTTCTCCCAAGTACTTCACCAAGATTTAAGTACCCTCTAGTTCCCTGAGAAATCAACCATTTTACCATATGAAGATAACCTCCTGCTGTACTCAGCTACTGTAAAGATTCCATAAGGCATTCATAAAAGATTCCATTTATTTGCTGCAACAGTTAGCTGAGAAAGAACACAAAGGAAAAATTACAATGATCTCTAGACGCTGTTCATTACCTAGGACGTAATCTAAGCACTGAAGGAATTCAGCTATCTCCAGAGAGAATTAGGCTGATACAGGAACTTCCTAGACTCACAACTAAGTGCTAGCATTGTGGATTTCTAGGTTTAGCTGGTTATTGCAAGCTCTGGGTTCCAAATTTTTCTGTTACCTCTTCCACTCTATGAACTTATTAAAGATGTAGTTCCTGAATCCTTTGCTTGGGAAGATAAACATAAGCAGGCTTTTATAAGGCTAAAACAAGCGCTGCAAGAGCTGCCTGCCTTAGGGTTGCCCAAATGATCAGGTTCAGGTTGATCCAGAAACTTTAAGGTGAGATCTCCACTGGAGGCAAACTATATTAGCCCTTTTAAGTTAGAAAAGAGATCTCTACTTAATAGATTAACTTTAGGTTATTCAAAACCTTTTACTTTATTTGTGCATGCAAGGCATAATCAGACCGCGCAGAACTGTGCGAGCATGGTAGTAAACATAGGCCTGTTGCCTGTTATAGCATGCAACTTGATTCAGTTGCTTTTGCCTATCTCAGTTGTCTTTAGGTTATAGCCACAACTGCAAATTTAGTGGAAGCCTTGGCAGATTTGACTGTAGAAAATGAAATTTATTTGCAAACTCCACACATTGTCCACGGTCTTCTTAACGCTGAATTGACAACATTTCACTGCAAGTATCACTAGATTAACTTCCTGTGAAATCCTGCTTTCACCACCTAATCTTTATCTTAAACTTTACAACGTTCTCAATCCTGCTACACTACTACCTCTGTCTCACAAAGGTGAGGGCCATGACTGAGGGCCATAACAGTGTCCCATGGGAATTCCCTGGTAGTCCATTGGTTAGGACTCCGAGCTTCCACTGCAGGGAGCGCGGGTTCGATCTCTGGTCGAGGAACTAAGATCCCACAAGCCACATGGCGCGGCCCAAAACAAAAACAAAACAAACAGAAAGCAGTGTCCCATTTTGTGACACCGTGTCCTGAGTAAAATTGTTACCAAGTCCAAGCTTGCTCTGCTTGCCGCACGACAGGCCATAAATCGGAGATGAGGTGTTAAGACAAGGGATAGGACTTTATTCGGAAAGCCAGCAGACGGAGAAGATGGCAGAGTAAAGTCTCAAAATAACCATCTTATTGGGGTTTGGATGCCAGTTTCTTTCATAGCACAGAGATGGGGAGGAGATGAGGAGGTAAAGTAAGAAGACCATAAGTTTTGGGAATAGCCTCTGGAATGGCCAGCCTCGGGGAGGAGATGTGTTAATTTCTTCTTAATTGTAGCCATCCACAGGTGGACAGAGTCCATATGTTTCCCTGAACAAAGGCACTTTGGTTTAACATTCAGACAGAGGGACAGGGTTCCCCGAGGCAGGCCATTATGTACACACAGTATCCTTTTAGTGAACGAAAGCAGCTGAAGGCAAAGGTTAAAGCAAAAGAAACAGATCCAACGTGTAGTCAGATTTGGCTCTTCCCTGTTACAATTCCCTACTGTCAATGTCCATTCCACAGTCTTGTGGAAAAAGGGGTGACGGCCCTTCTAATTGCTTCGTCAGATGGATCTTTCCGGGAGTGTCCACCATGGGTGCCAGTGTTCCAAACGTTTTTTTGTTGTTGTTGTTCCTCTCTGGAAAGTGTCTCCTTTACACCTGTAGCCTTAAAAATATATTCTCAGCCTAAAAGTTGAGAGTTATGATCTATTTGATGGGAATTTTGAGGGCTTCAAGCCTGGGAGGCAGCATCTCAAGTTAAGGAATTTAGCACCTTTCTATGTATGGGAAGATGCAAGAGTCTGAAATCATTCATTTGATATGTACCTCAGCTATCCGGGGCCTGTATACTATATTCTCATACCCTGAGTTTCGTCAGGGCTCACCGGCTCATGTTGGAGGGCTGCAGTCGCTAATGACTGATGTGTCAGGAAATATTCTATTTCTCAGATCCTCTCCTCTTGGTCAGGATTTTGACCAATATTTGGGAGACATTTCCGGATCAAATTTTGTCCCACGGCGCTGGGAGGCTCATCCCAGGTCAGGGGAGAATTCTTGATATGCCACTCCAGGTGCTAGTTTTTGGATTAGGCCCTATTGATAATTAAAGATCCTCTGGATCCTCTATCTAATTATGATCCAGGAGACATTTTCGCTTGTTGCTTCCTCCCATACCTAGAATCACACTATTACAGTTATTTCATGTTATAAATGTGGTCTGTTTCCTCAAGATGTTTAGCCATAGAAGTATTGTTGGAGGCCTGGTTACATACTGGGTACTGTAAGAGACACCAGTCTTATAAAATAGACAGGATATAAGTAATGCAGCTAGTAACGTTAACAAAGACACAGTGCAGCAGGGAGACACAAAGAGCAAACAATCTGGAAACAAAGAACAATGATCAGTATAACTACTTGTAATGCAATTGCAATAGCGAGCGACCAGAGGTACCATAACTGATTTAGTGAGCCATCCGCTGTTTCAGTGTACCAGCAGTGCGTACTTAGACATGCAGGGCTTAATCTTTGAGACAAGCCTATACTACTGGCAGGATCAACCAGGTAGAGAGAAAAAGATAAATGTTTCAGTTCTGCTTACAAGGGTATAATTTAAGAAATTACTGTAAGTCATAATTAGTTTAAGGGGAGGGTTTTGCTTACATGTGGAAAACACAGATTTAAAACAGTCATTTTTCAGATAGAAACCATAAAACTTCTAACCATAGTCACCAGTTTACCCAGTCATGTGCAACTAATCGTTTTTGTTAACAGCTTTATGAAGCCATCAGTTTTCCCATTAGAATTCTTCAAGTTCTTACCCACTGCACCTTTATGGTTTGAAAACCAGAAACTTGTATTTATGCAAAGGTCCCTTCTATAAATCTTCTTGAAGAGGAAGCATTTTTGCAAAGGCATCAGAGTGAAACCATAACTGTGTACAATGGCAAAAGACTTAAGAAGGCACGTTTAAATCTGATTACAGTGCAATTGACAAAGTAACATGGTTACTGCAGTGACATGCACACTTTCAGATAATAAAGAGAATTCTGACTGGTAACATTTTACCAGGCCATACCAAATTTTAGGAACTCCATCTAATCTGTAGAATACCTGTATCATTCGGCATACAATATAACCTAAGAAGATTTATTGCTTATTTGACAAGACTTCCCGTGTAATTCAACATACCAAGTCAACCTAATTAGTTAATATCTCTCTTTGGGGTGTTTCAGGGGCCCTTTGAAGCACCCCAAAGTTAGCTAGAGGTCAAAGGAACTTCATTATAATTTGATTTGGGAAGTTTTGTCAAAAAAATAAGAAAAGGGTTTAAAACAGTCAGATAGGGTCACATGTCACTGTGAAACAATAGTTATTCACTTAGCCAAAGTAACAATAAAAGATTTCAAAGGCAAGTACAGAACAGATCTCTTAAAAGGTAGAAAAACTTAAAATCCAGTATCAAAGGCAGTCCAAAATCTTAAGAAACCTTGTCTTCTTAACAGAGAGAAAAGTGAAATTCAAGTTGTGCACCAGCTTACTTTTAAAATTTATTTACTCAATTAAACTTATTTTATTTTTATTTATTTATTTATTTTTTGTGGTACGCGGGCCTCTCACTGTTGTGGCCTCTCCCGTTGCAGAGCACAGGCTCCGGACGCGCAGGCCCAGCGGCCATGGCCCACGGGCCCAGTCGCTCCGCGGCATGCGGGATCCTCCTGGACCGGGGCACGAACCCATGTCCCCTGCATCGGCAGGCGGACTCTCAATCACTGCGCCACCAGGGAAGCCCCAATTAAACTTATTTTAAACTTAGTCCTGACCACGTATAGAACTCCATTTTTCAGGGTCCACTTTCCATAAACCTTCTGTCACTTATTTTAGCACAATTCTTTCAAGTGATCAGATATCTGGAGAGATTAATTTTAGATAGACCTTCCTAAAAGATAAGTATTTTAAAAAGTTCACCTAAAGCTCTTATCTCATTTGCATTTTCTTTCCTTAAAAGTTTCTTCACGGGCTTCCTTGGTGGTGCAGTGGTTGAGAGTCCGCCTGCCGATGCAGGGGACACGGGTTCGTGCCCCGGTCCAGGAAGATCCCACATGCCGTGGAGCAGCTGGGCCCGTGAGCCATGGCCGCTGAGTCTGCGCGTCTGGAGCCTGTGCTCCGCAACCGGAGAGGCCACAACAGTGAGAGGCCCGCGTACTGCAAAAAAAAAAAAAGTTTCTTCACATCAAGTTATTTCCTTGCTGACAAATTTGCAACAGATATAACAAGATTTTATTTAGCTTATATTAAACCTAGGCACAATAAAAGTATTATACTTAATGTTGATGACTCTGACAGCATGTCTATATTAATTAGATCCACAAACGAACGTTAATACCAGGTCTTAATTAATACTGAATATTTCCCAGTTCACGTGATCCTGAAGCTCATTTAGCTCAGTTTCTCTTGTATTTAGAATAGTTTGGTTTGTAAGTGCTTACTTTTCTTTGAGCCAGTTAAATAGAGCTCAGCAATGTTATCCAAAGACAGAGACACATACAAGGACACAGACGTACAGAGACGCCATGGTTGTCATTTCAGAATTTCAGCACTGAGTCAGGTACAGCCATGTGAAGCCCATCAGTTTATAAAAAGAGGTTGGATTCAAATTAGGTTTCTGGCAGATGGAACAAATCAAACTCACTTGTCTAGATGGCTGAATTTTTACAGAAAAGACACTTAGGTTTTTTATTTATCCTTGATACGTCATTTCTAAATTCCTTTACCCTCTTTCAAAAAGATGCATTTTAAAAAGATGGCAGAGATGAGGGTTCCTGAGAAGACCAGAAAGGACATTTGCATCTCAAAGATACAGGCAAGTTTTTCCTAGGATGACTTTGTTTCCCCTTTGTTTAATATTTACAAGCCTCTTGAGATAAACAGGGAGGGTTTGGGGAGTGGTATCTATTGGAGAGTCAATCAACTGGTTCCCCACTGTCAAAGTTCCCTGGGGCTCCTGTGGGGAGATGAGATTCGGATGCCTCAAGTCAAGGGAGTCCCCTGGCCTCTATAGGATGTCAGCACGAGGGAAATTGCCCTGCTGTGGAAGTGGCTCCCGGTCCAAATTGGGTGTCCTGTGGAGTCTTAGATGGTGATACTAAATCAGGCTCCTGTGCTCTGGGGGTTAACGCGGAAACTTCTATTTGATCCCCGTGGGTAGGGGAAACAGGAGGTGGTGAATATGATGGCGGCGTGAGGGAGGGTGGGCAGCTGGACAACTGCCAGGGCAGCTTGCTGTTTTGCAAAACACTTCTAACTGCGAGATCCTATAAAAACTGAGTGAGCCCTTTAGGGGCGACCGCCCTTCTGATCCTATATTTTGGGTCTGCACCCTATTATAGTAGTATACCATGTCTTACTTAGTCATAGGCTCAGGGCTATGTTACACCCATTTATCTAAAATAGGCCCCAAAGGGCTCTCCTTCAGGGTAGATGGAGTATTTCCCATTTTGTACACCAAAACGCAAAAGTCGCAAACAAATTCTGGCATCAGTGCACACAAAAGCAAGATCAAAAACCAACGAACCAGTTCCCAAATCGGTTCTGAGGGTGTGTAGTGGTGTAGAGTGCAGCCGTCTGGTGCAGAAGCCCACAGGCAGCTAGGAGGAGCTGTGTTAGTCCAAAGGCTCCAGGACACATAGTCCATTCTCAGCCCAGAAGGAGCAGCCAGGGGAAACCAGTGGGAGGGCTTGGCCAGTTGACCTTTGTGCCTGCTATAAAGCTTATTGTTTAGCTCTTCGCCCGTAAACTATGGAGGGTTTGTACGTGGCTGCATAAATGGGTCTAAGAATGATGGACAAGCGTGGTATCTGTTGCCTCCAAAGTGTGAAGAGACCTAAGTAAGACGTGTTGGGCTTGCTATAGTGTGTTGGGGGGCTGAATAGTTAACGGCTGAGGTTTAGCTGCAAGAGGAATTTCCTGGCTTTTAGAGGATCAGTTAATGCCCAGAAATTTAATAGTTGTGGACAACCCTTGAATTTTATGTGGGGCAATAAGTAGCCCGCCTGTATGTTATAGGTGGGTCACCAACCATGTTAGGGCCTCGTGCACCAATCTCCTGAGGGGCTCTGGATTAGAACATCAGTATAGTGCCAGACGGTGCAAGGGGACACCAGGTCTTGCCAGCAAAGACTGTGGGCAATAGCTGGGCTGTTAAGATAGCCAGTAGGCAGACAGGTTAAAACATACTGGGTGCCTTCTGAAGTAAAAGTAGACCGCAGCTGGGACTCCTTAATAACTGGTACTGAATAGAACGTAATAGCTAGATTGTCACAGCAAAGGAATTCCCTGGAGCCCTTTGGATATCCTTAATGAACTGGACAGTGTTGGAAATGGGAGCCTTAATAGTGGGGATCAGCATTTATATTTCAGTAGTTGATTATAAGGGGCCGCTCATTACTAGCAGGCTTTAATAGCAGCCAAATGGGGGAATTGAAAAGGAGAAATGGTGTGTTTAATGACTTCTTCTTTTCATAAATTCTGAATTATGGGCTGCAATCCCACAGCCCCCTGTCATACATGTTATTGGGGGATATTTACTGTCTTAGGTGGCAGTCTTATGGGCTCCCAATATTCAGCTTCCACCAGGAACGCCAGGAATTTGGGTTTGTTCCAAATGTCGTTGAGTACATCAAGGCATCCATAGCTGTAACGGGAAAGGGTAGGGCCAAAGGGGCTACCACCACTAAAAGGTTTTTAATAAAGATTGTTTCAATAGTAACATTCAATGGAAGTTGAATGCTTTCTGCTCCCCTGACTATTATGCCTTGTAATCTAAAGTGTGACCCTTGCTTATAATTGGAAGGGTTCCCAGGAAGCACTGTAATTTGAGCTCCAGTTGTCAATGAGAGCCATAAGAAAAGTTGTTTATGTGTGTCCCAAGGATAATTAGAGAAGTATATGGGCAAGTGTCCCAGAGGAGGGCCACGCTCCAGGGATCTGCCAGGTCCCTAAGGCAGAGGCCTTGGCAGAGGTCAGGGTACAGGATTCGGAGAGGTGACAGCTGCCCATCACTCTGGTCTCCTGAAGAGTCTGTAGCGCCTGAGCAAAAATTTCTAACTTGTGCTTGGGCTTTCCCAAGGTTACGTCATCAGGGACCCCCGATCTCCAGAGCTGCCAATACAGGGAGATCTGTTAGTCATCTCATGAAGGATGGAGCTGTGTGATGGCAACACCCCTTGGTGGAGACCAGTAAGGGTCCCAGAAGTCCCTATATCCCTTAAGGGTCCTCTCTTGGGTTCCTGGCCAATGGGGCAGCGGGGCCCATGTGCCTTTACTGGCCAGCGAGGTTTGGGGCTTCAGAAAAATTATCTTTTTCATATCTAGCTACAACATGGATGCAGTCCCATGCTTGTTGTACTGTATCTGATGTTTCTTTGAATTGTAACAGCATGGCTTTATAATTAGGGGGAACACCCTTCTCCCCCTTCCCTTGGACTAATTTTTTCTAGCAACATTTGCATTTCGATCATCGTATAGTTACACGTCTCTGTTTCTTGTTCATGCTGGTCATCCGATGTTTCGGTGCAATGGGTAGTGACAGGGAACACCTGGAATGGAGTTTTCCTCTTCCCTGACTTATATGCTGCCACTTCCTGTTTAGGGTGTCCCAGTCAGCCTCGGTGGGGTCAAGGGATGATTTGCAACAGCAGCAAGAAATGCAGCAACACAGGAGTCACTTACCTCAGTGGCATTTGCCCGTTCGGGGTGCCATGATGCCCCTGGTAGAGCTGCCTCTGTCATGGGTTAGGGCTGTGTGGGGAACTCTTGGATGTATGTTTAGGGTATAGGATGGTTTGGGGTAATAGTAAAGCTGTGTAGAGACTGTGTATGTGTGATCTGGGGAGAGACGAGGGGCATGAGTGCCTTTGTGGGTGTACGGTTGGTGTAGTATGGTGTGGCTGGGTGGTGGGCTGCTTCTGGGTGTTGTGAGGCTATGTGTGCAGGCGTTTGAGAAGAGGTAGGGGTATGCATCTTAATGCTTTGTGTGTTGGATCTGTGTGTATTCAGAGTGCAGGGGTTATACACATGCTCATCCTGTAGGGTAAGAGTTCAGGGAGTGTATTTTTGGTGTGGAGGAATTTGCAGATTGGGGTTGTCAGTGTAAATTGGGGTTGCTAGCTGTGTGTGTATAATCGGGATGTGACAGAGGCTGTTTATAGTATGTCAAGAGGGAGATGGGTGTATGTTTGTATTGGGGGTGTGAGGTCGTCATGTGTTCTACAGGGAGTATTTAGGGAAAGGTTGGAAACATTGTGTCTCTCTGATGGCATTTTGTGTGTGTCTGAGCTTCTGAGGCATTGTACATACGTGGATGTTGAGAGCTGTGGGTGGACTGTACGTGTTATATTTGGATTTGGGGGGTTGTGTCTTATATGAAGAAGTATGTGAGTTTGGTTTGAATGTATTTGGCTATTGTTGAAGGGTTTGTGTGTTTGCATTGAGGGGTTATATGGGGTTGGGTAGATTTTTGTGGGATATGAGGATTTAGGTGTTTGATTATCAGGGGCCGTTGGGGGTGTGTTTTTGTATTGAAGACTGTGGCTGTGATTTTATTGGGGTTTGTAGTGCATGTATATTGGAGCAGGAGGGTTCTGGGCACACAGTCAGGCATCTGCTTATAGGTAGGGAGTTTGTGTGTTTGAGGATGTTTGGAGCTCTGTGGGGCTGTGTGATGGTGGCACAGGTGACTGTGGGCAGGTGGAGTGTGTGTTGGGCTGGAAGGGAAACTCGAGGGCATGTTGGGGACTGTGAGGCGCCCATGTGAACTCCCACGTGGACTGACCTTTGTTCCTTCTGATCTTCTATGGCTCGTACGCATCCTGGTCTTCTGTGGCAGCTACTCCCCTGGAATGGTCAGCGATACTCTGCTCTTTCCTAGTCAGATGAGTCAGGAAATGTCACTTCCTCTGGCAGCTGGATGTGCCTCTTGCAAGTGAGTGGTCCAGGGTGCAGGACTGGCGGACAGATGCAGAGTGAGGCTGATTCGCCCATGAGCCCTCTCCTCAGTGAGGTGGCCCGGAGGTCAGGGCTGTATCTCCAGAAGGTCAGACATGGCCAGTCGTCTCTAGAACGTGCTGGAGGGGCCAACTCATTGAACGGACCATGCCAGGAGATAAACAGACCCTGAGGACAATTCCTAAGGGAGAAGTGTATACCTACCCATCTTCCACTTTCTCCTTTGGATGGCCTCTACCACAAGGTAAAAGCTAAGCCCCCTCACACGGCCTTTCTTGGCCTGGTCTTACTGAGCGGCCAGTCTCTCCCCACATCCTGGCTCACTATGGGCCCTCTGGTGATACCAGCAAGAGGCCCCCCTGCACGTCAGTTCTCACCTCCTTCCCTTGGCCCATGCTGCCATTGCTGTTTGTCCTGCTCTTCCTCCCCCAAGGCTGTGAGTCACCCTGTCCAGGTGGGAAGGATCCACTGAAAATGCAAATTTTAGTAATTACTGCATCACCTGAGTCTCTAGCATGTGCCAGCCACTATGACGCTTGCCAAGTCCATAAAAACCCCACAAAGCGGATATGCTATTAGTTGCACTTTGCAGGTGATGAAGCTGAGGTTCAGAGGTGAGCAACCATGACCAAGTACCCTGTATGTACCAGAATATCAATCAGACTGGTCAACGAGTCCAATAAAGCCAAGCATTAGTCTGATCAGTACGCCTAGATGCCAGGCTGTAAAGGCGCAAAATATGTCCCCGCACGAGAAAGAGCAGTGCCAAGTACCCCAGCAAAGAAGCAGTGTTCATATCCTGCTTTCTTAATCGAAGTAACTGCAGATCAACCCACAATTTCCTACTCTGTTAATAGGAGAAAAATACCAATGTGTGTTGTCCTGTAAAACTACCTTAAAATAATATGTATGATCCCGAGTGCTTTAGTAATGACCCCAAATCATCATCATGAGGTTGGGATACTACTTAAAACACTGCAAGTCTTACACACTGGCATATAGAATCTGTAAAGTCAGTTCTTTGGGTAATGATGGTAGATAGAAGTGGCCCAGAAGGACAGAAGACAGAAAATAGAGCAGAAACTATTTGTCCAGAGGTGACAATGGGTCATAGCCAAGGTTCAAGCATTATGATGAGGGAGGTGGTGAAAATAGTAGTGGGCATAGAGTGTAATAAGTCAAGGATATCTAATGTAGTTTCCAATGAAGGTTTGTGAAAGACATATAGCTAAAAAGATAATAGGCTGGGAAGTGAAGTAATATGAAACATTTGATATATTTTTTACAAGGATAAAAGAAGATAGAAATGAACATTAAAGAAGTAGGTCAAATAGAAAAGCTCTAAGATGGTTAATAACCTCACAATATGATGAGGCAACTTAGATGTATTTTGTTTAAATAAATTGGTAGACTATATTTAGAGTAGTTTTAAGTTTAAAGAGAATTTGAGCAGAGTATAGAGTTCCCATACACCCCCTCACATCTATTCCCCAAACCAAAGTTTCCCCTATTATTAACGTCTTGCATTAGTGTGGGGCATTTTTCACAATTGATGAGCCAATGTTCATACATTATTATTAACTAATATCCATAGTTTACATTACAGTTTACTCTGTTGTATATCCTATGGGTTTTGACGAATGTATGACAAGCATTGACCATTACAGTATCATACAGAATAGTTTAAGTGCCCTACCTTTTCCAGGATGTCATATAGCTGAAATCATACAGTGTGTATCCATTTCAGTTTGGCATCTTTCATTTAGCAATATGTGTTTAGGGTTCCTCCACGTCTCTTCCATTTAGTACTCTTATAGCTCAAGCTGCCATAACATAATACTAGAGGCTTGGTGACTTTAACAAGTCACAGTTCTAGAGGCTTGGAAGTCTAAGATCACGGTGCTGGCCAATTCAGTGCCTGGTGAGGGCTCTCTTCCCGGCTTGCACACAACTGTCTTTTCACTGTGTCCTCACATGGTGGAGAGAGACAGAAAAAATTCTCTGGTTTCTTCTTATAGGGGCACTAATAGAGCCTAATCCTCATGACATCATTTAATCTAATTACCTGCCAAAGGCCCCATCTCCAAATACCATCACTTTGTTAGATCTTGAATATATGAATTTTGAGGGGACAGAATTCAGTTGATAGCCTCATTCTTCTAACAGTATAAAATATGACTAATAAAGAAAGCTTATCATTAAATTATCTCTTTTCTAGCAATACATAGATATTTACTTGCTTTTTTAAACCATTTACATATTTTAAGATAAATGAATTAAAGATTTTAAAAAGTCAGGTAGAACAAGGTAAGAAATTGTAGGTACAAACATGTTGAAGCAAAAACAGATAAACCCCCCAGTTGCATTGTCTCAAAAATTCAGTTAGAGTTCTAAGGTCTGATTTAGGTTTCCACCTCTGGTTCATGCCATTTGCTGTACCACAATAGGATGGGGTGGTATGCTAAAGTTAGGACGTTAGAAAAACCATTAGAAAACAGATACCTTGCTAAACTGAATATTTATTTGGTGTGAATTGAGGCTGTTTTTTCTTAACGATATGATTCACATTAAAACTTGTCAGGACACAGTAAATTAACTAAAAGTAACTTGGGGAGAAGTTGTATTTATTTTATTTATTTTTTTACATCTTTATTGGAGTATAATTGCTTTACAATGGTGTGTTAGTTTCTGCTTTATAACAAAGTGAATCAATTATACATAGAAGTTTTATTTTTTACTGAGATAAAATTAACCGTTTTAACTCGCACAATTCAATAGCATTTAGTACATTCACGATGTTGTGCAACCCTTACTTCTATGTGGTTCAAAAATATTTTTATCGCTTTAAAGGGAAGCCCTACCCATGCTTTCTTCTACCTAAGCCCTGGGCAATCACCAATGTGCTTTCTGTCTCTATAGATATATCTATTTGGATATTTCATGTAAGTGTAAATTATACAGTATGTGACCATTTATGTCTGGCTTCTTTCACATAGCATAATTTTCAAGGTTCACCCATATTGTAGTATGTATCATTACCTCATTTCTTTCTTCTACCCATCTTTAATGAGGTATAATAGAGAAATAGAATTATATATTTAGGATATACAACTTGATGTTTTGATATACATATCCATTTTTGACATAATTGCCACAATCAAGCCAATTAACATATCCATCACCTCATATAATTACCATTTTCTTTTTTCTTTCTTTATGGAGAGAACACTTCAGATCTACCCTCTAAGCAAATTACAAGTACACAATACAGCATTGTTAACTATATGCACATTGTTGTACACTAGATTTCCAGAAATTATTCACCTTGCATAACTGAAACTTTGTTCCTCGTGATCAATACCTGCCAGTTTTCCCATCCGCTCATCTCCTGTCAGCCACTGTTCTGCACCCACATCTATGACTATTTTGGATTCCACATAAAAGTACTATCATGAAGTGTTTGTAGCTGTCTTTCTGTATCTGGCTTATTTCACTTAGCATAATCTCTTTCAGGTTCATCCACGTTGTCACAAATAGCAGCATTTCCTTCATTTTAAAGGCTGAATAATATTCCATTGTATACAGGCATACCTTGGAGATATTGCAGGTTTGGTTCCAAACCACCAAAATAAAGCAAATATTGCAACAAAACAAGCCACATGAAATTTTTGGTTTACCAGTGCATATAAAAGTTATGTGTATACTATATTATAGTGTGTTAATGTGCGATAGCATTATGTCTAAAAAACCCATGTACATACCTTAATTTTAAAGTAATGCTAATTGGGAAAATGGCACCGATAGACTTACTCAGTGCAGGATTGCCACAACCTTCAATCTGTAGACAACGTTGTATCTGCAAAGCACAATAAAACGAGATATGCCTGTTTATATACCACACGCTATTTATCCGTTCATGAATCTACAGACACTTAGGTTGATCCAGTATCTTGGCTACTGTGAAAAGTAAACATGGAAGTGCGTATGTCTCTTCACGATACCGATTTCATTTCCTTTTGCTGTATACCCAGAAGTGGGATTGCTGAGTCATAAGATAGTTGTATTTTTAATTTTTTGAGGAACTTCAATACTGTTTTCCTTAGTGGCTGTATCAAGTTACATACCCAACAGAAATGCACGAAGGTTCCCTTTTCTCCACATCCTCATCAACACTTGTTATCTTTTGTGTTTTTGATAATCGCCATTGTAACAGGTGTGAGGTGATATCTCATTGTGGTTTGACTTGCATTTCTCTGACAGTTAGTGATGTTGAGCACCTTTTCATACATCTGTTGGGCATTTATATGCCTCCTTTGGAGAAATGTCTATTCAAGTCCTTTGCCCATTTTTAAAAATAAATTTATTTTGTTTATTTTTGGCTGCATTGGGTCTTTGTTGCTGAGCGTGGGCTTCCTCTAGTTGAGGTGAGTGGGGACTACTCTGTTGTGGTGCCCGGGCTTCTCATTGCAGTGGCTTCTCTCATTGCAGAGCATGGTCTCTAGGTGCGCGGGCTTCAGGAGTCGTGGCTCCCAGGCTCTAGAGTGCAGGCTCAGTAGTCGTGGCGTGTGGGCTTAGTTGCTTCACGGCATGTGGGATCTTCCCGGACCAGGGCTCAAACCCGTGTCCCCTGCATTGGCAGGTGGATTCTTAACCACTGCACCACCAGGGAAGTCCCCCATTGGGATTTTAATAGGGATTGCATTGAATCTGTGGATCACTTTGGGTAGTATGGATATTTTCATGATAGTAAATCCTCCAGTTCATGAACATGGGATGTCTTTCCGTATTATCAGTGTCATCTTTAATTATCCTCATCAATTTTTTATACTTTTCAATGTATAGATCTTTCACCTCTTTGGCTAAATTTATTCCTAAGTATTTTATTCTTTGTCATGAAATTCAGAATGGGGTTGTTTTCTTAATTTCCTTTTTTGGGTAGGTCATTCCTCTTGTATAATGACTTCTATATGCTGATTTTACATCCTGCAACTTTACTAAACTCACTTATGAGTTCTAACAGTTTTTACTGCTGTTCTTGTTGAATCTTTAGGATTTTCTACATGTATGATCATGTCATCTGCAAACAGAGGTAATTTTACTTCTTCCTTTCTGATTTGGATGCATTTTATTTCTTTTTCGTGCCTAATTCCTCCGTCTTCCAGTGCTGTGTTGAATAGAAGTGGTAAGTGTGGACATTCTTGCGTTCTTCCTGATATTAGAGGGACAGCTTTTACTTTTTCACTGTTGAGTAAGATGTTTGCTGTGGTCTTTTCTTTGTCATATGCCTTTATTGTGTTGAGGTACATTCCTTCTACACCTAATTTGTTTAGAGTTTTTATCATGAAAGGATGTTGAATTGTGTCAAATCCTTTTCTGCCTCTATTGAGATGATCGTATGATTTTTCATTCATTTTGTTAATGTGGTGTATCACATTGGTTGATTTGTGTATGTTGAACCATCCTTGCATCCCAGGAATAAATCTGACTTGAGCATGGGGTATGATAATTTTAATTTATTGTTGAAATTGGTTTGCTAATATTTTGTCGAGGATTTTTGCATCTGGGTCTATCAAAGATATTGGCTGTAATTTTCTTTTCTTGTAGTGTCCGTGTCTGGCTTTGGTATCAGGGTAATGCTAGCCTTGTAAAATTAGTTTGGAAGTGTTCCCTCCTATCCAATTTTTTGGATGAGTTTGAAAAGGATTGGTACTAATTCCTCTTCAAATATTTGGCAAAATTCACCAGGGAAACCATCTGGTCCTGGATTTTCTATTTTTTAAAAAAATATTATTGATTAAATCTCCTTATTTGTTATTGGACTGTTCAGACTTTCTATGTCATCTTGATTCAGTGTTGGTAGGTTGTATGTTTGTAGGAATTTATCCATTTCTTCTAGATTATCCCATTTGTTGGCATAATTGATAATGGACCCTTATGATTCCTTTATTTCTGAGGCATCACTTGTATTGTCTCCTCTTTCATTTCTGATATTATTGAGTTGTCTTTTGTATTTTTTTCTTAATTTGTGTAGCCAGGAGTCTTTCAAATTTATCTTTTCAAAAAACACCACTTAGTTTTGTTTCTATTTTCTATTGTTTTCCTATTCTCTATTTGATTTATTTCTGCTCTAATCTTTCCTATTTCCTTTCTTCTGCTAAATTTGAGATTACTTTTTTCTTCTTTTTCTAGTTCCTTAAAGCATAAAGTGAGATTGTTTACTTGTGGTTTTACTTCTTTAATGTATGCATTTATCACTCTAAACTTCTCCTGTAGTACTGCTTTTGCTGCATCCCATAAATCTTGGTGTGTTGTGTTTCATTTTAGTTTGTGTCAAGATTCTTTTTAAATTCCCCTTTGATTTTCTCTTTGACCCAATGGTTGCTCAAGACTGTATTATTCAACATGATAAATATAATTAACATAGGTGTGTGTTATATATGAAGGTTAAGAGAGTACATCCTAAGAGTTCTCATCACAAGGAAAACAATTTTTTCTTTTCCTTTTATTTTGTGGCCATATGAGATGATGTTCACTAAACTTACTGTGGTAATCATTTCTTGATGTACATAAGTCAAATCTTTATGCTGTACACTTAAAACTTATGCAGGGCTCTGTGGCAGTTATATCTCAATAAAAGTGGAATGGGGGAAAAGAATATATTGTTTAGTTTCCACATATTGGTAGATTTTCTTGTTTTCTTTTCTTTATTAAAAATATTTTTTTATTTAATTTTTTTGCTACGTTGGGTCTTCGTTGCTGCATGCGGGCTTTCTCTAGTTGCAGTGAGCGGGGGCTACTCTTTGTTGTGGTGCACGGGCTTCTGATTGCAGTGGCTTTTCTTGTTGCGGAGCACAGACTTTAGGCGCGCAGGCTTCATTAGTTGCAGCACTTGGGTTCAGTAGTTGCGGCACGTGGGCCCTAGAGCACAGCCTCAGTAGTTGTGGTGCACGGGCTTAGTTGCTCTGCATCATGTGAGATCTTTGCTTGTCAGGGATTGAACCCATGTCCCCTGTATTGGCAGGCAGATTCTTAAGCACTGTGCCACCAGGGATATCCTAATATTACTGTTTTGTTACTATTATAGGATTTCTAGTTTCATACCATTGTGATCAGATAAGATGCTTGAAATTATTTCAGACTTCTAAAATTTGTTAAGACTTGATTGTGGCCTAACATATTATCTATTCTGGAGAATGTTGTGTGTGTTCTTGAAATGAACGTGTGTGTGCTGCTGTTGGATGAACTGTTTTGTATATGTCTGTAAGGACCATATGGTCCATAGTGTTGTTCAAGTTAGTTTGTTGATTGATTTTCCGTCTGGGTGTTCTATCCATTATTGTAACTGGGTTATTGAAGTCCCTTACTATTCGTGTCCTGCAATCAATTTCTCCATTTAATTTCGATATTTCCTTTAGAGTTTTATGTGCTCTGATGCTGGATGCATATATAATTGTTATATCCTCCTGTTGAGTTGACTCTTTTATTATCATATAGAAACCTTCTTTGTCTATACAGACAATTTTTGACTTAATGTCTATTTCGTCTGCATATAGGAACTCTCACTTTGTTTTGATTGCCATTTGCATGGAGTGTCTTTTTCCATCCCTTCACTTTGAGCCTATATGTGTCTTTTCATCTAAAATGAGTCTCTTGTAGACAGCATAGGGTTGGATGTTGTTTTTTTTATCCATTCAGCCAGTCTATGCCTTTTGATTGGGAAGATTAATCCATTTATATTAAACTAATTATCGATCAGTAAGGACTTACTCTTGCTATTTTGTTAATTGTCTTATGTCTGTTTTGCAGCTGTTTTGTCCTCTTTCTCTGTAGCTTTATTTCATTGTTGTTTGATTATTTTTTTGTAGTGATTTACTTTGATCCTTTTCTCTTTATCTTTTGTTTATTTATACTAGGCCTTTTCTTTGTGGTTAGCTGAAGGCTACATAGAAATCTTGTAGTTCTAAACATCTGTTCTTTTACTCCCACCCAAACTTAGTGTCCTTATACTCAGTTTCCTTCTTTTTCTATTGTTAACAAATTTTAACTTTTATATCAGGGTTAAAGTACTTTATACAGCACCATTACAGTGTCATTATGCTATATTTGTGTGTGTGTGTATGAGTTTAACATTGAAATTTATGCTTTTGTTTGCTTTTGCATTTCTGTTAACATGTTTTCATTTCAAAGTGCTCTCCCTTAAGTGTTTCTTATAAGGCAGGTCTAGTAGTGATGAAGTCACTTAGATTTTGTTGACTTTATCTCTCCTTTATGTTTAAAGCATAATTTTGCTAGGTATGGTCATTTTTGCTCACAGGTTGTTTTTTTTTTTTTTTCCAGTACTTTGAATATATCATCCAACTCTCTCCTGGCCTGTAAGGTTTCTGCTGAGATATTCACAAATTGTTTTCTGGGAGTTCCCTCATATGTGCCAAGTCACTTTTCTCTTGTTCCTTTCAATATTCTGTCTTTGTACTTCACATTTAAGAAGTTGATTATAACGTGATTGGGTGTAGTCTTCTTTGTGTTGATCCTATATTGAGCCCTTTGGACTTACTTCTACTGCTACACTATTTATTTTCTGGATATCTTATATCCTTTTTGTTGTTCACATCCTTCATTATTACATTCTTTTGTGATTGATGTTTTTCCTAGTTTACCATTTTGATTCTCTTCTTATTTCTTTTGGAAGACAACATTAAGTCTTCCAAACTGTGAACACAAGATGCCTTTACATTTATTGGTGTCTTCATTAATTTCCTTCAGCAATGTTTTCTAGTTCTCAATGTACATGTCTTTTGTCCCCCTGGTTAAGTTATTCCTCATCTTTTACTGTATTTCATGATAATTTAAATGCTATTTTTTTTTTTGCTTTCCTTTTCACACTTTTCATTGTTAGTGTATACAGACACAACTGATTTTTGAGTGTTGATTTTGTATCTGGCAACTTTTCTAAATTCATTTAATAATTCTAACAGGTTTTTTTTCGGTGCATGTTTGTTGTCTCTGAACAAATATAATTTTATTTCTTCCTTTCTGATTTAGATGCCTTTTATTTTTTATCTTTCCTTATTTATTTGCTAGGAATTCCAGTACTTTGCTGAATAGAAGTGGTGACAACAGGCATCCTTCCTTTGTTCCTGATCTTAGGGAGGAAGATTTCACCACTGAATATAATAGCTGTTGGTTTTCTATCTCTGACCTTTATTATGTTGAAGTCATCAACTTGTATTGCTGGTTTGTTGAGTTTTTTAATCATAAAATGGCATTGAATTTTGTCAAATGTGTTTTCTGCATCAATGAAGATGATCACATGGAGTTTAGTCCCTTCAGTCTGTTTACATGCTATGCTGCATTGATGGATTTTCATATGTTGAACCAACCTTGCCTTGCAAGAATAAATCCCATTTGGTCATGATGTATAATCCTTATAATGGGCTGTTCTGTCTCTTATTATTTTATAAAGGATTTTTGCATCAGTATTCATAAGGGATATTGGTCTGTAGTGTACTTTTCTTGTAGTGTCTTTAGGTTTGTAATTGATATAATGTTAACCTCATAGAATGAGTGAAAATACATTCTCTCCTCTTAAATTCTTTGGAAGAGCTTGAGAAGGATTGGTGTTAATTCTTCTTTAAATAGTTGGTAGAATTCACCATGAAGATACCTGGTGCTGGGCGTTCAGTTGTTGGGAGATGTTTGATAAGTGATTCCATATCTTAACTTCTAGATCTGTTCAGATTTTGTATTTCTTGTTAAGATGTGTGTTTCTAGGAATGTGTTTATTTCATCTAAGTTATCAAATTAGTTGGTATACAACTGTTAATAGTACTCTATTGTAAGCCTTTTTGTCTCTACAAAATTGGTAGTAATGTCCCTTTCTTCATTTCTGATTTTACATATTTTGTTCTTATCTCTTTTTTTAATAGTCAGTCTAACTAGTTTTGTCAATTTTGTTGATCGTTTTCCTCTTTTTACAGCTATTTTGAGGCATAACTGACAAGACTGTAATATATCTAAAATGTATAATGTGATTCTTTGATATACGTATATATTGTAAAAGGATTCTCACAATCAAGTTAATTAACATACCCATCACCTGTCATATATTTACTTTTTGTGTGTGAGGACACAAATTCTACTCTCTCAGAAATTTTCAGTTACAGAATACAGCATCATCAGTTAGTCACCATGTTATACATTAGCTCCTCAGACCTTATTCCTTCATTTTATCCCTCATGTTATAACTGAAAATTTGTATCCATTTACCAGCGTGTTCCCATTTCCCCCCATGCCCAACCGCAGGCAACAATTTCTGCTGTGTTTCTATGATTCCAACTTTTTTTTAGATTCCACACATAAGTGATACCATGCGGCATTTGTCTTTTCTCCAGCAGGCTTATTTCACTTAGCATAATGTTCTCCAGACTCGTTCATGTTCTTGCAAGTGTCAGGATTTACTTTAAGGCTGAATAATATCCCATTGTGTATGTTATGTATGTATATTTGTGTGTGTGTGTGTATGTGTGTGTGTGTGTATCAGAATTTGTTTATCCATTCATCTATGAGAGACAGGCAGGTTCTTTCCATACCATTACTGTGAATAACGTTTCAAAGTTTTTTTTGTTTTTGTTTTTTTCCCGTACCATGTGGCTTGTGGGATCTTAGCTCCCCAACCATGGGTTGAACCTGGGCCCTCCCCTCATCGGTGAGAGCACAAAGTCCTAATCACTGGACAGCCAGGGAATTCCTAAAAAATATTGTTTCTCTTGCTATATGACCAGAAGTGAAATTGCTGGATCACATGGTATTCTAATTTTATTTTCTTGAGGAATCTCCATACTGTTTTCAGTACTGTTTGAACCAATTTACATTCCCAGCAACAGTGCACACAGATTCCCTTTTCTCCACATCTTTGCCAACATTTATCTCATCTTTTTCATAATATACATACTAACAGGTGTGAAGTGATATCTCGTGGTTTTGATTTGCATTTCCCTGATGATTGGTGATGTGAATCACCTTTTCATATACCTGTTCCCCAAATGTTTGTCATCTTTGGGAAAATGTCTTTTTAGGTCCTTTGCCAATTTTTAAATTGTGTTATATGGTGTTTTTGCTACTGAGTTGTATGAGCTCCTTGTATACTTTGGATATTAACTTGTTTTTAAATATGTGATTTGCAGATATTTTCTCACACTCCATAGGCTGCTTTTTCATTTTGTTAATGGTTACCTTTGCTGTTCAGAACCTTTTTCGTTTGATGTAGTCCCACTTGTACATTTTTGCTTTTGTTGCCTTTGCTTTTGGTGTCAAATCCAAAAGAACATGGATGAGATTAGTGTCAAGGAGCTTACCCCCTATATTTTCTACTAAGAATTTTAAGGATCAGGTCCTATGTTCATGTCTTTAATTAATTTTGATTTTATTTTTATAGCTGGCATAATGTGACTTTTCCATGTGGCGATGCAGTTTCTCCAAAAACCGCTTATTGGAGGGACTCTCCTTTTCCCAATGTTTATTCTTGACTTCCTTGCTGAGAACTAATTGACTATATATGCATGAGTTTACTTTTGAGCTCTCGATTCGTTTTTGTTGATCTGTGTTTCTGTTTTATGCCAATACAGTACTTTTTTGATTACTATAGCTTTGTATTATAGTTTGAAATCAGCAAGTGTGATGTCTGTACTTTTGTTCTTCTTTCTCAAGATTGCTTTGGCTCTTTGGAGTCTTTGGTGGTTTCATATGAGTTTTAGGATTTTTTTTTCATTTCTTTAAAAAATGCTTTGGAATTTTGATAGAGATTGCATTGAATTTGTAGGTCACTTTGGATGGTATGGGCATTTTCACAATATTAACCCTTCCAATCCATGAACACAGCATATCTATCCATTTGTTTGTGTCTTCTTCCATTTCTTACATCAGTGTTTTATGGTTTTTAGTGTGTAGATCTTTCACCCCATTAGATAAATTTGTTCCTAAGTATTTTACTTTTTCTCATACTATTGTAAATGAGATTATTTTCTTAATTTTCCTTCTGATAATTCACTGTTAGTTGATATTCGTTGATATACAAATGCAGCTGATTTTTGTATATTGATGCTGAAACTTTACAGAATTCAGTTATTCTAACAGGTTTTTTTTTTTTTTTTGGCAGTGTGTTTAGGGTTTTCCACATATAATATCATGTCATCTGCAAACAGACTTAATTTACTTATAACTTTACAATTTAGATGCCTTTTATTCATTTTTCTTGCTTAATTGCTCTGGCTAGGACTTACAGTCATATGGTGAATGAGGGTGCTGAGAGTTGCATCCTTGTCTTGTTCCTGATCTTAGAGGATGCTGTTCCTTGTTTCAGCTTCTCATTATTCCGTGTGATGTTAGCTGTAGCCTTATCACATATGGCCGTTATTATGATAGCGTACATTACATCTATACATAATTCGCTGAGTTGTTTTTTCACACACACACACACACACACACACACACTCTATTTTATTTTTACAAGAGATAAACTGACACCGAGCATTGTAAATGGATGACCACAACAAAATAAACAATGATTGCAATTACCAAACACAAAACACACTCATACTATGTCATAATATTGACATTCAGTCCAGTAAACCTCCACTGTAACAGCTCATTTACTTTGCAGTGAAAATTGATTTGTATATTTTTTGCCTCTGAGTCCTTGTGGGATTTTTTTTTATTCAAACAGAAAGTCACAAAAATTATAATCATCCTCATCAGGTCACTCAGTCCCATGTAATTAATTTTTTTCATCTTTTATGAATTCATCAGTTTTACATTAGAGTTCTGAAAATGCTTATTCATTCAGTTCAGAAGTATAGTCAGTTACCAGAAACCTGTACTTGTCACAGTCTTTTCCATGAATGCCTTGAATAGGAAACCCTTTTATAGGAACATTTTTGCAAAAGCATCAGAGTACACCCAGAACTGTCTGTAAATGACAAAAGACTTAAAAATGACCACGGTTAAAGATTTGATGAAAGTTCATAATAATGCAATTGACAAGGAAATTTAGTTATTGCTGAGATATACATTTTAAAGTAATAACTACAATTATGACTTGTAACATTATACCAGAACATATAAGATTTTTAGAAATTTCATGTAATGTCTGAAACATTTATATTAACATATTTCCATACAAATACCCAAAGAAAGTTTAGTATTAGTTGCTTTTTTGTTTGTTTGTTTGTTTTTTTATACTGCAGGTTCTTATTAGTCATCAATTTTATACACATCAGTGTATACATGTCAATCCCAATCGCCCAATTCAGCACCCTACCATCGCCAGCCCACCGCGGTTTTCTCCCCTTGGTGTCCATACGTTTCTTCTCTACATCTGTGTCTCTATTTCTGCCCTGCAAACCGGTTCATCTGTACCATTTTTCTAGGTTCCACATATATGCGTTAATATACGATATTTTTCTCTTTTTCACTTACTTACCCTGTATGACAGTCTCTAGATCCATCCACGTCTCAACAAATGACCCAATATCGTTCCTCTTTATGGCTGAGTACTATTCCATTGTATATATGTACCACATGTTCTTTATCCATTCGTCTGTAGATGGGCATTTAGGTTGTTTCCATGACCTGGCTAATGTAAACAGTGCTGCAACAAACATTGGGCTGCATGGGTCTTTTTGACTTATGGTTTTCTCTGGGTATATGCCCAGTAGTGGGATTGCTGGGTCATATGGTAATTCTATTTTTAGTTTTGTAAGGAACTTCCATACTGTTCTCCATAGTGGCTGTATCAATTTACATTCCCACCAACTGTGCAAGAAGCTTCCCTTTTCTCCACACCCTCTCCAGTATTTGTTTGTAGATTTGCTGATGATGCCCATTCTAAGTGGTGTGAGGTGATACCTCATTGTAGTTTTGATTTGCATTTCTCTAATAATTAGTGATGTTGTGCAGCTTTTCATGTGCTTCTTGCCCATCTGTATGTCTTGTTTGGAGAAATGTCTATTTAGGTCATCTGCCCATTTTTGGATTGGGTTGTTTGTTTTTTTAATATTGAGCTGCATGAGCTGTTTATATATTTTGGAGATTAATCCTTTGTCCATTGATTCATTTGCAAATATTTTCTCCCATTCCGAGGGTTGTCTTTTTGTCTTGTTTATGGTTTCCTTTGCTGTGCAAAAGCTTTGAAGTTTCATTAGGTCCCATTTGCTTATTTTTGTTTTTATTTCCATTACTCTAGGAGGTGGATCAAAAAAGATCTTGCTGTGATTTATGTCAAAGAGTGTTCTTCCTGTCTTTTCTTCTAATAGTTTTATAGTGTCTGGTCTTACCTTTAGGTCTCGAAACCATTTTGAGTTTCTTTTTGTGTATGGTGTTAGGGAGTGTTCTAATTTCATTCTTTTACATGTAGCTGTCCAGTGTTCCCAGCACAACTTATTGAAGAGACTGTGTTTTCTCCATTGTATATCTTTGCCTCCTTTGTCATAGATTAGTTGACCATAGTTGCATGGGTTTATCTCTGGGCTTTCTATCTTGTTCCATTGATCTATGTTTCTGTTTTTGTGCCAGTACCCTATTGTCTTGATTACTGTAGCTTTGTAGTATAGTGTGAGGTCAGGGACTCTTATTCCTCCAGTTCCGTTTTTTTCCCTCAAGAGTGCTTTGGCTATTTGGGGTCTTTTGTGACTCCATACAAATTTGAAGATGATTTGTTCTAGTTCCGTAAAAAGTGCCATTGGTAATTTGATAGGGATTGCATTGAATCTGTAGATTGCTTTGGGTAGTATAGTCATTTTCACAATATTGATTCTTCCAATCCAAGAACATGGTATATCTCTCCATCTTTTGGTATCATCTTTAATTTCTTTCTTCAGTGTCTTATAGTTTTCTGCATACAGGTCTTTTGTTTCCATAGGTAGGTTTATTCCTAGGTATTTTATTCTTTTTCTTGCAATGGTAAATGGGAGTGTTTCCATATTTTCTCTTTCAGATTTTTCATCATTAGTGTATAGGAATGAAAGAGATTTCTGTGCATTAATTTTGTATCATGCAACTTTACCAACTTCATTGATTAGATCTAGTAGTTTTCTGGTGGTATTTTTAGGAATCTGTATGTATAGAGATCTGCAAACAGTGACAGTTTTACTTCTTCTTTTCCAATTTGTATTCCTTTTATTTCTTTTCTTCTCTGATTGCCGTGGCTAGGTCTTCCAGAACTATGTTGAATAACAGTGGTGAGTGTGGACATCCTTGTCTCATTCCTGATCTTAGAGAAATGCTTTCAGTTTTTCACGATTGAGAAGGATGTTTGCTGTGGGTTTGTCTTATATGGCCTTTATTATGTTGAGGTAGGTTCCTTCTATACCCACTTTCTGGAGAGTTTTTATCATAAATGGGTGTTGAATTTTGTCAAAAGCTTTTTCTGCATCTATTGAGATGATCATATGGTTTTTACTCTTCAATTTGTTAATATGGTGTATCACATTGATTGATTTGCATATATTGAAGAATTCTTGCATCCCTGGGATAAATCCCACTTGATCATGGTGTATGATCCTTTAGTGTATTGTTCGATTCTCTTTGCTAGTATTTTGTTGAGGAGTTTTGCATCTATATTCATCAGTGATATTGGTCTGTAATTTTCTTTTTTTGTGGTATCTTTGTCTGGTTTTGGTATCAGGGTGATGGTGGCCTCATAGAATGAGTTTGGGAGTTTTCCTTCCTCTGCAATTTTTAGGAAGAATTTGAGAAGGATGGCTGTTAGCTCTTGTCTAAATGTTTCATAGAATTCACCTGTGAAACCACCTGGTCCTGGACTTTTGTTTGCTGCAAAATTTTTAATCACTGTTTCTATTTCATTACTTGTGATTGGTCTCTTCATATTTTCTATTTCTTCCTTGTTCACTCTTGGAAGGTTATACCTTTCTAACAAGTTGTCCGTTTCATCCAGGTTGTCTATTTTATTGGCATATAGTTGTTTGTAGTAATCTCTTATAATCCTCTGTATTTCTGCGGTATCTGTTGTAACTTCTCTTTTCATTTCTCATTTTATTGATTTTAGTCCTCTCCCTCTTTTTCTTGATGAGTCTGGCTAATGGTTCATTAATTTTGTGTATCTTCTTAAAGAGCCTGCTTTCAGTTTTATTGATCTTTGTTATTGTTTTCTTTGTTTCTATTTCATTTATTTCTGCTCTGCTCTTTAGGATTTCTTTCTTCCTGCTAACTTTGGGTTTTGTTTGCTCTTCTTTCTCTAGTTTCTTTAGGTTTAACGTTGGATTGTTTATTTCAGATTTTTCTTGTTTCTTGAGGTAGGCTTGTATAGCTATAAACTTCCCTCTTAGAACTGCTTTTGCTGCATTCCATAGGTTTTGGATCGTCGTGTTTTCATTGTCATTTGTCTCTAGGTATTTTTTGATTTCCTCTTTGATTTCTTCAGTTATCTCTTGGTTATTTGGTAATGTATTGTTTAGCTTCCATGTGTTTGTGCTTTTTACGGTTTTTTCCCTTTCTTATAGCGTTGTGGTCAGGAAAGATGCTTGATATGATTTCAATTTTCTTGAATTTACTGAGGCTTGATTTGAGACCCAAGATGTGGTCTATCCTGGGGAATGTTCCATGCATACTTGAAAAGAAAGTTGAATCTGCGGTTTTTGATGGCATGCCATATAAATATCAATTAAGTCTATCTGGTCTATAGTGTCATTTAAAGCTTGTGTTTCCTTAATTTTCTGTTTGGGTTATCTGTCCATTGGTGTAAGTGAGGTGTTAAAGTCCCCCACTATTATTGTGTTACGGTCGATTTCCTCTTTTAGAGCTGTTAGCAGTTGCCTTATGTATTGAGGTGCTCCTATGTTGGGTGCATATATATTACAATTGTTATATTTTCTTCTTGGATTGATCCCTTGATCATTATGTAGTGTCCTTCCTTGTCCTTGTAACACTCTGTATTTTAAAGTCTATTTTATCTGGTATGATTATAGCTACTTTCTTTTGATTTCCATTTGCAAGGAATATCTTTTTCCATCCCCTCACTTTCAGTCTGTATGTGTCCCTAGGTCTGAAGTGGGTCTCTTGTAGACAGCATATATATGGGTCTTGATTTTGTATCCATTCAGTTTGCTGAATTTTTATCATGAAATTATGTTCACTTTTGTCAAAAGCTTTTTCTGCATCCATTGAGATGATCATATGATTTTATCCCTCATTTTATTAATGTGCTATAGCACATTTATTCATTTACATGTGATGAACCATATTTGCATCCCAGGAATAAACCTGCTTGGTCATGGTGTATGATTCTTGTAATGTGCTGTTGAAGTTTGTTTGGTAATATTTTGTTGAGGATTTTGGCATCTGTGCTCATCTGTGCATCAATCATGTTGAGCATTAATTTTATTTTCTTGTAGTTTGCATGCCTGGCTTTGGTAACAGGGTAATATTGGCCTTGTAAAATGAGTTTGGAAGTTTTCCCTCCTCTTCAGTTCTTTGGAAGAGTTTGAGATAGAATGATTAATTTCTTTAAAGTGTTGGTAGAATTTACCAGTGAAGCCATCTGGTCTTGGAACTGTTTTTGGTTGAGAGGTTTATTATTTACTGATTCAATCTCCTTACTTGTAATTTGTTCATATTTTCTATTTCCTTATTATTCATTCTTGTTAGGTTGTACATTTCTAGGAATTTACCCATTTCTTCTAGGTTATCTAACTTGTTGGCATAAAATTGCTCATAGTAATTTCTTCTGATCCTTTACCTTTGTTGTTACGTGTGGTAATATATCCCCTTTCACTTCTGACAATATTGAGTCTTCTCCTTTTTGCCTAGTTAGTCTAGCTAAAGGCTTGCACATCTTTTTTTTTCTAACCTTTAAAAAAACCAGCTCTTAGTTTCAGTGGTTGTCTCTTGTATTTCTAGTCCCTGTTTCATTTATATCTGCCCTAATTTTTATTTCCTTCTGATAACATTAGGCTTAGTATGTTGTTTAGTTCCTTGAGTTTTCTTAGTTGTTTACTTTAGACCTTTCTTTTTTCTTAATGTAGACTTTTATCATTATAAACTTCCCTCTTAGAACTGTTTTTGCTGCAGCTCATAAGTTTTAGTACATTGTGTTTCATTTTCATTTGTCTCAAAATACCTTGTCAATTGCCCTTTTATTTCTTCTTCAACCCTTTTGTTCAGGAACCTGTTGTTTAACTTCCACATGTTTGTGATATTTCTGGTTTTTCTCCTACAATGTATTTTAGTGTCATACCATTGTAGTCAGAAACGATACAGTGATTTCAGTTATATTATGACCTAACAGATGATCTGTCATGGAGAGTATTCCATGTATGCTTGGGAAGAATGTGTATTCTTCTGTTCTGCATATGTCTGTTAGGTCCATCTGGTATTATGTGTAGTTTAAGTCCAATGTCTCCTTACTGATTTTCTTTTTGGATGATGACCTATCCATTGATGCAAATGGGGTATTGAAGTCCCAAAATACTGATTTGCTGCCCATTTCCTCCTTCAGGTTAGTTACTATTTGCTTTATATATTTAGGGTGCTCTGATAGTTCAGGGATAAAAATGTATAATTGTATGTCCTCTTATAAGTAAATTTACTCCTTATCTTTATATAATGACCTTCTTTTTCTCTTGTTACAGTATTTGACTTCAAGTTCATGTAAGTATAGCTACCACTGCTCTCTTTTGGTTTCCATTTGAATAGAATATCTTTTTCCATCCCTTTACTTTCAGTGTAAGTGTGTCATTAAAGCTGAAATGAGACTCTTGGTATCAGCAGACACTTGGGTCTTCTTTTTAAATTCATAAAACCACTCTGTGTCTTTTAATGGGAGAATTTAATTCATTTGCATATAGAGGAATCATTGACAGGGAAGGACTTACTAATTCCATCATATTAATTGTTTCCTGGATTTTTTTGTCATTCTTTTACTCCTTCTTTTCTTGCTGTCTTTCTTTGTGAATTGATAATTTTGTTGTGGTATGCTTTGATCCTTGTTTCTGTTTCTTGGGTATCTACTAAAGGTTTTGATTCTTTGTTATCGTGAGCCTTTCATCCAACCTTTTAGAGTTATGACAGACTATTTTAAGGTGATAACAACTTAATTTTGAATACATACAAAAGCACTACAATTTTGCACTCTCCTTATTGTATGCTTTGATGTCACAATTCACATCATTTTATATTGTGAATCTGTTAAAAATTATTGCAGTTACAGTTGTTCTTGTCTTTTACCTTTATACTAAAGTTATAAGAGATTTACCCATCACCATCACAATATTAGAGTATTCTGAACTATCTTTTAGCCTATGAGTTTTATACTTTCATGTGTTTTCGTGTTCCTAATTAATTAACACGCTTTCATTTCAGATTGAAGAACTCCTTTGAACAACTTTTGTATAAACTCCTTCAGCTTTTCTTTGTTTATGAAAACTCTGTCTCTCCAATTCTAAAGGACATGTTTGCTGGATAGAGCATTCTTGGCATTTTTTTTTCTTTGCACACATTGAATATATCATTCCTATCCTTTATGGGCTGCAATAGTTTTGCTGAAAAATCTGTTAATCTTATGGGGATTCCCATGTATAAACAAGTGGCTATTCTTGGTTTTACGATTCTGTCTTTAATTTCTGATAATTTCATTATAGTGTGTCTATTTGTAGATCTCTTTGGATTAATCTTCTTTGGAGATTTTTGGGCTTCCTTGATCTGGATATCTCTTTCTTTCCCCACATTAGGGAACTTTTTAGCCATTATTTCTTTGAATATGCTCTCTGCCCTTTCTTTCCTTCTCTTTCTTGAAGACCTGTAACACATATATTGATCCACTTACTGGTGTCCCTTATGTGATCTTCACTTTTTTCTATTCTTCTTTCTTTTTGCTCTTTTGATTGGATGACTTCCACTGCCTTGTCTGATTCTTTCTTCCATTTGGTCTAGTTTGCTTGTGAAGCCCTGTATTGAATTTTTCAGTTCATTTTTTCTTGAAATCTATGATGTCTGTTTGGTACTTCTTAATATTTTCCGTCTTTTTGTTGAAACACTTTGCTCATGCTTTATTCTCTTGAGGTCAGTAAGCATCTTTATTACCATTATTTTGAACTCTGTTGGGTAATTACTTATATCCACTTCATTAAGGTCAGCTCCTAGAGATCTCTTTATTTGTTTGAAACATCCCCGTTTCTTTACTTTCCTTGACTCTCTGTGTTGCTTTTTGTATAAAACAGCCCCTTTTCCCAGTTTTGACAGATTGGCCTTAATCAGCCTGGCCTGGTTGTTGAAATCATTGTCTTTGTTCTTAGTGACTTGCAGCAGTTGAGGGTGTTCCAAGACCCATCAGTGTCCTCAACCATGTGGTTAATGCTCATATGCCTGTTTAGGCTTCTGGACAACTGCCACTTGCCTGCTGCTTTAACTCCCTGATGCAGGTTAATTGGAAGCCCAATTATCAGGCAGGAGCTGGAAAAGTCAGAACATGACATATGTAGTCTTGCCTCTATGAAGAAGAATGCAGAGCTGGAAGAGTTTCTTCTTCCTCACTCTGTGCTGAGCCAAGGGAAATAATTGCTCTGAATGCTTCTGTGTCCAAGTAAAACAGCCTTTGTTTTTAGTGGTCCCAGGGACTCATGAAGGCTGAGCCCTTTCAGCTCCCAGAGCTAGGTGAATTGGGGGCTAGTCCCTTAGGTGGCAGTTGAAAACTGGCGTGCTAGATGTGTGAACAAGCTCCTTCCAGGAGAGAAGATAAAAATTTGGTCTTATTTGGAGCTGGTGGAGATAGCAGGGGACATGCCCACCAGCTTTACCAGGCTCCCAAACGGATCCCCGTGAGCTTCCACATGCAGACTAACTGGAAGCCAGAACCACAGGCAGCAGCTAGGAAAATATACAACTTCCTTCCAGGGAGAAACATTCTTGCTGGGAGATGGGCATTTTTTTGTCATCTCCCTCCATGCTGGGTCTGGGTGTATAGCTACGGGGAATCCTTATGCATCCATTTAAAAACTGCTTCTTTGTTTGCTATAGTACTGTGGTGCTCAGGAATGCAAGCCCAATTGACTTTCAGAGGTAGGTTATTTGGGGGTCCATCCCTCAGGTGGCAGTTTTAAAAGTCAGGGTTCTAAATGTGTAGATAAGCTCCCTCCAGGGCCATGCAGGAGACTTGGCTTTATTGTTGAAGGAAGCTGGGGGAGAGGGCAGAGTAAGTACCCACGGGCTCTTTTGGGCTCTGCGCAGGATTCCAGTCAGCTGAAATGCAAGCTAATTAGAAGCTGGACCTTCAGACAGTAGCTGGGAAAGTATGTAGTCCAACACCCTCCAGGAAGAAATTGGGAGATAAGCATCTGTGTGTGTTCCCTCTGCTCTGAGCTTGTGGAGATAGCCAGAGGGAGTGTTCAAGCACCTTGTAAAAACTGCTTATTTGTTTGCTCTAATACCATTGGACTTCTGAAGGGAAGCCCTTTTGGCTCTCAGAGCTAGATGATTTGGGGGTCCATCCCTCAGGCGGCAGCCTTAAATTTTGGGACATTAGAAATGTGGTGCAAACACCGCGCTAATTGGGAAGGAGCTAGGAGTTGGTGTTTTCAGAAAGATTATAAGGCACTGTTCTTGGGTGGGGTTTATAGTAAGAGTGTGTTTCATCCTTTCCTACACATTTCTGAGTGGGTATTTTCTCAGTTTCCCAATGTGTAGGAGTCACTAAAGTTAGTTTCTTGATATCTTTCAGAGGGAATTGATCTGTGTGTAGCTGTATATTCAGTGCATCCATGGAAGGAGGGAAATTCAGGAGTCTCTTCTGTGTCCATCTTGAGGTATGTGTTGATCTTTTCTAATAACCGACTCCTGGTTTCATTGACTTTCTATACTGTTTTTCTGTTTTGTTTATGTATGCTGTAACATTTATTATTTTTCCCATCTGCTGGCCTTGGGTTAAGTTTTTTCTACTTCTTTAAGGAAAATGTTAGATTGTGGATATGAGATCTTTATTCTTTCTCAGTGTAAGCCTTTACAGCTATAAATTTCCCTCTCATCACTGTTTGTGCTCCATCCCGTAAGGTTTGCTATTATGTATTTTTTTTCTTTGGTCTCAAGTTATTTTGTAGTTTCTCTTGTAATTTCTTCCTCGACCCATTGGTTGTTTAAAAGCGTGCTGTTTAATTTCCACATATTTGTGAATTTTCGTTTCCCTTCTGTTACTGATTTCCACTTTTATCCCATTGTGATGGAAAAAGATTCATTGTGTGATTTCAGTAGTTTTAAATTTTATTAAGAATTGTTTTGTGGCCTCACATATGGCCTATTCGGGAAATGTTTCACGTACACTTGAGAAAAATCTGTAATTTACTATCTTTGGGTAGAGAGCTGTGTATATATGTGTCTGTTAGGTCCATCGGTTTATACTGTTGTTTAAGTCTTCTGTCTCTTTACTGATCTTCTGTGTGGTTGTTCTCTCCCATTTCTGAATGAAGGCTATCAAAGTCTCCAACTCTTCCTGTTTCTCCCTTCCGTCAAGGTTTGCTTCATGTGTTAAGGAGCTCTGGTACAAATGTTTATAATTTTTATTTTTTCTTAGAGAATTGATCCTTTTCTCATTATATAAATTCCTTTTTTGTTCCTTGTAAAAGGTTTGACTTAAAATCTAGTTTGTCTGATATTAGTATAGGCACCTTGTTCCCTTTTGCTTACTATTTGCATGGGATATTTTTCCATTCTTCACTTTCAACCTGTGGATGTCCATAAATTTAAACAGAATCCCTTGTAGACAGCGTAGACAGCTTATAGTTGGATTCTGTTTTTTATCCATCTTAATTGCTTATGCATCTTAATTGGTGAGTTTAATCCATTATACTTAATTACTGATAGAGAAGGACTTTTTTTTGCCATTTGTGACATTTGTTTTCTGTATGCTTCATTAAATTTTTGTCCCTTCCTTATTGCCTTCTTTTGTGTTTATTGTTTTTGGAGTGACACATTTTGATTCCCTTCTCACTTCCTTTTCTGTATACTTTGTAAATATTTTCTTTTTGGTTATCACAGGGGTTACATACAATATCCTAAAATCATAACAATCTGTTTTAAACTGTCAACAACTTAACTTCAATAATATACAAAAATTCTACTCCTTCACCGCACCACTCCTCCAGTCTGTTATTGACGTTAAAAAATACATCCTTATATATTGTGTATCCATTAACATAGAAATTATGTTAATTTTTAATTTTCTTACTTTTAATCCTATAGTATATAAAAAGTGTGATTACCAACCACGTTGCAATACTCATGTTTTTTATATTTCACCATTTATTTACCTTAACCAGAGAGCTATATATTTTCTTCTAGCTTTGAGCTACTTGTCTAGCATTTTATCATTTCAACTTGAAGGACTCCCTTTAGTATTTCTGGTAGGGAAGGTCTAATGATAGTAATTCCCTCCAAGTTTTGTTTATCTTGGAATGCCTTAATTTCTCCTTTATTTTGAAGTACAGTTTTGCCGATATAGGATTTTTAGTTTATAAGGCTTTTTTTTTTTTCCTTCAGTACTTAAAATACATCATCCCAGTGCATTCTGGACTGCAAGGTTTCTGCTGAAAAATCTGCTAAAAATTTTATTTGGCATCATTAATACATGATGACTCAGTTGTCTATTGATTCTTTCAAGATTCTTTGTTTTTTACTTTTGTCAGTTTGATTATAATGTGGTTTAGTGTGGGTCTATTTGATTTTACTCTACAGTTCATTTAACTTGTATTTTTTTATCCAAGTATTTCATAGTTTGGGAAGGTTTTGTCCATTATTCCTTCAGATGAGGTTTCTGCTGTTTTCTCACTCTTTTTTCTTCCTGGATTCCCATAATGTCTTCTTTTTTGGATTCCCATAATTCCATTAGGGTCGGTTCACATTTCTTCATTGATTTTCCTTTTGGCTCTGAGAACTAATAATTTCAAATGATTTGTCTTCAAGTTTGCTGATGCCTTCCTCTGCCTGTTTCAGTCTGCTTTTGAACCCCTCTTGCGAAATTTTCAATTTAGTTACACTTTTAACTGCACATTTGCTTTTTTGAAATAAATTCTGTCTTTGTTGATATTCTCACTTTGTTGATATATCATCTTCCTGATTTCCTAGGCAGTTGTTTTCAAGAGTTCATCCAGCAACTCTGAAGCCTGTCTTTCTTTAGTGTCACTTTCTAGAGATTTATTATGTTCCTTTGAATGGGCCACATTTCCCTGTTTTTTTCTGTGTTTTGTGAGCTTTTGTCAAAAATTGCATATTGAAAAAAACAGCCACCTCTCCCAGCCTTGTAGACTGGATACTTGCAGAGGAAGGCCTTCACTACTCAGCCTGGTGTAATGACTTAAGGTCTTCTCAGATCTTTTCTGAGGATGTGACTTCACTGGGCCTGTGTATGAAGCCCAGCCACAGTCCCCTAATTCTGCCACACACAGAGCTCCTTTTAAATATTTCATTTCCCCAAGAGCCTCACCCCTGTCTTCTTGGCCCTTAAATGTTCTGTTGTATTCCTCTGTTAGTAATCTCTGCCCTCCAGGTGTGTGCAGATCTACAGTTGCCATGAAGTTTTCATGGGCCATTGAATCCATCATTGCTTTCACAGCTACCAATCTGATATAAAAAATATTCCACTATTCCTATCTCAGCTGTGAGTCATGTGAGACAGAAATCAGACTCTCAGACATTGCCTGGCATGCCACACATTGCAATCAAGTTGCACTCTTTTACTTTTCTCCCAATGGAGGACCAGTAATTGGGCAGCTTTCACTCTCCTGCACCATATTGAATCAGGAATGGGTTAGGATAAGAGTGAGCAAAAATGTCACGAAATTTGCTATCATTTAGAGAGTGACTCTTTCTTGATTGGGCATTCACTTTGTTGCTTCAGATTACTGACTGGTTTCTAGAGCTCCCACAAAGCTATTTGTATTCTATTGTTTAGGTCAGTGTTTTCATGGGGTTACAGACCTGGAGTTTCCTATTCTGCCATCTTACCTATATCACTGCTGTCCTTCATTTTTGGAAGATGGTTTTACCAGATATAGAATGCTTGGTTAACAGTGTTTTTCTTTCAACACGTGAATATGAAATCCACCAGCCTTCTCCCTTGACGCTTTGAAAATTCTCTTTGTTGTTAGTTTTTGCAATTTTAATATAGTGTTTTTGTGTAGATCTCCTGTTGGAGTTCACTGAGTTTCTTGGATATGTACTTTCATGTATTTTATCATATTTGAGGAGTTTGGAACAATTATCTCTTCAGATATTTTCCATGACTTTCTATCCCTTTCTCTCCATTCAGGATTCCTATTATGGATATGTTGTCATACTTGATGATGTCTCGTAGGTCTTTTACATTCTGCTCGTTATTCTTCACTCTTTCCTCTTTCCACCCCTGAGTGGATAGTCTCAATCAGTTCTTCTTCAAATGTGCCAATTCTTTATTCTGCCTTCTTAAGTCTGCTAATGAATCCCCCTAATGACTTTCTTATTTCAGTTGTGGCACTTTTCAACTCTAGAATGTATATTTGATTCCTTTTTGTAATTTCTTTCTCTTTGTTAGTATTCGTCACTTGGTGAGACACCATTTTCCTGATTTCCTTTTAGTTCTTTGTCCAAAATTCCATTTAGTTCTATGGGAATATTTAAGAGAGTGATTTAAAGTCTTTTTAATGCCTGGACAATGTGTATATGTGTATGTCCACATTGTGTGGACAGTGTGTATATATATATATATATATATATATACACATTTTTTTCCTCATTCATGGATCATACTTCGTTGTTTGTTTTCATACCTCATAACTCTTTGTTGAAAATTTATATGTTAAATAATATAAAGTAGAAATTCTGGAAATCAGATTCTCCCTTCCCATCAGGATTTTCTGTTATAGCTGTTTGTTGCTGGTGTTGTTGTTGGTGGTGGTATTGCTCCTGTTTGTTGAAATCCAGCTTGCATTTGGGAAGATGTAATGGTTGTTACAGGTTGGAAGGAAGCTTTATGATATGAGAAGCCCATACCATTTTTTGTGACTTTATTTTAAATTAATATAAAATGGTGTTGGTTTATTGGATATATTTTTATGTTCCATGCTACTAACATTTAAGATTCAAACATTTGACAAAAGTGTATTTAGGACTTTTCATAAGTATTTGATTGAGAGTATTCAGTGGTGATATTTTGTTTATTGTATATACATGGGTCTCTTTCTGGGCTCTCTAGTTTGTTCCATTGGTCGATATGTTTGTATTTAACCCAGTACTATTCTGTTTTAATTACTGTAGCTTGGTAATATGTTTTTTTGTTTTTTGTTTTTTTTTTTTTGTGGTACGCAGGCCTCTTACTGTTGTGGCCTCTCCTGTTGCGGAGCACAGGCTCCAGACACGCAGACTCAGCAGCCATGGCTCTCGGGCCCAGCCGCTCCGCGGCATGTGGGATCTTCCTGGACTGGGGCATGAAACCGTGTCCCCTGCATCGGCAGGTGGACTCTCAACCACTGTTCCACCAGGGAAGCCCGGTAATATGTTTTGAAAGCAGGAAGTGTGATCCCTTAAGGTTTATTCTTCAAAAGATTGTTCTGGCTATTTGGGGTCTTTTGTGGTGCCCTATGAATTTTTGGATTGCTTTCTCTATTTCTGTATTGAACACCATTGGGATTTTAATAGGGACGTCATTGAATCTGTGGACCACTATGGTAGTATGTACATTCTGAAAATAGTAATCATGAACATGGGAGGTCTTTCTGCATTATCAGTGTCTTCTTTAATTTTCCTCATCATTTTTTTATACTTTTGAGTGTACAGGTGTTTCACCTCTGATTATGTTTATTTCTAAGTATTTTATTCTTTGCATTGAAGTTGATAATGGGATTCTTTTCTTAATTTACTTTTCAAATTTTTCATTGTTAGTGAGTAGAAATGGAATTGACTTCTGTATGTTGATTTTTATATATTTCTACTTTAGTGAATTCATTTTCTGTGGAGTTGGTAAGACTTGCTACCAAAAAAATTGTGTCATTTAAAAGATAATGTTACTTCTTCCTTTCTGATGTGAATGTCTTTTATTTCTTCTCCTTACTTAATTTATCTGTCTAGGATTTCCAGAACTATGCTGAATAAAAGTGGCAAGATTGGACATCCTTGCCTTCATGGTCATAAAGGAAAAGCTGTCACTTTTTCACTATTGAGTTTGATATTAGCTGTGTCCTTTTCATATTTGGCCTTCTTTATGTTCATTTCCTTCTATTCCTAGTTTATGGAGGATTTTTATCTGAAAGAATGTTGAGTTTTTTCCAAATCCTTTTTCTGCATCTGTTGAGATGATCATGGTGGGGGTTTGTTTTGTTTTTTTCGTTCTGGTAATGTCATGTATCATGACATTGATTGATTTATGGATGTTGAACCATCCTTGAATCCCAGCGTCATATGTATAATCCACTTGGTCATGTGTATAATTCATTTAATGTGCTGTTTAATTTGGTTTGCTAGTATCTTGATGAGGTTTGTAACATCTGTGTAACATCTGTGTCTTTATCTGGTTTTGATATCAGGGTAATGCTGGACTTGTAAAATTAGTTTGGAAGAGTTCACCGTTTTTCAGTATTTAGCAAGAGCTTGCTATGGTTTGAATATGTCCTTCCAAATTTCATATGTTAAAAACCTAATGCCTGATGTGATAGTAAGAGTAGGTGGGGCCTTTGGGAGTTGCTTAGGTCATGAGGGCAGAGCACTCATAAATGGGATTAGTGCCCTTATTTTTTTTTTTAATAAAAGGCTCCAAAGATACCTCTAGCCCCTTTCATGATGTGAGAACACAGAGAGAAGGTACCAACTATGGGTCAGAAAGAATAGTCTCATCCAAGTGTGATGATGCCATAATGTCAGACTTCCAGCCTCCAGAATGGTGAGCTATTATTTATAAGCTACTCAGTCAGTGGTATTTTGTTAGAGTATCCCAAATGGAGTAAGCAAGAGTTTCAGAAAGATTGGCATTAATCTTCTTCAAATGGTGAGATAATTCATCTGTGAAGACATCTGATCTTGGGCTTTTCTCTGCTGAGATTCTTTTGATTACTGATTCAATCTCCTTACCAGTTTTAGATCTCTTTAGGTTTTCTATTTCTTTTTTACTTAATCTTTGCAGGTTGTGTGTTTCTAGGAATTATCCATTTCTTCTAGGTTATCCAATTGGATATGCAATTAATCATAACAGTCCCTTATAATCCTTTGTATCTCTGTGGAAACCATTTTATGTTTCCTTTCATACCTGTTTGATTTTATTGGGATCTCTTTCTCTCTCTGTCTTTGTTAGACTAGCTAAGGATTTGTCAATTTTTGTTTTTCTTTTTAAAAAACTCGGCTCTTAATTTCATTAATCTTTTCTATTGTTTTTCTAGTCTGTATTTCATTTATTTCTGTTCTGCTCTTTATTTCCTTACCTCTGCTAAATTTGAGCTTACTTTGTTCTTTTTGTTTCTTGAGGTATGCTGTTAAGTTGTTTATTTGAGATTTTTCTTTTATCTTAATCTAGGGATTTATGACTATAAACTTCCCTTGTAGAACTGCTTTTGATGTATCCCATATGTTTTGGTATACTGTTTTCATTTTAATTTTTTTCAAGATATTTTCTAATTTCTCTTTTGTTTTCATTTTTGAAAACAAAATAATCTTTCTCAAGATTATATTATTTAATTTCCACACATTGTGAATTTTCCAGCTTTTTTTATCTTGCTTTTTATTTACATTCCATGGTGAACAGAAAAAATACTTATTATAATTCAGTCTTGCTAATTTTATTAAGACTTGTTTTGTGACCTAATATGTGATCTAGGAGAAAGTTCCATGTAGAGTTGAGAATAATATCTAACTGTTGGTTCGAATTTTCTATATATGGCTCTTAGGTCCATTTGGTTTATAATGTTGTTGAAAGTTAACTGTTCCTTTATTGATTTTAGGTCTGTATGTTCTATCCATTATTGAAAATGTCCTGTGACACTTCAAAAATTCGTATCAGGGATTTCTCATTGACTCCATGCTGGCCCACAGTGAAGCTAAAAATAGTATTTCCTGCAGGCAGTCTTTTTCTTTAAGCTACAATGCAAAGAAACAGAATGACAGTCCCCGCTTTTGTTTCTGTTCTATTTTTTCTAAATATTTATTTATTTGGCTGCTCTAGGTCTCAGTTGTGGCATGTGGGATCTTCGTTGCCGCATGTGGGATCTAGTTCCCTGATCAGGGTTCAAACCCAGTCCCCCTGCACTGGGAATGTGGAGTCTATTTTTTTTTTTTAATCGGAGTATATTTGCTTTACAGTGTTGTGTTAGTTTCTGTTGTACAGCAAAGTGAATCAGCTATACATATACATATATCCCCCCTTTACTGGATTTCCTTCCCATTTAGGTCACCACAGAGCCCTGAGTAGAGTTCCCTGTTCTATACAGTAGGCTCTCATTAGTTATCTATTTTATATATAGTATCAAGCGTGTATATATGTCAATCCCAGTCTCCCAATTCATCCCACACCCGCTTTCCCCCTTGGTATCCATGCGTTTTTTCTCTACATCTGTGCCTGTATTTCTGCTTTGTAAATAAGATCGTCTATACCAATTTTTTCAGATTCCAAATATATGCGTTAATATACGATATTCGTTTTTCTCTTTCTGACTTACTTCACTATGTATGACAGTCTCTAGGTCCATCCACATCTCTACAAATGACCCAATTTTGTTGCTTTTTATGGGTAATATTCCACTGTATATATGTACCATATCTTCTTTATCCATTCCTCTGCTGATGGACATTTAGGTTGTTTCTATGTCCTGGCTATTGTGAATAGGGCTGCTGTGAACATTGGGGTGCACTTGTCTCTTCTTTCTCTTTAAGCTACAATGCAAAGAAACAGAAGAACAGGTGTTTCCCTTTAATTACTTAGAGTGTGACACCGCCCCCGCCCCCCGCTTTGTTTCTGTTCTGAACACTGGCCACAAAATAGTTACAGTTTGACACAATACTTGCCAATGAAATACCACCTGAGAGATTTGAGAACTTACTTGTTTTCCTGATCCAGCATAGCTCCTTCCAACTTCTGTTGTCCTTTATAGGTCAATCATGCACACTTGAAAGCAAAATAACACTTTCCAAAGATGCTGTGGCAGGGTGATAAAACTTACCTGGGTCCTTCATCACATCATTGAGCTATCTCTCCAGCCCTGGATTTCTTATTAGGTGAGAAGGATAAACTGCAATATATTTAAGCCACTGCTGTATAATTTCCTGTATTCTTCGTAAAGAATGACCCACCTGGAAATGGCATTTCGAGGTGCAGACCTCAATATTTAAAATTGGCTGAATGGGGGTAGAAGAGGATATTCAGTTATTCCAGGCAAGAAAATTAGACATCTTTATTACATGGTGATGAAAATGTGTGCTCAAACAGGTACGTACTTATCCTGGGACACAAAATATAGGGTAAGGAGAAATGATAAAAGAAAAAAAATCGAGAATTTTAACTTGAGTGTGTTATATTTTGCTACTTTCTATGCAGTCCTCAAAGGCAGGGATGATTTCAGACTTCAGCCAACCATTCTGCTCAAAACATAGAAGAATGAAATATAGCTTTGCTAAGGGAACATTCTCTAACTGAAGGCTGTAATGTATATTGAGTCAAAGAGTTATGATTTGGATTTCTGTGAGTTGAAATAATAAAAGCTAACATTTATATGATACTCCCTACATGCTAAACACTGTTGTAAGCACTTTACATTTATTAACATATTTAATCCTCACAACAGCCCTGTGATGGATGCCATTATCTGCAACATCCTTCCCGTATTGACAGATTTCTAAATGGAGGCCCAGAGAGGTTAACTACCTTGCCCCTAAGGTCACACATATAAACTGTGATTTGAACTCTGGTTATTTGGCTGCAAATTCCATGATCTCCAAACCTACCCTATAGCACTTCTCTTCCCCAAACTAAAAATATAACAGAGTGGCTACTACCCGTATTTACAAGGTATAAGAAGAGAATGCCCAGCCATTCTTAAGCGAACACGTGGGACTGTTCATAATTACCTCAAGGCAATTCAGTTAAGGGAAGAGGGGATAAATCATAGAGGCCAGCTGATAAATGCAAAATCTTAACAGGCTTAAAAATGTTACGAAAAAAACAGTTGATGACTGTTCCATGTGGGATGCACCAGAAATAGAGCTGGGATCTGCAACATGAGTTTAACTCAGGTCACATCTGACTTGATGTGAGGATGCTGAGAGCCTTGTGAGGGAGAAAAGTTTACCCCATGCCCCTACAGAGACCACACACTATGAATTCTCCTGTAAGGGAGATTGGGGTTCATCATCTCCTCTACAGCAGCAGTGGCGCTAATGCCATTGTTCTTGGTTACTATTTTTTCAGGACTTGTACAATGCTAGAGGTTGCACTGTCCAGTGCCTCCACTTCCTTATCAGCAGTCACTGCTGAAGCATACCAGGGATTAGGAATACTCCATCTAACACTACACGTGGGGTCATCCTTGCCTCTAGCTAAAAGGTGATTCATCTCTACAATCTCATCTGCTTCTTAGGACTACTGCCAGTACCAACTGCATTGGGTCAGGCTCACCAGAAGCAAAACTTCAACGGGGACACATGGGGCAATGATTGAGAGAATGCTCTCATCAACAGGGGAGTGGGGAAGACAGGATAGGGCAGGGGGAAAAAGCAAAGCAAAGATGTGATCTGGAAAGAGACTAAGATCTGGATGCTAGATGTGCTCACTGCTACTGGAGCATTCTTCTTGGACTTTTCAGTGGACAGACATAGAAAATACATGGGTGTATACACACATATACAAATATATATGCATACAAATATGCATGGGCACATAAGCATGTACAGACACACGTATACAGATCTTACCAAATCTTAAGTTCACACCAGTACTTCCAACTCCCGCTCATCCTCGTGGGATTCTTCCCTGCTTTGTCCCATTCCATATTTGTATGACTTCTCTTCCACAGTGAGAACCCAGGCTCCCAACAACATGTACTCATTTGCTGAATCCTATAATGCATCCAAAGTAGTTTCAAAACTGCTTCACCGTACTGCTATAAGAACCAAACCTACTGAAGAGTTGAAGAGTTCTTTGTAATTCTAACAAACATATAAAGATAAACTGCCCAAGACTGAGGATATATAGTCAAACACTATGTTCATTATTTTTCCTTCTTTCTGACACAAGAGGTAACAAACTATATATGCTTTTTTCCCTTTGCTCTTTTCACTTAATAACATTTCCTCCATAATATTTCATTAATATCTTCTTTCTCAGACTTTTTCTCACGTGCGTTTTACTCCATTGTGTATATGCTGCAGTTGATAGAGCCTCCTATGCTTAAACATTCAAGCCATTTTCAATATTTTGCAACTGTAAATAATGCTGTGAAAAAGAACCGTGTGCCTGTGTATATTCATAAAACTGCAAGTGACTCTTTAGATGCTTAGAAGTGTGCTTGCTGTGTCAATAGGTATGTATGTGTATACAGTTTAAATATTGGCCAGCTCCCCTCTAAAAGGCTTCTACCATTCTGCATTCCCACCAACAATATATGAAAATGTCTATTTCCTAACAGTGTCACTAATACAGAGCACTGTCAAGCTTTTGAATTTTTGTCAAGCTGATGAGTGAGAAATGGTATCTCAGCGTAGTTATAATTTGCATTTCTCTTACCATGAGTGAAGTTGAACATCTTCTCATTTCTTTATACCTCTTTTGGTAAACTGTCTGATCATGTCTTGTGTCCATTTTTCTATAGGACATCTGGTATTTTCTTCTTGGTTTTTAAAAGTTCTTATAAAGTGGTGATATTAACCCTTCAACTGTGAAAGATATTGATTTATATGGTGATATACTTGTCTTCCAATCATTTGTCTTTTGATGTTACTTGTGGTATTTTTTTGCCATGTGAAAGGTTTTTTTTTTTTTTTTTTCTGGGCAGCCCCACATGATCTGTGGGATTTTAGTTCCCTGACCCGGGATCGAAGGCAGGCCCTCAGCAGTGACAGCTCAGAGTCCTAACCCCTGGACCGCCAGGGAATTCCCAGGACCATGAAGGCTTGAACATAGGGAACTTCAGCCCATTTCCCTGTCGTGCAACAGTAGAGATCCAATTGCAAGGTAATATTACAGAGACCCATTTTCAGGCCATTTTTCCCCATTCCCCAACTTATACAATGGCCAGGCAATGTTACAATAGAGTTTAAGTTTTTCCCTTTTCAGCCGTCTCTTTTGAAAATTTCCAATTTTTAAGGATACAATCCAGAGATGTTTCTTCTGGCTTAGACGAGGATCATCCCATGTTGAATAACGTGGAACTGTGAAAAAGCGCTCCTAGAAATGAAGTACAGTGTCCCAGAGACGTCTACCAGGAGGCTTTTGTCCTATAATATTTTCCTATGCTGGGGGTATTCCTCAAGTTTGAGCATCTCTAAAGCCTAGGATGTGGGCTGCTTGGAAGTGGCCGTCCAATAGGTAGTCTGTAACAAATGGTATGGGCTGCCAAGGCCTTGAGTGAAAGGGGTCCTAGAGGTGCAAAACAGGAAGTCCTGGAGGAATTGGAGTTGGGTGCAATAGGAAATGCTATGGAGGTCAGGACCTATGGGCCTACATTGGGAGTATTCCCACAGGGGATTTTTTTTTGGACATAGAATAAGGTGACAGACTAGACAGCAGAACAACGCCAAACCTTTTCCCCTATCTGTTTGGCAGCTATGAGAAAACTGGGGAGAGCCTGATGATTCCATCTGACACAGGCAACAATGAGTTTCGACAATGTTTCCCATGTAATTTAACATACCAAGTGAACACAGTTAGTTTAGGAACTCTGTCTGGAGGCTCCAGGGGCCCCATGAAGCCTCCCAAAATTAACTGAAGTCAAAAGAATTCCAATTAGAATTTGATATTTGGGAAATCTGTCAAACATTTCCAGAACTTTTAAAACACCCAGTCAAATAGAATCATAGGCTGCTGTGATACAATTATTCCTTGAGCAAAGGTGGAAAAAGAAAAAGATTTCAAAAGTAAATACAGCTCACTTAAAGGCACAGAAACTCACACAATCTGTTATCAAAAGGAGCATTCCCAGAAAATGTTGTTTTCTTATGAGAGAAAGAAACCAAATCCAGTCTTATATCAGCCTACTCTTGATAAGACCCAGTTACCTAATTAAAGTTAATCCAACCTTAGAAAATCCCGACCACATACAAAATTCTTTTCTCAATGTTCCGTTTCCACAAATCTTCTGCAACTTTCTGTAGCCGTATTTTGTCCCTTCTTTTTTCCGTTCAGAAATAACCAGCTGTAGGACAAAATCACATATTTCCTTCTAACAAAATACATTTCCATTCCTCATACCTTCTTTTCTGAAAGCACACATCCTACTTTCCTTAAGCCACCATGAACTGTCTTTTACATTAGCATTCCTGATTGGAATATCCCATAACCTGTTGGGAAGATCCCATGGGAAGATCCCATGTACCTTTAGAGGGGTGGGATAGGGGGTGTGGGAGGGAGGGAGGTGCCAGAGGAAAGAGATATGGGGATGTATGTGTATGTATAGCTGATTCACTTTGTTATAAAGCAGAAACTAACACACCATGGTAAGGCAATTATACTCCAATAAAGATGTTACAAAAATATAGATAAAAATAAATAAATAAAGCTTCAGTTTCCCTAAGTGCAAATGTTTGCACTGAAAGTGTGGGAATCTTTGAGTTTTTGAATCAAGACTGGGTTCTTGAAGTCTTTCTGTTTCTGGATTCCAAGGTTTTAATCAACCATGGATCTGAGAGGACTTGCTTCAACTCAAAGGTCATGCTTGGGCTCTGGCCCATTGCAGGCCACTGACAAATATGCTGATTTCCCATTGCTATAAGAGGAGCTTGGGAAAAGTGGGAGGAAAACACATGTATGACTTCTCCCCTCTGAGCCTGCCTGATGAAGTTAGAATGATTATGATTTAAGAGTGTTTCACTCTCTGAACCTCACTTTACTCTTCTCCCAACCCAGCTCAGCTATCTACTTTGTAAGCTTATTAGGTGAACTGAGTAACACAGGAAAAAAATTATGGTTTTTAAGATTGAAAGAGGAGAAATGTAGGCAAAGACTTATGAGCCAGAGTCTTTATTAAGGAAAGGAGTGTTTATGGTTTGAGGATATGCTTATGGTTCCATATTAGGAGGAAAAAGAATATATATGTTAATTATTTGTAGGGTCATAATTTGGTACCGTTTTTCGCAACAGAGGTGCTACAGGCATTTGGAACAGAGCCTGTCTTCATTGGGTGGGATGTGCCAGGATCCCTGGCCATTGCCTAGTAGTGTGTCAGGAACAGTCCCTAATCATAAGACAAACAACCACGTTCCCAGCATTCTCACACCACATACACAACACATACACACCACACACACACACATACCACACATACACACACACACACACACACACACACACACACACACACACACACACAGACTGTTCCTCCCTGAGGACAGGAACCCTGTATTTCTTGTTTTAATATCCTAGCTTCTGCCCCAGGCAGGGCCTGGCACCTAGGAGATACCCCAGGTGCTGCCACCCTGGTCCTATAGACCCTCATTTCTTGCCTGGACCTCCAGACTGGTCTCCGAGATCCCACCCTGTGTGCTATACTTTAGTCTCCACATAGCTGTCTGAGTGTTTGCTTTAAAGCAGGAGTCATGCCAGTTCCCTGCTCATTACCCTCAGTGCCTTCTCATTTATGCCTAGAAAAAAGTCGAAACTCCCTACCTTGGCTCTCAGGCCCTGCGTAATGTTGGCCCCTATTCCTCTCTGCTCATCTCCTACTACATCCCTCACCCACACCATCCCAGCCAGCAGGCCTCCTTCCTGCTTGAATATGCCAAGGCCATCACCACCTCAGGGCCTCCACCTTGGCTGCCTCCGTGGCCTCGCTTACTCTCCCTGCTAACCTTGGCATGACTCATTTCTTTACATGTACAACTCAGCTGCTCCTGTGAGGAGTTTTACTTGATCGTATGAGCTACAACAGGCAACCTGTAATAGCACATCTCCCTGTTTTACTTCCTTTACACCACTTCTTAGATCTAAAACAATTTGTCTTATTTACTTCATTTACCCTGTTGATGCCAAAAGCTCAGCTTCTCTGTACACCGGCGCTAAATCAAATCTCAGAGACAGAGTTTTGGGTGAAGTAGAAAAGGATAGCTTTCTTACTTTGCCAGGCAAAGGGGGACACAGCAGGCTCCTGCCTCGAAAAACTGTGTGTCTCCTTGGAGAGGATAGTGAGAAGTTTTAAAGTAATGGTTCAAAGATGCATGATCAGCCCTTGGACATTCTTCTGATGAGGTGGTTGTGAGGTAAGTAGGAGTCAGCATCATCGACCTTCAGGTTCCAACTGGCCTGGGTTCTACATGCTTGTGGGCAGCATACCATTGTTAGTCATTAACCTCTCTCACCTGGAGGGGGTTTCAGTATCAGAAAACAGCTCAAAGATATTGTTTTGTGTATCCGTTGATGGGGAGCCAGGACCTTGCCCCAAGGCTGCACTGTTGTTTCTCTTGACTGTTTCTCACTGGTCTCGTATCCCCTCCCTTCCCTAATTAACAACTGCTTGAATCTGCCCGGTGGAACTCAGAGAAGGTCATGGAGGCTGAATGAAGTCTATTTCCTGTGATCAAAGAAATGGGGGACACAGAAAGGCTTTGTGCCCAGGAGCCCCACAGGGCCCTGCTCGGTGTCACCGGCTCCCCCAAGTAAAAATGTTCTCGTGTATCATTAGTGTCTAAAAGATACTGAACACAAGGACAGAGGAATAAATGTGTGATTAGATGAGAGGATGGATGGGCGAAGGGTAGGTGGGAGGATGAGTGGCTGGAAGGGAAGATGGGTGGGTGGGTGCAAGGATGGTAGGCAGAGATAGATGGAGTGAGTGGAGACGGATCAAAAGATGGGTGCATGGGCAAATGGATGGAGGGGTGAGTAGATGAATTACAACTTCTGTAATATATTATATGGACCTAGAAAAGGCAAGAACTTCTCTGTGCACGAGGACATGCTGTGTGCTGAGGACTTCTCGAGAGGGAAGGCCGTCTGCCGAGTGAGTAAGGCCATTTCCGTTCTTCCCTTGCCTGTTGTCAGGGCCTCAGTTTCTCTGGGGGAGGGGCTGTGTTGCCTCTACTGTCTTTGTGGAGACCCCTGGGACTTCCCATTTCCTCCCTCTACATGTCTTCCTGGCCTCCATTCCTTGGCAGAGTCCCCCAGGACAGCCCCTTCCTAAGCCCCTTGCACATAAGGGCATCTACTGGCAGCACCCTCAAACAGCATCTTTTTATGAGGCACACTTTAAAGTTTTTATTGAAGTATAACATACATACAAAAGAATATATTTGTGCTCTTTTCATAAGTTGGATGAATTTTCACAGTGACGCAACACGTGACCAATACCCCAGAGGCCCCACTCACACCTCCTTCCTATCATCAACACCCAACAGAAACCACCACCTTCACTTTTGACACCTTAGATTCTGCATGTTCCATAAGTAGAATTCATTTCCAGTTGTCAATCTTTCATGTCTTAACATTGTATTTGTGAGAGTCATCAATACTGTTACATGTAGTTATAGTTTGTTCAGTCTCCTTGCTCTAGAGGACTCTATTGTGTGAATTGAATTCTATGATCAGTTCTACTCTTGATGGGTATTTTAGAGGTTTCCCAGTTTTTCATTTCATTTCACTTGCAAATGTTTTCTCTTGTATTTCACAGAAGCCCTTGAGTAGAATTGTTGGATTAAAAGGTATGTGTATATTCAGCTTTGGCAGGTATTTCCAGACATCTCCAAAGAGGTTGCACACTTTCCACTCATCCCAGCAGTGGATGAGAGTTTAATATTTATTTATTTTATTTATGTATTTTCTTTATTTTTTTTGGCTGTGTTGTGTCTTAGTTGCATCACAAGGGACCTCTGTTGAGGCATGCGGGATCTTTCGTTACAGTGCGTAGTCTGCTCCAGTTTCTCTCTAGTTGTGGATCTCAGGCTTCTCTCTAGTGGTCGCGTACGGGTTTTCTCTCTCTAGTTGCGGCGTGCAGGGATCCGGAGTGTGTGGGCTCTGTAGTTGTGGCACGTGGGCTCTCTTGTTGAGGCACACGAGATTATTAGTTGTGGCGTGAAGGCTTAGTTGTAAACCAACTATAGTTCAATTTTTAAAAATGGAAAATTTTTTAAAAATAAAGTATACATTCTAATGGTAAAAAGAAAATAAGAATTTGTGTTTATGTGTTCCCTTTCATGCAGAAGTGGGATGCTTACAGAGGCACTAAGCTCCTCATATTTGGAATCTGTACCCTAAAAAGGCTGTTCTGGGACGCAGATTCACAGACCACCGTAAGTGAGAGGGCTCATCTAGTAGTGCTGAGTCAGCCAACATTGAACACAATCCATGAGCACTGTCCCCTCTTCCTCCCAGAGACCATGGCAGACACCAGGAGCAGATCCCTGTCCTCTCTCCCTGGAGCCCAGATAGAACTGAAGGTTCACTAACAAAACCAGACGTGGCACATGACATAGAAGCTATTTGACACTCACGTGTCCCACCCATGTCCCACCCTTCCCACTCAGGTCCATAGATGAACAGGAGGAGGCCCACGCATGACAGCCCAGTTCATGGATACCAGACACAGGGCTGCATGTGGATGCTACTTCTCCTCACTCTCTCCTCATTTGTAAACATCTACCAATAAATAATATAAATAATCCCACACCTATAAAATTGTCAGTGGGAAATGATGGACACTTTAAAAGTTGCTGGTCATCTAATCCTAGACAAAGTCAGACTCCCGTATGAGGGAGAATTGATCCCACCAGTGCCTCCCACTGCAGTGGGCTTCGTCCTCCCTGCTCTGTATTTTTACTGATTTTATGGTTGCCTGCTCCCTTCCAGGGAACCCACGTAGTCAACCTAGTAAGTAACCTTTCCAAAAGGTTTCCCACGTTCATATAAATCTATACAAAAATATTAAAATGGAAAGATGCTTATCATAAAATATTAAGTCGTCATTAGACATAATTAAGTACGCACATAACATGGGTGGATGTCCCAAAATAAAAAATACAAGTAAAACGTGCAGTTCTGGTAGGATGACAAAGTGCTCTGAACTAAATGACATCCTAAATCAACTCTCAGTACATACACGAGCATAAATATTTATAAATATTTCCACCATCATTTATCAATGACATTTCATAAAAATTACTCATTTTACTGAAAAGTTCTAGAACTCTACAACTTCTGCATATATCGAATGATAGTGTTCCTTCAAGTATTCGTCAAGTACCGGCTGTTTCATCCAGGCTGGTGTCCAATCATGTGTCCCTTTCCAGAAGAAAAGGTAAAGTAGGGAAGCTGTAGTTTCATACAGAGATTCTTTTAGACTCAGGACACAGCAGAGCCTGCTTCACCATCTTCATAGACATACTTTCCCGAGCCCAGCAGGTGGTCCCGAATTGTCTCCTTTGCCAGTCTTTCCCCCAGCGTTTCCAAGGCATCCAGCAGGGTGTTGACTGAAGCCGCCCGTCCCTTGTTGCTGACCCAGGTCTCTAGCATTTCATACAAGGCATCCCGAGGGACCCGGACCCCTTCTCTGGCCAGAAGGATCTCATTTCGCGTGAGGCCCAACTGCCTCATGAGTGAGTCCCAGGAGTTAGGGGACACGGCGGTTGCAAAGTAATCGAAGAATAGTCTCAGACCTAGGTTGAGGGAAAGTCACAGAGACAGAGTTGGGACAGGCTTTAGAAAGGGCAGAGGACCCTCAGTCAGGCCTAGACCCCAGGGTGGGACCTGAGGAGCGCCCTCTGCTGGTGAACCTGCTGCTCTGCGTCCCTGACATGCTTCCCATCAGCAGAGAATCAGGCCACACTGCATGGGCCTCACCTGTGCCCAAGGCACTGCAGGGAGTCCAGGTCTCCAGAGAGTCCTGCCCTAAGGGGGGATGAGGGCCCACCAGGGAGGGGAGATGGACGTCATGGAGGGAGAAGGCAGTCTGTGGTAGGAGACAGAGGGCGGGACACAGTGGTGCAACAGACCTCAGAGGAGGACACCTGCCGTTCTCACGAGAGTGAGGTCCCCTGGCTGCCACCTCTGCAGTGGGGACAGAGCAAGGGCCTGGAGGGAGGAAGGTCTCTGGCCTCACACCCAGCTCGGCCTCGCTGACTGACACTGTGGCAGAGCTAGATGGGGACAGACTCGGAGCAAGAATTTAACCCATAAAATGGAGCAAGCACCACCCACCTCACGGGACTGTACTGGGGATTCAATGAGACGTGTGAAATGCAGTGCACACCACCGTGCATAGGTACATAAGGTGGGCCCCGATACAAATTTATATTTTCTAACGGCTACACTGAAAAACGTAAAAAGTAACAAGTAATAGCTAATTTTCATAAAATAGGGTACTAACTCAATATATTCTAAAAATTTTCATTTCAGCATGTAATCAGTATACAACAAACTGTTAATGAGACATATTACAGTCCTTTTTCCTACCAGTTCTTTGCAATACAGTATCGAGTTACACTACAGCTCATCAGATTTGGCCACAGGTCAGATGCTCCACAGCCTCCTGCGGCCCCTGGGTGCCCTGCTGGACGGCACAGCCCCTTAGATGCCTCAGGGTGGGCCAACCTGGCCCTGAGCAACAGGGGAGGAGGGAGGATGGGGGGCAGGGAAGGACAGGGAGGTGTTATGGGACACTGTTAGGGGACAGAGGGGTGCAGGGTGGGGAGAAGAAGAGGGGGCAGAGAGGGAATTAGAGTCCCGAAGGTCCAATGACAAGCCATCCCTGCTCTGAGTTGCCCTAACAGCTATGGGGACGGCAGTTAGGGCACTGTCCCTCCTCCCTCCACTCCTGCCCCAGTGCCCGGGGAAAGCACTCACTTTCAGTGGGGTCTGCACCGTTTGCTGGAACCAGCAGCCTTCTTCTCGTGTGAGATGCTTCATCTTCTGTTGGTTCCTGTAAAACACAGTGGAGAACAGCCTTGGTCTTAATCAGGGGTCCTGGGTTCCAGAACTGAGCCCGGCAACCAGCCCGCTGCGTGACATGGGCAGCCACCTTCCCTCCCGGGTCTCTGTGGAGATGGAGAGGAACCTCTCGCCCTGAGCAGTTCACAGGCTCATGTACTCATGGAGGGACATGTTCCCTGCAGTAATGCTCACTTCTTAAGTATCTGCTCCAGTTTTGACAACTGTATACAGCTGAGTAGCCATCACCCAATCAAGACACAGAACATTCCCAGCACCCACACAGTCCCTTCTGCCCTTCTAGTCCTTTCCCACCCACCTCGTCAGGAGACAAGCACTCCATCCCAGCCTTCTTGTGACTCAAATGAAGAGTATTTACAAGGGCATTTTGGAAAATCTAAAGTAAGTGTCTATTCCATGTACATGAAGGTGCTTTGATCAGCAATAATGTACCATATCAATAGCCTAAATAAGGGAATGAAAGCATCTGATAGCCTCCATGGAGACTGGAAAGGCATTTGGTAGAAGTAAACATGAACTCTGACTTTGTAAAAATACCTAAAAATAGGAGGCTGCATCCACAATGATAAAATTTTCTATATGAACACAAGAGTCAGCATCATTCCTAATGGTGAAATGTTGGAGGCATTCCCAGTGGAATCAAATCAAGAGCAAAATATCTGCCTTCTCTAAGCATCTTTGAACATAAGTTCTGGACTATGCAGCAAGCAAGATGTGAAGAAAAAATGAGGCAAAACTAGGGGAAGGGGGCAGAAAAAATAATTATGATTTTAATATGGCTGAATATTTTAAAAACCTAAGGTTTAAGCTACAGTAGTTAAAAATGAGTGCATGTCTTGATGAATGTTAAAAACATAGCAGAAACAACATATTAGAAAATGAGATTATAAGAGGATCCAACCATTAAGAGTAATAAAGAAACAGCTTTGACAAGAAATAGTCATAACTTATCTGAAGAACTCAAATCTTATTGAGTCATAATAAAAACCCTTGACTTGAAATGCTATCTCCTTTTTTCATTCATATATTTTTTCATTGAGTTATAGTTGATTTACAATATTATATTAGTATCAGGTGTACAATGCAGATTCAGAATTTTTAGAGATTATACTCCATTTAAAGTGATTATAAAATATTGGCTATATTCCCTGTGCTGTACAATCTATTTTTGTAGATATTTGTTTTGTATATAGTAATTTGTACCTCTTAATCCCCTACCCCTATTTTGGCCTCCCACCTTCCCTTTCCCCCGGTAACCACTAATTTGTTCTCTATATCTGTGACTCTGCTTCTTTCTTGTTATATTCATTTGTTTTTTTATTTCTTAAATGCCACATTAGGTGATAACATACAGTATTTGTCTTTCTCTGTCTGACTTATTTCATTAAGCATAATACCCTCCAGGTCCATCCATGTCGCTGCAAATGGCAAAATTTCATTCTTTTTTACGGCTGAGTAGTATTCCATTGTGTGTATGTGTGTGTGTGTGTGTGTGTGTGTGTATACATGTATATCTCACATCTTCGTATCCATTAATCTGGGTTTTTTTCTTTCTTTTTTGTATTTATTGTGGTAAGAACACTTAACATGAGATCTACCCTCTTAACAGATTTTTAAGAGTACAATACATTTATTATTATCTATAGGCACATTGTGGTAATGCAGATCTCTAGAATTCATCCATCTTGCACAACTGAAATTTTATACAAGTCGATTAGCAACTACCCATTTGCCCCTCTCCCTAGCCCCTGGCAAGCATCATTCTATTTCTTGCTTCTGTGAGTATGACTATTTTGGATATCTCATATAAGTGAAATCATGCAGTATTTGTCCTTTTGTGACTGGCCTATTTCACTTAGCATAATGTCCTCAAGGCACATCCATGTTGTAGCATATTGCGGGATTTCCTTATTTTTTAAGGTTGAACAATATTCCATTGTATGTATATACCACATTTTCTTTTTTTTTAAATACATCTTTATTGGAATATAATTGCTTCACAATACTGTGTTAGGTTCTGTTGTACAACAAAGTGAATCAGCCATATGCATACATATATCCCCATATCCCCTCCCTCTTGAGCCTCCCTCCCACCATCCCTATCCAACCCCTCTAAGTCATTGCAAAGCACCTAGCTGATGTCCCTGTGCTATGCTGCTGCTTCCCACTCGGTATCTATTTTACTTTTGATAGTGTATATATGTTGATGCTACTTTCGCTTCGCCCCAGCTTCCCCCTCCCCGCGGTGTCCTCAAGTCCCTCCTCTATGTCTGCGTCTTTATTCCTGCCCTGTCACTATGTTCATCAGTACCATTTTGTTTTTTTTAGATTCCATATATATACGTTAGCATACGGTATTTGTTTTTCTCTTTCTGACTTACTTCACTCTGTATGACAGACTCTAGATCCATCCACCTCACTACAAATAACTCAATTTCATTTCCTTTTATGGCTGAGTAATATTCCATTGTATATATGTACCACATCTTCTTTATCCATTCATCTGTCGATGGACATTTAGGTTGCTTCCATGTCCTGGCTATTGTAAATAGTGCTGCAATGAACATTGTGGTACATGATTCTTTTTGAATTATGGTTTTCTCAGGGTATGTGCCCAGCAGTGAGATTGCTGGGTCATGTAGTAGTTCTGTTTTTAGTTTTTTAAGGAACCTCCGTACTGTTCTCCATAGTGAGAACTGAGGGTTGTCTTTTCGTCTTGTTTATGGTTTCCTTTGCTGTGCAAGAGTTTAAGTTTAATTAGGTCCCATTCGTTTATTTTTGTTTTTGTTTTCATTACTCTAGAGGGTGGGTCAAAAATGATTTTGCTGTGGTTTATGTCAAAGAGTGTTTTCCCTATGTTTTCCTCTAAGAGTTTTATAGTGTCTCGTCTTACATTGAGGTCTTTAATTCATTTGGAGTTTGTTTTGTGTATGGTGTTAGGTAGTGTTCTAATTTCAGTCTTTTACAGGTAGCTGTCCAGTTTTCCCAGAACCACTTATTGAAGAGGCTGTCTTTTCTCCATTGTATGTTCTTGCCTCCTTTGTTGTAAATTAGGTGACTATATGTGTGTGGGTTTATCTCTGAGCTTTCTAGCCTGTACCATTGATCTATATTTCTCTTTTTGTTTTTGTGCCAGTACCATACTGTCTTGATTACTGTAGCTTTGTAGTGTAGTTGGAAGTCAGGGAGCCTGATTCCTCCAGCTTCATTTTTCTTTCTCAAGATTGCTTTAGCTATTTGGGGTCTTTTATGTTTTCATATGAATTGTAAAATTATTTGTTCCAATTATGTGAAAAATGCCATTGGTAATTTGATAGGGATTGCATTGAATCTGTAGATTGCTTTGGGTAGTATAGTCATTTTCACAATATCGATTCTTCCAATCCAAGAATGTGGTATATTTCTCCATCTGTTTATGTCATCTTTGATTTCTTTCATCAGTGTTTTATAGTTTTCTGAGTACAAGTCTTTCACCTCCTTAGGTAGGTTTATTCCTAGGTTTTTTATTCTTTTTGTTATGATGGTAAATGGGATTGTTTCCTTAATTTCTCTTTCTGATTTTTCATTGTTAGTGTATAGGAATGCCAGAGATTTCTGTGCATTAATTTTGTATCTTGCAACAATACCAAATTCATTGATTAGCTCTAGTAGTTTTCTGGTGGCATCTTTAGGATTTTCTATATATAGTATCATCATCTGCAAACAGTAACAGTTTTATTTCTTCTTTGCCAATTCGGCTTCCTTTTATTTCTTTTTCTTCTCTGATTGCTGTGGCTGTGACTTCCAAAACTATGTTGAATAAGAATGGTGAGAGTGGGCAACCTTGTCTTGTTCCTGATCTTAGTGGAAATGCTTTCAGTTTTTCACCATTGAGTATGATGTTTGCTGTGGGTTTGTCATATATGGTCTTTATTGTGTTGAGGTAGGTTCCCTCTATGCCCATTTTCTGGAGAGTTTTTTTCATAAATTGGTGTTGAATTTTGTCAAAAGCTTTTTCTGCATCTATTGAGATGATCATATGGTTTTTATTCTTCAATTTGTTAATATGGCGTATCACATTGATTGCGTATATTGAAGAATCCTTGCATTCCTGGGATAAATCCCAGTTGTCATGGTGTATGATCCTTTCAATGTGTTGTTGGATTCTCTTTGCTGTGGTTTATGTTATTTTTGCATCTATGTTCATCAGTGATATTGGTCTATAATTTTCTATGTTTGTGATATCTTTTTCTGGTTTTGGTATCAGGGTGATGGTGGCTTCGTAGAATGAATTTGAGAGTGTTCCTCCCTCTGCAGTTTTTTGGATTTGAGAAGGATAGGTGTTAGCTCTTCTCTAAATGTTTGATAGAATTCACCTGTGAAGCCCTCTGGTCCTGGACATTTATTTGTTGGAAGATTTTTAATTATGGTTTCAATTTCATTACTTGTGATAAGTCTGTTTATATTTTCTAATTCCTCCCAGTTCAGTCTTGGAAAAATGTACCTTTCCAAGAATGTGTCCATTTCTTCGTGGTTGTCCATTTTATTGGCATATAGTTGTTTGTAGTAGTCTCTTATAATCTTTTATATTTTTGTGGTGTCAGTTGTGATTTCTCCTTTTTCATTTCTAATTTTATTGATTTGCATACTCTTCCTTCTTCCTTGATGAGTCTGGCTAAGGATTTATCAATTTTGTTTATCTTCTCAAAGAACTCACTTTTAGTTTTATTGATCTTTGCTATTGTTTTCTTCATTTCTAGTTCATTTATTTCTGCTCTGATCTTTATGATTTCTTTCCTTCTAGTGACTCTGGGGTTTCTTTGTTCTTCTTTGCCTAGTTGCTTTAGGTGTAGGGTTAGATTGTTTATTTGAGATTTTTCTTCTTTCTTGAGGTGAGATTGAATTGCTATAAACTTCCCACTTAGATCTGCTTTTCCTGCATCCCATATGTTTTGGCTTATCATGTTTTCATTGTCATTTGTTTCTATGTATTTTTTAAAATTTCTTCTTTGATTTCTTCAGTGATCTCTTGGTTATTTAGTAGTGCACTGTTTAACCTCCATGTATTTGTGTTTTTTACAGTTTTTTTTTCATGTAATTGATTTCCAATCTCATAGCGTTGTGGTCAGAAAAGATGCTTGATATGATTTCAATTTTCTTAAATTTACTGAGGCTTGATTTGTGACCCAAGATGTGATCTATCCTGGAGAGAATGTTCCATGTGCAATTGAGAAGAAAGTGTATTCTGCCACTTTTGGGTGGAATGTTCTATAAATATCAATTAAATCTATCTGGTCTATTGTGTCATTTAAAGCTGTGTTTCCTTATTTGTTTTCTGTTTGGATGATCTGTCCATTGGTATAAGTGGGGTGTTAAAGTCCCTTAGTATTATTGTGTTACTTTCTATTTCCCCTTTCATGGTTGTTAGCATTTGCCTTATGTATTGAGGTGCTCCTATGTTGGGTGCATAAACTTTTATAATTGGTATATCTTCTTGGATTGATCCCTTGAACATTATGTAATGTCCTTATCTCCTGTAACAGTGTTTAGTTTAAGGTCTATTTTATCTGATACGAATATTGCTACTCCAGCTTTCTTTTGATTTCCATTTGTATGGAATATCTTTTTCCATGCCTTTATTTTCAGTCTGTATGTGTCCCTAAGTCTGAAGTGGGTCTCTTGTAGATAGCATATATATAGGCCTTGTTTTTGTATCCATTCAGCCAGTCTGTGTCTTTTGGTTGGGGCATTTAATGCATTTACATTCAAGGTTATTAGTGATATGTATGTTCCTATTACCATTTTCTTAATTGTTTTGGGTTTGTTTTTGTGGGTCTTTTTCTTCTCTTGTGTTTCCTGCCTAGAAAAGTTTCTTTAGTATTTGTTGTAAAGCTGGTTTGGTGGTGCTGAATTCTCTTAGCTTTTGCTTGTTTGAAAATGTTTTGATTTCTCTGTTGAATCTGAATGAAATCCTTGCTGGGTAATCTTGGTTGTAGGTTTTTCTCTTTCAACACTTTAAGTATATCCTGCCACTCCCTTCTGGCCTGTAGAGTTTCTGATGAAAAATCAGCTGATAACCTTATGGGGATTCCCTTTTATGTTATTTTTTGTTTTCCCCTTGCTGCTTTTAATATTTTTTCTTTGAATTTAATTTTTGTTAGTTTGATTAATATGTGTCTTGGTGTGTTTTTCCTAGGGTTTATCCTATATGGGACTCTGTGTTTCCTGGACTTGCGTGACTCTTTCCTTTCCCATGTTAGGGAAGTTTTCCACTATAAACTCTTCAAATATTTTCTCAGACCCTTTCTTTTTCTCTTCTTCTTCTGGGACCGCTCTAATTCGAATGTTGGTGCATTTAGTGTTGTCCCAGAGGTCTCTGAGATTGTCTTCAATTCTTTTTTCTTTATTCTGCTTCTCAGAGTTATTTCCACCATATTGTCTTCCAGCTCACTTATTTGTTCTTCTGCCTCAGTTATTCTGTTATTGATTCCTTCTAGTGTATTTTTCATTTCAGTTATTGTGTTATTCATCTCTTGTTTGTTTATTCTTTAGTTATTCTAGATCTTTGCTAAACATATCTTGTATTTTCACAATCCGTGCCTCCATTCTATTTCTGAGATTCTGGATCATGTTTACTAACATTACTCTGAATTCTTTTTCAGGTAGATTGTCTATTTCCTCTTCATTTATTTGGTCTTATAGGTTTTTACCTTGCTCCTTCATCTGTGACCTATTTTTTTGCCATCTTATTATTATTTTTTTGATTGGTGGGATTGTCTAACTACTTGTTTGACCTGAGGCTTCCACCACTGGAGTTTGTAGGCTGTTGGGTACAGCTGGGTCTTGGTGCCGAGATGAGGACCGACCTCCATGAGACCTCACTCTGATGAATATTCCCTGGCGTCTGAGGTTCTCTGTTAGTCCAGTGTTTTAGACTCAGAGTTCCCACCACGGGAGCTTTGGCCTGACCCCTGGCTCGTGAACCAAGATCCCACAAGATGCAGAGGGTTTCAAGAAAAAAAAAAAAAAAGAACAATAATAAACAGTAAAAAATAAAATTAAACTCAGAAACTAACAAATATGTTAGAAAGTATATAAAAATAAAAATATAGATGAAACAACAACTGGAAGGTAAAACAGGACCACAATATTAAAAAAGAGGAAAAGAAAAAATAAAAGGTGGAAAAGGCCTTGGCTGTGGACATCAGGGTTTAAGCAGTGGCGGGGTTTGGGCACTGGGTGGGGCCTATGGTTAGGGCTCACAGGGCTGGAAAACACCCTGAAGTGTGTGAAGGGTAGGGCTTAGGCTCAAGCCTGAAAAGGGGCCCAGGTCTCTGGTCTCAGAGGGTGGGGGCCCAACCTAGAAGACCAGCAGGCTTCCCAGACCTGAGTAGGTGGGGCAAACATTCTCTGCTCCTCTCCAGCTCCTCTGGTCCTGGAGGGCTCCTCCTGCCTGCCTCTCCTGTTCTCCCCCCTGGCCTCCTTGCTATGCTCCCAGGACCAATGCAGCCTGGAGGGGGCCTCTGAGGGGATAGGACCTGGCCCAAGAGCCAGGCAGACTTCCCCAGCCGATTGGGCAGGGGAAACTCTCAGTGTGCTACCCCCTGATCCAAGTCCCTGAGGGTCCCTCCAAGTATGGGGAACCCCTCCTTCTCAGTCATCCCTCAGGGGTGCTGGTCCTGTCCAGCCTTCACTTCTCCTCCCCACTCAGGCCCCGCATGTCCTACTGGTTTGCTTGGGGGTTCCTCCTTTCTCCGTGGGCATCAAGGTCCCCCACTAGAGTCCAGCAGGCACCCTAGTTGTGGGGAGACATGAATTCTATATCTTCCCAAGCCGCCATCTTGACTCTGCCTCTCCATTCATCTGTTGATGCACACTTAGGTTGTTTCCATATCTTGGCTATTGTAAATAATGCTGCTGTGAACATTAGAATTAGTGTTTTCACTTTTAATAAAATATTTACCCAGTAGTGAAATTGCTGGATCACATGGTAGTTCTATTTTCACTTTTTCGAGGAACCTCCATACTGTTTTCCACAGTGGCTGCACCAATTTACATTCCCACCAACACTGTATGAGACTTCTTTTTTCTCTACTTCCTTGCCAAAACTTGTTATTTATGGTCTTTTTGATGCTAGCCATTCTGAAAGGTGTGAAGTGATATCTCATTGTGGTTTTGATTTGCATTTCTCTGATGATTAGTGATGTCGAGCATCTTTTCAGGTACCTGTTGGCCATCTGCATTTCCTCTTTGGAAAAATGTCTATTTGGGTTTTCTGCCTGTTTTTTAATTGAGTTGTCTGGTTGTTGTTGTTTTTGATATTGAGTTGCATGAGCTATTTATATATGTTGGATATTAACCCCTTATTGGTCATATCATTTGCAAATATTTTCTTCTATTCAGTAGGGTGTCTTTTTGTTTTGTCAATGGTTTCCTTTGCTGTGCAAAAGCTTTTAAGTTTAATTAGGTCTATCTGTTCATTTTTGCTTTTGTTTCCTTTGCCTTAGGCAACAGATCCAAAAAAATATTGTCATGATTTATGTCAGAGAGTGTTCTGCCTATGTTTTCTTCTAGGTGTTTTATGGTTTCTGGTCATACATTTAGGTTGTTAATCCATTTTGAGTTTATTTTTGTATATGGTGTGTGAAAATGTTCTAATTTCATTCTTTTAGATGTAGCTGTCCAGTTTTTCCAGCGTCAGTTACTGAAGAGAATGTCTTTTCTACATTGTATATTCTTGCCTCCTTTGTCATAGACTACTTGACCCTAAGTGCATGGGTTTCTTTCTGGGCTTTTTTTTTTTTTTTTTTTTGCGGTACGCAGGCCTCTCACTGTTGTGGCCTCTCCCATTGTGGAGCACAGGCTCTGGACACGCAGGCTCAGAGGCCATGGCTCACGGGCCCAGCCACTCCGCAGCATGTGGTATCTTCCCAGACCGGGGCACGAACCCGTGTCCCCTGCATCGGCAGGCGGACTCTCAACCACTGCGCCACCAGGGAAGCCCTCTATTCTATTTTTGTAGCTTTGTAGTATAGTATGTCTGTGTGACTGTTTTTGTAGCTTTGTAGTATAGTATGAAATCAAGGAATATAATACCTTAACTTTGTTCTTTCTCAAGACTGTCTTGGCTATTCCAAGTCTTTTGTGTTTCCACACAAATTTTAAGATTATTTGTTCTATTTCAATGAAAAATGCCATTGGTATTTTGATAGGGATTACATTGAATCTGTAGATTGCCTTGGATAGCGTGGTCATTTTAACAATATTAATTCTTCCAATTCATGAACACAGTGTATCTTTCCATTTGTTTGTGTCATCTTCAGTTTCTCTCATCAGTGTCTTATAGTTTTCCTAGTACAGGTCTTTAACCTCCTTAGGTAGGTTTATTCCTAGATATTTTATTCTTTTTGATGCAATGGTAAATGGAATTGTTTCCTTAATTTCTCTTTTTTGATAGTTTGTTGTTAGTGTATAGAAATGCAACAGATTTCAGTATATTAATTTTGTGTCCTGCAACTTTACCAAATTCATTGACTAGCTCTAGCAGTTTTCTAGGGGTGTCTTTAGGATTTTCTATGTATATTATTATGTTATTTGCAAACAGTAACAGTTTTACTTCTTCCCTTTCAATTTGGATGCCTTTTATATGTATTTCTTCTTGTCTGTTTGCTGTGGCTAGGACTTCCAACACTATGTTAAATAAAAATGGTGACAGTGGGCATCCTTGTCTTGTTCCTGATCTTAGAGGAAATGCTTTCAGCTTTTCACCATTGGGTATGTTGTTAGCTGTGGGTTTGTCATATATGGCCTTTATTATGTTGAGGTGTGTCCCCTCTATGCCCACTTTTTAATTATAAATGGATTTTGAATTTTGTCACAATGTTCTTCTGCATCTATTGAGGTGATCATATGGTTTTTATTCTTCAGTTTGTTAATGTGGTGTATCATATTGATTGATTTGCAGATGTTGAAAAATCCTTACATCCCTGGGATAAATCCCAATTTATCATGATGTATATATCTTTTACTGTATTGTTGGATTCAGTTTGCTAATATTTTGTTGAGGATTTTTCCATCTATGTTCATCAGTGACATTGGACCATAATTTCCTTTTTTGTGATATCTTTGTCAGCTTTTAGTATCAGGGTGATGTTGGCCTCATAGAATGAGTTTGGAAGCATTCCTTTCTCTGCAATTAGTTGGAATGGTTTGAGAAGGATAGGTGTTAACTCTTCTCTAAACGTTTGGTAGAATTCCCCTTTGAAGCCATCAGGTCCTGGACTTTTGTTTTTGTGGAGTTTTTTGATTACTGATTTGATTTCATTATGGGTAGTTGGTCTGTTCCTATTTCTTCCTAGTTCAGTCTTTGGAGATTGTACATTTGTAGGAATTTTTCCATTTCTTCTATGTTGTCCAATTTATCGGCATATAGTTGTTTGTATTAATCTCTTATGATCCTTTATATTTCTGTGGTGTTGGTTTAACTTCTCTTTGTTTTACTTATGATTTTTATTGGCTTGGGTCCACTCACTTTTTTTCTTGATTAGTCTGGTGAAAGGTTCCTCAATTTTCTTTTTCTTTTCAAAGAACCAGCTCTTAATTTCATTGATCTTTTCTATTTTTTTGTTTAGTCTCTATTGCAGTTATTTATTCTCTGATCTTTAGGATGTTTTTTCCTTCTACTTATTTTGGATTTTATTTATTCTTCTTTTTTTTTTTTTTTTTTGTTCCTTTAGGTGTAAGGTTAGGATGTTTACTTTAGATGTTTTTTGGTTCCTAAGGTAAGCTTATATCACTATAAACTTCCCTTTTAGAACTGCTTTTGCTGTGTCCTATAGATTTTTGGATCATGGTGTTTTCATTTTCATTTGTCTCCAGATATTTTTTAAATTCTCCTATGATTTCTTCAGTGATCCATTGGTTGCTTAGCAGTATACTGTTTAGGCTCCACATGTTTGTGTTTTTTGCAGTTTATTTTTCTACTAGTTGATTTCTAGTCTTATAGCGTTGTGGTCAGAAAAGATGCTTGATATGGTTTCAAATTTCTTAAATTTATTGGGTTTGTTTTGTAGCCTAGTATATGATCCATCTTGGAGAAATGTTCCATGAGCACTTCTGTACAGCACAATGTATATTCTGCTGCTTTTGGATGGAATGTTCTATATATGTCAATTAAGTACGTCTGGTCTAATGTGTCTTTTAGGGCCGGTGTTTCCTTATTGATTTTCTGTCCAGATGATTTGTCCATTGATGTAAGTGGAGTGTTAAAATCCCCTATGCTTGTGTTACTGTCAATTTCTCCCTTTATGTCTGTTCATATTTGCTTTATGTATTTAGGTGCTACTATATTGAATCTATATATATTTACTACTGTTATATCTTCTTCTTGGATTGATCCCTTGATCATTAGGTCATGTCTTTCTTTCTCTCTTGTTACAGTCTTCATTTTAAAGTCTATTTTGCCTGATATAAGTATTGCTACCCTGGATTTCTTTTATTTCCATTTGCATGGAATACTTTTTTCCATCCCCCTCACTTTTAGTCTATGTGTGTCTTTAGAGCTAGTGGGTCTCTTGGAAGTAGCATATATATGGATCTTGGTTTGTAGCCATTCAACCACTCTATGTCTTTTGATTGGAGCATTTAGTCTTTATTCATTTAAAGTAGTTATTGATAAGTGTGTACTTATTGTCATTTTGTTAATTGTTTTCAGATTTGGGGGGTAATTCTTTTTAGTTTTCCTTTTTTCTTCTTTTGTTCTCTTCCCTGTGACTGATGACTCTCTTTATTGTTATGTTTGTATTCCTTTCTCTTCTGTGTGTGTATGTAATATAGATTTTTGATTTCTGGTTACTGTGAGGTTTATATAATCAAACTATCTGTATGTATTTGTGTGATTAATTTGCTGATCTCTTAATTTCAAAAGAATTTTATAAACCCTGCTTTTTTATTCCTCTTGTGCCTCAATTTCTGTTTTTGACATCATATTTTATATCATTTTGTTTTCTATATTTCATTACTACTTATTGTGTATATAGATAATTTTACTACTTCTGTTTTTTACCTTCCTACTACCTTTGTATGTGGTTGATTTACTACCTTTACTGTGTATTTTCCTTTACCAATTAACTTTTTACTTTTGTAAGTTTTGTGTTTCTAGTTGTGGGTTTTTCTTTTCCACTGAGAGAAGTCCCATTAACATTTCTTGTAAATCTGGCTTGGTGGTGCTGAACTCTTTTAGCTTCATTAGGTCTGTAAAACTTCTGATATGTTCATCAAATATGAATGGGAGACTTGCCAGTTAGAGTATACTTGGTTGTCGGTTTTCCCCTTTCAACAGTTTAAATATATTGTGCCTCTCCCTCTGGCCTGCAATTTCTACTGAAAAGTCAGCTCATGGCCTTATGGGAGTTCCCTTGTATGTTTCTTGTTGTTTTCCCTTGTGGTTTAATATTCGCTCTTTATCTTTAATTTTTGCTATTTTAATTACAATGTATGTTGATGTGGTCCCCCTCAGGGGTTATCAGGGCTAGTGCCAGTCACCCGTATGCAGAATCAGATCCTGAGATCTCTGGATGCAGAGCTGTGGGTGTCCCAAAGCTGGTGTCAGCCCACTAGTGGGTGGGATTGGATCCTGGGGCCACTGGCTGAGGGGCTCAAGGTGTCCCCTTGGCCTGTAGTTGGCCTGCTGTTGTGCATGGCTGGAGCCCAGTGGGGTCCCAGAGCTGATGCCAGCCTGCTGATGTATTGGTTGGGTCCTGACAAGGCAGCTGAGGGGCTGCAGTGTTCCTGGGGCTGCTGCGCAGTAGATCCTGGGGCTGGTGTCTGCCCACTGGTGGGTGGAGCTGGGTCTCTGGCTGCAGGGCCCTATGATTTCCTGGGACTAGTGCCCGCACACTGGTGTGCAGGGCTGGGTCCCGGGCCCACTGGTGGACAAGGACGTCCAGGGGCAACTGTCGGCTCAGGTGGTCTTAAGTCAGGCTGCCTGCTGGTGGGTGGGGCTGTGTCCCTGCTTGCCTAGATGCTTGGCCTGAGGCATCCAAGTGCTGGTGCCTATAGGCTGGTGGGTGGGGGTAGGGCTGGATCCCAAGGCTAATAAGCTAGAGGGAGAATTCCAAAATGGTGCTTGCCAGCACCAGAGTCCATGTGGTAGAATGAACTCCCCCAAATTGCTACCAGCAGTGTCAGTGTCCCCAGGATGAGATCCAGTTGCCTCTTGCCTCCCCGGGACTCTCCAAAATCAGCAGGTAGGTCTGACCCAGACTTCTTTCAAATTTCTGCTCTTCCCTGGGTCCCAGTGGTTGTGAGATTTTATGTGCACCCTTTAAGATGCAGTTTCTATATCCCACAAACCTCTGGGTCTCCTGAAAGTAAGCCCCACTGGCCTTAAAGCCAAATGTTCTAGGGGCTTGTCTTCCTGGTGCAGAACTCCTGGGCTGGGGAGCCTGATGTGGGGCTCAGATTCCTTGCTCCTTGGGCAGAACCTCTGCAAATGTAATTAGCCTCCCAATTGTGGGTTGATCACCCGGCAATATGGGTTTTTACTGTACTATGTCTCAGCCATCTTGTGGTTCCTTCTTTATATCATTAGTTGTAGAAGATATTTTCTGGTAGATTCTGGTATTTCTCACCAATAGTTCCTCTGTAAATAGTTATAATTTCGGTGTGCCTGTGAGAGGAGGTGAGCTCAGGGTCTTTCTACTCCACCATTATGTTTAATCTCTCAATGTTATCTTCTTTGATAAGAGCAATATTGAATATTAACAAGATCTTAATTCTTCCTAGATTAATTTATGAATTTAAGGTAATACAAAATATTTCAATAATTTTTTTAGGTGTGGAGGATATCTTATAAAATAATTCTAAATTTTATCTGGGTAAACAATAAATTTTGAAAAAGTAAGAGGTATTGCTCTCTCAGATATTAAAACATACTAAACAGTTTCATTGGTATAGTATATAGATGACATGCATAACAATTTCAGCAAAGAATCAGAGAAAATTATACCTCATAGTTACCTGAAATAAAAAGAACTAAGTGGCTAGAGAAAGATTATAGGATGAGGCTTTCATGACTCACTGAGAAACTTTCTATACTGTTTAAATTTTCTCACTGTGGATATGTATTAACTACTGTGAAAAAATGTGAAAAGTGATTAATCAGGATGGGGGGATTATTTGTCTTTTTTGTTTGTTTGCTTCCTTTCATACTTTCTCTTTAAAAAGAATGCAGTATATAGTTGACCCTTGAACAACAAGGGTTTGAACTGCACAAGTCCATGTACATGTGGATTTTTTTCACTATATATGCACTACAGTACTATATGATACACAGTTGGTTGAACCTGAAGATGCAGAGCCACAGACATGTGGATTTTGGAGGGTCTTGTGTCCCTATCCCCAGCTTTGTTCAAGGGTCAACTGTCAATGCAGGAAAAAAACCCCAAAAAGAACACTCTAGATGGAAAGAGATCATTGTCCGTATAAATATTTCACATGTGATAAAGGAGAGACCTAAAACAGAGGGAAGTGGGAGAAGCAGTTGCTAAATAGGGTTATAGGAAGGAGACAGTGACTCAGAATTCAGGGAGCTCCTCACATCATATCATATCACAAAATAAATTCCAGTTAGCTAAAATTGTTAAATGCTAAAAATCATCATTAAATTTAAAAACTCTAAGAAATTAAAGAATTTCATCTTATGTTGTGGGGAATGACTTTCCAACCTTATGAAGAATGAGAAATGTTTGCACAGGTTGACTACTCACTGTCAAAACTGATGAACAGATATGAACCCAAACTGGATGTGCATGTGTGTGTAGACAGTAGAAAAGCACTTCTACAAGTTGACCCCAAAATTCTACTTCTTCTAAGAAGCCACTATACAAATATGATCAGCTATCAGGACTAAGATTTATTTTTTATTTATTTATTTTTTTGCGGTATGCGGGCCTCTCACTGCTGTGGCCTCTCCCATTGCGGAGCACAGGCTCCGGACGCGCAGGCCCAGCGGCCATGGCTCACGGGCCCAGCTGCTCCGTGGCATGCGGGATCCTCCCGGACCGGGGCACGAACCGGTATCCCCTGCATCGGCAGGCGGACTCTCAACCACTGCGCCACCAGGGAAGCCCAGGACTAAGATTTATTTTCATGTATGTTCAGTGTAATAATAATTTTGTAACAAATTTGATATTCCTATTATTAGGAGGAATGGCTTACTATATTATTTTACAACTATGCAGTGGAATAGTATGCAGCCCTCATTCAATCATTCAACAAATATGGGAGTGCCCACTCTGTGCCTCCTTGTTCTAGACTGAGGAAACAGTGAGAACTGGACAGATAATAAACAGCACAATATTGCATAGAGCTGACAGTCTGCCATATCAGGGTAGCAGGTTCCTTTCCCCTTCAGGACCCTGATATCCCTCTATCACCACTTCCCCATGGGACAGGAGACCTGACCAACATTGGTCTTTCTCTGTTTCTACTTCAGTCCTGGGCAAGAAGAAAGCTCACCACACACTCACCAGTAAATGCTTTGCTTCCACTGGAGACTGTACCATGACACCTGTCAGCTTGTCCTGCTCCTGGTCTTCTAGGTCCTTCTTGGGCACCAGAATGGACAGCAAATCTCTGTTGATCAGCATGTTGTTATGGGCATTGTCCAGAGCCCCAGGACCTCTTAAGGGATGTGAGCGCCAGAAGAGGACCTTGGGAAGGCAAAGAGCTGACTCAGGAATCCATACCCACAGATCCATGTAGTGTCTGCGGGGGACATTGTGGGTTTTGCCTCCCCACCTACTCCCATGCTGTGTCCCCCCAGGTGGGCACAGACTCAACACATCCAGGGCTCTGCTGATGGCACCTGGACCCTAGTGCTGTGCTAAGGGGGGTTCAGCACCCTTGCCTGACACCCCCCCATACCCCAGGGTGCATCCAGGGTTATGGAGTGAGGGCGTCTCACAAGCAGGAAGAGGGACAGGGCTAGCACTGCCAACCAGCCTTAGAGCTGCTCTCAACAGGCCAGTTGCTCTCCTACAGTCAGCCCAGAGCCCTCAGGCCACTTGAGAGAGCCAGGGACAACAGCATAGGACAAACTGGGGACCGTGTCCACCCAGGGCCAAACAGTTACTGAGGGCCTGATGCCACCAGGTCCTGGAGAAACCAACTCACTTTGTCCATGCACTTAGGGTCCACACCACGACCTAGAAGAGAAGAGGCATCCGCCTGAGCCGTGGGGAGCGCCCTCTTGCAGCACCTCCCTCCCCAGGGACAGTGCCAGGGACAGGGTGTGGGCTGGGGGCTCAGACACTGAACAAGGAGCCCCGGGCCTGGTGACAGGGAGCGGGCCATTCCAAACCTGGAGAACCCTCGGGGAGGGAGAAGAGAAGGGGGAAAATGAAACCCATGTAAAATCTCTGTGGGGTTCTGCTGAACGACCCTCTCCCCTGACTCTTGTCACCCAGTCAAGGTGCTGACCACCTCTCTGCCCTGGCTGGGGGTCCTAAAGACATTAAGAACTGACCGTGCTCCCCGCCCACCATACTTGGCCAGGGGGAAGAGGGGACCGTCAGCTGAGATGGGGGACTCATGCGATCCCGGCTTCGTAGGAGCAGGTGAGGTGGGAGGTGGAGGGGGATCCCGGGGAACAAGATCAGAGCCAAGCCAGGAGGACTGGGGAGATGGAGGAGGGGGCCAGCACCTCCCCCTTCCCTCCCAGAACCTCACCTTGAATGCAGAACCGCCATAAAAGACATGCGATCACCAGCAGGAAACAGACAGGTGTAATTACAGCTACAACTGTGATCACCAGCTGTGAAGTGTCTGAGGAGGAAGAGGGAGTGGTGGGCAGTCTTGGGCGCATGGTCACTGTCTCACCAGGAACCGGGGCCTCCCCACTGGCCTGGGTACCTGATTTTTGGTCCACACATGTGAGGTCGCTGAAAGGGCTACAGGGCGTGGCCACGACCATCCCATCAGGGCACCTGGGTACAGACACAGGGAGGACATGGAGGGGACCCGTCAGGGAAAGCTGGCCAGATGAGGAGAAAGAGGGAGAAAACTCCCACCTGGGGTACCCTGACAAGACAGTGCAGGAGGGACGGGCTTCTCCTGTCTGCAGGGCTGGGTCCCCTCACTGCCCCTTGCTGGGTGGGAGAAGGATCTGGGCTTGTGCACTCCAGCCCCCAGGGCTCCTGCTGAGTGTTCAGAGCTGCCCCTTAAGGAGCTGGGCCTTCTCTGCAAGGCCTGCACTGGCCTCCCTGGGCTGCAGGGGAAGCCTATGTGAGGGGGCATCTCATCCAAGTCAAGGGTCAGAAGGGTTTGGGCACAAGCCAAGCCTCATCCTCCAGTCAAGCTTTAATACAAGGATCCTCTTGTCCTCCACCTGTTGACTCTTCCTACCAATCACAGCCAGCACTGGAGCGTCAGAGGAGAGCAAATTACTATTGGCCCCTACATCCCCAAATAGGAAAGATTCATTCCCTCTTATTGGGGGAATGAGGGCTGGATGTGAGGTCAGCTGAGTTGGCTCAGGGCTTTAAAGGAACCTTGAAGGAGCTACATGCTCAATCTTATTATGACTTGGCTGTGGGCACTTTTGTATTCATGGGCCCTTTCCTGCATAAAAAATATTAAAGATTCCATTTTATGACTGAATTGTTATAAAGATGAATATAAGCCCAGCTGCATTCTACTCATTTTTTCCCCTCTTGATATCTTTTTTTTAAAGAAATTAAAACTTCTGTTGACTGCATCATGGATCTAATCAGTGGCCTATTGTGTCCAATAGAAAAGCCGACCTGGCCAAAGGGAAGCGGTGCTAAGGAGGTGTGGGAAGATGCAGGGGGCAGTGCAGGGATATGCAGATGGATGGGGAGGGGCTGCTGCAGGCTCAGGAGACCCCACCAGCACAGGGACGGAAGCTTCCCTGGGGCGGAAGCGAGGCTCTGTAGTGTTTCCCTTGAACTGTTGGGAACCACCTAGGCTCCCACGTCTCACCCAGTGCTGCACTTCTGGCAGAACTCAGGTGAGTCTTCTTCATGGAAAGTTCCAGGTTTGCACTGACACTGTGTGTCCTTAGTCGCCGTGCAAGGGGTCCTCTCTTCTTCACCTGAAGACAAAGGATAAGGTTTGGGGATGTGTTTCCCTTGCGTGACCCTCGACCCTTCTTCACCAACCAAACACCCACCCACTCAGCTCTCCTCAGTTCACTGTAGCTTTGGGGGTCAAATTCTGCAGCAACACATGTGGGGCACATAAAGGACAGCCCCTGTTCACCTGTCACCAATACTCAGAGGTGTGAGAAAAGGACCATGATTCATTATTTAATGCATTAGGACAAGGAGGGAAATCTTATAGCTCACAGGGTCAGTAGGAAGGGCCAGGTATAATCTGAGAGACCCTGGATGGAGAGGAACCCTTGGGTGACTTCCCAAAACCTAGCCCTGCTGGAGAGGTAGAGGGGCCCTAAGTTGTAAAGGCTGAGAGAGGCCAAGTCTCTGCCAGGAGCACAGAGCACAGGGCTAAGAGGGGCCTGGCCCAGGACTAGACCCACGTCAAAGCTCAAACCTAGCACTTTTCCACTTGGCCAGGCCTTTTCTTATGCTGTAACTATACATGTCCCATCCCTCTCCCCCATCAAAGGACAGATTACTTTCCCACCACTTTCATCTGATGATTTAAAAGATTTACATACTATGTGGCATGCATTATAAAAATAATTTCTATTTTTTGTATTGACCTAAGACATAATCATAAAACAGGGTATGATGAAGACCAAGAAGGACTGGAATTGGAATCCAGATGTCCTGATTCCATGTTGGATACAATTCCCACCTCATCATGCCTGCACTTGTTATGGGTCCCCATGTTCTGTACCTGATTTACAGATTGTACATGGTAAGCAGGAAGGGAGCATATTCCAGTGATTAGTAAAGTCCACTCCATTTGTACAGGATATACAGTTTTCTCCACCTTCTGATACATGGTATCCTGGGAAGGGAGAGAAAATCTGGTAAATGAATCCCCACAGGATTCCCAGGGGCTGGCAGTGGTGACTGGGAGACTCCTCTTTTGGCCATCAACAGAATCCAAATGGGGAAATTCATTTTACCTGGCATCAGCCAGTTCATCAATTCTGCATCTACTATATACCCTTGACTAACAATGCAGCATAAATATATTACAAGTCAATAAAAAATTCAAATATTATAGGAGCCACGTTAAAAGAGCAGAAGGAAACAGCTCAAATTAATTTTAATAATGCATTTTAATCAATATATTCAAAATAATATCACTTAAAGATGTAATAAACATAAAACAGTCGAATATTTTACATTCATTTTTCAAAGTATGTCTTAGAATACAGGGATTATTTCTCCCTTACATCACTCACTATTCGGAGTGGCCATATTTCAAGTGCTCAGTAGTCACATGGACCTAGTGACTACTAAATTGGACAGCACCATCAGGTCCCTAGAGAGTCACAGAAGAAAGTCTTAATCCCTGTCCTCAATGAGGTCCAGGTCAGTGGAAGACACAAACAAGATCAGAAGTAATATGACAATCACAGACAAGCCTTCAGTTAAAGTTCATGCCATCCTCCAAAACAATGGAAAGAAAAATGGGTCCTGTATGTAAAGAGTCAAAGAAAGATCCAGAGAAAGTGTGGCTTTGTGCCTTGGAATACAGAGGCATTCTCCAGGCACTGAGGTGAGACCTTGCAGGAGCTGCTGCTGCCTGGGAACGTATGTCCCGAATCATACAAAAATTGTTTTTGGCTTATTTCACATAGCACAGGTTTTTGAGGTTCATCCATGTTGTAACATGTGTCAGAATTTCATTCTTTTTTCAGGCTGAATAATATTCCATTGCATGTGTATAAAACATTTAGTTTATCTATTCATGCATGAATGGACACTTGGGCTTCTTCCACTTCTTGGCTATGATGAATATTGCTATGAACATGGGTGTACTAATATCTCCTTGAGACCTCATTTTTAATTCTTTTGGATATATACCCAGTAGCAGGATTGCTGGATCATATGGTATTTCTAGTTTTTAATATTTTGAGGAGCCACCATACTGTTTTCCACAACAGATGCACAATTTTTACAATCTCACAACAGTGTACATGGATTGCAATTTTCCACCTCCTCACCAACACATTATTTTCTGTTTTGCAATAGTAACCGTCAAATTGGTATGAGGTGATAACTCACTGTGGTTTTAATTTGCATTTCTCTTATGATTAATGATGTTGAGCATCTTCCCGTATGCTTGTTGGCCATTTGTATATCATCTGTGAAGAAATGTCTAGTTAAGTCCTTTGCCCATTTTTTTTTTTTTTTGCGGTACGCGGGCCTCTCACTGCTGCGGCCTCTCCCGTTGCGGAGCACAGGCTTGGGACGTGCAGGCTCAGCGGCCATGGCTCACGGGCCCAGCCGCTCCGCGGCATGTGGGATCCTCCCAGACCGGGGCACAAACCCGTGTCCCCTGCCTCGGCAGGCGGACTCCCAACCACTGCGCCACCAGGGAAGCCCTCTTTGCCCATTTTTAAATTGGGATGTTTGTCTTTTTGTTCTTGAGTTGTAGGATTGATTTATATGTTCTAGGTATTAAACCCTTATCAGTTATTTGATTCACAAATATCTTCTCACATTCTATTGATTGTTTCCTTTGATGCACAGTTTTAAATTTTGATGTACAGAAAGTCCCCTACATACGAACATTCAAGTTGCGAACTTTCAAAGATATGAACATGCTTTTGGATGTCCAATCACGTAAGTTAGTTCATGTGTTTGGCATACATCGTCACGTGCGTGCATCCTCTACAAGTGGTTGTGCTTTTGTGTACTTTATTGTACATACTATATAGAATACAGTAGTACAGTATCTTTATTTCAAGCCCAGGATGTCCGGAAGCAAGCATAAAAGCAGCAGTGATGTATCTGGTACTAAGAAGCGCCAAGCGATAATGACGGAAAGAAAAGTGAAAATAATTGAGAGAGTGGAGCAACAAGACGAAGAAGAAGTAACTGAAGAACTGAAGAGTTTCATGATGCAGGAAATGGCAAGGGGATTTTCTTTACTTGAGGAGGCACTGTTAGTTTTTGAGGCACAGGATCTGAACGTAGATTGGTACACAAAGGCTGCAGCAGCCGTTCAGAGTGCAATCCAGGACTACTATGTCATCTCTGATGAGAAAAAAAAAGGGCTACTACCCAGACATCACTGGATCAGTTTTTCAAGAGGGTAGCTAGAATTAAATCTAGCAAGGAATGCGAACCTGCAGCCAAAGGCCCCAGGAATGATCTCTGCCCATCAGTGGGCTGGCACTAGCCCTGTGAACACCTGGGCCCCAGCCCTGCCCACCAGCAGGCTGACATCAGCTCTGAGACATCTTAGGCCCCTCAGCCACTCTCTCTGGGATCCAGCCACACTCATCAGTGGGCTGACACCAGCTTTGGGACACCCCAGACCCTGTAGCTAGCCATGTCAGGAACTGGTCCCACTTCTCAGCAGTTGACTCTAGCTCTGGGACCCCTGGTCCCACAACCAGCCACCCTGGGACCTTGCTCCAACCACCAGTGGGCCAGAACTAGGCCTGGAATTCCTGGGGCTCCACAGCCAGCCACCTTGTGTCCCAGCCCTGCCCACCAGTGGCGAGCAGACACCACATTAGGCAGGGACTAGCAGCCAAGTGGACTGAGGGCCAGCCATGCCTACCAGCCCACCCATAGTAGTCAGTCTGCCACAACAGAAGGGCCCACACAGCACACATGGGGGCACCCCTAGAGCATATAGCTCCAGTGATGATAGGGGAGTGTGCTGCTGGGACATAGGACATCTCCTACAAAAGGTCATTTCTCCAAGATTGGGAAATGTAACCAACATACAAATATATAGAAATAAAAACAGTGAATTAGTAAAATGAGGTGACTGAGGAATATGTTCCAAATGAAGGACCAAGATAAAACCCCAGAATAATTAAGTGAAAATAGAGATAAGCAACCTACCCAATAAAGAGTTCAAGGTAATGATCACAAAGATGATAAAAGAACTTGGGAGAAGAGTGAATGGACACAATGAGATTTAACAAAGAGTTAGAAAATATAAAGGAGAACCAAACAGAGCTGAAGAATATAATAACTGAAATAAAAAATATATTAGAAGGAAGCAACAATAGATTAGATGATACAGAGGAATGGATCAGTGAACTGGAAGACAGAGTAGTAGAAATTACTCAAGTTGCACAAAAAAGAAAAAAGAATTTAAAAATACAGGACATTTTAAGAGACCTTGGACAACATCAGGTGTACTAAATTTGCATTATAGGGGTCTCAGAAGGAGACTAGAAAGAGGAAAAGGTACAGAGAACATACTTGAAGTCATAATAGCTGAAAATTTCCCTAACCTGGGAAAGGAAACAGACATCCTGGTTCAGGAAGCACAGAGGGTCCCAAACAGGATAAATGCAAAGAGAACCACATAAGGACACTGAAATTAAAATGGCAAAAATTAAAGATAAAGAGAGAGTATTAAAAGCAGCAAGGGAAAAGCAACAAGTTACACACAAGGGAACTCCCATAAGACTATCAACTGACTCTTCAGCAGAAACTCTGTAGGGCAGAAAGGAGTGGCACAATACATTTAAAGTGATAAAAGGGAAAAAACTACAATGAAGAAAACTCTACTTGGCAAGGCTATCATTCAGATTTGAAGGAGATATCAAAAGTTTTACAGACAAGCAAAATCTAAATGACTTCAGCACCTCCAAACCAGTTTTACAAGAAATGTTAATGGACTTCTCTCAGCATAATAGAAAAGACCACAACTAGAAACAGGAATATTTTGAAAGTAAAAAGCTAATTGATAAAGGCAAATATACAGCAAAGGTTGTAAATCCACTTATAAAACCAGTAGGAAGGCTAAAAGACAAAAGAAGTAAAATCATCTATATCCACCATAAGTAATTAAGAGATACACAAAACAAAAAGATGTAAAATATGATGTCAAAAAAAGTAAAGATTGGGGGTTGGAGAGTAAAAATACAGTTGCACTGTTGTTAAACTGTGTTCAAATTTAAGAGAGCATCAACTTAATCATACACACACACACACACACACACACACATACACACACACATAGATTGCTGTATATAAGCCTCATGGTAACCATATTTCAAAAATTTGTATTAGATACACACACGAAGGGAAAGTAATCCAAACAAAACACTGAAGATAGTCATCAAATCACAGGGAAGAGAGGAAAAGAAGAACAAAGGAACAAAAAACTACAAAACAACCCCAAAACAACAAAATGTCAATGCATACATATCTATTGATAATTACTTTAAATGTAAATGGACTAAATGCTCCAATCTGCTGCTTACAAGAGACTCACTGCAGCACTAAAGACATTCACACTGAAAGTGAGGGGCTGAGAAAAGGTATTCCATGCAAATGGAAAAGAAAAGAAAGCCAGGGTAGCAATATTAATATCAGACAAAATAGGCTTTAAAACACAGACTGTTATAAGAGACAAAGAAGGACATTATATAATGATCAAAGGATCAATCCAAGAGGATGATATAACAATTATAAATATATATGCACTCAACATAGGAGCATCTAAATATATAAGGCAAATATTAACAGACACAAAAGGAGAAAATGGCAGTAACAAATTTAGTAAGGGATTTTAACACCCCACTTACATCAATGGACAGATCATCCAGACAGAAAATCAATAAGGAAACACTGACCTTAAATGATACATTAGATCCCATCTAATAGATATATAGAGAGAACATTCCATCCAAAAGCAACAGAATACACATTCTTTTCAAATGCACATGGAACATTCTCCAGGATAGATCACATGCTAGGCCACAAAAGAATTCTTGGTAAATTTACAAAAATTGACATTTTATCAATCACCCTTTCCTATCACAACACTATGAGACCAGAAATCAACTACAAGAAAAAAAACTGCAAAAAACATAAACAAGTTGAGGATAAATAATACAATACAAAGCAAGCAATGGATCACTGAAGAAATCAAAGAGGAAATTTAAAAATACCTGGAGACAAATGAAAATGAAAACACAATGACCCAAAATGTATGGGATGCAGCAAAAGCAGTCTAAGAGGGAAGTTTATAGCAATTCAACCTCACCTCAGGAAACAAGAAAAATCTCAAATAAACAACCTAACCTTACACCTAAAGGGGCTAGAAAAAGAACAAACAAAACCCAAAGTTAGTAGAAGGAAAGAAATCATGAAGATCAGATCAGAAATAAATGTAATAGAGATTTTAAAAACAATAGAAAAAAATCAATGAAACTAAGAGCTGGTTCTTTGAAAAGATAAACAAAATTGATAAACCTTTAGCCAAACGCATTAAGAAAAAAAGAGAAAGGGCCCAAATCTATAAAATCAGGAATGAAAAAGGAAAAGGTACAACTGACACCACAGAAATACAAAAGATCACAAGAGATTACAACAAATAGTTATAGAGCAATAAAATAGAAAAACCTAAAAAAAAAGAAAAAAGAAAAAATCCTAGAAATGTCCAATCTCTCAAGACTGAATCAGGCAGAAATAGAAATTTTGAAGAGACCAATTACCCATAATGAAATTAAATCAATAATTTAAAAATTCCAACAAACAAAAGTCCAGGACCAGATAGCTTCACAGGGGAATTCTACCAAACATCTAGAGAAGAGTTAACACTCATCCTTCTCAAACTATTCCAAAAAATTGCAGAGGAAGAAATACTTCTGAACTCGTACTATGAGGCCAGCATTACCCTGATACAAAAAACAGACAAATATATGGGGAAAATTACAGTCCAATATCACTGATGAACATAGATGCAAAAATCCTTGGTAAAATATAAGTAAACTGAATCCAACAATACATTCAAAGGATCATACACCACGATCAATTGAGATTTATCCCAAGGTTGCAAAGATGGCTCAATACACGATGTAATACACCACATTAACAAACTGAAGAATAAAAACCATCTCAATAGATTCAGAAAAAGCTTTTGACAAAATTCAACCTCCATATATGATAAAAACTCTCAACAAAGTGGATATAGAGGGTACACACCTCAATATTATAAAGGCCATATATGACAAGCCCACAACTACCATCATACTCCATGGTGAAAAGCTGAAAGCATTTCCTCTAAGATCAGGAACAAGAAAAGGATGCCCACTCTTGTCCCTTTTATTCAACGTACTACTGGAAGTTCTAGCCATAGCAATCAGACAAGAAAAAGAAATAAAAGGCATCCAAATTGGAAGAGAAGAAGCAAAACTGTCACTGTTTGCCGATGACATGATGTTATACATAGAAAATTCTGAAGACATCACCAAAAAACTGCTAGAGCTCATCAATGAATTCTGTAAAGTTGCAGGATACACAATTACTGTAGAGAAATCTGTTCTGTTTTTATGCACTACCAATGAACTATCAGAAATAGAAATTACGAAAACAATCCCATTTACTATTGCATCAAAAAGAATAAAATAACTAGGAATAAATCTCAGTAAGGAGGTAAATGAAATGTACTTGGAAAACTCTAAGACATTGATGAAAGAAACTGAAGACAACACAAAAAGATGCAAAGATATACTATGGTCATATGTTGGAAGAATTAATATTGTTAAAATGACAACACTACCTGAGGAAATCTACAGATTCAATGCAATTCCTATCAAAACACCAGTGACATTTTTCACAGAAATAGAAAAAATAATTCTAAAATTTTTAATGAAACACAAAAGTCCCCAAATAGCCAAAAACAATTTTGATAAAGAACAAAGCTGGAGGTATCACACTCCTTGATTTCAAAATATACTACAAAGCTACAGCCATCAAAACAGTATGGTACTGGCACAAAAACAGACACATAGATCAATGAAATAGAATAGAGAGTCCAGAAATAAACCCACACTTATATAGACAATTAATCTATGACAAAAGAGGCAAGAATATACAATGGGAACAAACATGCCTCTTCAATAAATGGTGTTGGGGAAACTGTAAGGCTACATATAAACTGGACTACCTTCTCACACCATATAAAAATTTAAATTCAAAATGGTTTAAAGACACTAATGTAACACCTGAAACCATAAAACCTTCAGAAGAAAACTTCAGGGGTTCACTCTTTGACATCAGTCTTAGCAATATTTTTTTGGATACATCTCCTCAGGCAAGGGAAACAAAAGCATAAACAAATGGGACTATATCAAACTAGGATATATTTTTTGATATAATATATATAAATATATATATTTTTCCTTTGGTCCCTCACTCCTCTCCTACTTGGATAGCTGTGGTAATTCAAAAACTAATACATACCAATGAGTGCTTACCCCCTTGGGGGTGGTGCATGCATTTATCAGCTCAAAAGCAACCAGGTCAGCCTCCCCACTAGCCTCAGTGAGGGCAGTGCTGCCGGCTTCGGTGACTCTAGGTAACCTCGGCCCATTGCAGGCCCCATGGGGGCCATGACCCATTCAAATGTCTGCCCTATCAACTTTTGATGGTAGTAGCTGCCTGGACAGTGGTGACCATGGGTGATGGGGAATCAGGGTTTGAATCCAGAGAGGGAGCCAAGGAAAGCAGCAGGCATGCAAATTACCCACTCCCAACCTGGGGAAGTAGTATCGAAAAAAGTAAAAAAAAAACACAAACCCAACACGTAAGACATGATTCATCACATATAAGGGATTCTCAATAAGGTTATTAGCTGATTTCTCATTAGAAATAATGGAGGCCAGAAGGCAGTGGAGGGAAAAATACAAAGTGCTAAAGGAAAAAAAAACAAAAACAAGAAACAACTTGTCAACCATGAAGTTCTATATCCAGCAGACTGCTAGCCGATTTCTGGATTTTGGACTTGCCAGCTTCCACAACTGCATGAGCAATTCTTGAAAATAAATCTCTGTCTATACATACAATCTCTATTGGATCTTTTTCTCTGGATAATTCTTACTAAAACAAATTTTTGGTACTTTGAGAGATTCTAGCAGAACAGAATCTTAAGGATGATGGGTTAGAATTGGTTCTCTAATCTGATTAGACTTAAACACACTGATGCCTTTATTTCCTATAATAAAGAGTGCATGGCCAAGGGGGAGGGGAGTGGGAGAGGGTTGGATTGGGAGTTTGGGAATAGCAGATACAAACTGGTATATATAGAATGGATAAACAATAAGGTCCTATTGTGTGGCACAGGGAGGTATATTCAATATCTGGTGATAAACCATAATGGAAAACAATATGAAAAAGAAAGTATATGTATAACTGAGTCACTTGCCATACAGCTGTAATTAACACATTATAATTCAACTGTACTTCAATAAAAAATAAATTAAGAAAAAAGAGTGCACAGATAGTCCATGGATTGATGTTACAATAGAGGATATGCAAAATATCACCACTGGATCTTCTAATCAAATAAGAGACAAGGTCTCTTATAGGCACATGAAAAGATGCTCAACATTGCTAATTATTAGAGACATGCAAATCAAAACAATGAGATATCACCTCACACCAGTAAGAATGGCTATCATTTAAAAATCTACAAACAATAAATGCTGGAGAGGGTGTGGAGAAAAAGGAATCCTTCTGTACTGTTCGTGGGAATGTAAATTGGTACAGACACTATGGAGAACAGTATGGAGGTTTAAAAAAAATAAAAATAGAGCTACTGTATGATCCAGCAATCCCACTCCTGGGCACATATCTGGAGAAAAACATTGTTCGAAAGGGTACATTCACTCTAATGTTCATTGCAGCACTGTTTACAATAGCCAAGACACAAAAGCAACCTAAATGTCCATCAACACATGAATGGGTAAAGAAGATGTGGTACATATATACAATGGAGTATTACCCAGCCATGAAAAAGAACAAAATAGTGACATCTGCAGCAACGTGGATGGACCTGGAGATTATCTTACTAAGTGAAGTAAGTCAGACAGAGAAAGACAAATATCATATTATATTGATTATATGCAGAATCTTTAAAAAAAGTGATACAAATGAACTTATTTACAAAACAGAAACAGACTCACAGACTTAGAAAATGAACTTATGATTACTGGGGGGAAGGGTGCAGCGGGGAGGGATAGACTGGGAATTTGGGATTGACATGTACACACTGCTATATTTAAAATAGATAACCAACAAGAACCTACTGTAAAAAAAAAATTTAAATTCAGAAGTAAAAGTGCAATTTCTCCCCTTTACAAAGTCTTAGAGGTTAACACTATAAAGAGTTTTTGATGAATATCCTTTTTAGACCTTCTCTTTTTTTTTTTTTTGTGGTACGCGGGCCTCTCACTGTCGTGGTCTCTCCGGTTGCAGAGCACAGGCTCCGGACGCACAGGTTCAGCGGCCATGGCTCACGCGCCCAGCCACTCCGCCGTATGTGGGATCTTCCCGGACCAGGGCGCAAACCCATGTCCCCTGCATCGTCAGGCGGACTCTCAACCACTGTGCCACCAGGGAAGCCCCTTTAGACCTTCTCTTATGTGTACTACCTTTATAACTAAAAAAAGGTATTAAAAATATCAATAGACATGGAATAGCTTTACTACACTTGCATTTTCATAGTTTAGTTTCACACTTTGCTTCTGTGATCCAGCTATGAAGATGGTAACTTGGAAAATTTTTTTATTATAAACTCTAATAAAATGTTAAAAGTGAAAAAAGAGACAAGGTCTAGTTGACCATTTATATTTATAATACCTTTTATATCTTTATATTTTAAAGGTATATTTTATTTTACTATTTTAATAACTTTTGGAATTTCTTTTAAAAATTGTGGTAAAAATATACAGCTTTCAATTTACCATCTTCACCGGGTTTTTTTTGTTTGTTTTTTTTTTGCTGTACACGGGCCTCTCACTGTTGTGGCCTCTCCCGTTGCAGAGCACAGGCTCTGGACGCACAGGCTCAGCAGCCATGGCTCACAGGCCTAGCCACTCCGCGGCATGTGGGATCTTCCCGGACCGGGGTACGAACCCGTGTCCCCTGCATCAGCAGGCGGACTCCCAACCACTGCACCACCAGGGAAGCCCCATCTTCACCATTTTTAAGTGTACATTTCAGTAGTGTTAAGTATATTCACAGTGTATGTTGTACAACAGATCTCTAGAACTTTCATCTTACAAAATAGAAACTCTGTATCTGTTAGGACTAATTCCCTGCCCCACTCTCCCCAGCCCTTGGCAATCATCTTCCTACTTTCTGTTTCTATGATTTTGAGTACTTTAAATACTTTCTATGAGTGTAACCGTACAGTATTTGTCCTTTTGTGACTGGCTACTTGTTGTAGCATGTGACAGGATTTCCCTCCTTTCCAAGGCTGCATAATATTCGATTGTGTGTATATAACACATTTTCTTTATCCATTCAACTGTTGGTGAACATTTGGGTTGTTCTCACCTCTTGGCTATTTTGAATAATGCAGCTCATATATGAAGGAGTATGCAAATATCTGTTTGAGATCCTGCTTTCAATTCTTTCGGTTATATTCCCAGAAGTGGAATTGGTGGATCATATGGTGATTCTATTTTAATCTTTCTTTAGGAGTCATCATACTGTTTTCCATAATGACTGCATCATTTTATATTCCTACCAATAGTGCACAAGGACTCCAGTCCTTCCACATCCTCACCAACACTTGTCATTTGCTGTTCTTTTGATAGTGGCCATCCTAATGCATGTAAAGTGATATCTCATTGTGGTTTTGATTTGCATTTCTCTTATGATTAGTGAAGTTGAGCATCTTTTCATATGTTCATTAACCATTTTTTTTGCCTTCTTTGGAGAATTGTCTATCCAAGAACTTTGCCCATTTTTAAATTAGGTTATCTTTGTTGTGTTGTTGAGTGGTAAAAGTTCCTTATATACCCTGGATATTAACCCCTTATCAGATATACAACTTGCAAATATTTCCTCCCATTCAGTAGGCTGTCTTTTCACTCTTGATTGTTTCCTATGATGCACAGTTTCAGAGTTTTATGTAGTTCCATTTGTCTTTTTTTTGTTTTTGTTGCTGATTCCTTTGAACATTGTTATAAAACTAATGAACAAAGTGAGATTGGCTGCCTGCTTTTAATTTTGCTGGACACAATGGGGGTAGAAAACAATAAGCTCAAGGATTTTAATTCCCAGCTTAAGCACTGCATAAATGACATGAGAGCTTCTATGTCTGCCCTGAAAGAGACACTTATTTCCTGTAGCTGCAGAGGTGAGTGTGCTGAAAACCAAACCCAGTATCTAGTGGCTGAATCACAATACAAATTGTTCAGTACACGCCAAAAGAGCTGCTTGATTTTTCCAATTTAAATAGAATCTCGGGAATATGTGTGGGATGGATATTAAGGTTGTGAAATAATGGTAGAAAGAACATAAAGTTGGATTAGGCCACATTTATTGATATGGGTCAACTAATGTTGCAATTTGGGAGTTACAAAGGGCTCTAATTGTTTGTTTCTTCAGTTTGTTGGCTGGCTGAAACATTGACTAAAAAGTAGCTCACGGTAAATGAAGTTGAAATGCCAGACCTGCCTTGGTATACTACAGAGGAAGGGAAAGACTCAAAGAGATTGGAATGTTAGAGTGGGTTTGACATTTAAGACCTGCTCACACACTCTGGGATGTTCCAGAGGACACATCTTTCACTAGTACTCTGGGAAATAAATTTGTGAAGGGTCCCTAGCATCCTTGAAGAGCTCTGTGATTGCTCTTCTCTGTAGACCAGAAAGTACTGTGGGAACTGCGGCTACTGAACTGGGAAATCTAAATGTAATGAGGGTAATTGGATCCCAGGGTGGCAGGGGCCAAGTGGTGGCACTCAGTGGCCAAACGTAAGCTGGGTGTGGTTATTAAATGGACAGCAGTCAAAGTAGTGCTCAGAATAGTCTTACTTGCAGAAACCTATGACATTGGTGGGTTGATCATGGCATTCCTAGAACTGAAATACATAGAAAAGTCTACTAAATTTGTACAAGATATGTATAAGTAGAAAAATTCTAGGTCAAGTGATCAAAAGTCTAACTTGAATCGTAAAAACAGAGTCATGTCCCCTCAATCAATTCCCATCCTGTTTACAGACCTAGAACTCTTCAAATGAAGGAGAATCTGGGTACCCTTGAGGAAAAACCCTGGTGTACTGCCAAAAGTTTATATTGTTAATCTTTCTCTGAGCTTTCCCCAAAGGGACCTACAGCCTTTTACCAGACTGACTGTGCTTTGGGGAAAAGGAAATAATCAGACCTTTCAGAGATCACTGGACATTGGCTCTGAACTGACACCAATTCCAGAAGACCCAAAACATCACTATGGTCCACATCTCAGAATAGGGGCTTATGAAGGTCTGGTGAACAATGGAGTTTTAGTTCAGGTCCATCTCACAGTGGGTCCAGTGGGCCCCCAAATACATCCTGCCATGATTTCTCCAGTTCTGAAATGCATAATTGGAAGAGACATACTCAGCAACTGGCAGAATCCCCATATTAATGTTTCCTGAGATGTAGAATGAGGGCTATTAGGTGGGAAAGACCAAGCGCAAGCCACTAGAACTGCCTCTACCTAGAAAAATAGTAAACCAAAAGCAATACTGCATTTCTGGAGAGACTGCAGAAATCAGTGCCACCATCCAGGACTTGAAGGGTGCATCCCCATGCATTTTGTCTATCTGGCCCGTGCAGAAGACAGATGGATCTTGGAGAATGACAGTGGATTATTGTAAGTTTAACCATTGCAACTGCAGCACCAGATGTGGTTTCACTGCAAAAGCAAATTAACACATCCTCTGGTACCTGGTATGCAGCCATTGATCTGACAAATGCTTTTTTCTTCATATTTGTTAGTAAAGACCACCAACCAGCAAGTCGAGCAATATACCTACACTGTCCTGCCTCAGAGGTACATCAGCCCTCCAGTCCTGTGTCATAACATAATTCACAAGGTCTTGATGTCCTTTCCCTTATACACAACATCACACTGGTTCATTACATTGATAATGTTATGCTGATTGGATCTAGTGAGCAAGGAGTAGTAAGTACTCTGGTAAGATGTTTGTATATTAAAGAGTGGGAAAGAAATCCAACAAAAATTCAGGGGCCTTCTGCCTCATTGAAATGTCTAGGGGTCCAGTGGTGTGGGGCATGTTGAGATATCCTTTCCAAGGTAAAGGATAGGCTGTTCCCTCTGGCTCCCCCTACAACCGAGAAAGAGGTACAACATTTAATGGGCCTCTTTCAGTTTTAGAGACAACATATTCCTCATTTTGATGTGTTATTCCAGCCTATTACTGAGTGACCCAAAAAGCTGCTAATTTTGAGCGGTGCCCAGAACAAGAGAATGCTGTGCAGGTTGATTACACTGGACCACTTCCATCATGAAAAGGGGCATCATTTTGTTCTTACTGGAATAGACACTCTGAAGACGAATCTACCTTTCCTACATGCAATGCTTCTTTCAAAAGTACCATCCATGGACTTACAGAATACCTATCCACCACTGTGGTATGCCTCACACCATCGATCTGACCAAGGAACTCACGTGACAGTAAGTGAAGTGCAGCAATGAGCCCATGCTCAAGGAATTCCCTGGTCTTATGCTCTCCACCATCTTGAATCATCTGGCTTGATAGAATGGTGGAATGACCTTTCAAAGACTCAGTTACAATGCCATCTAGATGGCAATACCTTGTAAGATTGGGACAAGGTTTTCCATAAGGCCATATATGCTCTGAATCAGCATCCAATGTGTAATATTTTCTTCCATGGCCAGCATTCATGGATCCAGGAACCAAGGAGTGGAAATGGGAGTGTTACTACTCACTATTACCGCTAACTATACAGTAGCCAAAATTTTGCTTCTTGTTCCCATGACTTTATGCTCTACTGGCCTAGAGGTTTAGTTCTAAAGGGAGGAATGCTTCCACCAGAAGACACAACGATGATTCAATTGAACTGGCAGTTAAGAATGCCACCCAGCCACGTAGGGCTCTTCATGTCTCTGAATTAGCAGGCAAAGAAGTTACTGTACTGACCCTGACTGCCAAGGGGAAATTGAACTACTGCCACACAATGAAGGTAAGGAAGATCGTGTCTAGAATCCAAAAGATCCCTTAGGGTGTTTCTTAGAATTACCGTGCATTGTGATTAAAGTCAATGGAAATCTATAACAATTGGATTCAGGCAGGACTAATGGCTTAGACCCCTCAGGAATGAAGGCTTGTCTCACTCTAATATGCACAGCATATATGCATATGATCAGCTAAGATGCTTGCTGAGGGCAGGGAAAATGGAATGGGTAGTAGAAGATGGTTTAAATACCAGCTACGACTGCATGACCAGTTACGGAAACAAGGGTTGTAATTGTTATAAATGTCTTCTTTACTATGTTATGCTTGTGCTTTTGTATTTATATATGTTAAGCAAATATCTTTGCTTTCTTCCCTCTCTTATCCCCTTATCATATAAGATATACTGACTTTATATCATAGTATTTAAGTATTGTTAACTTACATCATAGTATTTAAGTTATGAGATAACATGGAGAAGAGTATAAGTCACCCAAGGACATTGCATCCTCTTCTAAAGAAAATATAGGTGTGTTTTCAGATGTATGCAGCAGTGTTGGATCATGTTAGAACTATGACCTTGTTATTGTCTTTATTTGAAGATTGAGTATGGTCAAAAAGATTTTAAATCTTAAAAATTTTTCTATTTGTTTTCCAGAGAAATAGAACCAATAGAGAGAAATGGAGTGTGTATGTGTGTGTGCTCGTGTGTGTATAGAAAGAAAAAGATATTTTAAGGAACTGGTTCACACAGAGTAGGCAGACAGGGAAGAGTTGCAGTTTGATTCTGAAGGCAGTCTACTGGCAGAATTCCCTCTTTCTCCAGAAAGGTGAATCTTTTTCTATTAAGACTTTCAACAGGTTGGATGAAGCTCACGCACATTAAGGAGGGTAATATGCTTCACTCAAAGTCTACTGATTTAAATGGTATCATATCTAGAGGGAAGAGATATGGGAACATATGTATATGTATAACTGATTCACTTTGTTATAAAGCAGAAACTGACACACCATTGTAAGCCAATTATACTCCAATAAAGACGTAAAAAAAAAAAAATTACCTTCACAGAAACATTAGAACATTATCTGGGTACCGTGACCTAAATAAGTTGACACATCAAATTAACCATCACAAGGCCACCCCTTGTCAACTTGACACCCATACACATCTCCAGAAGATCCCTGTTAATGGGCGCACAATGTACAAAGATGTGATCTCTGACGACAATATATAAGGGGAGAGATGGAGATGTATAGGAACACAGTGTTTGGATTCCATTGAAATGTTGTCAGAATTATAAAAACTAGAATTTTATCAGTTTAAGATGGTAATTGTAATCTCCATGGTAACCACTAAGAAAATGACTAAAAAACACACAGAAAAGGAAAAAAGGGAATTGAAATAGTACTAAAAAAAATCAATCAAATTTTTAAAAAGGCAGTAATGGAGAAATTAAGGAACAAAATACATAAGACATAAAGAAATTAAATACCTAAGACCAGAAGTAAGTTTTACCTTATCAGTAATAGTGTTAAATGTGAATAATTTAAACTCTCCAATTAAAAGGTAGAGATGGTCAGACTGGGGAAAGAAAAACCAAAACCATAATTCTTCTACATGTTGTCTGTGAGTTCCCTGATTTATTTTTATCAATATTGAATATACTCTAGGGCTTCCCTGGTGGCGCAGTGGTTGAGAGTCCGCCTGCCGATGCAGGGGACACGGGTTCGTGCCCCGGTCCGGGAAGATCCCACATGCCGCGGAGCGGCTGGGCCTGTGAGCCATGGCCGCTGAGCCTGCGTGTCCGGAGCCTGTGCTCCGCAACGGGAGAGGCCACAGCAGTGGGAGGCCCGCGTACCACAAAAAAAAAAAAAAGAATATACTCTAAAAACCCTACCTTACAGAAAACTTAATAATGTATTATCATGATAACAATTTATATCAATGATAAAAATGTGATTATTTAATAATGGTGCTGGGGCAACTAAGAAGACTACTGGAAAACAATGAAATGTCTTTCTTACTCTCTTCTTATAAGAAAATAAAATCTGGGTGAATCAATGACTTAATTATAAAATAGAAAATAACAAAACTACTGCAAATATATATGAGAAATTTCTCTTACAATTTTATAAAGAGAAAGAATTATCTCAGTATATCCCTCATCCTTCCTAATCTGCTCTGTTCCCCACCGTATTAAAGCCCACCCATCTTGACCCCGGACCACAGCAACAGGTGCTGGAAGCCCTTGTGCATTTACAGTTTCGTTTTTGTGTTTGTTTGGGGCTAAGCTCTTCCCTGTCCACATCCTGACACTTTGACAAGCCCACACTGAGCATCAGATGGAAAGGCACAAGAGTCTTTCTTACGATGCTCGTGGAAATGCACAGTCTTAAAGGGTTTCTAAGCACCCCTCAGTGCTACTCTTGCCAGCTCTGGAAGCCCTTGTGCAGAAAATCAACTTCTAACTCACTTTCCTTCCTGGGGTAAAGGAAACACGTGCAAAGCAAAAACCCCAGTCAACCACCCTGCCAGGCATGGTTTCTGCTGTTTTCCTGTGGCTCATAGAACCACATGGAACAGACATCACACCAGGTAGAAGAACCAGGGGTGCACTTCACAGACATGCCCTGGAAGGCTCTCCACCTGTTTCTGGTCTTGCCCCCTTTCAATCCAAGAGTGTGCTCTTATCGCATTGGTCCTCTGCCTAAAACAAACCTGATTCCTTCAGTCTTTCGCTTAAAACTTTTTGGAGTTGTCCCTCACTAACAAAATAAAACCCATGCTCCCTCCACGGTGTCCAGGACCCCGTGTGATCTCCTCCCACCTGTCCTGTTGACCTCTCCACCCTCCACTCACCCCAGCTGCCCCCTAGCTTTGCTAAAACAAGCCCAGCCCTGCCCCTTGGGGTGACAGTTCCCGGGGGCCCCCTCAGGAGCACTCTACCTGGCTCTCTGCACCAAAGTCACCAACCCCAGGAGGCCTTACCAACACCATCTCTGTCCCACCCATCACTCAATTATCCTCATGGTTCCTAGCTCATCTCTCTGACTGTCATGTTTGTCCATCTGTCTGGGTGTCATCCTAGGAGGAGTGTTCCAGGAGGGCGGGGGCCTCACGTCCTCCACTAGCACAGCGCCTGGCACACGGAAGACTTCCAGTAAATGCCTGTGGAATAAGAACCAGGAACTGCAGGAATCAGAAGACCAGAAGGACATGAAGATAAGGCAGACAAGGGTCAGGTAAGGGTTGGAGATCAGTCGTAGAATTTACCTGGGGGACACAACTCCCAGATGCTGCGCCTCCATCCCTGTGGGGCAGCTAATTGTTGGTGAACTCCATCCTTCCCTGTGGGCATGATTGAGGCAGCTGTGACCTATAGGGACAAAACAGGGACAGGCATGAGTGGCTTCCAGACTCTCACCCCTCCCAGAATCCATTCCACAATCCTTTCACCTCACCTCCAAAACTAAGCAGAACTTACGCCTTTCTCCCAGCTCCAAAGTCTTAAATATTCTTCAGTATTTATGTTTGAACTTCCATGATTTGGGGCTAGCCAAGTAACATACCCTTGAAAAACTCTCCTTTATCCTTTTCTCTTATAGAAGAAAACATGTTTATTCTAGAAAATAGGAGGAGGTAAAATTTTTATAAGGATACAAAAACTATATATGATCCCCTCATCTTAGAAATAGCATCCATTAATGTTTTGTCTCATTTAGTTCCACTATTTCACCATATGTGTGAATATTCTCTTTCTTTTACATACACACACACATTTACGAATGAGGGTTATATAATATGCAAACTTAAAAATATCAGGATACAGAGTCAAACATTAAATAATTTTTTGTTCACCAAATATTGATTAAATGATGAATTTCTGGTTTAAAAAGGTGCCTCAGACATCTAGACCAATAGAATAGAACAGATAGCCCAGAAATAGACTGTTGCATATATGGTCGAATGACTTGACAAGGAGTACCAAAATCATTTAATGGAGAAAGGACAATCTTGGGAAAACTGGATATCCATATGCAAAAATATGAACTTGGACCCTTACTTAACACCGTATACAAAAATTAACTCAAAATGGATCACAGATAGAAACATAAGAGTTAAAGCTATAAAACACTTAGGAGAAAACATAGGGGCAGTTCTTCATGAACTGGAATTTGGAAATGACTTCTTGGATATGACACCAAAAGCACAGGCAACATGAAAAAAATAGATAAATTGTGCTAACATCAAAATTTTAAACTTCTGTGCATCAAAAAAACACGATTAACAGAGTGAAAGGGCAACTCACAGAATGGGAGAAATGTTTGCAAATCATATATCTGATAAGGGGTTAATATCCAGAATATATAAAGAACTCCTACAACACAACAACAATAATAATAATAAACAACCATTTTAAAATAAGTAAAAGATTTGAATAGATGTTTTTCCAGAGAAGATGTACAAATGGCCAATAAGCACATGAAAAGATGCTCAGCATCACGCATCATTAGGGAAATGCAAATCAAAACCACAATGAGGTACCACTGCACATCCATTAGGATGGCCACTATTAAAAAAAGAAAGGAAAAAAGAAACCCATAAACTACAAGTGTTGGCAAAGATGTGGAGAAATTGGAAGTCTTGTGCACTGTTGGTGGGAATGTAAAATGATGCAGCCCCTATGGAAAACAGTTTCCATAAAATTTGGGGGTTTCTCAAAAAACTAAAAATAAAATTACTATATGATCTAGCAATGTCATCTCTGGGTATATATCCAAAAGAATTGAAAGCAAGGTCTCAAAGGGTTATTTGTACACCCATGTTCGTAACACCATTATTCACAATAGCCAAAAGATGGAAGTAACCCAAATGTCCATCAGTGGATGAATGGATAAACAATGTGGTATATACATAAAATGGAATATTATTCACCTTAAAAAAGAAGGAAATTCTGGCACATGCTACAACACGGATGAACCTGAGGACACTATCCTAAGTGAAATAAGCCAATCACAAAAATACCGTATGATTCCGTTTACACGAGGTCCCTAGAGTAGTCAAATTCATGGAGAAAGTAGAATGGCCATTGCCGGGGTCTGAGTAGAGGGGAGAATTTGGATGTTGTTGTTTAACGAGTAGAGAGTTTCAGTTTTGCAAAATGAAAATAGCTCTAGAGATTGGTTGCACAACAATGAGAATATAGTTAATGCTAGTGAACTATACACTGAAAAATGGTTAAGATGGTGAATTTTATGCGATGTATATTTTACCACAATTTTTAAAAAAAATTTAAAGTGCCTGACAAGCTGTCCCTAATGGAACCTGTCCAGGATCTATTAAATACCAGAGAGTCACAGAAAAGTGACAATTTGTGTCACAATCTCTGAGCTATAAATGACATAAGAGCAATTGGAGAAATTTGAATGAGGTCCGCGAATTAGATGGTAATGTGTCGATGTTAATGTTCTGATTTGAAGGTTGTATTGTGGCTATGGGGGAGAATGTTCCTGTTTGTAGGGAGTACACACCAAAGTGTTCAGGAATGATATTCATCATGTTAGCATCTAGTTTTCAGATGGTCAGGATAAAGGGTTTTGTACAATATATGCAAATTTTCTGTAATTTTGAGTGTTTTAATAAATTAAGAAAATATGTCAGAATAAAAATACAGCACCCTCCCCAGGACACAAAGGAGGTGAGCCTAGGGTTGGCCTCAGCATCCTGCCTAAGGACAGTTTCCAGGCTGAAGCTCAGGAAGGGACCCGACAGAGACCCCGTGGCCTCTTAAGGGAGTGAGAGGAGTTCCAGGAGGCTGAATGCAGGGCGAGAACTGGAGAAGAAAAGCTGCCCAGAGAGAGCCCTGGAGACGTGCAGAGGGGCCCATCCAGTGTGTGGGTGAGTGCTCATCTGTGCACGCGCGGGAGGGACCCACCCCCGGCTGAGAAGAGACCGCTAGAAACCAGCCGGCTGACAAGGATCGAGGCTCGCCCGGGGCTGGCACTGTTGATGCTGCCATTAACCAGAGTGGACAGACTGCATAATAGGGGTGCTGCCTAGATATCAGTGGTTAACTACTATGTCCTTTGTAGTTAATGAATTTAATGCCCAAATAAGGCAAGTGTAGCCCAGGCATCGAACTTAAAAGCAAATATTGGAAGATCGAACTGATATTCAATTTTCTTTACTATGACTGGAACAATATCCAGCCCTCTTTAAAAGAACAACAAAAATGAATACCTAAGAAAACAAAATTCACAATCTGTATCACTTAATAAAAAGTGACAGAGCAGGAAGCAGGAAAACATCAGAATAAGTAGGAAAAATTCAATCAATAGAAATTGTAGAAAGTGACAGAGACCATTGAATTAATCCACAAAGACTATAAAACAGCTATTTGAATCTTATACTCAGGGACATAAAAGAATAAAATGAACACAATCAGGAGAGAGATGGATGACATATAAAAGACAAACAAACAAACAAGAACCAAATGGAACTTCTAGAAATTTAAAAAGTAACCATATCTGTAATGACAGATATAGTGATCGGGATTGGAACAACTAGATGTCCACATGCAAAAAACAAATCTAGATACAGACCTCAGGAAGGAAAGAATACCTGCCATCTAGCAGCCTTCACCTGCGGCCACCTGTGGCCTGAGGAAGCTCAGGATGTGAAAACCCTGAGGAAACTCAGGATTTGAAAACACAGGATTCTGGCCCCAGATAGGTTAGGTGCATACTAAAGGAATGATTTCCGTGAGACCTGACTCTTGCATCTTCCCATACATAGAAAGGTGCTAAATTCCTTAACTTGGGATATCTGGGTTTTCTTTCATTAACAATAATCTTTTGATGTTCCCAACTACCTGCCCTTTGTTGCAAACTCCTATATATCCTAGCTTCCCCTTCGCCTCCTCCGAGCAGTTCTCTCAGGGTTACTTGAGATGCTGCCTCCTGGGCTTGAAGTCCTAAAAATTCCCACCGAGGGACTTCCCTGGCGGTCCAGTGGTTAAGACTCCATGCTTCCAATGCAGGGGGCGTGGGTTTGATACCTGGTCAGGGAACTAAGATCCCACATGCCATGCGGCATGGCCAAAACCAAATAAATAAATTAAATAAAAATTCCCGCTGAATAAAACATAACTCTCAACTTTCAGGTTGTGATTTTTTTTTTTCTTTTTCGTACGTGGGCCTCTCACTGTTATGGCCTCTCCCGTTGTGGAGCACAGTCTCCGGACACGCAGGCTTAGCGGCCATGGCTCACGGGCCCAGCCGCTCCGCGGCATGTGGGATCCTCCCAGACCGGGGCACGAACCCGTGTCCCCTGCATCGGCAGGCAGACTCTCAACCACTGTGCCACCAGGGAAGCCCCTGGAAGGCAGATTTTTAACCACTGGACCACCAGGGAAGTCCCTGGTGATGACTTTCTAGATACAACTACCAAAGGCATGATCCATGAAAGAAATAACCGATAAGCTGGATTTCATTAAAGTTAAATTCTGCTTTGAAAAAAACAATATCAAAAGAATGAGAAGTCAAGTAACAGACTGGGAGAAAGTATTTGCAAAAGATACATCTAAAAAGGACTGTTTTCCAGGGGCTTCCCTGGTGGCGCAGTGGTTGAGAGTCCACCTGCCGATGCAGGGGACACAGGTTCGTGCCCCGGTCCGGGAAGATCCCACATGCCGCAGAGCGACTAGGCCCGTGAGCCATGGCTGCTGAGCCTGCGCGCCCGGAGCCTGTGCTCCGCAATGGGAGAGACCACAACAGTGAGAGGCCCACATACTGCACAAAAAAAAAAATTAAAATTAAAAATAAATAAATAAATAAATAAAAAGGACTGTTTCCCAAAATATACAAAGAACTTAAAAAAAACTCAACAATAAGAAAACAAACAACTCTGTTAAAAAATGGACAAAAGACCTTAACAGATACTTCACCAAAGAATATACAGATGGCCAATAAGCATACAAAAAGTTGATCCACATCATATGTCATCACGGAAATACAAAGTAGAACACTAATGAGATGCTGTACACACCTATAAGAATGGCCAAAACCTGGACACTGACAACACCAAATGCTGATGAAGAGGTGGAGCAACAGGAACTCTCAATTACTGCTGGTAAAAATGCAAATGGAAGAGCCACTTTGAAGATAGTTTTGTGGTTTCTTGCAAAACCAAACATACTCTTACCATATAATCCAGCAATTGTGCTCCTTTGTATTTACCCAAATGACTTGAAAATGTATGGCCACACAAAAACGTGAACACAGATGTTTATAGCAGCTTTTTTCACAATTGCCCAAACTTGGAAACAACCAAGATTTCCTTCAGTAGGTGAATCGATAAATAAACTGTGGTACATCCAGACAACGGAATGTTATTCAGGCCAGAAAAGAAATAAGCTATCAAGCCATGAAAAGACATGGAGGAACCTCAAATGCATATCACTAAGTGAAAGAAGCCAGTCTGAAAAAGCTACATACTGTATGAATCCAATGACATGACATTCTGGAAAAGGCAAAACTATGGAGACAGTAAAAAGATCAATGGTTTCCAGCAGTTGGGGGCCAGGGAGGAATGAATAGGCAAAGCACAGAGGATTTTTAGGGCAGTGAAAATACTCTGTATGATACCGTAACAATAGTATACATTTGTCCAAGTTCATAGAACTTACAGCGCCAAGAGTGAACCATAATATAAATTATAAATTTATATTTATAAATTTATGGTTTATATAAATATAAACCATAATATAATATAAATTATGAACTTTGGGTGATTAGAATGTGTCAGTGTCGGTTCACCGGTTATAACACATGTACCACTCTGGTGGGTATGTTGATAATGGAGGAGACCATGTATGTGTCGGGACAGGGGGTATACGGGGAATCTATGTACCTTCCTTCAATTTTATTTTGACTCTAAAACTGCTCTAAAAGAATAAAGTCTTAAAAACAAAACAAACAAACAGCATGATAATACACACACACACACACAAAGGAAAAAAATGTACTGGATGGGGTTAACAGCAGATTAGGATGTGTAGAAAATCAGTGAACTTGGAGAGAAAGCAATAGAAACTATTCAAAATGAGAGAGAAATAAAACAGATCCGAAGTTGAGAGCATTTGGGCTCACCAGGCCCAAGGCCCTGCACTGCCATCCCGACACCACCTGACGTTGGGCTCCTCTAAGTTCCTCCATGACCCCCCCAGCACAGCACTCCACCCTGTGCTTCAGAAGCTCCTGCCCCACCCCAGGGAGCCCACAGCACAGTGCCAATACATGCAGGTGGCAGCCACTGCGGGGCTGGGGGGTGGGAGACCACGTACCCTGTGGCCCTCCCAGCACCAGCGTGACCGACACCAGCCCTGAGGATGGGATTCGTCCTCCCACACAGCCTCACATAGCGCCCACACAGCTCTCAGCAGCTTCAGAGGGCCCTGCAGACGTTCACTTCCTCCCGTTTTACAGCAGGAAGCAGGGGTACACAGGGTCCCAGAGCTGGAAGGAGCAGAGCAGGCCTGCAGTCTCCAGCTGCAGTCCCAAGACTCCTGTGGCCTGACTGAGCCTCTGAACCTCACAGTTCCCACTTTGAAAGAGAGAGAAACCTGGGGTAGAAGACCTACAACAGAAATGGGGCCCCATCACATGTGCAGAACAGGGACCTGGGTGAGGACCAAGCTCAGCTCTGCAGCTCATCTCATATCATCCTTCCAAGAGCCCAAAGACATGGGCCTCATCTCATGCCAGGCAGGGCTGGGGGCAGTAACTGGCCCTGGGTGACAGCATTCAAGTGCAGAGCTGGGACCGCTGTCCCCCTGCCCCCTCCCCTGCTGCCTAACCTGCGGTCTCCTGGCCACCCACTCCCAGTCTCAGAAATCTCCTGGATCCTTGAAAATCTCTACTGGCACCGAGGAATCAAAACCACAGCACTGTGGTGCCCCATATTTACTTTAGACAAGCAGAGAAGTAAAGTTCAGTGTGGCAAGGGTGCAGGGAAACAGGCATACTTGTGGACTCTTGATGTGAGTTAAAATGGTCTGGCCTTTTTTTTGAGGACAGTTTGCCATTATATATAACGAAAGTATAATATTACCTAACCCATTGACACAACAATTTCACTTCCAAGGAGTTACCCAGTAGACGGTACACATGCATGTATGACACATACAAAGGTATATACTACAGTACAGTTGGAATTAGCAAAAAAACAAAAAACAAAAAAACCAAACAAGGATATAATCTAGAAAGATATTCATGAAAGACAAGAATGAAATAAACTGGTTCACCCACATCTGCTTTACCTATACAATAAAATGTTATGCTGTTAGAAAGAATAGGATAAATCCGCATGTACTGACCTAAGACATCTAACGGAATTGGTTATTAACTCAGAATATAACAAAAGTGATCATGACTGTAAATGCATTTTTAAAAAAGCCATGAGAAGGGATGAGAACGGAAGTTTGGGATGTCAGAGGCCTAGGTCTCACATTCCCCAAACCATCAAGATCATATTTTGACCTTGTCTACACAGGTATTCTCACATTCACCTGGAAAAACACCTGTTGTACTAAAGTGATTCATTCATGCAGCAGCCTTAAACATGGGTCTCGTCTAGTATAGACTAATTTTTTAAAAAATTAATTCTGTAATCATTTTGTGATTATATGTTATTGCGTCTCTGAATTTTGAATTAATTTGTTAAATGAAAGTACTTAAAACTTCATGACACCTGTAATGTTGGTTTCACATTTAATTTTTTTTTTTTTTTAAACATATAAGGAACCTGGAACATGCAGGGGTGGAGCCTTTCCACTTGAAGTGTCTTTAGGATGTGCATCACCATGGGTTTTCCTGTTTGCATCACCCACCTCTAAGGAAGGAGGGGCGGCTCCAGTTCCTGGCTGCCTGATGGTCATTTAAGGGCAGCCTCGCAGGCAATGTGACTAGAAGGAACTGGGAACCTCCTTCCTGCTGAAACTCAAGGGTCAGAACAAAACGTGTGGAAGGCAGCCTTCTTCTTGGGCTGCTGTTTAATCAATTTGCCATGAGTATGTTTTAGAATTTAAGCATAAGTGTAAAATAGTAAAAAGAAAGAAAGAAAAGACAGCCAATCTCTCTGTCGCTCCAGGCAGCTTGCCAGGGAGTTTCCAGCTTGACACTGCCCGCTCCAATGCCTGGAATACACTGCTGGGACCGCTCAGAAGGCCAGCCGGGCCGCGGACCGGGAAGGGGAGCGCGAGCTCTTCTCCCTCTGGGCCCGCGTCGGTCCTGCCGGGCCGTGACCCTGTTCCTTCCCCCGATTCTGCCCACTGTTGGTCCTGCGCGGGTGACCCGGGCAGGCACCCAGCCATGTCCGCCTGCCCACTCCCCCCACCCCGCTCCCTCCCCCGCTCCTGCCGCCCCCTCCCAGCCACCAGGCGATCCTTCCCCCCAGCCAGGACCCGCGGCGGGGACTCACCGATTGCAGGACGACAAAGATGAGAGCCAAGGGCCCCCGGAGCCGAGGCCTGGGACCGGGGGGGCGCCCTGCTCCGGAGCCCGAGGCGGCCGGTGGGCTCTGTCCCCGCTGCCCCGTGCTGTCGCGGGGCGCTCGCTGTCCCAGCCGCCGCGGCGTGACAGCCTGCAGAGCCATCAGGAAGCAACAGTGTCTTTCGTGGGGCTCTGGATCGTCCCTGCCGCCCGTGGGGTGTGCGGGAGCTCACTCTTGTCTCTCTCTTTACTCTCTTGGGAGGGTGGACCGTCCTGACTTTTGTACTCGGCGGCGTTGAGTCACCTGGGCGGGGCAAAGAACGGAAGCCAGCTAGCGAATAGGCACACCGTTGTTGAAACACGTGATGTGTTGGCAGAGAGGCTCTGAATAAAAGGCCGTCGTCTTCTAGGTACACCTCCGGAAGGTGGGGGGCTGGACATAGAACTAACCCTCTGGCTACCCTGGGCACGTGGTTTGTTTCTGGATCCTGTCCTTCCCAGGACAGGCACAGAAGGTGGTGGTGAGGAGTTTGGGGGGACGAAGTGGGAGCTGACCACTCCCAGAAACTGTGCCCTCAGCTGTGACCAGGGTAGTGAGGTTGAGTCCGAACCCAGGACCTGTCCTGATCCCGTCCCCTTTCCAGAGCCAAAGCCTCCCGTGTTTATAAACTCTGAACTAACCTGCCCTGACTTTGGCGTTTTCCTCACACGGCTACTCCCTCACCCGCCCCCCCCCCACCGCCACCGCAAGAGTCTCATTGACTGAGTTGATATGTTTCACTGCACCCAGGGTCACTTTGCAGCTCTGTCCCAGTGCGAAGCTTCTTGGTCAGGGCCTTGATCTTAGCATCTCTGTAGCCAGGTGTCTGGCTGGAGCAGACACTCAATGAACAGGTGAGTCGACCGAATGAAGTTCACAGAGGCATTGATCGCTGGGTCTGAATTCAGGTCACCATTAGGCTTCCGACCTCCCCCATCACCACCTTGCATGTTCTGGTAGTTTCAGGTCCATCATCTGACTTTCACACTCAGGACTTCATGTTATCTTGTCTCAGCCCTACTGCTCCTGCAGTCAGGCAAGCTGGAGGAACCCATTTCAGCCTTTCTTCAGGATTTTCCTTCCCTGTAGATTCCATAAAGCCCTTGGGAAACAGAACTGCTGGAGACTAATTGGCACATTAAACCAAATGGGCCAAGAGGGGGGTCCCCACGTGGGTCAGGCCCTTTCAGCTGTCCCTATACCTCCATCTCTGTGCCTGGCCTATTTTATCTTCATGACTCTCTGAATGTCCTTTGATGATAACAGGGCCCTGATTTTGCAATCCAAGGACACCATCCACATTGGGCAACGCTGCACTTTGGGCCATCAGGCTCAGAGGCATATGTCCAGGTCACTCCAGACTGTCCCATCTCTCTAGTTTGTCAGGACCAAGTAGGTACCAAACCTTCATCCCTCTCCTCAAGTTCCCATCATCTTCTTCTGCTCTCCATCTCATCCTGGAATGTCTGGGTTTGGCCTCTGCTATCTGTAGGCTGTTGCCAAGGACTCCATTGTGCTGTTCTCAAGCCCACGTCCCTCCTCTCTTATTCATGCCAAGGAGGAAGTGGGACACCGGCGGCTCCAGTGAAAATAATTTGTCAGTTGGCACTGGGAGGAAAAGGCTGGCTCTGACACTGTGTGATTTGGTGGTCCTGGGCTCTCTATCCTATAGGAGGTGTGAACATTTGATAATACGATGCAGGTACAAATACTTCGTTAAAAAGCTCCATGGAAGGTTTGTTACAGTACATTTCAGACTTGATGACACAAAATAAAAAGAAAGAGAAAAGAACCCTTATTATGAAACGCTTCTCTATTAAAAGGGAAAATCTATACGAAGGAGCCTGGTTCAGAGCGGGGTTGGTGGCTGTCTGGCTATGGTCCTCAGCTGGTGGGACCAAAACACGCTAAATGCATGGATCCGGTGTCCTGGGTTCAATGTGTAGAGGAGAGGAACAGTTGTCAAAGAGCAGACCCTTTACAGTGATTCAACAGGGAAAGGACGAAGTGCGCCCACAGGAGTAGAGGAGAAAGAGGAAACCCGAGAAACCACAGACGAGTAATGGAAGACCATAAAACCTGAATATGTACAGCCTAGGAAAAAGGGCAAAGATGACTTGGGATTCAGGAAAGGGGTGGATGAAAATACACTATTGTAGTAATGGATTCAGAACACGTGCTAGAAATACCACGACTTGTCCAATCTCAATATACTATGGGTTTTCAATAAAACTAAATATATATATATATACATATATATAAACTATTTAATGAAATTTCATGTAGTGGGCATGTTACATCCAGGCAGTGAAGTGGTGTGCACCTGCTCTATCTTCTTTACTCCCTGGGACTAAGTTTTGGCCTCTCCGATCCTCAGTTTTCTTCTTTAAATGAACATGGTCGTATCTTTCACACTTGCTTTCTGTTTCAGAGTTAGAGCAGAAGTTGCTCCTGGCATAATGGAACATCAGGCTATCAAGAGTTCTAGCAGACTTCTCTGGATCCTGTGCCCACATTTTCAGAGGGATCCTTGATGGCCATTCCATAACATATCTCTTAGCAACTTTCAAATATACAATACAGTATTATTAATTATAGTCTCCATGCTGTACATGACATCTCTAGGACTTATTTACTTTATAACTGGAACTTTATACCTCGTTCTTAAAGGGAGTGTCCTATTTTATCTTCTCCATCATGATGGCATTTACCTTAAGGTTCATTCTTTATTCCATCTCATTCAAAAGATTTCTTCTTTCTTGGAAATATGGTAGCTATTATCTCTCCTACTCACTTGACACAAACATGTATTACCTTCTATTTTATTTTCTGTTTGCAGACTGCATGTATTCTGACCAGACAACTCTGTTACTATAAAATCTTTCTTATTCCACCTCCCTATTTCTTACTTCAGATATCTCTTTTATTTCCACATTGTGTCTTACATATGTTGTCTAACACAGTTTGCTCACTGATCATAGATCTTGATCTTATGGAGACGTAAGCTTGGCCCAATACATTTTTTCTTCACTGGGACTATTTAAGCTTCCCATATGGCTGTTACTTCTTTTTTTAATATTTATTTTTTTATTCACTTACTATTTATTTATTTTTTGACTGTGTCAGGTCTTAGTTGCGGCATGCGGGATCTTCATTGAGGCACGCGGGATCTTTTGTTGCGGTGCTCCGGCTGATTGTTGTGGCACACGGGCTCTTTGTTGCGGCGCACACATTTTCTCTCTAGTTGTGGCGGCGTGAGGATTTTCTCTTCTCTAGTTGTGGTGCACCGGCTCCAGAGCACGTGGGTTCTGTAGTTTGCAGCACGCAGGCTCTGCAGTTGAGGCACGTGAGCTCAGTAGTTGTGGAGCATGGGCTTAGTTGCCCCATGGCATGTGGGATCTTAGTTCCCTGACCAGGGATCGAACGCTGTCCCCCTGCATTGGAAGGTGGATTCTTTACCACTGGACCATCAGGGAAGTCCCCATGGCTGTTATTTCTAATTATTAAGGTCCTCGATGAAGGTGGCCAGAGTGGTGGGTGGGGCAAATGGGAGGCAGGGGCTAGCTCATTCAAGAACAAGGCAGAATCATCAACTCCCTCTCAGTGTCTTTTCTCTCATCCACTTCCTTCCTCTGGTTCCTCTTTTAGGCCATTTATATTTAATATATGCAAAACCTAACCAAGGAGGTGACTGAGCACTGTAAAACATTGGTAAAGGAAATTGAAGATGATCCAAAGAAATGGAAAGATATCCCACGCTCCTGGATTGGAAGAATTAATACTGGTAAAATGGCCATACTACCCAAAGCAGTCTACAGACTTTAATTTAATGTGATCCCTATCAAATTAGCCGTGACATTTTTCACAGAACTAGAACAAATAATCCTAACATTTATATGGAACCACAAAAGACCCAGAATTGCCAAAGCAATCCTGAGGAAAAAGAACAAAGGTGGAGGCATAACTCACCCAGATTTCAGACAACACTACAACGCTACAGTAAGCAAAAGTGTGGTATTGGCACAAAAACAGACATATAGATCAATGGAACTGAATAGAGAGCTCAGAAGTAAACCCACACACCTACAATCAATTAATCTTTGATAAATGAGGCAAGAATCATACAGTGGAGAAAGGAGAGTCTCTTCAGCAAGTGGTGCTGGGAAAGCTGGAAAGCCTTATGTAAATCAATGGAATTAGAACACTCCCTCACACCATACACAAAAGTAAACTCAAAATTGTTTAAAGACATAAATATAAGACATGACACCATAAAACTCCTAGAAGAGAACATAGGCAAAACATTCTCTGACATAAATCATAGCAATATTTTCTTAGATTAGTCTCCCAAGGCAAAAGAAATAAAAGCAAAAATAAATTGGACCTAATCAAACTTAAAAGCTTTTACACAGCAAAAGAAACCATAACAAAATGAAAAGACAACCTACAGACTGTAAGAAAAAATTTGCAACAATGTGACCGACAAGGGGTTACTTTCCAAAATAGACAAACAGCTCATACAACTCAATATCAAAATAAAGGAACAACCCAATCAAAAAATGGGTAGAAGACCTAAATAGACATTTCTCCAAAGAAGACATACAGGTGACCAACAGGCATATGAAAAGATGCTCCACATTGCTGATTATTAGAGAAACGCAAATCAAAACTACAAAGAGATATCACTTCACACCAGTCCGAATGACAATCATCAAAAAGTCTACAAATCATAAATGCTGGAGAGGGTGTGGAGAAAAGGGAACCCTCCTCTACACTGTTGGTGGGAATGTAAGTTGGTGCAGCCACTATGGAGAACAGTATGGAGGTTCCTTAAAAATCTAAAAATAGAATTACCGTATGACCCAGCAATCCCACTACTGGGCATATACCCAGAGAAAACTATAATTCAAAAAGACACATGCACCCCAATGTTCATTGCAGACTATTTACAATAGCTAGGACATGGAAGTAACCTAAATGCCCATTAACAGATGAATGGATAAAGAAGATGTGGTACATATATACAATGGAATATTACTCAGCCATAAAAAGGAATGAAATTGGGTCATTTGTAGACCCAATTTATTAATTTCTACTATTTCTACATGACTTCCACAAATCATGTATTAACGCATATATGTGGCACCTAGAAAAATGGTACAGATGAACTGGTTTGCAAGGCAGAAATAGAGACACAGGTGTAGAGAACAAACGTATGGACACCAAGGGGGGAAAGTGGGGGGCGGGTGGTGGTGGTGGGATGAATTGGGAGATTGGAATTGACATATATACACTAATATATATAAACTAGATAACTAATAAGAACCTGCTGTATAAAAAATAAATAAATAAAATAAAAATCAAAATAAATAAATAACAAATCACGTCCCAGGATTTCTAACCCTCTCCAAGCCTCCTAGAGAGTGTTCAGGCAATGTCTTGTCAGGTGGCTTTTGCTGCATTTCTCTGGGTCACCAAAACCTTTCTCACACTAATGACCATTTTGCTCTACCCTAGTAGTCTAAAGAATTAACCTAAGGAAATAATCATAGATTATAAGAACATTTATGTACAAAAATGTTTCTTGAAGCATTATATAAAATATCAAGCACATTGCAAGAATCCCTATAGGATTCTGGTTGAGTAAATGATAGTGTAATATTAGAGAGTTATTAAAATAATGTAGCAAGATAATTAATGATACACAGCATGATCAAAATATGGCAGGAGGAAAACATGAGAGAATTAAATAGAGTATATATTTTGCGGTTTTAGGAGAAGTTCAAAATTTTTTTTATCATTCTCTTCAAATGGTTCAGCTGAGCATAAGCTAAAATCAGTAACTGTAATGAATAGGGTACAACAGAAGTGGCAGTGTGTGACTCCTAAGACTAGATCATTAAAGGCATTGTGGTTTCCTCCTTCCTCTCTCTGGTAGATCACTCTCTCTGGGGCGGCCAACTGCCCTGACATGAGGATATTCAAGCAGTCCTATGGAGCAATCCCTGCAGCAAGTGACTGAGTCCTCCTGCCAAGAGCCAGCAAGCAATGGAGGCTTCTTCAGTAGCCATGTGATGAGCCATCTGGGCAGTAGACCCTCCAGCCCCAGTCGGATAAATGCTTGTAGTTTTAAGCTTCAACATTTTCAGGAGATATGTAGGCAGCAATAGATAACAATTACAGTGTACATGATGCAATGAGGACCGGATACCAATGAATCACTCAACCTCACTCTTCCCTTCCCACCTCTGTCCCTCCCTTCTGTTTATTCATCTATGTCTAATGAAATGCACTAATATGCTGAGGGTGATATATCTAGATAATGGAAAAACAGTGAGATTTCTGTATATATGTATCATTTTAATCTTCCACAGCAAATATGTCTAACTTAAAATATAAATATTGTTTTTAAATGTACAATGCTCTACCCTGTTTATAAGAGAAGCCTTTTTAGTATGATAGAATCTACTTTCATGTAATTATTTCTCCCAACAAACCAAATGCTTGTAAGCAAGCACTACCGTGAAAAATACTAAAATTTTTTAGACCCGAGACAACATTTTTGAAAGGGAAATTCCAGCCAGTTTCCTGAAGAGTCAACTGCTTACCAACATTTACAGTAATCATTGTGATTCAGCAGTAACAGAATGAACTTACTGAATGGTACCATGTATTAAGCATCCAATATCATGATTTTAGAAAAATAATGACCTAGAAAAGTAATTAGTATGAAACTATTGCCGTTTTAACCATCCCCTGAATGTGCCTTGCTTTGCTTTAGAAAAATAATTTCCAGATTTTCTGCTTTTGCTTATAAGAAGATAAAAATTACGTAAGTGTCCATCTTGAGCAGACTGACCAAGAAATGCAGCTGGCCTAGGTCCCAGCTAGGGTCTGGGGTTTGTGTGAGGTGGGGTGAGAGGGTGGAGCTCTGCAGAGTCTCTGTGATTATCGCTTTATAGGGTAGGGTCACAGAGTTTGAACAAGTTTGGCTTTCGGCCAAAGCACCTTGTGATATTTTTAACTATTAAAAGGAAGTAAAAGAGAATAAAATGTAGTGTTCTGCTGCTACATCCTGTATTTTTAAGCAGGAAATCCCTGATCATGCAGAGTATTTGAACAAACCAGAAAGTTTTTTGGGGTTTTTTTCCCCTCCCATTTCTAGCCAAGAACAAAACAAATTCTTGGAAGAACTAGGTAAGGGGCTGGAGTAGAGGATTAATTGGTGTTAAATCCAGGAGGATTGGAGGAGGCCAGGAAGATGGAAGAGGAGGTGGGGTTGGACTGCAATCAAGAAAATCAGCACCATTCTCCTGCCTAGCGCCCCTCTGAAGTGTAATCCATGGAAATATGTCTTTAATCTGTCCCTCCCACTGCCCCACGAGGACAGGAGGGTGGGTCAGCCTTGCCCGCCGAGCACAGGCACCGTTGGCCCATGCGAGCTGCCCTGTATTATGGAATCGGGCCAGCAGTCCAGAGCACAGGGCACCAGACCCATCCAGTTAGCATGTTTTGGCAAAAGTAGCTGAGGCTCACAGCCCAACAAACACCAGTCATGCTTTCTGATTTCATGCTCACTCCTGAGTGCATTTTCTTTCAAAGGAGAAAGATTGTATAATAAAGATTTTTTTGTTTAAAAATTTTTTGGCATTGTTAATTCTGAACTATGTTGATAATATCATCCCTGACATAGCAACAGAGTTTTTTTTCCCTCACGCCATTGTCTTCAAATCCTCTCACAGAGCCCAGGCACCGATTCTGCACTTTACTCAAGGCCAGTGCCAAGTTCCTTTCAGTGAACAAAATGCCTCCCATGATTCTGTGCGGCTCGAGGAAGAGGAGAGGGACATGAGCTTGGGAACAGCACTGTGGAGTCCATGGCAACAGCCTACAGATATCAGAGGCCCAACCCAGATCTTGGTGGATGAGATGGAGAATAGAGGAAGATGCTGGGAACTGTGAGGAGTGGGATGGGGGCTTGGAAACAGCTTAGTCCTGATAAACTAGAGAGATGGGGCAGTCTAGGGTGACCTGGACATATGTCTGAGCCTGGTGGCAGGAAGCACAGCCTTGCCCCAATGTGGATAGTGACATGGAATTGTGAAATCAGGGCCCTGTTGCCATGGAGAGACATTCAGAGAGTCATGAAAATAAATAATACACAGTTTATTTATCTATAAAATAGTGTTTGAGCTCTGTAATCACATCCAGGCCACATTCTTTCTTGTGGATCTCACTTGCATGCTGTAGTGTATATAGAAGTAGAAGTATAATGCAGTACACGTGAAACCTATGTAATATTATAAACCAGTGTTACTTCAATTCAAAAAAAAAGAAAGAAAAATAACTGTCTAACATGTCCAAAATATTCTATGATGTAGAGCTTTAAATTTATAAAATTATAGAGGCCAAAGTTAATTCACAATAGTAAAATACAGTCCTTTGCTTATACATAAAATCGTCTTAGCAATTCAATGGTAAATTGGTCATTACTTAACAAATAATTTTAAATGTCTATGGAAAAAAGTTCCACTTGGGCCCCCAATAAGTCCTGCCATTTCTATGCATTTATATGTGCCATCATTCTGGAAAATCTGAAGCCAATAACAAATTATATTAGATGTTTTTATAAGTACATTGATTTATTCTTTTTTTTTTTTTTTTTTTTTTTTTTTTTTTTTTTGGGTACGCGGGCCTCTCCCTGTTGTGGCCTCTCCCGTTGCGGAGCACAGGCTCCGGACGCGCAGGCTCAGCGGCCGTGGCTCACGGGCCCAGCCGCTCCGCGGCATGTGGGATCTTCCCGGACCGGGGCACGAACCCACGTCCCCCGCATCGGCAGGCGGACTCTCAACCACTGCGCCATCAGGGAAGCCGTTTCTTATTCTTTTAAATAATGGCAGAGTATTTTATTGTTTGAATGAACCACACTTTTACTCTCCCCTGTTCTGGATAGTTGTTTCAACTATATCCTATTTATGTTTTTGCTAATTCCAACAGCATGGTAGTAAATACACTTGTACATATCACACATCCATATAGACTTGTGTACCAGTCTATTACATAACTCCTTAGAAGTGGAATTGTTTCATCAGTGGCATAAATGATTTTAAAATTTTTTAGATAACAACAAACTGTTCTCCAAAAGAAGGCTGGACCATTTTAACTCACATCAACAGTCCACAAGTGTGCCTGTTTCCCCGCACCCTTGCCACACTGAACTTTACTTCTCTGCTTATCTAAAGTAAATATGGGGCACCACAGTGCTGTGGTTTTGATTCCTCGGTGCCAGTAGAGATTTTCAAGGATCCAGGAGATTTCTGAGACTGGGAGTGGGTGGCCAGAAGACCGCAGGTTAGGCAGCAGGGGAGGGGACAGGGGGACAGCGGTCCCAGCTCTGCACTTGAATGCTGTCACCCAGGGCCAGTTACTGCCACCAGCCCTGCCTGGCATGAGATGAGGCCCATGTCTTTGGGCTCTTGGAAGGATGACATGAGATGAGCTGCAGAGCTGAGCTTGGTCCTCACCCAGGTCCCTGTTCTGCACATGTGATGGGGCCCCATTTCTGTTGTAGGTCTTCTACCCCAGGTTTCTCTCTCTTTCAAAGTGGGAACTGTGAGGTTCAGAGGCTCAGTCAGGCCACAGGAGTCTTGGGACTGCAGCTGGAGACTGCAGGCCTGCTCTGCTCCTTCCAGCTCTGGGACCCTGTGTACCCCTGCTTCCTGCTGTAAAACGGGAGGAAGTGAACGTCTGCAGGGCCCTCTGAAGCTGCTGAGAGCTGTGTGGGCGCTATGTGAGGCTGTGTGGGAGGACGAATCCCATCCTCAGGGCTGGTGTCGGTCACGCTGGTGCTGGGAGGGCCACAGGGTACGTGGTCTCCCACCCCCCAGCCCCGCAGTGGCTGCCACCTGCATGTATTGGCACTGTGCTGTGGGCTCCCTGGGGTGGGGCAGGAGCTTCTGAAGCACAGGGTGGAGTGCTGCGCTGGGGGCATCCTGGAGGAACTCAGAGGAGCCCAGCGTCAGATGGTGTCGGGGATGGCAGTGCAGGGCCTCGGGCCTGGTGAGCCCAAGTGCTCTCAGCTGTCCCTCTGGTGAGCGCCTTGCACAGGTGCAGTTTGAAGGGTAAAGGTATCCATCCATGAGGCTGCACGTGGCTGGTCACCACGGCCCCTGCTAAGAAGGCCTCAGTCCCTGTCCTTGGACCACTTCCCCTCAGCCAGGGATGGAGAGAAGCATGGCTCCAACCTTCTGTGTCAGGGCTGGAGGAGTAGGGCCAGTGACATGCACGGAGCATGTGCCGTTGGGCAGCTGTATCCTGCACTCAACCAGGGATTGGGCATCCGTTATTCAGTGTAATTTTCCTAACAACTCAGGGAGATAGGGATGGTTTTTAACCTGTGTTTAATATAGAGAAAATGAGATTCAGAAGGAATACATTTCTGGCCTGACCATCTTTTTGTTTGTTTGTTTGTTTTTGTTTTTGTTTCTGTTTTTTGCGGTACGCGGGCCTCTCACTGCTGTGGCCTCTCCCGCTGCGGAGCACAGGCTCCGGACGCGCAGGCCCAGCGGCCATGGCTCACGGGCCCAGCCGCTCCGTGACATGTGGGATCCTCCCGGACCGGGGCACGAACCCGTGTCCCCTGCATCGGCAGGCGGACTCTCAACCACTGCGCCACCAGGGAAGCCCATGACCATCTTTATAATAGCAGGTATATTTTGCCCTGGGAATAGCATCTCCTGCCAGTTCCTCTTCAGGTATATGTGAGAAGGGGGGAAAGGAAGAAAGGGTCAACGTTGTACTTAACACCCCAGTGTGCTAACACTTTAGACAACCATGTTGGACATTTAGGGGAGGTGAGCTAATTCCAGTTTACAGATGAGAAACTATAGCTCAGAGAGGAAAAGTGTACTGGGTCTGAAGTCTCTAGAGAGGAACTGAGAGGGAGAGGGGGAAAATAGGAAAGTTTATTTTTAAAAGTAAAATATAAAGACAATTTCAGTGTTAAGCTAGAAGAACTTCATTACTAAGTCATTGGAGTTCAGTTAAGTATTAAGGGTTAGTCAGTAGTTAACCACTGATATCTAGGCAGCACCCCTATTATGCAGTCTGTCCACTCTGGTTAATGGCAGCATGAACAGTGCCAGCCCCGGGCGAGCCTCGATCCTTGTCAGCCTGCTGGTTTCCAGCGGTCTCTTCTCAGCCGGGGGTGGGTCCCTCCCGCGCGTGCACAGATGAGCACTCACCCACACACTGGATGGGCCCCTCTACACGCCTCCAGAGCTCTCTCTGGGCAGCTTTTCTTCTCCAGTTCTCGCCCTGCATTCAGCCTCCTGGAACTCTTCTCACTCCCTTAAGAGGCCACGGGGTCTCTGTCGGGTCCCTTCCTGAGCTTCAGCCTGGAAACTGTCCTTAGGCAGGATGCTGAGGCCAACCCTAGGCTCACCTCCTTTGTGTCCTGGGGAGGGTGCTGTTATTCACCCACCAAGTATTGTTTTGGCCAAAAAGTTCATTTGGTTAATGAACATGTTGTTCAATAAAGTTCTCGGTGAAAATGAAACAATGTGTCTCATTTTTACTTAAAACTGAACGAACTTTTTGGTCAACCCAATACTTGAAGAGCTCTTCATTCTCGGAAAGTCTGGGCCCTGGGGGAAGCAAACAAACGACTCCATGTTTCCCTGCTCCTGGGAGCTCACCGTCTGTGGAGGAAGTGAGACCAGGGACCTAAATAACCAAAAGAACATGGCCTGAGATCCCATCACCCTCGCCTCGCCCCACCTCCAGAGAGCCTGTGATGTGATTCCTCTATAGATTTCCTCTGACAGAGGTGAGGCCCTGGGTTGTGATATTACTATTGGAGGATGTGGTTTTTTTGTTTTTTTTTTTAATTAAAATCAGCTTTCTGAGTAATGATTACACTAAAGAGAGCTTGTACTGAAATACAGCTTTTACCACGGGCCACGGTCTTTATACACATAGACACTCATTGAATTCTCACAAAAGCCCTGCTGGGTAAGATCTCTGATTATCCTTGTCCGACGAGCAATGTGAGATGAAGATAGGTAGACGTGGCCTGCTGGAGGTCCCCCAGCTCTTTGGTGGAGGGGCAGGTAGGTGAGCAACCCCAAGGCTGGGAACTGGGTTCCCTGCTGACCACTCCCCAGGTGAACATTTGGTCTCTGAGGCGTGCAGTCAGGCAGCACAGGGCCACCACTGGAGGGTCCCTGAGAGGTCATTTAGTCCCTTCCTTTCCTCTCCAACCTCATATTTACCCTTATTCACATTTACCCTTATTTACCTGAATAAGGGTAAATGTGAGGTTGGAGAGGAAAGGAAGTGACTTCCCAGGATCGTGCAGCTGTTTAGTGTCTGGCCCTGGATGAGAAGCCTGACGCCTGGATTCTCACCCTGTGGTCTTTTTACACAGTTAAAAAGAAGTCATAAACCTCAGAGTCAGATCTCAAGCCACAGGAAGACCTTGAGGACAGATCTGAAGCTGATGTCAGTTTACCAAATTACAGCTTAATTTAAGATAAGCAAGGCAGTTTTAAGGGTTGTATGCTCTAGAGGGGATAAAGGAGATTGCTTGAGTTGACTCTTGATCCAACAAACCTAGCTAGAGTGAGGATCAAATTTGGTTCTAGAAGAGTCTAAAGCATGCATTGCTTTGAGGCAAAAAAAAAAAAAGACAAGGAAATTCCCAGCTGACCCTCATCTCTGGGAAGAGCTAGGGTCCATGGAGTCTTATGCCGCCCAAGAACTGGAACACAGGGCCTCCTCTCTTCTCACATTTGGTTCTCTCTCTCTCTCTCTCTCTCTCTCTCTCTCTCACACACACACACACACACCCAACCTTGGATACATCTGGCATCCCTCAAGCAGAGACGGCTGACCTCAAAACAGGAAGCCTCCTCTTCCCTCACTTCACCCCTCCCTCCCATCTCTCTGACCTTGATCTTATCTGTGATCCTGTCTGTGTGGACTTTCCCCTCCATGTCCACCTGTGTCCCTGCCACCCGTGGCATTGTCACCTCTGCTTTGCAGCCCCTCCAGGCTCTTTTCACCTTGGCGACCTTGGAGGTGGTGGGGGAGGGGGGGTGTCTCTGTGTCTCTGCCTCAGCTCCCTGTGGCTGGAACTGTCCTGAGGAAAGGAAAGGCCATGCCTTGTCCCCGATGCCCCACAGGCCCTGCACAGGGCTGCACAGCAGGCTCCAGACGTGCCTCCCCCGAACGTACATGGGTTCTTAGATGCCTGCACTAACGCTAGTACGATGTTCTTGTCCTGTTCTAGAGGGTATTTACGTGGGTGGTGGGAAATATGACCGATGGTTTCGAGACAGGAAGGGGGCAGGGCACAGCCTTTAAAAGAATGACATAGCCCGAGGGCACAACAGAAACTGATTAGAACCAAATAGGTCCAAGATGGCGGACGAGTCCAGTAGGCCTTGAGTAACACATCAGCATGCTAAATGACACACCCACAGGCGCCATGACAGTTCCAAGGCCGACCATAAAGGTCAAAAAGTGGGCAGTGGCCCAATTCCGAGAAATCCGCACCCCTTCCCCCAAATAGCTGGAATATTCCTTACACGTATCAGCCTATGAAATTACCCACCCCTGTAAAAACGGACAACCCCATACCCTGGTGCCGCTCTTGCCTTCCGAGATGGCCCATACTCTGTCTGTGGAATAAACCTTCTTTCTCATTACTACGGCTCACTCTTGAATTCTTTCCTGCTTGAAGCCAAGAACCCACACTTGGCGGCCGTCCCAGGGACTTGCCTGAGACCTGGGATGTGACCATCCTCTCGCGCCCCACGTTCTGTCTCCTGCAACAATTTGACAACAGAACAGAGGCAAGTGAATGTCATGCTGAGGGACTGCCCCGGTTATAGGCTCCCAGAGCCAGTTTTCACTGTGTGGGCCCTGATCAAACCAGCACTAAGATAATTGTTGATAAAGACAAAATTGTTTTCTCAGTGGATGGTGGACTAGATGTGTGAACTCAGACTTGGCCCGAGCAGTATTTGGCCTGTGTCCTCATGGTTAGGTTGCACCAGTGAGAAAGAGGAAAGTGGAGGCAGACATGGATCTGAGAGAGATGGTCACTATAACACTGGAGGTGATAAGATACGTTTCATAAGAGAGAGAAAGGTTTCCTAACCTGAGAGCTGGCTGAGTCATTATCAAAATCAGAGAGTAGGGAGTAAAGGGCTTTAAGATTTAGGTGTATGCATGTGTTTGGAGTCAGTATATCATTTTCCTTCTCTCTGAAGATCTTAATATTTCTTGCAATACAATTCTATTGGCAAAAAATTCCCTCAATTTTTGTTTGTCCCAGAATGTCTCTAGTTCTCTTTCACTTTTGAAGGATAATTTTATGGGGTACAGAATTCTAGTTTGGTGGGGTTTTTTTCTGAGCACATTAAGCATTTCACTCCACTCTCTTTTTGCTTGCATGGGTTCTTAGGTGTCAGCTGTAATTCTTATCTTCTCTCCCCTACAGGTAAGGTTTTGTTTTTTCTCCTCTGGTTTTTTCCAGGATTTTTTCTTTAACTTTGATTTTCTGTAGTTTAAATATGATATATCTAGGTATAGTTTTTGTCATTTATCCTGTTTGGTAGACTCTGAGCTTCTGCATCTGTGGCTTGGTGTCTGACAATAATTTGGGAAAATCATCATTCATTATAGTCTCAAATATTTCTTCTGTTCCTTGCTCTCTTTCTTCTCTTCCTGGTATTACCATTATGTTTATGTTATAGTTTTTAGTTATCCCACTGTTCTTGGATAGTCTCTCCTGGGTTTTGTTTTGTTTTGTTTTTTTCAGTCCTTTTCTCTTTGCTTTTTAGTTTGGGGGTTTCTACTGAGTTAACCTGAAGCTCAGAGATTATTTCCTCAGCCATGTCCAGTCTACTAATAAGTCCACCGAAGGCATTCTTCATTTTTGTTAAAGTGTTTTTTGTCTCTGGCATTTCTTTTGGGTCCTTCTTAGAATTTCCATCTCTTGCCTTACACTGACCATCTGTTCTTTTGCACTGTGTACCTTTTTTTTTAATTTATGAATTTTATTTTATTTATTTTTTATACAGCAGATTCTTGTTAGTCATCCATTTTATACATATTAGTGTATCTATGTCAATCCCAATCTCCCAATTCATCCCACCACCCCCACCCCCACCGCCACTTTCCCCCCTTGGTGTCCATATGTTTGTTCTCTACATCTGTGTCTCTATTTGGTTCATCTCTGTCTCTAATGGTTCATCTGTACCATTTTTCTAGGTTCCACATATACGTGTTAATGTATGATGTTTGTTTTTCTCATTCTGACTTACTTCACTCTGTGTGACAGTCTCTAGATCCATCCACGTCTCTACAAATGACCCAGTTTTGTTCCTTTTTTATTTTTATTTTTTTTAGTAATCTGTAAAACTTTATTCAACGACATTAAGAAGTCCTAAGTTATACATAAAATATCAGTTGTGGATATAGACAAAATATAAGTTTTTAAGGCCATGGAGGTAGAGATTTTCCTCATCCATTCACTGAGTAGATATCTGTATTCTTTCACAATGCAAAGATGAGTAAGGTTACTTTACTTAGTAACACGCAATATACTGAAGGTATAAATTATGGTTTGAAGAGAACAGTATTTTCTTTTCCTTTTTTTTGAATTTTATTTTATTTATATTTATATACAGCAGGTTCTTATTAGTTATCCATTTTATACATATTAGTGTATATATGTCAATCCCAATCTCCCAATTCATCACACTACCCCCACACCCCCCCCGCCACTTTCCCCCCTTGGTGTCCATACACTTATTCTCTACATCTGTGTCTCTATTTCTGCTCTGCAAACCAGTTCATCTGTACCATTTTTCTAGGATCCACATATATGCATTAATATACAGTATTTGTTTTTCTCTTTCTGACTTACTTCACTCTGTATGACAGTCTCTAGATCCATCCACATCTCTACAAATGACCCAATTTCATTCCTTTTTAAGGCTGAGTAATATTCCACATCTTCTTTATCCATTCGTCTGTCAATGGGCATTTAGGTTGCTTCCATGACCTGGCTATTGTAAATAGTGCTGCAATGAACATTGGGATGCATGTGTCTTTTTGAATTATGGTTTTCTCTGGGAATATGCCCAGTAGTGGGATTGCTGGGTCACATGATAATTCTATTTATAGATTTTTAAGGAACCTCCATACTGTTCTCCATAGTGGCTGTATCAATTCACATTCCCACCAACAGTGCAAGAGGGTTCCCTTCTCGCCACACCCTCTCCAGCATTTGTTGTTTGTAGATTTTCGGATGATGCCCATTCTAACTGGTGTTAACTACTGGTGTTAACTACTCACTGTAGTTTTGATTTGCATTTCTCTAATAACTAGTGATGTTGGCAGCTTTTCATGTGCTTCCTGGCCATCTGTATGTCCTCTTTGGGGAAATGTCTCTTTAGGTCTTCTGCCCATTTTTGGATTGGGTTGTGTGTTTTTTTTTAATATTGAGCTGCATGAGCTGTTTATATATTTTGGAGATTAATCCTTTGTCTGTTGATTCGTTTGCAAATATTTTCTCCCATTCTGAGGGTTGTCTTCTCGTCTTGTTTATGGTTTCCTTTGCTGTGCAAAACCTTTGAAGTTTCATTAGGTCCCATTTGTTTATTTTTGTTTTTATTTCCATTACTCTAGGAGGTGGATCAAAAAAGATCTTGCTGTGATTTATGTCAAAGAGTGTTCTTCCTATGTTTTCCTCTAAGAGTTTTATAGTGTCTGGTCTTACATTTAGGTCTCTAATCCATTTTGAGTTTATTTTTGTGTATGGTGTTAGGGAGTGTTCTAATTTCATTCTTTTACGTGTAGCTGCCCAGTTTTCCCAGCACCACTTATTGAAGAGACTGTCTTTTCTCCATTGTATATCCTTGCCTCCTTTGTCATAGGTTAGTTGACCATAGGTGTGTGGGTTTATCTCTGGGCTTTCTATCCAGTTCTATTGATCTATATTTCTCTTTTTGTGCCAATACCATATTGTCTTGATTACTGTAGCTTTGTAGTATAGTCTGAAGTCAGGGAGTGTCATTCCTCCAGCTCCGTTTTTTTCCCTCAAGACTGCTTTGGCTATTTGGGGTCTTTTGTGTCTCCATACAAATTTTAAGATTTTTTGTTCAAGTTCTGTAAAAAATGCCACTGGTTATTTGATACGGATTGCATTGAATCTGTAGATTGCTTTGTGTAGTATAGACATTTTCACAATATTGATTCTTCCACCCAAGAACATGGTATATCTCTCCATCTCTCTGTGTCATCTTTGATTTCTTTCATCAGTGTCTTATAGTTTTCTGCATACAGGTCTTTTACTTCCTTAGGTAGGTTTATTCCTAGGTATTTTATTCTTTCTGTTGCAGTGGTGAATGCGATTGTTTCCTAATTTCTCTTTCTAATCTTTCGTTGTTAGTGTATAGGAATGCAAGACATTTCTGTGCATTAATTTTGTATCCTGCAACTTTACCAAATTCATAGATTAGTCTAGTTATTTTCTGGTGGCATCTTTAAGATTCTCTATGTATAGTATCATGTCATCTGCAAACAGTGACAGTTTTACTTCTTCTTTTCCAATTTGTATTCCTTTATTACTTTTTCTTCTCTGATTTCCATGGCTAGGACTTCCAAAACTATGTTGAATAATAGTGGCTAGAATGGACATCCTTGTCTTGTTCCTGATCTTAGAGGAAATGCTTCCAGTTTTTCACCACTGAGAATGATGTTTGCTGTGGGTTTGTCACGTATGGCCTTTATTATGTTGAAGTAGGTTCCCTCTACGCCCACTTTCTGGAGAGTTTTTATCATAAATGGGTGTTGAATTTTGTCAAAAGTTTTTTCTTCATCTGTTGAGATGATCATATGGGTTTTTTTCTTCCATTTGTTAATATGGTGTATCACATTGATTGATTCACATATATTGAAGAATCCTTGCATCCCTGGGATGAATCCCACTTGATCATGGTGTATGATCCTTTTAATGTGTTGTTGGATTGTGTTTGCTAGTATTTTGTTGAGGAGTTTTGCATCTATATTCATCAGTGATATAGGTCTGTAATTTATGTTTTTTGTAGCATCTTTGTCTGGTTTTGGTATCAGGGTGATGGTGGCCTCATAGAATGAGTTTGGGAGTGTTCCTTCCTCTACAATTTTTGGGAAGAGTTTGAGAAGCATGGGTGTTAGCTCTTCTCTAAATGTTTGATAGAATTCACCTGTGAAGCCATCTGGGCCTGGACTTTTGTTTGTTGGAAGACTTTTAATCACAGTTTCAACTTCATTACTTGTGATTGGTCTGTTCCTATTTCTTCCTGATTCAGTCTTGGAAGGTTATACCTTTCTAAGAATTTGTCCATTTCTTCCAGGTTGTCTATTTTATTGACATAGAGTTGCTCTTAGGATGCTTTGTATATCTGTGGTGTCTGTTGTAACTTCTTCTTTTTCATTTCTAATTTTATTGATTTGAGTCCTCTCCCTCTTTTTCTTGATGAGTCTGGCTAAAGGTTTATCAATTTTGTTTATCTTCTCAAAGAACCTGCTTTTAATTTTATTGATCTTTGCTATTGTTTTCTTTGTTTCTATTTCATTTACTTCTGCTCTGATCTTTATGATTTCTTTCCTTCTGCTAACTTTGAAGGTTTTTTGTTCTTCTTTCGCCAGTTGCTTTAGGTGTAAGGTTAGATTGTTTATTGGAGATTTTTCTTATTTCTTGAGGTAGGCTTTTATTGCTATAAACTTCCCTGTTAGAACTGCTTTTGCTGCATCCCATAGGTTTTGGATCAACGTGCTTTTGCTGTAATTTATCTCTAGGTATTTTTTTATTTCCTCTTTGATGTCTTCTGTGATCTCTTGGTTATTTACTAATGTATTGTTTAGCCTCCATGTGTTTGTGTTTTTTACGTTTTTTCCCCCTGTAACTGATTTCTAATCTCATAGTGTTGTGGTCGGAAAAGATGCTTGATACGATTTGAATTTTCTTAAATTTATCGAGGCTTGATTTGTGACCCAAGATGTGATCTATCCTGGAGAATGTACCGTGTGCACTTGAGAAGAAAATGTAATCTGATGTTTTTGGATGGAATGTCCTATAAATATTAATTAAATCTATCTGGTCTTTTCTGTCATTTAAAGCTTGTGTTTCCTTATTAATTTTCTGTCTGGATGATCTGTCATCCAGACAGGTATTTTTTCTTCTGAAAGAAAAATATCAAAGAATTTGTGCACCTGTCTTAAAACCACCACATGTAAATACTATTAATAATCTTATTTTTTCCACTTAACATATTTTGAACATTTTTTCATTTCATTAATTATTTTGCTACAGTATTACTTTTAATAACTCCCTAACATACTGCATGAGTGTTAACACCAGTAATTTAACCAGAATCCCATTGGGAACATTTTAATTATTTTGAAGTTTTTGACATTTGAATAACACTACAAGAAACATTTTGGTGTGCGTATGTTTCTATAATCCATGATTATTTAACTAGGCTAATAGGTAGATTAAAATGGTCGTTCGTGTGGAAATGGTTTCAGCGACTCAGAGAATGGAGCAAAAGCCACTTAATAAGACATTGTTTGGACACTCTCCAGGGGGAGGCATGGGGAGGGGTGGAAATCCTGGGAAGTGGTTTGGATCAGCAAGATTCCAGAGCTCCTACAGGATTATAAGAGTAAGTGGAGGAGAGAGACAGCTGTCAAAATGAAAGACCTTTTGCAGTGATTCAGCAGGGAGAACATGAGGTGCGCCCACAAGGACAGAGAAGAGGAAACCTGAAGACCAGCAGACAAGTGATGAAAGATGGTAAAACCTGGGTATGAGGAATCCAAAAATGGCAAAGATGACTCAGGACACAGGAAAGGGGTGGGTGAAAAGTCACTTAACGCTTTTGTGGAAATCTGTTTTTAAAAATGAGTTTTCTATTTGTCCAATCTCAAGATAGTGTGGGTTCAGAAGTTTATCTGTATTTCATGGAATTCCAGAGTGAATGTTTAACATCCAGGCCATGAGGCTGTGTGCACGCTGGTTATCTTCTTTACTACTTGGGATGAATTTCTGGCCTTTCATACTATTGTTTTGCCTTTATAAAATGGACATGATGACATTTTTCAGATTTGCTTAAAGTTTAAGCTTTCTGAGCAAAGATTGTGGGCTACTTGGTTTAAAGGCTCTTTGAGTGGTAAACATGCCTTAGAAGGTAGAGATTGGCTACCTCCCTGGAGGGATTTAGAGGCTGTTCCGTCCCTGTCAGGGGCATGTGCTCACATTCTAGGCTTCTCTCCTCCAAGAGACTGTTTCTATTGCAGAGTAAAATATATGATCTTTTTTACTGAGGAGGAGAGCAGGCGCAGGTGTGTCAACCATCTATATAAGCGCTGAGTTTCATGATATGGGATTCCTCTCCAGTGGCATAAACCCCACTGCATGCTCAGGTACGTCTGTCTCTACCCCCTCACTCCATGGGGACCTGGGGCTTGGGTAACCGGGGCTAAGTTTGCTTGGCAACTAAATAGTCTGATCCTTGATCCAGAAATTGCACGACGTGATGGTGTGTGTATAGTCTGCTAGCATGTATGTTTGTATACATACATATACACACGTATACATGGATACAAATACATACATGCTACCCAGGTCTACACAGACACACAAGGACTCCCGTATATAACTGTGGCAAGGTAACTTGTTAACTCACTAGTAGGATCTCAGACCTGTCAGGGTTTCAAACAAAATATTGAGAAATGGAACAGCAGAAGTAGTGGGACGTCTCTTTCAAGATCAGGGTAGAAGGACGGTGACTTCAGTCACCCTGACACTCCCCCCAGTCTCTCCCTGCTCTCTCGCTCTGATGAAAGAAGCTGCTATGTGGTGTGCAGCCCTATGGAGAGGCTCACAGCACAAAGACCCAGGGTAGCCTCCTGCCAACTGCCCCCCAAGAACTGAATCCTGCCACCACCTTGTGTGTGAGCTTGGAAGCTTGTCCTTCCCCACTCAGGTCTTGCAGTGACCGCAGCCCCAGTCTTGTGAGACCCAGAATAGAGAACCCAACTATGCTGGGCCTGGATTCCTGATCCATAGAAATGGTGATGTAATAAAGGCTGTGGTTTTTAAAACACTAAGTTTTAGAGTAATTTCTAGTAATACGGGCTTTTACGTATCCTGCAAAACTGCTCAGGTTCATCCCAAGTGGACTGTGAAATAAAGCCTATTGACCATGGAATATCGCCCCTAACACCTTCACCTTCTCACCCCGCAGGCTCCAGTAAAACTTTGACAGACACAGAAACAGATGGAGGCCCAATCAGACTGCCCAGTTCAAGGACAATTCAGATGATTCGATACAAGGGCCTCATACAGGCAAAATTTCTTTTCAAGAATTTATTTTAAAGTAATTATAAATTCACCTCTTACTCCTGATTTGTGATCTAAAATATTTTTCTTCCCAATCCTGATGTAATATGTAGTAACTCACAGGCAGGGGCAGTGGCAGGAGGGGGGCCCAAGGGAGTGTGCAGCTCTGCACCCAGCACCCTCACTCTGGGGAAGGGGACAGGGGTGGGACCATGGGGCCTCCCAGGAACTCTGGTGGGTGGGAGAGCCAGACCCTAAGGTCCAGGGGAAGGGAACTGGGGCTCCATGAGGTTGCAGGGCTGAGCCACTGGGCCCACTGATGAGGATGCAGAAAGGCCAGCGGGGAGAGAAAGGGAAGATGGCCCAGGAGTTGCAGGAGGCCCCCAGGTGAGGGATCACAGAATGACCCCAGCAAGCAGGGCCCCACCCCACTTCCCAGCAGCTCTGTCAGAGCCAGTCTGCACCTCTAGGGAGCCCAACAGGCCCAGGTGTGGCCCAGAGACATCACCTGCGGAGGCTGTGGGGAAGCCGCGCCAGGCTGGGGTCCTCCCCCAGGGGAAGGGCAGGGAGGAGGAGCTGGATTGCAGTCCCCCAGGAACCTGGCGCCCAGAAATCCAGAGTCAGAGCAGGAGACGCCCATGCAGGGCGAGCTTGAGCCCGAGGCATAAAAGGGAGAAGGATGGAGCGGGTCACACAGCAAGAACACACACCCCTGTACCTGTGTCACTCAGCACTGTTCTACAGGAGGACAGGAGGATGGAGGAGAAAAGCACACATAAAATTATATAAAATTGCATATTTAATTTGGTCACGAATTCATAAAAATGCATATTTATATAAAATTATAAAATTTTAAATATAATATTGCATAATTTGGTCACAAATTCATAAACACATGAGTATTTTATACCTAATGATATTTCTTGTATTGCCTGATATTTCTAACAAAATCTTCAAGAAGGGGTCCTCTCATTGAGAAGAGACTTGAACAGACATCCAATTTTCAAGTAAAACTTCAAAAGTATCATATTTGCACTGGCATAAAGCAATACAGGATGCAAGTTCACATTTCTTAAAGATTCTCATTGGTAAAACACACAATAAACATGCGAACAAGTGAATATAGCTGACAGACACTGGCAAGGCTAATACTTTAGATTGGCACTCAAGGAAGTCTTCTGAGAAAGGGACAAGTGACCCAACACCTGACTGACAAGAATCCATTTATATTTCCCACTGAAGATGAAGGCAAAGTGTCCTGCACAGAAGGAACAGCAAAGGCAGGAAACACCTGACTTCCAGAAAAGGGAGGGACATCAGGGCCAGGGGCATATAGCACCAAGACCACAGGGTCGGCCCTTCTAGAAACTCAAGTGGACTCCGCATGCTATATCCTGATGTGCCTAAATTCAGGCAGTTCCAGGTTTGGCCACATTAGCCACATCAACCTTAGGGAAGACAACACACAAAGCTTTGAGATGGAATAGACCAAAAACCCCTGAGAATTGTTTCCACCATTAAATTATCCTGCAGCAGTTGGAACACTATGGAGAAGGGTTTAATGGCAGAAAGATATTTTTAAAAAGCAATAAAAGGACCAAACCTTAATATAGCAGCCATTTTAGGTCAATTCTCACAGTATTTAAGAGCTGGTAGTTTTGTGTGAGTCTCTTCTGCAGAAGGCCATGAGATCCTTTATATAGCCAATTCAGGTGAACAGGAGGAGGCCCAGGCACCACAGCCCAGTTCACGGACCCCAGATGCAGGGCTGCACGTGGAGGCCACTTCTCCTCACTCTCTGCTCAGATGTAAACTCCTACCTATAAAAAATGTAACTATTCACACAGTTATAAAATTGACATGTTTAAAGTGGGCCCTGGAGAAGTCACCAGGCATCCAAAAGTGACCAAACTTCCTTTGAGGGAGAAGATGCTATCAGTGCTCTCCCCACAGTGGGCTTTTTCTCCTTTCCTTTTTTTTTTTTTTTTTTGCTTTTTTTGTTGTTGTTGTTTTGTGTTTGTTCTTTTGTGCTTTTTGTTGTTGTTGCTTTGTTTTTTTTGCCTCGCAGCTTTTGGTATCTTAATTCCCCGACCAGGGATTGAACCTGGGACCTCAGCAGTGAAAACGCAGAGTCCTAACCACTGAACTGCCAGGGAATTTCCTCCTTTTGTATTTCTAATTGTTTTTGATTCCCAGCTCTCATCCAGGTAACCCACATAAACAACCTAGAAAGTATATTTGCAAAATTGTTTTTACACTTATATAAATATATATATATAAACATTAAAGTATGAAGATTCACAATATGTTTGCACTTTAATGATGTGTATTATGTTACACATCATTAAATGCATACATATCAACATGAATGACAAATACAAATAACAAATACAAATGAAAAGTGCAAGTCTATTACGATAAAAAAGTGTCTTCAGCTGAAAGGCTGAGGTCCTCAAACACTCAGGACACAGCAGAGCCTGCTTCACCATCTTCATAGACATACTCTCCCGAGCCCAGCAGGTGGTCCCGAATTGTCTCCTTTGCCAGTCTTTGCCCCAGCTTTTCCAAGGCGTCCAGCAGGGTGTTGACTGAGGCCGCCCGTCCCTTGTTGCTGACCCAGGTCTCTAGCATTGCATACAAGGCATCCCGAGGGACCCGGACCCCTTCTCTGACCAGAAGGATCTCATTTTGCGTGAGGCCCAACTGCCTCATGAGCAAATCCCAGGAGTCACACGGCACGATGGTTGCAAAGTAATCAAAGAACAGCTTCAGGCCTAAGTTCGGGGAAAGTCACAGAGACAGAGTTGGGACAGGCTTCAGAAAGGGCAGAGGACCCTCAGTCAGGCCTAGACCCCAGGGTGCGAGCTGAGGAGTGACCCCTGCTGGTGAACCTGCTGCTCTGCATCCCTGACATGCTTCCCATCAGCAGAGAATCAGGCCACACTCCATGGGCCTCACCTGTGCCCAAAGCACTGCAGGGAGTCCAGGTCTCCAGAGAGTCCTGCCCTAAGGGGGGATGAGGGCCCACCAGGGAGGGGAGATGGACGTCATGGAGGGAGAAGGCAGTCTGTGGTAGGAGACAGAGGGCGGGACACAGTGGTGCAACAGACCTCAGAGGAGGACACCTGCCGTTCTCACGAGAGTGAGGTCCCCTGGCTGCCACCTCTGCAGTGGGGACAGAGCAAGGGCCTGGAGGGAGGAAGGTCTCTGGCCTCACACCCAGCTCGGCCTCGCTGACTGACACTGTGGCAGAGCTAGATGGGGACAGACTCGGAGCAAGAATTTAACCCATAAAATGGAGCAAGCACCACCCACCTCACGGGACTGTACTGGGGATTCAATGAGACGTGTGAAATGCAGTGCACACCACCGTGCATAGGTACATAAGGTGGGCCCCGATACAAATTTATATTTTCTAACGGCTACACTGAAAAACGTAAAAAGTAACAAGTAATAGCTAATTTTCATAAAATAGGGTACTAACTCAATATATTCTAAAAATTTTCATTTCAGCATGTAATCAGTATACAACAAACTGTTAATGAGACATATTACAGTCCTTTTTCCTACCAGTTCTTTGCAATACAGTATCGAGTTACACTACAGCTCATCAGATTTGGCCACAGGTCAGATGCTCCACAGCCTCCTGCGGCCCCTGGGTGCCCTGCTGGACGGCACAGCCCCTTAGATGCCTCAGGGTGGGCCAACCTGGCCCTGAGCAACAGGGGAGGAGGGAGGATGGGGGGCAGGGAAGGACAGGGAGGTGTTAGGGGACACTGTTAGGGGACAGAGGGGTGCAGGGTGGGGAGAAGAAGAGGGGGCAGAGAGGGAATTAGAGTCCCAAAGGTCCAGTGACAAGCCATCCCTGCTCTGAGTTGCCCTAACAGCTATGGGGACGGCAGTTAGGACACTGTCCCTCCTCCCTCCACTCCTGCCCCAGTGCCCGGGGAAAGCACTCACTTTTAGTGGGGTCTGCACCGTTTGCTGGAACCAGCAGCCTTCTCATGTGAGACGCTTCAGCTTCTCCTGGTTCCTGTAAAACACAGTGGAGAACAGCCTTGGTCTTAATCAGGGGTCCTGGGTTCCAGAACTGAGCCTAGCAAACATTGTTCTGAAATTCTGGCATATGCAGCCATAAGTGAAACAAAAACACAATGTAGGATATTTGAAGGGAGAAGACAGAATAGTCATTATTTGATATATGATTGTATTCTTACAAAACTCTAATGGTTTAGCAACAATACTTAAATGTGAATGTATGGATGGATGAATGTTAAAAATTGTAGCAGATAATAAATTATATAAAGAATTACAATAGTCAGATAAACTTATAAGGTTACAGAACACTTGTAGTACAAAGACACAGCCTCAACAAGAAATGAGAAATTTACCAAAGAAAAACACACATCTATTTGAGGTATTATAAAACCCTTGACTTGAAAATGCTACCTCTCTTCTTAAGAAAAATACAGAATATCTAAAAGACCTCAATTCTTCCTAGATTAATTTATAAATTAAGGTAATACTCAAAAAATTAGCAGCTAAATCGAGTATAAGGAATGAGATGGTAACTCAGAACAATTCAGGGAGCTCCTCATATCTTATTTATCACAAAATAAATTCCATTTAACTTTTTTTTTTTTTAATTTTATTTATTTATTTATTTTTGGCTGTGTTGGGTCTTCACTGCTGCATGCGGGCTTTCTCCAGTTGCTGCGAGCCGGGGCTACTCTTCGTGGTGGTGTGCGAGCTTCTCATTGCGGTGGCTTCTCTTGCTGCAGAGCACAGGCTCTAGGTGTGCAGGCTTCAGTAGTTGTGGCACGTGGGCTCAGTAGTTGTGGCTCGTGGGCTCTAGAGCGCAGGCTCAGTAGTGGCGCACAGGCTTAGTTGCTCCATGGCATGTGGGATCTTCCCGGACCAGGGCTCGAACCCGTGTCCCCTGCATTGGCAGGCGGATTCTTAACCACTACGCCACCAGGGAAGTCCCTCCATTTAGCTTATAAGCTCTATGCTACCAATCACATCATTTTAAAAAAGCCTACCTGGGCTTCCCTGGTAGGCCCACGCACCACGATGAAGAGTGGCCCCCGTTTGCCACAACTAGAGAAAGCCCTTGCACAAAAACGAAGACCCAACACAGCCAAAAAAATAAATTAAATAAAATAAATTAAAAGCCTACCTAAGAAATTAGAGAATTTTATCTTCTGTTTGATGAAGGACTTTTTTTTTTTTTTTTTTTTTTTCTGTACACAGGCCTCTCACTGTTGTGGCCTCTCCCATTGCGGAGCACAGGCTCCGGACGCGCAGGCTCAGCGGCCATGGCTCACGGGCCCAGCCGCTCCGCGGCATGTGGGATCTTCCCAGACTGGGGCACGAACCTGTGTCCCCTGCATCGGCAGGCGGACTCTCAACCACTGCGCCACCAGGGAAGTCCCGATGAAGGACTTTAAAAGCTCTGAGCAATGAAAAAATAAATGTATCGACAGATTTAATTAGTTAATATATAAAATTCTGCACATTAAAATACTAAACCAAATGAAAAAACACACATGCATGTACTCATGGGCACAAGAGCATGTGTGCTCAGAAAGACTCTTAACAGACAAGACAACAATCATCTCAAAATAATCAAAACAAAAAAAATACAAGTTTAAGTCAGTTTTTTGCTTGTTACCAAAAAAGAAATATATTAATGTCATATCAAAACTATTGAAATGATATGACCCCAAACGTCTGTGTGTGTGTGTGTGTGTAAAGTGAAAAATACTTCTATACGTTGACAAAGAGATTCTACTTCTACTAGGAAGCCACCCCACGAATATGTCTATTCATTGAGACAAATACTAATTTTCAAATAGATTCAACTTAATAATAATTTTGAAATAAATGTGAAATTCCTAACGTGATGAGGAATGGCTTAAAAGCATGTAACAATCACACAGAAAAATATCACGTAGCTTTAATTCCCTCACTGAACAATCATGGGAGGGACCACTCTGGCTGTTCTAGACACCAGGAACGTGGTGAGAACAAGACAGATAAGTAGCATAAGAGCTGCCAGTCGACCATAGCAGGGGGTGGGCTCCCTTCCCCTCCATGACCATGATCTCCCTCCATCACCACTTCCCCATGGGACAGGAGACCTGACCAGCATCGGCCCTTCCCTCTTTCTACCGCAGTCCTGGGCAAGCAGAAGGGCCAGGGCACCACAGTCACCAGAAGACGCTTTGCTTCCCCCTGGGACTGGGCAGTGGCATCTGTCGGCTTCACCTGCTCTTCTGCCTCCTGCTCAGGGACCAGCTCAATCAGCGAATCTCTGTTGATCAGCATATTGTTGTGGGCATTGTCCAGAGCCCCAGAACCTCTTAAGGGATGTGAGCGCCAGAAGAGGACCTTGGGAAGGCAAAGAGCTGACTCAGGAATCCATACCCACAGATCCATGTAGTGTCTGCGGGGGACATTGTGGGTTTTGCCTCCCCACCTACTCCCATGCTGTGTCCCCCCAGGTGGGCACAGACTCAACACATCCAGGGCTCTGCTGATGGCACCTGGACCCTAGTGCTGTGCTAAGGGGGGTTCAGCACCCCTTCCTGACACCCCCCATACCCCAGGGTGCATCCAGGGTTATGGGGTGAGGGCGTCTCACAAGCAGGAAGAGGGACAGGGCTAGCACTGCCAACCAGCCTTAGAGCTGCTCTCAACAGGCCAGTTGCTCTCCTACAGTCAGCCCAGAGCCCTCAGGCCACTTGAGAGAGCCAGGGACAACAGCATAGGACAAACTGGGGACCGTGTCCACCCAGGGCCAAACAGTTACTGAGGGCCTGATGCCACCAGGTCCTGGAGAAACCAACTCACCCTGCCCATGCACTTAGGGTCCACACCACGACCTAGAAGAGAAGAGGCATCCGCCTGAGCCGTGGGGAGCGCCCTCTTGCAGCACCTCCCTCCCCAGGGACAGTGCCAGGGACAGGGTGTGGGCTGGGGGCTCAGACACTGAACAAGGAGCCCCGGGCCTGGTGACAGGGAGCGGGCCATTCCAAACCTGGAGAACTCTCGGGGAGGGAGAAGAGAAGGGGGAAAATGAAACCCATGTAAAATCTCTGTGGGGTTCTGCTGAACGACCCTCTCCCCTGACTCTTGTCACCCAGTCAAGGTGCTGACCACCTCTCTGCCCTGGCTGGGGGTCCTAAAGACATTAAGAACTGACCCTGCTCCCCGCCCACCATACTTGGCCAGGGGGAAGAGGGGACCGTCAGCTGAGATGGGGGACTCATGCGATCCCGGCTTCGTAGGAGCAGGTGAGGTGGGAGGTGGAGGGGGATCCCGGGGAACAAGATCAGAGCCAAGCCAGGAGGACTGGGGAGACGGAGGAGGGGGCCAGCACCTCCCCCTTCCCTCCCAGAACCTCACCTTGAATGCAGAACCGCCAGAAGAGATATGCGATCACCGGCAGGAAACAGACAGGTGTAATTACAGCTACAACTGTGATCACCAGCTGTGAAGTGTCTGAGGAGGAAGAGGGAGTGGTGGGCAGTCTTGGGGGCATGGTCACTGTCTCACCAGGAACCGGGGCCTCCCCACTGGCCTGGGTACCTGATTTTTGGTCCACACATGTGAGGTCGCTGAAAGGGCTACAGGGCGTGGCCACGACCATCCCATCAGGGCACCTGGGTACAGACACAGGGAGGACATGGAGGGGACCCGTCAGGGAAAGCTGGCCAGATGAGGAGAAAGAGGGAGAAAACTCCCACCTGGGGTACCCTGACAAGACAGTGCAGGAGGGACGGGCTTCTCCTGTCTGCAGGGCTGGGTCCCCTCACTGCCCCTTGCTGGGTGGGAGAAGGATCTGGGCTTGTGCACTCCAGCCCCCAGGGCTCCTGCTGAGTGTTCAGAGCTGCCCCTTAAGGAGCTGGGCCTTCTCTGCAAGGCCTGCACTGGCCTCCCTGGGCTGCAGGGGAAGCCTATGTGAGGGGGCATCTCATCCAAGTCAAGGGTCAGAAGGGTTTGGGCACAAGCCAAGCCTCATCCTCCAGTCAAGCTTTAATACAAGGATCCTCTTGTCCTCCACCTGTTGACTCTTCCTACCAATCGCAGCCAGCACTGGAGCGTCAGAGGAGAGCAAATTACTATTGGTCCCTACATCCCCAAATAGGAAAGATTCAGATCTTATTGGGGAACAAGGGCTGGATGTGAGGCCAGCTGAGTTGGCTCGGGTTTTATGGGAACCTTGAAGGAGCACACATATGACCTCATTATGACTTCTGTCTGTGGTAGACACTTGTCTTTCTAGGCTCCTTCTGAGGAGGTGTGGGAAGGGGGCCCTGGGGAAGGACACACAGAGGAATGAGGAGGGGCTGCTGCAGGCTCAGGAGACCCCACAGGCACAAGGGAGCCCTGAGGAGGTAGGAGGGGCTGCATGCAAACCGGAGAAAGGGGTACAAGGAAACTGGGGGTCTCTGTGGGTTGGGAGCCCCCTAGGCTCCCATGTCTCACCGGGTTCTGCACTTGTAGCAGAATTCAGGTGCATCTTCTCTACGGAAAGTGCCAGGTTTGCACTGACACTCAGTGTCCTTGGTTGAGGTGCACGGACTTTTCTCTTCTTCCTCTGGAGACCAAAGATAAGGTTTTGGGGGTGTGTTTCCCTCACGTGTCTCTCAGCCATTCTTCACCACCCAGATCCCCACCCACTCAGTTCTACTCAGTTCAGGAAGTAATTTGGGGGCCATTTTCTGCAGCAACACACACAGACCATCCAAAGGACAGCCACTGTTCACGTGTCACCAATGGAGGCATATGAAAGGGACCATGCGTCATTACAGATCACATCAGGATTGGGAAGAAAAAGGTTTTAGGTCACAAATCAGGAGCAAGTGCTGGGGTGGGGGTGGGGCAGGGTGTAATACGAGACACTCTGGATGCAGAGGACCGCTTTGGTGACTTCCCAACACCTGGCCCAGCTGGTCATGAGAGAGGCTGAGATCCCGGAGCAGAAGTCACAGGGCTCACAGGGGACCGGCCCAGAGCCAGACTCGCCACACAGCTCAAACCCAGCCCTGTCCCACTCACCCAGGCCTCCCGTGCTGTCACTAACCAGCCCCTCCGTCACGGGACACATTACTCCCCCCCTTCCAACTGATGCTCTGGAAGACTTCCCTACCAGGTGGCATACGTTATACAAATAATTTCTGTTTTCATTTATTTTGCTGACCTAAGACAGGGTAGGACGAAGACCTAGCTGGGCTGGAAATCAGGTTGCTGACTTCCCGTTCCATTCAAATCCCATCTCATCACCCAACTGTAGGCATGGGGACAGGTTCTGTACCTGATTTGCAAGTCTTACAGAGAAAGCAAGAAGGCAGGGTGTTTGAATAATTGGTGTAATCCACCTTATCCGTGCACGGCGCACAATCTCCACTGGCTTCCTCCATGTGGAACCCTGGGAAGGAAGGGAAAAGCTGGTGAGTAAATCCCCACAGGATTCCCAGAGGCTGGCAGTGTGGACAGGGCTGCCTCTTTCGGCCATCCGTGGAATCCACACAGAGAACTCTCCTTGACCTGGCTTTAATCTTTTGATTCTGCATCTACCACGTACCTTAGACCAGTACTGCCAACAGGAATATATTACAAGCCACGCATAAAAGTCACGTTCACAGTTGGCACATTAAAGAGTAAAAAGAAAGAGGCAATATCCAACACAGTATCATTTCAACATGTATCAATATAAAACAGTGAGATTTTTACTTACTTTAATACCTCACTAAAAAAATAAAACTCATGCTCCCTTCACAGTGTTCAGGGTCTATGGCCTCCTCCCACCTGTCCGGGTGACCTCTCCACCCTCCACTCACCCCAGCTGCCCCCTAGCTTTGCTCAAACAAGCCCAGCCCTGCCCCCTGGGGTGACAGTTCCCGGGGCCCCCTCAGGAGCACTCTACCTGCCTCTCTGCACCAAAGTCACCATCTCCAGGAGGCCTCACCAACCCCGACTCTGTCCCACCCATCACTCAATTATCCTCACGGTTTCTATCTCATCTCTCTGACTGTCATATCTGTCCATCTGTCTGGGTACCATCCTAGGAGGAGTGTTCCAGGAGGGCGGGGGCCTCGTGCCCTCCACTAGCACAGCGCCTGGCACACGGAAGACTTCCAGTAAATGCCTGTGGAATAAGAGCCGGGAACTGCAGGAATCAGAGGACCAGAAGGACATGAAGATAAGGGTGCGGTAAGGGTTGGAGATCAGTCTTAGAATGTACCTGGTAGACACTTCTCTGAGAGGCTGTGTTTCCCTCCCTGCGGGGAAGCTAATTGCTGGTGAAATTTTTCCTGCCTTATGGGCATGGCTGAAGCAGCTGCAATCTGTGGAGACAAAGCAGGGACAGGCATGAGTGGCTTTCAGACTCTCATCCCTCCCAGGATGTATCCCACAGTCCCTTGACCACAGCCTGCAAAATGAAACAGAACTGGGGCCTTTCTTCCAGCTATAAACTCTCATTCTTTTCATGTTTGTCCCCTGGCCTTTTGTGCTACCAAGTAACTTACACATAAATTTTTTTCCTGGTATTCCTTTCTCTTATAATAAAATAAAATATGTTTATTCCAGAAAGCATGGGCAAGGAAAAATTTTTTATAAGAACACAGAAACCACAGGGATCCCCCCAGTTAGAGAAAACATCCATTATTTTGTGTCTTTACTTCTTCTATTTGACCATACGTGTAATACTCTCAGGTTCGCTCTCTTTCTTTCTCACATGCACGTCCGTGCGCGCACACACACATTTTCACAAATGAGTCATACTATGCACACACTTTTTCAAAATCAGGATACAGGATCACAGTTGAGTAATGAACTTTTGGCTTTAACCGGACAAGCTGTCCTGGAAAGGAAGCTGCTAGCGTTCCACATAATGAGTCACATAGAGGAAGAAGAAATAGCAATACAGAGTTTTGAGATGAGTCTCCACGCTAACAATGACACAATGGGGCCAGTCGAAAAAATCTGAATGGAGTCTGAGGATTTGATGAGGATTAACGTGTTGATGTTAGTGTTCTGATGTTGAAGGCTGTGTTGTAGTTTTGGGGGAGAATGTCCTCATTTGTAGGAAATATACATTCTTCAGTCATGGGATCTATCATATCAGCAGCTATTTTCCACATGGTACAGGAAAAAGGTGGGGGGGGGGGTTGTATAGTCTTTGCAACTTTGCTTTAACCTGGGAGTGACAAAATAGAAAGTGAAATTAAGGGAAAAAAAAGAAAGAAAGAAAAACACAGTTAAGATGGAAACAGCTTACGTTGAGCCCAGTTCAACTGCCTGGATCTAAAAAACATAAAATGCAGCTCTCTTCCACAGAAAAGTCTGTCAAGTATTTGGGGACAGCTAAGCCCACATACGTCCTCTAAGTCGTCCCTTCCCCAGGCTGGGCCTCCTCTGACTCCCCACAAGTTGGTGGAATCTCCTTTCCCTGCCTTCACAGTCCTATTCCCTCCTCTCTTTCCTGGTTCTCCTCTCACAGGCGCTCTCCCTCAATGTTTTATTATGAACATTTTCATGCATCCAACAAAGTTTAAAGATCTGTACGGTAAACTCTCATATACTCACCACCTAGATTCTGTAACTAACATTTTGCTATATTTGCTTTATCACATATTTCTTTCTTTTTTAAATTAATTTATTTAATTTTTATTTATTTTTGGCCGCGTTGGGTCTTCGTTGCTGCACGCGGGCTTTCTCTAGTTGTGGCTCGCGGGCTCTAGAACGCAGGCTCAGTAGTTGTGGCGCACGGGCTTAGCTGCTCCACGGCATGTGGGATCTTCCCGGACCAGGGCTGGAACCCGTGTCCCCTGCACTGGCAGGCGGATTCTTAACCACTGCGCCACCAGGGAAGCCCCAAATTTCTTTCTTTATCTATCCCTCTGTCCATTCTCCTATGTGTCTTATTTTTATGATGAAATTCACGTCTGCAACTCAATACTTTAGCATTGTCAGTAACTTGAGCTCCACATTTATTTAGTTTTTTTCAGTGTTAAGATTTACAAAGAAAGAAATGCACAATTCTTAAGGGTACCATTCAAACAGTTTTTAAAAACACATACACTTGGGAAACCCAAACCCTCTATCTAGATCCTGGAAATTAGCATGACTACAGAACATTCCTTCACACCCCTTTCTAGGTTATCCTAATCTCCTATGTGACTCCAAGAGGAAGCGGCCTTCATCAGAGGGAGGAAGGTCTCTTCTGCCCTGATATAATGAGAGGTTTTAGCATGCCAGGGAGGTTAAGAGTTGTCGAATGCTTTTTCTGCATCTGTTAAGCTGTTCATATAGTTTTTCTCCTTCATGGTGTTAGCCTAGTGAAAAACAGACTCAATTTCAGATGTTATTCCTGTGACTAAACCCACTTGGTCAGGGCATGTTTTCTTCTTTAAATATTCCTGAATTTAGTTTACTATTTGTTTTGTTAAGGAATTCTGCCTCTGTTTTTAGGAAGGCTATTGAAACGTATTAATATTTTTCTTCTTTTCAAATGTTTTTGTCAGGTTTCACTATTAGGGTTATGCTGGGCTTAGAATCTACTAAAGAACTCTTATGTTGTCTGAAAGAATTTGTGTAAGATTTTTGTCAGTTCTTTTACTGTTTGTATTTTTGCCCCCTCCCCTGCTGCCTAATCTGGGGTCTCCTGGTCACCCAGTCTCAGAAATCTCACGGATCTTTGAAAATCTCCACTGGCACTGAGGAATCAAAACCACAGCACTGTGGTGCCCCATTTTTACTTCTTAGACTAGCAAAGAATTAAAGTTTAATGTGGCAAAGGGGTAGGGAAACAGGCACACTTGTGGACTCTCGGTGTGAGGTAAAATCGTAAAGCCTTCTTTTGGAGGCCAGTTTATCCTTATCTAAACAAAAGTGTAAAATTATCTAACCTGCTCACAGCAGTTCCACTTCTAAGGAGCTACCTAACGGACACTGCACATGGCTACACGGATACTTGACAGTGCGTACAGGCGCCCAGAGCCATTCATCAAGCCGTGTTCAACATGAATCCTACCTATGATAAACTGATAATTTTAAAAACTAAGTCTATATTTTTTTGTGAATACAAAACGCTATTTCTTTTCTGATTTTTAGTACTAATTTGTACAATGAAAAGTACACATTTTCATGATTCCTGTAACCTTGTTAGGCCCTTAATTTTTTTTTTTTTTTCCTGTGAACATATAAGAAACTTCGAAGAGAGCCTCAAACCACCGGAGAAAGCAGTGGAAGGAGGCACATTTTTTTCCATAGTGAGTTTCTTTAGGATGCACACTGATAGTGGTAAATCGCCCCCAGAGCCTCCAGCTCGCCTCCTAAAGAAGTGGTGAGAATCTGGTCCCAACTGTGGGTTGATTGATGGTTTCTACACAGCACCCATAAATTGCAACAAACAGCAAGCAACGTTAAGGGTTGCTCTCCTTTCAGGGAAAAGGAAATTCAAAGGAGCTTAAGGCAGTGGTGGGGGAAGGCAGGGGCCTACACGGTTAATCGATTTACAAAGGACACGTTTTAAAAGTTAAACGTAGTGCAAAATAAAAAGAGAGAGAGAAAAAGAGTGAGGAGGATCGGAGGAAGGAAAGGGGAAGAGAAAGAAAAGGCGATCTGTCTGTCACTCGCTGATGCTCTCCTGGGACCAATCTGGAGGCCAGACCCTCCAAGGACCCGGAGGCGGAGAGCGGGCTCTTCTCCTTCGGGGCCGCAGGTAGATGTTGCCAGCCCCGGATCCGCACTCCGCCACCCCCTCACCCCCTGTACTTGGGCTTCGCCCGGGTGGGTGCTGCCGGGACATGCCCAGCCGTGTCCCGCCCCCCTCGCCCCCGCCCCTGCCCGGCCACGGAGCGCGCCATCTGGAGCCGGGACTCGCGGCGGGAGCTCACCAACAGCAGGACATCCAGGACGAAGAAGATGAGAACCAAGGGGCCCCGCAGCCGAGGCCTGGGACCGGGGGTGCGCCCTGCCCGGGTGCTCGAGGCGGCCTGTGTGCTCTGTGCCCGCTGCCACGTGCGGTCGCGGGGCGCTCGCTGTCCAGGTCGCCGCGAAGTAGCCATCAGGAATGAAAGTGTGCTTCGTGGGGCGCGGGATCGTCCCTGCCGCCTGTGGGATGCGCGGGGCAGGGCTCTATGGTCTAATGATTCAGCCTGACGCTAGCTTTATATCCTCGGGTTGCGTCACCCGCGGGGGCGAATGAGCTACGCCTTCCGTCGAGTTGACGTAAACATTCACCACTTCTAGCCAATCGCGTGTGGCTCAGGAGAGGAGCCCAGCGACCTTGACGGCACCTCTGTTTCAAAGAGGAAACTGCCTGCTTTGGCGGCTGATGCCCGGGGATGTGCCTTTGGAGGTGGGGACAGGGCACCTCCCACATGCTCTGTTGTGATCCGGGCTGTGAGATTCAGAATCTGCGTTCAAGGCGGGTCCTGACCCTGCCCCTTTGCAGGGCAAATGCCCCACCCGTTCATAAACCCTGAACCACCTGTCTTCTGACTACCGCCTTCTGCCCACTCTCAGCTTCTGCTCCTCCCCGCCCCCCTTCCATTGACCAGGGCCCCAAGGAGGCCAGAGAACAGGGACTCCCAAGAAGGAGACCCCACCCCCACCCCGAGAGTCTGCGGAGCGCCTCCAGCCCCGCTTGGCACAGAGTGGATGCCCTGCACGTATTGTAGGGGTGTGAACTAAGAAACCTTGAATTGTTAGAAAAATGAGTAGACTGCCAGACTCACTTGCACTTTCTGAGATTTAAGTGCTTAGAGAATGAGAGAGGCCTGGTGGGATTTTTTGCCCTGGGCCTATTCACGTAATTAATGTTAATAATCAATTTACTATGGAATTACAAATAAGTATTTATTTAAAGGCAAAGGATACACACTATATTTTCCTGTTGTGAACTCTACTTTTTAAGGACCTTAATTATCATTAGCATGGCTGTATAAATTTACTTTCATCACGTTTGTTTTATAAACCTGAAGTTGTACCTGATAGAACATTTGGACCCTGGTGAATACCCCCTCAGGGTTCCCAGCATCTTCCTCTACCCTCTCCCTCACCCTCCAGTGTCTGGGCCTCTGATATCTGCGGGCTCTTGCCATGGACTCCATGGTGCTGTTCCCAAGCCCGAGTCTGTCCCCCATTCTTCACTGGTGCTGGGCCCTCTATCCTAGGGGGGTGTGAGCATTTACAACACAATGCAGGTACAAATACTTTGTTAAAAAAAATTTTAAAGTTCCATCAAAGTCTGTTACGGCACCTTTCAGATATAATGATGCAAAATAAAGAGAAAGGAACCTTTATTATGAAAACCTCTTCCACTGAAAGGAATAATCTATTCCCGGTGAGCCTGGTTCAAAGCAGAGTAAGTCATCCTCCTCTTCCCTCTATGCCTTTCCTTTCTTTCCTTCATCATTTTGCTCCGCAGGCCTACTTCCTATTAGGATGTTGCAGATTGGGAACAAGGGTCCCTGTCCTTTGCTGCATGGTGGTAGTGGTGGGGTGAAGTGGGGGGGGACCACAACTGGGAGGTGTTCTGGAAGCTGCCCCCTCAGAAGCCTGGTGAGGGCCCAGAAGCCTCGTAGGGAAGTGCTTCTGTATTAGCTGTTTGGCACAGCAATGCCCCCAACCAGACCCTATATTTGATTTTTTTTTCTTTTTTTTAATTGCAGACCAGAATACCAACATGTCCACTGGAGACCTCTGGGTTCTAATCATCCCTGAGTCAATAAATCCCTGTGTGACTTGAGGAAAGTTTTTTTTAATTAAAAACATTTTTTAAATATTTTACACACTGCCCCTTGACGCCGGTGGCCTGAGGCAGGTCTTCTAGTAACAGTCCAACTAGAGGAAGGGGAGTCTAAGCTGCTCCTGGGGAGGGGAGCTGCCAGAGAGAATCCAAGGCAGACTGGATGGAACTGATGACTCAGGCTGGTGGAGGTCTTGGGTACCCCCCAGCCTCGTCACCTACCATGGCACTGAGAACGAAGAGGAAGCAAGAGACATTCCAACCAGCCAGAGGAAATCCTCCCCAGCCCCTGTGCAAAAGCCCACAGTCATGGAGGTGTCTCTGAGTCTCTTAACTCTCCGTTTGCATACAGTCCTTTTTTCTTTTCTTTTTGCCTTTTGACCCTCTTCACCCATTTCTCCACCCCCGCCAACCCGCCCTCCCCACCTCTGGCAACCATCAATCTGTTCTCTGTATCTGTGAACTTGATTTGGGGGTTTTTTGGGTTTTTTTTTTTTTAAGATTTTATATGTAAGAAAGATTATATTGTATTCTCTTTCTCTGTCTGGTTTATTTCACTTAGGATAATGCCCTCAAGGCCCATCCATGTTTTCACAAATGGCAGGATTTCATTCTTTTTATGGTTGAATAATAGCACATTGTGTGTATGTCTGTGTGTGTGTGTGTGTATACATATATATATGCCACAATTTCTTTATCCATTCATCTATTGATGGACACTTAGGTTGTTTCCAGATCTTGGCTATTGTAAATAATGCTGCTATGAACATGGGTGTGTTCCAGTTAGTGTCTTCATTTTTTTCAGATAAATACCCAGAAGTAGAATTGCTGGATCATATGGTAGTTTCATTTTTAATGTTCTGAGGAACCTCCATAATTTTTCATAGTGGCTGCACCAATTTACCATCCTACCAAGAGTGCACAGGGGTTCCCTTTTCTCCGCTGCCTCACCAATACTTGTTATTTCCTGGGTTTTTTTGATAATAGCCATTCTAACAGGTGTGAGGTGATATCTCATTGTGGTTTTGATTTGCATTTCCCTGATGATTAGTGATATTAAACATCTTTTCATGCACCTGCTGGCCATCTGTATGTCTTCTCTGGAAAAATATCTGTTCAGATCTTCTGCCAATTTTTTAATTGGATCGTTTGGTTTATCTTATTGAGTTGTATGAGTTGCTTATATATTTTGGATATCAGCCTTTTATCAGATATACGATTTGCAAACATTTTCTCCCATTCAGGATGTTGCCCTTTTGTTTAGTTGATGGCTTCCTTTGCTGTGCAGAAGCTTTTTAGTTTGATGTAGTCTGACTTGTTTATGTTTGCTTTTGTTGCTTTTCCTTTTGGTGTCAGATTCAAAAAATCATTGCCAGGACCAATGTCAAGGAACTTACTGCCTACGTTTTCTTTCTAGGAGTCTTATGGTTTCAGTTCTTACGTTCAAATCTTTAATCCATTTTGAGTTAATTTTTGTGTATGGGGTAAGATAGCGGTCCAGTTTCGTTCTTTTGCATGTGGCTTTCCAGTTTTCCCAACACCATTTATTGAAGAGACATCCTTTCCCCATTGTATATTCTTGACCCCCTTGGCATAAATTAATTGACCATATATGCATGGGTTTATTTCTGGGCTCTCTATTCTATTCCATTGATCCATGTGTCTGTTTTTATGCCAATACCATACTGTTTAATTACAATAACTTGGAAATATAGTTTGAAATCAGGAAGCAGGATGCCTCTAGCTATGTTCTTCTTTCTTAAGACTGTTTACGCTATTTAGGGTCTTTGGTGGTTCCATACAAATTTAAGATTATTTTATTTATTTAATGTTTATTTTTATTTTTTTTCTTATTACTCATCCATTTTATACACTTCAGTGTATAAAATTTGTCCTTAATTTTTCTTTGTCTTTAATTTTTGCCAATTTGCTTACTATGTGTCTCGGCGTGTTTCTCCTTGGGTTTATCCTGTATGGGAGTCGCTGTGCTTCCTGGACTTGGGCGGCTCTTTCCTTTCCCATGTTAGGGGAGTTTTCGACTATAATCTCTTCAAATATTTTCTCGAGCCCTTTCTCTCTCTCTCCTTCTGGGACCCCTATAATGTGAATGTTGTTGCGTTTAATGTTGTCCCAGAGGTCTCTTAGGCTGCCTTCATTCCTTTTCATTCTTTTTTCTTTATTCTGTTCTGCAGTATTGAATTCCACCCTTCTGTCTTCCAGGTCACTTATCCGTTCTTCTGCCTCCGTTATTCTGCTATTGATTCCTTCTAGTGTATTTTTCATTTCAGTTATTGTATTGTTCATCTCTGTTTGTTTGTTCTTTAATTCTTCTAGGTCTTTTTGAACATTTCTTGCATCTTCTCGATCTTTGCCTCCATTCTTTTTCCAAGGTCCTGGATCATCTTCACTATCATTAATCTGAATTATTTTTCTGTAAGGTCCCCTATCTCCATTACCTTTAGTTGTTTTTCTGGGGTTTTATCTTGTTCCTTCATCTGGTACACAGCCTTCTGCCTTTTCATCTTGTCTATCTTTCTGTGAGTGTGGTTTTTGTTCCACAGGCTGCAGGATTGTAGTTCTTCTTGTTTCTGCTGTCTGCCCTCTGGTGGATGAGGCTGTCTAAGAGGCTTGTGCAAGTTTCCTGATGGGAAGAACTGGTGGTGGGTAGAGCTGGCTGTTGCTGTGGTGGGCAGAGCTCAGTAAAACTTTTATCCACTTGTCTGCTGATGGGTGGGGCTGGGTTCCCTCCCTGTTGGTTGTTTGGCCTGAGGTGACCCAACACTGGAGCCTACCTGGGCTCTTTGGTGGGGCCAATGGCAGACTCTGGGAGGGCTCACACCAAGGAGTATTTCCCAGAACTTCTGCTGCCAGTGTCCTTGTCCCTTGGTGAGCCACAGCTGCCCCCCACCTCTGCAGGAGACCCTCCAACACTAGCAGGTAGGTCTGGTTCAGTCCTATGGGGTCACCGCTCCTTCCCCTGGGCCCTGATATGCACTCTACTTTGTGTGTTCCCTCCAAGAGTGGAGTCTCTGTTTCCCTCAGTCCTGCCGAAGTCCTGCAATCAAATCTCGCTAGCCTTCAAAGCCTGATTCTCTAGGAATTTCTCCTCCTGTTGCCAGACCCCCAGGTTGGGAAGCCTGATGTGTGGCTCAGAACCTTCACTCCAGTGGGTGGACTTCTGTGGTATAAGTGTTCTCCAGTTTGTGAGTCACCCACCCAGCAGTTATGGGATTTGATTTTATTCTGATAGCGCCCCTCCTACCATCTCATTGTGGCTTTTCCTTTGCCTTTGCATGTGGGGTATCTTTTCTGGTGAGATACAGTGTCTTCCTGGCGATGACTGTTCAGCAGTTAGTTGTGATTCTGGTGTTCTCGAAAGAGGGAGTGAGAGCATGTCCTTCTACTCTGCCATCTTCCTTACCTCAAGTGTCAAGATCATTTTTTTCTATTTCTGTGAAAAATGCGATTGAAATTTTGATAGGGATTGCATTGAATCTGTAGATTGTTTTGGGTATATGAACATTTTAACAATATTGATTCATCAATTCCATGAACATTTACTATTTTTCTATTTATTTGTATCTTCTTCAATGTCTTGTAGTTTTCAATATACAGATCTTTCACTTCCTTTGTTAAATTTATTCCTAGGAATATTATTCTTTTTGATGCAATTGTAAATGACATTATTTCCTTAATTTCACTTTCTGAGGGTTTATTATTAGTGTAAAGAAATACAATAGATATTTATATCAATAAAGATAACTTCATTGAATTCATTTATTAGTTCTAAGAGTTTTTGATGGAGTCTTGAGGGTTTTCTATATATAATATCATGTTCTCTGAGAATAGTGACAGTTTTACTTCTTACTTTCCTATTTTTTTAACATCTTTATTGGAGTATAATTGCTTTACAATGGTGTGTTATTTTCTGCTTTAAAACAAAGTGAATCAGCTATACATATACTTATATCCCCATATCTCCTCCCTCTTGCATCTCCCTTTATTTCCTATTTGGATGCCTTTTATCTCTTTTTCTTGCCTAAGTCCTCTGGCTAGTACTATGTGGATAAAAGCTGTGAGAGTGGGTATCCTTGTCTTATTCCTGATCTTAGAGGAAGAGTTTTCAGATTCTTGTGAATTATACCACGCAGAGAACTTCCAGATAAGGAAGACACATCTAGATCAGCAAAGGGTAACTACTGCCCTTTAGTTACAATCAAAAAACATTACACAACATTCAAATACCACTCGGCTGCTCTCAGACCTCTCTTGTGAGTGAACTATGCTTTCAAAAGCCCAGTCATATGTGGAGCCCTCCCCTTTTGGGGAAGGACACAGAGAGGAAGCCACAAGAGTGAATCTGCTTTTCAGGAGGGCAGTAGTTGTGACACTCATTACTCTTTCTCCCGGGACAGACGTGACTCGGATGGGTGACCTCATGTGTCACCCCATCACCTCTTTTGGGCATCTTTTCATGGACAGATTCCTCCCTGTCCTTAGCTTAAGTCAAGAGCCAACCAGGACAATGCTGGAGAGAGATTTCTTATAGGAACATTTATGTATTATCTGATTGTTGCAATAATGGGACATTTATATTCTACAATATGTACACACAAATTTTGATGAGACTTATTTGAGAACTGTTGCTAACAACATTCCTGTTCATCTTATATTCCCAAAAGAGAGAAGGAGAAAATTAAATGCATGGTGAGTGTTGAAGGGGTTTTAGGTTCTCCATGAGGAAGGTGACCTAGGATCCTCCAGAACTTCTTCTGCCTGGATTATTGGCCAACTAGAAGAATCAGAACCACGCAAGTGTAGAGGCCACCTCACTGGAGCCAGTGGGCATGAGTTCACCCACCGCCCCCTACCTCTGGCCCTTTTGGGCCTGCCTGGTGGTCAGGGTCTGAACAGCCTTTGTGGGTGCTGTAGGAGCACTTCTGAGTGCTCTGGCCTCAGAGGAAATCTCATGACGTTCCTGCGTATGCTGAGTGTCACCATCACTAGGCCCCCTAGTGACTGCGTGACACAGGGAGTATGTGGAGAGAGAAGGAGTCTGGTTGGAGATTTAGTGGACGGAGGATGCAACTAATAGAAACAAAGAGTGGCATCCTATCCCTTTGTCCACATAATGTAACCCAGTCAGGGGGTGACATCCTATCACCTTGGCATTTTCTTGGTGAGAAGGAAGTCAGATTCTGTCCATACCCTCAGGTGGGATTACACAGGGCTGGACTCATTGGTGGTCATCTCAGGGTGTGTCTGCCTCATGGATTATTTTAAAATCAGAAGAAAATTTAACGTAAAAGTAACCTAGTAATGGATCATTAAAACATGTACAAGACAAGGTACAAGAATAGAAAGGGTTCCAAACCCTAAAGCACAAGTTTGATGAGCTGGTTGTTTTCCTAATGTACACTGAAATACTGGATATATATTGTGCCTGACTTTCAAAATGAAATAAGAATCCTGCATGTTCTCCCTTAAACATACCTTTGGATATTGTTAAAGATCCCACCTGTTGGCAGTACTGCAATATTCTACATTCTAAATGGCAGTAAGGTAGATTAGGACTTGGGCCCATATGACAGAGAAAAGTAAGCAGATATAGATGGAAGATGTTAAGTGTAAAGTTAATGATCAGGTATATAAGTGAATATTTTTCTCCTCTAAATTGATACACTAATTTCAGTACACTTCTTTTCTTTGAATAAGGGAAGTTAGAATAACCATAATGGTAGTAATGACTGAACAACTCACAAGACAGCAGTGGGTGCAGGAAGGGATTTTCCCAGGGAAACCTCAGGAGCCAGGAGATGTAGGTCCCTGCTTGCTGCTGCAAACCAGGGATGGAGGTGAGCTTTGTCTGGGCCATTTCCCTTCCAGGGATCTTCCCACCCTGTGGTGAGGACATTCCCTCCCTAAGGATGCCCTGATCCCTCTCAAGGTGTGAATACTTTGCCAGGGTCTGTCCTCATCCACCTGCAGGGCCCTGGAGAGCTCTGTGCAGACCTGCCGCTTCCCAGCCCCAGCATGACCCTCTGCCTCCTCAACCCCAGTCCTGCGCCTGACCTTTCTCCAGCATGGGGATAAACGAGTGCACGGAATCAATTGTGAGGAACCCTGACCATAGCTCCCCCAAAATCTCCAGACCAAAATGAACGAGCTGTTGGTAGGAACCAAAATAGTGCACGTGTGTGTGTGTGTGTGCATGCATATGTGCATGTGTGCACGTATGTGTGTGTAGAGGAAAAAAATACCTCTATATCTTAACTCAATATTCCACTTCTTCTAGGAAGTTACCTTAAGAACATGATCAAGAATCTAACTGAAGATATATTTTCAAATATATTCACAAGTTCTTGGCTATCAGGATGCTGGTGATTGATTGAGCATTGGGGGAGGGGATGGTTGCAGGGCTCCAACATAGCAATGGACACTTGCCATCTTGGGAATGCAGGGTATCTTCCTCACCTTCAGAGGTGACCCCACAGAAGGTTTATTGTCTGCGTTGGGGTGGGGAAGTTGGGGCAAAGGTGAAATGCAGGAGAAAAGGTACAAGGCTGGAGAATGGGAATGCCCTATAGTAAGAGGACACGTAGTACTGGTTTGGAGCAAAAGGGAAGGAGAAAGGGGGATAACTGAGCAGGAGCAGATTGTGGAGGAGGGGAGAGATGGTACTCGAGGACTATGGAAGAGTAAAACAGCAGGTTGTGGTTTCCGTGTCTTCAGGGTGAGGCTGAGGTACCAATGGGCAGGGGCAGAAGGGCAGCCTCTGGGTGTGGGGGATGCAGCTGTGTACTCAGCACATTGGTTCTGGGAAGGGGACAGAGGTGGGACCATGAAGCCTTCCAGAAACTCTAAGTGAGAAGGAGAGCTAGGGCCTAAAGTCCAGGGGAGAAGAAATGGGTCTCTGTGAGGTTGCAGGGCTGAGCCACTGGGCCCACTGATGAGGATGCAGAAAGGCCAGTGGGGACAGAAAGGGAAGGTGGCCCAGGAGCTGCAGGAGGGTGAGGGGTCACAGAATGACCCCAGCAAGCAGGGCCCCACCCCCCCTTCCCAGCAGCTCTGTCAGAGCCGGTCTGCACCTCAAGGGAGCCCAGCAGGCCCAGGTGTGGCCCAGAGACATCACCTGGGGAGGCTGTGGGGAAGCCAGGCCAGGCTGGGGTCCCTCTCCCAGGGGAAGGGCAGGGAGGAGAAGGAGGGAGGAGGGGCTGGACTCTAGTTCCCCAGGAAGCTGGCGCCTGGAAATCCAGAGTCAGAGCAGGAGACACACTCATGTAAGGTGAGACTGAGGCATAAAGGGTAGAAGGAAGGAGCCGGTCACACAGCAAGAAAACACACCCCTGCACCTGGGTCACTCAGCACTGCTCCAGAGGAGAGCAGGAGGATGGGGGAGAAAAATACACACACTTATTTTTATTTAAAATTACATATTTTGGTCATGGATTCATAAATATGTAAATATTTTGTAGCTGATGGCCTTTCTTGTATTGTTTGATATTATTGACAAACTCTTCAAAGGGATTATCAACTGCTTCCCTTTCAAGGAGAAGAGATAAACCAGGGACACTGTGATTTCCTAAATCAATTCTTCCACTCCCATGCACGTGCAGGGGCTATCTGCCCTGTGTTCTTTTGTCCTGTCTTCAAGTTCACTGATCCTTTCTTCTACCTGTCAAATGTGTGGTTAAACACCTCTAGTGCGGATTTCTCACTTCAGCTATTTGACTTTTCAGCCCTACAATTTCGTTTTGGTTCCTTTTGATATTTTTTTAATGGACACATTCCCTACAGTAATCCTCACTTCTTAAGTGTCTGCTCCAGCTTTGACAGCTGTATGCAGCTGAGTAGTTATCACCCAATCAAGACACAGAACATTCCCAGCACTCCACACAGCTCCCTTCTGCCCCTTCCAGTCCTTTCTCACCCACCCCGTCAGGAGACAGGCACTCCATCCCAGGCTATATGTGACTCAAGTGAAGAATATACATGAGGGCACTTTGGAAAATAGAAGTAAAGGTTATTCCACAAATGCAAAGGTGCTTTGATCAGTAATAATGTACCATATCAATAGTCTAAATAAGAGAATGAAAGCATCTGATAGTCTCTATGGAAGGTGGAAAGATATTTGGTAAAATTAAGCACCAATTTTGATTTTTTGAAACCATCTCAAAATCGGAGGCTGCATCCACAATGATAAGAATTTCTACATGAAACCAAGACCCAACCTCATTCTTTTTTTTTTTTGCAGTACGCAGGGCTCCCACCACCGCAGCCCCTCCCATCATGGAGCACAGGCTCCGGACGCGCAGGCTCAGCGGCCATAGCTCACGGGCCCAGCTGCTCCGCGGCATGCGGGATCTTCCCGGACCGAGGCACAAACCCGCGCCCACCGCATCGGCAGGTGGACTCCCAACCACTGTGCCACCAGCGAAGTCCCAACCTCATTCTTTTAAAAAAAATTTAATTTAATTTAATTTTTACTGAAGTACAGTTGATTTACAATGTTGTGTTAATTTCTGCTGTACAGCAAAGTGATTCAGTTATTCATATATATATTTTTTAATATTCTTTTCCATTATGGTTTATCATAGGATATTGAACATAGTTCTCTGTGCTATACAGTATGACCTTTTATCCCCAACCTTGTTCTTAATGGTTAAATACTAAGGGTCTCTCCAAGAGAGTCCATTCAATACGAAAACACCTGCTTTTTCTAAGGATAGTTGAACATTATTCTGAAAACTCTAGCCTATGAAGCATGTTGTGAAAAAAAAAATGAGGCAGATTCTTGGATGGAGCAGGTAAAACAGTCGTTATTTTAGATATGCTTGTAGAGTTTAAAACTGAATCAGAAAATTTATGACAAGAGGGTCCAACTTACAAAATGCTTAAAATACAAAGAAAACAGCCTTGACAAGAAAATGTAATAATTTATGTGAAGAAAAGCATAAATCTTAATTGAGTTATAATACAGTTGAACCTTGAACAACACAGATTTCAACTTTGTGAATCCACCTATATGTGGATTTTCAAAACATATACAGTCAGCTCTCCATATTTGCACATTTTGAAATTTCTATCTGTAGTTGGTTGAATCCACAGATGTAAAACCCATGGGTGTGGACGGCTGCCTTTACCATGCCATTTTATATCAGGGACTTGGGCACCTGCAGACTTAGGCATATGTGGGAACTCCTGGAACCAATTTCCTGCAGGAACCGAGGGACGACTGTACTTGACTTGAAATTCTATCTTCATAAGAAATATGTTGAATATTGACAATATCTCAATTCTTACTAGATTATTTTTTAATTTTAAGATAAATTTAATAAAAACTTCAATGATTTTTTTGGGGGGGAGTGGAGGAAATCTTGTGAAACAATTCTAAATTCTGCCTGGGTAAAATTATAAGTTTTAAAAAAGTAAGGAAAAGGTATTTGCTCTGTTACATACTAAAATATATTAGAAAATTTCATTGGGAAGAGCATATTACATAGTATAATGTCTTGCATGTAAAAATATACAGCTGTACATATGCATATGCATATATACATGGCATATACATAAAGATTCTGGCAAACAATCACAAGAAATTCCCTCTCCTAGTTACTTGAAATAAAAAGAGCCAGGGGGCTGGGAAAAGAGTGAAAGAGGTCTCACTATTGTCTGAGAACCTTTCTGTACTATTTAAATTTTCTCACTTTGAACGTGTATTGACCTCTTTTTAAAAATATCAAAGCAGTTAATCAGGATGGAGGGATAACTGACCTTTTAAATGTTTGTTTTCTTTCTTTTTTTTTTTTTTACATTCACGTTATTAAGTTAAAATGTGTACTGAGCAAGAAATGAGCAAAAAGGAACTGTCTAGGCAGAAAGAGACCAATGTCTGTATAAACATTTGAACTGTGATCAAGGACAGACCAAAAGCAGAGAGAAATAGGAGAATCCATTGCTAAATGGGGTTGGAAGAACCAGAAAGTGACTCAGAACAATTCAGGGAATACATCATATCAATCACAAAATAAATTCCATTTAGGTTATAGCTACACGCTAAAAAAAATAAAAATTCTCTACGAGATTAGAGAACTTCATCTTATATGGGGTCTCCCTAAGCTTATAAGCAATTAAAAAGTGTTGTATCTACAAATTTCACTAGTTAAAAATGAAAATTTCTGTACACTAAAATATTAGACTAAATAAAATGATAACAAAAAATTAGGAACTTATTGTCTGTATGTGAGAAAATGCGCAGGCATGATAGCTTGTCTTCTTTGAAAGACTCTAAGCAGAAAAGACCAAAATCATAAACAAAAATAATGAAAATAAAGAAATGCAAGTTTAAACCGATTTTTTTGTAGTTAGCAAAAATGAAAAAAGGCCCACAACATAAGATCAAAACTACTGAACTATATGAACCACAACCGGATGTACACGTGACCACGTGAGTGTGTGTATGCAGGTCTACGGTAAAAATATACTTTTGCAGGTTGACCCAGATTCTATTCTTCTAGAAAGCCACCCTATTTACATGATCAGAAAAATATATATGGATTTATTTTCACATATATTCAATGTAATAATAATTTTGAAAAAAATCAAAAATTCTTAGTGTTATGCAGATTATTACTAAATTATGTAACAGCCACACAGTGGAATACTATGCAGCCTTTATTTAATCGTTCAACAAACATGGGAGTACCCACTCTGTGCCTGCCTGTTTTAGGTTTTAGGAATATAGCTAGTGAAAAGAAGACAGATAATAAGTAGCATAACATCTCACAGAGCTGCTGGTCTACCATAGCCGGGAGCAGGTTCCTTTCCCCTCCGTGACCCTGATCTCCCTCCTTCACCCCTTCCCCATGGCACAGGAGACCTGACCAGCATCGGCTTTTCCCTGTTTCTACCATGGTCATGGGCAAGCAGAAGGGCTAGGGCACCACAAGGCCCAGCACACACTCATCAGCACACACTCTGTTGTTTTTCTACTTTCAATTTCATTACTTTCTGCTCTAATCTGTATTATTTCCTTCCTCTGCTTACCTTACCTTTAGTTTGCTCTTCATTTTTCAGTGTCTTACAGTACAATATTAGGTTATTGATTTGAGATCTTTCTTCTTCCTTTAAAGTAGTCATTTACAGCTATAAATTTCTTTCTAAGTTTTCAGCTACTTTAGCTATATCCCATAAGTTTTAGTATGCTGTATCTTCAATCTCATTCATCTCAAAATATCTTCCAATTTCCTTTTTGATGTCTTCTTTGACTAGCTGGTTATTTGGGAGTGTGGTTTAATTTTTACATAGCTGTGAACTTCCCCAATTTCTTCCTGTTATTGATTTCTAACTTCATTCCATTGTGGTGGGAGGGTATACTTTCTATTATCTCTCTCCTTTTAAATTTATTGATATTTGTTCTATGAGCTCACATATGGTCTAATCTGGAGAATGTTCCATGTGCACTTGAAAAGAATGTGTATTTTGTTGTGGTTGACTAAAGTACTCTATAGATGTCTGCTAGGTCTAGTTGGTTTATAGTATTGTGCAAGTCTACTATTTCCTTGTTGATCTTCTTTTTTTTTTTTTTTTTTTGCCACACCATGCAGTGTGTGGGATCTTAGTTCCCCGACAAGGGATCGAACCTGTGCCCCTCGCAGTAGAAGCTCGGAGTTTTAACCACTGGACCACCAGGGAAGTCCCCATTATGAATTCTTATAGATTAAGGAAATTGCACTTCTAAGTGTGCTTTGTATTCTGAGTATTTTTTTCTAATTTGTTTTTAACTTTGTCATGATTTCTTCCATGCAGCTTTCTTCTTAATTTTTATATAGTTGACTTTAGGCAAGTTTTATAGTTTCTTGTCATACTGAAGAAGCCTTTCCCCTCTCCGAACTTGTAAGAATTTTTTTCTCATATTTTTGCAGTACTTTTTTGTTTCATATATTACAATTAATTCATTGATCCATCTAGTCTTAATTTTCTAATATAAGAAGAGCATAAGGAAGACACTATTATTTTTCAGAAGTCATCCTAGTTGCTCCATCACCATTATTGAATAGTCACTTTTTTATCATTGATAGGAAGTGTCATCATCATAACACATTATTAAGGAAAGGTTTTGAAAGTTGGTTTTTTTAGAGTATCTTTCATTACTGATAAATATGAATTAGATGAGAATGACAGATAGATCCTGCAGGGAAGAGTGAGGTCATCTGAAGGAGGAGAGCCTGGAGGTGAAGGTCAAGCCTTGGGACATGGGCTCCCAGGTCGTGACAGCTCCTGCAAGTCTTCAGCTCAGTTCCTGGAGAATACCTTTGCATTCCAGAGCACAGAACCCCCTTTCTTTGGGTCACCATTTGACTCTTCACAGCTTAAATTTTTTCCTATTGTTTTTTTGCCGGGGCAGATGGCATGAGCTTTATCTGAAGGCTTTTCCCTCCTTATTGTATTACTTCTGTGCCTCTTTGTGTCTTCCATTGACTGGCAGCTCGTTGAGGACAGGGATTAGGACTTTCTTCTCTCAGTTCTAGAGACCCAGGTGGTGTTGTCCAATACAGTAATCATTAGGCCCATGTGGGGATGGAGCACTTCAAATAGCTTCTCTGAATCAAGGTGTGTTGCAAGTGAAAAATACACTCTGAATTTCAAAGACAGTCTTTAAAAAAAAAAAAAAAAGGATCCCAATGTTTTAGATTTCTTATATTTTCCATCTCTTTGTTGAAGTTCTCACTGTGTTCATTCATTCTCCCCAGTTCGGCAAGCTTCTTTGTGACCATTACTTTGAACTCTTTATCAAGGAACTTACTTATCTCCATTTCATTAAGCGTTTTTCCTAAGGTTTTATCTTATTTTGTCATTTGGAACAGATTTCTTTATTTCTCCATTTCGCTTGACTCTCTGTGTTTGTTTCTATACAGTAGATGAAACAACCATCTCTCTCCCAGTCTTGAAGGAGTAGCCTTGTGTAGGCAATGAATTTTTTGTTCAGCCCTCCCCCAGCTCTTAGTCATCTCTCAAACTTTTGGGATTGCTGAAGCAGCCTATTATATTTTTTAAGTGTTCCCAGTAGTTGAGCATGTGCCAAGACGTGTCCTATCCCAAAGGAGAAGATCTCAATGCCTAGATTCAGGATGACTGGAAGCCAGCCACACATGCACAAAGAAAATTACGGGCTAATATCCTTGATGAACATAGATGCCAAAATCTTCAACAAAATATTAGAAAACTGAATTCAACAATACCTTAAAAGGACCATGCAACATGATCAAGTGGGATTTATTGTAAGGATGCAAACTATGGTTCAAAATCCACAAATCAGTCAATGTGACACACCACATTAACAAGATGAAGAATAAAAATGATATGATCATCTCAATAGATGCAGAAAAAGCATCTGACAAAATTCAACATTGATTTATGATAAAACTCTCAACAAAGCAGATATAGAGGGAATAGACCTCAACATAATAAAGGCCATATCTGACAAGGCCACAGCAAACATCATATTCAATGGTGGAAAGCTAAAATTACCTCTTCTAAGATCAGGAACAAGATAAGGACACTCACTCTTGTCACTTTTATTTAACATAGTATTGGAAGTCCCAGCCAGAATGATTAGGTAAGAAAAAGGAATAAAAGACATCCAAAATGGAAAGGAGTAAGTAAAATTGTCACATGTCACAGATGACATGATATTATGTATAGAAAATCCTAAAAATGCCATCGAAAAAACTCTTAGAACTAATCAATGAATTCAGTAAAGTTACAGGATACAAAATCAACATGAAAACATCTGGTTGCATTTCTTTACACTAATAAAAAACCAGCAGAAAGAGAAATTAAGAAAACAATCTAATTTACAATTGCATCTAAAAAAGAAAATTCCTATGAATACATTTAACCAAGGAGGTCAAAGGCCTGTATATTGAAAACTACATTGAAGAAGACACAAATAAATGGAAAGATAGTCCATGCCCATGGATTTAAAGAATCAATACTGTTAAAATGTTCATACACCTAAAACAATCTATAGATTCAATGCAATCTCTATCAAAATTTCAATGACATTTTTCACAGAAATAGAGCAAAGAATTAAAATTTGTACTGAACCACAAAAGACCCTGAATAGCCAAAGAATCTTAAGAAAGGAAAGCAAAGCTGGAGGCATCTTGCTTCCTGATTTCAAACTATATTATAAAGCTATTTCAATTAAACAGTATGGTATTGGCATAAAAACAGACACATAAATCAGTGGAATAGAATAGAGAGCCCCAAAATAAACCCATGCACATATGGTCAATTAACTTATGCCACGAGAGCCAAGAATATACAATGGGAAAGGACATTCTCTTCAGTAAATGGTGTTGGGAAAACTGGACAGCAACATGCACAAGAATGGAACTGGACCACTATCTTATACCATACACACAATCAACCCAAAATGGATTAAAGAGTTGAACATAAGAACTGAAACCATAAAACTCCTAGAAAAAAACATAGACAGTAAGCAACTTGACACTGATCCTGGCAATGATTTTTTGAATCTGACACCAAAAGCAAAAGCAACAAAAGCAAACATAAAAAAGTGGGACTACAAAGCTTCTGCACAGCAAAGGGAACTGTTAACAAAATGAAAAGGCAACATATTGAATGCGAGAAAACAGTTGTAAATCATGTATCTTATAAACAGGTAATATTCAAAATATATAAGGAGCTCATACAACTCAATAGCAAAAATCCCCCAAACAATCCCATTTAAAAATTAGCAGAAGTTCTGAATAGACATTTTTCCAAAGACATACAGATAGCCAATAGGTACATAAAAATATGGTCAACATCATTAATCATCAGGGAAATGCAAATCAAAACCACAATGAGATATTGCCTCACACCTGTTAGAATGGCTATTATCAAAAAGACAAAAAAAGAATAAGCGTTGGGGAGGATGTGAAGAAAAGGGGACCCTTGTGTACTGTTGGTGGGAATGCAAATTTGTGCAACCACCATAGAAAACAGTATGCAGATTTCTCAAAGAGTTAAAAATATAACTACTATATGATTCTGCAATTTCACCTCTGTGTATTTATCCAAAGAAAATGAAAACGCTAACTAAAAAAGATATAAGCACCCCATGTTCACTGCAGTATTATTTACAATACTCAAGAAATGGACACAACTGAAGTGTCCATTGATGGGTGAATGTATAAAGAAATTGTGGTATATATATATATATATATAATATATATATATATATATATATATAAACACAGTGGAATATTATTCCACCACAAAAATTTAAATCTCTCCATGCATGACAACGTGGGTGGACCTTGAGGGCATTATGCTTGGTGAAAAAGTCAGACAAAGAAAAATACCATATGATCTCTCTTATATGCAGAATCTAAAAAAAAAATTTAAAAAAAAGCTCATAGATACAGAGAACAGATTGATGGTTGCAACAGGTGGGGTAGGAGTGCAGGATGGGTGAAATGGATGAACTGTTTTGTATGGTTTTGGTTTTCAGTTTAAATAAATTGAATAATATTTTTTATTTAAAAAATTAAATAAATTAAAGACCCTATCTACAAACATAGTCTTATTCTGAGCTACTGTCGGTTAGGATTTAAACATATGAATTTGGTGGTGGAGGAGCACAATTCAGCCCATAACAGGCACGTAGGAAAAATACAAAATCATCTAACATACATGTAAATAAGTAAATAAAATAAAAAGGAAGTTGACAACCTGTCCTCAAAAATAGTCTGTCAATTTCCCACTAAATATCAAGGAGTCACAGAAAAAGATGAAACAGCAATTCAGGATAGGATCTCTGTGCAATAAATGATATCATAGAGACAACTGGAGAAATATGAATGGGGTCTGAGGATTAGCTGATAGTACCCTTTGGATGTTAATTTTCTGATTCTGAAGGCTGCATTTAACTATGGGGGTAGAATGTTCTGGTTTGTTGGAAACCCCCACCGAAGCATTAAGGGGTGATGTGCATTCTGTCATTGACTTGTTCTCAGATGCTTCAAGGAAATATGTTTAGTACGGTTTTTGCAATTTTCTGTAATTTGAGAGTGTTTTAAGTCAGGATGTTAAATTTTAAAAAGAAGAAGATTGAACCAAAAACAAGTTATGTGGAGCCCAGTTTGACTGGCTGGATCCAAATAAGACAAAATGCAGCCCTCTGACACCTAAAATTCTTTGAAGAACTTAGAGACAGCTGTGCTAATGTGTGTCCCTCTAGTCCTCCCTTTTCCAGGCTGGGCCTCCTCTGAGTTTAGGCAATGGCTGCGTCCTCTTTTTCTGCTCACACAATCCTATTGCCTCCTATGCTCCCGGACTTGCATGCTATGACCTGCTAGATTCACTTAGTTCTAGCAGGTGTTCTCTGCAAATGAATACAGTTGGTTATTTCTTCCTTTCCGATCTTTATGCCTTTCTCCTCTGACTTAGAGCAATGTCCAGAACCTGAGTAGAATCATCTTGTATCTGTTTTGCTAAGTAGTATTTTTCAAGGAATTTGTCCATTTTATTCAAGTTGTCAAATTTATCAGCATAAAATTATTATTCATAAGATCCCCTTATTATCCTTTTCATGGCTGCAGAGTTTGTAATAATATCCCATCGTTACTTCTTTATATTGGGTTTTTTTTTTGCTTTTTTTTCTTTTAAAATTTGGTTTATTGATTTTATTTTATTCATTCTGTTGATTATTTCAAAGAATCAATGCTTGGTTTGTCAATTCCTTTAACTGTTTGTATTCTATCTCATTGATTTCTACTCATATTATTATTTCCTTCTTATTCTTTTGAGTTTAATTTGCACTTATTTTACGGTGATTAATGTGGATCTTCCAGTCACTGATTTTATTTTATTTTTTAAAATTTTACTCCCTATTTCTCCCAACCCCCTCTTCTTTTAACAGAAGGAAGGTCTTTAATTGCAAACTACACAGTTTACTCTAAGCACTGCTTTAGCAGTCTTCCACAAATTTCCATGTGGTATGTATTCAGTATTATTTATTTTGAAATTAAAAAAAATTCTCTTTTGATTTCATCTAAGAACCATGAATGCTTTGGAGGTATGTTGCTTTAAACTCAAATTTTGGAGTTTTTTTTTCTAGAGATCATTCTTGACTAGTAATGTAATTTCATTGAAGTCAGAGAACAGAGTCTATACGATTTCATTGCTTTTAAACTTATTTAGACTTTTTAAAATTGTCCAAAATGTGGTCTATGTTGATGAAAGTACCACGTTCGTCAAAAAAGAATGAGACTTCATTAGATGTTGCAGTGTGCTCTCTGAATGTCAATTAAGTCAAGGTGGTTGATAGGGGTTTTTTTGTTCTTTTTTTTTAAGTTTGTTTTTAATTTGGTCGTGCCGCAGGGCTTCCGGCATCTTAGTTCCCCAACCAGGGAGTGAACAGGTGCCCTCTGCGGTGAAAGCAGAGTCCTAACCACCGGACTGCGGGGCAATTCCCATGGTGGTTGATAGTGTTACTACCCTTTCTCATTTTCATTAAAGGGTGATATGATAGTCCTTTAATTTCATCAGTTTTTGCCTTATGTATTGATATTTTAAAGCTCTACTATTAGGCACATAATATTTATGATTAAGATGTCTTCCTGATGAATTGACACTTTTAACACTACAAATGGTGCCTTTTTAAAAATCTTTGGTAACATCAAGTGAAAACTTGAAATTGACTCCATGGTGCCTTTGGACCTGGGCAATCCCTCAACAGGACATTCAGTTACCTCTGTTCTGTTCCCAACCTGCCAGTCATATTTCCCACCATAAATACCCCCTAGAACAGGACAAGGACATCATACCAGCATTAGTGCAGGCATCTTAGAACCCATGTGCGTTCAGGGGAGGCACGTCTGGAGCTTGCTGAGCAGCCCTGTGCAGGGACAGTTCCGGCCACAGGGAGCTGAGGCAGAGACACAAAGACCCCCCCTCACCCCCATAAACACCACCAAGGTCACCAAGGTGAAAAGAGCCTGGAGGGGCTGCAAGACAGAGGTGACAATGCTACTGGTGGCAGGGACACTGGTGGACATGGGGTGAAAAGTCCACACGGACAGGATCACAGACAAGAACGAAGTCAAAGTAAAAGGGGGAGGGGGTGGGCGAGGAGGAGGCTTCCTAGTGTGTAATCCCCACTGCACCCTGTTTGAGGGACCCGGGTGTGGTGGAGATCTGAGGCTTTGCCGACCCACAGACCTCTGTGTCTGTGGGGGCGGGGGGTGTGTGTGTGTGAGAGAGAGACAGAGACAGAGGAGGGAGACAGGAGGGCTGCACTGGAGCAGCAGCGTGGGACAAAAGAGAGAAGGTAACGAGGGGACTTCCTTGGCAGGCCAGTGGTTATGACTCCCCGCTTCCACTGCAGGAGTCAAGGGTTCGATCCCTGGTTAGGAAACTAAGATCCCACATGCTGCCAGCATGGCAAAAAAAAAAAAAAAAAAAAAGAGGGAGGAAATGAGAAGGAAGGAGGAGATGTGGAAGTGTGTTAAGTTGAGCCCTGTGTAGACTCTACTGACCCTGCTCTGCCCAGAGATGAATCATGAGCAGGGATTTCCCTCTCCTGCTTCCCGCCCCCGTCGCTTCCTGCCCTCCCCCCCCGCCCCCCCCTTAGACTGCAAAACAGTCTAGTTTGATCTTCACTCTCTCTTTTTCCTGATAAGAGTCAACCAAACAAACACTACTCTTTGCTTGACGAGACAAACACACCCTAAAGCTACACCGTTACTCTTTTTTTTTTTAAAGATTCTTTAAATTCTCTAGTGCTTTACAATTTTCAAACGTTTCACACACGCGTGATTTCATATAATCCCATAACAACACTTCTTTTCCCCTTAACCCTATATTGCCCCTCCCTGATTCCCTCTCCCTACTGGTAACCACCAGGTTGTTCTCTATATGCGTGAGTCTGGTTCTTTTTTGTTTTATTCACTAGTTTGTTGTATTTTTCAGATTCCACATATAGGTAATATCATTCAGTGTTTGTCCTTTACTCTTAACCTGAGCAGCTGTGACATAGTGCGTCAGACTTGTTCTCAAAGTCTTCTTGTGGTCTGAGGTCTGTTTCTTCTGAGATTTTTGTGGGTTTGGATGGTTGTTGTATAGGTAAAAAGACAAGCTACGATAACACTAAAGCCTTCCGCCTCCTAGCTCAGGGCAGCCATTAAATAGTTTTTCCAGGATGCACACCTTACCTGTTTCGATCTCAAAATGGAAATAAAAATAAAAGCTTCACACCCTTTCCTCCTAAACTAAAGACAGAGCCCCTGGGGTTAGCTGTATGATTACTGGTGGTTTACCCTGTAAGCCCTGTATGTTGCTGTGGAAGAAAGTGCCCGGAAGGAATTTGGCAAATTGCTCACAGCAGCCAAGAACGGGTGCTGAATGCAACGGAGGATGGGAAAGCTACTTATCTGTAAAAATCAATGGGAAGAATAGATGCAATGAGCATGTTTTAGAATTTAAACAGAGGCATAAAAGGGGGGAGGGGGAGGGGAGGAGAGGGGAGGGAGGGGGACGGGAGGGGAGGGGGAGGGGAGGGGGAGGGGAGAGGGGAGGGGAGGGGGAGGGGAGGGGAGGGGAGGGGAGGGGAGGGGGAGGGGAGGGGGAGGGGAGGGGAGGGGGAGGGGAGGGGAGGGGAGGGGGAGGGGAGGGGAGGGGGAGGGGAGGGGGAGGGGAGGGGAGGGGGAGGGGAGGGGAGGGGGAGGGGAGGGGAGGGGAGGGGGAGGGGAGGGGAGGGGGAGGGGAGGGGAGGGGAGGGGGGGAGGGGAGGGGGAGGGGAGGGGAGGGGGAGGGGAGGGAGGAAGCTGGGAAGGAAAGGAAAGGAGAGGGAGGAGAGAGGGGGTGCGAAGCGGAGTAAGGTAATGAGAGGGAAGGGCTGGGCCATATCAAGGCTTGCTAAGGAGTTTTCAACTCTTCTCTCTGGAATTTACTTCGGGGGCAGCCAGACAAGCCTAGGAATGCGGGCTTTTCTCCCTCTGGGCCCGGTCGGTCCTGCCGGGTCATGACTCTGCTCCTTCTCCCGACTCTGCCCACTGCTGGTCCCGCTCAGACAACCCGGGCCGCAGGTGACTCGGGCAGGCACCCCACCGTGTCCCCACGTCCCGCCCACCCCCTTTCCCGGCCGCCAAGCGCGCCTTCCGGAGCCAGGATCCGCGATAGGGACTCACCGACTGCAGGACACCCAAAAGGACGAAGATGAGAGCCCTGGGGCCCCGGAACGGAGGCCTGGGACTAGGAACCGAGGCCCGGGAGCCCGAGGCGGCCGGCGCGGTACGTCCCCGCTGCCTCGTGCGGTCGGGGAGCGCTCGCTGTTCAGGTCGCCTCGAGGGGACAGCCGGCAGCGCCATCAGGGATCGAGAGTGTCTTTTGCTGAACGCGAGAAAGTCCGCTTCTGATTGCTAGTTGCTGGAAGTCTGCGGGATACCGCGGTTCCGAAGCACCGCTCTCGCGGGTTTGGGGTGAATGAGGAGAGCTGGTGGCCCCGCCTAGTCTTACGCGGGTATTGCGCAATCAGTGCCGGGCGAATAAGAAGCTCCTTCTTCCTCTGAACTGGACAAAAGACGGAGTTGGCGTTAAAAACCCTTCCTGAAGCGGGTCCCTTACCAGGGCCAACGACGCTCCCGAGCTACCGCTCTGGGCTTCTCACTACAGCCTTCTGCCCACTCTCAGCTTCTGCTCCTTCCACCCTTATTGGCAGGGTGGGTGCATGAATATCACTGCCTTCAGAGTCACTTTGCAGCTCTGTCCCAGTGCTAAGCTTCTGAGCCAGAGGCTTGATCTTAGCGTCTCAGTAACCAGGTGCTTGGCTGGAGCAGACACTCAATGAACACGTGGGTGGACAGAATGAAGGTCGCAGAGGCAGCAAGCGGTGGATCTGAATTCAGGTCACCATTAGGCTCCCGAACTCCCCCGTCACCACCTTGCACGTTCCCGTAATTCCAGGTCTGTCATCTGACTTTCGCACTCAGGACTTCATGCCATCTCTTCTTAACCCTGCTGCTCCTGCAGTCAGGCAAGCTGGAGGAATCCACTTTATTAAGCCTTTCTTCGGAGTTTTCCTTCTCTGTAGATTCTTTAAAGCCCTTGGGAAACAAAACTGCTGGAGACTAATTGGCACGTGAAACCAAATGGGCCAAGAGGGGGGTCTCTACGTGGGTCAGGCCCTTCCAGCTGTCCCTACACACTGGGCACTCTGCTGGGCCCAAGTTCTGTGGAGTCCAGTATTCAGAGAGCGGCACAAGGCTAGGTCCTGCTCACAGGGTGACTGAAGGGCTGGGGACTGAGTAGGAGAGAAGGGAACCTGGGAGCCTCCAGCTCCACCCCTTGTATCAGTTTTGTGAGGCCAGGGTAGTAGGAATTAAAATTCATTCTTCTCCATATGTTTATCCAATTGTTGCAACATCATTTATTGAAAAGACTTTCTTTTCCCATTGAATTATATTACTGCCTTTGTTGAAATTCAATTGATTATATATATGTTCCATTTCTGGACTCTATATTCTGTTCCATGGATCTATTAATTTTCTATCCTTATGCCAATACCATGTTGCCTTGATTACTGTAGCTTTATACAGTGTTGAAATCAGGTAGTTTAAGTCCTCCAACTGTTTTTTTTTCCTGGAATTGTTTGCATTTCCATGTAAGTTTTATATAAATTAAAATATTCAATTAAAAAATCCTGTTGTGAGACCTACTAGAGAATGGACTTGAGGATACGGGGAGGGGGAAAGGTAAGCTGGGGCAAAGTGAGACAGTGGCATGGACATATATACACTACCAAACGTAAAACAGATAGCTAGTGGGAAGCAGCCGCATAGCACAGGGAGATCAGCTCTGTGCTTTGTGACCACCTAGAGGGGTGGGCTAGGGAGGGTGGGAGGGAGGGAGACACAAGAAAGAAGAGATATGGTGATACATGAATATGTATAGCTGATTCACTTTGTTATAGATCAGAAACTAACACACCGTTGTAAAGCAATTATACTCCAATAAAGATGTTAAAAAAATAAAATCCTGCTATGATTTTAAGTGGCATTGCATTAAATGTGGTGATTGATGAGAAGAATTGACATTTTAACAATATTGTTTTCCAATCAATGAGATGGTTTTGTTTTAGATCTTTCTTACTTTATCTTGATAATATTTTGTAAGCTTTCTGTGTACAAATTGTACACATCTTTTGTAAATGTATTCCCAAATGTTTTTGATGCTATTTTCAGTGGAATTGCTTTAGATTATTTTATTTTCAAATTGTTTTTGTGCTGATGTTTAGAAACACAACTGATTTTTCTGCATTGATCGTGTATCCTATGATATTGCTAAATTTATGTATTTCTAGTTGTTTTGTAGATTGTTTAGGATTTTCTACATAAGCAATCATATTGTCTGCAACTAAACGCAGTCTTACTTCTCCTTTTCCAGTCTTTATTCCTTTTGTCTTTCTTGCTTAATTGCCCTGGCTAGGACTTCCAGTACAATGTTAAATAGAAATGGTGAAAACAGAATTGCTTGTTTTATTCTTAATTTTAGAGGGAAAGCATCCAGTATATCACTGTTACATATGAGATTAGTTGTAGCGTTTTCATAGATACCATCTATCAGATTAATTAACTTCCGTTCCAAGTTTGGTATAAATTTTTATCATGAATGAGTTTTGAATTTTGTCAAATGATATTTTTCTACATCTATTGAGATGATCTTATGGCTTTTCTCCTTTATTAAAATGATGAATCAAATTGATGGACTTTAATATGTTAAACCTACCTTGAATATCTGGGCTAAATTTCACTTGTCATGATGTATTGTCCTTTTCACATATTTGCTAGATTTGATTTGCTAACACTTTTCTTAAGGATTTTTTGTGTCTGTATTCACGAGAGATAATAGTCTATAATTTTCTCCTTCTATGATGTCTTTGTAAGGTTTTGGTATCAGTATCAAGCTGGCCTTATAAAATAAGATCAATTTTCTTGAGACTTTTATAAGATTGGTATTATTTCTTTTGTAAAGGTTTGATAGCATTCACCAATAACACCACCTGGACCCGAAGGCTATTTGTTTATGTTTTTGTTTGAGTGTGCGTGTGGTTTTTGATAATAAATTCAATCTTTTAATAGATATGGTGCTATTCAGATTTTCTATTTGTTCGTGTATTTGTTTTGGCAAGTGACGTTTTTCAAGGAATTTGTCTCTTTTATCTAAGCTGTCAAATATACTGGCATAAAGTTGTTCACACTATTCTCATATTATCTTTAATGATCATAGTGATATCCTATTATTCTGACTTTGGTAATTTGAGTTTTCTCTCTTTTTCTTGATGAATTTTGCTAGGGATTTATAAATGTTATTAATCTTTTCAAATAACTATGTGATCTACATTAATTTTCTTTCTTTTACAGGTTCATTTTCTGTTTCTATTTCATAGATTTCTTCTCTTTGTTTTTACCTTTCTTCTACTTATTTTGGGTTTATTTTGACTTTTTCTATCTTCTCAAATAGCAAATAAAATCATTGATTTTAACCTTCTCTTATTTACAAATATAAACATTTACACCCTCTAACCCTTACTCTAGCTGCTTCCCATAAATTTTGATATGTTGCAGTATCATTATCATTCAGCTTGAAATATTTTCTAGTAGTTTCTCCTTTGATTCATGGATTATTTAGAAGTATGCTCTTTAAATTCCAGATATGGAAGTTTTTTAAAAAATATCTTATTGTTTTTGGTTTCTAATTCAATTCCTTTGCAACCAGAACACATACTCTGGTACAATTTCAAACCTTTTAAATTTATCAAATCTTGTTTTATGGCCCAGAATATGATCTACCTTAGTGAATATACCATGTGCATTTAAAAGGAATGAGTATTCTACAGTTGTTGGGTACAGTGCTCTATAAATGTTATAAATGTTATAAATGTTAATTAGGTCAAAGTAGTTGAGGAATTTTTCAGAACTTCTATGACTTTACTGATTTTTTTTTCTCACTAGTTGTTCTATGAGTTGTTGAGCAAAGGGTGTTAAAAATTTCTCTGACTGTAGATTTGTCTGTTTCTCCCACTAATCATGTCCATTTCTGCTTCAAATCTTTAAAGCTCTGTTATTAGGTATACACATATTTTTGAGCATTATGTCATTCTGATGAACTGACTCTTTTATCATTATGCATCCTTCTTTATCTTTGCTAATATGCCTAATATTGAATCTACTTTGTTTGAAACAATGAGAGGCACACCAGCTTTCTTATACTTACTGGTTGCATTGTATGTCTTTGCCCATCTTTTACTTTCATTCTATCTGGAATCAGGAATTTGGGATTAAAATATACACACTACTATATATAAAGTAGATAACTAACAAGGACCTAATGTACAGCATAAGGAACTATACTCAATATCTTATAATAACCTATAATGGAATAGAATGTAAAAAAAGAATATGTATGTATATTTGTTAAAAAAAAATAAAGTCCATATGCTTTAGACAGCTTATAATTTCAGCTGGCTTTTTTTCCAGTTGGAGGATCTCAGCCTTATAACTGGAATGTTTATTCTAGTTACACTTATTGTTGTAGCCTTATCTGGAATATACGATCTGCCACAATTTCTTCATTTTGCCCTTGTTTTTAAAAAATATTTTCACTGGATATAAATGAATCATGACTCAGCAGGTTCCTTTCACGGCTTCAAAGATTCTGAGCTCCACTGTTTAAGTCAGTTGTCATTCGGTGGTCTTACAAATGCAAAAAAAAAAAAAAGGTTTTTCATGCACAAAGCCACTGACTATGCTGTGCCCAGGTGGTGTCTTCTTTATATTTATCTTTCTTTGGCATTTTCTGAGCTTTTTGAATTTGTAACTTGGTGTTTTGCACTACACGTGAGAAAATTACAGCCATTTTTTTTCTCATTTGTTCAGCCATTTGTTTTCAGTCTCCAATTCCAAATATATTCCATGGTATTGTCCCAAAGGTCACCAAGACTCTGTTCCTTGTTTCCTTTCAATTTTTTTTAACCTCTGCTTTTCAGATTGAATGGTTTCTATCAAATCTCTCTTCAAGTTCACTCATTCTTTCTTCTGCAATATTCAAACTCTGTTAATAACATTCAAGTGAATTTATTTCAGCTAATGGAATTTTCAGTTCTAGAATTTCCTTTTGGTTCTTGTTTTATAGTCATCACTTGTATGCTGAGATATCCTACCTTCCATTCATTTTAATATTTTCTATAAACCAAACATATATTTTAAATCTCCCTAAAAGAGACTCTATTATGAATTAGAGTTAAGAACCACTGGAAAGACATAAATTTTACCTGGAAGGAAGAGACATGTAATGGGAAGTATCAGTAGCAGAGAATGTGAAAATATTTTTTAGACCCTGCATACTTAATTTTATAACTATTTATTGAGAATTGATTATGTACCAGACATAATGCATACAAAGATTAAAATATGCAGTACCTCCTCCAAGAGACTTGCAATCTAGTAAGGAGACAGTAAAACAATTGTAATAAAGTGTGGTATTGACAGGACATATTAAAAATGTTCACATCACCAAGGACTTGTATTTTTACTTTGGAGGGAAAAAACCTTGGGATAATCAGGAGAAAGAAGGTAGAGGAGGAGAAGAGAAAGGAAGAAAAATGAATAGAGAAGGTATCACACCTTATTTACAAGGAAGGATTAAGGGAAACCCAAAGATGACAGAGAATAGATAAACAAGCACAACAGACAAAATTTTAGCCTCTGACAGCAACAGCTACAGCAAATAGTAAACACATTCTAACTCCTAGCCAGACAAAAATACAACCTCACACTAAATGCCTACTTAGCTCTTCTTTTAACAGGTACATCATGTCCAGCTTTCAACAAAAAATTACATGGCATACTAAAAGAAAAAAAAAAAAAAACCCATAGGGTTTTAAGAGATAGAGCCAGCACCAGAATAAGACATGGATGTGGTGGAGATGTTGGAATTATCACACCAGGAATTTAAAACAACTATGAATAATATACTAATGATTCTAATAGAAAAGTGGACAACATTCAAGAACAGTTAGGAAATGTAAGCAAGGAGATGGAAACTTCAAGAAAAAATTAAAAAGAAATGCTAGAAACAAACAAACAAAAAAAAAACCCACCGTAACAGAAATGAAGAATGCTTTTCATGTGCTCATGAATAGACTGGGCATGACCAAGGAAAGAATCAGTGAGCTTGAATCAATGTCAACAGAAAGTTAGAAAACCAAAGTGCAAAGAGGAAAAAAAAGAATGAAAAGGGCAGAACAGAATATTCAAGAAGTGGGACAATTAAAAAGGAGTAACATATACATAAGGGGAATACTGGAAGGAAAAGGAGAAGAAATATTTGAAGCAATAATGACTTCAAATTTCCCAAAATTAATGACAGACACCAAACTAGCAGAACACTGAGCAGGATAAATACCTCCAAAATTCTATACATAGGCATATCATTCTCAAGCTGCAGAATACCAAAGAAAAATAGAAAATCTTAAAAGAGGCCTGAGGGAAAAATACCTTACCTATAGAGGAGGAAGAATAAGAATTATATTGAGCTTTTCTTCAGTAAGCAAGAAGGAAGTGGGGTAAAATATTTAAAGTGTGAAAGAAAAAATTCCCACCAACCTAGATTTCTGTATCGAGCAAAATTATCCTTCAAAAGTAAAAGAGAGAGCTTCCCTGGTGGCGCAGTGGTTGAGAGTCCGCCTGCCAATGCAGGGGACACGGGTTTGTGCCCCGGTCCGGGAGGATCCCACATGCCACAGAGAGGCTGGGCCCGTGAGCCATGGCTGCTGAGCCTGTGCGTCTGGAGCCTGTGCTCCACAACGGGACAGGCCACACAGTAAGAGGCCCACGTACCAAAAAAAAAAAAAAGTAAAAGAGAAATAACAACTTTCTCAGACAAAAAAAAATTGAGGAAGCTTGTTGCTAGTAGACCTGCCTTGCAATATACATTTTTAAAAAGTTTTTTTTTCAGAAAGAAGGAAAATGATATAGGTCAGAAACTCAGATTTGCATAAAGGAAGAGCTTTAGAGAAGGAATAAAACAAGGCAAATTAAAATCTTTTCTTTTACTTCTTTTTTTGTATAAATACCTTTTAATTTATTTAGATCTTTGTTATTGTTTTAATATTTATTTATTTATTTGGTTGCTCCGGGTCTTAGTTGTGGCTCACAGGCTCCTTAGTTGTGGCATGCGAACTCTTAGTTGCGGCATGCATGTGGGATCTAGTTCTGTGACCAGGGATCGAACTCAGGCCCCCTCCATTGGGAGCATGGAGTCTTAACCACCGTGCCACCAGGGAAGTCCCTACTTCTTTTTTTTTTTTTTTGAAAGAAAGTTTTACATTCAACTGTTCTTTATTGAACACTGACTATGGACCAGTAAATATTTAGACTCTGGACACCCAGGGCGAACAACAACAACAACAAAAGACTGTCATCATGCAGCTTATCCACTAGTAAATATAATTATAATACACTTTCTGATTCTGCAGTGACAACTATTTTTTAGTTATATTGCTATAAAATTTAACTATCTCATTCAGATTAGAGACAAACTATATTCTAAGGTTACTTATTCTTATCTGATCTAACAGATAACAGTTTGTTCAAAATAATTCTAGCAAAAATGTATCTAGTGATTGTAACTTCTTGATAAGTGAAATGAATGAAAGCAGTGTTATAAGGGTTGGGAGGAAGGAATTGGGATGACACTGCCATAGGGTACTTGCACTACCTGTGAAGTGATATAGTGTTGTTAGAAAAAGGACTTGGATTTGTTTTTTTTTAATTTTATTTTTGGCTGCATTGGGTCTTCGTTGCTGCGCTCGGGCTTTCTCTAGTTACAGCGAGCGGGGGCTACTCTTCGTTGCAGTGCGTGGGCTTCTCATTGCAGAGCGGGTGGCTTCTCTTGTTGCAGAGCATGGGTACTAGGCCCACGGGCTTCAGTAGTTGCAGGGCTCAGGCTCAGTAGCTGTGGCTCGTGGGCTCTAGAGCGCAGGTTCAGTAGTTGTGGCGCACGGACTTAGTTGCTCCGCGGCATGTGGGATCTTCCCGGACCAGGGCTTGAACCCGTGTCCCAAGCATCGGCAGGCGGATTATTAACCACTGTGCCACCAGGGAAGTCCAGTTGGATTAGTTTTAAGTGCATATTGTAAACCAAAGGACAACTACTCAGAAAGTTTTTTAAAAAATGTAAAACAGATGCTAACAGAGGTTAAAAATGAAATCATATAAAATGTTCAGTTAAACCCATAGAAGCCAGAAAAAGTGGAAGTCAATACGAGAAACAAAGAACAAGGCAAAGAATAGAGAATAGTAACAAATATCATAGATATATAATTCAACTATATAAATAATAATTAAAAACATCAGTGGTCTAAATACCCCAACTAAAAGACAGAGACTGACAGAGTGGATAAAAACAAACAACACTCAACTGTATGATGTCTGCAAAAAAAGAAAAGAAAAGAAAAAAAGTGATATAGACACAGATAGACAAAAAGTAAAGCTGTAGAGAAAAATATACTAACATTAAAACTAGAACGGTGGAATGCCTATATTAATTTCAGACAAAGCAGACTTCGGAGTAAGGAAAATCATCAGGGATAAAGAGGCGCAACATGCAACGAAAAAAAAATGTCAATTCTCCAAGAAAACTTAGCAATCCTTAATGTGAATGCACCTAACAACAGAGTGTCAAAATATACGTGAGGCAAAAATTGACAGAAATGCAAGGAGAAATAAATGAATCTACTATTATAGCTGAAGACTTCAGCAGCCTCTATCAGTAACGGACAGATCCATCAGGCAGAGAATCAGTAAGGACCTAGCTGAGCTCAACACCACCATTCATCAACTGCATCTAATTGACATCTATAGTCTACTTCATCCAACAGTAGGAGAATACACATTCTTATCAAGCTGACATGGAACATTCACCAAGATAGATCACATTCTGGGCCATAAAACACCCTTTACCAAGTTTTAAGGAATAAAACTCCTACAATGTCTGCTCTCAAACCACAATGGAATAAAACTATAGAAATCCATAACAGAAACATCTAGAAAATCCCCAGATACTTGGAAATTAAACAATAATTGCTAAACCACACATGGTCGAATGAGAAAGGATTTAGAGAAATTAAATAAATTTAATTAATAAAATAAAATAAATTAATTAAAATAAAAAATTTAATTTAATTAAAATAAAATTAATTAATAAAAATAAAATTTATTAAACTTTGTGGGCTGCAGCACAAGCAGTGCATGGAGGGAAATTTATAGCAATGAATGCACATGTCAGAAAAGAAGGAAGATCTTAAATCAATAATCTAAGATCCCACCTTAGAAAACTAGGGAAAAAAAGAGCAAGTTAAATTCAAAGTAAGAGGAAGAAAAGAACAAATAAAAATTAGAGCAAAAAGCAATACAACTGAAAACAGGAAATTAGTAAAGAATATCAACCAGACCAAGCTGGCTCTTTGAAAAGATCAGAAAAATTGAGAAATCTTTCGCAAGTTTGAGGGGACGGGGTGGGGGGAGAGAGAGAGAAACAGAGACCATAACTATTGATCCCAGGGATGCTGACAGAATAGTAAAGGAATATTATGAACAAGTCTATGCCTATAAATTTGATAACCCAGATAAAATGGACAAATTCCTTGAAAGAAACAATCTACCAAAACTTACACAAGAAGAAATAGACAATCTGAATTGGCCTGTATCTATTAAAGAAATCAAATCAGTAATTAATAAACTACCCAAACAGGAAGCACCAAGCCCAGATGGGTTCACAGCTGAGTTCTACCAACCATTTAAAGAAGAAATTATTCCCAATTCTCCATAATCTCTTCCAGAAGATAGAAGCAGAGGGAATACTTCCTAACTCATTCTATGAGGCCAGCATTACCCTAATATCAAAACCAGACAAAGACATTACAAGAAAAGACAACTACAGACCAATATAGATGCAAAAAGCCCCAACAAAATCTAGCCAAGTGTAAGAATTATATACCATGACCAAGTGGGATTTTCCCAGGTATGCAAGGCTGGTTCAATATTTGAAAATCATTCAATGTAATCCACCACATCAACAAGCTAAAGAAAAAAACTGTATGTTCATATCAAAAGATGCAGAAAAGCATTTGATAAGATCCAGCACCCATTCATGATAAAAACTCTCAGCAAACTAGGAATAGCGGGAATTCATCAACTTGATAAAGAACATCAACCGAAAACATACAGCTAACATCATACTAAATGGTGAGAAACTAGAAACTTTCCCCCTAAGATCGGGAACAAAACAAGCATGTCCCCTCTCACCACTCTTTTTCAACACCATGCTGGAAGTCATAGCTAATGCATTAAGAAATAAAAGGTATACAGATTGGGATGGAAGAAATAAAACTGTATTTGTTTGCAGATGACATGATTGCTTATGTAGGAAATCCAGAAGACTCAAAAAAAAAAAAATCCTGAATGGAACTAATGAGCATTTATAGCAAGGTTGCAGGATACAACATTAACATATAAAAGTTAATTGCCTTCTTACATGCCAGTAATGAACAAGTGGATTTTGAAATGGAAAACACAATACAATTTACATTAGCACCCCCAAAATTGAAATTCTTAGGCATAAATCTAACAAAATATATTCAAATCTGTATGAGGAAGACTACAAAGCACTGATGAAAGAAGAGCTAAATAAATGGAGAGATGTTCTATTTTCATGGATAGGAAGACTCAATATTGTCAAGATGTCAATTCTTCCCAAATTGATCTACAGATTCAACATAATCCCAGTCAAAATCTTATTTTGTGGATATCAATTAACTGATTCTAAGGTTTATATCTTGGTATTTACCCCAAATGAGTTAAAAATGTATGTCCACACAAAAACCTGCACATGGATGTTTACAGAAGGTTTATTCATAATTGCCAAAACCTGGAAGCAACCGAGATGTCCTTCAGTAGGTGAACGGGTAAATAAAGTGTGGTACATTCAGATAAGAGAATGTTATTCAGAAATAGGAAGAAATGAGCTGTCAAGACATGAAAAGATCCTGCTGATGAGACTCCCCCTCCCCCTCCAGTTCTCATTTATCCAAAGACTGTACTGGCCAGTGTCATTTTATTTTTGCCCTCTTGACAAATATTCTAGAGGCTGAGGTAGGACTGTATAGGTAGATCCTTACTGTATGATATTGTTTTAGGGGCTAAAGGGGAGAAACTGAAAGTGTTCTACTCTTTTTTCTACAGTGTTGGCGTTTTTCTAATGTATCTATTTTTCTTGTCGCACCTTTTCGACTTCAGTACACTTGGTGTACTGAGTTAATGGCTAGTACTGTTTTGGCTCTGTGAAAACACATTTGCGAGAAGAGGAAGTAGTGACTTCTGTCAAACTGTTAGATGCCGAAACTTTTAAATCCCAATTTTGTCCAGATCTTACCAGATGCTACTGTACTTGAATGGTTAATAAAACTGCGTAGCGCTGGTGAAAAAAAAAAAGTTTCACTTGAAGGCAGGCCTTTAAAAAAATCTAACAGTACTTCAAAATGATACTTTCCCCCTTTCCCTGCAGAAAGCAAGAGGTTTTTGTTTTTGTTTTTGTTTTTAATCTTCACTGTGAGAACCTGGTAGAGCTCCTGGAAGTAAAACTCACAATAGTTTGAGGATTCCCTCTAAGACTGGCCTTCCTTGGTGTCTTTAATTTTCAAATTTATCCACACATACAGTTCTGGTTTTCCTACTTTGATACTGGTTCCCAAGGAGGATTTTGCCTGTAGGTTTCTGCTCTAGTAAGTTGTGATTCTCTGTATCTGCCTGTCTGTCTCTCCAATTTTTGTAGTAGAAGTTTGCCCTTTGATCTCAATTCTCTGATGGATCTAAGAGTTGTTAATTTATTGTTTTTTCAGCTCTTTTCTTGTTAGGACAAAGTGATGACTTCCAAGTTACTTACATGCTGGACTGGAAATATAGAACAATTTAGAAAGAAAGAGTGGAAGAGAAGACAGTGAGATTAAAAAAGGATAAATTCTTTGGAGTAAAACTGAATAGTTTCACAAATGGTCACTGAGGCATTCTAGAAGATCATGGTTGTTAATGAGTAGATAGCAACTGTCTCCTATGGTTTGCAAGCTTTGAAGAAAGAAGAAAGGGGATTTCCCACATCTGTGATTGCTCTAACCCCTCTGTCTGAACATGCAGGCAATTAAATTTAGAGGCATTTCATCCCCAAACAGCTAAGAAACAAATAGTCATTCAAATAAATAAAAGATTCAATTACTGTATTAGTATATTATATTTGGATAAATATTCTTATGCTGTAAAGGATAGGCCTTGATGAAATTGTTTCTTTACTCATAGTTTGATCAATTAAATTCATTCATTTATTCATTCAACAAACTGAGTCCTTAGGATGTGCCAGGCACTGTGCTAGACACAAACATAATTAAGAACACAGTCCCTACCAGGAAGGCACTTAAGCTAGTCAGAGAGACAGGCACACAAATAGAAACTTAGAAAACAATGTGGCACATTAAAAAATAGAGAGGTACACAGGTTATAGAAAAATAAGGAGGGACACCCAATCCAGCCTGGAGCAGGAAGGAAGGAAGAGGAAAGAAAGATTGGGAAGTCTCCCATAACACAGCGGTGCCTGGCTTCTTCCCCTATAAACCTTGTAGGCTAAGAATAATGTATTTTCCTTCTCAGTCCTCTTTTAGCCAAGTCCTGATGGCTGTAAATCATAGAGATAAGAACTAGAAATAACTGGATAATGCAACAGGGCATGCATATTTCTACAAAAATGATGAAGCATCCCCCATAAGCAGGTGAGACGACACAGAGCATCGTGCAGCATGGAAGCATTGTAGTAGCATCTGGAGAGTTTGTGCTTTATGGCTGAAGTGAGGCTGCTTTGGTGTCCGGCCAAAAACATATTGGAGCATCAGTAAATAAATATCGCTGCCATGATACGCTGATGTTAGGTGGCATTCTTTCTTCAGACTCCGCAGAACTAAAGAACTTCTGCAATCACACATCTACAGTAGATACTACATTCAGAAGCAGAAGGTGGGCGCTCGAAAAAAACTCAAGATCCTGACATAGAAACCTTTAATTCACAGAGGAGGAATCTGAGAGGAAACCTGCTTGTCTGAGGCCATGCAGCTCTTTACTAATAGAGATGAAACAAGAATGCGGGTCCAGGTGATTTCTTTCTTTATTTTTTAAAAAATTGAATAATATCTGAGTGTCGAGCCATGTGCTGAGTACAAAATATGAAATTTATACTCACTGATACTTCTCTACTGTCCTCCATTCAACCTCCTGCCACAAGTATCATACAGTCTCACTCATAAATACTTTAGATGTATCTATAAGATATACTTTTAATAAAACATAATCACCGTGTCATTGCACTCAATTTGCTAATATCATCAAATACCCAGTTTAAAATTGAAAGTATCTAATGATCATAGATGGGTTTTTATGGTTGTTTGTGTAAATTGGACCCAATCAGATCTAATAGCATTGCCCATTAAACGTCTGTTTGTTGCCATTATTTTTTTGAAGAAACAAGGTCATTATCTAGTAGAATACCCCAGTCTGGATTTTGCTAATTGCAACCTCAGTTTTCACTAACATGTTCCTCTACCTTCTGATTTTTTTTTTTAACCTCCATCAACTAGTACTTAGATCTAATACCTTGATCAGATTAAGGTTCAATTTTTTGACAAAAATACTTCACAGGTGGTTCTGTGTACTTCCCATCACATTACTTCGGGAGGCAAGTAATGTTGGGTTGTCTTTCCTTTTGTGATGTTACGATTAACCCAGCAGGTGTTGTCAAACTGACCCATCCATTCTAAAATGCCAAGGGTGCTATGTTAGATGGGGTGTTCAGACAAGGCCTTTCTGATGAAGTGACCTTTAAGCTGTGACCTAAGGATGAAAAAGAGCCAGTCCTGCAGAGCAGAGGAAGAGTGTAGCAGTTGCAAGCCCGGCAGTATGAAAGAGCTTGCCATATACCCAATCGCCCCTCTCAAGATCAGCAGAGCTTTCTTTCCATTCTCCACCACTCCCAGTAGCTCTTCCAATCTCCAACAGGTGGAAGCAGAGAACTCTGTGCCCAGAGGTGTCAGGAACCCAGTGGCACTTTGAGATACGGGTGGTCACAGGTGCACAACTTTGCTCTCCTGAGCACGCTTAGGACCAGGACTATTTTATCAGACTCAGAGACCTAGGGGACAAAACAACCTGGTCTCTCTCATGACACGAACCAACCGGCCATTTTATAGGACATGAGAGCACGGCCAAAATATGGCTCTCAGGGTACAACTCATTTGCTCACATTACATACTACTCTTCTTTTCTGGAATGTTCTCCACCACACTCAAAATAGTCGTGGTTCCAGTTTCTCTTCTGAAAAATGGAAAAAGTGCCAAAACATCTCACAGGGTTGTGTCAAAGTCTGGTCTTTGTTTACAAAGCCAGACACCAGTTAAAGTGCTCAGGATAGATTTTAATCAGTAATATACTACTGCAATAGAGAAAAGAGCCCAGGATGAACTGTACTCAACTTCCATTTGTACAGAGGTGACTGGGCTCTTTAAAGGGAGAACGAGGGAAGAGGGTGAGGGTGTCTCAGTAGGGACAGGGCAGTGAAAAATTACAAACTACAGGAAGGGAGGGTTGATCCCTGTAAAACTCATTTGGGTTTGCTAACTAGGGCTTATCAAAGTAAGACTCCTCCCCTCCCACAGAGGCCAGGAGACAGGAGCCCTGTCTTCGAGTGTTGGCTGGAACATACAGTAAATTTTTTGACAACCTTGAGTTTTCTTAGGTAGGCGTGTTAAGGGGGGGCTAGGGTCATCCAATGAATATGCCTCGAGCTTCCAGAAACTATGTTTGTTCATGTCTTTATGGACCAAGGTGGACAGGTATAGTTAAGAAGAGGCTTCAGAGGAGCCTGTCCAGAGCGGGATCGAGGAAAATTTTTGTCACTTGTTACGAGTATTAAATGAGATACTGACTGTGAAAGTACCTGTAATACTATAACACAACACATTAGCATCAATGGACACATTCATTCATGTAACCAATCATATCCCTTCCCCTCCTTCAAAATGCTTATTAAAATTCTTCCTTACACTGAGTCCCAACTACTAAACATCCTGCCACTCAGTGATAGCACCTATTACATTATGTGCTAGGTATTTTACATACATCATAACATTTCCTTCAAACAACCCTATTAGGAAATGTTATTTTACAAAAGAGGCTCAGAAAGTTTAGGTACTTGATCAAGGTCACACAGCCAGTAAGAGGCAGAAGTCAAATTTACATTCAACTCTGACGATTGTTACCTGGTTTCATTAAACAAGAAACTCCTTTCACTTTTTTTTTTTTTTTTTTTTTTTTTTGCATTTCATCACTTATTTAATGTTTAAGCTCTCACACTAGATTTTTACAAGCTGGTGAACAATGACAAAGTATTTCTCCCACAGAACTATAACCACATGTTCCCAGACAGTATAAATATATGGTTGAGCTAACGTTAATACACATCACCATTTTATCCATTACATAATAAAACAAATTGTCAAGTATCCAAATATTAAGTTACAGAGCTCAAAAGGCGTATCAAATATTAAACGTCTGTTCAATTCATTAGCAGAGACCCACTTCCTGTTTTTTTTTTTTTTTTTGCAAGAGAGGTTGGGAATCACACTTCAAACAAAAATAAGTTGGTAAACAACTTCAGGTAAGTATGAAAAAAACTTACAAGAATTTCAGAAATTTTATGATTAAGAATTGTTTTAGCTACAATAACAGAGTATTTCTACCCCCAAAGTGCAAACATTAAAATTAACTATAAGGCTTTTTTGTCTGGAGACCTTAAAAAACATGTGCTTCTGTACAATGCAGATTTTCAAAATGGAGGTGTTCCATAACAGCACAAAATGAGATTTATAGACAGACATTAAATAATCACTGTTTCTAACCACTCTTATGGGGGCATCTTTGTGGAGTATAATGAATTTCTACAGTTCACTTGTCTGCATAGAGGTCATGCTGTGCCCGGCAGTAATCTCCACTGCCCTTCAGAAACTCCATAAACGTGTGACCAAGAACACCACAGAACTGAGGAATATGTCCACTCATTGAAGACTGTGGCCTAATCATACAGCTGGTCCCGAGGCGGCGGCGGCAGGGCAGGGGCGGCGGTGGTCGTCGCGGGGCAGCGGCGGCTTCGCAGGCTCGGGCCGGGGCACCGGACTCGCTCCTGCAGCGAGCGGCTCCGAGAAGAGCGCGCAGCCTCGCCGCCCGCAGTCCCGAGAGCCAGTATGCGTGCGGAAGTCTCCTTTCGCCTTTTAAGTGGTTCAGTTAAAAAGAAAACCAATTTATTCTTAACACACTGGACGTGTTTCTTGCTCATGAGATTTTTTTTGTGAGACTCGAACAAGATCCTAAGATATTAGAAGGGCAAGAGTGAAGTTACTCACCTTTCAGTTTATGAAATATTTCTACAGAACCACTATGCGTGGTAGATATTTAAGCCATTGCTTAAATATCAGGACACAGATTAGTAAATGCTAAATTGTTCAGTCCAGGAAAGAGATCATCAGGACAGTCGGAAACGGTTCCAAGGAAGATTGGGGGGGGGGGCGCCGCGTGGTATGTGGGATCTTAGTTCCCTCACCAGGGATGGAACCCATGCCCCCTGCAGTGGAATCGCGGAGTCTTAACCACTGGACCGCCAGGGAAGTCCCTCAAGGACGATCAGAATTGAGCTGGATCTTAAGCGATCCATAGGATATTGATTCTGAGAAGGAAACAGAGGGACACTCCAGAAGGTGGGGAGCAAGTAGAACCTTATATATCCCTGTAATTCGGCGTATATACTGTCACAGAGCTTGCGTGACCAACAGTTTCGGTTATCCGCTGATATGACCATAAACGGAAGCTAACTTGGAAGTTTAAATTATATGTCCGAAGTAAGAACGCCTGGTCGAGGAGCACTAAACGGTGATCCACGTGGGCGATCCTGGTGCCTTTGGCGCCCCTTAGCGGGACTCTCCAGTCCTACTACCTGAAACCACCGCAAGTCTGAGCGTAATCGTTTGCCTCTATACAACACCACGCCAAACTCCACGATTACCGAGGGGTCACGACACGCACTTTCCCGCCGCGCAAGCGCTACGTTCTCCTTTCCGCACAAAGGCTGCGGGAGGAGGGGTCGGCGCAAGCGCTCTGAGTTTCTCGGAAAATAGGGTCATCATCCCGCCTCCTGGCGCAAGCCGGTAGAGAAACGCATGCGCTGTGAGGAGGCAGGGACTTATTTCACGCGGCGGTGACGTAATGACAGAGGAGGAGGCGGCCCAGGAACGGAAGCCGGGAAGGAACCAGGGCGGAAGGGGACCAGGGCCAGGGCTGTGTGTGGAGCCTCGGCTGGCCTGGGGTTCCAATGTGGTCCCCGGAGCGGGAGGCCGAGGCCCCGGCCGGGGGAGACCCGGCGGGCCTACTGCCCCCCGAGTGGGAGGAGGATGAGGAGCGCATGTCCTTCCTGTTCTCCGCTTTCAAAAGGAGTCGCGAAGTGAACAGCACCGACTGGGACAGCAAGATGGGCTTCTGGGCGCCGTTGGTGCTGAGCCACAGCCGCCGCCAGGGGGTGGTGCGCCTGCGTCTGCGGGACTTGCAGGAGGCCTTTCAGCGCAAGGGCAGCGTCCCGCTGGGGCTGGCCACCGTGCTGCAGGACCTGCTGCGGTGAGGGCGGGCCCGTTCCGGGGGCGGGGCGGCTCCGCGCGGGCAGGGACCCAGGTCGTTCTCCGGAGCGCACCGCGACCAGCCCGGGGTCTGGCCTCCAGGAGCCGTCTGTGTTTGCTCACTGGGCGAAGAAGGAGGCCGGGTTAGGGGTGTTTGGAGGGAGAGGGAGGCGGGGTATGGGGGGAGATTGAGGGGCCAGTATAGCCCCTCAGTTAGAGGGAGAGATTAGATGAGATCCAGACGGTAAGAGAAGAGGCCAGCCTGGCGGAGGTGCCAGTGATTTGTCTGGACTGGAATCCCGTTATGTAGTTATTTCGTAGGGGCTTCCACATTTGAATAACCCCGGAACAGAAGGTCTGTGAGACAGGATTTATTGAACTAAGGAAGGGCAGAGCTAAGAAGAAGGTAGTGGTGGGGAAGAGGCCTGTACGGGTCTTGCCAGCAGCCTCCACCCCATCCCCGCCACAGGTCATGTGTCTGGCCTCTCTTGGTGACCCAAGAAGGTCCTGTAGGTGCTACCTGTGCGACAGGTGCAGGGTTTTGGAGGTTCCTGAGGCGGTAGCATGCACATGAAACAGACGTACTGCACTTCGCAGCGTGCAGGCATTATGCATACACCGTCTGGCTCCCTCAGCAGTCCTGTGGGTGAGGTGGCAGAATTATCCTCAGCAGACAGAAGAGGAAGCTGAGCCACAGAGAGGTCGAGCGACTTGCTGGGGGTCACACAGCTGGATAGAGGCCATGCCGGGGCTGGACCCCGGGTCTTCTGATTCTAAAGCATTTGCACTTCACGTTGTATATGTCATACCCAGAGCAGCCTCGCCAGCACAGTGACTCCCTCCGTGACGGAAGACGAAAGTCAACTTTGATATGTTGCTTTCAGCTCTCTGCTCTTCCTGGTTAAGAGATCTCCCTTCTCCCCAGCCCCCTTCCCTTGGCTGACATTGATAGGGCAAGCCATTTCTGGAACTTCACCTTTCTAGGAAAGTGTGCTGTGGACAGTTTGAGTTCATGCCCAACGTGGGGAGACAGTAGCTGAAAAAGTCAGTGAGGGGCAGGAAGAGTCTGGGCTTCCTTATTACAACAGGACCATCCTCTGCCACTTCCCACCCAGAGACCTTTAGTACCTCGATTTCTCCTCTCCTGACTGCTGGCACTCCACTGATGCCCCTTGGGGCTTGATGGGGTCTGGGACCTGAAGAATTTCTCAGGAGATATTTTTCCATAGAAGCAGCATAGCAGAGTAGTTAACAGCTTTGCATGAGGGCCAGATGGCCTGGGTGCAAATCTTTGCTCTGCCACGTGCAAAATTATGTGACAGAGGAAAAATTATATGCCCCTCCCTAAGCCTCAGTCTGACCAGTTATAAAATGTGATGATAATTGTACTTAGATTTATTGTATTTGAAGAGATACTCCTTATGTAGCCCTTAGCATAGTGACTGGCCCAGGGGAAGCATTCAGTAAATTTAGCTACTTAACACTAGAACCATGAAATGCTTATGTCTTATCTCCACCCACCCAAGCCTAGGAATAGCAGAAAACCCTTTCTCTGAACGTCTTTGTATTCTTCCTCATGTCTTGCTCTTGACATTAATCCATTATTGTTGTTTTCATTTTATCGTTTTGAGCTCCGTTTGTAACGGGAAGTCTCAACATAGGCTGTGTGGCCTCCTGTGCCTCTCTGTAGTCTTAGTGGAGAGCTTGCATTTTGGAACCAAATCATAGTTTAGCTTTGGCCTCTGTCATCTTCTCAGTCCCTCAGTTTTTTCTTGCAGAAAATTGTGAGGCTTAGAGCTGGAGCGTAAACAGTACCGCTCACAGTAGCCGGCACGGAGTAGGTGCCCGGTAAATGGTGTTTATGATGATGACCAAATTCCTCTCTGGGGGTAAGGAGGGCGGTGGGGACATTGCAGTAAGGCTTACTACGTGTCTTTTTCTTTCTTTGCCTGCAGTCGAGGGGAGCTGCAGCGGGAGTCAGACTTCATGGCCAGTGTAGACAGCAGCTGGATCTCCTGGGGGGTCGGAGTCTTCCTGCTGAAGCCCCTCAAGTGGACTCTTTCCAATATGCTAGGGGATAATAAGGTTCCTGCCGAGGAGGTGCTCGTGGCCTTGGAGCTTCTGAAGGTGGGTACTCAGAAGCAGGAGGTCTGGGTGTCATCTGGAGTGGTGGCAGGACCCTCCACGTTCCTTGGGTTGCTTGGGTGAATAGTTAGAAAAAGAACGGATCTTTTTTACCTGGTGACAGAGTTGATAACTGAGTTTATCTAACCTCCCTTTCACTGTACTTTGTAGTCTTTAGTTGTTAGTTGGACCTTTACATTTCAAGGGTGAGCCTCTGTCTAGGAATTGTCAGTTAACACACAGTTGATTCTTTTCCGTACTTGTAGGGGTTAATGATAAACTAAAGTTTAGAAAATGCTTTGCCTTCTGTGGTTTATGTACAAAAATTTCTTTCTGAGGACCTTAGACTTTCAGCTTTGCCCTCCCCTAAATCAGCGAACTGGGCTCAGATGTCCTCCCTTTGTACTTACTTACCTCCATGAAAGAAGCCACCAGGCCCTTGATCCCTTCCTACTCTCCTGGTCACTCCGCTTGCTCCTGGCCTGCCTTCCGTCCGCAGCCCAGAGCATGCAGCTGATGCTTGACTGCTTCCCTTAGCAACACCCTCGGGCGCCTCTGCAGCGTCCGGGCCACACCAGAGACACCAGCAAATCAGCCACCTTAGATAAGCCCCACGGTCCACCATCCCTGCCAGAGAAAATCGCTGTATCGCCAAGCCTGGGGCCCCTTTCAAGGTCCCCAGCTTTAGGAGGGCCCTGGGAGCCACTTGGCAGCCCAGTGTTCTTGTCCCCTCCCCGGCCCTCCCACACGCCTTGCATTGTCTGCAGTCACTGCACTGAGAAGGTAGAATCCCCTTAGTCGTGCCTTCAGCTGTCTGTCCTCCCACCTCCAGTGTGACTTCCTCTGAGCCCTGCTTTCTCCCCAGGCTCAGAGGATGAAGTGTCCTTCCTGTGTTCCACGTGTGCTCGCGAGTCTGTCCCTACCCTTTGTGGCATCTGTGACCCTCCAGATCTGTATATTCCTTTGCCCTGTCTGTTGGTGCTCTCCTTCTTCAGCCTCTAAATCCACTCTGGTTTTCCCATCTCAGGATGACTCCTTGTGGGACCTGGGGCCCCTCCTAGTCACTGCTCTGTCTCTCCTTCTCGGCCAAGCTTTGTTGTCCCCACGTCCTCACCCCCACACACCTTTTAACCCAGGGCAGACCTGCTTCACCGCCATCGTTCCACCCAATTGCTGTGGGTGAGGTTATAGTAACCTTAAGTGTGTGCGTGTGTGTGTTTATAAAGTTGACTAAACACCAGGTGGCAGAAGTAGACTCGGAGACAGTGGTTATTTTTGAAACTCACAGACCAAGCCCAACCTCAGGGCCCTTGCATAGCCCTGGAGGCTTCCACACTGCTGGACGCAGGTCGGAATCCCCCGCCCCCGCCCCATGAGAAGCTCCAGTTTCTCCTCACCTCCACAGACACCCCCCAGCACCACCCTTTGGCCTGGGGAGCAGGTCTCCAAAATCTACCAGCTCTCTCTGTCCCCTGGGAGTTTTGACTGAACAGCATGCACTTTCTTCAGGGGAACACCTCTCCTCCTTTGCGCTGCACCCCCTCCCCTCCCAGGGCCCTGACCTCCAGGACCTCCGGGGCTCAGCCAAGACCCCACAGAAACCGTGGGGCATTTCAGGTGCTTCTGGGCCACCTCCATCCCTCCTTGCGGTCGTTCACCTCCGGTGTTCTCCAGTCTGGAGCAAAGAGAGGTAGATCCATTTATCCCCACAGATGGGATTTTGGACTCAGTCTTTTGAGAGCAAACGCAGAGATGGGGGTGGGAGTGGAATTACATAGACCTTCTAAGGACCAACAATAATTTCTGACAGCAGAGTAGTCTAATCCTGTTTAGGTAGAAAAATAAATTTAGCTCTTCAGGGGCATGGACTGTTGAATCTGTACCCAGCTTACATCACTGAATAGAACACTTAACACTTATTCCCTTTCGGTGACATCTGCTATCAAATATATGGTGACTTCAAAGATATGGTTTTCTCCTGGGTTAGAGGCTTGTTTTCATGTGTGAAAATAAAGGGTCTTATCTGGATATTTTTATAAAACAAAAAAGCCTGTTTCTGCGGTAAATTGATTTTCCCAAGTCTAAACACAGAAAGCAGCCAGCAACTTTTAATTTTATTTGAAAAAAATACCAAAAAGTAAAAATTGCCCATAGATTTTGCTATTTAAAAATTTAAAGAAAGAAATTAAAGTTTCCTTTCTATTCATCCCATTTCCATCTCTTTGGGTCCATTCCCTTCCTGCTTGTGTCTGTAAGAACACACACATCTTTTCTTATTGAGCCTATTATATTACTTTCCATGGTATCTTCTTGTTTGCATTTAATACTTCTTGGAAATCTTATTTACTTGTTTACTTATCTACTATATAAGCTGTCTCCCCTACCAGAAGGAGAAGTTCCATGGGCTCTGGGAACAGTGCCTGGTACCTAGTAGAGAGTCAGTAAATATTAGTTAAGTAAATAAATGAATATACACATACATACATATGGATATACATACACTCCATTTTTTTTCCAGAAATGGAATCTGCTTTCACCTGTTGGTCTGCACACTCCTTTTTTTTTTTCACCTTAGTATATCATGAGCATCCTTCCAGGTCCCTACCCAATATGGCTCTACTTCATTCTTTTGGATGGCTGCGGAATAATCTATAAACACGCCACAATTTATGCAATAGTTACCAAATGGATATTTGAGTCATTCCAATTTCTCCCTACTGCACAAAGACACTTCTCTGACAGCCTCGTGCCTACACGTATGTACTTCTACTTTTATTTTTATGGAATTGATTTCTAGAAGTGCATGTGTACATTTTAAATTTTAACAGAAATTGCCAAATTGCTTTTCAAAAGCTTGTGTAAATTTACACTTTCACGAAGATTGCATTGAAGTGTCCAGTCTCTTCACATCCTTGCCAGCCCTGGATAACAGCAATCTTTCAAATTTTGCCAATTTGATGAACAAAAATGATACTTCCTATTGGTGATTTGAGTATCTTTTCACCTATCTAGTGGCCATTTACATATTCCTTTCTGTGAATTGCCTCTTTATATCCTTTGCCTGTTTTTTATTTTGGATTCTGTCTTTTATATTCATTTGTAGGAGTTCTTTATTAGGGATAGATAGATACATAATATATTTAATATTAGGGATGTTAATATTGTTTCCCAGTCTCTTGTTTGCTTTTCATTTTTATTTATGATGTCTTTTTTGTTGTTGTTTCTTTTGCGGTACACGGGCCTCTCACTGTTGTGGCCTCTCCCGTTGTGGAGCACAGGCTCTGGACACGCAGGCTCAGCGGCCATGGCTCACGGGCTCAGCTGCTCGGCGGCATGTGGGATCTTCCCGGACCAGGGCACGAACCCATGTCCCCTGCATCGACAGGCGGACTCTCAACCACTGCGCCACCAGGGAAGCCCATGATGTCTTTTACTATATAAACGTTTTTATATTTCTACAGTCAGAGTTCTCAAATTTTCCTTTATGGCTCTTGAATTTCTGCTCATGCTTAGGAAGGCATCCTCTACTTCAAGGTTATCAGATTTTTGTTTGTTTGTTTGTTTGTCTTTTGCGGTACGCGGGCCTCTCACTGCCGTGGCCTCTCCCGCCGCGGAGCACAGGCTCCGGACGCGCAGGCCCAGCAGCCATGGCTCACGGGCCCAGCCGCTCCGCGGCATGCGGGATCCTCCCAGACCGGGGCACGAACCCGTGTGCCCTGCTTCGGCAGGCGGACTCTCAACCACTGCGCCACCAAGGAAGCCCTATAAGATTTTTAAAATATTTTCTTCGAAGTATTTTATACTTTCATTTTCTCAATTTAAGTTTTAATAATTCGGTATGTAGTTTTGTATATGTGGTAGAGAAAAGCTGTTTTCTTCTAAATGAGTAGCCAGTTGTCTTAACATCATTTGTTACTGTTGTGTACCATTAATGTGTGTGTGTGTGGACGGCACACCGTTCTTATTACAGTAGATTTGTAGTAAATGTTTTTATCTGACAGCACAGTCAGATCTAATGAAAGCTCTAGTTTCTGTCTTATCAGACTCCTCTGCTGCCTTGGATACTGTTGACCACTCACTCCTTAAAATTCTCCGTTACCTTGACCTTGTTTTCACTACAGTGCAGGCTCTCCTTGGTTCTCCCCAAGCAGTTTCTGGATCGCTTTTGTGAGTTCCTTCATCTCCCGAACATTTTGAATGTTGGTCTTCCTTCAGCTTATTACTTTGCTATCTGCCTTTTCTTGGGCAACTCACTTATACTTGCGATTTTAATTACCTTCTATATGCTGAGGACTTTCAGATTAATATATCTCCTGTCCTGGCATCTCCTTCGATTTTTTATTTATTTATTTATTTATTTTCGGTACGCGGGCCTCTCACTGCTGTGGCCTCTCCCCTTGCGGAGTACAGGCTCCTGACGCACAGGCTCAGCGGCCATGGCTCACGGGCCCAGCCGCTCCGCGGCATGTGGGATCCTCCCGGACCGGGGCACGAACCCGCGTCCGCTGCATCGGCAGGCGGACTCTCAACCACTGCGCCACCAGGGAAGCCCAGAGCTTCAGAATTTTATATCCAGTTATCTCCTGTACAATCTCAAGCATCCCAAACCAACATGTCCAAAACGGAATGTTTTGTCTTGCCTTTAAAAGTATGCTTTTCCTCCTGAATTCTTGCTGTTAATCCACCCAGTCACTCAAGCCAGAACCCAGGAGTCATCCCAGATTCCTCTTTTGCCCTTCCCCCCAGACCCAGTTACCATGGACTGCCAGTTTTATCTTTTAACTTTTGCTTGAATCCCTCCCTCTTTGTCCCTATTCCCATTGCCCTGTTCAGTCCCTCGTATTCTCTTGTATCAGTGGTCTCCCTGCCTCTGAGCCTAACTCCTACCATCCATCCTTTCCCCTTTGTCAGCTACATCTCTGTTAATCTAGCCGTGGCCTTCCCTTCAGGGACTACCCACCATCTGCAGAGTGAAGGACAGCATAGAAGATACGTTACACTTTGTATGAGGCAGAAGGGCTTCTGCTGTCTCAGCCCTTCCCACCCGCATCCCACCCGCATAAACACCACACTGGACTCAGACTCCCTGCCGTTGAGGGACTCGTGACCATCACTCTTCCCACGATGCCTTTCCCACCGACTTCACCTAATGACTTATTCACCCTACAGGATTCTGCTCAACAATCTTTTTTTTTTTCTGAGCAATTGCTGAACTCCTTGGGTATTCCTTCCCTGTATTTTCATAGCATTCTGTGCATACTTCAGTAAATATTTCTTGTTTACAGAAGACCGAGCGAGTAATTTCCATGAAAGAGGAAGACAGTGGCATTGTTTTTTGGAACTCGTATTTCTTAGACTTCTCACAAAAATCCTATCCCACCCATTTGTCACATGAGACTCTTTATAGACTCAATAATTTCCGGTTTGCAGGATTGCCATTTGGCATAAAAATGGAGAGACCAGGGGCTTCCCTGGTGGCGCAGTGGTTGGGAGTCCGCCTGCCGATGCAGGGGACGCGGGTTCGTGCCCCGGTCCGGGAGGATCCCGCGTGCCGCGGAGTGGATGGGCCCGTGAGCCATGGCCGCTGGGCCTGCACGTCCAGAGCCTGTGCTCCGCGACGGGAGAGGCCACAGCAGTGAGAGGCCCGCGTATCGCAAAAAAAAAAAAAAAAAATGGAGAGACCAGGATTGGCAGGGAATTTAAGTATCATCTCATCCACCTTCTCCAGTTGGTGAGTGGGATGCTGAGGACCAGTGAGACTGACTGGTCCAGGGTCACACAGGCTAGGCCAACCACCAGGCCTTGGCTCTCATTCCTGGTCATTGCACCCCACCACACCACCTCATTCTCCCCGTGGGGGACCACGGGCCAGGGAGCTGCAGAGACATGAAGTCCTAGCTGGAAGGGCAAGCACGCATCTGGCTCCCAATATATTACGTACCTCATTTTATCCGTGTTCCCCAGACTTTCCTCCAAGGTTTAAAAAAACACAAGTCCTTTTTCCTTTTCCAAAACTGAAGACAGAGTCAGAGCTCCCCTGCTCTTGCCTTGTGTGATTGTGGATCTGAAGCACGGGGTCAGGGCTCTCTGGGTTCCGTGGGCAGCGATCAGGGCCCGCAAGCACCTTTCTCTTTCCCTGCAGGAGAAGGCTGAGGAGGTGTATCGTCTGTATCAGAACTCCCCTCTCTCCTCGCACCCCGTGGTGGCCCTGTCGGAGCTGAGCACCCTCTGTGCGGGCTCCTGTCTGGATGAGAGGACCTTCTATTTGGTGTTGCTGCAGCTGCAGAAAGAGAAGCGAGTCACCGTCCTTGAGCAGAATGGGGAGAAGGTATGGAAACTCGCTGTTCCTTCCCTGCCTCGCCGAGCACTTGTTCAGTGTGTACTGACGTGCCCGCCAGCATCCCTGCCTGTTGATTTCTCAGCATTTGGGGTCGGGGCAGCAGTAATTTGTCCCTGTCCCTCAGATTGTGAAGTTTGCCCGGGGCCCACATGCCAAGGTCTCTCCTGTCAACGACGTAGATGTCGGGGTTTACCAGCTGATGCAGAGCGAACAGCTGCTGTCATGCAAGGTGGAATCCTTATCCCAGGAAGCAGAGAGGTAACTCCCCCTGAGCTGAGCACCCCTGACCTCCACCCTGGCCCTTAGAGCTGGTGTCTGTGGGCGCTTAAAAAAAAAAAGGTTATTTATTTATTTATTTATTTTACTAATTGTGAAAGTACTGACTGTTCAGTGGAGCCATCATGGAAAGCACAGACTATCACAAAGGAGAGAAAAATGAATTCCTCCCCCAAAGAGTACAGCTTTTAACACTGTGTTTATGCTCTTCCGTGCCAGTATCCATTTAGCCAGTGTTTATTGAGGTAGGCCTTGTCTTGGGGACTTGGGGATAGAGTAGTGAAGGAGACAGGTCTCTGCCTTCCAGGGGTCTTGCTGAGGGACCTCTGCTCTTCCCCTCCAATGACTATGCAAGGCGTCCCTGCTAAAGGCACATTACCACTTCTCCAAAAAGTAGGGTATGTAGACATGGAATTAGAATGGGCTTGTTCACGCCCTCTTACAGTGGGAGAAACCCCATGTTGTGAGAAGGCCAGCATCATTGGTGGTGTTAGGAAGTCATTCCCTACCTCCCGGCTCCCAGGATGGGAATTTGTCTTCAGGGTGCCTCGTCAGCGTGTTTGCACACCACACCCCCTGCCCGCCCTGCCCCCGCTGTGGGTGAAACAGCTTCTTGGTCCTTTGCCTTTCCCAGGGGCAGACCCGCCCAGCCCGCATCTCAGCTTGCTGCAGGGGTTTGGCAGTGGGCTGTTGGGCATCGTTTTTCTGGCCATTGGGTGGAATGAATTTGATCTTCAGATTTGAAAGTACCTTCACTAAAAGTGCTGCTCTTGGGGACATTTGAGGACCCTGCCACCCGCGTCCTCGGGCCTCGTCATCTTGAGCTGTCCCTTTGTTCGTAGGTATAAAGAAGAAGCCCGCCGGGCATGCCGAGCAGGAAAGAAGCAGCTGGTGAGTTCTCTCTCTTCCCCCCACAGCTCTGTGCCCACAGCGAGAGGAGCCCCAGTTCAGGGAGTGACCTTCTCGAGGGGAACAGTCTGCGGGTGGCCCAGACACCACAGCTTGTTTTACAAACCTGGGGTGGTCTTATCATCTGGGAAGGGCTCTCTTCCTCTAGCCCTTTCGCCTGCCCGGTCTGACCCTGACCATGAACATGTCTCCACACCCCGCTCCCCCCAGGCCCTGAGGTCTCTCAAGGCCAAGCAGCGGACGGAGAAGCGCATCGAAGCCCTGCATGCCAAGCTGGACACTGTTCAAGGCATCCTGGACCGGATCTATGCCTCGCAGACAGATCAGATGGTAGCCACTGCCCCTCTGCCCCAGTGCTTGGCTGGTCTCTGCGGTGTCCGCCGCTCACCCCCTCCGCTGTGGCTTTGCTGTTTGGAGGAGGCCTGGGTTCTTTCAGGATATGCTTGGGACTGCCCTTGCCTCTCCTATTGGGCAGTTTTGGCCTCAGTGGACATGGAGTGAATCATGCATGGCTGGGGGAAAAGACCACAAAGCTTTCTTTTGGAGATGAAACAATATTGTCTGTATTTTGCCCAGTGTGCTTTATCCGCCCTGATAACTTTGCCTTCTCTTCAGGTTTTCAATGCGTATCAGGCCGGGGTAGGAGCACTGAAACTCTCCATGAAGGATGTCACGGTGGAGAAGGCAGAGAGCCTTGTGGATCAGATCCAAGAGGTACAGGAGGGGGTGGGAGGACACCCCTACACAAGGCAGTTCCTGAGGACAGGAGTGACTTCGCCGTACTTCCTTCTTTCCCAGACTGTTTACCCTGCGAACTTGACGACGCTTTCCTTGATTCTCCAATGGGGCAGCATTACTTTGTAACCCTGAACACTGAGACCCAAAGACCATTCAGGGTTCAAGGCGTTGTGCTTTTCTCTTACAGCTGTGTGACACCCAGGACGAAGTTTCTCAGACTCTGGCTGGGGGGGTAACCAATGGCTTAGGTGAGTTGACACGGTGCTTCCGTCTTCTTTCCTCTCTAAGATGACTTCAGCTCCTTGTGCTGTGATAGGTTTGGCCGTGGGTCTGCTCTTTTTGGTGCAGGCAGGGCTGGCCCACCCTCCCCTCTCTCTGGGGCTTCTCCACAGGAGTAAGGAGAAGGAATTGGCATTTCCTCCTTGATAGGCTGTGCTAACGACCCCTTGGTGCTCTGGCGTCCCTTACTCCCTAGGCCTCTTCGAGGGCAAGGAGAAGCAGGGTCCATTCCATGGTGTTAGCAAAATACACCTCCTTGATGACTTAGCTCTGTGTATGGAAAAAGCATATCTGCTTGAAGGTGTCCTCTGCCTCCCAACTCACACGATTTTTTTAATAAACCTTCAAGGAGGCCTGGGCATCTTTTGTAAAGCCGAGCTGGGTTTGCAGTCCTCGATCCTTGACTCAGTAATGCGTTTCCTCCCTGGGCTTTATGTGTCCTTATGTCGTCTTTTCTTTCCAGACTTTGACAGTGAGGAACTGGAGAAGGAATTGGACATCCTCCTTCAGGACACCACCAAAGAACCTTCGGATCTGCCCGACAACCCCCAGGAGACGTTTTATACCAACAGTGTGCCTAACCCTAGGATCTCGGACGCTGAACTTGAAGCTGAACTTGAGAAACTGTCCTTATCAGAGGGAGGTACGGAGCTGTATTCCCAGGGCTGCTGGTGGGCTTGTGGTCCTCTGGCTGGCAGTAGCGAGGCTCGAGGTTCACGTGTCCCAGCCCCATTGCCCAATCTGCCAGGGTACCGAAGTCGGGTGAGGGAGCTGTGGGCTCATTATTCAGACTTGGTCCCTTAAACACTGGGATGCTTTCGTCTCAAAGACCTACCTGGTATAGAGTTCAGTCATTTCTTCTCCTTGCAGGTTTGGTCCCAAGCAGTAAATCTCCAAAAAGACAATTGGAACCGACTCTATAAAGCCATTGTAGGACCCTCAAGTGAAGGACCCTCGTGTCAAAGAGAGACCAGGCTTGTGTGTGTGTACATAGTTATTTAAACGAGAAACTCTCGGAATGTGTTGGAAAGAGGAGGAAGGACAACCACTCTGATGTATCTGGATGCTACCACTTCCTACGGGACAGATAGAATTTCTGGAAGCGTGCTCGCGAGGCGTGCTGTCAGCTGGGCTTATGGCCCTGCATTCTCATCTTTCTAGTGCCACAATTTATACAGTTCTGTGTTTGCCCTGTCATCTTTCATAGCCTGCGGCTCCTGCCACGGGCTCAGTTAGGTTTGTCTTCCCCCACCAGCTTTGTTCCAGCCAGCGAAGGCGAAAGATTCGTGCAGCTTTGCCAAATCAAAATCTGTCCTCGTCCCCCACCCTCACTGTGTTTAGAGGAGTTTATTCTGTCAGTAGGTCCGTTACACAGCTCTTCCCAGCCCCTCTCTGTTTCCATTGGTCGCGAGAGGAAGGAGAATCAAACAGCTGCCACGTTATGGAGAAACACACAATGTGAAAGGTTCTCCCCTGGGGTTCAGATTCTCCAGGTGTTCAGAAAGAGAGGTAACCCCTGAGTGGCTCAAGGGTCGTGACAGTTGGAGAGGGGCCTTGTGGGGTTGGTGGCCACTGCCGCCTCTTCCATCTTATGCAAAAGAAGATCTGCTGACTGGAGAAATGGTTACTCTTGGTCTTTTGAACTTGACGAGGAGAAGCCCAGGTGACTACAGAGCCCCGGGTGTCCAAACCCCATATGCTTTCTTAAAAAGGTATCATCTTTGCCTTGCCCCCGTGGTGAATGAATTAAATATTAACTTAAATACATAAATCAGAAGAAGCCGCACAACAGCACACCCCCCCCCCTTCTTGAGCCTGGCAGACAACAGCAGGTTATTTGAATTTCAGAAGCATGTTATGTTGTAGCCCACCACTCGGGGCAGGGGATCTGAGCCAGGATGTGCAATAGAAGCAGAAGACAGTGGCCTCGGCAACGTCTGCTGTGTGCTTCCCCGGTCCTGCGCTGCGCCCGGCCCCACCTCCTGAAGGCCCGTCCTCTACTTCCTTTGACGAGTGGGGGAGGATGGCGGAGGGGGACAGGCAGGAGAGGCCCTGAGTGCACTGGCAGCAGGGAGAAGAAAGACAGCAGCCACACTGCCGCTCTGCTGCGCAGTCCCAGACGCCTGCCTGGCCCTCAGCCCTGCCCCTCCTGCTTAGGGTGATGGAGAACAGAGGGGAGGAATTTGCTCCAGGCCAGGAGCACAAATCACTGTTCAACAAGTTTCTCTCCCACTCGGCCTTGGGAAACTGAAATGTTGGGGGTGAAGAGAAACAATCACTATTTTTTCTTTTTTTATCTGGTAAATGATTAAAAGAAAAACCCTGAGCGCCTCGTCCTCGTCTCTTTTTTAGGTTCTATAAAGTGCCTTGTTCCTTCCTGCATCCCCACCCTCACCTCCAGCATACACACACGGGTTCTTTCACTGACACCACCAGGAGAAGGCTGACCGGCTTCCTAGCGGGAGTCCCTAGCTGCTGGGAAAGTGGTCAGCCTACCTGATGGCTCTCACGCCGATGCTGTTATTAAATGGCCTCTTTTGTTTAAGAATGTGTCATCATTTTCCTTACTCTTTTCCTTTCCCTCTTCCCTCTAGATGACCCACTTTCCTCGGCCCGTGTGATCGTACCATATTTTAGTCTGGCACCAGTATTTACTCAGTGCCTGTTACATGCATGGGGTTTGCCGTCCATGGCGGGAGACAGGTTTTGAGCCTGCGAGCAGAGCTAGAACAGGCTAGAAGATCTGCCGCGGCACTCGGTACGTTAGCAGGTGAACCAACCAGCAAAAGGCGTCTGGAGGAGCCAGGGGCAGAGACGGTTTGAACAGAACAGAGTGGAGATAGGCGGGGGGGGGGGGTGTGGATGTAGTAGGGAACCCTCTCCACCCCCAGAAGTGTAAGTGCCTGGACTTGGAGCCTCTTGTCTGCTCTCCTGTTACTCTTTCTCTCGCTGAGCTGAGCTGATAAGGAGTCCTTGCTTCAATGGTTCATCCTGGTTCTTTGCTGTGCAACAGGAAATAAAGAGGTTGAGCCTGGGCTTGGGTCAGAGTAGGACGAGCCGCCGTCTGGTGGTGGCTGCACTTTCGGCATTGGATTCCCGTGCGGGGCCTGGGTCTGGCCTCAGGATTCTCTCCTCTTGAAGGAGTTGACTCGGTTTCATAAGGGAGCTGGTGAGTTTTCTTCTATGTGGAGAGAGATCAGGCCCAGATGAATCAGGTTCAGATGCTGTCCTATTGGGAGTGAAGTTCCCTATGGGGTCCAGATACACAGCAAGGACATTCAGGGAACAGCTATTTCAAGTTCATTGAAGAGACGACAGCCAAGCTCTCATTTCCCTTGAATACTTCCTTGGGTTTTTTAAATCGTGTCAAGCAATCTACAAGTTTTAGAATATCATCTATCCTTAATTCCACTGAGATCAAGTAGGGAGAGAAAATGTAGCTAATCAGATAGGGACTGGTCCTGATGTGGGTCAGGAAACTTGGTTCCAATTCTCAACTCCGCCATTAACTGGTGGCTTTGGAAACACGGGGCCTCTCGTTTCTCATTCATAAAGAGACGCAGACAGGCAAGGTGATCTGGAAATTCTGATGGTCTTAGGGCCCTTCTGAGCGGTCTGCTTCTCCCTTCTCTTGAACCCTTGCTGCCTCGTGACGGGAGTCAGGGCAGTGCCACAGCAAAGCCAAGCCTGGAAAGGTGGCTGGAGAGTCCCCAGTCCCTGCCCGCTGGGGACATGAATGTGGTGTGCGGAGGGCAGGTGGGGGTGGGAGGAAGGGGACGGGCTCAGCCTCAGAGTCTGCTGGGCCTCCCAGAAAGCGGCTCTTAGCCAGAGCCCTGCGGCTGTGTGGGCTCCGAGGTCGGGCACCCTGTTGTGAGAGGGCCCAGGAAGGGTGAAACTGCTGTGATTATCACTGCCTGCCCAAAGGGCAGAGAGAGTGTCCGAGGTTGAGCAGACCCCGGGAAGAGGTCAGGATATTCTGGTTCAGTCTGCTGGCACTGTCATCAAGGCCATCGGCAAAGAGAGAGAGCTACCAAAGCTGTTCAGAAGGATGAGGCCACTGACGGAGCTGCTCACGCACAGGAATCCAAAATCAACCTGGCTTTGCGGTTGACGGGGGAGTTTGGCAACTCTCTTTTCTTTTGAAGTATTTCACTGTTTTCTCCGCCAACGTCTCATTTTACTCAAGCTGCAGCTACTCTTTGGGGAAAGTGTGGTTCCTTCCCTCCTCCTGCACAGAAACAATAGACACCCGAGCGTGAGAGCTGGAAGGAGTCTCAGCAACTGGTGGCAAAGCCTCCGTTTCACAGATGAAGACACGGAAGCTTTGGTGACTTGCCCAAGGCACAGAGTTCACAGGGGAACTTAGGACTGCTGTCTTCCGCGTTGGTAGTCTCTCAGTACACCAGGCTCCTCTTAAGGCAGGCTCTCAAAAACCATGTAACTCCAAAGTACGCCACTTCCCGTGGTCGGTGGTGGGTGGGTGGTAGTCGGGTGTGTCAGTGCTTTGAGCTGGCAGCTCAGCTTCCTCTGGCTGTCAGTGCTGTGATTACACAGACTTCTGTGTGTAGAAAGCCACCTCCTAACTGGCTGGCCGGTTTCCAGTTTTTAGGGGAACCAGGACAGCCTTCACACTGTTCCTTTGCTGATATGCGCCATAACGGTAATCTTTCTTGACTGGTGTTTCATAGCAGGCACATCAACTGTGCAGAAAAAATTCGCAGCTCTGGGCTGCCTTATATTTCCTGAAGGAGCCAGACTTAGGGCCCTTGTGAGATAACCAGTGCTGTGATTTGGTGACATGATACCCCCAAAGCATGTTGTGAACTGCAGGGCGGATCAAACCTCAGCTAGTGGATTCCCATCCCTCTGCACAGTGTAATGAGTGTAGGCCTGCTTACTGGGCTAGCCTAGGATAATAATGGGCTAGCCTAGGATAACAGAAATGTATTTAGATTATACATGTTGGAAGAGAATTCAGCCACACAGAAGTACCATGCTGCAGTTCTCGACCCAGGAAAGTTAAAAATTAACAAACTCAAGGGACTTTCCTGGTGGTGCAGTGGTTAAGACTCCTAGCTCCCAATGCAGGGGGCCTGGGTTCGATCCCTGGTCAGGGAACTAGATCCCACATGCATGCTGCAACTGAGAGTTCACATGCCACAACTAAGGAGCCGGTGAGCCGCAACTAAGGAGCCCGCCTGCTGCAACTAAGACCGGTGCAACCAAATAAATAAATAAATAAAATTTAAAAACAAAACACAAACTCAAGTGATGTGCCTATTACATGTGAGCTAACAGATCAGAGGAGGAAAGAAGGAAGCTTTAGTTTGGGGCCCTGCCTTTCAGGAGCTTAAAGTCAGAGGAAGGGTGTCTTAGTCAGTGCAGGCTGCTATAACAAAATGCCATAGACTGAGTGACTTACAAGCAACAACAATTTATTTCTTATAGTTCTGGAGGCTGGAAGTCGGATATCAGAGTGCCAGGTTCTGGTTCTGGTGAGGGCCAGCCCTCTTCTGGGTTGGAAATGGCCCCCTTCTCATATCCTCACATGATGAAAAGAGGGCAAGGGAGCTGTCTGGCATCTCCTTTATAAGGGCACTAATCCCATTCATGAGGGCTCTACCCTAACGGCCTGATTACTGCCCCCCAAAGGCCTTACCTCCTAATACCATTACATTGGGGTTAGGATTTCAACATATGAATTTGGGGACGACACAAACGTTCAGTCTATAGCAAAGGGTAATTCCAAGGTATCAGCACAATGAAGGATTAGTATAGCACTAGGAATTTGTAGAGCGGCGGTTGGATGGGTTGGGAGGAGAATGCCCAATCTTGGACTCTGGTTCCTATTTTAATGCAATAATAAAAAAAATGAACAGTGGCTAACATTTATTGGGTGCTTACTGTCTGCTGGACACTACAGGTTGGGCTCTTCAGAAGCAGGCCTGGAGACAGAGTTTGGGGTATCAGGGTCACCACCTGTGAAGGAAAAGGGGAAGAAGCACGATTAGGGAGAAGAGCTCAATCTACAATGCAGGCCCCCTAAACTCTTGGTCACACTGGTGGAAAATTCTAGAGCAAGTATTGTCCGTGAATGTCCCGTATCAAGCAGAAACAGCTAGGCCTTTATCCATCCCTACCCTTCTCCCTCAGTCATCAGGTACTCCTGGCAAGGGCCTGACCTCAGCTGGGTGGCTCTCTGCAGCTGGGGCAGCCTAGAAGGAGCTGACAGCTGGCTGGGAGGCTGTTGACTGAACTCCCTGCAGCTGGGCAGCAAATCCTTGAAGGGCGCCCTGGACAGTGCATCTCCATGACTCTCTGGCTGTGCTAAGAACTTTGAACGTATTTAATCTTCCCAATGAGACAGGTACTGTTACTTCACAAATGAGTTAACAGAGGCTTAGAAATGGTAAATAGGGCTTCCCTGGTGGTGCAGTGGTTGAGAATCTGCCTGCCAATGCAGGGGACACAGGTTCGAGCCCTGGTCTGGGAAGATCCCACATGCTGCGGAGCAACTAGGCCCGTGAGCCACAACTACTGAGCCTGTGCGTCTGGAGCCTGTGCTCCGCAACAAGAGAGGCTGCGATAGTGAGAGGCCCCAGCACCGCGATGAAGAGTGGCCCCCGCTTGCCACAACTAGGGAAAGCCCTCGCACAGAAATGAAGACCCAACACAGCCATAAATAAATAAAAAGCCAAGTATTTGAAGCCCTTTAAAATAAAATAAAATAAATAAATAAATTTTAAAAAGAAATGGTAAATAATTTGTCCAGGGTTACCAGTGGATGATTGTGGTTGTGATTTATAATAAGAAATATATACGTGGTCTTTGTCCCTGTTTCTGGCACAGAGCTCCTAAAACCCTTGGAATTTCATAAGCAATGAGAACAAAAAAGATGTCTTGATGTTTATAAAAACTTCTTTCAGCCATACCTGAGTTTATGTTAATGAGGTGGCCAACCACATGATAAGAACATTCATTCTCCCCCACCCCCGCCCCAACCCCCAGAGAAGGGAGAGCGGATAGAGGTTGAGTTCAATCAGCAATGGCCAATGATCTAATCAATACTGCCTAGGTAATGAAGCCTCCATAAAATCCCAAAAAGATTCAGAGAGCTTCCAGGTTGGGTAACCAAAATGCTTTCACATGCCACCACATGGGGCCCCAAATTCCACAAGGATAGAAGCGCCTTTGTTTGAGACCTCACCCTATGTATCTCTCCATCTGGCTGTTGATTCATATTCTTTAATAGCCTTTTGTAATAAACCAGAGCAGGTTTCCTGAGTCCTGTGAGCTGCCCTAGCAAATTAATTGAACCCAAAGAGGGGGTGTGGGAATCTCTGATTTATAGCCAGTCCGTCAGAAGTATAGGTAACAACCTGGACTTGTGATTGGCATCTGAAGCTGGGTAGGGGAGGTCATTCTTGTGGGACTGAGCCCTTAACCTCCGGGATCTGATGCTATCTCCCAGTAGATACTATTAGCACGGAGTTGAATTGTAGGACACCCAGCAGGTGTCCAAGAATTGCTTGATGGTGTGGGGAAAACTCTCCACATCCCTACACGGTGCAGCTGGGTAAAGAACCCCTTTTAATGATGGAGAGAGGCTTTAGCTGGGCGAATCTAATTTTTGCATTCTTCTCCTTTCCTCTTTTTCTGCTCTAGTCCCAATTAGGGCAAGAGTTGGCTGTGATTCTGATCATCCTACCAGATTTATGAAGCGCACACACATACCATGTTGTTTCCTGAAAACTGCAGCTTTTCCGCAAGTTTCATATGAATAATTCCCTTTGATTGTAGGAGAGGACTGGAAGAGAAACTTCCAGAAACCAGAACCGAATTTGTTTTTGTTTTTGTTTACCAGGAGCACCAACTAGAGCTTCTGGGGGTGGGGCCCTTTATAGAATGGACCCAAATCTCAGCTGTCTTTACCAGTTTCCAGGATTAGAAGCGAGCTGCGGGCATCGTCCTCGGCATTAATGAGAGGATGACGGGGGAAGAGGTGAGATTCCTTAGCGCCCTGTTCTGATTCTCTGTCACTGATACTGCATACGGGGTTCTCTGGCGTCAGGCTCCCGCAGGCCCCTCCCTCGTCTCAAAACACCGCTATAGCAAGAGAACATTGCTTCTGGTCCTCCAGAGTCCAGAGAGGAGCCATGGTGGGAAGAGGTGATCCTTCTAGAAAAAAAGCCTCCAAAGTCGGGGTTATGTTCAGAGTCGCTCTTGTCCAGTCTCTACTCGGTGGGGTGCCCGTGAGGCTGGTAGAGGGCAGGCACTTGGGGAGGCGGGAAAGGGGCGGGGACTCGGGGAGGGGTCGCGAAGGGGCCTGGAGCGCGCGCAGTTAGCCCTCTGGGAGAGCCGATCCCGTCCGTACTGGCGCTTACTCTGCGACGCAGGCTCGGCGCAGGAGCGGAGCTCAGCTCTGGGTCACCGGACCCCCGGGGAAGGAGGTGCGAGCGAATCCTGCGCTCCAGAGGAAGTGGGCGTGTGGGTACCCGGCCGCGGGGCTCTGGAGTGGGGCGCGTGTCTCGTTTTGCTGCGAACGCTGGATGCCAGGCGCGGGGAACCATCGGTCAGAAAAGTCTCCGGAGTCGGGTCTCCGGAGTCGGTTCCTCGGGGGGAGGCGACCGAGCAAGATGGAAAGTCCGCTCTTATAGGATCCTTGCGCCCCCGGTCGGGCCCTGCCTGTCCCACATAACGCTTCCCTCTCCAGCCGTTTCTTGCGCCCAGGCCTTTCATGTCCCCACGTCGGTCCCTGGCGCAGACTCTGGGCCCTTACTGGGCCCGTACTGGCGTCTTCCTCGACGTTGGGAGGAGTCCGGGAACCACGGACCAAGACCTCCCTGCTCCCTTCACCGGGTAAAAATCCAGGACGTCCTATTCTTTGCGCTGTGCAAGGACCTCCTCCAACAGCGGGATCCTGCCAGGGGCACCTCCTCAGCGCAGGGAGAAGGACCCCGCAGGAAGCCGGGGGTGCATTTGGTTGATTTTAAGGGAGAAGGCTGGTGCCTCCGTCCTGGCCTCACGACCTGGCCTTTGTTCCAAATCTCGGCCCTGCTCGGAAGCCTCCAGAACTCCCAGCCAGGAAGCCTTCACGGCGGCACCAGAGGTGACCAAGGCCCTAGTCCAGCAGAGGGCAGAGCAGGGGTGAGGCAGGCCCACTACGCGTTGGCGTCAGTGCGGGGCTCCTCTGATTTCTCACCTGTACGCTGCTGAGAAACGTCCTGGTGTGTGCTGGCGTCTTGCACTTTTGCCACCAGCGTGCACAAAAGGTCATCTTGGACCTCCTGGTGGCTCTGCTGGTGATGCCTTGGAAAGTGCCAACCCAGGCAGCTGGCTACTAGCCCTTTGGGGACATGTGTGACATCTGACTGGCCTTTGGCGTCATGTGCTCCACCGCCTTTATCCTGCACTTGTGCCTCGGCAGCCCCTTCAACTACCAGCAGCATGTGACCCGCAGGGCTGCTTTGGTGGCCATTGTGGTGACTGAAGGTGACACTTCAGTTTTCCTATCCTTCATCCCTGGCAAATGGAGCAGCTGGCATAGGGCAGAGCCCAGCCTAACAGTACAGAGCTCCCTATCTGGGTTCAAAGATGCACCCCGAGCCTCAGCTTCACCTGTGCAGTAGCCTGCTCAATGATGGTCATGGTGGTAGCAGGCTGAGGGCAGCGGGGGCCCATGCTCAGCCAGGACCCGCAGTCACTTGATGGACATTGTGACATCCTCCCTTCCCCTCATAGGGTAGGGGTTGGGCAAACAGGATGGAGTGGCCCTTTCTGATTTTGTCTAGAAATTGTGTTGGGTGGTAGAGGAAGGTCACCACCTAAGGCCGGCAGCAGGACCTGTGACTTTGTGGCCTTGGACCCTGGGGCCCATGGCTAGAGGAGATCAGGAGAGCCTTTGATCTGGTTCTTTTGGAGCTGGAGTTCCTAGGATGCCTCACCTGTATGCAGGGGGTCCCATCTCCACCAGCCTTCTACCGTGCTAGGTGCTTTACGTGGGTTAACCTCATTATGGATTAATTCATCTCTGAGGCCTCAGTGAGACCAGAGCTCTTATCCCCATTTCACAGATGAAGAAACTAAAACAGAGAGATGGTTAACCAATTTGCTTAGAGTCACACAGCTAACAAGTAATCAAACCAGTATTCGAACGGATAGTCTGACCCCAAAACTTGCCCTGATGACCACCATGCTATGCTAGGCTAATGGGAGGAGGGAGAGTTTGGGATGGAATGCCTATCTTTTTTTGGCTATTTTAATAAATTACTTAGGACTTGCTTCCTTCTTATGTGTTTATGGAGGCATTTACTCATTCTGTACAAAATACAGTCGTATGTGTCCTCAGTCTGGCTTTTCTCTTGTTCCACGGGCAGAGATGCTTGTTTGCTGTCACTGCGGTGGGTGGGTGTTTGGAGCCGCCCTCATTCTCACTGGGGACAACTGTGGGCTGGCTTTCTGTGTGTGCAGGGATGGGCCAGCGTGACCCAGGGCAGGCAGGAGACGAGAGATCTGAGTTCTGGCTCCATCACTGCAGGCAGGTGTGACGTAAGGAAAGATCCAATGGAATAATTATTTCTGTTTAGCCTGCCTCAAAGGGAGGTGTTGCAAAGAAATGGGAACTTTGTAAATGCTTTCTGAAAGTATCGAGTGCTACCTAAATGAAGGGCATCATGAAGGTGGGGTTCTCCAAGACTGCCTCCTCTGGAATCAGGGCCACTTCCCCCAGGTGGCTGAGCCATTGTCTTATGAAACCTCAGTCTCAAACACAAATCAGGCATCTGCCCTGCTGTGGCCTGACCCCCTCCCTACTTGGGTCTTTGAGCTGGGCTCTGGAAGGGGAGGAAAGGTTGAACTGGCTTTGCCATTTATTAGCTGTTTGAGCTTGGGCAAGTCACTTAACCTCTCTAATGTCTTCATCTATAAAATGAGGATGACAGTTATACCACCACATAGCACTGTTGTGAGCAATGAGTTAAATTATGCAAAGGGCATAGATGGTGCCTGGTACAGAGTAAGCCAATTCAACACGTGTTAGCTCTCAGACCCTTATATAGGCCTTGTAGTCCTCCAGACAGGTCTATCCAGGGCCCTTCTGAGTTCATTGTGGAACTCTCCTCTCTTGCCGGTGGGCGACTGTGTGGGATGTCCTAAGAGATGTGTAAAGCAGAGTTTGTATTTTGTTTTGTTTCACGTAATGCTTGTATCTGGATAGCCCGTCACATGCTTCTCTATACCTCTCTGTGTCTGTGCCCCACTGCAGTGTTCTGCTGATACACATTAGATTAAAAATAAACACCAAGATCCTCATAGTCAAATATTGACTAATAAATTATGTAAAGACATTTTAAAGAATTAAGCAAATAAGAGTCTAGATTTTCATTAGAAATTCTTAATTTTCACCCAGTTCTCTTAGGACAGATCATCTGCAATCTATTGCAAATTCACTTGTAAGGGTGCACTGGGCTGGATCATGGGATTGTCCTTTAAAAAAATATTATGGGCTTCCCTGGTGGCGCAGTGGTTGAGAGTCTGCCTGCCGATGCAGGGGACTCGGGTTCGTGCCCTGGTCCGGGAAGCTCCCACATGCCGCGGAGCGGCTGGGCCCGTGAGCCATGGCCGCTGAGCCTGCGCGTCCGGAGCCTGTGCTCTGCGGCGGGAGAGGCCACAACGGCGAGAGGCCCGCGTACCGCAAAAAAAAAGAAAAAAAAG